>NC_138050.1:58121192-59438692 GCF_964194185.1 Rhinolophus hipposideros
GGAGGAGGAGGAGGAGGAAGAGGAAGAAGAAGAAGAAGAAGAAGAAGAAGAAGAAGAAGAAGAAGAAGAAGAAGAAGAAGAAGTAATATGAATAAAATGGCAATAACTACATATCCATCAACTATTATTTTAAATGTAAAGTATTAAATGATCCAATAAAAATATATGGTGACTGAATGGATAAGCAAGCAAGACCCTTATATGGTGCTGCCTACAAAAGTCTCACTTCAGATTAAAAGACACACGCAGACTTAAAGTAAAGGGATGGGAAAAATATATTTTATGGAAAAAAAAAAAAAAAGCTGAGGTAGCAATACTTATGCCAGACAAAAAAGACTATTAAAAAAGGCTATAACATTTTCAAGAAGAACCTAGTAATTAATTCCATTCAGGGTATTTATTCAAAGGAACCCCAAATGCTACTTCAAGGGGACACGTGCATCCATATGTTCATTACAGCATCCATATGTTTACAATGGCCGAGATGTAGAGGAAACATCTTCAGCAGCATGGATGGGCCTGAAGGGTTTGTGTTGAGTGAAGTATATCAGACAGAGAAAGACAGATGCGATGTGATTGTGCTTATATGTTGAATCTAAAGAACAAAATAAACTAACAGACAAAACAGAACAAACCCATAGATACAGAGAACAATTTGTTGGTTGGGGGGAGTAGACAGGATAAGGGTTGGGAATGGGTGAAAATGGGGAAGAGATTAAGAATCACAAATTGGTTGTTACAAAGTAAGGAATATGGTCAATAACATTGTAATAACTATGTATGGTATCAGATGGGTACCAGATTTATTGGGGTGATAAATGGGAGGAGAGTTAAAGGAGAGTTAAAAAGGTGAGAGGTTAAAAAGTACAAATTGGTAGTTACAAAATAGTCATGAAGATGTAAAATAAAGCATAGGGAATATACTCAATAATATGGTAATAACTATGTATAGTGCCAGGTGGGTACTAGACTACTCATGGGAACAACTTCTCAATTATATAAATGTCTAACCACTGTGATGTACACCTGAAATTAATTAAAAATAATATTGAACATTAACTGTAATTAAAAAAAAATGATAAAAACGGTGAAAGGGACTAAGACATTCAAATTTTCAGTTATGAAACAAATAAGTCATAGGGATATAATATACAGCATGGGGAATATAGTAATAATATTGTGATAGCATAGTATAGTGTCAGATGATTTCTGGACTTATGGTGATCACTTCTTTGGTTATATAAATGTTGAATAACTATTATGTACAGCTGTAACTAATATAATATTGTATGTGAGCTATATTTTCATAAAAATATTTTAAAAGAACTAGAGCATCACCAAATATTATAGATAAGTGTGTTATTCTAGTCCTCTAAATATTTTATTTTTTTTTTTGCTTGAGAGTGGGATGTCAATGTCCTCATATATATATGGTGTATATATAAGTATTTTTCATATATATATATATGTATATACACCATATATAAATGTATATGTATATACCATATATATATATATATATATGGTGTATATATAAGCATTTTTCACATATATATGTATATACATATGTATATTTTATATATCACTGAAAATTTTACTTTTTACATTTGAAATTTTTATTTAGCACACCCATTTTCAGATTTGCCAAATCTTCCTCATAAGTTGCATGTTTTAAAAATGAGGGTGAAATTACACCTCACTTATGTCTAGCACTGCATTTTAAATATAAAGATGATTTTTATTGGCATTTATATACTAGTTTTGTTTTGGTAATATTTGCCTGGCACATTTTTTTATCTTTTATTTGAAATCTTTCTGTGTATTTTTGTGTTAAATACGTTTCATATAAATCTGAATATATACATACATATAGATATAGATATAGACATAGATATAGATATAAATGGCTGTCCCCTTACAGGTAGACATTTTGTTAATGATTCCTTCAATTGTTATATTATCGAACATTCATTTTTAAATGCTGTTTACTTTCCTAATGATACCACACAGGAAAAAGAATCTGCCCTCATGGATCTTATAATTTAGTAAGGGAGATAGATAACACACAAGAAAGCAGATTCTTAAATTATCAGTCTTCTGAGTTTAGGTTAGGATAAGAATATGGCAATTTCCTTCAGTCACTCTGTGTAAGTAAATTTCTCCTTTCTATTGCCTTTATGGTGTTCCTTATTTTTCATGTAGATTTAAAAAAAAAATGTTTACACTATATTTGTGATATTTTACCACTGTTATATATCAATCATGTATGAAACAATTTTATGTGAAATTTGAATTAATTATAGTAAGAATAAACACTTTAGAAGATAATACAACTTAACAAAATGTTCAATGGGACTTTTCTCAAAATCTGCAGAAGAGAATGAGTTTTAGTGCTTATGCACCCTAAAGAGTGCTCAGACTTCATTGAAAGTGACAAAACCATCTATTCAAATTTGTCAAGTGGTGGCCAGAAACTGATTCTGTTGAGAGCCTCTCTTGCAGGTTCAGCCTGTGTATGAAGGAAATCAGCAGTGATCTTGGAGGATGTCTGGTGAGAAATATTTGTGTGACAAGTTGTCAGAGTCTTGTGATTTTTCTCTGAACCCTTTCCGACAGTTGCAGCAAGGTTCTACTTTCATTTTAAGTCAAGTGAAAAAGGTTTTCACAGAAGAACTTGGACACTTAATACAATTGCCCTGGAAAGTCAGGCATATGGACTGGTGTCTGATTTTCATCTAAAGCAAGCACACTGGTATAAAAGCCAGCCAAATTTGCTCTTAAGGAAAAACAGAGATGCCGTTTGAATGGCCTGAACTCCCAGCCCTTGGCAACACTAAGGCACTGAGTTTCCTCATGGTTTTAGTGTTGATGTAGAATATAGCTAAACTTGAGTCTCTTTTAAGGACCTTACATAAGAGGTCTGCCTGCCAAGGGATGATGACTCTGACAGATTGTGTGTGCTGTGGTCCACCACAAGCAGATGAGGGAGCGATTTTAAACATTTCGTTCTGGAGAACTGAACAATGGGAGATCTTCAGAGGGGGTGCTCCAAAAGGCTATTAACAAGACCATGACCAGACATCTGACCACAGTGACTTTAGCAGCTACTTGATCACTAGTTTATCTCCACTCCCACTCCCACTCCTGCCCCAACCCTGAAGGAAACCAACAACAACAAATGGAGTTGGGGAGGACCAGAACACAGAGGTGGAGAAACCTCCCCAAACCCCTTCTCTTCTCCAAGGACCTGTCATGAGTCAGAACAAGATCTATGAGGACCGACATTTTGAAGTGGATCAACGATAGATGATTCTACATTAGACTGAGCAGGATTTTCAATTCCTGGAAATTAGGATGATTACAAATAGTTGAGGGTGACTGGAAAATGTATGAACTCTACTTGAGATATTATTAAACTGGTGGGAAGGGTCTTCTGGTATAGAGTGGTTGAAAGTCAATGTGAAGAATATATATATATATTTTTTTTCCCATTCTAATGCCTTACTGAGTCCATTTGTATCAAATTTTTTAAACAATATTTTAATATCTCTCTTAGATTAATTAGTGGTCAAACACTTTCAAACCTGACAAAAGTTGCCCCAACCTTGCTTTGTATTTCAAATGAATTTATTAATGGGTGTCAAAACTAAAATGTATCAGATTTTCCTGGAAGTCATAAGTAATGACTTATATAATGTTGAGTTTAAATAAATTTGGCAATAAATATTTACCTTCTATTTTCTTATTTCCTCCCCAAGTATATCTATACTTCATGGTGCTATGCTCAGGAATTAGATACAAAGGTGGGTGGAATTTAAAAAACTTCTTAAGTGAGTTAGGGATACTTAATAATTTTCTTAATCCAGGCTTATACTAGTTAACAAAATGATCATACAGGAGACCAAAATAATGGTGATTTCTAGGTTTGACATTAAGAGTTTAAATGATTTATTTAGGCGGATTAAGGAGGCAGGGGAAAAAATAATAAGAGCATGAAAAATCTCCATCTTTCACAGCTTTAAAAGGTTGGCTCTGTTGTGTGGCATAATTAAGTCAACAGTCTGCTGGTTGGGTTCCAGGCATGCAGACAACTGTTCCCTCACTGCCACTAGTAAATTCACAGGTCTGCACTTTTCCCAAAAACTGTTGTACACAGTCTTTCTTAAGGTAAGGTGATACATAGAAAAGTCAAGATGGATGGGAAAGTCCCATATATAATAATAGCAGGCCAGACAGTTATCTAGACAGTGTCTAGAGCAACAGTCAGCTTTGCAAAATATTATTTATAGCCTAGCGGTTAAAAACCCCTAATAGTTGGAAGTTAATTTACCCCCACTTAATTTACCTAGTTATGCACAGGTAAGAAAATGTCCACATCATTTTGACTTTTTTTTTTTTGAGCAATGGGCATGCCATTTTGTTTTTTATTTGTTTGTTTATTTATTGACTTATAATTTACGTATAGTCGATATACAATATTATATTAGTTATATTAGTTTCAGGTATACATTATAGTGATTCAACATTTTTATACCTTCTGATGTGATCACCCAATAATTCTAGTAATCATCTGTCTTCATACAAACTTATTACAAAATTTTTTACTATATTCCCCTTCATCTTTTCACCCATCCCCCTCGTCCTCCCCCTGGTAACCATCCCCTTGGTCTCTGTTTTTATGAGTCCTTTTTATGTTGTTTTATGTGTGCATTCATTTGTTTTGTTAGCTTCCACAACTAAGTAAGTAAGTGTTTGTCCTTTTCTGAGTTATTTCACTTAGGATAATACACTCTGAGTCAACTTTTCCAAAGAATTTTATAAGTTTCAGGTTTGCTTTTAATTCAAAGATCTTAACGTTGCCTTCAGAACTGCTATTTCTCTCTGAATTTTTGGGAAAAAAAATAACAATATTATCAACCGTTCTTAATGTATTCTTTAGAAAGTTTTAAATTATTATATATCACATTAAATAGCAGTATAAGCTTAATGATAATGATGTTTGTAAAGTTTATACAGATAGACATATGTGGAAATTGCAAATCTGAAATTTGACTTATACAAAGAAGTCATTTGAATGAATAAAAGCGAATATTTACTTATTTGTTTCAGGGACTATTCTAAGTACTTTATATCAAACTCTTGAATCCTACCAATGACCCTGCAATACAGATATTGTTTTCAATTGTATAGAAAACCAGAAAAAGTTAAATAAGGTGATAGATTTGATTTGAACACAGTTGGGAGAATTAGAGCATGAACAATATTAGACCCCATAATAAACTGTTCTGAGTAGGGAATAGGGTTGAAAAATTGGTTGTGTGGTGCTGCTGGCTGTTTTGATGGTGGCAATGATTGTGATAATAATGGAGGGTATTAAAAAAAAGTCTCCATTCTGCATCAGGAGGTAGGCTAATTACATTGCATGTAGAATATAAAATAATTATCTTAAGTTCCTTATGAGATAATAAATTTTACTGTACTTATTTTTTCAGGTGAGAAAACTAATGATGAGAGAAATTTTGTAACTTGTCCATAATCACAAAATGAATGCCTTACAGAGCCAAGACCTCCCCTCAGGAGGTCTAAATCTAATGCCAATTCTTTCATCTTTACTTTTCTGGAGGTACATGCATATCAACATAACACTTACTGGTCCATCAGCACAGAGATAGTTAATTCTTTTACGAGGACTGCCATATCGTTAAAGTGTTATGCTGTTAAAGTCTGCATCTGTTTCTAAATTTCACTGAAATATCTATTCAGATTAAAATAGGTTACTTGTTTAATTAAATTTATTTTAAATAAAACAGTCATTACTTTCAAATATAACGAGACAGGATTTTAAAATTATACATCTTTATTGACAAATCATGCTTATTTTTCCTTTGTGCTCCACACTCCTGAACTATTTTAGCACAGGGTAGGGTAGGTCCATATTTATCATGCCAAAAGTTATAACGATTATGAAAAATATACTACAGAAAGATGACTTAGATCATATAATGAAAATATTAGGTTGGTGAAAAACTAATTGTGATTTAAAAGATTAAAAATGGCAAAAAAACGCAGTTAATTTTGTACCAACCTAATAAGAAGACCAAGAAAAATTTTGGTTTGGTAGGGTACATTAGGAATGTATTTATCAAGGAATATTAAAAAAGGGAAGGTAAGTTTGACAGGTAATTGGGATAATCTGATAATGGGAGTTGAAGTGATGGATGTATGGTGGCCTGCTCTTAGGTCTTCCTAATGCATTTGTATACACTAAATAGAGTGGTTAGGTGATTCTGAGTTAGAAAAGAAAATTAATAGACACATGATATTACAAAAAGAATATATAATTGTTAAATTTTCAATCCCACATAATCATGCCGTTATAATAAATATAATAAAACTACCTTATTTTTGCTTGTTATCTTAATACATACATACATATATATATATATGTGTGTGTATATATATATATATATGTATGTATATGTATATATATATATATAAAACTCACCCTTTATTATTTCATTTTTTTTTCTATTTAACTCTGCATCCTTTTGTTTTCTATATTTGCTGCATATTTCTTTTTATGTTCCTGGTATAATTTGCATGGCCATTCTTACTTTTTTGGCATTTGTGTTTTTGAACTTATACTGAGAAGTGTCATAGTTGGATATATAGCCACTTATGACATTCGATGCTTAGAAAATAATGATTATACCTTTCGTCCGCTTAATACCTTCCGTTGTTTCCCACAGCTTTTAAAATAAAAGCTAAATTCCTTTTATGGCTTCCAGACTTAAGTGATGTGACTTCCGCTTACATATCCAGCCATTTTCTCTTTTGTTCACTCTTCCAGTCCCACTGGCTGCTTCCTTGTTATTTCTCAATCATATCAATTGCCCTCCAGCTTCAGGACCTCTGCACTTGCGGTGTCCTCTGCCCACAAAGCTCTTCCTCCAGGCACCTCATATTCAATTCTCTGTGCCAATTTTACCACTTTGGTGACTTCATTGCCACGCTTTCCAAATTGGCTTTGCATCCCATTTTTTTATCTTCTTATTTTTCATTGTTCTAATCATTTATCTACATGAGTTATCATAATATATGTTTTATAATGTTTTCTCCCCCAGTATACTAATTCCACACTAGCAGAGATTTTGTCTTTCTGTTGATTCGTCTAACCCCAGCAGTTTAAATACCAACTTTTCTTACAGTAAACAAAACAATGGATTATAAGTGGATGAATTCAGTCCCTATACCAATGCCCGTTGGGGGGAATCCCTTTCCCCATTATATGACATCTTTGAGAAGGCTTGTAGAAGATTCTAGAAGTTGAAAGAGCCAGATTTGAGATCCTCACTCTTACTACACCTGATACTTTATAAATCATTGTATCTGTGGACTTTGGATCTTGAACTATGTATGCAAAGTCAGAGTGGCAATGAGATGTTTGTAATTCATTCAAGCTTCAGTGCAGTGTGTGAAAGGACAGTTCATGCTATGTAAGAGCCCTTGGGATTGTTGTTCCATGCCATTCTGGATTAACTTAATACGGATCATTTTCAAAGATTGGTCACACTCTTCTGTGAAACTCCAAGATGATTTCTCTTAAATTCATTTTTTTTCTTAAAATGGGCAAATATGAATCCTGGTGTTGTAAATGCACCAGGAGGATTATCATCCTTCATCTCAACAGCCAACCTTAGTCTGCTTGTCAGTTTCTCCATTAGCTTCAGTTTTAGGAAAGTCAAATTGCCAAATTTGCCTACCTCATCCTTTTAGGCACTGTCATAACTAATAAGGACAGCACTAATAAGGAGTAGTCACATAAATGTAGCTAAGGGTTCCAGTAACTTGGAGTGAATGTCTCCTACAGACTTTATATGTTGAAAGCATTTCCAGCAGTAACAATCTACATGTGCAATTATTTTTGCAAGTTTAAAATCTTGCTGCAATTAGTGATTATTATGAAAGCTATTAATTTTATAAACAAAAACAGCTTTTAAGGATTTTGACAGATAATATAAACAGGTAAGAATTAACAGATAATATGAAACTATGATAGATAGTTGTGAAACTTTTAGATAAACTTAGGATTTTAAAGCAAAAGATGTTTGCAAAAATTAAAGTGACAATTCAAGGTCATCTAGTAGATATTAGATGACATCATAATTGTTATTTTATAATATGTGGAATAGATTAAGAGAGCCAACATGATGACACTGCCTGCATCTTTCTGTGAACACATTAAAATTATAACTAAGTTATACAGCAATCAACCTGGAGAACCATCTGAGGTCTAGCCCAACAGAAGTTCTCTGACTAAAAATATACAGAAGCCACATGGAAACTGGTAGGAAGGGCAAAGACAAGGAAGAGACCCAAACCTCTGTGTAGCTGTTGAGAATCAGGAGGGATATCTTGGCCATGGAGATTCCTCCTGGAGGAGCAAAGAGCCCCAGTGACCCATAACAGGCACCCGAGCCCTAAGTACTGATGCTGGGAAGAGGTGCTCCCACATCTGGTTGCAAAAAACAGTGGGGATTCTGAATGCCGGGGTGGAACGGAAGGCTGCCAGAAACCCACATATCCTCTTAAATGGGCCATGCATAGACTCACCTTGGGCTCCTGCAGAGACATGGTGACTCAGAAGACATCAGAGACATTTGGGGGGAGAGGTGGCAGACTGAGGTATATGGCTTCAGGGTAGAAGTGGAGGACAGTTGGAATTTTCCCTGTGTAAGGTCCTTCTCTCCTGCAGCCAGTAGGGAGATGCTATCTTTCCTGTGTTCAGCCTGCCCCACAGGTCAAATCTGAATCTGATTGGCTTTGTGAGCTCCACTCTTTCACCCTGCTGACTCACTGGGACTCTGCTCCACCCAACTCCTCCAACATCTGAAACACTCTCCTGGAGCGGCCAGCCCTGCTTCCATTGCACTCTTTCTTGGAAAACTATCAGAGCCTAGCAGGCCCTCTGACAGGTAGCATCTGGCCTCAGTGGGCTCTGAGACTCTGGCTGAGTAGCTCCAGGCTCAGCACTGGCACCACACCGTAATTTACATTAACCTGGTGACTACAACTTTTCCAACTCTAGTGACCCCCTGAGACTCTACCTCTCATCTTGCATACTACACTAGCTGTATCAGTAGCTGAACCTTAAGGGAGCTGGTATATGGCAACAGGCCTCTGAGTATCCTGGCTTTTTCTGGATCTACCCCAGGCCCGACACTAGTGGCAGAGGTCCTCGGTTCATAGTGTGGCCTCTCCCATGTGCCTCCAGGTTTAGCACAAGCAGCGAACAAGCTGGGAATCACTTTGCAGCTCCTACCAGGTAGTTCCTGGCTAGTCACAGGCACTGGGCGACCTGTGCCTGCACCGGAGTCCCTCCCAACAGGCCCTCTGTCTACTCACAATTACAAAAGCAAATAAATAAAATAAAATAAATAAAATAAAATAATTCTAGAAGAAAGGCAGAGGTAAAAGAAAATAATACCATGAAAGAGAACTCCTTTACCATAAACGTGGGCTAACTAGGCAGGTATTTTGAGCTATGCAAATGAAATTTTTTATGTGAGAGGTCCATCTTGGTGATTAAGAATTAGCACTATTCACAATAGCCAAGATATGGAAACAATTGCCCTTCAATAGACACTTGGATAAAGAAATTGTCGTACATTTATCCAATGGAATATTACTCTGACATAAAAAGAATAAAATCTTACCATTTGCAATAACATGAATGGACCTAGAGGATATTATGCTAAGTGAAATAAGTCAGAGTGAGAAAGACAAATACCATAGGATCTCACTTACATGCACAATCTAAAGAACAGAATAAACAAACAAATCATTATTCAACTCATAGACACAGAGAACAAACTGATCATTGCTAGATGGGAGGCGGGATGGGGGACAGAGTGAGAAAGGTGAAGGAATTAGGAAGCGCAAATTGGTAGTTACAAAATAGTCGTGGAGATGTGAAGTGCAGTACGGGGAATACATTCAATAATGTTTTAATGTAAGTATAATGTAATTACACTAATGTAATAGTGTAAGTGTCGGCTAGGTGCTGGACTTGATGGGGGATCACTTCATAACTTGTATGGATGCCTGTCTGTACACCTGAAACTAATATAATATAGTATTGAATGTCAATTATAGTTTAAAGTGTGTATATATATATAGTTTATATATATATGGTATATACTTATATATATATATATATATGGTCACAGGATGTAAAGTACAACATAGGGGATATAGTCAATGCTATTGTAATTGCAATGTACAGCGGTAGATGGGTAGTAGATTTATTGGGGTTATCACTTTGTAAGGGGTGTAAATATCTAATCATGTTGTTTTGTACACCTGAAACTAATAATAATAATAAAAAAGAATGTTAAGTGGTGAAAAAAAAAATAATTAGAAGAGATCATTGGCTAAACATGGGTGAGTTAGTTCTCCAAGACATAGAAAAAGCTGCAAGATAAGAATTAGGTCCTTCACATAAAAGCAATTTATTATGTCAATGTGAACTTGTGTATATTATATACACACTAAACAATGTTGCTATTCAACAGATTATTGCAGAAAAAAATAGACCTGAAACAAATGGAAAAATACCACATAAAAACAAAATATATCAAGATCTTACAAATAGTTGTGAATATATGATACAAATATTAAGTGCCTGAAAACAATTGCAGTGGATTGTCATGTGATGAAACTTGCTGTAAATTCTCATACTAGAATATCTCAGAACATAAAGAGATTAAATTGCATATAAAACCTATGTAGCCTACAGGTCAACCCTGTAGTTCCTCTAAGAGGGCAGAGCTGAGGTGTGAATTAGTCTATTGTGCTATCTTAGGACCATGTATCTTAATGAAAATGCATAATATTTTGATTCTGGACCAAGAGGTGTTTCATTTTTAGATAATGTCATATCTAGTCTTCATTTATTTCAGCTCAAGCAATGGGTTAAATATTCAGGTCAGGATTTGAAATGGGCAGTCAGAGAGGTCCCTTTAGAAGAGGAGGCCTTGAAATTTGGGTACCTTCTTGTTAAAAAAGGTTCAAGTTAAACCTTTACCAGTTAAAGAACTTCTAAAGTTTTATAGAGGGTGTCTGGTATCCAGAACAAGTGCCTGGGATTGAGGTTCGACAGTGGCTTGAAGGGAGAATGATGATGCTAATGGGATTGCTTGGAAGGGACAAAGATATCTGTTTTTTCAATATTTTGCCTAAGGCCATCGTGGTCCTGCCATTCAAAATCATCTTTTCTGTCATTCTGGCATTTGTGGTTCACTGCAGAACCTTGATTTAGGCTGGCAGGTAAGTTTAAAATATTATTCCTGACACATTGTTTTAACTTAGTATTATAAATAAATAAATTATGTCTTCTTTCACATATCCCACACATCAAATGTAACTGTAATATTATTTATTTTAAAAATGAAATTCGCTCTGGCTCAGTTGAGTACAATTCAGAAATATACTTTATCTTTTGTAGCCATAATTTCATTTGATTTCTAGGTTTCATTTGGAGAAATAAAATTCTGTATTTTATGTCCCTATGTACTCTCCAATGGGGCAATTCAAAAATAAAAGTGCATCCTTAACATAAATTCCGTTGCTTTTAGCTTGCACCAGAACTTTCCCCTCATTTCAATGTAGCTTTTGTATGGGCATGTGTAATAAAAAAACTAATAAACTTAATAAATGGTTCAATTGCATGACTGCACCTGTGTGTTACCTTTATCCTCATTATCCATTTCCTCAGACATTGTCCATTACTTCGTCGCGGTCACAGAACCCTATTGTAAGTCTAATAAATAGTGCAATAAAAGTAAATAATCTGAGAAAATATTACAGTGCAAACTGAAAATAGTTTTGTTGTAAATTTATGCACATTTTTATCCATTCTGCCAAATACAAGTATGCTGACATTCTACTGTTCGCTTTCGATCTCCCACAGGAATATGACCAAAATTCTTATTTGTTATGAGCTTCATCCAAATATATATTACAATGGTTCAATGCCAGCAGTTTTTTTTTCCTCAATAGGATCGCTGAAAACTGATTCAGACAATAGCATGTCTGAATTTTTGAAACAATCTTCTGAAACTGTGTCTGCATGCTCAAGGTAAAATAGGCAATTAAATTTTTTATTCCAGTAATTCAAGCATCAAATGAATTTTCCTCCTGATGTTTTATAAACATGGACAAACTGTGTATTTTACTTAAGACTTTTGAATAAAAGATACATTTACAAACTGATGCGCAAGTGTGGACTCTGAATTTTGGTGTGGTTAGAAAGGCAAGAATTTCCAGTGGCACAGTACTAACTAAAACTGTATATCAGGGTTTGGGGTGACATGAAAAAGAATAGACTCACCTCCACATATCTTATTAGTTTAAGAATAGTTTACATCCTTTTAGCTACAGACCATTTTAAAACAAAATGAGCCATCGAGTTAGCCAATGTTGGACTGTGTTTTCATTTACTATTTTACGTGGGGTCCGTCAACAGCTGAATGGTAGTATACTCATTAACACCTTTGACAGTTCATAGCTGTCAGTCAGAGAAGATTTTCACTAGCTGCTTTCAAGGCATGAGAAATGCACAGAAATGAAGAGGTGATCCCTGATTGACAGTTCATTTGATATAGCTTGAATAGATGCTTTTGGCTCTTTCCTCCTTTCCAAAGAAGGCACTGAATTGATGAAGTTATTTGATGAGAATCTTGGCTAGATCTTATCTGGTTCTGCCAATAACCACTATATGTATATATCACACACACACACACACACACACACACACACACACACACACGGTACCAACACAAAATGTATACACATTTTAAGAAAGAAAAAAAACTATATTAAAATTGTAATAATATGTACTGATAGAAAAAGATGAATACAAGTCACATTTGACTTTTGCAATTACACATTGTTACCGTAACTCAATTCATCTTTGAAAAGTAATACATGGATAATGTTTCTTAAAATGTGTATACAATTTTTCGGCACCCCAGGTTTGTAGTTTTTTACATATATGCTCACAAGTGTTAGTGTTTAGATTGGCTTGTGTAGAGAACTGGATTTTTTTTCTTTACAACATATTTTGTTCTGTTAACTAGAAACAGGACACGTAACAGCTAGATAACCTCTAAGATCAGAAAAATAGGGAGGCAGTGTGCAATTGTTTATGTGTAATAGTTTATAAATGGTAAAATTTCAAGCAAGATATACATAGAAGTTTTCCACAATGTAAGTTTTATTTTCTCTCTACTCTAAGAGGTGACAACCTAATCTAACCATTTAAAATTTACTTCTTTCCAAAATTTCCTTCAGGATACTGTTAAATCTTTTATTTGTAATAAAAGTAGCCATATATTTAGTGCTTGTTAAATAGTAGACCCTGCACTGAACACTGAACATACATGAATCCTAGCTTGTCTTTGTAACTCTACAAAGTAAACTTTATTTTCCTCATTTTTCAAATGAGGAGATTTATGCTTAGACAAATTGAATGACTTGACTAAGTCCATAAAAATAGTAGTTGGTAGACACAGAACAAGAGCCTATGCTGTTGGGATCCTAAACCCTTGACCTTTCACATAATTTCACTGTGCCTCCTGAGGCCATCTTTGGTCATGGTGGAATCCACTCACTTCTTTTATTTCTTGAGTAAATGCTCCTCTTTGAGTGGTTTAGATGTCAGTGCTTTTCGCTCTGCTTGGTTCCTTTGTCCATCCCAGGTGTATATTCCTATGTTTCAGTTCCCTTTCCATTTACCAAGTTATAACACAGCCGTAGTTGAAATAAAGACCACATCAATTTCATGATGTAAATGTCATCCTTATAAATGTGCAAAAATACTTCTGAATCAAATGATGCAAACCAATGGAATATAGTTAATGGTTCATTAGCTAAATACTATGTACAATTTGTTATTAGAATGTTTTCTGACCTGAGAACATTTTTTTCAGAGTAAATTGGCTGCCAGAATTTTATTTTATGACTCTAAAATGAATCTTCTAGAGTGAGCTATGGTGTCTCCAGAATATTTAGAATATTTAGTGCCCTATGTTATTAAATATTTGAGTTCATTGAGATAACAATCCCCCAAAATAGATTATTTCCATTTAACATTTTGTATAGATATTTTGCATATGAAATAATTTTACTTCTTATGAATACATGCAGTTATGTTAGTCAGCAATAAATATTTCCACTAGATTATTTTATTACTGCAATCATGACAAAGATACATATGATGGAATAATGCATATTTAATGTTAAAACTAAACAAAACACTTTTATCTCTCTATAATAATTGTTCCTTGACTGAGGGCAGTCATTGGCAACAATAATTTTCAATGTACTATGTTATAACTATAGAATATATAAGATATTGGACTATACATACTTTCTGCTTGATAAATGTTATGCAAAAGAATAAATGAATCCCTTAGTATATAAACCCCTAAACATAATCTGCCTTATTTATATTTGTTCTGCCTTATATTATATTTATATTTGAAACATTATTTGCCTGCAGCATGATCCTCAAGTATGAGTGCCAGAATCACATACAATGTTGACACATCTATACTGTATTACCCTTTGGAGACTTTAAAAGTGTTAGTTTATTTGGGCTTTGATAAATTGTACGGTAAAGAAACCTCTTTAACTTGATCTATTTATTTCTAAGCATAATTAACAACAGAAGTTCTTTGCCTCCTAGTAAAGTCTACCAAACTGGCAGCTACCATTCCCAGTAACTCAGTATAAGAATCATTGTTCAAGATGGCAATTGTTTGAAACAAAAGTTCTTAATATAACTTTATTTAAACATATCTGTCTCTATACATTATAAAACTTATCCATAGCTTACATTTGGGCTTTCTGTTATTTGTAGTTTAGCTAACAAAATTTTACAGTGTTGATACTGATGGATATAAATGTGATTTGAAAATGTCCCAGTTTTCATATTACCATGACTAAGTTTCATTATGACATCTTCAATGATAAATATCAAAGACTAAGAGGAAAATGATATGAAAATTTTTCTGTGTCATTTTTGAAAATTTTTCTTAAGGCATAGATTCCAAACGTTACACTTTTATCAATGAATAAGAATTAAGGGCATGTATCTACTCACATAGTGCTTTTTACTTGTGTGTGTGTGTGTGTGTGTGTGTGTGTGAAGACCCTGTTGTTTTTATATGAGATCAAAACTAATAATTGCTATATACTATTACTCATGATAAGATTGCTTACTATTGTAATTTGTTTTTTGCTCAAAAAGTTTAGTTAAGAAACTGAAGTTTACGTTAGTCTTAACAATGTTTTTAAATGTTCCTATAATATACTAGAAAGCCATGTATCAGGTGTATTCCTTTGTGAGTATGACTGAGAGGCGGATTGGTGGATTGAAAGGGTATATGTAATTTTTCCAACCCCATGGGCTTGAATCTTAGATTTGCCACAGGAAAGCCGTGATTCTTAGGTTAGTTATTTAATATCACTGTATCTCATTTTGTAAATCTTTAAATTGATTATGGAACCTAGATATATGTTGAGGCTACTTTATCTTTTGAGATTAAAACCACTTTCTCAATATTTTTACCTTACCTCCTACAGAAAGTGTAATACCAATCTCAAGATTTCTATAAATCCCTGTTATGGGCTGAATTGTGTCCTATCCCCCCTCCCAAAATTCCTAAGTGGGTCCTAAATTCCAGCACCTAAAAAAGTGACTATCGATGGAGATAGAATCATTAAAGAGCTAATAATAAAGTTAAAATGAAGTCATTTGAATAGGCCCTAATCAAACATTGAATAGGCCCTAATCAGCATTCTTATAGAAGAGAAAATTTAGACACAGACACATACACAGGGAAGCCATAGGAGAGAAGGGCAGTCTGAAGAAAGTGACCTGGAACTCATCCTTCCCTTTCCCACCCGGAAGAAACCAACTCTGTAAATATTTTCCTTGATCTTGGACTTCTAGCCTCCTGAACTACTATGAGAAAGTAAAGCTTGGTTGTTTAAGATATCCAGACTGTGGTACTTGTCATGGTAGCCTTAAGAAGCTCTTACAGTTCCTGTTGTCCCACATACAATGGTTGCTTTGTCCAATGTCCAAGTACCATTGAATTCAATCATCTATGTTTCTGTGAAAATATTGTGTGGGACCATGGTGATAGACGTGTTCTCAGTTTTCTAGTTCATGCAAAACTACAAAAAAAAACAGTCTATATTCCTTGTTTTCTATAAAAAAAACATTCAGACAATATTTGAGGTGATTTCAGGATTAACATGACAAAAACACAAATAACATAAAATTGTGTATCATTCACTCTTTTATTGCAAATCCCTCATTTAAATCACTTCAGAAATTCCTCACCTGCCACATTTCTTTGCAGATTCCAGATTCCTACTTATTATGTTATTTGAATCCCACCCTTCCTTTTCCAAACAACCCCCCTCCCTCAAAAATACCTTTCAGCTTTTCATTCTCTTAGTTTTCCCCCTCTTTAAATCCTTTCAAGAAACCGCATGCCCTGCATTTTATTATGCAGAACAATTTGACATTCCACGTGGGCCTGGTTTTGCATTAACAAAGATCCATGGGTTTTGCACAGAGCACTCAGAATTCTTGACTAGAACTTGGAAATGTTAGCCTTGATCTGCTTCTTTCTTTACCTGTCTTCATAAGTAGAAAAGGGGGAGAGTGAAGCTTTATTTTATCATTATTATAAGCTATCATCTTTTATGTTTGAATAATCTTATGTTTTTTTTCTCTCACTACTATGAATTAATCAGTGCATTGTTGTGAGGACTGAAGATAAAACGTCTATCTCAGTGGTTGACACATAAAGGGTAGGTAAACATGCTCAAGGAATAAATTAATCAATAATTAGTTCATTGACTAAATAATACTTTGTCAGTTAATAATATCTGTAGAGTTGAAGACATATTTGATTTAGTACTGAAGGATGCATGGGACATTTCCAAGAAGAGAAAGCATTGTACACAGTGATAATTATGCTGCAGGAAATGAAAAGTGCATGAATTGCAATAAACTATGAAAAGGTAAGGGCATAAGGTGCATACAAGTGTTGTTGGTTGTATTAAACAGTGTAGGCTGCTGTAAAAAAAAAAAAATACAGACTAGGTGGCTTAAACACCAGAAATTTCTGTCTCACAGTTCTGGAGGTTGGAAGTCCGCGAACAAGGTATTGGCCAGTTTGGTTTCTGTTGAGAGCTCTCTTCCTAGCTAGTATATGGACAATTCTCTGTGTGCTCACATGACAGAAAAAGAAAGCTCTGGTGTAATAAAGGCACTCTCCCTATCGGATTGGGGCCTCACCCTAATGGCCTCATTTACCTTTATCACCTCTAAGGCTATATCTTCACATAAAATCACATTGGGGGGACACAATCCAACCTATAGCATCACAACCTGCCCTTTCAAATTTCCTGTCCTTCTTATATGCAAAACACATTCATTCCATTCCAACATCCGGAAAGACTTAACTCACTCCAAGATGAACTCTAAAGTTCAAAGTCCCATCTAACTGTCATGCAAATCAGACATGGGTGAGCTCAAATTATAACAAATCCTGAGGCAAGTCTTCTCTAGCTATGAGTTTATGACACCAGGCAAATTATGTGTAAATACAATGGTGGGATAAGCATAGGATAGATACTTGTATTCCAAAAGGTAGACATGGGAAAGAAGGAAGAAGTGATAGGTTCCAAGCAAGTCCAAACTTAGAAAGGAAAATACTCTTAGGTTACTATCATGGGGAACTCATTTACCTAGGTGGGATGTATGATACTATACTTTAACTTATATTTAGATTTGTTGCAACATAATTTGAAATCTGAAAAAAAGTCAACTTTGTAAGTACTGAACAATAGCTGAAGACAAATGTCAATAATGTCACATATTTACAATATGAAACCCAGCATTGATGCCTTTGCAAATACATTTAAATGAGAGCGTTGTCCAATTAACACCAAGCAAGACCTGAGTAGGTTGATCCTGCCATATTACAGGCACATTTTGGATCTAACTATTTCTCAAATAGGTCCCTCCTGTAGCGCCTCTAATTTTTGCCACCAGTGATCCTGAGACATAGAAAGTCTGAAACTTCTGAGGCACAAAATTGGGTTGAGAATGGGTGGTAATAAAAATCAACAGATGGATATTTAAACCCGTATATAATACAAGAGACAAAAGTGCAAGATGAGGCAAGGGAAAATACCAGGACTTCAAGTGGGAGCTGTGACAAGTTAAGTAGAAATAAGCCAGGGAAAGGAAAACAAATATATGTAAGCAGGAAGAGATTAGGGAGCAGTAGATGAAAGGGACAAGCAGGGCTATAGGAGGAAATGCTCCATAATTCAACTTAATTCTGGGAGATACCATACCCCTGGGTTAGTGAGTTCTTCCGCTATGGTTCATATACAACTCACAGTAATATTAGCTGAAGAGTGCTACCTGACACATAAAAAACCTGACCCGGTCACCGTAATCTTTTCTGTTTTCCTGGCTTGTTAATTGTGCAAAGGCAGACATGGCTCTCCATGGTGCATGGCTCCTCAGTTTTCTTCTCTTCTGCAAGGCAGCTGTGTCCTTGACAGATTTCTCTGGCCAGCAAGCCTGTGCGGTGTGGCCTGGACCTTTCTGTGCACTAGTGACAGCCTTGACCACAGATACAGCCAATATCCACTGCTTACCAGTACCTCCTTCACACTGGACTCAGCAGTTCTTTTTATGAGCAGACAAACATCTTTGAATTGTTAAGAAAAACAAAACAAAACAAAAAAAAAAACACCTGAAACTTTTTATTATACACAAAGATAATATCCATTCATGATTATATGAATGGATAATATACAGAGTATGTTGTATTATATGTGTATTATACACATAACATACACGAGGCAATATTAAGGAAACACATACTCTAAAGTTTTCTCATCACTCCCAAACACATTTTGTTGCAAAGACTGCAGCTACCTCATTCTAGATTCCCTGGCTTCTGGCATGCAAGTAAGGTCAAAGGGGAAAAGGGGAAGAAAGGAAAAGGATAGCATGCAGCATATACTGTAGAAAGCAGTTTGTTTCCCAGGGAGGTGGGCTTCAGCATTCTGTATCTTATACCTCCCTTCACTTTCTTCTCTAGCTTGGACTATCTCCATCAAAGAACATTTATAAATACCATGTCCTTGGCCTTAAATCCTTGAGCTCTTCCCATCCCTCTCCACATTTCTAACCAATATTTCCCTAGGAAGAGTTTCTCACCCAAGACCCAGCTCAAATGCAGTTTCTAGTAAAGGTTTTTTATATCCTCCTCCCACCCTAACTAACCTGTAGGGATAACTTCTCTGTCTTTTGTTTCCCCTCAATTTTTTTGTGGATACCTCTATCATAATCCTTAGAATGTTCTACAATCATTATATATTTACCTGTTGGTTTCTCCAATTTACAGTTAATCTCTAAGCATTTGCCAAAGAGGAAGCCCTCTGTAAAATTTTGTTGATTGAAGAAGTGTATAAAATTAACCAGCCCATTAAAAATATGGTGTGACAATTCTTTTATTTTGGTTCCTAATACAAATAAGTGAGTGTAGCATAATTTAAGAGAATGATGTGTCTTAATGCATTTATATGAACACTAACATTGCTAAACTCCTTATAGGTTTATAAAAGGTATATAAGTAACTGAAATACAAAATGCTAATCAATAAGCACAATTAAACAAAAAAGAAAGAAAGAAAGAAAGAAAGAAAGAAAGAAAGAAAGAAAGAAAGAAAGAAAGAAAGAAAGAAAGAAAGAAAGAGAGAGGGAGAGGGAGAGGGAGAGGGGGAGGGGGAGAGAGAGAGGGAGGGAGAGAGAGAAAAGAGAGAGAGAGAGAGAAAGTAAGAAAATTGTGTCTCACTGTAAAGCACAGGTATTTTTCATTTCTAAAAAAAATTGGTTTAAATCAGTTTTCACACTCTTTTAAGCAGGAGATCTCTTTTTCAATTAAAAAAATAGCATAATTTTGCACATAGCCCCAATATACAATAGAATAGTCATCAACCTGTCTCAGTTGGTCAGAGTGCAGTGCTCATAACACCACCATCGCCAATTTGATTCCCACATGGGCCAGTGAGCTACACCCTCGACAACCAGATTGAAAACAATGACTTGACTTGGAGCTGATGAGTCCTGGAAAAACACACTGTTGCTCAATACTTCCCAACAAAAATTAAGACAAAAAATAACCACCTACAGTCTCTAAGGTCCTTTCTTATTCTCCATAGCTTTAAATCAATAAAACTGAATTTTATCATAAGCAAATGTTCAATCATTTGTATATTATCCTACCTATTTATACTTCCATCACTTTATTTTACTACTCTAAATAGTTAAAGTTATGTTGTCATTAAAATATTACTGGTAAGTACGTAAATGGTAAAGCCAATTTCTTAGTTTATCTATGTCCACACATGTCTACTTATTGGGCCACAGCTATAACATTGTACAACCAATCATCAAGTAGCAGCATTCAGCAATAGACAAATTTCTGAATGAACTAAAATAACATTCTAGAATATGTCCTCAAAACATCACTCCATATTGTAAAAAGTGCTTATACATACTGGAGCAAAAAAAAAACACAAACAAACAAACAAAAACACTAAAATACTTTAACTATTATAATGCATTTTACATTTTATATCCAATCTATTTTCAGCCTTCATATGCAAAGTTAGTATATAATGGGATGCTTATATCAAAATTACCAGGTACTTGCATTTATTTTTATAGCTATTTGCATTGTACTTTCATCATCTGAAACACAAAACAGTATGTCTGTGAAATTTTGCATACACAGCTCCTTGCAATATTCAAAATCATCCAACTTTGAAGCTCATAGGTTTCATGTTGGAAACATACTAGGAGAAATATCTCTGGAGCTGTACCAAATCAATAACTATCCAAATGCAGTTTGAAACATTTGTTAAAGTCATAATGTGTATAGGCATGCACATCTTTAAAATATAGCAACGTTTTGTATTTATTGGATGTACAGAGAGATCAAAGTGTTTGTCATTAAATGCTCTCGGTAACACTCCCGTGTTTGAAGTACTTCTTTGAGGTACAGTTCTGGCTTTTCTTTCTTTTTTTTTTTATTCTCAAGGGCATAAAACCACTTGCAAAAAGCATTGACCTATGTTAATAGCATATTTAGAAATTTAACCAGTTCTTCATAACATTAAATTTTACGTTTAAGGCTTTGATATAACCCGTGTTCAAAATATTGAAACTATTGTCTTACTTTATGAATTCAGTCTGACAACACTTATTGCACACCTACCCAGTGCAGAATATTGCAGTAGGTATAAAGCCTGCCAGAACATTAAATTTACAACTCATTTTCCAGAGTGCTTTGGCAAAATCTTCATTTCCCCCCCCAAGTTTCACACTATGACTAGTAAATATCATTGTGTACACTATGCATCACAAAATCTATCAAACTTGTCTGAGCTGAAAGTTTAAGCTCAATGTCTATACATTTTTATTTGACTACTCTGTGTTGTAAAGAATAAACTTCCACGTCATGGTTGACTGAAAATCCCACTGCCAAATGTTGAACACAAAGGGTATGAGTCCCTTGTACAACTTGAAAGTTCCTGATAGTTTGTTATTTATTTTAGCCAATATATTCTAATATTCCTCCCAAAACATTTAAGCAATTAGTGTTTCAAATGTATAGAATCAAAGAGAACACATTTGGAGAAAGCCCATATATTTGGAAGTCAGAGATTAATCCTCCAAACAATAATTGGTCAACCATAACCTCACTACAAATATGAAGAGCTTGTATTACAGGTGTGGGTGAATAATAAATGATACACATAGTTACAAGACATTCTGTGGAAATAAAACAAGGGTTCTTCTAATATTTTGCATCAATTAATTTTGATTCACCTTTTTGTCTATGGAAGAAGAAAAGAAGGAATAAAATTTCTTATTTAAAGAAAGGTTACATTTCTTCCTTCATCCCACGCTATGACTTCCTACCAGAGAGGAATTGCACAATGAACGGGAAGGGCCCTGCATAGGAGATTGAAGGGAACATGACTGGAAATCAAAGGCATCCAGTAAGCAGGACTTCTCCAATTTTGGGCTAAAGCAAAAGGTTTTGTTTTGAATTGATTTGTTTAGCTCCCACATAAACAGAAACAACTCTTGCTAGAAAGGCTAAGGGGAGTCAGAGGAAGTCGGAAGATTGAAATGGGATGTTTTGGTAAGGAGATTTTAACCTCACACATGAAAACCAGACCACTTGCAACTAATGGCTTTTTGTCAGAGAAGGAAAATTTCAGTCCAGTGTGAATAGTTAGGAAGTGTTCATTGAATTGACATGGATATTTATATAAAATACAGGACAGGCTTCCTGCATTTAATTGCATTTTAGGAAAAAAAACTAAAATCTCACTGAAGTCACAGTGGTTGTTGAAATATCCTGCAGTAGAGTGTGTGCCATTGCTGAGATTTGAAAGTGGTATTATGTGCTGCCTTTTCATCTGTTGCATGTCTTTGCCAGCTGTGGAGACATGTCAGATGCCATTATTCTGCAAATTTTACTCTTTCTCAATTGCTAACCTCTCGTTGACAGTAATCAGAACTTGATGGAGAGGTCTACACAGGTGTCATATGATAGTTGGTGCTAGTGTGATATAGTATGTGACAGTTTTAGAATTACATCCTGTAGGATGATACATCATCAAATAATATTTCAGATAATCCTTAGTCTTTCAGCAGAAATGTAATTGTTACTCATCTAGTAATATTTCCAGATGGCACGGTGAGTGAGTTGTGGGCTAAAAATAAAAACTAGGCTAAATAAGGGAGGCCAGAGCAAAATGTGAAATAAAGAAAATTATCAGGGATTGTGCAGAAGTGCAAAACTCTTTTCAGAACTAGGGTTGCATAACATTGGCCATAGTGAAGAAGTAAGCATAAAGAAACATGTTTAGTGTTATAGGGTAACATTTTGATAAAACGGAAGGATAACTTATCATGTTTTCTTAACAAGGTTTGTTTCTAAAGGGCAAGCATTTCAGTAAAAATAAATAATGCTTTTCTTCATAAGTTTCAGGATGGGGTACCCAATTAGTGTAAATGACATTCTTTCAGGATGGGGTACCCATTTAGTGTAAAATTACATTCTGAGTATTGCAATAGTATATTGCAATATTCAGATATTGATCATAAGATGCATCTTATGATCAATATCTGAATATTGCAATATACTATTGCAATTTATAAGATGCATCTTATCAATATCTGAATATTGCAATATACTATTCTACTGTTTCCCATAAATTTTGGTTTGTTAAAGAGTAAAATTCAAATAACTTGTTATCAAAATTCACATTTGTCATTGTTAAATAACATTTACTTTTACTAACTGACAGTGTTTCTCCACCAGAGCATATGAAGTTTCTGTTTGTTTATTTGTTTGTTTTTTAATTTATTGACCAACTTGCCAATTCTTTCTGAAGATTCAGTGCATAGGCAAAATCTTCATTTAATAGTGGGCATGACATTTTAAATTATCAGACCTCTCAGTAACTATATTTCCTTCTTGATAACCAGGCATATGACACCAACAAGATTCATTTTCCAAATTATGAGCAAATATTTAACGAACAAGTATTCTATGGCAATTATATCCTGAATTTTTAATCAGTAATTTTTTTTTCATATTTTGAAGAATAGAAATAGTTTTAAAAGTGTCCTAAAAGTTTTACAATTTTTAGAAGCAATGTTTTGACCTCATAACTTATCTCTAATATTTATGATACATGACTAAAGAATCCTTGTTTCTTATAACATGACCAAAGTTTTGCATTTCTTGGTAGACAGATTCTAATTTTTTTTCCCCAGGTCAATGAAACAGGACAATCAAAGAACTAACACATCACCTTTTAAAAATTTTCATAAAAAATAAAGAGGTAACTCAAATTTTTATCAACCTGGAAAATCGATAATTATGAATATTTAGCTTGACAACATTTCTTCACTTAGATATTTTTGTTTATACATCAAATCTACAGCATAACTTACTGGATGCTTATTAAGATGTTGCTATTTTCTTCCATTTAGAAATGACGCTGGGTTTAAAAAGGTTTCCTAATTTAAAGATCAGACCACTTTATATATTTTTCAAGTAGCTTCCAAGCATATCTTTTAATTAAAAATGACAAAAGTTCCACTCAGCCTCTGAATTTCTTGGATAATCTACAAAATGATTATATACATTCATCTAATTCTCACAGCAAATAAATATTGTTTGTCTCAGACATATTTCTACTAAACTAGGCTTTCATTTGTATTAAAATGATAGTGCCTTTTGTCTAAGTTTGTGAAAATAAATTTAAAAAATGGTTTCAGACTTCTTATTCGATTGTTCATAAAACAATACAGTTTATTGGGAATAAATGACTGTCTAAATGTTGTTGTCCAGTCTTTTGAAACATAAATCTATTATCTGTCTATCTGTCTATCTGTTTTCTATCTATCTCTATCTATGATTGCCGTAATTATGTATTTTTGTTTGTTTGTAATTTTAAAGGTCAGGAATTGTAATGTCTTGGAGGGGCGATCAGAAAGGACCTACCCCATTTTTTCTGGAGCTAGTGAAGTGCCTCCCACAACCTTGCTCCTGGATGAATTATTAAGATGAGGAGGATGAACCTCACATATTTATCTCAATTTAAGATTTCCTACTGTGGAAAGGCTAAGCTTTAAAATTGTACCTTAAGTTTTTTTGTTTGTTTTTTGTTTTGTTTTGTTTTATTGTTAGTACAAATATAGTCAAGGCTTTTTTTTAAGTCTTCACTGTTTGTTAATTTAGCTATAATTTCTAGGATGCTAGGGGAAATTCTTAAGGTATAAGATAAAATGCAGTAGTTTTAAATAAGCCTAGTTTTGTAAAAAGTTTCCACATTCTCTTTTCCATCTACATGTGTTCTAAGACATTATTCTTTAAGCACCAGACATGTTGTTATTCTTATTTTGTATTCTGTGTCTGCTATCTTATAACAACTTTATAAAATACTTTTAAAAGTTGCCTATTACTTTCACAAATTTAGAGATTAGAAAATGGAAACCCAGAGAGGTAGTTTCATTTTCCTGAGGTCACACACTAAATTGGTTGACCTGGATGTAGAAACCAAGTCCATTTGTCTTCAAGGCTAATATATGTTTCTTTGCTCATTAGGCTCTAGGCTGATGGCTTTGGTAAATTGCTTAAGATAAACCAAATAGGTATACTTTTTAGTAGGGTCCTTTTATACGACTATACTGTTTGGTTGCACTTTTTTTTTTTTTTCCATTTTAACCTTATCTTAACCTGTGCATTATTAAAGAAAAATATTCTATTTTGTCACCATGAAAAGTGTCCATAACAGGAGGCAATGGTAATATTGACAATATCAGCCCTTAAAAGGACAGCAGAGTGATTTCCTTATACATTTTATATGTTATCAAATTAGTTAAGCAATACTATTAAATTAGTTATCTTTTAACTTACTTTTAGTTTATGTATTTTTTTCTCTTCAAAGGCTTTCATTCTCTATGTAACTAGGTTAAACTGAAAAAGTTGCAATCCAGCATTATATGTGTTTATGTTTCTGCTTGACACCAATTTTGGAGCAATCCTAGATTATGGCTGGCTTCAAAATGTTATATATTTATATTTTTTTGTTTATGCATGAAAATAATATAGCAAATATTGCTATTTTAATTATTTATTTCAATTTGCTTTCAAGGATTGAGATCTACTTTTCCAAAATATTCATCTTCAGCCACTATGAATAAAGGGGTCAATTCAATCTAGCATTTTGATTTTGGATTATACATGTATCTACTGATAATTGGTAACAAGAGAAATGTTTCAGAATTTCAATTTTAGCCACTTTTTTCTCTTGAAATTTCCATGGGAAATAAAAATATGAGAGCACAATTTTCCCTTGCAATCCTGAAAGACATTCTAATTATGTTTAATTTTTCCAAGAGTAAAAGTATATCTGCAGAAAAACAGATCTTAGCCAAATTAAGAATTTACTGATTAATAAAATTTCATTCAAGAATGTACAAATATCCAGGGCAGTGCAATTAACCAAAGCAAAATGATCAACTTCAAACATAATAGAAAAGAAAAAGAAAAATAAGAGAAAGAGAGGGAAAAGGGGCAAAGGGAGCAAGAAAGAGAGAGGGAGGGAAGGGGAGAGGGAGGGAGGGAGGGATGGAGGGAGGGAAGGGGGGAGAGAGAGAGAGAGAGAGAGAGAGAGAGAGAGAGAGAGAGAGAGAAGAAAAGAAAAGAAGAGAAAAGAACAGGAAAAAAAGGTTTAACATCGTTAGAAGTAAAATATCGAAGTCGAGGAGTTTTATGGCTGAATAAAATTAGTGTTCCTCTTTGGATATTTCAGAATTTCATTCCAGGTGTGAATAACCTCAGAACAGGGAGACTTTCTGCAAAGTACATTAGCTCTAAATTACTAATAAAAAACAGATTTTTTTTCAAGGGCAGAGTTGGTATGGGAATTGAAATTCCAAGACTGCACATTATTGTTCACTTAAGGATATTGTGCTTGGTAACAGAAAAGAAAAAAAGGAGCAGTGGAAAGGCCAGTAGTCTTAACATGTAACACCAGAGCATGTTCCAATTGTGAACCATAATACCCAAAGGGACTGGAGTCTGGATGTCCGCCTGCTTGATCTAATCCCATAATGTTAGAAATGAAAGGTAGTTGACAGAAACAAGTGATTTTATATCTGTTTTTTCCCCCCTAAATTGTCCACTGCTATTCAGGTGTTCTGTGTGAGGTACGCATAGGCAGTTTTTATTATTTGGGTTCCTATGTTTGTATTCCTTCTCTTAAAAAAAAAATGTATGATGGCTTTTCATCTTCTCCCCTTTGTGTCAAGTTGTTTTTTGTACTAATTCCACCATGTTATGAACATATTGAAGCAGAAGAAACCCACACAGTATTTTGACTTGCTGTAGATTAGGAAACTGTTAATAAAAAAGAAAAAGCCTTCTTAGAACACCCAGCACCTCCTGTAGCACCTCTTTTCTTTTAGCCCCATCCAAACACCCACATTTATAACCATTTTTATGTATCATGATTTCTGACTTCTTCACCAGAAAACAAAACAAACCAATACCCTCTGAACTCTATAAAATACTGACCTATTCAATAAACATATCCTCTCTCATATCCTCTTTCAAGCTTTTTTAAAGTAAAGAAACTTTACACAGTACTCATGAAAGAGAAGAAATTCTGAGATCTGTAGAGGTCCAAAGTGTAGCCAACCAACCTCTGAGAGAGCCAATTTAAAAATCACTGCTTAAATTTGTGATGGGGGGAGAAGATCCCCAAGGGACATGTTGTAGGACTGCATTTCTTCATCAGAGGGGAAATGGAAGTTGAAAATAAGATTTTAATCACTTCCAGCAATGGAACTTTTAGAGTCTATGCAGTGACCAAGAAGGAAGAGAGATAAAATTAGTGGGAAAGAATGGAACTTTGATGGAAGAGATCATTTCTAAAAGGAAGTTTTATCATATTACTGCTGTGGGACATGGAAAAAAAAAAAAAGCAAACAAAAAACAAACGAAGAAAGGTTACTTATTTCCCAATAGTCAAGAAATCATAATGGATAATATCTGTTTTGTAGAGGCAACACAGTTTTGAGTACGTCTTCAAGATAGATACAACACAAAAATAATGATACTCACGGGAAGCTCTCCTCTCCTGGATTTCATATACAGTTGGGTTGGGTTAAGTCTGCCCTCACTTCCCTTTCACTGTCAACAGACTGTTATGTCTCTGATGTTACATCAGTATTTAAATATTATGTACTGTCTCTTAACAAAACAAATCAAATACTTTGTTCAATATTGCATTCTTTTCAGCAGTGAACAATAACTTTCTCTCCCTTTCAGAGAAACTTTAAAACAGAATTTTCTGAACTTAGTGTCCTGCGAGGTGTCAGGTGGGGTCTCTGCTCCCACTCCCCACATAAGAACGCAGGACACAGTAAGGCCAAAGAGGAACACCCACGGAGCCATAGATAGGGGAGTCAAACCAATATATTCTCACCGGCAGCATCCGCCTCTCTGAAATCCGCTCTGGCTAGCCCCCACCTTTTGCTAGCGTAGCCATGGCAGTTATATTAGTGGCCAATGGCTTACGGGTTACAGCTGAGGGCCAACTAGCCACAGCTGATGACCATCCAATCACAATTGATGGTCATTTACTACCTGAGCCGGCACCTTTCTATGTGAGGCTGAGAGCCTGGAAACTGCTTTCTGGGGCTCTTTCCCCACACTTAGTCTCTGTATTTCCTCAGCTCTAATAAACTGACTATAGTTTTCCTTATGCTGAACTTGATTCTCTTAAGTCCTCACTCTTGATTTCCTTTGACTTCTGTTTTCATGATATTGCTTGCATTCTGTTTTTTGGCTTCAACTGTCCCTTCACTGTCACATTCCTCTGGATCATTGTTATGAATTAAGTTGTGTCTCCCCTAAATCCATATATGGAACCCCAAGTCCCACTGTTACTATATTTGGAAATAGGACCTTTAGGGGAGTAATTAAGATTAAATGAGGTCAGAAATCCAATATAACTGGTGATCTTTTAAGATGAGAGATAGAGAGAACCAATCAGCCAACACACTGATCTTGAATTGCCAACCTCCAAAACAGTGAGAAAATGAATTT
Organism: Rhinolophus hipposideros; assembly: GCF_964194185.1. Taxonomy (NCBI): domain Eukaryota; kingdom Metazoa; phylum Chordata; class Mammalia; order Chiroptera; family Rhinolophidae; genus Rhinolophus; species Rhinolophus hipposideros. The sequence goes on from NC_138050.1 coordinate 58,150,003, forward strand.
CTGTTGTTTAAGCTACCCAGTTTGTGGTATTGTCGTGCAGGGTCTCAGCTCCCACTCCCCGCCCAAGAACGCAGGACACAGTAAGGCCAAAAAGGAACACCCACAGAGCCATAGATAGGGGAGTCAAACCAATATATTCTCGCTGGCGGCTGGGCTGGAGACACAGGAAGCAGGATCTACATAATCTGCCTAACAGCAGTCCGCACTTGGCAGCCACCATCTTCTTGCTAGCCCCCATTTTTTCTTGCTAGCGTAGCCACAACTGTTATATTAGTGGCCAATGGCTTACAGGTTACAGCTGCCGGCCAACTAGCCACAGCTGCTGGCCATCTGATCACAGTTGATGGCCATTTACTACCTGAGCCAGCACCTTTCTATGTGAGGCCGAGAGCCTGGAAACTGTTTTTTGGGGCTTTGTCCCCACAGGTATTTTGTATGGCAATCCTAGCAGATCATACAATCATCTTCTTATTGTTATTTCTTAAACATTGTACTTTGCAATGTTCTATTTAAGACTATCTCTTATCAGTTTCTGCATTTTCTCCATAGGTAGTTGCATCTATTCTCAAGACTAAAACCATTATCTCTATGAAGGACACTTGTAGATTTGTATCTTCAATCCAATATTTTTCTTAGCCCTAACCTTCCAGCAACCTACTGATCCTCTTCACTCATGGGTTTTGCAAGATTTTTAAATTGAAAATATCTGAAATTGAATTTATCATCTTAATTTCTCTGCCTCTGCCCAAATTCCTACCCCCCCCCCCAATTCTGATTGTGGTAATTTATATCTGCACAAGCAAGAAATCTGTAGGGCAGTCCTCTTCTCACATCCTCACCATGGCCCTAGGATTGACAGCTATTCAACCATCAAGTCCTTTAAATTCCACCTGAACATCTCTCTCAAAATGGATTACTTCTCTGAGTTTGTTAACACTACCAACATCCAACCATATCAGCTACCATAATTTCTCATTTGGCAACAGCAATAAATCCTTATTCTGTTTCACTTTCTTCGTGGCTCTCCTCCTCACCATTCCCCATCAGTAAATATCAATCTGCTATTGCTTACTCTAGCTTCAAATGTTTTGAATTCTTTCCAATATCCTGGGGCTTAAGTGCCTTATATGACTGCATATGATGTACCTTTCTTCTTCCATACTTCCTATTATAATCCATAACCCATTAATTCCATTTTCCCTTCTCTTATCTCTTATTTAAAGAAGGGATTTTCTCAAAATTTAAAAGATTAGTTTGTTCTTGTTGTGTGTGTGTGTGTGTGTGTGTGTGTGTGTGTGTGTTTGCTTCAGTCTGAAGGAAGTTAATTGCATGGAAAGTTCTCGTCTCAGGAGTAAATTTGAACAATCAAGAAGATGATTAGGTAATATGTTTTACCAGATTAGATGTATATTATAAATATAGAGACAATTATAAAATATGACTATCTATAAGGACCTAGGCAGTAGAGATACAGAGATACTGGTACAAAATAATAGTAAATGTATATACGAGTATATATATAAGTAATGTTTTCCAGATTGAAAGCAACAAAAATAGACTCTAATTTTCTTGGGGGGTTGAGCATTCACAAAATTAAAATGAGACTATTTTAATTGAATTTATTGGAGTGACAATGGTTAGTAAAATTACATGGGTTTCAAGTTTACAATTCTATAATACATCATCTATATATCACATTGTGTGCTCACCACCCAGAGTCAGTTCTCTTTCCATCACCATATATTTGACCCCCTTTAACATCTTCTACCATTCCCCCTCCTCCCTTACCTTCTGGTAAGCCATAAACTGTTGTCAGTGTCTATGAGTTTTGTGTGTTTTTTTTTTTCTTTATTTGTTTGTCTTGTTCTTTTGTCACTTTCAGTTTTATATCCCAAATATGAGTGAAGTAATATGGTTCTCAACTTTTTCTGTCTGACTTATTTCACTTAGCATAATAATCTCAAGATCCACCCATGTTGTCACAAATGGCAGTATTTCATCTTTTCTTATGACCGAGTAGTATTCCATTGTATATATATACACACAGATATATACAATATATGTATTATACTATATATATATATATGTGTGTGTGTGTGTAATACATATACATTATATATATGTGTGTAATACATATACATTATATATATATATATGTATATATATATATATATATATATATACATATATATATATATATATATACCACATCTTCTTTATCCAATCAGCTATTGAAGGACACTGGTTGTTTCCATGTCTTGGCCGTCATACATAAAACTGCAATGAACATCAGGGTACGTGAGAGGACTAACAATTAAGTTTGAAAACTTGTTACAACAATGTTGCTAACCTTTTTTGATATCAGAGAGATTATTCATTATGAATTTGTACCAACTGAACAAACAGTTAACCAAGTTTCATATTTGGAAGTGACGAAAAGGCTGCATGAAAAATTTAGACGACCTGCAGTTTTCACTAATAATTCATGACTCTTGCATCACGACAATGCACTAGATCCTATTGTGTTACCGTGAGAAAGTTTTTAACCAGTAAACAAATAACTGTATTGGAATACCATCCCTACTCACCTGACCTGGCCCCCAATGACTTATTTCTTCGCCTGAAGATAAAGGAAATATTGAAAGGAAGACATTTTGATGACATTCAGGACATCAAGATTAATACAACGACAGCTCTGATGGCCATTCCAGAAAAAGAGTTCCAAAATTGCTTTGAAGGGTGGACTAGGCACTGGTGTCGGTGCATAGCTTCCCAAGGGGAGTACTTTGAAGGTGACTATAGTGATTTTCGGCAATGAGGTACATAGCAGTTTTTCTAGGATGAGTTTGCGAACTTAATTATCTTTACGGATAAATGTTTTCAGATTCACAGCAAAAGAAACCATTAATAAAACAAAGAGTCAACCAACCAAATGGGAGAAGATCAAAAAAACAATCCAATTAAAAAATGGGCAGAGGGCATGAACGGAAACTTCTTCCAAGAAGACATACAAACAACCAACATATATATGAAGAAATGCTCAACTTCACTAGCTATTAGGGAAATGCAAATAAAAACCACAATGAGATATCACCTCACACCTATTATAATGGCTACCATCAAGAAAACAAATAGTAATAAGTGTTGGGGAGGCTGTGGAGAAAAAGGAACCCTCATACACTGTTTGTGGGAATGCAGACTGGTGCAGCCGTTATAGAAGTTATTGTGGAGGTTTCTAAAAAAATTAAGAATGGAATTACCATATGACCCAGCAACCCCTTCATTGGGTATATACCCAAAATGAAAATTTAACAGTGAAGCCAGAGAATCAGGGAAGAAATCAGCATAACACTAGAAAATCCAGAAAGGAATCTTTGAATTTTGCCTTGAGAATTCTGCCTTTGGTGAGGGTTAGCATAACTAACTCCAGGCTTTCTGTTTCTCCATTCCAAATTTCAGACAACAGAGGATAAGAACCCAATTGTCATTACTGGAACCAAGTGTTTGCCCTCGGATCAAAAAGCTAAGTCCACTGAATAATGGTGAGGAGCAAAGGACACGGACATAGGTGCCATTAATACATGTTTGCAACCGAGTCAATTCTAGAGACCCAGGACTCTCTTTCATTTGGAAATACTCTGAATAGGTCTACTACACTAGTCAGTATTTGGTGTAAACTTTGTTAAAAAAAATACTGTACAATATTGGTCTTTTGTATTTGGGGTTGATAAAATAAGTGACTGTTTTAGAATATGCTTTAGTAAGTGATGCTGGAAATGGTATCATATTAAAAGAGTTAAATTAATTATTCTATTAAAAGCTGCAAAAGGAGAAAAGGGTAAATACTTTTTTGTGGGATACAACAGGATTCTTTCTATGCTTATTCAAGATGATTTATAATAAAGCCTGAACAGACAAGAGGAGCCCACTTTTTCTATGTTTAGAATTGCATTAGACTGAACACCTAAATATTTTACTTTATAAAGAGATATTTGAACAGGACCTACCTGGAGATTGTTTTGTCTCCCTAGACATGGATTTTGGCCTAAGGCGTGCCCACCCTCTGGGGCAGCAGTCACCAACATGCCGTAAAAAGTGCAAGACTACTGAGCAATGCTAATGCATCTTCTTGACTGTAAGCCCAACCTCCCACTCCCATCTACCTCTCCAAACACTCTTACCTGGAAGCTGCACAGGAGCCTTTTATTATTGAAAGAGCTCCGAGAATATGAAACATCTGGTCATGTCTAATGTCTTAAAGACGTACACATGCTAACTTTTTATTTAATGCCCTCCTGGTAGCTTGAACAGATGCACGCTGCAATGCAACATGAGTCATCTGAAAAGCATGTATCTCAAAACCACTCAAAAATATCATAGGGAATTTATATAACATTTTTTAAACCAATCTAAAATTATACATATAAGTTATGTATAATTATACATATAAGTGATCGTAGAAAACAGATTTCACCTAAAATCAAATAAGTGAAGACAATTTCATGTGGCTGATGTCTCTCATGCAAGGACTTGTTGCTTTTTACTGAAATAGGGGAAAGTTATTTTAATTATGCAAATGAGGTGTCCTCAAATCTAATTAATTTTCAATGTAACAAAATAATCTATTGCCTTGCCAATTCAGCAAGATGTCTCAGCCATTTGGAAAATGCAAATTTTTAAAAATATATGATCATTTAAAGTAGATCAGAAGGACTGTGAATAAATGGTTTAAAATATAAGAAAATGTATATTGAAACAATATATATATATATATATATATATATATATATATTAAAAGGCACTTTTTAAAAAAATCTATTTTTAATGAGCTTGGTATCAATAACATTCAATATTAATGTTTTGACAAAGGTACCTAAAATCATCACAGTTGTCAAGATGTAGAAATAACCTAAATGTTCGATGAACTGATGAGTGGATAAAGAAAATAAAGACACACAGGCAAACACTATTCAGCCTTTAAAAAGAAGGAAATCCCATAAGATGTGACAATATGAACAAAAATTGAGAATATTAAGTTAAGTGAAATAATCCAGTCACAGATAAACAGATAAATGAAACAAATTTAAAATGTAACAAACACTATGTGCGAGAAAAGGAATGAGAGGATGAAGCACAATATCTATGTATGTGGAGCTTAACACAAGTTTTCTGTTTACTAAGGTTTGGATGGGAAAGAACACTGACATGTTTTAAAGCATCAGATTCAAAATGCTGAGGGAAGATTTTTGTCCCATGTTCCTTGATGGAGCAATGAACAAAAATTTGGCTTCCTTGTGTGGCACATTCAGCTGACTTTTTTCCAATGAATTTTCCAAATGAAGACATACAGAAATGAAACCTAAGTGAAAGGTACTGTTTCACCAGGCAAAGAGACAGCAGTATTTCAGGTGGTACACAATGTCTTGAACAAAAAAGTAGGAAACAAGAGAAGTAGCCCAAAAAGCTGTATGTAAAATGTTTCCCATTTGTTGTTTCACCCCTAAGCTGCAAATGTGCAAGTAGTGACTCCAAGAAACCCAGCAGAAACCAACAGCTATTAAGCTAAATATCAGAAAGTGATTTCTGTAATTAGTCACTCTTGGAATTCAATGCCAGCCAAAGCGAAGGTGTCTTCACCAATATATCAGAAATACCAGCTGGTCAGGCCCTAGGGGGGCAGACTATACATAGGAATCCACTATGCCCTAAGTATAAAAGCAAAACCTAAATAGAGTAGTCCTAATACAACCTAAAATTTCACACATGAAGTTTCATTGAATGTAAGCACACATGGAAAAAAAAAAGCATCATGAGAAAAAAAATTATATTTCAATTAAAAATGATTGTATGTAATCACAGTAAAGCCATGCAGGTTTTGGAATCATTATATGCAGAATCAATGTAAGTTTGCACCACTCAGTATAGGCCAGATGAAATTGTGGTAATAGACAATCCTAAAGCCAGTCTTTGAGAGGAGCAAGGACACCTACCAGTGTTCTAGCTGCCAGAAAGATATTCTAAAAATAAAAGTGAATATAGTATTCAAATCTACATGTAGATTTTTACCACCATATTTTTGTCACATTAAAGCTACTTGGTTCATTTTATTACAGGTGAAAAACATACGGGTTTTACTGTTTCTATTTTGTACACAGAAGTGATGTAATATTATTGACTACTGACTAAGCTTTGCATTAAAGATTGTGGGATTCACCACCTAGAGAATTTGAACAATAATGCAAACAGGTCGGTATAAGGACAAAATATTTGAAAGGGCTTCTTACATTGTTTCTTCAAAATAAAATAAAAGAGAGTACACCGTAACTTAAAGACTATGCATTATAAAGTCTCCATTTGTATTAGGAGTAATTGTGAAAAAATGTGTAAAATTTGGACAAATAGGATAAATTTTATTTGCTAATTATTTTGAATGAATTTCCAGACACCCACACGCATTATAGTGTCCCCTGGAAACTGAATATTTCTAGTTTCAATGATTATGTATCTAAAATGGATTACACATGTTTCTTTAGGCATATCACTATTTTGTAAGTTGCTTGTTTAAAGAAAAAATACAGTGCTTGATTAAGAATGGTACACTAATCCACTGTGATTTGTGAATTGATCAGTCTGATTCAAAATTCAATCTGAAGATAGCTGTGCCATAATTACACATTGTTTCCCTGAAATATTTGACATGAAATTTCTCTTTATTTATACACCTACGTTCTACAATTTTATATCTCATTCTGATTGTAAAGCAAAATCAATTTTATGCAGTATAAAGCATAACTTGAAAAATATCCAATTAGTTTGATCAATGAAGACCACAAACTGATTATTTAGATAATAAAATAAAAGCTAGAATCATAAAAACTAGGTTTTACTAACTTCGTTGTCAAATTAGGTAAAAAGCTACCTTCTAATTCACATGGTATGTATCTCTAACTTTATGTGAAAAAGGTAGCTGTTATTTTATGGCTACAAGGTCAAAAAATGTTTATAAAGTTGTATCAATCTATGTGTATATACTTTATAAAAGCATATAGAAAGGAAATAGTAACAATTATTTATAAGATGTTTATTATGTATCACAAACCCTTGGATATACAAAAATGAATGATACGTACTTGTAAATTACTCCTAGCTAACAAATTCCAGATGCTTTTAAATATAGTAGTATGGAAATAGCCCTAATTACCTGTTCAGAGATGAACCAATTAACTTATCATAACAAGCCTGTATTTTCAGTATCAAAAGATTTTAAATGATCATCAAAATAGATTAGGCTACTCACTGTCTCTTCATATAGCTTAGATAAATGTTTAAATATTTTTCAATACACTTTATGGGTATAAAAAGCTTCAAAGACGCCATGCACTTGTGTTCGTGAATCACAACATAAGTGTATTCACCAAGAAAAAATCAGTACCTATGCATTTTGGGCATTTAATGAATATTTTAAGTATACAAAACTAATAAGATAAAGTATTAATAGTTCCATATCTCCTTGAAGTTCTCCCAATTTATGTATTCAGCAAAATTATATTTATTGCTGGTATATGCCAGGCATAGTTGTAGCCACTAGCGAATTTAAAAAAAATAAAAAAATAAAAGAATAAAAATAAATAAATAAACAAACAAATAAAACTCAGTGAGAGAAAAAAGAAAAAAAAAGTTAATTCGATTTTAGTTTTGAAATTGATCCATGCAATGGAGGTAGGGAGGTAAAACAGAGGGAAGGCATGGGGTGGCGAGTTTGTTGAGTGAGGATTTAACTTTAGAGTGAGTGACTAGGGGAAGCCTCATTGAGACGGCATTTCAGAACAGAATTTCAAGGAAGAGAGGCAGTGAACTAGTGGGGGAATCTGTGAGGAAAGACTTATAGGCGGAAGGAAAGGCAAGTTCCAAGGCCCTGAGGTGAGCCTTTCTGGAAAGTCAGAAGAACTGCCACGCCAGATGAAGGAGCACTACGTCAGTAGGAGATGAAATCAGATATTATGTGGAGTCAGAACTAAGACCTCACACGTCAGAATACAGTTTTTGTTTTTCACTCTGAGATGAGAAACCACAGGAGGATTTTATGCGAAGGGCGGCCTTGATGCTTTTGGGCAATCAGACAGTATTTCTGTATCTGTAGTCCTTTGTTCTCCTAATTTCACACAGGACTGTTTCATTCTTTATTTTTTTTATCCTCAAAACTTTATTTTCTTCACTATAATCTCCAATGCCCCACCTTCATTCTCAGCTGATGACTTATTTAATAGAAAATGCCAGAAACTACCGAAAAGGTTGTATGCAAGCTCCCACCACTGCCACATCTGCCCATCTTCTGTCTCCATTGTCTCAAGTAGCCTTGTTCCCCTCCAAGGCCAGCCTCTTCACCCGAGTGTCGGGTTCTATCCCATCTTGGGAAAGAGCTACTATGTATCTTTCCTCTTTTTTCTGGATCACTTGTATTTTTAGTTATTGTCTGCCCTATTCCCTCTAATTTGGGGGTTCGAGTGGGTGTGCAGTCATAAGGCTACTTAAATGAGTATAACGAGCGTGATCTGAGAGTCTTGGGCTTTGTATGGCAAGTGGCATAAATTGGGGTAAAGGCATAATAGGGCTCATTTTATTACCTTTAGGTGATAATTATGGAAAGAATGTGAGTTTTGGGAGAAGAAAAGATCAATTGGGGCTCTCTGCTACATCCCTGCTAACCTAAATGGAAAGGCAAGCAGAGGGGAGACAACAGTCAAGAATTTCAGTAGTGATTGCCATGTGCTGCCCTGAGCTTTCTAATTCAGAATTAAACAATGCAGTGTCCTCAGCAGTGTTTACTGACACATAGCAAAAACAGAACACAGCAACTGCTCCTGTTTCACAGCTTGGTCCAGTAATAAAGGTAGCTGCACTTGGCCAAATAAAATAATGTGCACCTTTCGATAGAGAAGTTGGACAAAAGCAGAACTTTTCCAGGGGAAGCACAGAAGGGGCTTCTACAGTGTAGGAATTTTTGGAGGTGCCAGAGACTCTCTGAAATTGCTTGGGAACCTCTCAAATAAATGAATTTATGATAGCCAAACACACACGTATGTGAGTATAATAGGTATGAATTGATGGAGATGCTGTAGTAATATTTACATGCTAATTGTATGTAATATTATTAATGTATATGCATATAATACCATGACTGAAAGTGTTCATGATTTCCTGCTACTAACTTGGGATTACTGGAAATAGGTGTTGGGACAAACAGTACAGTAGAGACACAGAGAAATTAGGCTGATGCTTTCTGTAAAAGTGAGGACTCCAGGGTAAAATACTGAAACAGGGAGATGATCGAAATTCAAAGTTTGTCTACCACTCCCCAAAGGCACATGTGTTGAACGCTGGTATAGGAGACAGATAAATGTAATAAGCAAGAACACCTACTCCTGAGATTTACTGCTCTTCAGGCTATAATAACTGGACGTGACACAAAACTCCTTGGTCTCACAGAGATTAACAAAAAGAAAGAAAGAAAGAAGGAAAGAAAGAAAGAAAGAAAGGAAGAAAGGAAGAAAGGAAGAAAGGAAGAAAGGAAGAAAGAGAGAGAGAGAGAAAGAAAGAAAGAAAGAAAGAAAAGAAAACAATCCTTGCCTCTGATATGGTGAGAATCACATCTCTGATTTGGGATCTGTGCAAACACTAGGTCCCAGACATCACCATCCAAAAATTGACAAAATGATAAAAATATCAAATCGATTATGTACATATAGAGCAATATCATAGTAAAATAACAATATAAGTTAAACTACTTGGGATTACCTAAGAACACAAATTCAATGAAGTAAGACAACATATAGAAGGAGATATTAAGGAATATTAGGGGATGTTGCAGATGAAGGTAATAAATTGAGGATTGCAGTACTAGAAAACAACTATATAGATTTACCTAACTACTGAATGATAGGGAACAGTGGTTCTCAATCTTGAACTTTCTTCAAAATCACCTGGAGATATTATTAGAACACAGAGAGCTGGGTCTCACCCTGTGTATCTGATTCTGTAGGTCTGAGGAAAGCTGTGTATTTATTAGCACGTTGAGCAAGTTTCCAGGTGATATTGATGCCGCTGGTGTGGGGTCCATGTTCTGAACCCTATTTATACAGGGCCCAGAGGAAATGACAGGAAATGCTAGTGAAAAAATAAAAATAAATGTAAACACTTAGTAACAAATAGATATGTGAATATTCAAAGTTGAAACAACGTAAGTAAAATTAGTAGTACATTGAAGGGTATCAAAAAGCAGAGGGAAAAAGTTATCCAACAGTATACAAATAAAGAAAATTTCCTGATAGAAAAAGTAATTGACATGAATAAAAGTATATTTCATAAATTTCTTTGAAATTGACTTTTTGACCTGTTATCAAACGTAAATGAAAAGTACACCACAAAAATATTTTTAAGCCAGTTAGGTGTGATTTTAAAACTAAAGTGGAAATATTTTATTTTCTTTTATTTTGGAATTCTTTAGCCACCTGGGTAATAATAGCAAGTCATCTAAAGAGCTGAAAACCAAGCTGCCTCAGACTGAACAACAATGCAGCAGTATTTCCCTCACAGATCTGCAGGAAGCAATTGTGAAGCAAGAACTTTATACTCTGCTATGCTCATGCATAGAGGCACAGCCTAATGTCCTCAAACGTGAACAAACTTGGCACCAAGAAAAATAAATAATTTTGTTACTGAACTCTGGTCAAAGAACAGTCTAATGAAAACAACTCAAGAATTGGGAAACCATGATGAAATGAGTTCTCTTCAGCATACATAAATGTAAATATAAAAGCAATGCTAAATAACGATGGGAAGTACAGCTAAAAAAATGAATAACAATGTTACAGTCCTTGAAAATGTAACACATGATATAATAGAGAATAGAAATGCATGGAAGAAGTGCAAATATATCAATGCCCTTGTTTTTCATAGTAGAGGGACCAATAGTCAAATGTGATAATAACGAAAAACACAATGAGCCTAAACGTTTAATGTCTTTAAAAAATTATTTTCTTAATATCAGAAAATAATATCTCATACGAGAAATCTTATTTTATGTTCAATAATTATTTCTACTTACTTTCAATTTTTATCTTTTGGTTAATTTTAAGTCAAATTAATAAAATAAACATAATGTAATGCATTATTTAAAAATAGTATTATATATGATATGATAACATTTAAAATATAGTTTTAAGTATCTGTCTGTCTACTGTCTATGTCTATTTTTTTGTGATTTTTTTTAAAATTTATTTTTCAATTAGAGCTGACATATAATATCATATTAGTTTCATATGCATGACACAGTGATTAGATATTTATATAACTTATTAAGTGATAACTCCAGTAAGTCTAGTAACCATTTGAAACCATAAATAGTTATAATATTACTAACTCTATTCCCTATGCTGCTGTTCACATCCTTACTACTGTTTTTAAAACTGGCAATTTGTACTTCTTAATTCTAAATACATATTTCTATATATTTTAATCAGTGTGTATTTATACAGACTTTTAGAATAATGTATAGCTAATGTTAATCTCTATATTTCTGGTAGAGAGATTGTAGAGATAGTTTCCTCCCTTTATCTTCTAGCATGCTTCACATTATTTAAATTCTTTATGTTCAGTATGTATTTTTTACACAAAAACATTAGTTTTTCAGGAAATACAAATAAAATTTTATCAAAAAATTCCTTGTGGGAAAAACCTAATTGAACTGCTTTGTCAATTTGATTAAACAAATCATTTTCAGAGGGAAAAAATCCAACATAAATAATTTAGTTAAACAAACCATTAGAAATATTTCCAGAGCATGTCATATATGCAATTAAGCCATGTGGAACTCGACAGTATAATCATGCAAAGCTAAAAGCTTAAGTGTGTGTGTGTGTGTGTGTGTGTGTGTGTGTGTGTGTGTGTGTGTGTTTGTATGTGAATTCATATTGATTATGGCAGTGAGGTTGTTAAGAAGCTAAAAAATTTTAAAAAGGAATTTGTGGTATCTAAATGATATTGTTTGGAGACACTATAAGAAGTCTTGCATGTTTAAAAACTTTTTTTAATTAACAGGAAGATATCACTGTTTATTATAATCCTACAGGTTACAAAAATATATATTAAAAACATAAAAATAGAGCAACTCTGTTCAGAATATAGAAATAAAGATCCTCATGCACTTAGTTTATTTCCTGCGGCTAGGATGGGCCTGGTGGGCCTGGAGGGACTTCTGGGTACTAGCAAGTTCTGTGGAAAACAATTAGGGCATCTTTAGGTCATGGAATGATCAGTAAGCTAGAAGAAAGCTAGAGAAATAACCTGTGCTCTATTTGCAAGTCATCAGTCTGAGTAGACTACCTTGCCTTTCCAGGACTAATTTACCAAAATTTCAACTTAGAGAACTCTGATTTTCATAAAATCCCCATCCCAACACTAGTACATCATGAATACATATGAGCAACAGAACAACTGACATATGAAAAAGATATATCACGTAGATAATGAATAATTTGAAATATTTCAACATAAGTCATTGACGTGTGTGTGTGTGTGTGTGTGTGTGTGTGTATCCATATATGTACCGTGTTTCCCGGAAAATAAGACCTTTCCAGACCATCAGCTGTAATGAGTCTTTTGAAGCACAAATTAATATAAGATCTGGTCTTATTTTAATGTAATATAAGACCAGGTCTTATATAGTATAATATAATATGACATAATATCATATCATATCATATCATGCAATTCCATGCCATACCATACCGTACCATACCATACCATATCATACCATATAACATAATATAAATCGGGTCTTGTATTAATTTTTGCTCCAAAAGATGCATTAGAGCTGATGGTCTGGCTAGGTCTTATTTTCGGGAAACATGGTATACATTTTGTTAATTAGTTGAGGCTTCAATCAATACTTCTGTTTTTGTACTTTACCTAATAATTATTAAATTGATGGATTGTTTTATTTTTAACTTATTTCAATAACTTTCTTATATCATTTAGACATGGGCACCATTTACGAAAATGAATTAACAGACATATTGCGGTTCTATGTTACCCAACTACTCTTTTGGGTACAGAACAATTGTATAACCTCACATTACAGAATATTTTGCAAAGTGGATAACGTTGGCAGCCAGAAAAAAATGCTCAGTGATTTAAGGAGAACACATAATATCAGAATTAACCTAAATTTTATGTTTTTCTCCTAAAGAAATGTATACCATGTCAAGAACATAAAAATGTAAGTCCATCACGGGTAAAAAGCATGAAAAAAATCTAATTGTTAAACCAGTATGTGTTATTACTTCAACAATAAACAACATTTTGTAGGTTTTCATAAATTTTCTCCAAGAAGATTTAATATCTAAACCAGTGTTGTTGTTGTTGTTGTTTTATAAAAGTAGGTAAACATTTATCAGTGAAGCCCAAATATTGTCCCTTCAATTTTACTTTGAAACACACATTTTTCTACCTTTGGCAAATATTAAGGAACTGTACTAGGTCATTGAAGGATAAGTTTCTTGAAAAATATAATAACTAATAAAAAGAGGAAGATAAATAATATAGAGTTGGTTTAGACTATTACATATCTTCATGAGGATGCAATGGACCATAGATCAGTTTAGCTGGAATTACATCACATGGAGACAATTAGTTTACTGAGCCTCTTGTAATAAAGTACCATAAACTGAGTACTTTAAACAACAAAACTTTATTGTCTCACACTTCATGGATCTAGGAACCCAAGATCAAGGGGTTGGAATGGTTGGTTTCTTCTGAGGATTATGAGGAAGACTTTGTTCTATGCTTCTGTCTTAGCTTCTGGTGATTTACCAGCAATCTTTGGTGTTCCTTGATTTATAGATGTACCACCCCAATCTATGCCTTTGTAGTCACCTGGCATTCTTCTCATGTATCTCTCTGTGTCCAAATTTCCCCTTTTTATAAGGACACCAGTCCTTATATTGGATTAGGTGCCCAACCTACTTCAGGATGACGTGATCTTAACTAATTACATATGCCGAAACCCTACTTCCAAATAAGGTCACATTCTGAGGTACTGGGGACTAGGCCTTCAACATAAGAATTGTGGGGAGATACAATTCAACCATAATAGAAATCCTCTGTGCTAAGATGGAAATATTTAAATTCTAAAGTACAGCTAGAAATCTGATTTCTGAAATTCACACTGTAATCTCGGTTTATATGTCAATCATAGGATAGTTAGACTTATGTTTAAGGCAAGGATTGGGCCAACAATGCCAATGACACATATTAGGCATTGGTAAGAGACAAAAACAGGAAGCTGAAAAGAGTAAGATTCCTTTCACCTTGTACGGTACTAATTCCATCCTGGGGAAACATAGGGAAGACGCTGTGAACCCAGACCTACTTATAAAGTGATATAGCAGGTATACATAAAGATGAAGCAGATTGTGACTGACACAGAGGAGATTAGAAGGACATTTTAATAGATCTTACCTTTGGGATCTTTATCCTTCAGATTCCAATAACTTTAGTACTTTGGGCTGATGAAAATGGTCAACTAGAATCCATAGCAGTCCTTGTGGGAGAGAAACAGCCCATTGATAGCACTTAACTTTTGCAGTCGTAGTCTATTTGAAAAGCAGTTATCTGGCATTTGGAACTATTTCCAATCAAGCTGAGCTTAGAATGACATAGCTAAGCTTCAAATAAAACTGGATGAGCTCAGGGATAACTAGTAGTCAGTGGTATAACTAGAATAAGTCCAATCCTAGCTCACCCAGGACAAGAAACTGGAAGAAACACTTAGCTACGTGGACTATGGGGACACCTTTAACTACCAGAGCTTCACTTGAGGTCCAAGATTAAGAAGAAAAACAGAAGTTCTAGTTCACCATTAAAACACTGTACTCCTTCTATGGGTAGTAGCATTGACAGGCAGCAGCCACGTCCTTATGAAAAGTGGGAAATTAACAGAGGTCCCAGGGAATCTGTGCAGCAGGTACAACCTGAGCTGTCTTACTACTAGGTGAGATATCCCAAGATGGCAGGAACAGGTTTCGTTTATATTGCTCCCTGAAAATGGGATGGCACTTTCAGACTTACCTACATCTTGGAGGGCATAGACTAAAGTATTAAGGGTTATGTGTGTGCATATCTGATAAAACCTAATGCACTAAATATAATCCTATTGACACTTTGAAGATACAAATGAGGATAGCTGAATATTCACAGGAATGGTTTGCCTTTGCCCTACAATGTAATTTGCATGCAAATGCTTTGATAGACACCACAGAGGTAACAAGGTGTGACCATAAACAATCAAGCCCAGAGAGCTGTGCTTCCATACACAGAATGTAATGGTTGTCTTACAGGGATAAGTCAAGGACAGCAAGAGGGTAGCTCTCATTAGAACATAGTGTTCTTTGACAACAGTATGAGCAGATTCACTAAGAAATCTGAGTAAGCTCATTGTTGTTCATTCACAATAAGGAGTAAAAGTGACAATCATTGTCTGTTGGATCTTAGAAGTCAGGATTAAGGAGTTTATGATCAGATAATAAAACTCACAGAACTCTAGCAAACATTACCTAGCCAGAAACCATACCTCTCAGCTATTGATGTTAAGATATGGGGAAAATTTAGTCTTAGAGTGTGGTAATTCCATCTACCTTATTATCCCTAGGCAGTAATGAAGGATATAGCAAGCACATGGCTTTTTAAGGACTAACCATTCTAGAGCCAATGCAAAGACAATCAGAATTTAAAATCAATGTCAGTCTTCAAAACAGGGAGTCAGGGGGAGGAGTGGTAGAGGGGATGGGATCAGCTCTCTAATCATTCATGTTTTTAACTGCTTTATTGAGATATAATTGTTATACAATAAAACTGCACATAAGGCATACAATGGATACGCTGGACTATGTATCACTGGTGCATGCATGCTTCTAATTTCTCTTTAATAGCTATTCCTGGAATAAAGGATTTGAAGGACCCTTTGTTGTATTTTTTTCACATATTCAGAAACTTCTTTTTCATCCCAGCAGTAAAAGTGATATTTCTAATTTGCTCCTGGAGACCTAGAGACATTTTTTAAAATAACATATTTCCCTAAAGAAGGTGTAGACATCTTCATTGGAGCTCCAGAGTAGAGAAACAAAGGATAGAGAAGGTGGTGGCAGTAGTTTCTGGATATCAGACAATAATGGATGATGGTGATTACATAACATATCTAGGGAAATGAGATTTTTAGTAGAAGTGCAGGTACCATTTAACAAAGCTCCATTTGCCATCAAGCCCATGGGTACAAGTGCTGGGATTGTTGACAACTCCACCTGAGGACCACTTCACTAGGAAGAATAAGAGGTCAGACCCTCCATGTAGAGAGAGATTATAGGAGGCAGGCCCCGGGACACTGAATGGGTGTGGAAAAGCACAAGTCTGTCTTTTGCATTGAGGTAAATTTATATCAAGCCACATTTAAATCTAGCTGACCATATATTGCCTGGGATTACCCAGACACTGATGGAAGCAGAAGAGATCAGGATAGATCAGGGAAACTTCCTTCTCTTTCTGACCTTACTCCACCACTAATTAAACTCCTTATGCCAAACGAAAACAATGACACAGAGGGTATATTGTTCCATCTCTCCAGAACCAAGTCTTAAAAGAACACTAGGAAGATTATAAAACTAGCATACGCCCACTCAACTAAGGAGCTTACCAATTTAAAGGATTGATATAGGGCGTACCTTACTCTTCGAGTTGTTCACTATTTAGGGAGAAAGGGTGATCAGAATCATCTCTCCTGGTTCTCCAAAGCTCATGAGTCCTGTCTAGCTATTGCATTAAATTTCAAGAACACAAAATGCTAAAATGACAGTAGACATTGGTAGGTAACCTTACCTGGCAGCTTGGAGATAAAACCCATGGAAGACTTTACCTATTCTCTCCTCTTCCCAAATCTATGGCTCCAGAACTAGAATTCTGTCAATGCACGACAAGAGTATCTAGTGATTCATGTGGTTACAAAAAAGATGTATTATTTGGTTGTAATAAAATTAGGCAAAATATTTTAGCCAATCGGCTTTCATCCTAGAACAGACACATGCTAAAATGAGAAGTCAGTCCTAATTTGGAGCAATAATTGTAACCAAAGTTCTAGTGGGTGAGAAGTGGCAGTCTTAGGCAATTTGATGCACTGATAAATATAGTTTATTTACATCAAAAAAATATTGACATTGCTTATAGGCCACTGTGACTGATCAGTATTGATACTCTTTATGTGAAATAATACTATTATCCAGTAATGAGACATACTTCTCATTCCAGTGTCCTACTCTAAACTGCACAAATAAACCACACCCTGGATGAACAGGTAGGGGAGTGACACCATAGCTAAGTTTCAGAGGCAAGCCATTTATAGG
This sequence comes from Rhinolophus hipposideros, assembly GCF_964194185.1. Lineage (NCBI taxonomy): Eukaryota > Metazoa > Chordata > Mammalia > Chiroptera > Rhinolophidae > Rhinolophus > Rhinolophus hipposideros. The sequence continues at coordinate 58,167,450 of NC_138050.1, forward strand.
TGGAAGCCTTTTGCATTAAAGCAGACAGCTCCTTTATTATATATATATATATATATATATATATATATATATATATATATATATATATATATATATGATAAACTGTGAGGGTCTTGAAAGCTCACTACTTTACAAGGAATTGTCAGAATGTGTATGATATATTCCCAAGCTCAGAGACTCCCTCATTGGTCCTGTCCCTTGAAGGGAAATCCTCCATCGCACTTATACATGCTTCCACAAATCTGTAATTGAGTGAATGGGGACCATTGCTTTTGATAACTCAGTCATACCAATTAGACCAAAAGTATTTGCCTCTCATAGCAGGTACCACAAATTGGGCTCTAGGTATGGATGGAAAATTAGGCTCTACTATCAACTATAGTTATCAGTTATGCGACTCATGGATCTATACTTGAGGATTGGGTTGAGAACTGTTCTTTGGAATAATCTAACAAGGGATTACATAAAATCCATTTTGAGATCAAGGGAGAAATTACTAAGAAGTAAATATTTTAATATATACTTTCCATTTAAGTGTTGACAAAAATCATGCAATATAACTGCCATATCAGGAAATCTGGGCCAACCATAAGGCAGATGCCACAGAGTCCCAGGAAAAAGGGGTCAGGAGAAATTTAGTGCTTTAAAAGTATAGAGCCTTAAGTTCTACTGTTGCTTAGAGAAGTAACGATGTGCTGTTGCAGGGGGGACGTGCTTTACCTAACATGTTGGCCAATTCTCACAACACATAGGATTTAGTGAAGCACATGTATAAGGAAGTGGCTGAAGTTATAGATTAGTCCTTAGTCTCCACATTAGCCCAATATGTCACATGCTTTCCTTTATTTTGGGAACATGAGAGCTCAGATATTAAAACATTTGTTGTTTTGTTATTTATTATAAGAAAACAGTTTTTCAAACGTGTCCCTTAATAGTTGTTGCCACCATTTTGAAGACATCTCCATGTATGTCAGGTCATCAAAAGTTTTAGTGGTTTGGAGAGAGAAATGGCTTCTCATGGCCTGCAAGGGGTTGTATGGGTGAAGAAAAAATCAGTACCTTGCATAGCCCCTTGTCTCCATGGAATATGTTAAAGGGGTTTGGCCTTTGTTAATTCAGCTAGAAAACCAACACCCCAAACTTCAAAGTTAATTTTGATGACTGTTAGTGTATGATGTTGCAAGAGTGTCATTTCTACTAACTTGCTAAAAAGTGAACATGGGTTCTATATATTGACACATTTGATGCTAAAGTCCTCACGATAATACAACTATGATATCCAGAATGATAAATTAGTCAATGTTTTCCAGAGTGACAGTTTTCAGACTGTGTTTCTTCAGACCATAGTACTATTCTGAGGTGCCACGGGAACCCTGGCCAAAAGCAGGCCCCCAACAGAACCGAGACACATCCTCTATTATACTACTTCTACAAGCAATGAATAAACATACAGACATGCACACACACACACACACACACACACACACACACATTTGTGCACAATCTTGAAAACCATTACTCTGATATCTGTAAATTGTATTTGTTGAGGCCGACATCTGACAGCTACATAGCTAGGTCATGTTATGTTAGCCTTTACAGAAATATTTCTAGTGAAAGGCACTTTGAACATTATACTAGTAGTTCAAATCTAGGGATATTATAAAAATAGCGTTGAAAAAGTTATATTGTTTCTTTTATTGTGGTAAAATATACATAACATTAAATTTACTATTTTAATCATTTTTAAGTGTACTGTTCAGTGGCATGAAATTTTCTGTTTCTGCCTGGCTCATTTCACTTATCATAGTGTCTTCAAGGTTTATCCACCTTAAAGTATATGTTGGAATTCCATTCCTTTTTAAGCGTAAATCATATTCTATTATATGTACGTAACAGATTTGGTTCACCCATTCATCTCTTGGATACTTTGGTTGCTTCCATCTTTTGTCTATCGTGAATAATGCTGCTACAAACATCAGTGAGCAAATAGTTGTTTGAGTCCCTGCTTAAACTTCTTTAGGGTATGTATCCAGAAGTGAAATTGCTAGTTCCTATGGTAATTCTACTGTTTTTTTTAATTTTTTGAGGTACTACCATACCATTTTCCACATCTACTGCACCATTTTACATTACATTCCTACCCACACTGTTTTGGCGAGAAATATTTGTGTGGACATTTGCTACATTATATATGTACACCTAACCACATCTACATTCATATACACAGCTATATTTTCTTTTTATGAAGAAAGGCCATGGGGCAGATTTCTTGCATTAAAAAAAATATATCAGCAATAGCTTTTCTTTTCCAGAGCAACCTGTTTGTTTGTTTTGCCTCCATTGGACACCATGAATCATGTATTTATGTTTTTCTTCTGGCTTTGATCTGTTTGAAGGAGAGAGCCAAGATTTCAGCCCACACCTAGCAAGCCCTTTAGCACTTTATGTCTAATTTTTCCCTGGCTTCAAATTACTTTCATAACTTTATTTTTCCTTGCCCAAATTTGCTCCATTTCCTTTTAATCATAAACCACATGAATTTGTGTAAGCAGTTGGAATAAGGCAGGACACACATAAATAAATACATAATATTTAAATTGTTTCAAATTTAATTTGTGTTCACTTAAAATATTTTGGAGTTTGAAAAAAATAATATCTGCAACTTACCTTTTTTCAAGTAGAGTTATAATTGTAATGGAGATAGAATTTGTTTGATATAATTATACTGATTTATTTTGATGAATGTCAGTATATAAAAGGTCAAAATTTGGTAGAAAATTTCAAAGAGAGAAAAAATACAAGACCAACTTTTTATCTTTCTCCCAATAGCTCAGAAGGGCGTGTGTGTGTGGGTGTGTGTGTGTGTGTGTATTTGAAAAAAAATATTTTCATGGATAAAAATTGCATTGTGTTTCCCTATCAGAGCATAAGATTTATGTTTTATATTTTCAATGAACTCATGTTTTCAATGAATTTATGTGAATAAGCAGGAAAAAAGTTTTTAAAGGTGTTTCATTTTTTGAAGTGCTACATTAAGCTTTTCAGGTGGATTTCTATAAGCATTTTCAGGAAACCTTCTCTTGGGAGCACCTGGGGACTATTGAATGTAATTATAGTCAAGCTTCTACTGAGCTAAATGTGTGTGCATATGTGTACATATCTTCCATCCCTCCTGAGTAAAGACAATGTGTGACCTTGAGTCATACAAGATTCTGGAAGAAGCTATGGTGATCTCTATAGGTTTTTATGAACTCATGGATTTAGAGCTCAGTAGGACAAATACAGAATTCACTACGTTGATTATTGCAAAGTACACAGCAGTTTTGAATAGTTCTCCTTATGCAAATTAAATTATTATGACCTTTACATATCTTTGTGGAAATCAGTTCACGTTGCACTTAAAGGTACAAGCCCTGTCTACTTCTGTGTATGATCGTTGTTTAAGCAATTATATAAGAAATTTAATTTTAAATATTAAATAAAATGATACATACATATGCATATATTAGTTATATTGATTTATAATCAAGATATATAGATTTATTATCTTGACAATTTATTATATGTTTATATTTATATCTATAGACATAGATGTAGATATTGAAAATATGTGATATGGAAAATACTCTTCTCATGGTTTTTGGCTAGGGTTGGCAATCACTTGACAAAGCCTGGATTATCAAGGAATTGGCAGAACCAAATGGAAGCCTGAAATGGATGTGTGATGCAAGCGTTCCCTGCGTTGTGGAGTCAGTTGGGCATATCAGCCCAGAAGTTTGCACTACAAACAGCAAATACCAATAGCCCCATCAATGTAAGGAGTTGGAAAACCACTCTCTGGAGGCAGAGATAAATCAAAAACTAGAATAGCACCCAAAGGTTCAGAAAATGAGGGGGTCAAATTTGATTGTTAAACAATAGAGAATTAAGTGTAATAAGAAAACAGATTCACCACAGAGTACACATGTTGTCATATCTTTTTCCCCATCGATTGATTGTTCAACTTGTTTGTGCCTTTTTGAGCAGGAGGTCCTTGTCTATTTCCTAATAAGGATTTATCCAACCAGCTCAAGGACCCATGAGAGTAATTCAGTCCAAGATTTCAGTCAGGTATATGAGAGAACAGAAAGGGCCAAATGGTTAGCATGAGACTTTTCATTCATCATCTGCCACATGGGACTTCATGCAAATTCTCCAGAACCTGTGAGCACTGAGGCCAGTGCTAACTAGTTGGCTCCCATCCAAACAATGGCTAGATGTTGGTAATTAGTTATCACAACACTCTTAATCATATCTGTAGCTCTATTTCCCAGACCATGCTCTTGAGCCAGGCGGTCTAATCGCCTCAACCACTGCCGTCTTTACTCTTCATTTATTCTAACAGAGAATGGCTAATTCTTCCAGTTTGCCTCATTCCAAAATGGAAGATTGGGCACTCAATCATGATCTCCCCCAAATCATCTCCCTGGAATTATGCGTAAATGGAGGTAAAATTTTATGAGCACTCCACACAGAATAAAATTACCTTTTCAGTCCTTAGTTCCACATTGTTTCTCTTTTTTATAAAGTCATAAAACAAGGGAACAATTTGATGAATTACTAAGTGAACACCTGTGTCACTGTTTTCCAGTCAAGAAACAAAATACTGTCAACACCCTTAGAAAGGCCCAAACCTATACCCTCCACGTCCCAGGACATAATTACTGTCTGCCCCATGGTGGTACTCACATTTTTCCTCGTCTTTTTTATTTTACCATGGAAGTATTCATCTCCAAGCACCATAGTTATGTTTTTCTGTTTTGTACTTTATGTAAATGGAATCATTAGTATGATAAAATATATATTACTTGTTATTTTATCAGATTATTTTTTTTGTTCAGCATTGTTTATGAGATTGATTCATGTTTTTATTTGCAGCTATAGCTAGCATACATCATTCCATACATAATTTCCCATTTTATTACTATACCAATATTTAATTATCGATTATTCTTTGCTAGACTTTGTATCACCCCTCTTTTTTCTATTTCAAATAACGTTTTTTTGTGTGTGTGTGTGTGACTTTTATTTACATATGCATGCATTTCTATTTAGGTATAAACTTGGGTGTGTAAGTACTTAGATCCTAGGATAAGCTTAATTTTGAATAACTGTTTGACATTATCCTTTAAGTTAAAATTAAGCTTATCCTAAAATCTAATAATTACAGATCCAAGTTTATACCTAATAAAAGTGCATGCATTTTATTCATGTGTGAATAAAAGTCACACATGAAAGAAACATTATTTGAAGAAAATAAGGGATGATACAAGTCTAGCAAAGATAATTAAAAGTTCTTAATTGTAAACTATTGATGTTTACCTATATTATCCTTTAGATGAGTGCTTTTTTTTCTGTTTTCTTTAACATATCACATTTGCCCTCACATCAGAAATAGACTATCCCATATTTACAGCTGCAACCCACTATATTTTCTAATATGATGTAAAGAAAATATATTTATTTTATTTTTCTGTATAGGTAACCAGTTCTTCCTTAGCACCATATACTTTGCCCCACTTTTTTGCAGTGCATATTTGTCAGAAATAGAAAGCTTCAATTCTTTCCCCATTTGCTAAATATTCCATCAGGTACATATGATTAATTTTTCACTTATTTTTTACATATTAGGTTGACCATATGACATATCACTTCTACTAATGAGAAAAAATTAATGGATAAAATTTTTGGAAGTTAAACAACACTTGAAATGTTGTCTGTGGTGGGGGGAAACAACCTAGTTATTTTTATTGAAGAATTAGTTTATCGGTATTTATTTGTCCATACATACTTCAATTATATTCATAAATTAATTTAACTTTTAGTTATCCTTAAACTTAACATTTTTATTAAGTTTTGGAATAATGGTTATTTCGACCTTTTTAAGAATTAGGACTGATCTCTCGTTTTGGGGTTTCTAAAAAGAAAATAAGTACTTCTTAGTTATTGCCTTCTGATATAATCAGTGGAGTTGCTCAATAAAACTCTCTAAATATGAGAAAGTTAATGTTAATTACAGTTTCATTTTTTAAAATAATTATATGATCACATAGATTGTTTCCTCCTTATCTGATTTTTGTGAGTTTTATATTTTTAAAGTATTTTCCAGTTTATCTTATGTATGTATGTATGTATTGCCATAAGTTGGTCTTAGATATTCTTACTATCATTTTAATGTGGACGATTTTTGTGACGATGTTCCACATTTTATTTGTCAGCTAATTAATTTGTGCTTTCCTTCTTGTTTTCATTGTCTTCCCCAGAAATTTACCAATGGTATTCCTCTTTCCAAAGAATTTACTTCAGACTCCTGATATTCTCAACTGTGTAATTGCTTTCATATTTCTCTGATGATGTAAAATTTCTGTATTCTAAACTATCTAGTATTGTAATCCCTAGGAAGTGTGTTAGTGAGAGTTTGAAATGTGGATTGCATAACTTAGACACTATATTTTTAGATTTAATTCATTTAAAGTTAATGTTAAATAGCCACATGTGGCTATATGGTTACCATGTTAGGCTGGGGTCGTTCTGTATCAGTACCAAAATTTTGACTGCTTTTCCCAGTATGTGCAATTAGATATGTTAATAATCATCCAGTATCATCACTTATTTTAGAGTTGCCCATTTTATTTTTACATATTCTGATGTCATTTCTCAGGTGCATATAAATAGAAAACTACAATATTTTCTTAGTAAATTAGTTTTTAATGTATCATATAACTCCCTTTATCTATAGTATTTATTTGGCATTCATTTTTCTGATGTTAACATAACTTCCACAGCTTTTTCTTTATTAGTGAGTCTAATTATAATACCACCTTTTCTATTATTTTATTCTTGACATTTCTACATCTTTATATTCAGATGTGTCTTTTACACAACATATACTTTTATTTAATTCAGTCTGAATTAAATTCAGTCTGAATTCAGCCACTCAAAATTTACAGTATTTTATCCATATATTTCCAGCGTAAAACCCGTATGTATGGATTTATTATCTGGCAGTTTTACACTTGAATATTTTCTCGTTATCACTTTATTTTTTTCTCTCTACACACACACTCACACACATACTTATTTACTATTTTATTACTAGAGATAAGAATGTGCTTCCTAAACTTATCAGAAACTAATGCAATCTTTGCTTTTGCTCTCTTCACAGAAATTATGAAGAACTTACAGCACTAATTATATTTGTCCTTGGCTCTAGATATTTTTATTGTTGTTTTGCAGTTTATTCTTCATAATATTTCAAAACTCATAGAGCAGTATTATTATTTAGCAGTTCATATTCAATTAGAATTTACAAACATATTTTTCATTTACAGTTCAGTCTACTTTTATCGGCATCTCAGAAATCTAAACTTAGATTATTTGCTTCCTAAGGAAAAATACCTCAGTTTTCCAAGTTAGTATGTATCTACTAGAAGTAAATTTTCTCATTTCTCCTTTGTCTAAACTAAGTTTTCCTTCCTTCATAAAGATACCTTGTTAGGTATAGAATTATAAAGTGACAGTCCATTAACCTTTTTCCACCATTTTTTTTCTGACATCCACTATTTCTACTGTTTAATTAGCTGTAAGTCTTATTTTGGTTCTTGGAAGGTTGTCTCTTTGCTTCAGTTGCTTTTAATATTCTCTCTGTCTTTCCCCTTCCTTCCCTCTCTCTACAGGTTTACTATAAGTTTCTCAATACAAATTTACTTTTTCAAAAAAAAAAATCTGTATCAGTGTTCACAGGGCTTCTTGAATCTATGAATTGATATTTTTATTTTTGACAATTTTCATACATTAATTCTTTGAATATTGTGTCTAATCTGCATTCTATCATCCCTTCTGGGGTTCTAAATTATTCCCTGTTAACTTTTCTCATTGTATCCATATTGCTTACCCTCTCTTTTCTACTTTGCATCATTTCATCTCTCACTGCTGGATTGTGGTTATTTTCTCTGTAACTATCTTCCTGGGTAGCAGAACCTAATGTGGTATTTAACATACCTCTTTGGTTATAAATTATAGTTATTTTCTTTAGCTTGTTTTTGTAAGTCTGTTATAATTTTGTTTTTAGATCTTTAAATTATTTGGCACTTACAAAATTCTGCTATTTTATCATCATTGTGATATAATATTACACTTCCAAATGAGGTGCAATGTCAGTCTCCATATACCATTCACCCAAATTCCCTTATATTTACTTCTCTTGTCATTGCAGAACATTTATTGAAAGTAAGAAATTAATCTTGCTATTATACTATTTACTAAAGCAAATCTCTGACATATATTTAACTAGTTTTCCCCATTCATGTTCTTTTTTCTATTCCAGCATCCAATACTAGAGCTTGTATTACATTTAGATTTTGTGTATTCTGATTCTCTTCATCTCTGTGACAGCGACTCAGTCTTGCCTTGTCTTTCATGCCCTTGACATTTTTGGTGAATACAGATTAGTTATATTGTAGAATGCTCTTCGATTTGGATTTCTCTGTTTTCTCACGATGAGATTAGGGCTATGCATTATTGAGAAGGATGTCACGAGGACACTTTAGCTTCCCTCCCCACTATGAGCCTGTCCAAACATGGTCATGATCTTGCTGCTCTTTCCCCTGTAAGAACACAGAGCTAAAAGATTAACATATACCCCACAGCAATAACAGCCAGGAGATGACATCCTTGTTCAGCCTGGAACCTGGAGGGCACAGATTGAGTGAGAAAGAAAAGACAGCCTGATGGGGACAGTATGGATGGACAACAGTCTTTTTGTTTTCTCCCTTATATTTTATTCTATGGCTTGAGTTTAACTGGTCAGTCTTTCGTATACTGCCTTGTATTCATTCAGTGAATGTCAAGACTCAGAGGGCCTTTTCTTTATTATTCAGGCTGCATCCACGCCCACCGCCTGAAGTCTTTGGTGCTACAGCTCACCCTGTGCCCACTCCCACCTGACCAGATACAGTGGAATCCAACAGAGCCATACATTATTGGTCCTGCTCTTTTCTTAATTTCTCTGAGATATTCATAAGCATGGATATGGATGTCCCCTCCTGAGGAAACAAAGATTTCAATCTCACTAAAAATGATCTTATGTTCCTTAATGCAGATGAGGTTGCATAGCACAGCAGGGAGGTATTGGGGCCAAGAATGGAGAGAGTGACTCCTTGCCAGTTATTTATTTTTTAGTGCAGCCACCTGCTAGAGTTCAAATGAACAAAATTTTGAATTGTTTTTGTTGTTGTTGTTGTTGTTGTTGTTAACACAAAACTATATATCCAAAAACAAAGTTTACATTGCTGAACTATTATTTCATCTTTGTAGATTCTTTGAATTAGGAGCCACAACCATACAGCCTTTCAGAGGAGGGGTCCTACGGCTTGCTGACACATCGATGGAAAAATGTCCCTTGTGCTTGGAAAGCAGTGCATAATAACCAAGTCACCATTTTGATGGCACATTCTGATTCTCCCCTTCCCCACTAAGTATTCTTTATAGTAAGACTAATGAAGAACTCTGACTCCAGCTCCCTTACACCCAGTACTCAGGCAAAGCATTGGCTACCGGATTCCAGGGTGCTTTCTCTTATTCCTGAGCCAAGACACGGCATCTTCCTACTTTCTCCTCTAGAAATCTGTTTTTCTTATCAACATCCCATGCTCATTATAAAAAATATCAGAGTCTCTGATATGATTTTGCCTTACTTACAAATGAATAAATTAATCTATTTCTATTTAGAGAATGTTGGCAGAAGACATGAGACTTGCAGGTCACAGACAGGCCTTTATTACTCATGGCACAGGAAGCAGCATGAACATGATGTGTTTGTTCCCCAAACCCTCCACCACAAACCACATGGAGGGACCAGATGGTGGCCATATCCTACGGAAGGGGATCAATGAGTTTGGAGTACTGTTGTTTCATAACAAGCAGTAAGCAAGCTTATTCTTCATTCCAGGGGGAAACATCACATTATCCTTCAAATTTACTCTGTGCAAACACAATCTTGAACAATGTGGCAATTAAAGAGTGACTGGAGACTTATATCATTTGTGATATATCATTATATCACTTATATCATTGGCAAAACTGTGCATGGTTGCACATAGGGGATCGCCTCTCCCAACAGTTTAGTGCATTAACAGCCAGAGACAGGGAAAGATTGATTTGAAGGGCTTTGATGGAAAAGAATAAAACGATTTTCTTTTTGTTGAATCCCACTCAATTTTTAAAGTAAGTATATTTATAAATGATACATATATATAACTCTACTATTCTCTTAAGTATATTGTAAAATATTAACTAAATTGAAATAGAGTACAAAGAAAGAATGAGAGAAAATAAATATAAGAGCAATATCTAATTTTGCTTCCCATACAAAGGTGGATATCATCATACTCTTTGTGGCATGGCTTGCTACTTCAATTCTTAATACATGGGTACAGAAATTTTCATTTTTTTCTTTCTTTGTGTGTGTGTGTGCGTGTGTGTGTGTGTGTGTGTGTGTGTGTGTGTGTGAGAGAGAGAGAGAGAGAGAGAGAGAGAGAGAGAGAGAGAGAGAGAGAGAGAGATCATATCTCCTTAACACATGTTTGTTGAAGAATGACTCTGATCAAAAACATCCCATAATTCCTGGCTGCCCTGATTTAATGATGTCTGTATTCAAACATGATAAATCTCAGAAAGCACACTGCCCTCAGTACATTCTTACTAGAAACAGATGGACCGACCTAGAACTAGTTCATTTGTTCCAAAACAACAACTTGGTTTCCAATCTGGTTTTACACCAAAGGTGGTACAGTTTTCATGATATTGTTTCTTCTCTGTGAATGTGTATACATTTTACAATCTTTCAGCTGAATCCATTATTGTCACAAAATCAAAGTCATATGGAATGTCAGGCAAAAACAAAGAAAGAGTGGGATTTCAATTAATCTCTCATTAGGAGCTATGTATAGCTATTATAGCAAAATACCCATACATTATTTCCTCTTCTGTTCTCCCATCCTATCACCTCTTCAGTTGCCAGGAAATTCAACCAAGAAACACAAAATTACCAGTTAAATATGCAGTCCTGAACCACGCATGGCATAAAAATTAACTGGTAAATATTCTAACAGCGGACATAATGAACCACAAGGTTCTTTTTAAAAATAATAACTTAGAAGTTGGCCTAGATTGTGGATTCATCCGTTTGCATATGGTTATGCTGGTCTGTAATTTCTCATGTATATTTCACATTTTTAAGTTTATCACTTTATGAAATTGTTCAGCTAATTTGTCATTGTGCTATAGTGTCAAAGTTTCAGATAGTGAATGAAATGTTTATTCATCCAATATAATTATTTTTTATTTATCTCTCTGATTTTTTTTTCCAAAAATACTTGTAGATTTGAATGCCTTGTGTGTTTCAATGGCATACAGATATTTAAAGGTTGCTAAAGAGAAGAAAATTAATCGCTAAATGGGAATAGCTAAGAGTGATAAAAAGTTTCAGTGGTTGAATGGATTAAGCTAAAATAATCGTTGACTGAACAGGTAAATTTTGGGGGAAGAAAATTAAAACTAAAACATCCTCTCAGAAAACGTTTTGTAACTGAGAGTTAAAATTTTCTAGAAAACACCATGTGAAACTATGTGTAATGCCATCACTGGAATCATCTTAAAATTAGACTGATCAAATCTTCAAAAAGATAACCTCCCTTCCCCCCAAACTAAGTCCTCCATTGTTGAAGTGATTAGTTCTTTTGAACTGACAGTTCTTTTTCATCTCTAAGGTAGAAGATTCTATTATCTGGTCGGTCAATGTGATAACCTGATTTAAAAAAAAACAAAACAGCACTGTATTAAATTACCTACATAATTTCAGTTGTAGATAAAATATGTGTATCAGTGCATAAATAGAAGTCTATGCAGAGGTTAGCCAGGAAAATATATAAAATTAAAAAAAAAAAAACAGATATGTTATTCTAAGAATTAGACAAGAAAGACAAAAGTCTAGGAATCTATTTTGAAGTGACATTTGATCAATTATTGACTCAGGTTATTTTTCTAGCTCTGTTCTTCAATAACAGTGTGAGCTCAGTTTTTAAAATCTATAACATGAGGAAATCTTTTCAGACCTAATAGTAAATAAGTCTGTGACTCAAATTAGAATATAATAGTAAGTATAGTCCAAATTGTCCCCCTACATTATTTGAATAATTTATTACAAGTTCACCAGAAATATCTTTACTTGTTTTTAGCTTAACAATGTAAATTTATTTTAGATGATTACCTTTTTATGTGTGATGTCACTATTTATAAAAATGTCTGTGGGATGCAAACTTAGTAGCAAGAGGCTATATTAATGGGAGTAAAATAATTAACATCATGTTTCATTTGGATATTAACTGTTTTGCAGAGCCTCTTTTCCAATATAAAGCTGCATTTTTTTTCAGGGTCTTTTTACCAAAATATAAATTATAGTGAATGCTTCAATGAAAGTTGAATTGACATCCAAAATACCTTCAGCTGCTTAACAGGAAATTATTATTAATTATGTTATTGTATTTCCCATTTAAGGTAAAAGTAAATTCAATATATGTCCCTAGTTGTGCTGATATTTTCATAAATTTATGCAAACAAAATAACATCTTATTCATTCTGCTAAGGCTTTTTCTTAATAGCACAGTATGAAGGCCTTATTTGCTTTTTAAATTCCTAAAATTAAAGCAACTAATTATATCACAAGGTTGGAAATAATTTGTCATTATTGGAAGCTTTGAAAAGGAGTATTAAAATGAGTAAACTCCAGGAACATGGCTGTTTTAATTGTCATTTCAGACACCTACAGTGCTTTCTAAAGCTGAGCCTAGCGCTTCAGAGATTGATGTAGCTGGTGAGATTTTTCCACTCTCAGTAGAGTTTGTTAAAATAAATGCTCAGATCTATCGTGGATAAATAGAAAGCAAGAGTCACCTATTCACTTTGTCTTATTTAACTAGAAAGGTCTGAAACAATAAGATATTAATACAATGTTTATACAATTTCACTGTCTCCACATGGTTTAAAAAATAGTTAAATGTTTACAGTCTATATTACTTTGGAAAACTGTAACAACCCCTTAAAATATGGTTCGAACCCAGCTCTGATTTTGTGAAAAATGAAATTATTTTGTAAAATGTTTTTAATTAAGCAAATACTTAATTTATTAGTTATATATTTAGTTATCTTTTATTGGCTTTAAGAAGAAAGACTATGCACTAAATAAAACTTTTTTTGATCTGACAATCTAAAACGGTACTTTTTATTCAATCAGAATTAGTGACAGAAAGTTTAAAGTTTAAGCTTCACATCTAAGAAGATGCAACATGAAGTATTATTCACATAGATGTTCTTAAAACAATTCTGCCAACTGGTCCTTTGCAAGAAACACAGAGTCTAAAGGGAGGTCAAATTATCTTCCCCCTGAAAGATTATGGATGACTCTGTTTATGGGCTTCCACTTACTTTCTGACTCTATGAGTCTTAAACTTAATAATGTAACTCATCTTTTTTCTCATGAATAAGGGGACTGAAAAAATTACCTACAGTCATTAGGTTGGAAACCAGTAATTGTGACACTGTAAGAACTTAGAAACTTTCACCTTGTCGATATTTATACACAAAACTTGCTGAGCAAATTAATAGTGTGAGCAAAATTATTGCAATGAGATTGTTTAAACTACTCCATGAAATCAAGTAGCTTGAATATACTCCAGGAATTTAGAATTTTTCATCTCTGAAGACCAAATTTAGTGTTGGACCATACAGCTCATATTATCAGCTCATATAAAGAAACTAAACCAAGAGAGATTAACAAACACTTTGAAATTCTTCTAATGAGTATCATGAAGACAACTAAAACTAAAGTCTTATGCTTTCCACATAAGTTATTTCTTTAAAACTGGATATGAATTATCAATATTTCTAATATGATTATTAAATTATCTAATTGTGTTTTACCCTATTAATATATATTTTGAATTTACTATTAATTGCTTATATTTATTATTTTAGACATGCAGTCTCTAATTTGTAGATTTATGCCCTAATAGAAAGAAAAACATAACTAATAATGTTATCAATATGTAATGGTAATATATAAAGAGCATATTTTCATGTGAACCATAATTTGCACTGCTCTGGAATTTGTCTTTTAGATTTCAACAATTTAGTGCAGAAATTTCTTCTTTGTTTTAATTTTATATGTGCATCTTATGTGCAAGTAGGATAAAGGGGATTTTCCTTATGATTGCAGGACAAATGGCATCAGGTAAAGGCTTTGGCTATGAAAAACTCACATTAGATTGGCTTTGCATAGGATTTTAGTTTAAACCACCAATTTAGACACAACCTCAATTTTAAACCATAATGCTTCCCAGGCTTCCTTAAAACTCAGTCCAGGTGGGAAGAAGGGGGTGGGGGGAAAACCCTTTTGGCAAACTTGCCGCCTGACTCAGTTTGTAATGAACATCTTGCTGAGTTCTGCTCATGAATAACAAAAACACCTGTGATTTAGGAAAAGATGGATCATAAAGCCTTAAATATCCTGTCTATACTAAGATGATTGAAAAATGAGAATAAGCTTTCACCTTGCTGATCCTTTAAAAACAATTTCTGATTTTATGTGTTTATTTGTCACAATAGGAACAAATTCAAAGATCTCAACGATTGAAGCTTTAACTTTGAAAGGTCTGTGCAAGCCAAGATTCATATCGTATGTGTGACTCAGGTGTACAGGCTTCCAAGAGAAATGTAGTAGAAAAATGTAAATATCAATGACATGCATGTAATGGAGCTGAATGACAGTTTTAAATATATATATATATATATATATATATATATATATATATATATACACATATATGTATTTATTTATATATATGTATAATATATATATATATATATATATATATATATATATATATATATATATACACAAAAATATTAACCTCAACAGGATATCCTGACTCAATACATCAGTTAATTGAATACATTATTGAATCATCAGTGAGTGACCTCTCAATGGAAAGCAGGAAATAACTATGGCAATTATTTGGGGAAAAGAAGAAAAAAGGGAAGAATCTACTGTATGAAATAAGATATTTAAATATGACATAAACCTTGAAATCTGAGTCTTTTCCAAACATCACCTAGTCTGTTTCATTGGGCTAAAGAGAGATGTTAAAATGTCTCCTGTTGGAATATTGTCAAATGACATTTGACAGAGAACATTTTTTTTTTTAAAGAAACTTGTCAAAGTAACTGTCATTTAATGCTTTCATTTAATCTGAAATAAGTAAACATTTCTTTGGTAACATAAATTTGGAAAAGCTAAAAGTCCATATATCTTGAAGAGGAAAGGAAAAAATGTTACATAAACAAAACTTGAATAGAAACAAAATCATATGACTAAATCTTCAAATTATATAGTTGATGTGGTCAGTTTTTGAGATATGTTTCATTTAACTATCCTTTAGGATGCTTGTAGTATATACCATTTTAAAAATATTTTTCAAAATATGAAAACATTTATCTGTAAAGACTTATGTACCCCGATATTTATTGCATTATTTACAGTGGCCAAGACATGGAAACAACCAAAGTGTCCATTTACTGTTGATTGGATAAAGAAGATGTGATATATATACACAGTGGAATACCACTCTGTCATAAGAAAAGATGAAATACTGCCATTTCAAACAACATGGATGGATCTTGAGATTATTATGCTAAGTGGAATAAGTCAGACAGAAGAAGTCGAGAACCATATGATTTCACCGATATGTGGGATATAAAACTGAAGGCAACAAAGGAACAAGACAAGCAAACAAAGAAACAAAAACTCATAGACACAGACAACAGTGTAGTGCTTTAAGCTACCAGTTTAGTAGTTACCAGAAGGTAAGGGGGGAGGGGGCCACGGCAGAAGAGGAAAAAGGGGATCAAATATATGGTGTTGGAAGGAGAACTGACTCTGGGTGGTGAACACACAATGCAAGATGAGTGTATAGATGATGTATTATGGAAATGTACACTTGAAACCTATACAATTTTACTAACAAATGTCACCCCAATAAGTTTAATTAAGAAAATATTTTTAAAGAAATGATCAGAAATACATTTTTAAAAAATATATCTAATTAAAATTGTTAGTGCAATAGTTTAATAAAGCCTACATATTTTAAATGACATATTATGTAATATAAGGATAAATAAGTTACCATCTGAAAAATTTGCTTCTTATGTTAATGTGCTTTATAAGCATTTAACAGTGATTTAATCCCAGGCCAATATCAACATCACCCCAAGTTTTGTGGTTTATAACAAAATTATTATAAATATCATAGGATGAAAGACTCTAGAAAATAAATGTCCTTATTATTGATTCAGTTACATACGGTTATTAGAATCATGTAATACAATTATTGGACACAAGTATTTGTCTTATATGAACACAGAGGAGATATACAAACTTTCTGGAGAAAGTCGAAAGATTCTAGTTTATTGTTCATTTCCCTTGTCCAGTCAAATCTGAAAGAGGGATCAAAATCAAAATTGTATGTTTGCTTTTGTTTTGTTAATTTTGTTTATTTTTATATTTGTGCCACTGAATAGGCAAAATTTACAAAGATCATTCACTACATAATTCTGCTTAAAGTGATGAGTAGATGCAAACAATCACATAACTAAATTAATTCATTTTATGTAAAATAATCATTTTTATGTCCTAATAATCCCATGCTGTGTTTTTTTTCTAATTGGAGAATTTAAATTTGATTTATAATGTTTTCATCAAAGGTTTAAAAAAACTCTACACTATCAGTTATTAGGGATTTCTAGAGAAAGATGCAGACAGGATACTTAAATAGATTATCACAATTCACAGCTATGGTAAAGTTAATAGTTTAGTGGTTACCAGAGGGTAAGGGGGTTGGGGGAGGGAGATTAGGGTAAGGGGGATCAAATATACGGTGATGGAAGGAGAACTGACTCTGGGTGGTGAACACACAATGGGATTTATAGATGATGTAATACAGAATTGTACGCCTGAAATTATGAAATTTCACTAACAATTGTCAGCCCAATAAATTTTAAAAAAGAGGTGATTAGTAGGTCAGGAGGGCAGAGCCTTAGTGAATAGGGTCGGTGCTTCATAAAAGATACCCCACAGAACTCTCTAGTACCTTCTGCCATGTGAGGGTTCAATGAGAAGTCTGCAACCTGGGAGAGGGCCCTCACCTGACTGTGCTAGCACCCTGAACTTGGACTTCCAGCCTCCAAAACTGTGGGAAATAAATTTCTGTTGTTTATAAGCCAAAAATAAATAAATAAATAAATAAATAAATAAATAAATAAATAAATAAACAAACAAATAAATAAATAAATAATAAGTTAAGACTTAAACCTTTCTACTTTGCAAAACGTTAAACAAAACTATTTTGTTAGATGAGTCCTGTATTGTGTAAAAGCATGAACTTTGGTATCAGGCTAGCATAAGGATCACCACTGTGTGACTTTTCTACTAATGTGATTGTCATTTGAATGGAATTTCCCTGTTGTAGCACCAAACTTTGAGACTCAGTGGAGATTGGGACAATTGGCATTACATTTCCAGAAAGACCTGGTGAATCTGAAGTTTAATGGGTACTGGTGATACTGACGTGGAGAGAACTCGAGACACCCAGACTATTTTTTCTGCAAGATGTATTTTGTCACATGATGACATCCACATTAAGATGCCTAATATTTGACCAGAGTTTTAAACAACCAAGTGGAACCTAAGGAGCTTAGATATAAATTTGTAAGCATACATATTATGTTGTTTTCAAATCCATGCTTATTTATCTGGGTGGATAATTTAAAATAAAAATACAGAACTGTATACTTAAAATTTATAATTTTACTTTCTTTACCTTTATTAGAAACTAATGAGAATATATAACAAACAAGTATTTTTTTTCCAAGTTGAGTAAAATATTGATATTTTTATAATGTTAATAAAATAAATTCACAAGTATTTTACTGCTATTGTGAAAAGGCAAAAAACTTCACTTTGAAAATGACAAAGGATGTGATCTGCACCTGTATTTTAAGATTAACAAATACATTTTTTACTAGAATATGCTACTGATTTTTGAACTGAGCAAATTGAATAGTATATAAAGACAAGTTTAATCTTATTTTCTTTCTAACCACCAGTACTGAGCCTCAAGGTTAAACTAGCAGGTTTGTTTGATGCTTTTATGCCTTTATGGATATTATAAAAATCATTTATTATGATTTTTTATTTGACCAAAGTATCTTATTTTTATAAATATACCTATAATAATCTCTGCTACTGTGGAAAATGCCATTTATTTATTTATTTTTCTTTTTTTTAAAGAGGGGATTCTTTGGGAAGACTTTGAACTGGGAAAAAAGCAAAAAGCAAACAAAACAAAGAAAACTTAGAATTGACCTTTTATAGTAAAAAGAGAAGAGAAAGGACAACCAACTCAGCTAAGTTACAGAATGTAAGTTTCTTCACAATTCTGTGAACTGCTGGTGACTTTCAGTTTTTAGGCTCTGCACAGTGTCACCACCATTGCGGCACTGGTAAAACCAAGAACGATCACTAGTCTAATCTATTCATTTATTTTTGTGTTTGTTTTCTCCATTCTATATATCACATAGTAATAGCAGTTGTGATATCAGTTATTAAGTTTGTAAAGGAAGGCTAAGAAAAAGGTTAGCCATTTTGTTCAAAACCAATTTCATTTTTCTTGATTTCAACTAATATGAGAACAAATTTACAAGAAACAATAGAAGTCCTTCTCACCATACAAAATCAATCTATGTATCACCTTTTCAAAAGACCTCAGCCTTTCCAACTATTAATTCCAACAACTTCTTGAAATGTATTTTGCAAAACAACAACAAAAACATTTAAAAACATTTTTTACTCTCAGATCGTAACATTATTTCGGGCACCTTCATCATTTATACATTTTCCCAGGTCTAATATCACCTATCATCTGTAATACTTTTGTTTACTCTACCTCCTCCACTTGATCAGGTGTTTATATAAAATGAGGCCTGTTTCTAGTCTACAAATACTATTCAAAGCACCTGAAAGAGTAATATGATAATACTGGATGATCAATAATTCATATTGTAAAAAGAATGAGGAATATTCAAAGATTGATTAAGTTGGAAACAGGTAATATTAGATACAAATATGCTGTACTTTTAAAATTATATGTAAGATAGAAAACATATAATGCTATAAAGTGTATTAGGCTATATCGGTATACATAATCTTTATATATTCTCAACAAGTATCATATGTAATTCCTGGTATATTCATAAATAATCCACTAGTTAAAGGAAAAAAGATCTAACAATATTATGAGCCTAGGCAAGTATGTGTTTCAGGCTTTTGAACATACATACTCTCTATCCCCTTAATATCATTAACCTTCCTTGCTTAGTTTTGTGTGACATTTCTTTTCTATGGACTGTGCAGAATGAAACACAGTCTCTACAAGCACATTTTATCTGTTTGAAGGATATCCAGGGAGAGACAGCCAATTGTGCTACAGCCAGACTTGTCCTCCATTCTCAGGGGAAATTCAAGAGGGAGATGGCCATTTATACAAGTGCCAAAATGCCAAGCATTCTGATTATCTAACTTGGTATCGTTGCATGCTGCCATGCTGAAGGTGTGTTGAACCAGGGTTCTAGAATGTTTCTTTTTGTTCTTCTCCTCCTCAAAAAAGGCAAATATCACTATATTTTTCAAGCAACTGATATTTATCATGTGGCTCTACTGCAATGTTTTATTTTCAAGCTAGCTGTATAGCTACTATATTCAAAATTCCCACATAACTCAATTCTAATAATATAGGAAACTTTCCCAAATGATTACCATTTTCCAAATGATGATAAATGATTATCAGAATAGCCAAGAATCCCTGTGGATGTGCAGCTATTTGGGAATTCAGTGTTACTGACCCGTACACTAGCCCAAGAATGTGTATACTTGTTGGCTGATAATGTCTATCAAAATCAATCTCCCGCTCATCAGAAAATCATGGGAGAAAATGCATGGATAAAAGTAAACAAAGTAAGAAAAAGGAGCAGGCAGAAGCTTCAGAGAAAGATTAAATCCCTAAAATGTTTAACATCAGTAAACATCAGATTTTATAACCACTGATAATCTGAAGGAATTAAAGTGACACAAGAGATGAAAAGCACAAACTAAGGAACTCAAGGACTCTGCTGTATTAACTGTAGAGACAAACATCATTGCTCTCCTCGGAAGTCCTTCCAATCCCAGTGTTCAAGCAGAACCTCAAACTGCTATTCACAAAGAAACTGATATATAAAATTTAGTGCACTTGTAAAAAAGAGGAGACAATGAGCAGTAAATTTGGAAAATATATGTAACAAAATAAGTATCATTAAAGGACAGGTAGCTCAGATTTCTAGAATCAAGAAATAGGAAGAGTTGAAGTGTCTAGAACTACATTTCTTGGAAGTTCTAGATAAATAATGTCTTAACTGTGTTCATGTAAATGTTTTCCACTTGCGAGTTCCCTCTCTTTTTTTCTATCTGCCATATGATTTTATTTTTCAAACTATATGTTATTATTATTTTAGCTGTTATTAGAAATGAGGAAACTAGATAACTTGTGGTGAATACAATGTCAACTTAAAGAAGGATTTTTTCCAAATGCACTGAGTTTTTTTTGTTTTTTTAAAATAAAGATTAGATTTTTATATCTAATCTAAACTATATGAACTTATTTTTTTTTAATGATGATCAATATTTCATTTGGTTTTGCTACATAGCTCAATGGCACAGTGGTTTGAATAACTTTATCTTGGTCATCCTGGCCCAGTTAATCAATATGACATTGACCAGTTAAAATTAAATTATTATAACATTTTACAGCATCCAGTTTTAACATCTGAAGGGAACTATCTGTGTGTGTGTGTGTGTGTGTGTGTGTGTGTGTGTGTGTGTGTGAGTTGATTAAAAGGAACTGAGATACAGAACTTGGCACCATTTCTTCCTTTTGACTAAGCCTTCTAATGAAATTGTGCAGATGAAGAAAACCGTAATGCATACCCATAGCCAGCCACAGGAAGGAATAAATCACAGCTGATCACTAGTTGAGCCCAATTCCTGAGAAGTTCATTTTCTTCAACTGCTATAAACTGACAGGCAGAACTACTTGCCTTAGAGCTTTCTGACAGATCTCTTTGAGATCAGTGAAATGGCAACTAGAAAGTTAAATGGATGCCTTAGGTCAGTCTGATGGCTTTTCTTCTGCTGTGAAAGACATATTATCACAAGCTTCTGTTTACAGATGGCTTTGACACTCCCACACACATACAAGACATATGGGCTATCCTATATCTTACAAGAATGATATTCCCAGTATTAATAAAGGGTGCTGTAGTTTGGAATGCCTGTAAGTGAGTTGCAGAGAACAGAATAGCTCTGGAAAATATTTTCTCTCCAGCAAAGAATGACTACAGCTTTGTTGTAGAATGGGTTCATCTGCTATGTGGGAACAGGGTAAAGATTTCCTAATAACAGGGTCAGCATAACACGAGTATTTGGGAAGAGAGAAGAAGCTGGTATTGAGGAAAGAAAAAGTAATTTTTAAAAAGAGGTACATTTTTCTATTGAGTACCTTCGTATTGTACTAATAGTTTTAATTATTACATGAAATACCTTCTCATTTGTTTACTATATATTCAGTGTCAATATTGTGGCTTTCTACCAAGCATGTAATGGAAAGCCAACTTTGAACCTGGTATAATAGTATGGACTTACTTAAATAGAATACTCTAAAATGTTTTTTTTTTTTAAATATAGTAGAGAATAGATTACAGACAAGAAGCATGGTGAGTAAAGATGAACTGGATGTGAGCTCAGTTCTGTTCAGTCCCGTTTGGTGGGAAGTGTTGAGCACTAACTAAGCTACAAGGCTCCTCTGTAGTTCTAAGAAGAAAGACAATGCAGTTCTGGTAAGCACATTCCATAACGAGTTTCCAAGGTTGAGTTCAGTTTTCAGATATTATTGTTGACTTGGTACTGATATCTTATTAAAAAGTGGTTTCAGAAAATGTGCTAGGCAACAAAAGGACTTGAGGTTCATTCATTTGTATTAAGACACAACCCCATATGTTTCTTTTGACATGGCAGTAGATTAGACAAGCTACTGGGAGCATGAGGGGAGGTGGTCAGCAGTGACACATTTCCAGAGTTCAATATAAACCAATCATTTTTATCTGAGTCTCCAGATTCTGAAGAGGTGAATTCAACAAAACAAATCCTATATGTATGTGATCACAGGAGTAATTCATAGACTGAAAGAATGATTATTTTTCTATGGAAATCTTAATGAAATCCATTCTACAATGAATATTAAATATTTGTTCATAAAAATAATTTTAATTAAAGCAAAGGTCTTAGAAAATCATGTTTAACCTCCATTTGACCAACCTCATCCTAACAAAATGAAATACATATACATATATAATTATGAATCCACATTTATGTAAAATATGTGAACAAAATCATCATATTTGGGCAGTTTTCTACTTATATTCTGGTTTACTTTTTCCATATTTTATAATTATAACCAAAAGCAGTAGAATTTTGAAATTTTCGTACTGAGTATTTGTTATCTACAAGTATTTTTGACAATCACATATATTTGGTATTTATTTTCTTATATTGCTATTTAACTTTACATACATAAATCTTATCTCTGCATTAGATATTAAGCATCTTGAAAATATTCAGCTATATTCTATATATTTCAGTGAATTGGCACTCTATTTCTCATATTTTCTAATCAATTGTATATTGAATTTTTGTTGAAGATATTTGAAAGACATGTTTTATTCATATAAAATACCATGTACTTTTTTAGAAGCACATGCTTTGTTTATGCTTTGTTCTGAATAATATTGAATTACAAATAGGTAAAATTATATTCACTCATAATTAGCATTAATTAATAATTGATGATTGTTAAATTGTGCAAAACTTTGGACATTATAACATTTATTATAAACAGCTTACATTCATTAAAAGTCCTTTTCATATTTTTTCTTCTTAACTAGTCCCTTATTTCCATTTTCTTCAATCTATCAGTGATTAAATTTCATGTAACAGATAGAAAATCAAATTTGTTATTTAGAAAACCAAAAGCACAGTTCTAACTAAACAACATTCAATTATTTTTGGCTGTTTTAAATTACAAAGTTTATGGTTATAATTGTGGTCTTTGAGGATCATATCTATTTTAAATGTAGAAGACATAGATGAATATCTCTGTACATGTAATTATTTTTGGTGAATACAAATAAATGAAATTTCATTTAAAAAACATATATTTGACAATCTATTTAAAATATCTTATCTTCTTGTAAACTGTATTATTTTAAATAATTTCTTAGTTGTATCTTTTCCACTATAAATAATCACTGTCGTTCAACCCCCTCATCATTTCTATTGCCATGATCTGTACTCACACAAATCCTTTCTCTTTATTCATTGCTGATTTAGTCACTAGAAGTTTGTTTCCTGTGTAACGTTAAATGATGGGGACCAAACTTAAAGGATATTATTTTAACAATATGATGCCAACCATGGGTTATGTCCTTGAATTTTATCATTAAAATAACAGTTATCCCTTTTTACATGAACATATTAGAATTGCACAATGACATTTGGACCCCACACTAGTGCTGATTGCTTAACTCCCCTGCTTCAGTTCACCACCCATGACAGGCACATTAATCAGTTCAATCACTTGTCTGTTTTCCTAGAGTTTGGTGTCTTTAAGCACACACACACACACACACACACACACACACACACACACACGGTGCCAAAAATATGTATACACATTTTAAGAAAGGGAAAAACTATTAAAAGTGTAATATAATAAATGGTGCTAGCATTTATTGATTAACACCATCTTTTGAGCGAAAGTCATACTGCACATTACTACCGTAATTCAATTCAACTTCAAAAAGTAATACCTAGATAATATCACTTAAAATATAAACATTCTTTGGCACCTCCGGTATATATCATGATTGTTATTTAAACACAGTATTATTTACATTTATTCTCATGCAATCAAAAAATAACCAACCCAAAGAGTTTTTAAAATTAACATTTACTTCAAAATATTATTTTATTACATGTTGGTTATTTGTTTGGAATTTAGTGTAAGAAGGTATCTATTAGACACAACAAGAAATTAATTAAATGTAGAATTAATTAAATTAATTAATTAATTAAATGTTCTGTGTTGCATTATTTCATGCATTGATAAATTTTAATATATTATTTAAATACACTAAGTTTCATTTTATTATTAAATATTTTGAAGACCACTTACTCTTCAAAAATTTGAAAACAATTTTGTGTTAGACTACTTTAAGAAAAATATTCAAAATCTGAATCCACAATAGGTATATGAGTATATTAATGGCTAATTACTGATTCTTTGCTTTTATAAAAGAAGGGTTTTTGATGACAATTCTGAAAAAAATCTATTTGAAAAGTATTAGCAAAACATTTAAGATGATATCATTAATAGAAATTAAAAAAAAAATTTCTCTAGATTTGGAATCAGAGACTCCCTAGTTTTAAGTTCTAAGTCTGAAACTCTAAGGATTTATATTAAGTTTATTTTGAAATCTGCAGTTACTTTGGTCATTCATTATTTTACTTGCACAGACACCAAGGAGAAAAACCTTTGTACAGCAGCCTGAGTATATATTGCTAACAGAAAATGCTACATGATATAAAAGTGTTAAGTCTGATTTATAACTTGAATTCACTAATCTTATGACCTATCACAAACTCACTGTAACTAAACTAATGATAAATTAAATAAAAATACATTACTTTTTAATGCTTCAAGCTTAAATGCTATAATACAGAGAGCTTAAACACCAGGTTTGCATTTAACAATGGAAAATGATGGTAATAATAATTCTAATAATAATAATTTGAACCATAAGAAATTGCTGGTTTTTTTTTTATGTGAAGATCATTGAATACTGGCAATTTCCTATGACTTAATCTATAAAAGAGAGACTTTAGTGATTAAATCAATAAGCTCAGATGTCCAGTTGTCTAAATTGAAATCTCGGCCTCATTTACTGGCTGTGAACTGTGAGGTAAATTATTGAATTTCTCTGTTCCTCAATTTCTTTGACTATGAAATGTGGATATTACCTACTTCATATGAGCATGGCAAGGATAAAAAGGCTTATAAGCATTAAAAAATGTAGAAGAATGCCTGTTATTATTTTTTGTACTAAATAAACAATACTATGAGAATATCTTAAACTGAACTGCTCAAGAACTGTAAGAATGTCAGGAAGATTTTCAATAAAATAAATGAGTTCCCAAAATGCATTTATTAATTAATTTCCAATAAGATCTTTTCTACATCTATCTACCCTCTTTAATACTTATGAATATAAATGTTCTTACAGTCCCTTCTCTATTAATTACTATCCCAATAATTGGAAACAGATGAAGTACTTAGTGAAATACATCCCTTACTCCTGAGCAGTAGTGTCTGTAATTAACTGAGGTCAAACTAATGATTTCATTTTTTATTTACCTTCCACATCTTTTATATGATGGATAAGTCTTTCATTATGTATGCTGAGTTTTATTTTCCCAATCTGTAACATAATTATAGTAATATCAAAAACAACATGCAAATATGATATAGCATTATGCATGGACTCTGGAAATTAAAGATCAATAAACAACAAAGGGAAAAGTTGTATAAAATAATTGTGATAATGGGGAAATTACCGTATACACAAAAATTACACCCTTCTTAGGCATATACATGTATTGGTTAAGGAAGGCATCCACATTACAATATCGGCTTTGTGGATGTTTTCTAAACACAGAACACATATGAGCATAGGGCTTTAATTCTTGCTTGAGGCTCTTATTCAAACAATTTATTCATTATCTCCATACAAGTGCTAAGGTATCTGAAAATAATCTCATAAAAGCTATAGATTTGTTTCAAATAGACTTGGGATGTAGAGGTTTACTTTTGAAGCTTCTCAACTGGGAAAACTCTTTCCCTTGAGAGAATTAAACATCTTAGCATGTCAAACTTTGATCTAAACTCTTCACAACATTCAGAAGTAATATTGAGACAGCAATTTCCTTCCGTTTTCATCTGCAGGTGTGAGCCACAATAGCAAAACTCAGGAAGCTCAAAACAAAAAATTGTTGCAGAAAATATTCTCCAGGGTGTATTTTAGTAAGTCTCACATTTTTGCTCATGATGTGTATTGGAAGGATAGAGAAAGGTAAGTCAGGAATGCAGAATTAAATTGTAATATTTTATGAATACTGGATAAAGTAGATAGCAATTAAAGATGTGATTTTTTTGTGTATTTTTAATAGCAGTATATAAATTATGTCTAATTACAAAGTAAGGAATGGGACCGAATTTTCTGAAATCCATTTCAAGCTCAACCAGCCCCAAACAAAATAGTTCAGTGCTCCCTAGACACAAATTCCTTCCATATAATTTTATCTCTCTGATGCAGATGTCACTCTGAGGCTTCTGATATAGAAACAATATCCATAGAAAGCCTTTCCTCCTCAAGGTAATGGGAATAAGCATAATTTAATCCTGTAACCTGAAACTTTCAAATCCATGTTTAATATGCTTCCTTTGTTTGTTTTTCCCTGTCTTTCTCCCTCATTTACCCTACTCTTGCCTTTCCCATCTCCTGTTGCTGCTACTTACCAATCACAATCACTTCTCAGAGATTTGGTGGCATTATGATGCTCATGTATCCAATTTACCTTCCTGTCCCTTCAATTTATGAACATGAACACAAAGGCAAGGGGATTTCAGTAAGTCTTTACTATATTTTCTAATCTAAAAATTAGTATCAATATATAAAAATCAAAAATTCCTTTAAGATTGCTCCAATGAATGTCTACCCTGAGTGCCACTTGGTTAAAAGTGAGTGTTCAAAGTGTTGCAGTATGCATGCCATTTTTCTAGATACTATATGTATTTTAAAAGGAAAAGAAGGAAAGAAAGAAGGATGGGAGTGAGGGCAGCAGAGAGAGATGGAAGGAGAATTACTGTGCTAATTTGCTGTTGCTGAGTAACAAACTACCACAAACTTAGCAGCTCAAAACCAAACAATTTATTATCTTACTTGCTGTGAATTAGGAATATGAGCAGGGGTTACCTGGGAACTCTGAACTGCGTTTTTACTGAAAACTTGCAGCTTTGTTTACGGTGGCAAAGACATGGAAACAACCAAAATGTCCTTCGATAGATGAATGGATAAAGAAGTTGTAGTACATATACACAATGGAATACTATTCGGCGTTAAGGAAAGATGATATAGGAGCATTTGTGACAACATGGATGGATCTTGAGAGTATAATGCTAAGTGAAATAAGTCAGACAGAAAAAGCAAAGAACCCTATGATTTCACTGATATGTGGTATATAAACCAAAAAGAACAAGACAAACAAATGAGAAACAAAAACTCACAGACACAGACAATAATTTAGTGGTTACCAGAGGGTAAGGGTGTGGGGGGTGGGTGATGAGGGTAAAGGGGATCAAATATATGGTGATGGAAGGAGAACTGACTCTGGGTGGTGAACACACAATGGGATTTATAGACGATGTAATACAAAATTGTACACCTGAAATCTATGTAAATTTACTAATAATTGTCACCCCAATAAATCTAATTAATTAAAAAAAATGAAAACTTGAAATCAAGGCATCAGCTGGAGCTGGGAGATCATCTCTGACTCTGGGCCTCTCCCAAGCTCTTCTGGAAGAATTCAGTTCCTGGTGATTGCAGAATAGAGGTCCCATTTTGGTTGGTGAGTGCCCAGCAGGACATCGTTCTCAGCTAGTGGAGGACACTCTCAGGTCCTAGCCATGTGGCCCTCTCCTGAGAGGGCAGCACATTCCTCCATAGCCAGCAAGGACAGTCTCATTAAAAGGAGCTACAATAGGGACTTAGGCAATGCAACATCATCACAGGAGCGACTACCCTTCACATTTTTTCTTTCCTTTTCTTTTTAAATTAAAGTTTATTGGGGTGACAATGGTTAGTAAAGTTATATAGATTTCAGATGTACAATTCTGCAATATATCTTCTACATATCACATTGTGTGTTCACCACCCAGAGTCAGTTTTCCTTCCATCACCATATATTTGATCCTTTTTACCTTTATCTAACACCCCCCCACACCCTCTGGTAACCACTAAACTATTGTGTGTCTATGAGTTTTTGTTTCTTCATTTGTTCATCTTGTTCCTTTGTTGTTTTCAGACAGAACAAGTTGAGAACCGTATGATTTCACTGATATATGGTACACTTTCTTGAAAAATAATTTAATCAATAATTTAATCAAGAAGATGCTCATCGAATTATTATCATAGACCCTGTCCATAGTCAATGAGAAGATATTATATAGCACAGGCACTGAAAGGGCTGGAATCCAGGCCATAGCGCAGGCACTGAAAGGGCTGGAATCCAAGCGACCAGCATAGAATTCTGCCAACCACACTTGCCCTTATTCTGAACACTTTCCACTGGAGGGACACATTCTGTCAATATGTAACAACAGGGTAATACATATCTAAATAATCAAGCATAGTGATCAGCAGCTAAGCATGAGAAATAGAAAACTGAGAGTGAGTTTGGGAACTAAACAGACAAAGAAGCAGGTTTCAGCTTAATTTGGTGAAGTTATACAATTTAAACTGTAAACTTGGCATTCTTACTGACATGCTGCAATATTTACCTTGCAGATTTATACAGTGAATTAAATGAATAATATATGCTATATTCCTGGCAAAGCGACTTGTAGCATGTAATATCTGTTATTAGTCAAATTTTCTTATATATGATAGCTCTGTCATCAGAAGACTAAAATGAATATGGAGAAAATACATCACATGCACATATGCTGAATATTTACACTTTCCCATCATATTATTTTTTTCTTTTTCTCCTGGTTATGGTATATCATGATATGTCATGATATATCACATGACTTGTTTGTTTGTTTTCTTTGTTGTTTGTTTCTGAAGGTCAAGAGAGCAAAATCATTAGAAGTACGCTCTACAAATTTCCACAGGTAAAGTCTTCAATAACTGCTCTGAAATTGTTTCAGGTAACCTTGACATTTAGGGTGCTGTCCAGAGAACAATGTCCCTTCTAAGAAAAGAAGCCCTGACATTCCTGTAGCCAATGTAAGAGTGACATAGATTATAGGTTTCATAATTTTGGAACAAGAAGAAAATGTATGCAATTTCATGTATATCCAAAAGATGCAGGCCGTCAGAATGGAATGTATACTGTCAATCTCCATGGAGAAAAGTAGACATAATTATTATCATGTTTTTTCAAAACAAGTGTTTCTACCTAGTTCTTTCCCTGCTATAAATAAAAATCATCTTCAGAGGTTGCAAAGGAAATCTTCGTTTACTCTCAATCCGGTTTCAGAAAAAAAGGGAAATTAAATGCCTTCATATCCTATTGAGGAAGACATATGGTTAGGAAGAGTTATGCGGCTCAAAGACTGGAGGACATCAATTTTCTGGAGCCTAGTACAGTCCATCTCATCCAGAACCTACTTCAATGTTTCCAGTAGAATATGTTCTCACAGAAAAAAAAGGCCTTTAAAAAATTATATATGCTCATCTCTACAGATTATACCTAGCACATGTATTAATATTGAAAAAAGTTAGTAAGTAAAAATACAATTGTGTGTAATTTTCTAAAAACAAAGAGGAGGCAACTTACATGGAGTCCCTAAAAATTCCTACTGTGTTTCTGAAGGAGACAATTTTTATATCTTTTGTTTGGTTCTCTTCACTTCATGATGAAAACACCCAACTAGCCCGCCACCTCCCACTCAGCTTCTTAGAGGTCTGTTTCATTTCATCAGCATGTGATTTGATAAACCCTGAGGCTTTCATAATTTTGCATACCTCCATACCAATTCTGCCGCTAGATGAGAACAAAACCTCTTCCCCAGAAAATCAGCCAGCCCCATGTGCTCAAACTCTGGGCAATGCAGGTGTCCACCGTGTCCTCCCGAGTTAGCAATGAAGGATCTGACAGATTACTTGAGATAGCAGGTTTAGGTAAGTTAGAATGATGGCGGTTACATTTTCCCAAAATTCAGCTGGACTCTGACCACTCTCAGAGCGACAGCAGTACATCAGCTTCTCTGAAATGTTGTTCTTTTTGTGTTGTCATGTCGTAAAACTACAACCGTTGCAGTTACTCACAGTATATGTGACTTAAAACCACGAGGAGTGTATTATGCCCTCATTATTTTGAGGCATCGCAATTTGGGCTGGGCTTACATGGGGGATTCTGCTGGTCTTGCTTGTAATAACTTACATGATTGCAATCATCTGCGACGTGACTGGAGGCTGTTTTCAGGACTTCCACTTAGCTTCATGTGGTGGCAACTTCTCATTCCTGCCATGGGCACACTGTCACAGGAATGCTACATGACATCTGAAAAGCCTCTTGAGGCTTAGGTTTGGGATGCCGTTTCCTCTGATGTGTATTGAACAATCCAAATCATGAGGCGCACCCAGAACCAGCCTGCATGCCTTCATAGTAGAAATGACAAGGTCACCTGGCTAATGCAATTAGCACCACTGGGAGAAATTACTCTGGCATCTTTGCAAATCGACCTAAGTTTACCATTTTTGCACAATAATTCATATCCTTCCTACATGTCAAATATACTCTATACCTACATCCAAAATATCATCACATTCTCTAAATCAGGTATAGATGTGGATGAACCACCTTGAGCACATGTCTTCAAGTGTACTTTCTTGAGTGTCACTTCTCTTTATTCAGAGACAAAGGAGCTAAAAGCTATATATACAACATAAAAAATGATGACACAGGAAAAGAATAATCACAATAGGCTTTCCTGTTCTAAAAGAGTAAAAATAGGAGGCACATAGCTTCCAGTGGTCCATAGGAATTCTGAAATCCAGCCAGGCACATGCTGCTGGGTTCCCATTACTCCGGGGCCGAAGATATTTATTGATTCATCTTAATCTGGAGCATTATGAGTGGAATCAATTACAGTTTTCTTCTATTCTCAACTCTGGCCCTGGGTCCTTGCTTTACTTCTTGAGACGGTTTTCGTCTTTAATAAAAATTGCTTGTGTCTGAATCTGAGTATCTTCTGCAGCCTACTTTCTGCATATGGAAATTTAGCGCCAAAGGGGTTCCTTATCATTTTTATCTATCTAAGTGTCTTTTCGTATACACTGTTAAAAAAGCTTTAGCAATTTGGGCTGAACGTGGATGAACAGTTCTTGTTCTAGTCTTTTCTGAGTTTACTCAGATGGCTGCAGTTGTCTTTGTCTCACCAAGAGGGTCTCTGCTGGGATGGCTTGTCTCTGTTCTATGTGGTTTCTTCCTCAAAAAGGCTAAGTTCTTCATTTGGCAGCACTGTACCCAAAGACCATAAAAGCTGAAGCTGCAGAACATTTTGAAGCCTAGGCTCTGAGTTCACACAGTATCACCTCCATTACATTTTATTGGTCAAAACAAGTCACAACACCAGCCCAATTGGGGTTGGAAAAATGGACTCTACCTCTCAATGAGAGGAGCAGCAAAGTCACAAAGTGAATGGAAAAAAGTCCAGTAATGAGAAAAAAATTTGTGGGTGTCTTTGAAATGACCTAACAGTTTTTCTCAACTCTTATTATCTTAATTCTTCCTGTAAAAAGCAAATATGCACATGCCAAACAAACAAAAGCAATAACTACGTCTCTCCTTGCCCAGTTACTTTCTCTGCAGAGGATAAAATATTGATCAGTTTCTATTTCTCCCTCATACTTTCTCCCACAACAGTGTTTCTTAAAACATGTAAACGTGATGATACTTTTTAAATTTAACATAGATAGGCTGTAAAAAAAGATTGAGTATGTATTCCTTTGGTCATATTCTTAACAATCATTGCCTTAAGGTAGAATGTATACTACAAATACTGCAGTATTTGATTTGTTTTAGATTACATTCTGTTTGAACAATATGCTATTTGTCTTAAGACATACATTATTTTGTGATTTGTGAACTATTGTTTGTTAAATTTAATGTGTTTTTTTTACTATTATATAGTATTATATTTTTGACTCATAAAAACTGGATGAGTGGCTGAAAAATAGATCAGTGATGCATAAAAGTAATAATGAAAACTCTATCACAAGTACCAAAACTCTGTAAAACATCATAAGCATATAAATGATAAATTCCAGGGCAAAATGAAATGTGAATCTGTATGACCATTGACAAGTGATACAGAAATATAATGCCTTCTCACAAGCAGCAAAACAAGAAAGATTGTGCACAAAAGCACCATGAACAGGAGAAAAACAAATTTTATTGAACTCATGATCCATTTGTACCTATTTTCTAATATGTGGTCTGTTATTAAACTTCATCAAATTGCATATCATCATTGATATATTGACCTCATTATAAAAAAATCACTGTCTTTTGTACTAAACCATTTTTTTTTATATTCTTTTATCACAAGTTCAGCACATTATTTATAGAACCAAGTTGGTTCTTTTTCATTAAGTGCAGGAGAGAGAGCCCAGAGTCTTCCAGGCATCATTCATATTAACACGTTTCTTGCCAAATACAAGGGCAATGCATTTTGCTTTCCAGAAACTTGTAAAACCAGCCACTAAGTTTATGCAAATATTATACTCAGGGTGAAATCAGAAGGAGCTATTGACAAAAATTACTCTATTAAATGATACTATTGGAAGTGGCACAATATCAATGCCAAGCAACAAAGAGCAGTTACTCTCCAGATGTGTGGAATGGGTATTTTATTGTAAGGGAGAACGAAATCAATATGCACCGTAATGTGTAGATTATGAATCAGCACTTAGGTTAAGTAAATATCATATCTGAGGTAGACTATTTGACAGTTTTTCCTATGTAGCACTAAAAATACATGTGGTTGGAAAGTACATTTTATTTTGTTAATTGATTATTTACGAGTGATTATATAAGCCAGAAAAGAGGCTGAGCTATCTGCGATGGGGTATCAGCTACATGCAAGGGTAATATTTTAAATATTTAATAAAAAAATTAACACCAGGTATGATATGCATAATCCCTTAGAAGAACAAAAGGAAACCATAACTTATCTACATGGAGGTATCAGTGCATACTAGCTAAATTTCAGCCATAGCAACAAATGCTATAAGGTAAGGAGTATATTTTTTTTTTTGGAGCGTGGCACTCTGCTTCCTGATCCTCAAACAAAACTGAATCAAAAGAGTTTTGGATTAAACAAATATAAATATAAAGAAAAAAGAAGAGGAGGAGGAGGAGGAGGAAGAGAAGACGAAGGAGGAGAAGAAGAAGAAGAAGAAGAAGAAGAAGAAGAAGAAGAAGAAGAAGAAGAAGAAGAAGAAGAAGAAGAAGAAGGAGAAGAAGAAGAAGAAGAAAGAAATGTTTCAACAGTCTTTCCTACAATCTTGAGTTTCCACAACACCCAATGCAATTAAAGCATGTAACCTGTGGCTCTAGGCTGATGGATGATTCTTTAACTTTAGGTCATAAACTTTGTCTGGTGTTTCTGAAATCTTCTGCTGGTGGATCCCTTTCTTAACAATTTCATGCCTCCTTTTCCTACATTCCTTTCTTGCTACTCTTAAAATCAGCCTTGCTGAAACTGATCACAAGTCTGCCTAGAATTGCACTCTTCAGTCTGTCTGGAATTATACTCTTCTGACCATCACTGAGAGTATTTTTTTAGAAGCTTCCATTCTGCATTCCTAAATACTCTTACTTTCTCTTCTCTGTGGCAATACAGAATGTGTTCTTCCTTCCAATTACATGAATGGAAGACAATCTTTCAGAGCACAACTCAATGTCTTTCTTTTCAAGTTTTCTTTCATTATTTAAGTCCTCACTAAGTTCTCACATCCTTGAATTCTAATGCATGATTAAGTAGAACCACAAAACTATGCAATATAGGATATATACCTCTACTATCTATATCTATGTATCTATCTCTATCTATCTATCTATCATCTATCTATCTATCTATCTATCTATCTATCTATCTATCTATCTATCTATCTATCTATCTATATGTATTTATTCCTTTGGAGCAGTTTTAGTTTTCTCCCAAAGTAGAATGAACACACTTGGAAGGGATTCTAATGAGTCCCACCCTCTGTTGAGTACTGCTAGGTTACAATATTCTGAGATGATTTTCTACTATCAAGGCACTTCAAATCTAGTTGGATACCTATAATAGGAACAAAACAATGAAATATAATTGAGTTCTAATATGGTAGGACCCATTATAATTCCTTTGGATGGCAAGGAAGATAGATGAGGCCTGGGCCAGGCAGTAGAACATCAAAGTTAACATCACACCTTACCCCGTCCTAAGGACTATGGGATTTGCATAGGTAGAAGGAAGAGTAGTAGGATATCAGAGGAGGCAATCACCAGGAATAAGAATGCAGTGGCAAAAATAAGCTTAGGGTGTTTTGAAACAGCAACAGGAAACCTGGAGAATATACAGTTAGAATTCTCAATTTACACTTATAGCTACTTACTATAATGGAATTATCCTCAAACAAGAAAAGAATGGTCAGAATATATAAATATATGATTACTAGCTTTGAGAAATCTACCTTAATGAGAAAATATTAAGCTATAAGAAAATGGCAAAGTGATATTATGGGTGTAGTTTCCAGGGGCAATTATCATTTCTGCTACATGGAGTATGAACTGCTGGTGAATAATGTAATGCATGTACTGAAGTGCGTGAGTGTATTCGTGATATATGGTAGGACTGCATGTTTTGACTTGTAGTGTGTGGTTCTTCTAACTTGTCTTTATTATAAAATTATGAACCAGTTATTACAAATAAAATTGAAAAGATTCTGTTGTTCTGATAATCTTTTAAAATGTGACTTGCAAAATTGATGTTATAATTATTTGGCATACTCTGATGTATTTTGAGACATTGTTCACCAAGGACGAGGAGGAGCTTACTCTTCTTAACATGGAACTTGAAAGCCATGCAGAAAGGTGTCTTGTTTTTTTTTTAAACTTCATTTTACATATGCTGAATCATGAAAAAAATGATCTACTAGAGTATACAAAATAAGAAAAAAATTTTTTAATAAAATATTTTATTTATTCCAGAATTTATATTTAAAATACAAATAAATATTTTTTCATCATTGTGTTTATAAATTTGAAATGTGTAATAAAAATATATCTGTGAACATTAAATATGTAAATTAAAGAGTTGCTCTCAAATGCCCCAGAGTATATCTAGAAATGCCAAGAGACTTTCTTTTTTTTGTAATTAAAGTGTGGTTGACATAATACTATATAAGTTTCAGGTACACAACACAGTGATTTCATGTTTATATACATTACAAAGTGACCAATAAATCTAGTAACCATCTGTCACCTTACAAAGTTATTACGAAATTAGGACTACTTCCCCTATCCTGTATATTGCATCCCCTTGACTTATTGATTTCATAACTGGAAGTTTGTGCCTCTTAATCCTCTTCACATTTTTCCCAGCCCCTTACCAGCCCCTAACTCTTGCCTTCAAAAGCTATCAGTTAATTCTATTGATAGTCACAACATCATGATTCAGGGGTTCAGCTGGCATCTAATGAATAGAGTCCAGGGATGCTACGGCCATGTTTCCCCAAAAATAAGACCTAGCAAGACAGTCAACTCTAATGCGTTTTTTGGAGCAAAAAATAATATAAGACCTAGTATTTATTATATTATATTATATTATATTATATTATATTATATTATACTATATTATACGCAGTCTTATATTATAGTAAAATAGTAAAATAAATAAAATAGTAAAATAAAATAATATATATAGTAAAATATATTAATTTTTGAACCAAAAGGCGCATTAGAGCTAATCGTCTGGGGAAACAGGGTGAACATCAGGCAATGCCTAAGATTGGCCCATAACACAGAATTATCCAGTCCAAAAAGTCAATAGTACCAATGCTGAGACACCCCCTGAACTAAAGGGAAGTTGTGCATTATCAGACAAATAAGGTTACACATCGAATGGACTAAAGAGTACACAAATGGGAGTTTTCACTAAAAAAAATATTGAAATGTATTAAATCAAGTCTTCATGGGGGGAAAAAAGTATAATATAAAATCAAGATGCAATGTTTCCAGGACTGAATAAGACATTTGACAGTCATGATGACATTTTTGTACACTTAAACATTTTAAGACGAAGATCTAAAAGCACATCCAAAATGTTAATGTATTCTGACAAGGGTCCTGGTAAGCAGTGTGTCTTTGTGTATCATTTTATTAATGAAGGGACACACACAAGGAGGTTGGAGATGACTCGGTCAGGGTCATGGAGTGAATTTACAACAGCCCAAATCAGATTTTGACCATCTAATTTCCTATTGTGATCAAATAATATTACCTCTCAGATATTATTAAATGCAGTTGGTCATGATTAAATTTATACCTGAACATGGAAATTTGCTCCTGTATAAATATAAGTATGCAACAAGATGGTAAGTTTCTTGGGTATTTCACAAACACTTATCATCTATGAATTTGCTTTCTTGTGTAAAGAAACAGCTTATTAGGATTCACCAATTTAAATTAATTTCCAAGTAAGCGTTTTTTAGGAAATATGTTTAATTCATTGTTAATTCACTCAAAATATTGAATATCTTTGCATATATATATATATATATATACACATATATATGTATATATATGTATATATATATATATATATATATATATATATATATATATATAATTGCAGGAATAGAACACTTAATATTTGATATGGATGTGTAGTAATAATAACTAATCCCTTCACATAATGCACAAAGTTGTCGGAAGCCATAGAAATCCCCAGGCCTTGCCTAGGCAGAACTTCCTGGTCACAAAACCCAAAGCCCGCGCGCGCCAAACCCAGAGCCCGTGCGCGCCAAACCCAGAGCCTGCCCATTTCCTTGTACCTCATATGGCATCGCCCTGTCCTAGCCTATCAGCCCGCGACAAGTACCTCGCCACCCTATGACATAGCATATCCCACCCCCATCTGACATAGCTATATATATAACCCGCCATCGTAATAAAATTTTGAGGCTTGATCAGATCCCTGTCTTGCCTCCATTCTTCGCGTCTCCTGTCTCCCCCTTTTTTTTCATCCTCAACAGGTTTCTTCCCCTCGTCCCACGTTGCATTGTCCTGCCGGTCGGGACATTTTGGCGCCCAACGTGGGGCCCGAGGTACGAAGATTCTATGAGGACACCTACTCTGGAAACCGCCGCGGCCCCCCCCCCCTCCCTGAGCCTCCACGGGCTGGCTTCTTTCGAGCCCACGCAGTTTTCACTCGTGGGACAAGACTCGAGGGCCTCCCCGGCGCGAGTGTGGCTTGTTTCGAGCCCGTAAGGGACAAGACTCGACAGCCCCCTCGGCAGTAAAAAGGCTCGTTTGGAGTTCACGAGGTATTCACCCGTAAGAAAAGACTCCAAGTTTGCCCGACGTTGGAGTAGCCGCCCAGCGAAGGACGAGAGATTGGTGAGTAGGTGATTGACATGGGACAGGAGTTGAGTTCACATGAACTCTTCCTTAAGGGTATTAAGGAATCTCTCAAGATGCGGAGAGTTAAGGCTAGAAAAAAAGATTTACGTGAGTTTTTCAGTTTTGTCTCTGATATCTGCCCCTGGTTCCCCCAAGAAGGAACGATTGATCAAAAATATTGGAAGAGAGTTGGAGACTGTTTTAATGATTACTATCGGGTTTTTGGACCCAACAAGGTCCCTGTATCGGCATTCTCATATTGGAATCTGATTAATGATATCCTAAAAATACATTCCTCAGACCCAGATGTTAGAGAGATCTTACAGACAGGGGAAACAGTCCTAAAAGAGAGTTCCCGCCCCCCTTCTGTCTGCCAATCTGTTTCAATAGACATGCCAGAGGAACCTAAAAAACAAGCTGATAATCAGGAAGCCTCTGCCTTAGAGAATCACCCATTAAAAGACCCCCCTAAAATCTACCCTTCCCTTTTGGCCTTTAATAATCAGGACCAGCTCTCCCCAAGAGACCAGATAGATTTAGAGGAACAAGCTGCCCGCTATAATAAAAAAGAAGATCCCTGGGGCCTCGCCGCGCCAACCTTGCGCGCCCCTTCACAAAAAATACATACCCCTCCCCCTTATGTCCCCCCTCAGGAACTCCCAACATTCTATAACCCAGTCTTAAACCCAAACCCACCCCTATTCCCTCAAGACACCCTAGTTCAAAACACCCCATCCTTAACTGATCCCATTAGGCAGGCAAAAATATCTTTAACCCAAGAAATTTCTTCTCTTAGAGAGACACTCCAACAAAAACGCGAACATATGCAACTCCTAAAGGAGCTGCATGCCCTTGAAAAAGAACTTAAAACCTTAATGCCTAACCAAAACCCTGAAAAACCTCAAAAAGGCCCAATACTTAATAAAAAGACCCTAATGACCTTTCCAGTTACCCGCAGCCAAAACCGTGGCCCACCCTCTCAAGAGGATACAATGGAAGAGACTGACAATGAACCCCCCGACTCTCATAATCCCCCCTCGGCCGATGAGGCCTCTGACACAGAAGACCCAGAAGATAACACTCCCAACTCCAATGATCCCACTGGCCAAAAATATCACCGGCTAGGCATCAAACATATTAAAGATTTAAAAGGTGCAGTAAGCTCTTATGGCCCGACAGCGCCCTACACCTTGGCAATTCTTGAAGGTCTCAGTGACCGTTGGCTCACACCCAATGATTGGTTTAAATTAGCTCGTGCCACCCTTTCTGGGGGGGACCACGTCCTCTGGCACACAGAGTTTAAAGAAAACTGCCGAGAGATAGCACAGCGCAATAGTGAAAATAGAACAACAAGATCATGGACTCGGGATAAATTACTAGGAGAAAAACCCTATCATACCAATGAAATCCAGGCAACTTTTCCCCCGGGGCTGTTAGCTCAAATTCAGAACGCTGGTCTCAAGGCGTGGCGCCGCCTACCTCCAAGAGGCTCCGCTACCACCTCCCTGGCAAAGATTCGTCAGGGCCCCGAGGAGCCATATTGTGAGTTTATCAGCAGACTCACCGACGCCGCCGAACGGTTGGTCGGAGAAGGCGAGAACGACAGCGCCTTTGTTAAACATTTAGCCTATGAAAATGCTAACCCCACTTGCCAGGCAACCATTCGCCCCCACCGTGGAGGCAACCTTGCTGACTACATTAAACTATGCTCAGGGGTTGGAGCCTCCCATACCTTGGGACTCGCTATCGGAGCCGCCCTCCGAGACTTTGCCTCAAACAAGCCTCCTAATCAACAATCTAGATTATGTTTCTCCTGTAAACAACCTGGACACTTTAGTCGAGATTGCCCAATAAAAAATAGAGGTCCACAACCCCAAAATTCATCACAGCCCCCACCGACACCCTCCAGACCAATGCCTTCCACCGTGTGCCCAAGATGTCGACGGGGCAAACATTGGGCCTCTGATTGTTATTCTAAAACAGATATTGAAGGTATCCCCCTTTCCAGGAAACCGGGAAACCCCAGTCGGGGCCAGCCCCTGGCCCCTCCATCGGGACACAACCTAGGGGCTGTCAGGTTTGTTCCCCAACAACCAAGTCCTCAGATCCTCCCAGCTCAAGTGTCGGTTCCCTCCACCGGGCTACCCCCGGAAGCGCAGGACTGGACCTCTGTGCCGCCGCCGACTCGATACTAACCCCAGACCAAGGGGTCCAACTCGTTCCCACCACCACGACGGGACCTATGCCCCCGGGAACATTTGGACTTATATTGGGACGGGGCAGCTCTTCCCTCGCCGGCCTGAATATAATCCCAGGAGTCATAGATAATGATTATACAGGACTCATACAACTCTTAGCCTCGGCCCCTCTGGGCCCTGTATCCATAGTAAAAGGCCAAAGGATAGCACAGCTTGTGCTTCTCCCATTAGACACCTCTAATAAACAATATCTGACACCAAAGAGACGGGAGTCCGCCTTCGGCTCCTCAGATGCCTATTGGATACAACAGGTCACTTTAGAGAGGCCACTTTTAACCCTGTACTTAGATGGAAAAAAATTTCAAGGTTTAATAGACACGGGAGCGGACGCAACAGTCATCTCAGATAGATACTGGCCTTCAACATGGCCCTCTAAAGCCTCATATACCCATCTACAGGGCATAGGACAATCAGCCAATCCCAGACAAAGCTCTAAAATACTCTCATGGGAAGATGAAGAGGGCAATACTGGTAAGGTCCAGCCATATATTATTTCTGGAATTCCCATTAATCTGTGGGGCCGTGATATCCTATCACAACTCAAACTTATCATGTGCAGCCCCAACGAAATAGTTGCTCAACAGATGCTTAACCAAGGCTATCTCCCTGGACAGGGACTGGGAAAAGCTGGTCAAGGGATAAAAAATCCCCTCTCTATAAAGCCCAACCCTAACCGACAAGGATTAGGCAGTCAGGATTTTTCCTAGCGGCCATTGATCCTCCTGCACCCCATGCGGAGAAGATAAAATGGAAAGATAATTCCCCCGTTTGGGTGGACCAATGGCCACTACCTGAGGAAAAGTTGTCCGCAGCTTCTCGGTTAGTGCAGGAACAATTAGCGGCAGGACATATAGAACCAACTACTTCGCCATGGAATACACCCATTTTTGTTATTAAAAAGAAGTCTGGGTCTTGGCGCCTCCTTCAGGATCTCAGAGAAATTAATAAAACCATGTTCTCCATGGGAGCCCTCCAACCAGGCCTCCCTTCCCCGACAGCTATCCCAGCTAACTATCACAAGATTATTATAGACCTTAAAGATTGTTTCTTTACCATTCCTTTACACCCCCTGGACAGAGAGCGTTTCGCATTTAGCCTGCCTGTAACCAACTTCAAGGGTCCTATGCAGCGCTTTCAGTGGAAAGTCCTCCCACAAGGCATGGCCAATAGTCCCACCCTATGCCAAAAATTTGTGGCACAAGCTGTGGATCCTGTTAGAACACAATGGCCCACTATTTATATTATTCATTATATGGACGATATCCTTCTAGCAGGAAAGACCACCACAGAGGTACTCCAATGCTGCCAACACTTAACTCACAATCTTACCACTTATGGACTCCAACTTGCCCCCAATAAGATCCAGCTCAAAGACCCCTACTACTATCTGGGATTTGAGCTACATAATCAGTCCATAACCACCCAAAAAGTCCAACTTAAAACTAGTCATTTATACACTTTACATGACTTTCAAAAATTTTTGGGAGATATTAACTGGCTTCGACCATACTTAAG
Organism: Rhinolophus hipposideros; assembly: GCF_964194185.1. NCBI lineage: Eukaryota > Metazoa > Chordata > Mammalia > Chiroptera > Rhinolophidae > Rhinolophus > Rhinolophus hipposideros. The sequence goes on from NC_138050.1 coordinate 58,208,976, forward strand.
GCTCACTACAGGAGACCTCAAGCCCCTCTTTGATATTCTTCAGGGAGACTCAGACCCTCTCTCCCCTCGAGAGCTGTCGCCTGAGGCAAAGGGCTCTCTTCAATTACTAGAAAAGGCAATTCAACAACAACAAGTCACCTTTCTATCATACAAACTGCCCTTCTCCCTCATTATTTGTGCAACCCCTCATACACCTACTGGGGTCTTATGGCAAGATAATCCCCTCTTCTGGGTTCATTTACCCTCCTCCCCGTCTAAGGTCCTAGTCACATACCCATCCCTGGTAGTCAAACTTATTAAGATAGGAAGAGAAAAAAGCCGACAACACTTTGGCAGGGACCCTGATCAGCTCATTCTCCCCTACACTAAAGAACAGCTTAATTGGCTAACCCAAAATAACGATGACTGGATCATTTCCCTTACATCATTTCAGGGCAAGATAGATAATCATTATCCCCCTAATAAACTCCTACAGTTCTCCAGACTACATCCCTTTGTTTTTCCAAAGATAACAGCCACTAAACCATTACAAAATGCCGCCTTGGTTTTCACGGATGGGTCTTCTTCTGGCGTAGCAGCATATGTCGTTAACTCACAAAGATTTCAGGTGCAGTCTCCATTTCAGTCTGCCCAACTTGTTGAACTTTATGCCGTTATAAAAGTGTTTAAAAAACTACAGGAGTCACCCTTTAACTTGTACACTGATAGTGCCTATATCGCCCTGTCTGTGCCCCAACTAGAAACAGTGCCATATATCAAGCCCTCTACCAGCGCTGCCAAACTTTTTCAACAACTACAACATCTCATACTACAAAGACAGACCCCATTTTTCCTTAGTCATCTTCGGGCTCATACTGACCTCCCTGGACCCCTTTCACAGGGCAATGCTATAGCAGACAATCATACCCGCTTAGTATGTCCCTTAACCTTAGATCCTATAACGCGAGCCACCCAATTCCACAACTTACATCATGTCAATGCCCACACACTTCGCTTGTTATTCAAAATTACCCGAGATCAGGCTAGACACATTGTTAAAAGTTGCTCAGGGTGCATAACCTTTCTGCCTCTTCCTCACCTAGGAGTTAACCCAAGGGGCTTACTCCCTGGACAAATCTGGCAGATGGACATTACACATATTCCTGAATTCGGCCATTTAAAGTATGTACACGTAACTATAGATACCTTCAGCGGCTTCATGGTTGCCACCCTTCATGGGGGCGAGGCTACAAAAAACATCATAGCCCATACCCTCCAATGCCTTACCACACTAGGAAAACCTCAAACTATAAAAACAGACAATGGACCAGGGTATACCTCCCAGGCATTTCAAGCCTTTTGTGCTCAATTCCAAATCAAACACGTCACTGGCATCCCTTACAATCCCCAAGGCCAGGGCATTGTAGAGCGAGCCCACCAGACACTCAAAAACACCATCAACAAGTTAAAAACCACCACTGCCTATCCGACCAAAGGATCTCCTCGTAATGTTCTCAGCCATGCATTATTTACCCTTAATTTCCTACAACTTGACGCTCAGGGAAAATCGGCTGCCGATCGCTTCTGGCACCAAGAAACAAAAAATCAATATGCTACAGTTATGTGGAAAGATCCATTAACCTCCAAATGGAACGGCCCCGATCCAGTCCTCATTTGGGGACGTGGGTCAGCCTGCATTTATGATTCTCAGGAAGGCGGCGCGCGATGGCTGCCAGAGCGTCTCGTTAAGCCTGTCAACACCCCAAATCCAAATAACACATAAAGACTCCAGGGATATCTTCCCTGAGAAAATCTCTCTCTCTTTTCACAGGACATAAAGTTCTTCATGGAGTCCTTCACTTTGACACTCTTCACATTCCTCATCATCCCCGTTTACGGAGGGTTTGGGCCCCCCGTAAGCCGCGAGCAGCTATACAGACAGCTCTATGGCAACCCATGTGACTGCCCGGGAGGCACAGTGCCCAGTGGATACCTCCGTGCCCACACCGAGGAGCCAGCCCCACAAGGACAGGTAGATTTAGCATACTTAGCATCCACTGATTGCGGTAATAAAGTAGCCTACCTCGCCTATAATCCTAATATAAAGGGGGGATTCGGACTAGGAATAGATGAAACACAATGGACCTGTACCAATAAGCCCCGCATTATTCCCCCCATTGCAGGACTACCACCGCCCTGCCCCAGCGAATGCAGCTATTTTGATCAAATGCATTCTTCCTGCTACACAACCACCCAAATTTGTACTGGCTCAGACAACCAAACTTATCTCACAGCCATGTTATTGAGACGTAGGTCCGCCACATTCGGAGGCGATTGGGACTCCACCTCCCTCTCTGACAATAACAAATATAGTCAGGCGGGCTGCAGTGGTACAATTGGAAATAAAGTCTGTTGGCCAACTAAAATGCCTGTCCACATTTCAGATGGCGGAGGGCCAAATGACATATTAAAAGAGACTCTTGTCACTGAGCACATTCAAAAAATACTCCACCACCTATTCCCCCCTTTAACTTACCACCCCTTGGCTCTCCCAAAATCCCGGGATATGGATTTAGACACACAAACCAACAACATTCTCGAATCCACCTTCTGGGCCTTAAATCATTCCAACCCTTCTCTTGCCCAGGACTGCTGGCTTTGCATGACTATGGGAACTCCCATACCTACTGCAATCCCCTCCAATATCACAGTAAACACACAAATCTCTAACTGTTCCCGTCTCTCCCTTCCTCTTAGAGTTCAACCTGTAGGATTTAATACCTCCCCCTGCTATCAGGGACGATTTCAAAACAACACTTTTGATGTAGATCTAGGGTTTGTCACTTTTACTAACTGTTCTGACATCATTCAAGTTAACGGAACCTTGTGTTCTAGCCCTGGACAAGTTTTCATATGTGGGAACAGCCTCGCTTACACCACGTTACCCACCAACTGGACTGGACTTTGTGTCTCAGCTAGTCTCCTCCCTGATATCTCTATTATCCCAGGAGACACACCTGTCCCTCTCCCCAGCCTAGAATTTGCCACCGGGCGCCACAAGCGTGCTATTACAGCCATTCCCTTACTCGTAGGGCTAGGAATTACTGCTGGAATAGCCTCGGGTACCGCGGGAGTAGGTGTTGCAGTCCAGTCCTACAATAAACTATCACGCCAGCTGATAGATGATGTCCAAACACTTTCTGGGACCATCAATGATCTCCAAGATCAGATTGACTCTTTAGCTGAAGTAGTCTTACAAAACCGTCGAGGCCTAGATCTTCTCACTGCAGAACAGGGAGGTATCTGCTTAGCTTTACAGGAACGCTGCTGCTTCTATGCTAACAAGTCTGGGATCGTCCGAGACAAGATCAAAAAACTACAAGAGGACCTAGTAAAAAGACGCAAAGAACTCTTCGAAAACCCACTCTGGACGGGTCTCAACGGACTTCTCCCCTACCTGCTCCCCACCCTTGGCCCCCTCCTATGCATCCTTCTCTTAATAGCCTTCGGGCCATGGGCTTTTAGGCGCATTACTGACCTCATTAAAAACCAAATCGATGCTGTTTTGGCCAAACCAATCCAAATCCATTATCAGCGGCTAGCAACAGGGGACGGCCTCGAAGAAGGCTATCTTGGCTTCCTCCCCACGGGGACGACATAATACTAAGGGTATGTCTACTCCCCCCACGAGTTGGGGAGGGGTATGGGCACCGAGGTGAGTGCAAAGCAAAGCATTTGCAAGGAAAGGGCTCGACTCACAACGGTCGGCTCCCTTTAACTTTCCTGAGAACATACCTGGTTTGCATAGAGGTTGGTATCAAAAAATCTCTACCTCTCCTCCACAAAAGATACCCAAAACCATCCAATAACGAGCTCTGCTCGTTGGAGGAACCAGGCCTCTGTTCCCTCACTCGGTCAAGGCCCACCTCCTTAAAACAAACAAAAAGGGAGGAGATGTCGGAAGCCATAGAAATCCCCAGGCCTTGCCTAGGCAGAACTTCCTGGTCACAAAACCCAAAGCCCGCGCGCGCCAAACCCAGAGCCCGCGCGCGCCAAACCCAGAGCCCGCGCGCGCCAAACCCAGAGCCTGCCCATTTCCTTGTACCTCATATGGCATCGCCCTGTCCTAGCCTATCAGCCCGCGACAAGTACCTCGCCACCCTATGACATAGCATATCCCACCCCCATCTGACATAGCTATATATATAACCCGCCATCGTAATAAAATTTTGAGGCTTGATCAGATCCCTGTCTTGCCTCCATTCTTCGCGTCTCCTGTCTCCCCCTTTTTTTTCATCCTCAACAGGTTTCTTCCCCTCGTCCCACGTTGCATTGTCCTGCCGGTCGGGACACAAAGTTATATTGGAAATATATAATCAAAAATATAATCAAAAAATTATCAAAGAACAATCCCTATAGATTCTGAGGAGACATAATATAACATAATATGTAGTTATGTACTGTAAATTAATTAGGATGCAGGAACACATGTATGGAGATTTTCTTTCCAACCCTTGGAGAAAGTTAAGGCAATTCACTTAAATAAACTATTATTGGATATTTATTAAATGTTAAAGGCTGTGAATAACGTATCTCCTATAAAAACTAAATCTGTGACTTGCTTTATCTTTTAAAGAGTTCATAATCTTATTGGCCACGTCATATCCATGGCATTCATAGCCTAGTTTTAAATGGTAGCTCTGCACAGGGAAGGGAGTGCATTCCAGGCAGAGGATAGAATTTAACCAAAGACACAGAGAAGTTATCAGCCAAATATATATGTGGATGGGAAGGAGAGGGATTCACATGATTCAGTATGACATGGCCATAGGTGTGGGGTAAGAGTAGTAGTAAAAAAAAAAAAAAAACAAAGTAAATGGAGATGGAAAAATATGCAGAAGCCACTCCATGGGTAGTTTGGATAGATAGGTAGATAGATAGATAGATAGATAGATAGATAGATAGATAGATAGATAGATAGAGATAGATAGATAGATAGATAGATAGATAGATAGATAGATAGACGTAGACATCTATCTCTATATCTCAAGTGAAAAAAATTGTTTTAATCTGGAAAATAACATAGTTTGTGTATTTTTTAGCATGGTGAATGTCAACCAAATGGACAATAGCTAGAAAAGAGGAACAATTTGAATAATCTTTAGGAGTTTGAACAGAGTTAATGAAAGACTAAATTCTGGAGATGGCAGGAACCAGAGAGCAGATATTGACATAATAAATGTGTAACTGGAAATAAGAATATGATGATGGTTAACTAAGGATAACTAAAACCAAACAATAAATTGAGAATTATATACATTATATGATATAATTACAATTAACTAGGGATATTTGCAACAAATAATAAAGGATTTACTATCTGCTTCTCATATCAACTTCTGATACCTTCTTTTTGGGGAACATGTGACTAAGTGAACAGTTGTAGTTATACCTCAAGCTCCTCATCTGCTCACCACTTCTGAACTGCATGGTCAAATCTGCAGAGGGATGTGGTGTTTTTGTATAAGCCACAGAATCTCAGTTTTTACTGATCAAGTCACTCTAAGTACGTTCCTAACAAAATCATCTTCCTCAGTAAGGCTTGGCAAAATATCTGTGGCAAATCACTTTTTAATCCAAGAACTCTGATAAAGAGGACATTGTATTAAATATACATGTGATGGAAAGAGAAGACTGATCCTGAAGGAAAACCACCATTGTTCAGAGTAGAGATGGTTATATGCTGATTTAGAGAACCTGGAATGAAGTTTTACATCAGAGGTTGATGTGCCCTTTGCAGTTATTTTATCTAAATCCTCATTTTATAGAGAAAGATACTGAAGTCCAAAGAAGTTTTAATTAATTTGTGGCCATTCAACAAATTAATCTAGAAATTGGATTGAAGTTTTTTGACCTGAAGTATATGCTATTAACTTTTATTGAGCAAAGGACTTCAAGAATCACTCAGGTAAAGTTTTAGGAAAGTCATACTAAGAAAGATTTAGGTTGAAATCAGAAAACAAAAAAAAAATATCCCAAGGCTCAAAAATGTAAATAAGATTTATGTCCCACATTAAATAAAGTTAGATTTCTCATTTACAGACCTCTAATCTCCTACTGGTATATGGTTTTTATAGGACTTTGATATGCCTCTGCTAAAAGTAAATTTTATTGTGTTTCATGTAACTAATAGGATACACATAGGTGCTAGCACATATATAATTGCTTACAGCTGTGGCCATAGCCCCAATTAACAGAGGTTAGTGTTTCACCATACTCATTAAAAATATCATTGGGCTCACCCATTATAGCATATAGGCTGTTCTAGTGCAGAGTAGTTTTTGAGAGAGTGTAGAGTCACAAAGCTATTTTAAAAATAAGTATATATTGTTGTCAGGCCAGGTACTAATAAATATATTAGGTTGGTGCAAAAGTAATTGCAACTTTTGAATTTTTTTTTATTTTAGTCTTTCAAACCACAATTACTTTTGCACCAACCTAATATTAGTATTAAAATGTGATTAATTAATGGGGTACAAACATTTTTCTATCTTACTTGCTATCATATGAATCAAAAATTTCTGTGTATGTGTGTGCATTTATTAAAAAGGAAGTTATATGTTAAGCCTCTAGATTTGCAACAGATTTCTAAATGCAAACAATATGCTCCGGATGAAAATATAATACATACTTTCATATTTACATAGTTTTGCATTTGTGAATTTCAGAACAGTAAGACTGGTTCCAACTTGCCTATTGACTTTCCAGTGTCAGGGACTTCCCATAGATATAAAGAGTGAAGAGGGAAAAGATCAACCACAACACAACAGTTCTGCTCTGAGAAGCATGAAGCTGATTGTCAAGGTTCAGGTATGTTTTCAAAGTTATGTTTACGTACCTTGGCTTCCTGATTATCTGAATCTTGCATTTTCCTGCACTGTTTACATTCCTTGAAATTCAATGAAAACTGTGTGAAAGCTTAGTTTACATATTTGTCCCCAAAACTCTTCCAGCTATACATTTATGTTTTACAAAGGGGCAATTGAAATGTAAATGATTATGGGCTTTAAAGCATAATGCGCAGCTTGTAGCTACTCTAGTCTATCTGAAACAACTTTTAGCAATGCACATTTCTTATGGTGAGGTTTATTTTTTTCCTTGTTTTGTTAAGTACATCACTCACGTTAGGCTAGATTTTGCCAAGTTTAACAATTTAATCAGGCAATGATTCAGTCATGAGAGGTTGGTTAAGATGCTGAAACAACTCTGTAAATTTATTGGCTTAGTAAAAAAGAAAAAAGATTTAGTTATCACTAATGCCCTCTTTCTCTAGTAAATTGCCAAAAGATTCTATCCATTGTAGTCACTCATAATCTCAGGCAAATAAAGCAGTTGGTTAGCAGGCCACAGAATAAAAAAGTATTTTATTGGCAATTAAATGTTATAGACAAATGCTTTAACCAATGCTCATCAACCAGAATTAATCATGGGCTCCCCTTAACGGGGCCAGAGAGTCCCAAAATGTGTCCAAAAGGCTGAGTCAGAAATATGTGGCCAACAACACTGAAGATTACTGCAACCAATTATTTAATGTACATTTCGTTATGGTAAAGAGAAATATGAATGAATAAATATGTGTATGAATGTAAAAGTCAAAATGCTAAAAGTAACAATATATATTTTAGTACCTAATATGTAGTAGGTGTCAGAAAATCAAGAAGGCAAGTACTAAATGGTTCTTGATACATTAACTCACTTAATTCTTAGCACTATTATTTTTTTTCTCATATTGCTCTTTCAGATGAAGAAACTAAGCCCAGAAAAGTTAAATAACTTGTTCATAGTCATAAAATGAATAAGTGGCAGTTCTGGGATGCAAACCCAGGCATTTTGTCTCCAGAGGCTATGTTCTTATCATTAATCCATACTGCTTTAAACTGTAAGCATTTATTGAGCACCTATTATGTTTTAGACTTGGTGTTAATTAAGAGCACATGTTCAAAAATCAAAATTCATTGATTGTAATTGTTGTTTGTCTCCATCCCACTCTCCCCTAGTTATCATCAAACATTGAGCAGGTTTATTATTAAAATTAAAATTATCTTTCCTTCACTATTTTCGTCTGATAAATGCAAGTACCAATGATAGTAACTAGCTCGGAGGTTTGTAAGACAATGAAATGACTAAATATATGTAAACCACTGACTATGTTGGCATATAACATAGTTAGCACTTAGTAATACTGTCAAGATTACACAAGAAAATAGAAACTTTTATATTATTTCATTTAATGTTGGCAAGTACCTTTGAGATTTGTCTTACTACTTCAGGCTTCAGATAGCTAAACTTAGGTTCTTAGGAATAAAGCAATTTATTTTAACTGGTGTCACAGAGTTCCTGAGTGGCATGTCTAAAATTCCAATTCAGATCACTTTGACTGCTAAATACATTCTGTTCTCTGTCTTCAATATCTGAGAAAACAATCAGCTACCATAGACTGAGGGTAGGAGTTGAAGAATAACTTAAAATTCTAGAGTATTTTAACTTTTCCAGTTTGATCCCTTGAAAAGTAGTGTCTGCTGGGTTTCTCTACTGTAAATTTACTATTTTCTTTTTTCTTCTCTTTTTAGTTAGTTCATATTTTAGGGAAGATATTTTAGAGACTATGCAAATATCCTCTTTCTCAATGGGAAATTGAGAAATAAAGTTTCAAACTCTTATTCTCTTATGTTGAAATATATTCCCTCCTTTTTTTCATACTTCCTTACCCTCTCCCTTCCCTGAAGGTAACAATCATTTTACTTTCCAGTTTATCCTTCCTCTTTTTATTTTTCAGATATATGTATATATTCTTAAACATCTCTTTTTCTTAAATGAAAGGTAGAATATTATAAATAGTCTTTGCATTTTGCTTTACTTTACTTAACAGCTTATTCTGGTAGTCACAACAGAAGTTCATTAATATCTTCCTCATTCTTTTTTTTTTTTTTTTTTTTACAGGTGCATAATATTCTAATATGCGGATCTTCCTAAATTCTTTCAACTACTATCCTATGCATTCATATTTAGGTTGCTTCCAGTGTATGGCAATTACAAACAACATTATAATGAGCAACCTTGTGCATGTATATTTTGGTATTATTGGAGGTATATCGTCAAGGCAGATTCTTAGAAGTGGAATTGATGTGTAAAAATATAAGTCTATCTATAATTTGCTAAGGATTGCCAGATTTCCTTTCAGAAATGTTATGTCAGTGTGCATACCCACAGCAATATATGAATTCACTTCTTTTCCCACAGTTGTACCAGTAGACTGTATTACCATAGTTTTCAATTTCTGCTACTTTATTAAGAAATTTCACCTCGATGTTGCGTTAATTTGCATTTCTGTAGTTATGAGTTTGAACATTTTTTTCTCACAGATATGAAGGTTATATTTTTACTTGTTTTAGTGAATTGTGTTTTTATGTCTTTTTTTCAATTTTTCTATCATCTTTTTGGTATGTAGCCCCTTAGTTATTAAAAATTTGCATCATTCAAACATGAAATAAGCTGGTAAGTTTCTGGTTATTCTCAAATTTGAATGTAAGGCTTTGTGGCAATCATCAAACCACTAGGTAAAAAAATCAAAGCCTATGTAAAATACAACAGCATATATTTATAAAAAAGTCTGATTATCAGATAGACAATTCTACTTGACCATATATGGTATTAATTGTTAAAGATCATTCATAAACTGACTTTCTGGCACTGTTCTTTAAATAGACATTTTATGTTAGAATATGTTCAGATTATAGAAAAGATATCAAGAGAGTAGGAAAATGTCCCATGTACACTACAAGCAGTCTCCGGTATTATTAACATATTTCATTAGTATGGCACATTTGTTAAAATTAATGACCCAACATTGCTACATTATTATTAATCAACATTTATATTTTATTTCAGATTTCCTTAGTTTTTATCTAACGTAATTTTTCTGGTCTATGATTCCAAAAATAATATATTACATTTAGTATAGTTTTGTTTACTTACTCTCTCCCTTTACCCCTAACCTGTCTGTGTATATGTGCCTTTATATTTAAAATGGTTTTCTCATAGAAAACATATAGACATATAACTGGTCTTTTTTTTTTTTTTTAATCCGCTTTGACCATTTCCATACTTTAATTATTGTAGTTAGACTACTTACATTTAAAGTGATCATGGATATAGTTGTGTTAGCATTTTCCATATTTGAACTGTTCTTCTTTTGTTGCACTTGTTTTTCGTTTGTTTGTTTGTTTGTTTCCCTTCCTCTCTTTCTGTTTTCTCAGGTTTTAATTAAGTAATTTATATTATTATAGTTTTATCTTTCTTAACACATGGATTACACATCTTTAATTTTTGTTGTTGTCGTTTTTGTTGCCTCTGATGTTTGACATACATTTATATATAATCAAGGTCTATTTTCAGATAACACTATATCATTTCACAGATAGCATAGATACGTTACAACATAGCGTGTTTCCCCGAAAATAAGACTAGGTCTAACATTAAGTTTTGCTCCAAAATCACATTAGGGCTTATGTTCAAGGAATGTCATTCTGAAAAAATTATGCCAGGGCTTATTTTCTGGTTAGGTCTTATTTTCAGGGAAATATGGTAGCAGTCCTAATCTCTCCCTCCCATTCCTTTACAAGATTCCTGTCATTCATTTCATTTATCCATATGCTATAACCGTGCGATATATTGTTACAATCACTTTCAACAAAATATTGTCTATAAGATCAATTAAGAACAAAAAAAATAGAAAAGATTTTATATTGCCTTAGTTTAGCATCTAGAAGCAATAGCAGCTTCGTAGAAACAAGCATATCTTGTATTCAACTCGCTTACTAATATAATTCTCTAATAAAATATACCTGAGCTCCCTGGTGAAGTGACTGATTCTCAACTGGAACAGAAAGTATATAAGATAAGGCTAGAATAAGGAAGGCAAGAAAAAAAATGCAAGTATGAGGTATGCTAACTGAAAAAAAAAAAAGAAGAACAAAACAACAACAACAACAACCTTTTTCTCTGATGAGAAAAAGGTAGAACATTTTGAGTAACAATATATAAAAATATTTGATTATAACCCAAAATATACAATAAATATCCAAAAGTATACACTAATATAAATAAGTGATGGAATACATAAATAAAGAGGGAGAAAAGACAAATCTCCTAGGCAAAACATTTCTTTTTTTTAATTTATTGGGGTGACATTGTTAGTAAAATTACATAGATTTCAGGTATACAATTCTGTATTACATCATCTATAAATCCCATTGTGTGCTCACCACCCAGAGTCAGTTCTCCTTCCATCACCATATATTTGATCCCATTTACCCTCATGTCCCACCCACCACCCCCCCTTACCCTCTGGTAACCACTAAACTATTGTCTGTGTCTGAGTTTTTGTTTCTCATTTGTTTGTCTTGTTCTTTTGTTGTTTTTGGTTTATACCACATATCAGTGAAATCATAGGGTTCTCTGCTTTTTCTGTCTGACTTATTTCGCTTAGCATCATACTCTCAATATTCATCCATGTTGTCACAAATGTTCCTATATCATCTTCTTACCATCGAATAGTATTCCATTGTGAATATATACCACAACTTCTTTATCCATTCATCTATCGAAGGATATTTTGGTTGTTTCCATGTCTTGACCACCGTAAACAAAGCTGCAATGACCATTGGAGCACATGTGTCTTTAGGGGTAAATGTTTTCAGATTTTTGGGCTAGATACCCAGGAGAGGGATTGCTGGGTCATATGGTAATTCTATTTGTAATTTTCTTATGGACCCAAGGTCCATAAGTTTCTATTTGTAATTCTATTTGTAATTTTTTGAGGAACCTCCACACTGCCTTCCATAATGGCTGCACCAGTCTGCATTCCCCCCAACAGTGTATGAGGGTTCCTTTTTCTTCACAGCCGCTCCAACACTTGTTACTATTTGTCTTGTTGACGATAGCCATTCTGACTGGGGTGAGGTGATATCTCATTGTGGTTTTTATTTGCATTTCTCTGATGATTAGTGATGTTGAGCATTTTTTCATATATCTATTCGCCATTTGTATGTCCTCTTTGGAGAAATGTCTCTTCAGGTCCTCTGCCCATTTTTCAATTGGGTTGTTTGTGTTTTTTTTGTTGTTGTTCTTGAGTTTCATGAGTTCCTCGTATATTTTGGATATTAGCCCCTTACCGGAGGCACTGTTTGCAAAAATCTTCTCCCATTCAGTTGATTGCCTCTTTATTTTGTCGATGGTTTCTTTTGCTGTGCAGAAGCTTTTAAGTTTCATATAGTCTCATTTGCTTATTTTAGCTTTTACTTCCTTTGCCTTTGGAGTCAAATTCATAAAATGCTCTTTGAACCCAAGGTCCATAAGTTTAGTACCTATGTTTTCTTCTCTGTAGTTTAGACTTAATTCATATATGCCAAGGTGAATTGCTTTAGTGAATAGCTCCCTTCCTGTAAGCGGATTTTTTGACCTGAATTCTCTTAGTCAGGTAAAGGAGGAGGGTCAAAGGATTTTTTTTTGAGCCTTTTCTTTTTTTCCCCTTAAAAAATATCCAGCTCAAAATAATCAATATACCAAAAGGAATATTTGAGGGATGGAAAACACCAGTCATTTTCTCTAAGAAAAGGGAAGAAAAGTAACTTGATAGTAAAAACTGGCAAAAACTACCTCAGACAGGTGATCAAGGTCAACATTTATAGTAATAAGTCAGGTTGACAGTATATACCCTTAATGTGATGAGAATGACACATTTGCCATTGTGGTATTCATACCAAAACCATACAACCCCGTTTTATTCATACAGAATACATTTGACAAATCACAACGGAGGGACATTCTACAAAATACCTGACCAGTATTCCTCAAAACAGTCAAAGTCACTAAAACAAAAGGAAAGTCTGAGAAATGCTTAGAACCCAAAGGCACCTAAGGAAACATGACTAATAAATATAATGTGGCATCCTGGAACAGAAAGAGGATATTATGTAACAAGTAAGAAAGTCTGAGTAAAGTATGGATGTTAGTCAGCACAAATGTTTTAGTATCAGTTCATTATTTATAACAAACAAATCATACTAATGTAAGATGTTAACAGTGACCCTGGGTAGAGGGTATACAGTAACTGTTCTATCTTCACAAGTTTTCTGTAAACTTATACTGTTCTAAATTTAAAAAAAAAAAAAAAACGTATTTAAAAACAAACAAAAAAAAATTAAAAAATAAGATTTGGCAGGACAGCTTGCAATCATTGATTAGGTCTATAATTCAAACTTCCAAACCACAAAGATCAAACACCTCTCTGGTCCAAGCCAAAAGTATCTCCTGAAGAGAATAAGGCAGAACCGTCTGAACTGATCTATCACTTGGGCCATTGTCTCCTAATTGTACACAGAAGTATCACAGATTAAATTGGTACTAAAATATCAGCTTTTCTAATGACCAGATATGCAGCTGAAACTCTGCCTCAGTATCATGTCTCTGTGATACCAAGAAAGTGGGTGAATTTGACTTGAACCTGAGGCCAGAGATGTGCTTTTTACTTGAACACTGGATTTAGAACTAGAAAACCTGTCTGTGGAGAAAACAGAATCAACAGAGATCCTCAGTGTCAGAAGGCTAAGAGAGCCCATTCCCAAGGGGAGATACTAGCTTGGAGGGACTATTGGATCTGTAGAGTGGAACAAAGGGTAAATGGAAGTTAGGGATGGAGAGCACCATCTCTGCCTGAACACACAATGATGAAAGTGGAAGCCTGGTGCTAATCTCACCACACTGGCCATGACGATGTACTGGCCATCAGGCCATCCACTCAGTTAAGTTAATTTGGCTAAAGGTAGTTATCAAACTCCAAATAGTGTGGGGCTAAGAAAGGACTAAGTTCTAGAAGAGGTTGGTGTGTAGTGGCACTGGAAGTTGGCTCTTGTGGCTGCAGGCTAAAAGGAAATAGCAGCAGGGGATGGCGAGATGGATTCAGCACGTACCCACCTTTGGCTGTAGAGACGTGGTCAGCAGCTCTCCACATTCACTGTAACCTTGGGAACAGGAGACGTGTTTTGCCAGCATCATCCCGTTTTAAACATGCAGAAGCCAAGTCCTACAGATGTAAAGAAATGCACCTCAAATCACAAATCAAGTAAGAAAATAAGAACTGCCTGATAATCGTTCACTTTCTGTAATATGCCATCCTCATGAAACAAGATTTATGGTATTTTCCCATAAAGTGAATTACACCAGTTGACTTCAATTCTTAAGTTTTATTTTAAACTAAAATGTAAATCTTTATGATCAATCTTTTTGAAGAGTATTGGGAAAAGGCAATGGTAAAGGAAAATATAAGGAAAGGAGGATTATTCAGGACACCTTAATCTTGAAAAGACTGTAATTTGACTGCATTTATATTACAAGTAGAGTTATTGTTGACATTGAAAAAAGACAGGGTCTTGGGGGAAAAGGGTCAAAGAAACCTAAATTATGTATTTATTTCTTAATCCATCAGCAGCAATTTCTGCCTCATTGACATTCTCTGATTTATTATTATTACCTGAATAAATAATTTAAAAAGTGAGGGCAGGTCTTTTTGCAGAAAGTAGAGCTTGTGCATAGGGAAACAGCATTTTGATTACAATGAAAATAGGTATACTATTTTGGGAAGAAGCCCAGAAGAGTCTTACTAGAAGAAAGACATTATGGGGAGAGATATACATCTCTATAGTATAAAGCAAAGAGAGTGAAATTGCAGGAAATAAAAAGAATATGAGGTAGGCATTTTGCAAAGTAGAAAAAAAGTAGATGGAAAATAAAGTTAGGGCAAAGGGAAAACCAAGTTATAAGACCTTGTCATCTGGACAGAATGATTTTTGCAAAGTGATAATAGAGATGTAGAAACTGGATAATCTGAGAACTTCCTGTCACAGAGCTGAGAATATGAAAGAAGGGGACAGAACAGAGCTCCATCTTCTCTAAGAGCTCCCTACATGAGTGTTTCTACCCTAAGACTGTTTCTTCCTTATTGTCTTGTTAACAAGTATCAATAATCCGCTGGTCTATTTACCCTCATCCCTTCAAAACATATTACCTGGATTACTGTCTCATTTCTCGTTACTATTCCAGCCATCATTCTGGTGATGTAAAAAATTCCATAGACAATCCTTCCAATACCTGCCACCTTTGTATCTCAACGTCAGCGATCATTTGACTTTGCTTTGGTCCAGGAAACTCTCATTTCTTGTCTTTGTTAACGAAATAACATCCAGTTTATTTTCCGTGATTTCACTCTTAGTTCCCAATAGTTAATTTCCATCAATGCATCCAGATATTCTTTCAAAATGGAAAGGCTATCACTCCTTTGCTCATATAGCCGTCTAGTGGCCTCCCTGCTCATTCAGATTAAAAGTAAAATTCACTCCAATGGCTTTCCATAGCCTCTAACCCCATATCCTTTCACTCTCTTACTTGTGCACAATTTTCTATCCACTGTCTCTTTATGATGTTCTTCAAACATACTAAGTCTGCTCCCATGTAGGACATGTGTACTGACTAACTGCTCTGCAGGAAATGGCCTTTCCAAAGATGGTTTCTCCCTTGGTGCTCTGTGTTTTTTGCTCATTTTTCACCTCATCTCCTCAACAACACATTACAGGCACCAGCACTGAATTCCTATTTCCCCTCTTTTATTTTTGTTTTCATAGAACTTATATAATCTGCTACAGTATTATTGTTTGTTTATTTTGTCACCCACCAGGACAATGCAAATTATATGAAGGCAGTGATGTGTTCATATTATAACCATATTATCTAACATCTAAAATATATCAAGCAAATAGTCAGAATTAAATATTTTCTTTAAAAAAGCTGTCATTATTACCATTGAATTATTTTATCAATAATCCATGATTAGCACTTTTTAAAAAGCTGTTGTTATTTGTAAAAAGTGAAGCCAAACAAAGACACACAGATGTTTTTGTGAAACCAAATATAAATATTAACTTTGGAAAATTGCTTATATTCTCTAATCTTAACAAGTCTAATTATAGCTTATCTATGAGATTACTGCAATAAACTAAATATGTATGAAAACTTTATCATAGGCACACATCTAAACCTAGTGATTTAGAAATTATTTGTAATTTATCACTTAATAAGTATAATAATAGTATCCAGTATAGAGGAATCATGATTGATGTTCAACTATGGGAATGGTGATATTATATTACATAAACAGTTAAATTGATTCCATGTTCTTAGAATAAAGAGAACAAGTTAGATCGAGAGTAAGATTGAAGGCAAGTGAAAGAACAGGGTGAAAGAAAGAGAAATAGCAATTTAAGCTGTTTGGCTGATTCAGTGAAACATTTCCCTGATGCATTTATGCCCTGGGGCTAGCCTGAAATGGGAGGCATGACTCTGTGAGCCCTCTGTCACGTTAAATTACTGCCTGCCTCTGACAGGTGACCAGCTGATGGGGCTAAATGGGACGCTACTTTTAAAGATAGGTTTTTGGAATCCTGTGGGTTTTAGGTGCAAGCCACTACTAAGTCAGGTACATATCCGAAGAAATAGTGCACTGCCCACCCCTGGAGGAAAATAGGACAAAAACTGTTATCTAGGGAGCTCATATAGGAAATTATGTAAAAGCAATATTTATCTAACTCCTAGAGAGTAATTTTGTCCTATTCTTGGTGATATAAACAAGGAGGGGATCCTTCTCATTTTTGAATGTCCTGAGATCTCTCACAAGGCAGAAAACAATTTAGACATGAAGTGGAACAGAGTTGGGTCCTCTTGCCTATCTGACAATAAGGTCAGGTGTATGGCCGGAAGAGAGAAGGAGTGATGACTGAAGAGCCCCACAATGCCCTCTGCTCCCATAATCCCTGTCCTCCAAGCTTTGGGAACAGGTAGAGCCAAGGGCAACACAAGCAGTAATTCTTACCTTTGAGCAGTGTCTGAGACGGCTTGGTCATGAGCCAGGCCATTGTAAGCTTTATGCGAAAGTGGGCACAACAAGGGAAGATGTGGTAATCTAGACACAATAATTATGAGAAGGCGTCTTTCCTAACTTAAAACAGGGATTGTCATGTTGCAAGCACTTCGGTGCATCTGATTTCTCACACCTACTTAACCTTTGGCCTACTGCATATATTTGAAATAAAATACAGTGGACACAAGAAATGCCACAAAAAGTCCAAATGGCTTGGTCAAGTGCTTTTAGATATTACAAAGGTGTTATGTTTTGAAACGCATGCATTTGGATAAGTACTGTTTTAATAAAATATGTTTTTCAGAGTAATATTCATTACTGTGTGATTGGACAACATATTTAAAATGTAATGTTTTCTCTGGGCTAGGATTGGCTGTAGAATTCCGTGACTATTCTTTGAATAACTAGGGACATGCTAAGATTTAATCCACACTAAAACGGACATTCCCCACTGAGAGAAGGTGCATCACAGTCTCATGGCGATTTCAGAAATAATGATACCATCCTCTCTCAGTCTCTCATACAACTAATTGTACTTCCAGCAATGTTACAGTAAAAGAGAAAAAAAATATTTTTAAAACATTAAACATATTTTATCGACATGCAGTCATATTATCTTTCAAATCTGATATACAAAAAATTTTATGGCATTTACAGATTTCATTTAGCCCTTGGCATAAAAAAAGTATTCATATTAGAAATATTCATTATGATATAAAGGTAATTTTTGCTAATTGAGGTAAAATACTGTAATACCTTTAAAAAAAACTTGTCTGTGCCAATAAAATAATGAAATGGCACTTGAAACAGTGTCTTTTACGTCTAATTTCATATTTCCATGGGGTCTCACTATGAAATTGGCCTCGGGGTTCAGACCACAGCACAATGCTAGAATTGTTTTTTTTTTCTGGTAATTTAAATAATAATATTGTTTGAATTGACTTAGAGGTGAATCTGCCTTACACTAAAGTCAGCCCCAAAATAACTTTGTTCTATCAAAACTTGAACACACTTTTATTTCATCCATGTTGGAAGTCTTCTTCTTTTTTTTTTTTTTTCCTTCTTTTTAAATACATGTATAAAAGAAGTAAGAGAGAATGGAGGGGAAATGATAAAATTAGGAGCTTTGGGGATAACCTTTCAAGTCATGACCATCTTTTCTAGTTAATCAAAATACTTTCTAGTATGGAGAAGACAGATTCCATTAGTGTTTAAGACATTAACAAGTTCCAAATCAACACTATTCATTTTTTTAAAAAAGTGAGACATAGAAGTGAATTGAATTTGTTTCTTTATTTCTTACTCTGAATAACTTCACAGAACATATAATTTAAAAGCATATGTAAGAGCAGACTTAGAAATAACTATATTGCAAATTGCCACCCTTGTGAATGGATGAACCTGGTCTCTTGGCTGTTTGTCACTGATTTGTAATATGAATGTGAAGGGTAAAAGATTTTTGATGAAAATATTTTATGGCATGAAAGGTCAGGCCAAAAAAATTTCAATAGAACACAAACCCTAGGCTATTATCACATGGAAACCAGTGAAGCACATAAACGGAAACAAATATAATAAAATTACTAATAAGTCAAATACTTCTTTTCTCTATATTTGTATCTGCAACCTAAACACTGGCCATGTTTTAGAAAATTAAGATAAATTTAGATCATGGTGTTAATGTGCTTTATTATGCAGATTTATGCATAATGTGCTTTATTTATCAGATAATCAAATTAGAACTATTTTTTTTGCACCCAGACTCATTCAACATAATGCACATTTGAGTCTTCTATTAATAGTAACTTATCTAGGTTTGGAGAGTTATATAGCGCTTGATAATGCATTTCCTCTTATTAATGTAAGTTTCAGAGCTCTCTGGGTATTTATATGAAAATTCATTTATCTTGGCCCCAGCAGTGCCTTTCAAAAGCAAGCACTACATTTTGCATCAGAGAAATTCCCAAAGATCACATAGTAACTCATGTGAGATCACAACTAAAACCAAACCGTTGTGTAGCTTACATTTCAAAGACATTTTCCCTATATTCTTAGCATGGATAATGAACCCAGTCTTCTCTGAACAGTATGAGATGATTTGTTCCCACTGTGCCTTGTTTTTATAGTGCTCAATTCAGCAATATAACATTTTCCCCAAGAAGCTTAATACTATTAAGCAGAAACAGTCGTAGTCTAGCATTACCTTAAATTTTAAAATGATAAAAGAATATGTTAATATTTATTAATTGTATAATTCAATGTATTAATTAATAAATGAACTACCACATCTGGAAATTCAAAACAGCTACAATAAAATATATTTATTTCCACAAGTGTTAAATTCTATACACCTTCCAGATTAAGGTTGCTTCTACCACCACTTCTTCCACTATTATCATCACCATCACCATCACCACCATCCTCATCATTGTCATCATCAGTGATTAATCACAAACTACATTCTGCTCAACCTGATATGCTAATAATTTTAAAATTTAAGTGCCTTATTTTATTATGTTTCCTTTTCCTGAAAAAATGATGTGTTGTATTCAGGATCTGAATATGAAGCATCACTTTTCTAAAGCATTTCACATATATATTTTCCTTAGTTAAAATTGCATTCTTAGATTGATTTTCCACATTTCGCTTATCAAAATAGGAATTGCACTTAAAATAGTGATTTTATTTTAGTTGGGTTGACATGAAAAATATGTTAGTTTCCTATCAAAGTACTATAGCGATCATCTTTATTATTATGTTGCCATTATAATTATCACCCCTGTATTAGCATATTTAATGTATATATCATTTCATTTTTTAACCTTCTTTATGTTCCATGGCACCATGCTTATTATTATTTTTACTTCGTTTTCTTTTGTATCATTGTCATTTTTTTTCTTTTACATAGAAAATGGTTGTTCCCATTAATTTAGAAAGTATGTTTTAGACTTAAGAATAATATCTAGACTTCAAATCCAAATTCTCAAACAATATACATATTATTTATCTTTGCTGCTTAAAAGTGACTAAATCTAAAACAGATTTCTTCATCCATACGTTCTGGGTCCACTCAGTAAGCTGGGAACAAAAGATGCCTAGACTGATAGATCAGTAGATAGATTTCCAAGGTTTAATTTAAACAGGGTCTGTATTCCCAGAACTCTATGCACTTAACCTGCTGTGAAAATGTTTGCCCCACCTTAATCTCCATTTAGCACCTCACACAATGTGACAGTTTCAGATGATGATGTTGGGATGGGAAGGTCCAAGGGGAATATCACATTTGGGTGGATTGCACAGCTCACTTCCTTTTGTCATTTTAAATTACAGTGTCAAACACTTCCTGCTGTATAACACTCAAATTTGTGTCAAAAACAGTAAAAGGTGAAACCTTTCCTTGCACTAAAGTTCATTTTGGTCTAAGTGTCAGAAAGAATTTTGGAGAGAACGATTACCACCTTTATTTCTACCAGTGCAAGGGGCATTAAGCAAAAATGACAAGCCTTGCAAGGTGTGCACATATCACATTATGCTATTAAACATTAGCCAATTGGAGTGTCTAAAGTCTAGTGACAGTTCAGGGCATTCATCTTGTGGTACTCTGCTAATCTGATGACCCACAGTGGGAGGGACACCCTTGAGTAAGAAGACTATATTTATGAGAACTGAAGCTCAATGGCCTCTTCGCTCAAATCATTTGCTGAAATGGTCAGCAAATTTGTCGGTAAAGCATTAACACATCTTTTGTCATCACTGAGTGGCCTGACTTTACAAAGACTCTTCCGGCTGCTTTTGCCCTTGATGCCTCCAGCAGACCCTCTGACCACAGTCATTTTCAGCTTTGCCACATGCCCTCTGGTCTACGAGGCTTCTGAAACCTCCCAGAAGCCCTGATCCGTGCTCTTTTGTTCTTTAACAGTGTCTGCCAGTCTCTATACTTACTTCCAGATATCTCACACCTGGTTCTCTGTACAAACTACCCATTAACTATGTCTTCAAATATGATCAGATGTCTGGGGATTGCTTCAGAATAATCTGGGGGTGGGAAGTGGGCAGAGCTGAAACAATAGGCCAAAATTCCGTAATTATTGAACTTGGCTGAAAGCTACATGGGGTGTGTTCTACTGTTTTCTTTTATTTTGAATATACATATATATATACATATTTCTTAAAATAGTTGAAAACTATTGTCAGGTTTGATATTAATTTTAGTTATTGTGCATATGTGAGCATTCAGAAAAAAACATCAAAGTATGGTTACTGTTACCTATCCCATAGATTTTATTTCATCTTTTTGCCATCGACTAAAGGCCTTTAGAAATGGCAAAATAAGTCACTTTATGAGCCAGCCTGGTTCAGTTAAAACCCCAGCTTTGCGATTTACAAAATGCAGGCTTTATACAAGTGATTTTATTTCTCATCTCATTTTCTTGCTATGGAAAACTGGGGTGAATAAAAGTCCCTATCGTTAAGAGGATTAGAAGACTTCTCTCCTCTGACAAATGTAGACTGTCCTGTCATACCGCAAGTACTCAGCACAGGTTTGCCATCACTAGTTACTTCCCCAGCATGGGTTTTTATGGCAACTTACTGATCTTCCCTATCTAAAGACAACATCTGTGGACTTTTCCCCGTGTTCTATTAAGGAAAATACAAATATTTTATAACACAAGCTAATATATTACCAGGTTTTATTTTTCACCTATTCTTTGTTATTTAGAAATAACAGAACTGATGATGTTTTTATTGATAGAAAAACCGTATGAATTAGGAATGAATAGAGTAGCATTTTGCAATATTTTGGTAGCATTCCAATACTGAATTCACTAAGAGCTGGTTTGACTCAATTTGCCTTTTTACTATACTTTCAGATTTTACCCCCCAGCTACAAACAAGAGCTTTCTGCTATGTCATCCCAAATGCATCTGTCAGCCGCAATCACTACCTCCATCCTCCAGTTTTCTCCATTTCAGTGTTTCCAGGTCAGAGAGCAGCCTCCAAGAGCACATGGATGGTGGGCACATGGGTTGCTAGTAAACATGAAAGGGTCCAAATTTAGGATGATGACTGAAAACATTTTGTCATCTCAGAGTATCCTGATGGTGCTTTGCTTTGCTTAGAAATGGGAAGAAAGGTTTTCTCCTACAATCTGTGGATCCCAGTGCTACCTGATTATCTCAATTTAATACACATGTAAATCTGATCCTTTAAATAGCATTGTTTGTCTCAGAGTTCTACAGGTAATCTGAAGTAATCAGTATCTTCAGACATTGGGGCTGATCATCTCCCCATTAGGTCTCAAAATCAACCTGATTTGGATTTACCTGATATGCTACTCAGCTCCATTTTTACATAATTTCATTTTCTCTCATCTTGACACCTCATCACAAAACATTTCCTCAGTCAATAAGCAAATGTGCAATGCTTATTCATGCTTCACACACATGGTTGCCTCATGAATCTACTGCCCATTAAGTATGATATTTATATATAAAAGATTTCACACAATGTGATTTATAGATGATGTAATACAGAATTGTACACCTGAAATCTATGTAATTTTACTAACAAATGTCACCCCAATAAATTTAAAAAAAAAAAAAAGATTTCAGTAAACTGATGGTAAGCACAGCTTAAGAATTTGGATAATTCAATGACATTCTGTAATTGAGCTCAGGAGAGCATATACCTGTTGGAATTAACAGTTGCAAGTATCTATTTTTCATCTGTGGCACTTTTTAGAACTTTTAGTTCATTCAGAATTATGGAATTTCCTCTCCACATGCCTCTCTCTCACTCTTGAAATGCAAAGAGTTTTCTAAATATCTCCAAAAGCAACTAAGTTTTCAGAACTTTCTTCCTTTTCTATTAGTTTTAATAATATCTATTATTGCTCCTCACTAGTTAGAGCTAATAAAATAATGTTTTCAATTCAATAGAGGTGATATTTCAATAAACTTGATTCTAATAAATAATCCACAGAATGAAAGAATGTCAAGAAAGATGAGAAGGAGAAAGTTATGGCTGAAAAGTGGGTGTAGAATGGATATTATCCCACCTTCATGCTCTTTATTTAAAAAAAGTATTATCAAACAGGTATCTCCCACCTTTCAAAAACTTGATGAGAGTGAGTGAGGACAAAAAAACGGTTGCTCGAAAAAACAGGTAAGACCTTCTGATGAATCTGTGATACATTACACCCAGAGGAAGGACACACAGTTGCATATTGCCAAAATGTCTTAGCAGCTGTGTTAAAATGTTTCACAGCCAGTAGAATAAACTTGGGAAACCATTAAATGAGTTTGCCTGCTTTTAAAAATTTCAAAGTCTAGCTATTGCTTCATGATGGAGAAGTGAGGAATTAATGCCAATGGTGTTTGTTTCAACCACTTTCTATCAAAGATGATGTGAAACAGATCTGTGCTTTCTATTTCCCTATGTAGTTCTGCCAAAGGGAGGCAGCTGTACCATAGATATTAAGCCCTTTTTTTCTTTTTCTTTTTTTCTTTTTGGTTGTTGTTTTATATATTGGTACTACATTCTGGCACAGTGGGAAGACCATGGTGTTTGGAGTCAGAAAAAAAAAAAAAACAGCTGTGTGAGCAGATCAATAAATTTTTCCAGGTCACTAAACTTAAACTTATCTCAGCCTCAACAGTTGTGATCATTTACTAAGAGAATATAAATGGAAAATCTGCGATATGATTGGGAGGCTGCATAGAATGGAGAAAACAGTATCAGATTCAGATCAACTCCGATTGGTGCACATTCTCCACCTCTCATCCATCTCCATCACTGACAATGTATCTTAATTTTATGAGACTTATACAGTACTAAAGCTTCTGAGCAATCTTTTTCTCATCTTTAAAATGAGAATAATAATGTCTACTTCATTAGGTTGCAAAGATGAAATTAAGAGACATGGAAAAGCACCTAGAAAAGTGACAGGCATATAGTATACTTTCAGTATGAATATTTTTCTCACGTTAAGGGGAGAAATGTTAATCTTCCTGTGTAATAATAGCCTGCCACTGCTGCTGTAAAAACTCACTACAGACTTAGTGACTTAAAAACTACCAGTGGGTGTCAAAAAATATATATACACATGACTTGTATCCATCCTTTGTTATTGGTATATATTGAGTATTACAATTTTGATACAGTTTGTTTCCTGTCTTAAAATGTGTATACATTTTTTGGCACCTCTGTATAGTTATTGTCTTATAGTTTTGGAGGTCAGAATTCTGAATATGATCTCACTAGGATAAAATCAATGAATCAGAAGGATTGCATTTTTTCTTGAGCTTCTGGTAAGAGAATTCATCTCTTTGCCTTCATTAGCTTCTAAGTTTTCTCATATTCCTTAACTTGTGGCTCTATTCCTCCATCTTCAAAGTCAGCAACTTTTAGCCAAGACCTTCTCACAATACTATCTGTTTGATTCTTTTTTTTTTCTGCCTCCATTTTCCACTATATATAAGAAGCCTTGTGATTACATTGGTCCAACTTGGATAATTCGGGATAAATTCCCCATCTCAAGTCAACTGATTAACAACCATAATGCCATCTGTAACCGCAATTCTTCTTTGTCATTTAACCTGACATATTCAAATGTTTGTCAATTTGTACTGGGATATACTTAAGGGGAACTTATTTTGCCCATTGTTTACTGGAAAGAACCAGAAAGCTCCATGTGAAACATGTCTTTTGAGTTACCCTGTGTAGGATCAATTTATAATGTGGAGGAAGAAGAAAAGGGCGGGTCATCTAGAACAAATGGTATGATGAGGCCATGGAGACAGAACATCATGACGACATCCTCTAGGAATAGCTGAGGTTTAATATGATAGACCAGAGTGCACAATATCTAGATTCATTGAAAAGATGTTGTGGATAGATAGAGAATAGACTTTTAGGACATGATATAAGTTTTTCATGTAGGGAAATGGATAATACATTGTGAGGTAAAGAAAAAATAGACAAGTATTGGCAATAATGTTAGAAATGAACTGGAGTTGGAAGCACTTGGAAAAGGTTTACACATTCAGTTTATTACAGTAGACCAAGAAATAACAAAATTGGAACACAGGAATTGGAAATGTCTATGTATTGTAGAGATGGAATAGATATAATCTGTGAATTTTATTGAAGTAGGAAATTGACAGGAAGATGAAATCCAAAATACAAATGATAGTTTTTTAGTTGTGTGACCCCACAAAATGTATGACGTACTTCAAAATAGAGGAAGAAGAAGACATTTGGAAAGTGTGAGTAAAGAAAGTTAAAAAAAATATATGGTGATGGAAGGAGAACTGACTCTGGGTGGTGAACACACAATGGGATTTATTGATGATGTAATACGGAATTGTACACCTGAAATTATGTAATTTCATTAACAATTGTCACCCCAATAAATAAATTAAAAAAAAAATGGCATGTGTGTAGAATTTGAAAACAAAACAAAACAAAACAAAAACTCAGATCCAGGTGAATATGATATTATTACTATAACATGTGGATAGAATTTTGAAATTATCTTTTTAATCATTTGATTCAGGGTTCTCTACTGTAATCTTTCACTCAAATTAGACATACTTCATGATGCCACCGGAAGTATAGGA
This sequence comes from Rhinolophus hipposideros, assembly GCF_964194185.1. Taxonomy (NCBI): domain Eukaryota; kingdom Metazoa; phylum Chordata; class Mammalia; order Chiroptera; family Rhinolophidae; genus Rhinolophus; species Rhinolophus hipposideros. The sequence continues at coordinate 58,234,605 of NC_138050.1, forward strand.
CACCCATACTATCTGAGCAGTCATTCCTCCCTTTAAATCCTTTAAAAAGTTTTTCATGACTCATATGATTAAATCTAAGCTTTTTAACCTGGTAGGAAAGCCCCTTGTTAATGTTCTTCAAAGAAGTATGGGACCCCCTCCATTGAAATACAAAAAAAAAAATAGTTGATTTTTGTATAAAGAAATAGGTGGAGTTAGATTAAAGAAAGGAATACATGGACTTGTAGGTTTGATGTACAAATTTCTGGCTTTCTCTGTGATTCTCTGATTTATAGATAAAATAAAAAACTATCTGTCAACAGAAAATATATATATATATATATATCACTGCATTACTTACAGCGAACACTTCTATGTAACTCTGATTTTCAAGTTCTCTGATCTTTCTAAATGAGCATGAATCAATCATCTAAAACAAATCCTCAGATTTACTTTCATAAAGAGAAAGTGTGAAAAACAAGGACAGCAGTGTGTTTCCACTCAATCCATGATCAGATGTAATATGCTTATGTGAAAAGTTCTTTAAGGTGAATAGCAGTAAGCATGAAAAAACAAATCAATCTCATCTTCTCAATGCCTTTATGCATGCACTGGTTGGGTTGTATTGGTTTGGTGTTAAAGAAAAGACATGGATTTTGATAAACAACAACAAAAACAAAAAATAAAACAAAAAAAAACACTTAGAAACTATTTTTTCTCCTTTTTAATAATTTTTTTATAAAATATTACTTATGGCCTGAAGACCTTTTACTGCATTTTCTACTTACAATAAAAAAGAGAGAGAGAGAAAGAGACAAAGAAATTGAAGAGCTTTACCTTGATAAGATCTCATCACCAGGAAGGGCAGAAGTATGACAATATCTGACATGCAATCTTATCCTTCTTTACAGTTATATACAGTTTTGAAATGGAGGTGCATAGAGATATTGAGTCAGTCTGATCGAAGATTTTAAAAATGTTACTTGTAGGCTATTTAAACTCTTTTCTTCCCTACTGTTACTTCAGGAATCTAGTTTAGTTTTAGACTTAATAAATGAATTTGGAAGACTAAAACAGTACAGATCAAAAACATTGAAACAAAGTGGGTTGTTAAACTTCTAACTCATGTTAATGAGAGCATTTAGGGAAGAGCTAATTAGCTAATTCATATGTATTTTAAAATGCATAAGTGCAGTATTAATTGATACATTAATTCTTCAACATATTTTTTGTGGCATGTACCTTGATTTGTATTTAGCATATTCACTTAATTGATTATTTAATATTTAATAGCAATACACAGTAATGCCGGTTTATAATGAAATCACAATTTGTGGTTGTCAGGAGAATGTGTTTGCATCTTGTATTTTAATTGTTTTAAAATATTATATCTACGGTAAAGTTGTAAAACATTATACAAAATATATTGTCACAAAAATAACAGAGAATATGGAAACAAAATACCTTTCATTATTTTCCTCCCAAAGTCTCTCACCTTGAATACTGAAATAATACTAACTTTGAAATTCCAGCATGTAATGAATTGTAAGAGTATAAATAGCTTCCTTATTATTTTCTTTGCATCACATGAATAAATCTTGAACCTATATTAAACATGAAACTCAGTGAGATATTTGAAAACTATGAGGAGTAGATGTGCAATGTCCATTGATTAAAGAAAGGAATGAAGATATTTTGTACAGAACACAACTGTATTGGGTGGTACCCCTATTTGGTCAAAAAAGTGAGTTAGTAATAAGCAGCTGCAGGATAAATTTTCATGATTGAAATTTGAAGAACAAATACAGGACAATTGTATTAGTTTCCTGGACTGCTGTAACAAAGTGCCACAGACGGGGTGACTTAAACAATAGAAATGTATTGTCTCACAGTTCTGGAAGCCAGAAGTCCAAGATCGAGTTTTCAGCAGGGTTCATTCCTTCTAGGTCTGTGCGACAGAATCTGTTCTAGGCCCTTACTTTTGGCTTTTGGGGGTAGCTGGCAATCCTTGGTGTTCCACTTGTAGATGCAGCATTCAAATCTCTGCCTTCATCTTTACACAGCTTTCACCTGTGTGCCTGTCTGTCTTTGTGTTCAAATTTCCCTTATTTATAAGAACACTAGACATATCAGGTGAGGGCCCATCCTAACCTCAATTTAACTGGTCACCAGCATAGACTTTATTTCTAAATAAGGTCATATTCTGAGGTACTGGGGTTAGAACTTCAATGTCTTTTGGGAGGACACAATTAAACTCATAAAAACTAACCTAATTTTTTAAAGATAATTATAGGAAGACAAATTCCTATGCTGTTGTCAGGGTTTCATTATACTTTTCTTTTTTTCTTTTTTTCCCTCTTTGGGAAACTTCCCCCATTTATTTGAGTAAAGCTCATATTGTTCCTGTTTTAGAAACTCTGCACATACACCCACACCAGCTCTAATTAGACTTTGCATATTAATGTAATTTTAGAGTGGGTAAAAAATTAATTTTACCTCTAGAAGGTCATAATATCTAGAGGAATTATTATTATTTTTTAAATTAAGGTTTAGCAAACTTGTTTTAAAAAAAATCTGTCCCTAAAACATAATCCATAAAAATTACACTTTAGCAACTAGATTAGAAAATAAACATTATAAAATATCAAAACTAAGAATGAGAAGTTATTTATTGTTATTTTGGGACATTGTTATGAATGGATTGGGATGATGTTAAACATGAGACTAGCGAACCAGGAAAACTCAATAGGCTGTCCCAAAACAGCCTTAACTCAGAGCTTCCTTGAGAGAAACACAATTAGGTAGAGAAGGTGAATCAAGGCAAAGCAATATTACTATTAGGTTCCATTCTACCAAGACTCCCAAAATATTGTAGAACATAAGAACACTATACAACACTATAGAAGATAATGGTAAATAAACAAACTGAAACCTGGGGAATTTCTAGTTCTTAAAACTGAAAACAAATGAACAAATATTAAGCATAAAAATAAACTTCTCCTTAATTCCCCCAGCTATTTGTTCAAGATAAGGGCCCTGGATTAATACTCTGCTTCCATAAAAGGGTTGATAGGTGAAAGTTTATCTTCCTATAACCAAATCTAGAGAGAGTATATTTAGAGGGTTAAATCCTAGCAAAAGTCTCCTTTATGATACTGAAATGAAGCCCTCATATGAACCCAACTTGCAAAGGGGGAATATAATAAGAAAAAGAAATCACAACATTATTCTGCATAGAAATCTGACAGGTTCATTCCATAGACATAAGAATGAAATTAGGAAAAGATCTTCTTTTTAATATTTGTAAATTGAACTACCTTACAGACTTGAGATCTGTCCCTAGAAAGGGTTGTGGGGTGTGTGTGTGCGTGGTGTGTGTGTGTGTGTGTGAGTGTGTGTGTGTGTGTGTGTTTGTGTGTGTTCCAAGTACTGTATCGAACAATGAAGGAACATATGCTGGGATACCAGTGGTTCACCATGGCAGGGAAAATGAGAAGGAAATTTACACTTTATAAAGCTGTGAGATTGGGAGCAGTAACTCCCCAGCCTGCTGCCCTCACCACCAAAAACAACAACGACAACAACAACAACACACTTTGTTTGTTCATCACTAAGTCAGTGACTGTGGTGCTGAAGACTGAGTCACTCCAGCAGCAACTCACCAGGCATGGCACATAGAAGATAAGGATTTGAGAAATGCACACGGGAGAAGTCCAAGATGCAGCCTGGGGAAAGACAAACTCCTTTGGGCAAAGGGTGTGTCATCTTAGTTTAATGGGTAGAGATTTCTTATAGGACAAATAGAGGATGGTTTGGCCTCTGTACTGAGTAGTGATCTAAGGCAGGGGAGCCAGATTGGGACAGGTAGGTGCAGCATTTCCTACCCTAGTTTAAGAGGTTAATTTCTAAGATGCTTTCTCCTTTGGATTCTAGAGAGTACATTTAAAAGATAGGTTTTGTAGAGTGATGCTTCTTGCAGAGGTTTCATTAATTTTTCTTCAAAAGTCATCATGCCAGACAATGACCATGGAAACCCTGAGGATAGCTTAATAGCTCTACCCACCCCTGTCTACCCACCATCTATACATTTGGGCATCTTGGAGGCATCTGATAAATTGCCCTCAATGCATTAAATCAGTCCCTGTTGAATTACTCCCTCAGAAATGTAGGTGCCAGAAAGTTTTGAAGAGCAGCTGTCCCGGGATGGGGAACAAGCTAGATGGGTTGTTAGGGAAAGATGGTCATAGGCACTTAAAATTTTGAGAATTCAAAAGTGAAACTTTTTAAACATCTGGTGTGAGGAAGGGGGATTGTGCTTCTAACTCCCTAAGAAACAAACCCTGGGAACTAGTGGGGACTCAGACAACCTCACTGGCTGGATGCCCTTGAAGACAGGGGGTAACCATTGCACCAGGGGACTAATGGGCCAGGAAATTAAATTTTCAAATCCCCGGAAAGTCTGTCAGAAGAGAAGCTTAATCCTGAGGAATTAGTATTTAACCCATCCAGAAATCACAGCTGGAAGGGCAGGGATAAGTGGAAGTGGACCACAAAGGCACAGGTGACCTGATTCATTCCTGGCTGCATGTTCTTGGGTGTGGAACCCAGGGTACTTATACCACCATGCTCTCTTTTTTTGTTCCGTAGCACCAGTGTTCTTAGGTGAAGAAGAGGGAACACTTCAAGATAAATAACCTTGATTTCTTTGCTACTAGGCAGGTGATATCTCACTTCACTAATAAAATAAATAAAGAGCAAATGCTTAAATTAATAGTAAATAAATAGAAAATAGTCTTACATAAATTAGTATTTTTCATGAAGATATGATAATATATACCAGCATGATATGAAACCTCATATTTATTAAGGCTTGGTTAAGAATGATCCACAAAACAAATTTAGGTTAGTGATATAAAATTGAATTTCAGAAGAGAGGAAGGGGGGGAGTAAAATGTTTTTAATAAAGCAGGACATCATCCTCTCTAAACACACACAACACATCCCTCTTTTTAGGTCACATCTTGAAAGTTGTGTACCTGGTTTCCACTTACATGCCATAGGCGAGAACGTTCTTAAGGCCTTTCTAGTTATAAGGAAGCTAAGAAATACAAATGCAATTTGAGGCTGCCATATGCTTAAGTCCTATATAGATCTATTACAACACAGAAAAAGATGCTGAAAGGGGGGCAGCTAGCAATCTGACTCAAGTACATAAACTAAAATGCACGTGTAAATGCATCACCCAATAATGCCTTGAATATGGCTTGCAATCATTACAACATTCACTAACAGTGATGGTTTCTAGGTATAACTGGGCCAGACTAGGATCTCTATCTTCAGGGGCTGCCATTGTATTTTATTAGATCTCACCAATGTTAAACATAAATGGTATTCAGTTTAACAAAAAATATTTTTTTAAAAAAGTTGTTCTGCGAAGGGAATTGAGCATATTGTGAGAGGCAAAGAACTGAACATATTGCAAAGGGAAAGAATTCCCTTTAGCAGGAGGTTTTGATAGTGGGAGCTTCATTACACATCCTTAAGAGGACCGTAATGGACAGCTTTGGAAGTGAAAACAGATACTGTTAAGAATGAGATTGCAAAGTGCAAAGCACAAATTGCAAGACAGGGGAGACAGATAGACAAGCCTCCTTCATTTTCCATATTAACTATTAGAGACAGAGTTATCATTGGTAAATCTCTCGGGAGTAATTTGATCAACGCTCAGCTGTGACCTATTCTATCTGAAATAGATGGTATGTTTGCTTTATGATTGCTTATAGCCTGTTAGTGATGAAGTCACACTCATGCTATATTCATAATATGATGAGACCTATTTGAGGCTGTTTCCTCAACATCAAATATAATGCATATTTCATTATGAATCCATTCTTATCCATTAAAATGCCATTTTAAATGATGCATCAGCAAATGTATTCAGGATAATTTTATTCTAGTAGGAGATAATTTATAGCACTAAATGGCATAGGCTTAAATAGCTAGCACTGAAGAAATGGGACTCACGTGAGGAATGCATCAAAATGTCTATACAGTATTATTACACAGATAGGAAAGATCCATTATTCAATTAGTAGTTTTAATATAATTTCAACATCAGTAAAATCTCCTTTTTAATAAGTCTAGATATATGAAAACAATATGTAGAGAAATCTATGAATAACATTTCCTTTCTATTTATTTTTATGAGTTTTGTTTCCCTCAAATACTCCCGCCCCCATGGTTAGTTATTAAAGCAAGAAAAAACAAGGACAGAGTAACATTTTAGAACTTTTAAATTTTTCTACATATCTAGGGACTTAAATGATATGATAGAATTGTTAATGCTTGAAAACTGATCATCAGCCAAAACAAAGACAGAGAACTAAGCCTTTTGTTTGAAAAGCCAAAGAGCAGAAAAACCTTTCATACACACATAAACACACATGCACAGACACACACACACTTGATTATATTAGGGCTATACTTTCTTAATTTTCATGTCTGACAAATTGGATATACCAAATCAGTGTATAAACTTAAAATAATATTTGTTTTATACCTAAATGCATAGTCCAAGTTTTGTAGATATAATTCCATAAAAATTCAGTTATGTTGAAAATTAACATAAAGCAAATTAAAAGGAATGAACACATTAAAATATTAAATATATACTATATATATAGTTAGATAGATAGATAGATACTATATATATAGTATAAATTAATTTATATCTCAAGAAATCCTAAAGAGCAATATGTGAGATAATGTAACTTATGTGTAGAATTGTAGCTATTTATTATCAGCAAAAGGAAAGGAAATACAGTTGATAAAGTTAAATAGCTAGTCTGTGCTATAAAAATAGCATCAATGTTGGATGTTTTTCCATGTCATATTAATTTAGGAAAAGCCTCATAGTTTGCTGAAAATTCATAAACCATGTATGGTAAAAGTACTAGGTATGTTTTGTTCATTTGTTAGTCTTCTTTTTTACTTTTGTTCAAGGACAGTAGTGTCTTACTCATATTTTATTCAAGGGTCATTCAGATTTTGAAAAGAGAACGTGGATGCTGAAATATCTGTGTATTTTAAATATTGGGGGGGAAGCAGGGGAGAAAAAAACAGAGTTTGTGCCATAAGAGATTTTCCATGTAGACCAAACTGGTCAAAATCATTTATTGTATAAAGATGCCTAATGGAAAAAGAGAGAGAGATTGTTCTTGATTTCAACGTTTTGAAGGACTGAAAGACATGCCTATTTAGAAGACAAGCAGACTGGGTGTTATGCCTAAGCTCCTCCTCTAAGTATCTGTGGTTTACGAAGCAGTGAAATACATGAACTGCCTTTCAGAAACTAACTTGTTTCTAGATGGAAGAGATGTCTACGTATTGAACAGCTTTTCATATATGTACTATATACATTCCAGATTTAATTGTAATTATCGTTGGGAGGTAATAAGCACATTTCTTAAGGACAAATTGTATCATTAGAGTGAGAAGGAATTATAACCTAGTTGCTTTTTCAAATATTGTCGCTTATCCTAGACCAAAATAATGGGTCTCAAAATCAATAATGACAAAGAAACTATGTTTTTGAATTACAACTAGCAATTGCTAACAGTAAGATTTCATGGCCTATATTGATTTGGGAAGTACAACCAACCCTTAATAGCTATTTAAATAAATAGCTCCATATATACTCAGTTTTACTGATAAATAAACAATCATCTCTTTTCCTGCCCCTACCTTCTTCCAGCTGAACTTTTAATTAAACTGATTGACCATATATTATCTGAAAGCAATGTTGTGCTGTCTGAAAAAATAATATTTAAAAAAAAAAAAAAGCATTACAGGGGGAGATCCAAGATGGTAGAGTAGCTAAAAACTGTCCCTACCTTCTTCCATGATCAAATTAAAATTTTACCTAAATTATAGAACAATCAACCTGGACAACCATCTGAAGTCTAGATGAATAGAGGTTTTACAACTAAGGATATAAAGAACAAGCCATATTGAGACTGGTGGGAGGGGCCAGCCCTACACCTGCCTGTGGTCGTTGAGAATCAGGAGGGATATCTCAGATGCAAAAGTTCCCCCCTGGAAGAGCAACGGACCTCAGCTGCACACCCGGCTTCCCAGCTCTAAGTATTGGTGCCAGTAAGATGAGCCCCCAAAACATCTATGAAAACAGTGAGGATTTCAACAGTCTGGGTGAGACAGAAGGCAGCAGAAAACCCAGATGTCCCCTTAAACGGCCTGCACATCACTCATAGATACTCACCCTGGACTCCTGCAGTGACTCAGGCGAATGTCAGAGCCATATGGAAAGAGAAGAGTTGTATGGCTTCTGGGCAAAAACTAGAGGGTCAGCAGCCAATTTCACTGTGTGGAGTCCTTCTCCTGTGCAGCCGACAGGTGGGCGCCATCTTTCCTGAGTTAAACCCACCCCCAATGGCCAAATCTGAATCTGATGGTCTGGTGAGTTCTGCTGCTCCACGCTGCTGACTCACTGGGACCCTGCCATACCTAATTCATTCAAGTTCCAAGGCACTTTCTTGTAATCAGCCAGATCTGCCCACATTGTACTCTTTCTTGGAAAACTATCAGAGTCCATAGGCCCCAGGTGGGCTGCTACTGGACTCCAGTTGCTCTGAGATTTTGCTGAGTACCTCCAGGCTCAGCACTGGCACAAAACCAACATCTACATTAACCTGGTGAACACAAATCTTCCCACTCTAGTGACTCACTGAGGCCCTGCCTCATCAAACTTGCATACTGCACAAGGTTTTATCAGCAGCTGAAACTTAGGAAGCCAGCAGGTGACAACAGGCCTCAGGGTGTCCTGGTTTTTTGTGGAGATACCCCAGTCTCGGCACTGGTGGCGGTCAACCTAGGTCCACAGTATGGCTTCTCCCATGTGCCTCCAAGTGTAGCACAGAAAGCAAGCAACAACAGATCTCTGTTTAGTTTCTACCATGTAGTTCCTGGCCAGTCACAGTCAGTGAGTGTCTTGTGCCTGAACCAGAGCCCCTCACAAGAGGCCTCATAACCAATATACTTGGATATTGACTTTAGACTACAGCAGAGCACCACCCAATTAGCCCCACCAGTGACACATACAAAGGACAGTCCCAATGGGCATCGAAGCCTACAGGGGCAAATCCCACTCAGTATGGTAAGCCCTCTGCACAGCAGTCCCCAAGATGTAGATGTGGACAAATCACACACACAGTGAGCCTGAGGGTCAATTCCCTGGCCCCCACTGACATGCCAAGAGAAATCAAGGCCCAACTATGTTGAGGGGATGTGTGCATCTATATGTTCATTGCAGCATTGTTCATAATGGACGAGACGTGTAGGCAGCCTGGGTGCCTGTTGATGATGAATGCATAAAGGAGAGATGGTTAATATACACAATAAAATATTGCTCAGCCATGGAAGGGGATGAGTGCTTGCCATCTGTTGTGGCATGGATGGACCTGGAGGGTATTGTGCTGAGTGGAGTATGTCACACAGTGAAAGACAGATTCAATGTGATTTCACTTATGTGAAATCTAAAGAGCAAAATAAACAAACAAAACAGAAACAAACTAATATATACAGAAAACATGTTGATGGTTGCCAGATGCAAGTGGAGTTAGGGACATGGGTGAAAAAGGGACAGGATTAAGAAGTACAAAGTGGTTGTTACAGAGTACTCATGGGGATGTAGGGTATCGCATAAGGAATACAGTCAAAAATATAATAACTATGTATAGTGTCAGAGGAGTACTTGATTCATTATGGTAATAGATGGGAGGCAGGTTGGGGGGCAGGGTGAAAAAGGTGAAGGGATTAAGAAGTACAAATTGGTAGTTAAAAAATTGTCATGGAGATGTAATGTAAAACATAGAGAATATAGTCAATAACTTTGTGAATATAGTGTGGTGTCAGATGGTTCCTGGACATATCATGGTGATCACTTCTTCATGTATATAAATGTTGAATAACTATGGTGTACACCAGAAACCAATATAATATTGTATACTAGCTATATTTTTAATGAAAATCTTAAAAAAAATAAAGAACAATTGATGATGCATTAAATTGTTAACGCAAATAAGACAGATACCTTGTAATCACTGAGTCAATCAATCTGCTAAGGATACTGATAAATGCACTATATGATTGCCACCTAGGAATTTTCTATTACACACAGGTTCTCAACTCTGCCTTTGGCTCTTCTGCATGTCAGAACCAGTTTCAAAATTCATCTTCCCTGAGTCTTGTGTGATCACCAATAGTTATTTTCAGGATTGGTAACAGAACCTACAAAAGCCCTGTCAGACTTAGCAGCTCTGAGCTGATTTTTCCTGGTGACCTTCACCCAAGCAGTGAATAGATTCAATTTATGTCAGCAGCCACTTTATAATGGACACAAAAATGTGAACACTGAAAACCCAACACCAGATTTCCAGTTACTATCAGATCATATTCTGTCATTTGGGAAAGGTCATAGGTGTACTGTTTTCAGTTTTGATCATTGATTTAGGCAGACACACACCTCTTATCCCTCATAGTTCTATGTTTCTGCATTAGGCCTGGAAAATATACTATACATTTATTGATAGGTTAAACAAAGAAAGGGAGACAGTGGTTGTGTCCACATAATAAAACGATATAAGATGACTATAAGGTTAAATTATGTGAAATAAATCCTTTTGTGTTTGGTGTCTCACTTAAAAAAAATGTTAAAATTATGTTCAGCAAATATATAAAGGATATTGGTTTATCCTTTAACAGTACTGGAGCTTGGGACAAGATGAAAATGAAGGCAGTAGAATTTCTTTACAATAGAGATGGTAAATAGTAAGGATTGAATACTAAAATGTATTAACAGTGTTGCAGAAGTTATCACATGTAATCTTCAGAAATACTCCATGAAATTATTATTTTTATGTTACAGTAGAGGAAACTAAGGATTAAAGTGGTGACTTAATTTACTCAACTACACCAAAATATTTGTAGGTCCAGTATTGATAGTCCAGTTTGTTGATGCTAAAGACCATATCATTTTCATTTTATAGTGTGGCCTCCTTAAATAAGAGTAAAATCACACAGGATTGCCACTTACCTTTAAAATTAATTGATGTTTTTGATTAAACTAACCAGTTCTTGAGCATTCATCAAGAGGGGAGCTAAGCAATGTTTGCATTTGGACTACATGGCAAGGGGCTATTGCCTTTTGCTTACACTTCTGAAATTGTTAGGAGACCCAGACAATTACTGTGTAGGACACCAGAAGGAAGAGTGACTCATATTTGGTATTTCAAAGAAGTGGGCATAAAACCTGAGGGGTGGGGGAAAATAATCTATTTCATGTTGTATTATTTCTGGATGATTGAATAAGAAAAGTCAGTGAATTTACTATATTGACACTACTGAAATAATGATAATAAATTAGTAATAAGGAAAGTATCACTGCATTCATGTTTTAATAAGTTTTGCAGATAACAATTGTACAAATTCTGGTAAGAATTTTGGACCAATAAAGAATAGTTGTAAATGAGTATTATAAAATTATCATTATTGCAAAATTTGTAATATTGTTTTCTTATTAACTACAAAAGTACAATCTTCATTCAGTGACAGACAGTCTAAAAAAAATGTGAGGCAAAGGCTTTGGGGGCAGGGAGGGGGAAGACTCGAATTCCAGATCTACAACCTACTAGCTTTGTGATATTGAGTTACTTTAAAATCTCTTTGATAATTTGTGTAATTTTCTAACAAACTAAGATTAATAGTACTTTAACACAAGAGGATTGTAAATAAAACAAGTTATTTTAAATAAGAAAAAATAACATTATGGTAGAGTATGCTAGGGCAACATAGTTTACTATGTTTAACAAAATTCTGCACAATTTTTCATTTAATAGTTAGTATTTCAGCAACCTTACAAATAACTGCATTTTTTAAAATTTTCAAATGAAAAGACTACTCTGTATCTCTCTTTGAAGCACAAAAATCAGTTTAGGTCTAAATTTATTTATTAATATTTTATAATATGAAAAATCCATTTGTGCTAGCAAATTGTAGAAATAAAACAGTAACTGAAAACTAAAAACAAATGACTTTTTAGTATCTTCATAATGATAGAGATAGAATAGGTATACCGTAGTTTTCAATATCAATACCAAGAAAGACAGCAAAGACATGAGACAGCTGCTCTATCCATGTATCCACGTTGCTATGCAATTAACTGGATGAATATAAAAATGTAAATTATAGAATAGCAACACCCACATCATAGCACAGAGTTCATACTTCCTTACTTCTGAAAAATATCTGTATTTAATTAATGTTACTTAGCTTTGTATACCCACTACAAACAAAATGCAAAAATGGCTGTGAACAAGAGCATTAGAGCAAGGACAACCTAAGTTTAAATACTCAGCTTTTTTACTATTTTTCTCATTCAATATTTGTTTACCAAGTACCTACTATGAACCAGTCATTCTTCAATGTTCTAGACAAATAGCCTTGAAGAAAACAGACTAAGATCTGGTCAAGATGGTGGAGTAGGTAAAAGAAGTGCTTACTTCCTCTCACAACCACATCAAATTTAAAATAAAATTCAAAACAACCATCATTGATAACTGCCTGAAATCTAGCTGAAACAAAGCCTTACAACTAAAGACATACAGAAGAAGCCACCTTGAAACAGGTAAAAGGAATGGAGATGTGGAAAGGGCTGGACCCACACCTGTGTGTGACCATCAAAAATCAGTTATCTCAGCTGTGGAGGTCCCATCTGAGTAACAAGGGGTCCCAGCCCCTCCCTATCCCATGGTTCCAGTGTTGGAGGGAGAAGTCCCCATAACTTCTAGGTGTGAAAACCAGCAGATTGCGTAAGACAAAGGCAGCTGCACTTTCAGGAGCTCCTCTTAAATGGACCTTGCTCACTCACTCTGAGCTCCAGCACTGGGGCAGCAGCTAGAAAGGTACCAGAGACATAAGGGGAGGAACTGAATTGCCTGACTTTAGGATGAGGGCTGGAGGGGCAGCTTTCTCTTTGAAGCAGGAGCTGGCAGAAGCCATTGCTTCTTTGTTGATCCCTCCAACCTCCAAGCATGTAGATGCCGGCAGATACTTAATCTGAGTTTCCATTAACCGGGCTAATACCATTTCTTAGACCTGATTTCCTACGACTCAGGCCCACATAAGCCACTTCCAGTGTCTTTTCCATATAAATGGTTTGTCTTGGCTCATGCTGCAGACTTTCCTAAAATCTCTCAAAGGTTCACAAAACCAAAACAAGCAGCATCTGGCTTTGGTGTGTCCCATACCTCTGGCTGAGCAGATCTAAGTCTAGCACTAGCAACAGCTAGCCTTGGTTCATGGCATGGCTTCTCTAGGCACCTCCAAGCACAGCACTAGTGACAGACAATTGTAAATTGCTCTGTGGCTCATGCCAGGTGGCCCTGGGCAGGGCACAGACTGGTGACCAGCTTCCAACTCAGCCAGAGCATCACCCAGATGCTTTCAGAGATGACACACTCAAAGGGCCTACAGAGTAGGCAGCAGAGTCCTTCTAAAATGAATCCTGCACTGTAGGGTCAGCCTCTGCACAACACTTCCTCCTCTGTAGCTAGAAAGAGTCCTCACAACCAGTCAGCCCAAGGATCATTCTCTCCCATTGATGTGCAAACAGAAACCAAGGCATAACTACAACGAGAGGGCACACACAACCCACACAAGGGACACACATGGAGTATCTGGCTCAAATGACCACGGAGACTGTGCCACTAAGCTCCACAGCACATAATACATATAAGGCCACTCTCCTAAGACAGGGAGACATAGCAGCCCTATCTAATACATAGAAACAAATACAGGGAGGGAGCCAAAATTAGGAGACAAAGAAACATGCCCCAAATAAACTTAAAAAACAAAGCAAAACAAAACAAACAAACAAACAAAAAAACAGAAGAACACACTCCAGAAAAAGACCTAAACAAAATGGAGATAAGCAATCTATCAGATACAATTCCAAACAGTAGTTATAAGGATGCTCAGTAATCTCAGGAGAACTTGAAAACGGAGATAGAAAACATGAAAACGGAGATAGAAAAACAACAACAGAAAAAGCAGTCAGAAATAAAGAATACAAAAACTGAAATGAAGAATAGAGATAATCAACAGTAGATTAAATGATGGAGATGATTGAATCAGTGATTTAGAAGATAATAAGCAGAAAGCACTCAAAGAGAACAAGAAAGAAAGAAAAAAATATATATATGGTTTTAAGGGGCCTCTGGGACAATAGCAAGCATACCAACATTCATGTCGTAGGGTTACCAGAAAGAAGAGAGAGAAAGCAATTGAAAACCTACAATCTAAGGTATCAATAAACAAGTAATGGGAAGAGTTGGAATGCTCTTCTGATCCATGCAAGAGATGGTTAGAAGATAAGTGATATCTGTGGAAGTGATGAAAGGGAAGTTGGTTTGGGATATACTTTGAGGATAGAACTTGTACAATTTGGATTTGATTTTGTTGATTAAACAAACAAACAAACAAAAAGTAGTCAAGGTTGATTCCACATCTTTTGGCTGGAGCATCCCAATGTATGAAGTTGCCTTTTACATGTACTGGTGTATTTATGAATTAAATGTATGACCCTTAACCTCCCCAAAACTTGTTGTCCTCATCTGAAAGAAATAGAAGCGAAGATAACTACTTCACAGGGTTTGTCAGTATTAACTCAGATAATGCACACAAGACGCTAATTATAGAGCCTGGCAGACAGGAAGCATCTAATGCAGGGTAGGCATAATTATTTAAGTAATTATTGTGAAGTACCATACTATCATCTTTCACTTGTCTATTAGCATTTTAGATTTTGTTTTCTTTTTTGTTGTTGTTGTTCCCCTTTTGTCTGTTTTTCTGATAGATTCTCTGCATACTTCTTATCATGATGAGAAGGAAAGTCATCCTTTGCCCACAGATGAGTTGAGGGATATTTTCGGGACTGAATTTCTATGAACACACAAACACTATAATACGATACTCTGGGAGCATTGTTGAATATCATACTAGCAGAAACTAACTTAATAGTCTTATCTTTCAAATTCCAGGTTCACTTTGCACTTGCCACTACTACTAAGTTTTGCTTTGCATTGTGCATTTTTAAAGTGCTTTAAAACATAAAATAATCCTCAAAGTATTGCTATGACAGACATTTCATTATAATAACAATAAGCAAGCAACTGTATAAAACAAAATGAAAACAAAAACTTGAGGCTAACAGAATAAAAAGTACCTACAGTAGTCTTTGAGGAGACTAAAGTACCCTTAATAGCAGCCCTAATATGTGAAAATGCTGGTTAAATTATCTTGTCACTACAAAGGCTGTTCTCTCTCCACTATCTCTTCACTTCCCCAGGAATGAAATGACTGCTCTTGATGTCAAATGAAAAAAGAAGATCTCAAAAAATAGAAGGTGATTTGGCTTCCCTAGATGAGAAGTTATTTTGGGATACAAGTCTTCCCCAATGTAATTGAGTCACCCCCAAATGTAAATAATAAAATGAGCAAAATCTCTCTTCATTATTTCTAACATTTGTGTTTTAACCTGGGATTTTCTTTTCTGTTCTCTAAAACGTTTCCTTCTTGATGGTCCTCAGGTAGGTCTCATTTTTTGCCTCTTTCTTGGGTAAACAAATAGTTACAGAGGACTGTTCTTAACATCAAAATTAACATGAAATCATAAATTATTTTATCAGAATAAACTTTAGATATAAGATAGTTTTTATATATTTTAATGATTTAATCATTTAAATGCATCTTTTGGACTTTTTTTTAATGTTCCATTCACCATGGTGGTCATTCTAAATAAGCTTAATGAGAAACGATAAATGACCACAATGTACCATAATGTATTTGTTTATTAAAAAACAAACAAAAACATCTGAGGTTGATAAAATGAAAAGTACCCCCGGTCTTACAGTAGTTTTGGGGGAGACTAACGTACCATTAGTCTTAGATTTAATACGTGAAAATATCTTCTCACTACAAATTATGTGCTCTCTCCATTCTATTCACTCACCCTGTAATCGTAAGTGTTAATCTTGGCGCACATGATAAAATATGAAATAAGATCGGACCTTGTCCTCAAAGAGCCCCTAGTTTATAATAAACAATATTCTCCTGTTCAATAGGGGAGGGCATCTTGTCTAAATTCTAACCATTATTTGAGGTTCGTAAGGAAGCCTTGACTCAATCAGACGCTGTTGGTATTTAAGCATCTCATATATTCTCCTTAATCTTGTCTAGGTTCATATGGCTCACCAGATGTCCTGGAAATGCCCAAAGGGTGGAGGCTGGATTCCCACCATCTGGAAACGGTCCTTTGTAATATTGCAACCATGCCATCTCCTCTTTCCCTCCACCCATATCAAAAGCCAAACACAACAGCTGGATGTTCAATTATTCAGGATTCATAAGTACTTTTTAATTATCATTATATACCATCTTTTAACTTAATAAACACACAATTATGCTATGTAGTTATAGTTATAACTGAAATATTTGCATTATTTATTTCACCTTCAGGACTTTTAAATACATATTTAGAAATAATTTAAAGATCCATATTTTTCTTATTTAACTTGGCACCTCTAATTATTTATTAATCTATAATATATATTTTAATGTATAATTATCTTTATAATTTGAAATGAAATATCTTCAGTTTCATTGTCTTTTGTGTGATTAAGTTCATAATTAAGTGAAGGAAATATACAAGAAAGCTTAGGGAGATTTCCAAGAACCTAAAATTGCCTAGCAGTTTAAGACAAATGTAACTTATGTGCTAAGTTATGTAGGCTTTCGCATAAGTACTTATTAAAGATTAAAAAGTAACTCTGCCATGACAATCATCATGATATCTATGTCACCAACTTGTGAATAAAAAAATACTTTTCATTAAGAAAAGCACGGGCAAAATATACCATATGCAGTTTATTTCAAATCTAACAAGGAGAGGAGTATTTATTATATTTTAGACATTAAAAATGACTTATTTAAGCAAAAAATTTCTCTTTCTCAAAAATTGTTTCAAAGAAAAATAACTATTAAATGACGATATTTATTGTTACTAGATCATTTTAAATATCTCTCACTAATTACTAAGAATCATCTCTTCATGATTTAGTTTTTTTCAGCATAACTTTGCAAGCAGGTTTATATAAGTGTTCTATTGTGTGGCTAAGTAACTACTCATGATGAGTCTTCAATAGGGTTTCACTAGGATAAAAACTATCTAACATTAGCTGACAATTACCGTTTCCACAAAAATAAGACCTAGCTGGACAATCAGCTCTAATGCATCTTTTGGAGCAAAAATTAATATAAGACCTGGTCTTATTTTACTATAATATAAGACTGGGCCTTATGTAGTATAATATAATATAATATAATATAATATAATATAATATAATATAATATAATATAATATAATATAATATAATAGACTAGGTCTTACATTAATTTTTGCTTCAAAAGATGCATTAGAGCTGATTGTCTGGCCAAGTCTTGTTTTCGGGGAAATATGATAGATAATTTTTGTTGTTGTTGTTGTTGTTGTTGTTTTTACTGTGGCTCTTTGGCTTTTTCTTTTTCTTATACCTATGTCTGTATTGTGCAATATTTATGTTGCATTCTTAGCATTTCTTTGCTATTTTAATTGTCCTTTCTTATTGAATGGGGTAATCAAATTTCTGTCACATGACACTTTTATTCACCTAACACGAGTCATGGTAAGAACAGTACTTATTTCCTGTTGGTCAGCCTTATAAAAGCAAAAGTAATTTCTAGAAATATTTATTAGTATCTTAATACTACATTTACTTTTAAATCTCTTTAATAAAAAACATTAAAACAAATGAAGTTTAAAATTAAAATAAAAAAAAAAAAGAAGCACTCAGAATAGAATATGTTCACATTTTGCTCACATCTCAAATTAGGCCTTGGCAATGGTTTCAGAATGGACAATGTAGAAGGTTAGGGAATGGCTCCCAAAGATATCATGTTCTAATCTCTGGAACCTGTAAATATTACCTTATGTGGAAAAAGTGTGTTTACAGATATGATTAAGTTTAGATTAAGGGAAGAAAAAAAAAGAGTCTTGAAATATGACTCTTAAACTGTTGATATCCTGGATTATCTAGGTGGGTGCTAAATGTAATGACATGTATCCTTATGAGAGAGGCAGGATATTTGAGACACAGAGGAAAAGGCTACATGAAGATGCAGGAGAGCGAGATTTGAAGACGCTGGCCTTGAAGACTGGAGATATTCATCCATAAGCCAGGGAAGACTGGCAGCAACCAGAAGCTGGAAGAGGCAAGGAACACATTCTCCCTAGAGGAATCTTAGGTCTGTCACCTTGATTTTGATTCAGCAATATTGACATTGGACTTCTGGACTATAAAACTGTGAAAGAATAAATTTTTGTTGGTGTAAGCCAAGTTTCTGGTAATCTGTTACAACAGCCACTGGAACCAAGCATAGCTGAGAATGTCAGACAGTATTAGTACATTACTAGATTCATTTAAATATAGCAGTATTCTGAGATGTTTATTGGATCCATAGGCCTAAAAATATTTCTATTCTATGTGAGACTTCTTTTCTCTTTTCTCCTTCACCTCCCTTTCGTTTTGCCTACCTCTCCATTCCTGTCACAGCAGAGGTCTATTCTGACATAACAAGTGGCCTGTGGTGTAGCCTTGTAAGAGCTCACCTCCCACAATCTCATGTCCTCTGGGGCTTCTCTGCCTGCAAGAGGTTCTCAGTCATTAGGCTTTATCAAATCAAGAGTTATATCCCCTAGATGGGACATCTGTTGACCAATAGTTGGCAGGAGCTAGTGTATGAGCGCCCCACTCTTTCATATTTTTTAATAAAAAATTCTGGGGTATAAGGTTTCTTAGTCTCCGTGAATCTGAGACCCAGGCACCTACAACAGGAATCAACTCAATAGCAGATGTTTTAATCAGTAGTTTCCTCTTCTGTTTTCCATTTTTAGTCTTCCACTCTGTTTTATTGAGATTATGTTTTCAAATAAAAGATACACATACCATCTCTAGACTTAACTCTGCACTTGGCCAGAACCAAACATAAGCCAGCTGGTACAATGAACGGTCCTACACGAAGGCTGTGAGAAGTATTTCTCGAATCCGAGTGGTCACTGATCCAATAACTATATCGACCCACTGTTGGTGGTAACACCATAATTATAGGGCTCTTGCCAATGAAGTTTTGAGATGAGAAAAAGTGGGAGTTGAAGGTTCAGCTAAGGAAATAAGGGAGCCACAACACATGTAAACACAATACAGTGAACTGACTTTTTCAAAGTGGCTTTGAAACCTTGAAAATAGAAAATGACATACTCACCTGAACTATCAGTTCAAAGCACATCATGAAAGTCAGACACCTCCATGACATCATTCAAAAGAATCCTATCTCCTGCAACCACATGGCAAATAATGCTGATATCTGTGAAGATGTATGCACTCCGATGTTCATTGCAGCTTTATTTACAGTGGCCAAGACATGGAAACAACCAAAGTGTCCCCTGATCGATGATTGGGTAAAGAAGATGTGGTATATACATACACAACGGAATACTATTCTGCCATAAGAAAAGATGAAATACTGCCACTTGTAACAACATGAATGGACTTTGAGATTATAATGCTAAGCGAAATAAGGCAGACAGAAAAAGTTGAGAACCACGACTTCACTCATGTGGGTATAAACCTGAAAGCAACAAAGGAACAAGACAAACAAATAAAGAAACAAAAACTCAAATAAAGACAACAGTTTAGTTGTTGCTAGAGGGTAAGCGGGCAGGGAGTATGGTACAAGAGAGTAAAAGGGGTCAAATATTTGGTGATGGAAGGAGAACTGATTCTGGGTGGTGAGTACACAATGCAATATATAGATAATCCATTATAGAATTCTACACTTTAAATCTATGTAGTTTTGTTGACCATTGTCATACCAATATGTTTTAACTAAAAAAAAGAAAAAGAAAATAAAAAAATGACATGTTCAATTGAACTATCAGTTCAAAGCATATCACAAAAGTCAAAAACCTCCATGGCATAATTCAAAAGAACCCTATCTCCTACAGCCACATGGCAAATCGTGCTGAAAATCAGGACCCCAATTTAATTGTAAGGATTGCACATACATAAGTTGACTAAATGACGGACTTAGTAGGTCTCCTTTGCTAAATCAAAGGCCCTAATTAGGTAACACTGGAGCCATGAGTTCTGCAATGAAGACACTACTTGGGTGGACAAGTGTGAGAATCTTTAATTGTGTCCCATTGTCACCCTACATGGTGGAAGAGAATATCCTCTTCTTGGGTGGTGGCCACGTAAAGACATGATCTGACACAGATGTCTCACAAGATGAGTGTCTAGTAATACACGTTTATAAAATAAAGCAAGACAAGAAGGAGAAAGGAAAAAGAAATTGAGCAAATTCTGTATCTATCTGCACTCTAAACTCTATAATACACTCTGTAACTCCGAGTCAGTCAAGGAGATAAGAAAATCTACAAAAATACGTCATTTGTATTATTTAGAGATAAATGATATCCTGAAAAAAATATTTAACACAGATGAATTATTAAGCAGAAGAATAAACAAGAAAGCTATTGGTTATTTTTACTTATCAATAAGAATGAAAAATCATAATCAAAATTTTAGCACATAAAATAACTTTGGATATTACTTTAATAACAAAAACTGTTATACTTGTTTATCCCAAGTAACAAACACAGCATTTGATAAAGGATAGTTATTAATATGAATTTTGTATATTAGGTCAACAGAGAGTTAAGTAGATATGCTAATTGAGGAGATAACCAAAAAGAAAACTTCCATTTCTAAAAAAAGTCTTTCTGAAGCTGAAAATTGATTTTCTTTCTTACATCAAGGAAAACATCTCTATTACACACAAATCGTTGGTAATATTTGTGTTCAAATGAATTGTTTTTAAAGTATGAAGTTTCTCAGAGTTCGTGTCACGTTCTGGAGGTTCATATCAACACTACAACAAAAGAAAAACCTGCAAAAATAACACCAAAAATAAACCTTGGAATTAAACTTTTAAATAAGCGTTATTTCCAGATAACATGATTGGTAAATAGAAACAAACAAAAACAAGGGAAATCAGTTACTCTATTATATCAAAGGGAGACATTAGGAAACGTTCATATAATAATAGCATTTTAAAAGACAAACACACCAAAATGTTAATTATGCTTACATTCATGTTGCTTTAATAGAGGAAAATAAAATATGTTTATTCTAGCTTTTGGATTTTCATATTACTTATCTGATCAGAAAGAAGAGTTGCTATATAAAATTTTAAAGGAATGGGGAATTGCATTAGTTAGAGTTTTAATGATTTGATATATAGAGTGCATATTGGTCTTTATTCTTGTCAAACTCTAAATCACCTCCTGGTTTTAAGTTTGACACTAATGTAGATGAATTAACTCTACTTGGTCACTTGGGTATCATGCAGAGCAATGCTCTAATATGGAAAGTACAGGAAACTGCACAATAAATGTGGACTAATACAAAAGGCAACTGTATGTTTTCAGTGGTCTTTTTTTTTCTTTAACAAGTGTATCAGAACATACAAAGTTCAAAACATGTGTTCTTTCCATATTTTAATGTTAAAGGTCAATATTTTATTCTGCCATGTTTCTATTTGACCAAATAACTGCATGTCCCTTCCTATTTAATTGCTTTCAGAGCATTTTTCAGATTTAAAAATTGTATCATTGGTGAGAAATCTTAATTTGGGGGATGAATTTAATTTTAGAAATTAGGAAAATGACACTCAAAATCATGTATGGTGGTTAAGCCTATGATCAAGGTTTATAGCAATGTGTTGGTCAAATATTTCAGGACATATAATATAATGGCAAAAAATTTACCTCGGAGCTTGGGACCTGGTTGTAACACCTGTGCAAAGGGTTGTAGATTTTAGAGACATCTTTTAAGGACTTCTAACATCTGTTCTATCATCTTAAAATGTAGTAATATTAACTTCCCTTTTCTTATAAAGTTTGTGGTCAGAAACTAATATATCAAGTAGTATTCTTGTTTCTGTTGCAAACAGGGTCTATGTAAATATCCTGGGTTCTAGGAGCATTTTTGACATTCATAGTTTCTGAGCAAACAAATCAAGGTCACATGAAATACATGTGTTCTAAAAATGTTTAATAAAGTATAAATAAAAGTTTAATTTATAACCACATATTTTCTACAATACAAACATCTGACTGCAATATTCCAAACATTGATGCCTGTTTATACAGAGAATATCCTTTCCTTCTATATTTTATATAAGTAGTAGTACTCCATTTTTCCTCATTTAATACATGTTGGGTCTAAGTAGCTATGATGTATGTATAAACTACTTTCTAAAGTATATATGAAATTTATACCCATTCTTTTTACCAGAAAAAAATAATATTGTCTTAACATATATTGATGTATATAAAACATTATTTATGAGGTTTTGGGGAGGAGATTGTTAGTTTATAGCAATGATGATAAATATTTAGTGAATTAATTCTGAATGAAGTCTTCTGAGGAGATAGCTATTTATGAGAAGCATTCATTTTCGTCTTTTTCACTTTTAGTTGTGATTAGCCTCAAATGTTACTTAGGTTTCAAGATCAATCTCTATAAAACCATTTCTCCTTCATTATATGAGTGAAGTTGATGTTGACTTTGGTTCTCAGGAAATGAGAAAAGATCCGTTTGACACAGCATTTTGTACAGAATTTATGGTAATGTCTTCTTATATCAAGTCTCCATACTTCAGATCTTAAAGTGTTACAAAGTTTAGTTCAGTATATTGTGTAGATTGTCATCATCAGAATGATGCAACCCATTGTTTCAAAACAAGTGTGTGTGTGTGTGTGTGTGTGTGTGTGTGTGTGTGTATAAATTTTGTCAAAATGAAACTGTTATCTGCTACTGGCTCATATCATAAAGTTTAAAATATTTTGTCCTAATTTTTATTTTTCTTATTTTGTGTTAAAAAACACAAAACGTTGTAGTCGCACAACAGCCTAGCCAACTGTCCCTCCATGTCTTTCCTTAAGGAAAGAAGAGTTTGTGAGATTGTGCCTTTCTGGGACTCTGTTCCATCCTTGTGTTTAAACATTATGTCTCTCTGTCTGGTCCCCAAAAGATGGTTTGCAGCCAAAGACGGGTAAGATATCTCACGGGAGATACAACCTAAGCCAGGCGGAACTGAGTGGGGACCCCTAATGAGCTACGTTAAAAGAATAAGGGAAGGGGCCTTGTCTCCCCTTCACCCTGCCTGGGAAAGTCTGTTGCCGGCCCTGGCTTTTCCCTTGCAGCTGTTTGTGAGAGAAGTCATGAGAACAACAAAGATCAGTCCTCTCTACTTATCTCTACGGAGCTGTTACAATATGAGAGACTTGACCCTGAGAAGGTACAGACCTTAGGTAAGACATCATGGGAACTTGTGCTTCGGCTGTTTGAAGGTTAAAATAATTGGCTTGGGATAACGTGATAAGTGAGTCTCACAAACCGTGCCCAAAACACTGCTACTCCCTTGTATACTTATCAATAAAAGCCTCCAGTCGGCTTTGTTCGGGGCTCCAGTCCTCTGAGACTGAGAGACCCCTGGCCTTAGGGAGATTTAACAACATTAAGTCTCTGTTTGTTTCTTTCTTAAAAACTTAACCCAAACCGTCCCTTCTCGCCTCCTCACTGCCCTTGTTGCGCAGGACGCGACAAGACGTATCTTGTAAAATATATATATTTTAAAAAATGATGAGGTAATACACGGACGGGATTCACATGGCCTAATTCTCAAGTTAAGTCTCATAAAATTATTTTCTAAAAGACCATAATCCATTATCATTTCATTCGAATGATTTAAGATGAATACTTAAATAAGAGGCCATGTTCACACAGACTCCCTATGCATGTGCTTCTATTCCGTATGTTCACTGGCTTGTCTTTCTCAATATCTTTTACTCTTTCCTCTTTTTTTGAACTCTAAATATGTGGGAGACACAGAAATTATACTCAGTCTGCTTTTGCTCTTGATGCATTCAAGTACAAGATCAAGACAATCTGCCCAGTTATATTGCTTTAGCGCTCTATACAACTTTCTTTCTCTCTCCATCCTTGGTCTCATCGCACCAGGCCCACTGGCCCCTTTACTCCTCCCTAAGCAGCTGAAGGCCTTTGGACTTGCCCCTTGCAATGCTCAGTCCCTCCAATGTCCACAGGACTTGTGTATCAATTATTTCTGATTTTTGCTCTAATGTTCCCTTCTCAGTAAAGGATTCTATTACTACAGAATTTACATTTCAGTTCTTCCACTACAAGCTTCCAATGCCCATTACTTCCTTTATTTGTCCTCATAGAACTTACCATCTGATTTCATCACTTCTAAAGCAGGCCTTTCATGGCCAAGTGATCTAAAATTCTAAACCCTTCTAACACTATCTTCTCATCTTCCCCCTAGTACTTTTCTCTTTATTATGTATCACTATTCCAAATTATTTTTATAATTTGCTATTTTTATTACTATTATTAGAAGTGTATCTTGGTTTTATTAAAAGGAATTACTAACTTCTTGGTGTTTCTCTGTATGGCACCATAGAGCCAAATGCTGTTTTTTTATAGACTGAAATCACTTTAGGATATTTTTTCTGCAACACTGGAGAATTTTGATCTTAAAAATACTTATGCATGTGTATATATGTATTTTTTTTAATCCTTTGCTATTAGCAGGGTTCAAGAGTTAACCCTGCTTGAGTTTGGTAATAAAAGGTTGTTGAAGTTTCAAAAAAAAATAATGGCATGCATATACCATTATTATTATTATTATTCCATTTTTGTTATTTTCAGGGTATGATCACAAAAATATCTCATACAAGTAACTGTACATTCATAGGAATATCTTTACATGGCAGATTTTGAGAAGTAGAATCGCCATGTTACAGTCTATACAGATTAAAAAAAAAAAAAAACAGACACTACTCATGGATTTCCAAAAATTATTTACACATATCCCTTGTCATTGTACATGACAATGCCAAACTCCCCATATTCTCAACAACATCTTACACTATGCCTCCATGAGTTTTTGCCAATCTGATTAAGAACTATGTTAACAAGTTTAACATATTTTCAGATCTTTACTGGCCTTTAGCCATTTTCATGACTTCTTTGTAATTTAAACATTGATATAATTGACCATATCTCTATTTGGTTATTTGCATTTCTTCTCAATGATTTTGAGTACCTTTTGATGTATTTTATGTGTAAACTATTTGTTATTAGTTTGTAAATACTTTTTGGGCTGGTGCTGGTATTTTATTAAGCTATACTTATCCTGTGTTTTGTCCCACATAAGAGAAGTCAGTGATCCCAGTTCCATTTAATAATGTATTCATCAGTTCTTTCATGATATGAAATATTTTATCATTTAATAAAATTAGATAGAAAGATAGATACACAGATTTGCTTTTGATTCTTGTCTTTCGGATGTATTTTACCAACAATATATTCCCTCAATTGGGGGGAAGTTACCATAGCTTTATACTACATTTCTATGAGTGCTAGGGCACTTCTTTCTTTCTTTGTTATGCATTATCAAAATTCCTTTGCTTCCTTGTTCTTTTCTGAATATCTTCCCCTAAACTTATGTTAGGCAATGATCACTATTGTTTTTCACACAAAGAATGGCTTAACTTTAGCCATAGTAAAAATTTAGTGAGGCAAAACACATTGAATTTACTGTCTTTTAAATGAGCTCAATCAGCAACCCTTTTAAATAAAATACTTATAAAGTATATAATTATTGTTCTCTCACTCTATTTGTGTTTCTTACTGTGTAAAACAATGAACACTACTTAAAAGCAAATCAATTCCTTTCTTAATGAAAAACAACTATTATGAAAGAGCTATTAAATTTCCCCACAATAAAATGTATGTTAATTAAGATAAAACAACAATATCTGCCTCATCCTTATAGATCACAAGAGAAAAAAAACATGCCAAACATTTTCAAAATCACTATTTCTTCTCAACCTACTTTTTGTTTAATTCTTTTCATATGTTTAGAAGGAAATAAGAAAAACAATAGGTATTCTCCATTCTTCTTGACCTTTTTTCTGAGTCTCCATACTCCTTGAGTATTCACAATGGTGGCCACCTGGCTTTTTATACTGCTGGAACCTTTGGCCCTACTATGGCATTTGAGAACACTAGTTTGCCTTCCTTCTTTCTGTCTAATTGGCAGCCTGCCGCAGAACTTTAAATTCTATTATTTTTTTCCTAAAATAAAAACGCTCTACATTTTTTTTCTCTTTCAACACCCATCTATCTTTCTACATTAGCATGGTTTCTACCCTCCCTTTTGCTAGATGATTCATATCAGCACCGTTCTTCTCAATAACAGTTCTCTTTAGATTCATGCTCAAAATTCTCAAAACACACTTTATTGTAATTCGTTACCAACCAGTTTCTTCTTCTCAAGTGTTCTCAGTTTCTGTTGATATTATCATATGATATTGGTTACCTGTGTTCACTATTTATGATTTCTTTTCTAGTTCTCCCATACTAACCAGAAGCATCCAAATAAAACAAACAAAAAAAACCCAAAAAAATACAACTATAATCATTTTTTTCTCATAATACATTTTTATCTTTCCCTTTTCTGCTATTGCAACCATCACCACCATTTCTAGACTGTTATTACTTTGCCAGAATGTCTCAATAGTTGTATGCTGTTCTTCCTAAATTCACAAATACGATTGCCAAATAATTTTCCAAAATCACATTGCCACTGCCCTTCTAAAGAAAAATAGTAGTTTCTCAATAAATATTTATTGACTATCTGGTTGAACGTTCACTTACTCCCCATTACCAATAATATATTTATAAAATACTCCATAATAGCAATTAAGATTTCTGTGTTATAATGTTATCCTTCTTGAAATCTCTATTCTGAGACATAAGTTCTGATTTCCCCATTGTCCTGTGACATATCCATAATTATATCTCTGCATTCATAACTTGTTATGTATATAAAAGCTGCATCAGTTATTTTCATTCAAATGCTGTAGAAATAGAAAATTGATTTCCAATGAAAAGTTTCTTAATTGTTAAAGCTTTCCATGACTTTATACCTTGTTTACATTGTCTGTGTTATATAACTCACTGAACACTTGTCTATTACTTTGTACTATAGTTATCTCTGGCTATATGTTATATTTCCAAATAAACTATAAACTTAAAATGTGTGAGGCATATCTTTACTATTTGGTCTCTCCCAACTTGTTCCAAGTACCTTTTAAGATTACAGTGCAACATGGTGTAATGGAAAGAAAATTGGGGCGGGGGTTTTCATTGTATCCCTGTATCATAAAATAATACTTTTTGATAATTCTTACCATGCACCTTTCTAGGCTCATTATCTAACTCCTCCTACTTCCACACATTCTACTAACAATATTTTCTGTTGTTGTTGCAGCCACCTGAACTTGTCTGCCATCCTGGATATACTTGTACTCCTTTCATCATTGTGAAATTCTATAAAATTCACACTGTAAGATATAGGACTGTGTATCCTTTAGCTCAAGATTGTAATCTTTAGCTCAAGATTATTTACATGTTGATTGCCACATTCTACCAACTAGTGGAAAACATAATTTTACAAATTCAAGTGAAGTCCAATCAATCCCAGATTTCTGCATCAGGGTTTCCCATCTCCTTTTTTCCCCATAATTAAATCTAAGTTTTAGGGCCTTATAAAATGTAAGCATGTTGGTGAGGTCTCTCGTTCGGTGGTGATTAATGTTGCTAACATCAATTACCTTGTACATCACTAATATTGATACCCATGGAGATATCTGGCTTTCTTCCTGGACATGTAGTCCAAATGGTATCCAGCACTGTAAACTTTGGTCCTAACCTCAAGGTCCTTTAGTTTCTTAGACTTTCAGTGTCTCAATAAATAACTCTCAGTGATTACTTTTCTTTTACTGGGGCATTTCGGGCTATGTGCTGCTACCTTTCATTCTCCTTTACCAGGCACACCATGAATTTGCCTCTACTATGCTTTTCCTTTCCTACGTCATTCTTACATAATAACAGAGAGACCTCCAGTGTTGATTTGCTTTTATCTCAAATTCCATGTCCATGTCAATACTGTTCCCTATCCAGTAATAGTCCTATCACCTCTCTTTGGCATTAACTTTATAATGTTCCCCTGGGGTACAGCAAACACATCACCATTTGTTTTAATCCCTGCAATTTGTTTCTCCTAGATTGAATTGCATGTTAAGTAGGTTCACTGAATATTTTACATATAATTTTTTGCCAACCTTATTAGGGAGATTGGAGGCAACCGAGGTTAAAACTTGAACATTAAGAAAGAGGATAAAATTGTAGCAGAATTCCAGCATACATGCACTGGAGAAATGTATTAACAATGACATATGTTTTTTATTCCCCCATCTCTATTGTTCAAGAGAAATTTTCCCCAATAATTATTTTAAATAAAAATTTTACTGAAGTATAACTTAAATATAGTAAGATTCACAAATCATAAGAGTAAAAGTCAATAATTTTCTATCTGTAATTATCACCCAGATCAAGGAAGAGAAAATTATAATAAGCTCTTACTCCTTTCTGGTTAGAAGCTTAGCTCCCAAATTACCATTATACTCACATCCTAAACGTTAACTTAGTTTTGCATATATATATACATACATATATATATACATGTATGTATATATATATGTGTGTGTATATATGTATATATATATATATAATTTAGATATACATAGGTGTGTATACATATATATATATGTGTGTGCATATATCTATATCTGTATCTATATCTATATCTGTATCTATAGTGCCCAAAAATGTATATACATTTTAAGAGAGGAAAAAACTATTAAAATTGTAATACCCGATATATACTGATAACAAAAGATGTATACAAGTCACGTTTGACTTCTGCAATTACAAGAGGTGCGCAAAGAGGTTACTATCAGCATCCAGACACTTCTGATTACTGCAAACCACTGCTTGAGCAGCGTTGACCAAAGTGTCCACTTGTATACATATTTTTGGTACCCCTGGTATATATGTGTGTGTACACACACACACACTTACACACACACACACACACACACACAGTTTATACTCTTTTAATGTCTTTCTCTTGAAATTCAACCTCTGAGATTCTTCCTTATACTTATTTATTCATTCTAATTACTACCATTTTATGCATATATCATATAATTTATCCATAGTTTTTGTTCATGGACACTTGACATATTCTCAGATTTTAGCAATTATGAATGTTGCTGTCATTCACATTGTTTAAAATATCTTTTTTTTAGTTTCAAGTGTACAACATGATATAATAGTTAGATGTTTACACCCCCACAAAGTGATAACTCCCCAAATCTACTACCCCTCTAACCTCATATATAGTTGTTACAATACCACTGACTGTACTTTACATCTCATGATATATAAATTTAATTATACTTGACATTTAATATTATTCTATTTCAGCTTCTGGTGTATAGTGCAGTGGTCAGGCACCTACACAGTCTATTAAGTAAGACTGAGAAAGACAAATACCATATGATCTCACTTATGTATAGAATCTAAAGAACAGAAAAAATGAGCAAATAAAACAGAAATAGACTCAGAGATATGTAGAAAAAAATGATGGTTGCTAGATGGGAGGGGGGTGGAGATGGGAGAGAAGGTGAAGGGTTTAGGAAGTACAAATTGCTAGTCACAATATAGTCACGGGGTATGAAATATAGTATGGGCAATATAATCAATAATGTAAAGATTATGTAGAGTATCAGATGGGCACTGAACTTATCTGGGGATCACTTCATAAAAATATATTTTGATGCACACATATATGTATATTCATATAAACATATGTACACCATTCTGCTGGTTACAACTAGGAGTGGAAGTACTGGATCAGACTATGTCTTTAGCTTTAGCTGATATCAGCAATCTGTTTTATGAACTACTAGGCTATATTATTTTTTGTTTTGCTTCATTTCTTAGTTTCTTGCCCAATAGACTTTAACAATTTAGTAAGTCCTTGGGGAAGAATCTGCAGGATCTAAAGTTTATTTTTGTACTCCTTACTCACTGAGAGATTACTCTGAATTCCTGGCTGCCCATACTGCAATTTTTGTCTCTTCTTCCATCTGAGATTATTTAAAGCTTCACTAGCTTCTCTAAATTTTAGCGTCAGCCCTGACTAAATTCTTAGGTTCTTATCCTACACCAAACAATGGTACATGACCATAGGAAAAAGCAGCTTAAAGAAGGTCCACTTCTCTGAAAACACTCTTAAGATCTTGATGACTGCATGTCTGGTTGAATCAGCAGTTCTCTAATATCTTCAATTTTGTTTCGTTTGTTTTCTGACATGACATTTTATGCAGTTTTCTTGTTTGTTTGGCTTTTTGTTTGTTTGTTTCTCTCAATTGGGACATTGATCTTCTAAGAACTTTCTCTCTAACATATTTGGTAAAAATGTTAGAGCATCTTCAGTTGAGGATTTTGGGGGGATGGACTGGTGATTGTTCCAGATTTCTTCAGTTGAGATAGTTGAAGTATCTCCCACCCCGGGAGGTACAACATTGTACCTTATATTCATAAACTATAGAAGGGAATCTATGTACTGAACAATACTTCTGCCAAAGATGCTGTACATTTTGAACCTCTGATCCCAGAGGCTAAAATAAGCTTTATGCTAATGTGTGTCCTTGTCTCCACAATCAAACATTTCGAATGAAGCAACATATGCAAATCATTCCAACTCTGTTCAAATAACAGATGGTGGAATGCTTCCAATTCTAATAGTTCTGCAACTAACAATTGTCATAGCTCTGGTATTTATTAGAACTGATCATTTACCTTCTAAACTGCCATTTACAAAAATTCCATGTCATTTCTCAAACTATTTAATATCATTCATAACGTCAGAATATAAACATGAGATTCAAATCAGTTCTTACACTGTCCTTGAATGGTGCAAAGACTGTAAGATACTATCAAACAAAATGAAAGAATTGAAGTGAAAAACTGTAGGAACTTAAATTGATATTTTCCTTTGCTAGTATAATTATGTTTTTATGAGTGCAAACATTGTTTAACTTGACAAAAAGGGAGACTTTCTGTAATTACTGGGCCCACTTTACGTAAATCTTTATTGATTTATCCAAAAAATATGTAATAAACAGTCACTCCAGCCTAGGCAGAAGTTTTCATGTAAGTAGCTTTCATGTATACAAAGCACATTTGTTAAATGACCATGCTTGTTACATCCAGATTCTGTCTCACTTACATTGAATTTATTATTATTTTATTTTTAGAAATCTTAATTTAAAAAATGTGCTAGGAATTTTGTTACTTCCAAAATAAAGATTAAAGACAATGTATAATTACAAAAATATCAAATCCCAAGGTTGGGGTAGAGTAGAAATCAATCTCATACTTCCAACCGTGTTTACCACTTGTATAGCAATTATCATAAGTGCTTCCCCACCACTAAGAGTGAGAAAGAAAGCTGTTGCTGTTGCTGCCACTTCTGTGTTGTATGTTGCTGTTTTATCCAGTCTATTCCTGTAAATAACTTCTCAAAAATCTTAAATACCTATTTCAGAAGCACTCCTTAAAAGCAAAGTACCCACTCATCCTTCTCAGATTTAGTATTCAGCTGCCAAAAATTCACAAAGGACATAATAGGCCTACTGAGAAAAAAATAAAAAAATAAAATAAAATAAAATTATACCCCCGTGTTATATTTAGGCACAACTGTTTATTTTCTCTTTTCACGGTGACAGCACATTTTTTTAAGTTAATGCATAGACACTTAAATAAAACAGATTTTAAAAAATTAATGAAAACTGAATTGGGAACAAAATGCTTTCAATTTGACATAGGTAAATAAAAATACTTATACTTCATTACCATATTTTATCATACATTTGGGGCTTTAGGATTTTTGTTTTTTTTGATGAGTGTACATACCATCAATATTTCTGAATGGCGTTGGGGAGAATAACATCGTATGTCTGAAGTAAGATTACTTCTAAGTTATTTCAAGTAGATATATTTCAATTAAAATCATGGGACAATAATACACATCTAGAAATCTGCATAAATATGTGTAGTCCCAGCTCTGACACTAACTACTCCTTTCTCTGGACAGGACACATCCTAACCTTGTAACAATAACATGGAGAGTTGGAATTCATAATCCACTGAAATATCTTTCAGATTTAGTGATTTATCACCTGTTTCTGGCTTTCTTCAAACAAAGGACTTCACTCATAACAACATCTTTGCAAAAGAATTCTATGTAGTTTGTTGTCTTTCAATTTTTTTTATTATTCTTCATAATATTTTCCTACCCTGCCAGGCCTCACCTTGCATATATCTGCCCAACTCACTATACATCAATCATTTGCTTCTCTAACTATGATGATTATCATATCAAGTATACATTGATCTGTTTGACTGTCAATACCTACAATAACCCTTCCCAATCCAATTCTGACATTTCAATTTTATATTCCACTAGCCCTCCCAATATAACTTCTATTTCCACCACACTGTTCCTTTTATTTTTCATGTTTTCTTCCTTTCAACCTCACCGTTGATATACCTATAAATTTACTTCTGCTGTTCTTTACAATCAAAATGTTTTTTTCCTTTTACTCTCGTCTTCACCATTTCAAAAGAGCATCATCTTTTCAATGTCCACATACAATGACTTTAGATTATGGTTTTATTTTTCTTAATTCCTATGCAAGTATGACAAAGTGTTTATAAATCCCCCCCCCAAAAGCATAGTGCCATAAACTATGTAACAAACATGTATGTGGTTGGTCACATCGTAACATGTGGACCAATTTTTCTGAATTGCTTGTCACATATTCATATAATTCATGTAATCTCATTTAAGGATAAGGAAGTGTCAGTTTAGATCAAGAAACTTAATGATACACATCAGACATAAGAAGGAGATGTGTAATTAAATTGAAATTGTTCTAAGGTACCAGGAATCAGTTAATGCGTTCTCATAACAAGGTGTAAAAGAGCTATGAGAATAAAAAGAAGGATGCTTTAAAAAGGATTTGTTTGGGATGGCCAATTAGCTCAGTTGGTAGCTCAGTTGGTTAGAGCATAATGCTAAAAACACCAAGGTTGCCAGTTCAATCCCTGCATGGGCCACTGTGAGCTGTGGCCTCCTTAAAAATAAACAAAAAAACAAACAAACAAACAAATAAATTAATTAATGCATACCTACGTACCTACATACATACATAGGATTTTTTTTTTTGTTGTGC
Source organism: Rhinolophus hipposideros (assembly GCF_964194185.1). NCBI lineage: Eukaryota > Metazoa > Chordata > Mammalia > Chiroptera > Rhinolophidae > Rhinolophus > Rhinolophus hipposideros. The sequence continues at coordinate 58,268,056 of NC_138050.1, forward strand.
ATTCAGAGCGACTCAAGGAGAATGTGTGGATGGGCCTCATGTCTCTCAATTCAAGCTAAGTGACAAACGCTTCACTGGATCATTTCTAAAGTTCAAAACCTGTCTCCTATATTTGGGGGTATGGGACAGTGGTGTATCAGCCAGATTTCTTCTAATACATATACATATATGGGGGAGGAGAGAGAGAGACAGAGAGAGAGAGAGAGAGAGAGAGAGAGAGAGAGAGAGAGAGACAGAGAGAGAGAGAGAGAGACAGAGAGAGAGAGATTTTGAGGAAATGGCTCACATGATTGTGAAAATTTCTTTCAAAGTTGAAGCTGCTCCACTTCTCCAACTCCAGCTGGCTATGAACTAGCTACCTGCAGCCAGGGAAAGAGCTGGGCTTGGCTCCCTCCCTTATGCTCTTCACCTCTCTCTTCACTCATTACCCTGTTTCCCCGAAAATAAGACCTTGCTGAGCCATCAGCTCTAATGTGTCTTTTGGAGCAAAAATTAATGTAAGACCTGGTCTTGTTTTAATATAACATAAAACCAGGTCTTAATATAATATAATATAATATAATATAATATAATATAATATAATATAATATAATATAATATAATGACATAATATAATATAATACCAGGTCTTATATTAATTTTTGCTCCAAAAGATGCATTAGAGCTGATGGTCTGGCTAGGTCTCATGTTTGGGAAAACACGGTAAGTGCTATTTCTAACTATTTAGGTATTGAGGGGTTTGCATGGAAGAGAGAAAAGGGGAGCAAGAAAGTCTAACTTGGAGTAAGTGGAGCTGCGGAATCTGCACTTTAGGTTACTGGTAACTGTATATCACTACCTCTTCTGATTGGCACTTGGAGTACTGTGGTGACCTAAGCCCCATTGCCAGGACCATTGCACCTGTGGCCTTTGTGCAGTCAGTGCGTGATCCTCTGGCTCATCATCTATGTGCCTGTCAGTCTCTAGGGACTCTGTGATGCCCTCACAACTCTAGGGTGAGGACTGTATCCCCTTTTAGGTTGTTCTGTTAAACATAATTTAACATGATTTAATTCTGGCTCTCTCTCAGGTTTATAAGGACCACGGATTCTGTGTCCTGGAAAACTCAAGTGAAACAGATCAAACCCAGTGAAGAAGCTACCTTTTGTTTATGTCTATCATCATGCCCAACAGTGCTGCTTGCCTTTGAGATTTTTCAGGCAGCTTAAATAACACCTCTGATAGCTACAGTTTTTAGTTATTCAATCAAACACTAATCTAGATGCACCTGTTTAACAGGACAACCTAAAAGGGGATACAGTCCTCACCCTAGAGTTGTGAGGTCATCACAGAGTCCCTAGAGACTGACAGGCACATAGATGATGAGCCAGAGGATCACGCACTGACTGCACAAAGGCCACAGGTGCAATGGTCCTGGCAATGGGGCTTAGGTCACCACAGTACTCCAAGTGCCAATCAGAAGAGGTAGTGATATACAGTTACCAGTAACCTAAAGTTCAGTAACCTAAAGTTCAGATTCAGCAGCTCCATTTACAAAGTTAGACTTTCTTGCTCCCCTTTTCTCTCCTCCATGCAAACCTCTCAATACCTACATAGTTAGAAATAGTACTTACCGTGTTTTCTCACACATGAGACCTAGCCAGATCATCAGCTCTAATCTTTTGGAGCAAAAATTAATATAAGACCTGGTATTATATTATATTATATTGTATTATATTATATTATATTATATTATATTATATTATATTATATTAGACCTGGTCTTATATAAGACCCGATATTATATTATGTTATTATATTGTATTGTATTACATTACATTATATTATATTATATTATATTATATTATACTATACCCAGTCTTATATTATATTAAAATAAGATTGGGTCTTATATTAATTTTTGCTCCAAAAGACGCATTAGAGCTGAGGGCTCAGCTAGGTCTTATTTTGGGGTAAACACGGTAATGAGTGAAGAGGGAGGTGATGAGCATGAGGGAGAGAGCCAGGTCCAGCTCTTTCCCTGGCTGCAGGTAGCTAGTTCACATCCAGCTAGAGTTGGAGAAGTGGAGCAGCTTCAACTTTGAAAGAAATTATAAAATTGAGTATTCCATGTGGATGGACATTCTCAGAACTGATTTGAGATTTTTGTAAAGGTTTCTTTAATAACCAAAGGAAATTTTGCCAAATAGTAGTTATTAAAAAAGCCATGAGACTGAATTTTCATCCAGAGACATATGGAGAAGTTTCCATAGTATACATTTTAAAAGTAAAATGAAAAAAAGACACATTAAAATTGCTTCTGATGACTCAAATTTGTACAATATTCTGGTTGCAATACTCCACAGGCTGCAGAATACATGGTTGCAAAATATAATAAAATAGAATATTAGAGTAAGAATGCTTTAGAAGTTAGGAGTTATACTGAAACGTGTAGGCTTGGAGAGAAAGAAAAGGGGGAAAATGAATAAGTGTGGTTTGTTTGATAGAAAAGGGGAGGCAGTTTTTACGGGAGATATGCATTTGTATTGCAACGTAGTGGCATGTAACAATTCTTAAGGGCTATAGCAAAGAACTTTGATTTCACAGGCAATTGAAAATCTAAAGGTTTTTTGTATATATACCTCTATGATTCAATCTGTGATGCATTTGCAAATCTCTAGTGATAATATAGATAAATACATCTAGAGAGAAACTAGATCAAAGATGGCAGAGTAGACAAACACTTTTTGAGACCTTCCATGAACACATTCAACATACAACTAAATTATAGAACAACCAACCTTGAGAACCATCTGAAGTCTAGCTGAATAGAAGTTTTATAACTGAAGACATAAAGAAGAAGCCACGTAGAGACTAGTAGGAGGGGCAGAGACATGAAATGAGCTGGCCTCAAACCTCGGTGTGGTGGTTGAGTACCGGAAGGGATATTTCGGCCACAGAGGCTCCCCCTGTAGGAGCAAGATACCCCAGACCCACACCTACAATGCCCCCAATACTGGGGGTACTTTCCCCTTGAGTAACCAGCCCCGCCTGTTTTGCACTCTTTTTTCGAAAGCTGTCAGACCCCAGGCAGGCAGCAACTAGCCTCAGTGTACCGCATGAAGCTTTATCAGTAGCTGAACCTTAAGGCAGCCAGCAGATGGCAGCTGTCCTCAGGGTGTCCTGGCTTTTTGCAGAGCCACCCCAGGCCAGGTACTGGCGGCAGACGTCCACAGTTCAAAGCATGGCCTCTTCCGTGAGACTCTAACTTTAGCACAGGCAGAGGACAACTGGGAATTGCTTTTCAGCTCCTTCCAAGTAGCCCCCAGCCAGTCACAGGCAGAGGGTGATCTGGACCTGCTCTGAAGCCCCTCCCAATAGGCCCAGAAACACCATATTTGGAGGTTGTCTTCAGACCACAGCAGAGCATTTCCTATTAGCCCCACAGGGACATATGAAAAGGGTGGTTTCAACAGACACAAGAACCTACTAGGGCAACTCAGTGACCTAAGCCCCCAGCACAGCAGTCTATAAGCTGTGGACATGGCCAAACCCTACAGCCTATCAACATGACTGGTCAATTCCACCCACAAACATGTCAATAGAAATCAAGGCTCAAATATAACAGGAAGGCACATACAACCCTCACAAGGGACACCCTTTGAGCAACCAAAGCAGGTGACCAGGGAGGCTGTGTCGGGACCCCACAGGACACCTACTACATAGGACCACCTGGCCAAGACTGGGAGATGTAGTAGATCCACCTAATACATAGAAAAAAATCAGAGAGAGGCAGCCAAAATGAGGAAACAAAGAAATGAATCCCAAATGAAAGAACAGGAGAAAACTCCAGAAAAAGTACTAAACGAAATGGAGGCAAGCAACGTGCCAGAGACAGAGTTCAAGGATGCTCAAGGAGCTTAGTGAGAACCTCAACAGAGAGATAGCAAGCATTTAAAAAAAATAAATAAATAAAAGGACATAGAGACCATAAAAAAGAACCAGTATGTTGTACACCTGAAATTAACACAAAATAATATTCAATGTCAGCTGTAATTTAAATATTTAAAATGGGTAGGAAAAGTAAAGGGGGCAAAGTGATCCAAATTTCCAGGTAGAAAGCAAATAATTCATGAGGATGTGATATAAAGTATAGGGAATATGGTCAATAATATTGGATTAGCACAATGTGGTTGCTGGACTTATCACGGTGATCACTTCTTTGGGTATATAAATTTTGAATAACTATGGTGTACACATGAAACTAATATAATATTGTAAGTTAGCTCTATTATTTAATAAAAATCTTAAGAAAAGATAAATATATCTATATACATCCGTGTATGCTACTATGTAATATCTGGTATTGTCCTATTTAATGTAAACCAGTCATCTTGTATATTTTAAGCTATAATACCTTCATCGTTTTTCATTCTTTAAAGAAAAAACATTTTAAAACAAATCAAGTCCTAGAATTTTAGACTTTAGACACAATTTCCCTAATGACTTTCTTCTGTGAGATATATATATATATATATATATATATATATATATATATATATCTCACAGAAGAAAGTCATTAGGGAAATTGTATATATATATATATACATGAAATTGTATATATATATATATATATATATATATAATTGTATATATATATATATACATAGATATAGATATAGATATATAGATATAGATAGATCTAGATCTAGATTTCATATATATACATATATACAGATATAGATAGATATAGATAGATATGTATATATAGATATGTACAGCTATATATCTGTATATACATCTATATACACATAGATATGTAGATATATATCTATATATATCTACATATATATCTACATATCTATATATACATATATACATATACATATATATACATATACACATATATATACATATATACATATATACATATACATATACATATATATACATATATACATATACATATATATATCTAGATATCGATAGATATAGATGATAGATAGAGCTATCTACCATACACACACACACACACACACACACACACAAAGGCCAAATAGAAAATGAGGATGGCATAGGAGAAAGTAGGTGCAGTTAAATAACAAGAAAAACATGAAATTGTCAAGCCAAGGATGGGAGCCTTTAACAAACAACTTGTGAACAGCTTATTGGATCCCCCTGACACATTTTATTATGTCACTAGAAACTTGTACATAGAGGCAATATCATCCTTCTAAAGCTATGCACTTCTTCCTCCATGGCTTCTCCTTTCTGAGCATTCCTATCTACCCCATATTTCTTACTATGGCAACAGAAGTTCTCAAGAAACATGAGCTTTTCCTGTCTCACCTCCTACTGCCTATGAGTCACGTTTTAAACAAACAAACAAACAAACAAACAAATACATAATAAATAATAAATAAATAAATACATACATAAATAAAAAATTATATATATATATGTATATATATATAAAACCATCCAACTATTTCAAAAGTCATTCATAGTCCTTTATGAATGAGTCTGATTCCTTTCTAACCTCATCTCTTACAGTTTTTTTATTTATTTTTATTTATTTTATTTTTTTTTTGCATGTACCATATATTCCAGTCAAGTAGAAGTGCAGAAAAATCTCAGTGATTTAGTGTACAATTAGGGCATGGATAACACCAAGTCATTTTTAAAACAAATTATAAATATTGAAAAAGGAATTCATTGCGGTAACTTTCAACAGGAATATGAAAGCTCATATTCTTATCATGATAAACAGCTAGTGGATAATGAAATTTTATTGCCTGTTTTGGAGGAGTAGAGATTCCTTAGATCTTGGTGCCAAATCATGGCAGTTAGGCTCCAAGCCCTGCTTTACTGGAATCAGCCGTTCCCACTAATCTTGAAGACATTCTTAGAACAGACTAGAAGATTACTCCTCTATTCACAAATATCTGGTCCAATCCTCTTCTCTACTACATGTGAATTAAGAGTAAAGGTATTAGAGAATAGTAATCAAAAGGCTTGATTTTTGATTAATTAACAACTATAATTATTTTTCTGCTTTATACCTACTATCTGTGCTACCTTTGGGAACACTGCGAACTAGTTCTCTCAAGTCCTCAAAATTCTCACCTGGAAAATCGAACTGCAATTTATGATTTAAAACAAAATATAACTAAAAAAGAAAAATATTTAAAAATCAAATAGTTAGAAGACTGCTGCTCTAAATTTTGATGAACTTAGTTTTACAGCTACAGCTTTCCTTTCAGTTTTTAACCTGGTAGTGCCGAAAAGTCTATGTTCACCTACAGTAACTTTAATTTTATTTTCCTCTGATTCATGGAACATTCAATTTCACATTGGATTTTAACTGTCTTTTTAACTGTTCTTTTATACAAGGACTGTTCATTTGCCATATAAATGGGGGGAAAAATGATGTTACTATTTAGCACTTTCAAAACACTGGTACTGAAATAAATATTTTTAGTAACCAACTTATCAATAAGTTGCAGGCTTATTATCTTTCTTGGAATCATGTCTTCCCTAGAGCTATTATTGATTCCATTCCATTTATTTTTTGTTAAATAAATTTGTTCACTTAATTTTTAGACTTGAAAATTTAAAAATCAAATAAACATATAAAGCATGGGGAAAGTACTCAAAATTTTTTCATAGTCTCTTACAAAACAATACATAAAACCCCTTTTATTAAACCCATTTTATTAAATGTTATTTAACATTTTTCACTATGAAAACTTTTATTCATAGTTGCAATCATTCAGTAAATAAAAATGTATGTTCTGCTTTATTCATGTAACAAGAAAAACAAGTCCCTTTCTATATTATTTTAATTGCTTTGTAAATATAAATTTAATGATTACAAAAATACTCTCCATTTAAGGTTTATATCCTACTGTACTTAATTATTTCTACTCATACATTGTTTCAAAATACAAATTTTAAAGAGTTGTTTAACAATCATTTCTAGAAACAGCATTGTAGATAATGTTTGGGGAATCTCTCCATGCTTACAGATTACTATGATATCGTTAGATTAATTTTTGAACTGCTTGCCAAAATAAAGTTACCTGGTAACATAATATGATAATCTTATGCTTTTTATATTTATTGTCATCTGTAACACTGATTTTTATCATCTACTTTTAGCATATCATTTTACTGAAATAAATTGTCTATAATTTTTCCTTTAAACATTTTAAATGTATTGTTATATACCAAAAACTATTATAGGTGTTGATGATACACTTGTGAATGAGATAGAAATAATCCCTTTTCTGGGAGTTGCATTTTTAGTAGAGTGAGAGATAAAACATATCCTAAATCAAATAGGAAGAATGAAACAGAAAAATTAACAGGAAGGAAGAACGCAAGGAAAGCAGGAAGGAAGGAAGTGTTGGAAAGGGGGAAGGAGGGAGGGAGAGAAGGAAAGAAGGAGAAAATATGAAACAAAGAAATAAACAGAGAATGAAAAAGGAGGTACAATAATGAAAATAAAACTGCTTCTGCGGATAATTGTAATCTATGTGAACAGTTAGTCTGCCTAATATGGAGATAATAAAAAATAAAAATTAAAAATTAAAGACATGACTAATGAATTGAACACAAAGTTTAAAATAAAAGCACTAATACATGCCTGTCGAAAGAGTTAGGGAGTAATAGTTCAAAGTTCAGAATTTTCATAGTAAAAGTAATCAAGTGCAACATCAATCAATTATGGGAAACTTGAGACTCATGTGTAAGTGAAATTCAGTGTCTCAAATGAAAGAAGTGCATCCTTATGAACTAGATGCAAAGCTTACAAGGTGGCACACTCTATATCAAGGAGATGCCTCATTTTTCTACATTTTGGGGATGATCTTCTTAAAGTCAACAGTTAAAGATGGAGGAATTTTATGAAATCTGTCTTATCATAAACGTCTCCAGGAATCTGAGACACAGAAACCTATCATCTTGCCAAGGCAGATTAGAATGCTAATGTGTATATTAACTAATGAGAGCATTGCTCAAGCAAATTTAATCATTTTGATTTTTCATTGATATTTGAAAGGAAGAAGTCTGATTACATTATCAAGCCTATTTCTCACAGGCAGAGCTATAGAAGCACTTAGAAGAGGACACCTGGCATCATATTTTTTCTGAGGGAGGGTCTTAGCTTATCCTAATTAGGATGACTGAATACATTCCAAATAAATTTGTTTATTATCTTCTTCGCAAATGATCACTGAACATATGATGATTAAAAAGGACTTCCAAATGCAAATATCTCAATTAGGGAAAATGGGATTCCAAGAAAGATAATAAGCCTGCAATTGATAAACTGGTTACTAACAATATTCATATTCCAGTACCAGTATTTTGAAAGTGCTAAATAGTAACACCATTTTTTTTATTTATATGGCAACTGATTAGGATTGTGTTCAAGATAGTACTTCTTAAACTGAACATTTTACCTTTGATTTTTTTTCTGTCTATTGCAATTACTAAGTTTTCAATTGCCAGGAAATGTCCCAATTTGAGGCTTAGCATACTATTATAGTGGAGCAGTTGTCTGCATAACAATATTTTTGAAAATTAATTAGGCATTGAGATAATGATCCTTTTTCCTCCTTGGGATTCTTACTTGCTTAGAAATAGTATGAACTGTTTTTGTGTTTTTTTTTTTTTCCAAGTTGAGTGGTGGTTTTTACAGAACAATGAGAGCCATTCAGTGTGGGCGTCTTTTGCTTTAAAGTGCTGTCTTCTATTGTAAAATTAAATTAAGCAAGCTGTGTTTAATATTAATGCTATTTCCCATTTCTTAATGGGTTCATATTTACAGCAGTGTAACAAATGTCTGGTTTAGATGGGTGAGTGGGTCTGTTATAAAGAAATGTTTATTAATCAGTTCTTCAAGTAGATATGTTTTATCATTTTGTTTTTCTCCTCCTCAGAGTGTGCACCGTTGTCAGGAGTGACTTTGCCATCCTTTTAAATCAGTCTTTTGCAAATTGGGTTTCCTAGAAGCATCTACCAACCCCGAAGGTTTGGAATGAACTGATCCGGGGCGATGTGTGGCATTGCATTTCATTAAGCTTCCTAGATCTCACCCACCTCTCATGTTTGTTAGGCCAGGGCCAGGGGACAAGTGGAAGTCCCCGTGCACTGTGTTCAAACATTCTACAGCTCTGCATTAAGTAATGAAACTCTCAATAAGGCATGATTGATCCTCCTCCTGTGATGTTTAAGTAGTGATTAGGACTCAAAAGGCTGGGTTCACATGCTGAATTTGAGAACTCCTGGGAGTTCTCACAGGAACATGACATTATCAAGTGAGTAGAATTGTCCCATTCAGAGATCTTACCCCACTTCTCTTCCTATCCCCAGCTCTATCCTGCATTGTGACACACTTGTGTGGACACCATGCCCCACTACGCTGCCTCTTGAGCAGCTCTTGGTACTAGGGATGTGCACAGTAGACATTGCACAGTAGACAGGGCATGGTCTGCCTTTGAGATGAGATAATGGATGTATCACAGGGTCTCTGCCAATACTGGAAGTGGGCTGGGCCTTTTTCTCAGGGAATTCTGGAGTCTGGGTACCTAGAGCACAGTGTAGATGGGAAGGGATACAGACTTCGAATGGGAGTGACTCTCAAGGGGAGTAGCTCCACCTGAGGAAAAGCAGAGAAGGTCTCCAGTATAAGCCCCCAGGGCACCAGTGAAGGGCTAGGATTGAGAATTATGGCTCCACACTTCTGTGTGGAGGTCGTATAGTGCCTTAGGTCTGAACAAACCAAGGCCTGTCATTGTACTACTTAGGAATGACATACCTAAGCTTCGTAAATGACTAATTTTCAGCATTCCAAAATATTTTATTACAGTATTATCTGAAACAATACTTTAGGTATTTCATTATATAAATACAATTCTAACCTAATATTTAACCCTGATTTCTTTGTGTGTGTGCGCGCACACAAGCACATGTCTGTCTGTCTTTCTTTGTCTCTGTTTTGTCTCCTTCACTTTGAGCCTATGTCCCATAGACGTCTCTATTTCATTCTCTCCATTTTTGGTTATTCTTTCTCTAACATGCACTGTGTTTTTCTCTTACTATCACTGTTGCATTGTGTCTCACTTTCTCTCTTTAACATACATACATTCACATACACTCAAACACACACACATATACACAGACAGGTATCAAGCAGACTGAAATATAGGTACATAGAAGAGTTAGGTACATATATGATTTGATCAGAAATATTCAGAGATTGAAGCTATAATTGTACTTTGCATCCAAATCAGAATCCTTCTCCTACCTGAATAAAATTTTTATACAAGATTTTTATTTTTATTTTTTCACTTTCCACATATTTCTCTAGACTGGAAGAAAATAAGTATGATGAAATGCCACCATTTTAACTACCGTGTTTCCCCGAAAATAAAACCTAGCCAGACCATCAGCTCTAATGTATCTTTTGGAGCAAAAACTAATATAAGACCCAGTCTCATATTACATTACCCGGTCTTATATAAGACTGGGTCTTAATATATAATACAATATAATATAATACAACATAATATAATACAATATAAAATAATACAATACAATACAATACAATACAATACAATACAATACAATACAATACAATACAATACAATATAATACCAGGTCTTATAATATAATATAATATAATATTATATAATATAATACCAGGTCTTATACTAATTTTTGCTCCAAAAGACGCATTAGAGCTGATGGTCTGGCTAGGTCTCCTTTTCCGGGAAACATAGTAAGAAGATACACTAAATTCAATTACATAAACACACAGCTGTTAGACTTTTAGGTAAAAGTGGGCTTATGTCATTTCCTTACAGAAGAGAGAAAGGTACATTATTGAGTGTAATTTAGGGGCAATTAATTGATGAAGACAACAACCAAATGTGAGATGACAAAGCATTAAATAACTGAATTATTGTTGTATCCTTTTTAAAATAGATTAAATTATTTGATTCAGAAACACCTCTAATCTCCATAGAGATTACTGTGGAGTCATATTAAACAAAATGCTGTAGGCCACGGATTTGTTATCAAGCAACTACTTCCTGTTTTACTTTGAAGTAAATCTCTCGATTTTGTTATTTTACTTCTTTCTTCTTAGATGTTTACATATTTCAAAATATAACCATCATGTTGAAGTATAAAAAACAAATACATGGGTACACTCTACTTCTGATAGTTTATTTTCCCATTTCAATAGTTGTGCAAACATTTATAATGTTCTGCTTTTTATTTTGGAGGGGAGGTATGTTGGCCTTTAGAACATAATTTTTAAGAAAACTAACCTATCAATACACAGGAAAGATAACTTGCTTAGATTGAGCTAGCCAGGTTGATATTTGTTGGTATTCTTCAAATAAATCACAGGCATACCCAGTTTTATTACCCTTCACTTTATTATACTTATGGGCATTTAGTATTATGCCCTTCACAAATACTGCATTCTTTTTTTTTTCAAATTGAAGGTTTGTATCAAAAAAGAAAAAGACCCTTTACTAATAAAATGATTATGATGAGTTAGAGGCTCAGGTGATAGTTAATTTTTTTTAGCAATAAAGTGTTTTTACACTAAGTTATGTAAATTTTAAAAAATATATAATGCTATAACACACTCAATAGACTACAATATAATATAAACGTAATTTTTATATGGACTAGGAAAACAAAAAACCTATGTAATTCACTTTATTGAGATATTCACTTTATTACAGTGGCCTGAAATGGAACCTGTAATATTTCCAAGGTATGTTTATAATTCAAATAGATTAATAGAGAATAAACAAGTTTGTTTTTTCTTTACAATTTTGTCATGATTTTATCACTACATGTTAATTTCCAAACAAGCCTAAGTTTATGGTTCTTTATACTTAATTAATTTGATAAATTAATTACCTATGACTTTTACTGACATTGTAAAGTAACTAAAAATTGAGTTTTTAGAAAATTATCACAGCATGTAATTTTATGTTATCAATATTAACATAGTTTATACATTATGTATATACAGACACAACATAAAAGGTTTTTATTCTTATATTTATTATCTTAAGTCTTTAAGAGTTGAGAATCATCATCTATTAGTTTTGCAACACACTGGAAAACAATTAACATTGTAGAAAAAGTTGTAAATGCTAACTGGTAAATTTTAACATGATTTTCAAAGAACCACACTGATTATTTCTGAAATATTCTGACTAAATTTTGCTTTCATCAGCAAGCTCGTAAAAAAAAATTGAAGAATATATGTCCTTGAGAAGACCATGTGACTAAAATTATGAAGTCTCAGCATTTTATACCACATGTGCTTGACAACCACAGAATTACAACTTTGTGGATGAACAAAAATATATAATTTTATATAATAATTTAGCCTTTTATTCTTTGTCTTAGCAATAGTGTTTAACAGAATTTAATGATTCTATTGCTTTTCTTCATTCAAATTCCAAGAGCTTTAAGCCTCTCCTACAAGGGGAGGAGGAATCACATCTCAAATGAGAGAGCAGCAGAAACCCCTCATTCACAAAAGGAAATATTCCAGAACTTCCTTTTCAATTCAAGTGAAGCTGTAGAGTCTGTTTTCTTTTTTGGAAGCGTTTAAACAACAGGGTATGTTTTGCATATTTCAGTCATGAAATGGATTATTTAAAATTGTTTTCATGGTTAATGTCTCTGCACCTTGATTTACCTCAGAAAATATGAATCTATAGATTTCTACAACTTGCTTTGAGAGCCAGAAAAGTACTTGAATAAATGCTTTCAAAGCTAAGGCAGCTGCTTGTCAATTAAGTGAGGCTTTTTATTGGTTCTCAGGTCCTTTCTCAGCACAGATTTTCTTCATTAAAGTCCCCCATGCTCCCATTCCTGTTTCTGAACATGCTTTTGTTAAAAGAAAAGCAGTAAGAGCAAGCTATGACACAAGCCTGATTCACATTCTTTAAATGGGTGGAAAAAACTGAGGTTCAATTCCTTATCACTTAATTCTTAAATGGGATGTTCCAAGTACTGATTCTCTTTTTGAAGATATGGTATATGGCTTGTCCTATAAAGAAAATAGATATTTAAAATGTTGCTGTGTCTGCATGACGTCACAACACTTACATGTTGCTGTAAAATGTTTCCAACAGCTTATGAGGAAAAGAACCTGACCGTTTACGGAAACAAAACTTTTTCTTTTTCCCCTCCCTTTTCCTCTTTAAGACTGCAAGAAGGCAGTGAAGATGATTAATGTGGTTTCACATATCATAAATTTGGCAAATGTATACCAGTGAAAACTATTCAACTTTCATTCTGCAACAAGCTCATTTATATTCATAATAAGGCAACATCTATTAGGATTTTGTGAAGTTAGTCCCTAGAATCTACACGGTGACATGAAGTGTGGTTTCTTTTTCATTTACCCATTAATTCCATCTGGTTGGTTCCATAGACTAAGATGGGGTACGGGAGGGGGAGCAATACTGTTGTCAGGAATTATTCTGCTCCTTAAGATGAAAGGAAATGACCACGTTTGGATGGTGCCAGAAAATGCCATTGACCAGCTCCAGACAATATAAACCTCATAGAGCAGTTTCATTCATTGGTATCTTTATAACTTTCTTACCTCATTTTAAAAATTATTTTCAATGTGAATTTATATATGCATATATAGAAAGACTTTGTTTTTCAAGTGCAGCTGAACGACCTTTAATTAAAGTTCCCCGCCCCACCCCCAGGGAAACAGTACATTCAAACTCTCCTTTCCTTGCATTCCTTCCACCTTTAAACCTCTCCCAATAAAGAATGAGCCTTATTTGCATGAAGTTATTCTAGCATAAAATCATTCTTGCTGAAGGAGAATCAGAGGAGGGTTTCAGGTAAATCAGTGCCAATTACTCCATATGGTCATTAGGGGAGAATACCCTCCTCTTAAACCTGCCCACTGATGCCGAAAGTTCTGCACAAAAACCACCAGATGTTGTAACAGAGATACAGGTAAGGCGAAGCTGTGCAGGTAGGGATTCAAGTAGAGACATTTCAAAACACTCTGCCTGAAACACTGGGGATTAATTGAGGTATTTGATTTTGGAAGAGATTCACAGAATCACAGAAGGACCATTTCGTAAAGCAAGTTTCATTTTGCATTTGTACATACTTGCCGAGTTATTGAGAGAGAGAGAAGTCAAGATACTGTATTGAAAATTAAACATTTACACAAAAATCCTCTTCTTCCTCCTCTTATTAAAACCTGAGGAATGTAATGGTAGACCTCAAGACATAACAACATGCTGCGCATACTGTGTGCAGTGAGTCATAAAATAAAAGAATGGGGGAGAGAACTTTCTTTTTTCATTCTCCTTCTCCTCCTTCTTCTTCCTTTACTATCTCAGTGCTTCGTAAAGGCAAACATTCCCCGAGTTAATAGAATTAGCAACATTGCTTAGTTAGCTCAAGCAAGAATTAGTTGAGAAAATCAATATTGATTATTATATAATCAATAATAATATAAGTGTTAAAGAATTGAATTGCACATCAATCATACAGTGTTCCACCTGTGCCCAGGTGAGTGCTAATAAACATTTCTATTACTCTGAATTGTTTTATAGTTTTATATTTGTTACATTTGCCAATGAGCTGATTATTTTATGTAAGGACGGTGCAAAGCTACAAGAAATCATAAGCATTTCATATCTGCAAATATATCTAAAGGTTTTGTTTAATCAACATTATTGGGTGTAATGTTGGGACTCATCTTAGCCAGAAAGACAATTGCAATCTTCTAGCAGCTTATTTCGTATGAACATTATTGATTTTTTTAAATTTTCAATGTATTCTTTTGAAAATACATAAAGCAAGTTATGTCCTACTTCAGACACATCATGAGAAGACAGGGTTCTTTGGAAAAGACAGTAATGTTGAGAAAAACAGAAGGCAGCATAAAAAGAGTTAGACCAGTTATGAGATGGATTGACTCCATAAAAGAAGACATAGACATGAGTTACAGGAGCTGAGCAGGGCTGCTGAGGACAGAACATTACGGATATCACTCATTCATAGTGTCACCAGGAGTGGGACTGACTCAATGACATGTAACCCACATAAGGAAAGTTATAGATACCGTTTCCTTTTCCTTAATCTGAGTTTCTAATTGTATCATTGTTATTTAATACTAGGGGGCAATCATTATACAAGCATGCAAATATATGCATTTGTAAACTTAGAAATGTATAAATCTAAATGTGCTTTTGGAAAGCATATCTTATATGTTTCTGTAAATATATTTCTTATAAAAATTAAGAAATCATCTCAGATGATCTTATTCTGGGGACTTTTTCTGAAAATTGATAAGTCTTAGGTATCTTTTTGGAAACCTCAATAGGGTATAAAAATATGGTTTTAAGAGAAGTTCTGTCCTTTGCTTAACCCCAGAATCTTACTACATTATTCTCTGCTAGAGCAACATGAGAACACTGGGCCTTCAAACCTCTGTAAAGATTTTCCTGCCAAAGCCGTAGTTCGGTATGTCACAGTCACAACACATAATCCTGTGAGATAAATGGCACAATGTAGAAGTATTCCAAGAGCACCAATGAAATCATCTGGGTGTGGCTCTGGTCTCTACATTTTCCCTGTCTACATAGACTCTAGGTACACAAGCTGGGCTGGAGGTGTGGCTATAATACCATGGCTTGCTCCTTTCTTTCCCAGCCTCATATTCCTGAACACATTCCAGGATGGGAATATAATATTTATCCAAGGGAACACATGACATCCCTCCATGGGTTATCTATGGATGTATTGTTCTTGGATCATCTGCTGAGGGGTGAGGCCCAGCTGTGCCACATTACAGCAGCGGTGGGTGTAGGAACTACCTGGATGTCAACAAGGAAACTGCTCCCTGTCTGGCAGCACATCGCTGTCCTCAGGATATATTGAAATATTCATCTTAGAAGCTTGGCCCCCACCTTGGGTAGGCTCTAAATGGAAGATTCCATTGGGCTTTATTTTCTTTTTCCTCTACTTCTAAACATTGTTTTACCTTTCATTTGATATCCAAATATACCTACTCAGAAAACCTTTAGGTACATTTTTCAAATCAAAACAAAAACAAACAAAATACATGTATAAACACTATATATGTATGTATGTATGTATAGTATTATACACACACATATTTTTTGGTGGAAACAACACTTTAGAAAACAAGTTTTTTAATGACAATGTTTCAGTAGGAAAATATTACATTTAATTATTCTATAAATGCTTTTTTTAAATATCCAAATGAAAGTTGTTGAATCATAAATATCAGTAGGTAGGTGCAAGGGATACTTCCGCAGGTGGAGGATAGCCCTCAAAGGCAGCAACATCTGCTGCTTCAGTTCTTTAGTTTTATACATCTCTGGAATTCATAAAAAAAAAAAAAAAAAAAAAAAAATCAGGAAGACTTTTCTTTATTTCTCAAAATATATGAAGTCTTCCTAAATGGATACCATTTCAATAAACTATAAGTACTACTTTACTTCACAGTCATACTAAAAATATATACCATGAAAAATTAAAATGCATAAAAGCTATGAAGTAAAACAACCTCTACCCTAACTTCTAGCTTTATATCCTCACCAGATCAACATTTCTTTCATCAATCTTATACTATAGCTACTTCTGACTTCCTGTAAATTCTATTACGTAGAAAGAATGAGATTTTACCTAGGATACCAGGCTCTATATATTTTAATTACCCCCATGTTCTCAATGGAGTTTTCCCTAGCTGTTTTCTGGACATGACTCCATTACCTCATTCACCACCACCTGTACAGCACATGTTCTGCTGATTTAGTAAGGGAACTGGGGATAGAGATTGAATAGGAAAACTATGCCACATCTTGCATTGACTAGGTTACAATGCTCCAAAGAGAACACATAGGTAAATTTATTGATCTAGGACATATTCTAGGTATTTTCTCATCATCAATAAATTTCTTCACCCAACTGAAACTTTCCTTTTTTTTTTTTTTCTTTTTTGTAAATCAGTGAAATACTCTAGTGAGTAGAATTAGAAGTTTAAGACTAGCAAAGGAACTTGAAACCTTAGTTGTTAGCTAATATTTAACAGGCTTGTCAAAGTCTGGCTAATAAATCAATTAGATGTTCAATCTTTATTACGTATATTTTATTCAGATCATTCTACAACATACTAATCTGAGCCTGTGAGGAAGAAAGTAGGCACTGGTGAATGGTAGATTTTATCATAATTATTATTTTACCTTTTATCAAACTTAAACACATATGTTTTGCCAGACACTATGGTAGGATCTTTGTCTAATTTGTTCTATAAACTGCCTGATAGAAATTATCTTCACTTTCTATAAAAAAAGAAATTGAGGCTTTGGAAGATTAAATAATTTGCCCCAAATCACTCAGCTGGTACATTGCATGAAAGACTATTCACCTGAAAACTCTACATTCTCCCTAACGCAATGCAAAATGTTCTTTTAATATAGCCAGGTGGGGAAAACTATTAAATTGGCACAAGTGGTCAGTAGATGTCAATAACTGAAAATAGACTGTGAGGAGAGTGAAGGCTGAGAAAAAAATTTTAGATTCAAGATATCAAGTCATGACTTCTATTTCATTAATAGTAGTGTGGAAATAAAGATTAACGTGAAAGAAGAAGGAAGAACTAAGATCTATTTCTTGCCTAACATTTCCATGCAACACACTAGACATTTTTAAGTATGTTATCTCATTTAAATGTTACAACAATACACTAAGGTTGGGGTTTGCTGTCTAGTTTAAAAGATAAGGGAATTACAGGACACTGCAAGATCATAAGTTGATGATCACACAGTTAGTGTAGGAAGTAGTGATGTTTGATTTTGAATGAGAATTTTTGGAATCCCTGACAATGTACATATTTCCTACTGTAGATTGGAGGCACATGACCATTCTAGCTTATTTATAATGTGAATTATCTTATAAATTTATTTGCATATTCCCCATGCAGTGCTCACAATTATCTAGCTAAACAAATATCACAGTGTCTAGTCAGGCTTGGGTTTGGATGAGGGAAAAATTATAAACACAAAATGTAATCCATAGAAAATAAAATGATGCTTATCAGGCTATACAATTTCAGAATATAATTATAGCTACATAAAAGTAAGCCTACTGTCCAAACCCTCTCTGAGTTAATGTATTTCTAACTGATGTTAAAAATTATCAAACAGGAGTTGAATGTCTCCGATAGTTCAAGAAGTCTCACACAGGTTATCTAGCTTAGTTCCGTGTGCTGGGGTTCATGGACATAATTTTACAGAGGATGAAACTGTAACTTAGATATCTGCTGAGCTTAAAGTGCTATAAAGTAGCAGAAATTGAATTTTTTAACTGAAATGCTGTGTTTTTAATGCTCTCTTCATTAATTTCTTCTACAAAATAAAATCCATTGGTAACAAAAATATATGGACTCTTTCTACATCACGAAGTCACTGAAACCACTGGACTAGTTCCTCTCCCTGACCTCAATGGGCTTGTTGCACTGTGACATACAGATAGATTCAAAGACTTAGGGCTTCTGTATTTATAAGAAGTAAAACTAATTTTTAAATCTGTAATTTCCATTTACATAAACCAGAAGAGCAGGTAAAGTATTAAAATAATAAATTTAAAATTAAGCTTAGATATTCTGTGACTCACAGACTTCCTCACACTCAAGACCACAAACCTTATAAAGGACGTCGACTCCCTGCCGTATGGCTGTAACATATATAAGATTAAAAGAAAACAAAACAAAAAACAGTGTTCAGTGAGGTTCAATACGCTAATTATCTATAAAAATATTGTTATATTATGTTTTTTTGTATAATATACCTCCAAAACTAAGGATTTGTTGTTGTTGTTGTTGTTGTTGTTTTGTTTGTTTTTGTGTTTTTTTAATTGTAAAATACCCTATGTCTGCACAGGTTACCGAACATTAGCTCACTTTTCCTTATTGTCTCTTTCTGTAGTAAATAGATAGTTAATTGTGATAATTTTTGATTAAGAAATATCACTGTTGCTCATATATCCCTGGTAGAGTCAACAGGGTTGTATATAATTTGAAAGAGTGGGCAAAGAAATTAAAAAGTGAATTTGCATAGAAATATCTACACAATAAGATAAATCCTGACCCTAATATAGCAAGGTAGAAGTATGTATTTCAATGTTTTGTTTTGTTTTTATTTCATTCGTTTTTGTCAAAGAAAATAATCATGTAAACGTTGTTTGATAACGATCTTATTGCAAGTATATGCCACTTTTAAAAATATTTACAATGACCAATATTATTTTCATGTGCACACACGTACACACATAGATATATGTATATAATGACTAGAAAATTATGATTGAAGAAAGATAATAACTTCTCTAAAGATAGGCAGGATATCCTTAGGATAGAACTTAGAACCAATGTCCCTATACTGTAGTCTAGAATTCTTTTTCCCAACCTGTTAGCCAGAAGTTTCTGGCTGATTATGGCACCCTAGAATTTTCCTGTGGGTCATGAAAAATTATTCCATGACTGTAGGCTATTTGAGCTATAAATGCCAGGAATAAATATTATGTTCATCACTGTAACTATTTAAAATGACTTCAAATAGAATATTTTCTTTAACATGCCTGATGCAAAATAAAGGAATTAGTTCTACTACATATTTAGGCCTTGCCATGTCGAAGTTCTCAGAGTTTGAATTTACAAGCCTTTCCTAATGAGTTCATTATTTTGTTTATTCTGCTCATAAGAAAGTTTGATACGACCTTTATATTTGCATTGCTAATATTTCTCAGGGGTTGGTTCCCAGGCCCTTTCCACTATAGCACTTTGACAAAAATAATTGAGATCAAAGTCCATTTAGGGAAAGAACATCAGTCCAAACTGATCAGTAAAGGGAACCATGGGGATTGTCAGGCCAGCTTCTTCAGCAAAGAGTTCAGTATTGGGGGTGAGACAGATAAAACAAGTAAGACATGCTCAGAAACGTAACAGAATTAAATTGCCAAAGCATATAGCGAAGACTGGAAGAAAACAGGTAGGATGTATGGAAGAAGTAGGGGTGTTCATACTCAGATACTTTATACGGAGGGGACAGTGAAGCAGCATTGCCTGCAGAGAATATGCCCGTGGCTTTATCATGTTGCAGTGCACTTGGATGTGTTTTTCTCGTAAGTTCTCAACTCTAGTGGGTAAAGAATCACCTAGAGAAAGTGATGCTTATTCATTCATTCAACTCTCATTTGCTATGTACCAGAGACAGGAAATACAAAAAAGTTTATAACTGTATGGGGAAAAATAAAAATAAGCAATTAGATTATGCACGGGCACAACGGCAGCCTAAGGAGAAGATTGTCCATTCTGTATTTCTACACTAAAAGCCACGAAACGCTTCAGCGGGAGGTCATGCTTGGTCAGAACTGAAAGATGGTAGCTATATGCCAGATGAGTAAAGATGGAAAAGGCATTTCAAAGAAGTTGGCACTTGATGTCATTGATGTACTCCAGGAAAGTGCAAACAGTTCCTTATGGCCACAACCAAAAATCAAGGGATATCCCTGACATCACCAGGGAAGCTGCATAACGAGCTGTCCTTTAGATATAGACGGCTTGATTAAGTCTTGGCTCCATCCTTAGTATCTGCGTAACCTTGGGCAGGCTATATAACCTCTTTCTACTTCTCTGTAAAATGGGACTAATAATAGAACATGTCTCATAGGGTTGCTATAAAGATTAAATGAGTTAACACTTGCAAAGCATTAGAAACTCTTAGTATAAACTAAGCACAATATAAAATCTCTAATCTAAATCTAATCTAAATCTCCTCATAAACATGTTCCTAGAGATATGTTTCTTAGTGTTTATCTAAGGGATAGATGCTCTGAATTAATTTCTGTTTTTGAAATCTCTTACTCATTCAATAGTCTAGATCGGTTTATCATCTGTTCTGTGGCTAATTCCATTTTGGTAGAACTTTGTGGTGTTTTTTTTTTTTTTTTATTACAATTTCTTTATTTACAATGTGCCTTCTACCGCTTCTGAATTTCTGCCATTTTTCTAGAATTAGACCAACAAATACACCATTATTGTCAAATGCCAGTTCCCTAAAATCCCTGAGCAATCTGGCGGTAAGACAGAATTCAGCTTACTGCTTACTGCAGTAAGGAAGATCACCAACCCAGCAGAGCTTCCACCGGGTGTCTGCAGCAGGAGGGTGAGGGGGGAATGTATGCTAATTTGAGGTTTACTTTAAGAGGGATCTTCTCAGGACACAACTGTGGAGAACGGGGCGGAAACAGCAACAGCAGAGTTTTGGAGGCCAGGAATTCAAAGACCTTAGGACACAGAGAGGCTGTTGGGTTTTTCATTGAAGAGTTGGTACTTCACTTCTATAATGAACAATAAGGCCATTCGCTGGGGCAAGGATCTCTTAAAACAGTAAAGCCATGTGAATATTATGAGCAAATTATGTGGGGGTTTGTTTCAGAGTCTAGTGTCCAAGCTGTGTGTGAAATTAGATTGTTTGGGCGCTCATCTATCGATCAAAAACATTTTCCTAAGTTTGAGTTTTCGGAGGCAATTTGCTGCTGTAGTTGAGACAATAGATTCTGAAGCCAGAATGCCGGTGTTTAAACACAGGTTCCTCAGTTTACCTTGCAGACAATACTTTATCTCTTTGTGCTTCTGTTTCCTCATTTGCGAATGAGAATTATTATAATAATACTTAGTCATGAATTGTTATGAGAATTGAGTGGATTAATATGTGTAAAGCTCTTAAAATAATGCTCTGCCCATACTGAGTATTTAATAGATAAAAGCTATCATTGATCTAAAATTAAAAGCTAGGGTACTATTTTTGGGTTCATTTTATTATCTATGCTATAGCTACTGATCCAAAATTAAATACATATGTTTTTAAAAATAAGTTTGTCTAATGAATATTAACAAACATGATTATCTAGCTGGAAAAAAATTTGCTACTTTAAATCATATTTTTTTGCTCCCTGTATTAAAATTTTTCTGTTAACCCCTTAAATCCTCTAAATGTAGGAGTTTGCAGAATTTTTATCTGCAGCCCCTGCTCTTTTCATTCTAAATCATCTTCACTCCAGCTAAGATCCCTGATCTATTTCCCTTCATAACCGTGAACACTAATACCACTAAATTGACTCCTATCCAATTCAGAGCCTTTCATACTTTTATTACATTCTTACCTAAGACTGTTCTATCTACTATTATGTTCCTTATCTCAATTTCTCTCTTATTCTCCCAACTGCATACACTTGAAATTATATTTAAGTCCACCCAAATCTCATTTGACCTTTTCCCCCGAGGATCCGTTCACACAATCCAGAAAATGACCCTCATATTCATATTGACCCTCATATTCTTACCCTGACTCTGTCCCTGCGACCATCTCTCTACGTCATATACTTATCTCTTACATGAACTATTTCAGTTCCATTACAGTACTTTCTCTGGTTAAAATCTGTGGCTTTTTAAACCTATCTTACACACCGCTGCCAGATTTTTCTTACTAACGCACAGGTAATATCAAATTACTTATCTGCCCAGCTAGCTATAGTGACTCATCATGGCTGCTGGACTAAGTAAAGGTCACAGTGGCATTTCAGTCCTATATCAGACCAATATTTCAGTCCTATATTCAGACCAATATCTGGTCCTAACCCCTCTCTGGTAATAATCTTCTTCTATCATTCACTTACTGCTTCAGATTGCACAGCAATCTCCCACAGGCATGTCCTTATTTAAGTTCCTCTCACCTGAAATGATACATTTACCTGCCTTCTTCCACATTTCACTCTTCTGCCTATCTTGCCTACTGAATACTTCCCTTATTCCACTAGTAATATAAAGTTATTTTCTCCCCTACTTTTTCAAAACAATAATCAGATCCAGGTTTGTAGACCCGAAGCTCTTAGAATTTTTCAAGTCATGAATATAATAAAAGAATAAAAAATGATGAGTAAAAATTTTTGGTATAAAAGTGAATATTTATTAAAGTGAAAAAAGAAATTGCAACATACACATTTTTGAAAAGCTGACAAAACAGCAAAAATCACAAATTATGTAATATGTTTTACATATATATGTACATTTATATATAAATATATATTTTAATGAACTATTTGTCAGATCTCTATAATAGCAATGATTTTATAATATTTTCTCATATAGCGAGTATAAATTAATTCAGTAGCACTTTAAGCATGATTCATCACAATGTGTTTCAGGTTACTGATAGCTTAGAAGTCTCTTCAGTCAAAAAACTTGTTAATGTCATGAAAAATTATAGAAATATTACATCTGGGGACATTCTATCAACTTTTTTTTTTCATACATTAGCCGTACAATTTTAGAGAATGCTTCATTCTGTCTCTATACATTTTAAGAAGTAGTCCCAGCATTCTACACACATCTTTGCGAGTAAGTGTTTGAAGTTACCTTGATATTGCTGTACATCTCCTGTACTGTACATCTGTGTCATGACTCCATGTGAGTGCCCTATGACTGTGGATTCCATTTCTACACGAGAATCACTACTAGTAAGTTAACTCTACAGGGAAATAACTGCAAACAGCATAACTATATCCTGCTAAACGGACATTAAAAGTACCAGCTTCCTCTGGCTGACTCATGCTGATGCCCCTGGCCACACCAAGTCACCCAAATTAAAGGTAATAAGATAAAGCTGAAAACTGATTGGAAAGATACAGTGGACTTGAACAAATTTTATTTAAATAACTTACTTGCGTTGCGAGACCCCTGCTCAAATAAGAGTCCCTAAAAATAAGCTCAGTTTATCTTCATTAACTTTACTAATGTGCTGAGAACCGATTAATTTATCTCTAATGAAACTCTTATTTCCTGCTACTTCATATTGTACTTTATCGTATACATGTATTGTGTACATGTGCTTTAGTCTACTTTTCCGTATGCAGGTCTAATTCTCTGCTTGACTGATCATTGCCAGTGAATTCTGTCTTGAATCCATCACAGCAACTGTACTCTATGGATATTCAACAATTATGATTTAAATGGAATTAGTTTGAGAATAGCCTGGGGTCATATTGAAAATTACATCTTTTCCTTTTTTACACATTGGGATCGAGGTCAGAGATACAGGGGTACTAGCCAAAATTAATTTTAGGTACTTCTATATTTAAGAAACTAATTAGCTTTGGTATGGATTAATTCATGCATCAGTGAAATTATATCAAGATGATGATATTTTATGCATAAAAATAACTAGCAAAGAAGAGTAAAAAAGTAAAGTGACTATAAAATGAGTGAATAATTAAAAGACCACTGTTCCTCCTAATAACATTAATCAAAAGAAACATCTAAAATTAGAATATTTCCTTCAGGGAAACTACGTATCAATCATATTTACGTTAAGTTGAAACATGAAATTGCCAAGGGTTTGCTGTTTATAATGTAAAAAATTACAATTTTGTACACTTCAACACAATATATTGATATATTTATTCTTCAGTTTTTAGTCATAAAAATCAGGAAAAATGTATCCTTTTTCTCCATACTTAGCCCTCAAATTGCTGTTAGAAATATTACAGATTATGGAAAGTTAGTATTTAGCTAGTGGTTATGTTTCATTTAGCTATGGGTTCTCTGAAAAGACAACAGCTGTAAACAACAGTAAATCTACTAGGGTACTTATTTCAGTAGGCACCTTCTATCTGTGATCTTAGACAAATGATAGAGTGCAATATCTAGATTTGGGCTTTACATAAAGAAAAGGATAACACAGAATCTGCTACCAGCGTTAATATGGACAAATACTGCATTTTTTTCCCCCTCTAGAAGTTCATACCCTAAATAGAGCATATGCTGTACACAGATGTAGTGGCATAACCTGTGTGTTCTTCTACCATGTGCTTGCAAAAATCTTATTTCCTTTTTCCATCAAAACTTAGCTTTACTTTATGCCAGATCTTGATTAACAATTTATATGAAATTTATAATTACTAGAATGCAATGCAATATAAAAATGCAATTTAAAAAATAATTCTCAAAAAAAAATCTATGTGCTGATTAATATGTATAGATGTATATATATGTATATATGTAGATATAGATGATATAGATATAGATATAGATATAGATATAGATATAGATATAGATATAGATATAGATATATAAACATTGTAGCAAATTTGGAAACACCATGTGGGGGATAGTAATCAACAGTAACCCTACAACTGAGAGATATCTAATGTTAACTTTTGATCCGAAATTTGACAATATTTTTCTATGTATATATATAAATTAAAAAAATGGATTTTAAAGCAAATGGTTTTATTACGATAGAATGCACATCCCATACAATTCACGCATTGAAAGTGTACAACTCAATGTTTTTAGCATATTTACAACAACCATCACCACCATCCATTTTAGAACATTTTCATCATCTTAAGAAAAAACTCCATATGCTGTAGCTATCATTCTCTAGCTATCATTCTCCACATCTTCCCTCCTGCAGCCCTTAATAGCTGTTCATGTACTTTGATTCTATAGATTTCTCTATTTTGAACTTTCATATGAATGAAATCATAGAGTATGTGGTTTTCCTGTGACTGGCTTTTCCTATTCAGTAAGATGTTTTCAAGGTTCATCCATGTAGCGTTTATCAGTATTTCATTTACTTTTAGGGTTAAATAATATTCCATTGTATTACTATGCCCCATTTGTTTATCCGTTCATTTTCTGAAGGACTTTTTAATTGTTTTCACCATTTGGCAAGAATTGCTAATGCATGAGTGTCTGTATAGACATCTATTTTCATTTTTCTTGGGTATATACCTACTAGTGGAATTACTGAATCAATTGGTAACCCTAAGTTTAATCATTTGAGAAAATGCCAGACTGTTTTTGTTTTGTAACCCAGCTATAGAATACTAAACAGCAAGTATGTTTCTACTAGGTATTCTGTTCTGAGCTACCTGTAAAAATATATAGAAACAGAACAAAGCATCTTCCCTACTCCACAAGAAATGCTGTTGAGTTGGAATGAAATCACTTCTTTCTTCTCAATACATATACGTCTGTCCCTCTTTATCCATTTACAATTTTTCTGAGGTATGGTGGCTGCTGTTATATAAATACCCTTGCGAACCAGCCCAGTAGTATTGGCTGCTGATGGACTTACCGGTGAGATTCTCTCTAGGAATTGCTCTCAGACAAGGGAGAGTCAGATGCCATTCGCCTATCTCTGGACCAGTCTGCTCTCAATGGCTGGTCATTGCAGGGAGGAGTGCAAGGGGGTGATGAGGTGCGAGGACTAAACCCCTCGCCTCAGGTGGGACAACTCTAAAGAGTCTCCAAGTCCAACTCTCCTCTCTGAATCTACTGAGTCCTCTGTTCCGAACACATCGAGGTTAACTTCACCCTCTGCCCAATATTGCTTCCCTCAGCCTTTGTGGAGATTGCTTCTGAACATGCTTCCTAGTAAACCTTCTAAACTCAAACATCAGCATCACAGAGTATGTTTCCTAGGAAACTCATCTATGCCTGGAAGGGTCAAAGTGATGCTTCAGAAAACCCCTGGAGATTACCCACTGTGTAGGTACCCTATTCCTAATCTCTGAAACCTATGAATAAATTATATTGCATAGCAAAGGGACATTACGGCTGCAGATAAAATTAAGGTTGCTAATCAGATGGTTTAAGAGAAGGTTTTTCTGAATCACCCAGGTGAACCCAATGTAATCCCAAGGGTCCTCTAAAATAGAAGAAGAGAATTGGTAGTCTAAGAAGGACTTGAAAAAATAAAACATAACACTGCTGGTTTTGAAGATGGAGAAAAGGGGTCATGAAGGTAAGGAATGTGAGCTACCTTGAAAAGCTAGAAGGTAAGGAAACAGATTCTCCCCTGGAGCCTCCAAAAGGAGTAGAGTCCTGCAGACACTTTCATTTTAACCCGTGAAACTGACTTCAGACTTGTGATCTCTAGAACTGAAAGGGAATAAATTTTTTTACAGCAGCAATAGAAAACAAATACACTTACTTTCTTCTCTCTTTTTATAACACGTTGTTTTAACTCTGTCACTGACTGTTTATATATCTTCCTCCAGGCGTCTGTAACTCTCTTGAAAAGGAAAATTATGCCTCATTTATATTTGACCCCCAGTGCTACAACACAGCACGGTTATTCAGGGTAGGCAGCAAAATCTAATATGTTTATATAATGAGTTAATGAGGAGATATGTGAAATAAGCTCTGCTTTTAACATCCTAGGAGTAGGTAGCCAATGTAATTTATGAAGTAGTATAACCCTCTTCTCCTTCACATTACACAGCCTAGATATCATCTCCTTTTCCTATGCATGGAGCTTTGGGCCTGCCTAAGTTTCAAATGTGGAAGAAATATTATGCCCAGGTTCTGTTTGGTATACAAGTGAAACAAAGATGTTGCTCATACATTGCCTTTGTTCTCAGCTCGTTTTTACATGAACCTATTTTCTTATTTTTTTGAAGATCCATTTGAGTTTACATTATTAGAATAGATATTATAAAATTACACTCTTGATTAAGCAGAATTTTAGTAAATGCTTTTTTTGGTTTGAAAGTTTCAGTTTGTTTTATTCCTAAACATCTTTATCTTATCTTATGCAAACTATTCTAGCACCTTCTAGATTATTTTTTTTTTATCTTGTGCAGACTCTTCTAGATTAATTTTCTCTCTCTATTCCTCCGCTCACTGGGGGGTAATAATTATCAAAGTAACTAAAGCTACATAAAATCAGGTTTTAAATTCAAAATGAAATAAAATTACAAATACTTGTTTAAAAAAGCATTACCTCTCCTTAAACAAATCAACTTTATCATTGTTAAAAAATATAGTTGTAGTGTAAGCAACCTATTATAAATTCAAGGAATTTTTTTGTGCGAAAACATGTTTCTTACAGTTTTTTGGAACAGATGAAGCAGGGAATAATTAATCGCAGCATTATGCTATTAGCAATTTCAGAAATAGACACAACAGAAAATTTCTGAATAGCTAATACTTTCGGGATGATTCAAAACTGTCATTAAAGTCTGCTTTGCTTTACAGTGGAAAAACAGTAGGCATGTTATCCCATGCAAGAAAAAAGAGGTCGGGGGCAGAGGTGAGAGTGGATTTATCTTCTGTTGTAAAAATTTACACCTTCTTTATACACTGGATTCATTCTCCAAGGCATTCCACAATTGCATGTGTTGATGCAGTTGAATCTTCTTCTGTTTTGTTATAATTAAAATATACACAGATTTAAAGAATATAAGCCCACTATTAATAGGATGGCTTTGGGAAACGTTATCCACTTTCTAAGCAGCACTGAGTTGGAAAGAATTGACATGAAAGAACAACAAATAAAAGGGTCAGAGTGTTACATAATGTGGATTTGAAAAGGTTTATATAAGACAAGTCTTAAACATCAAAGAAAGGTGTGAATAGATTTTCCTACCCATGTTACATACTGGTAATATTAGTGTCAATCATCATTGAGCTTACATGAAGAAAATTAAGATGAACAGTCACCCTAACTCAATACCCCAAAGGAGAGAGAAGGGAGCGGTCACCCAGGTAAGGGAGATCTGTCTATGGGCCACCATTGCCCAACTGTGCCTCATTGTAGGTGATGACTGTGACTCAGTTCAGCCTTCTGGCTTTCATAAGCTGTGTGTTTTCTCTGCCTGCCTATCCATTTGTGCAAATGGGAGGCAGTGTGATTTTAAATCTGTCTGAAATGCAATTCAGCTGCAAGGTAAGAACTGCTAATAATAGTGAACAAGTAGAATTAAAAAAGTGTTGATATGTTAAATTTTAAGCTAACTTTATGCAAAGACTTCACTGTAATATGAAACAACTCTCATATATTGGTGCTTTTCTATCACTCACTGGTTTACCTATGAATCTGAAAACTGCTAAGACTTTATATAAAACCAGATGTATCTTAGGTCACAGTCAAGGTTACAGAATTCTTAGTAGATGTTAAGCTACGTATCTTTGCCTTTTTCAACTCAAGGGACATATTGCTGAGTAGTAGTTTCCCTTCCACAGAAAATTACATTGATTTCCAAGCACAAAACAAAACTACCTTTATTTTGTTGTAATTTCTTAAGTTGTATCTCAGGTCACACTAGCTGCAGCTGAGATCAATTTTAGATGTTTATCAGCTTCTACTTCTGCTAAATTACATTAGAGGTTATTTCTCTTGAAACTGCATTGGGTAGCTGATGTCTAAATCCAGTACAGAAACTGGTAAGGTTAAAGACCCAACATTTTTACTTATGGGTGGGGAAAAAGGAAAACAAATCACATACATGACAGGCTGCCTAAATAAAATTTGTATTAGTTTTAATAAATTAAACAATTTAGAAGCAAACGAGAGCTTTGCTAAGAGTCACACCACAAACCTGACAGAAACCAACTACCTTATATCCACTTTGTTGGTATAACAGACTTCTCCATGAAGCAAATTCATTTTGGCTTTAAAAAGTGTATGTTTTTTATATTTTATAAATAAAATTAGCATTAATATTTAAAAGAGCAGCAGAATCCATGTTTGATTGTGCAGAAAAGCACCAAGATGAATATTTAATATGGTGTCCACTTAGGGTACGCTAAATATAATTATTGGCATTTGTCCAGCTAAAGCAAAAAGGAGTGGGGGAGAAAACTACATACTGCTTATTTTAATTAGGTGAAATTATGTGGTTTAATAAAGCATGACAGCCTGCTTAATGAGAGGAGAGACCCATGTTTATGGGAGAATTATTGGTGACAAAAATGTTGGCAGTATGCATGTTTTATTGATGTGGTAGAAAGCCACTGTTTTATCTTCTTGCTCATAATTTCCTGCAATGCATTTTTAAAATAAACTGATAACAAGCAGGAGAAAACAAACAAACAAAAAATACAGGGAGGTGTTTCTTGTTTTCTTTGTTTAACAAAGATGAAGATAACATGTTTGCATCTGAAGATGATTTTAAATCATCTGAAGATGATTTAAAAAGTGCCAGTCTATGACTTCCTGTATCTATCATTCTCATCCCACTGTCTTTTCTATGAAATTTTGTTTCTTTCTGTTTGATTATTTCACACATTATATATATATATATATATATATATATATATATATATATATACATATATAATGTACATACACATGACTTGTATTCATCTTTTGTTATCAGTATATATTGAGTATAACAATTTTAATACATTTTTTTCTTTCTTAAAATATGTATGCGTTTTTTGGCACCGTGTGTATGTGTGTGTGTGTGTGTGTGTGTGTGTGTGTGTGTGTATACAGACATTTATACTTGTTTTTCTTATTATAGAAAAAAATCTTTATAAATCATTTGAAATTGGCAAAATGTAACAAAGGAGGAGGTATTGTAAACTAACAGAATGATTATTGTTCCATATTTTTTTCTTCTTTGTATTTACAGAGACACACAGGGTGCTTAGTTCATAGTTAGCACTCTGTAATTTTGGTTAAAATTGTATTTTGTTTAAACCATATTTTATAAAGGTAGCTTTATTTGATATCATTGAAACTGTGAGGGAAAAAAGAGCATGTTTTTCAATCGCTAGCTCATAATTCATATTGTTTTAAAAACTTAGTATATATTAAACACAATACCATAGGCTAAAACATGAAGGATGAAAAATCCTGCTATTTAAAAACTGTCTCACAAAAATCATCATAATCATCATTTTAATGTGTTAAAAAATTAAATATACCTATATATGAAATATAAAAAAATATTACCTATATGACTAATGTCTAAATCTTTTTAACCTCATAAAGAAAACAATAAATACATTAATAGAAATTGGATTATAAGAGCATTTGACCCCAAAAGAAAAATATCCAAGATCCAGTAACTGATACAAACTTTTAAATCCAATTATTCATAAATGTAAATGAAAACAAAATGTAAAATGTTAGCCTAGAATATTTTCAAAATTAAATTTAATAGATAATATTTAGTGTCAT
The DNA here is from genome assembly GCF_964194185.1 of Rhinolophus hipposideros. Taxonomy (NCBI): domain Eukaryota; kingdom Metazoa; phylum Chordata; class Mammalia; order Chiroptera; family Rhinolophidae; genus Rhinolophus; species Rhinolophus hipposideros. The sequence goes on from NC_138050.1 coordinate 58,299,123, forward strand.
TATACTACCAGATAAATAAATGGTCAATTTTTTCTAACACTTGTTGAAGAATAAATTATATTGACTTTTCAGGAGGCATACTGTATATATAATGTACAATATGATAAAAATGATAATGTACAATAAGCACTTTTAGTAAGTGATCGTTTGCATTCATAACACTTCAAGGAGTTTGTCCTTTGTGATTAAGGAAGTATATTACTTGCTGTTAGGCTTTTGGTTTTATATTATCCGTTACAAGGGTAAGAAACAAAATCAAACTGAAATAGATATTAGTTTTAAAAGTTAGGATTTATTCTTGCTGTTTCTATTGTTCCTATAAAAATAATTTCATATATCCATAAGGAAAAATGTTTCAAAATATATTGTTAAATATAAAAAATCCATTTATAAAGAGTGTGTATATTATGAGACCGATTTGTATTTTCTTTTTTATTATATAGAAAGCCTAAATTGATATTTTTCAATTTTGGGGGGTGTTTAGATCAAAGATACCTTTTATTTTCCTTTTTATGTTCCAAATACATATATTTTATGTGATAATTTAAAAAGGAGGAAAAACTGAAAGTTAGAAAAAAAAAGATGGTGAGTGGATGTAGATGAAGAACATGGCAGCTCACAAAATATAAGATTTCATATATAACTGTTATTTGTATATCTGTTTATATATCTCAGAAAGAAGAACAAAAGGGTGTGCCCTCAATGAAACTTGAAGCTACGTGAGCAGTCCTTCATAAGTCTGCTCCACCACTGAGCTCTGCGACAAGCAAGAGCAGGACAGAGAGAAAAAAACATGAAGAGGAGAGGAGAGCGGGCCAAGAAGGCGAGTGAAGATGATGTAAAAGAATCAGTCCACTCTGAGTCTGAAATGACTGAAAAAGCAAAGGGTGTCCTGAGAGCTCAAAGCACAGCCTACAAATAATAGACGTAAAAGACTGCAATACAAAGTGGCAGGCTTTATAACCTGTATTTCTGAGGGGACAGCAATAAAGAGAGATGGGTAAGCCACCTTACCCTGGTGCAAGGGGGGAAAAGCAAAAATGGGAAATAGGTGGGCCTCAAAATTTGAAAATTATACAGCTTCTCTTGCATACCAAAATATATAAAATCCACTAAAAATCAGGATTTTGTTGTACTAACAGAAGAGTGTACTAATGAATTAGAATTCTTCTGAACATCACCAATCACACAAAAATAAACAAAAAATATCATTAAATTCACACAAGGTTATTACAAAGAATCATAAAATTATGTCAAATACATATCAAATGATGAAAATTGCCCCCAAAACAATCATGAAGCAAATGAAAACTGTTAGGCTACAATCCAAACTAAATTATATGTACTCAAAAATGCGTTCAAGAATATGAAAAACCACCCTGACATTCAAAACTAAAAGTAAATGGTACTAAAATATAAAAAAAATAATAAATAAATAAAAAAAAATAGAAGAATTTATTGAACTCAAAAGAAATGGACAAGAAAGACACAACTGTCTCATAAAGGACTAAATTAATAGACACTCAAGTGAGCATATTCCAAAGATAATTTAAAATTAATCATTGACAAAAAGTAGAAAACCAGTCAAGTGGATAAGAATGTGATAAAGAAAACAAATGAGGTTTAAGGATAAAGTGGTGAAGATAGAAGACAGTCAAGGGCAGGATACCATTCCCATAATTGGCATCCCTGATAAATAAGAACAAAACAATGAAACAGTACTAACATTTAAATCATAATCTGAGAAAACTTTATAGAAATTAAGGAAGCCATCTTGAAAGGACCCACAAGGTCCATAGGAAATTTAGCTAAAATCAAGAACCCTGGGACAAATCCTCATAAAAACATTAGCTTTCAAAGATTTATTACAAACAAACAAACAAACAAACAAAAATCTTCAAGGATTTTTAAGAGTAAGTTTTTAGCTTAAAATAACATGGCAAATAAGAAAATTCTGAGGAAATGTGACAACTACCAAAAAAAAAAAAAAAAGCCTTTTTTTTTTTTTTTTTTGAATTTGTCAATCCCGGGTCTTTCCTCTTTCTTCAAGGCTTAGATGCCGCTTCAATCTATTACACGTCAATGATGGTAGGATAAAAATGTCATTAAAAGACGATTTGGCATTTCCATGTTAGTAAATTTAAAATTTCCTATTCAATTCATTCACATTTCTTATTTAATGTGGGAAACACCTACAACTAATCTGTGGTGATATCAATGGGTATTTCAAGGGTAAAATAATAATTTCACATAAATATCAAGTTACCATTTTCAACACCTCTATCTTAATTTGTAATTCAGATGTAACATTGTGTGAAGTATAAAATTCTTAGGGGTTTAAGATTTGAAAGACCTCTAATAAGATTTGTGATATTAAAACCACCTGTTGAAATCAGACGATATCCCAGATTATCACCACATACAGAGGTGGTAGGAAGTTATAGAAGGAATCCTAGTGAGCTCAGAAGGTTAACATGCTAAGAAGTCCATTAAACCTAATTCCCACAAATATATTTTTCCTAAGAATATACATTGTGCTTTTTCTCAAAAAGAAAACTGACTTCCAACATCTTCTATGGACTTGACATTAAGTTGAAAATCATTCTTATTCAGCTGACATTTGATTTTAATGTTAACCATGATTAAAGGACAATATGGCAAAAATATTTCATAATAAATAACAGCAAATGATTCATCCATTAACTAGTACTACGATTAGCCTTCGCAAAGCACGAATGAGAGAGTAAGAGAGGTAAATGAAATAATGCTTATTTAAACTTCAAGTATTTGGAATCCCATTGCAGTTTCTGTACAATGTTTAATTTTCTTATTACATTTTAATTAAATAATTTGAATTAACTTGTAAGAGAAACACAAATTAGATTTTTTAAATTTTCCAAATATACTGTACATAGTATGATTTTAAAGTCACAATATAGACAATTTACCTTATCCTACACTTTTCTAAGCAACATTACAAATTCCATACTATCAACCTACCTACCTATCTCATCTATCCTCTACAGTTACCTACCTACAGTCATGTATACATTTACTTAATTTCAAAATGTTAGAACAGTCTGGGATGTTAATTTTACATTGCAATTAAACATACATGATAAAGGAAATTGAATCACATTACAATAAGACACCAACAAAGTATTTGCAACCAACTTGGCTAATCTGATCCCTAGACTGTACTGTTTTATACTAACTGCTTCTTAACTGTCAGAAAGGCTATTTTAACATTGAATAAAAAATGCAGTAAAAGACCTATGTCATATTTTGACCACAGCTTTAACTTAGACTCATTAATTCTGTAAAGTCTTACCCAGAATTTTATTAAAAACAAAACAAAACAAAACAAAAACAAAAACAAACAATAAAAAACCCTGAGATTTTGTTTCTCTAGAAAGCCTCATGAAAAGACTATCAAAGTCACCAAGTTAATGCATGTGCTCCTTGTCCTTGGAGGTTGTCAAGAGACATGAGAACCTAGAAATTAGTGTCATTTCTAGAAGTACTCTATTAAGACCCCCCTATTAACAGTGTGCTCTTGCTGATAGGGGTATTTTTCAAAGGGACCAAAAACTACTTCAAAAGAGAATCAGATAACAGTCTGTCACTCCTCGTACCAAAAATGTACTTATTGTAGTGGGTAACAACTTCTCATGTCTTGAAAAACTAAAAAATAATCTTGAATAGTTCGCTATATCTAAGTTTCACTAGAAAATGAACAGAACCTGAATGGCAATGACTGTCTCCGCTTTTCCCTAAGCATCGTTCCTCTGCCCCTTACCATACTGCCTAGAGCACAGTAGAAGCAACATACACATTAGTGGAATAAATAAAGGAACATGCCAGATAATAATTACAAAACGCTTGTTCTTAATTTGTATAAAAAATAAATAAAATACTAATATTCAATACTATAGCTATGTGTCTTTCATAGCATACTTAAAGCCAAGCATATTTATTTAATCTTGACCTTGAAAACACTGAGCTAGCAAAAATTTTCCTTCTGAGTGATTGTTGTTACTAATAAAAAAAAATGTTTTATTGCATCAATCATAGGTAATAGCACAACAAGTTGAAGGGGGATGCTTTTCTAGAAATGTTACTTTGCAATTCATTTGATTGGGCTAATTATCCTTCTTTTCCTTGACCACTTCTACTTTAATTCTCACCTAATGGTAAAGACAATTACTGGTCAGAGAGGACTGGCTTAGTAAGTTGGATCTTGTATTTTACTCAGCCAGTAGAAGGCTGGTGATTTCAGCACATGGTTCAGTTTGTTGCACCAGTGAAATCTGTACAACAACCACTCCCTTGCTTTTAATGATGGGGTGGCCAAAAATCAGCAAGAGAAGGTTTCCACATGACACCCAGGTTAAAGTGCTAACAGATTTCGGTTCCTGTGCTTATTTTTGGTGCAGAGTAGATGAAAGAGAGCATCTAGCAAAACAATTCAAAGAATGGAGGACTCCAGACAAATGTGTTACTCTCTGGCAATTCCTTATGTCCCACCCTTAACATTTGTTTTTTGACCTGACCTCCGTGAGCCCAGGGCTGAGGTTCTGAGCAGTTCAGTAGTGCAGAGGGTCTGCCCTGCACAAGGGTCCTGCTGGGTCCCGCTGGGACAAGCGTTCATTCAAGAGTTCTGAGAACAAGAGCCTTTTCATAACCTCAATTACCATGGGGTCAAAACGCACCGGGGCGTTTCCCAGAGGTACTTGGCTTGCCTGGCAAGCAGCTGTGGCCCGAGAGTTGCTCTGAAACCGAGTTAAACTGTCATCAGTGTCTGTCTCTTAATGACAGCAGCAACAGAGGATATTTTCTGATAATTGGCTTTTTGAGCAACCAGACCCGGGATCTGACTCTTGAACAAATAAAGCCTTGTCAGGATTAAACCCCCATTAGTAATTCATAAGAAATTTCTGTCAAGTTTGTGTGTGTGCTTTGGATAGAACAAAAGAACATTAATTTCCTGACTACAAGATTTCATGTGCTTTTAACTTTATTCATGCATTTTACTTTAAAAAAAAGTATATTACATCTTTCCAATAAATATATTTATGGTCTGCCATAAGATTCATGCATAAGAATTGAAAATTACCACGAAGCTTGATGGCATTCTATCAACTGACTGAGCATCTCTCTATCCTTTTAGTGTGCGTGCATTCAGCAAGGTCTGGATGTAGTAGGCCAGAATATGGTATGAAAAGGGCATAAGGATGAAACGAATCAAGTGATCCAGTTAGATTATAAACGATGTTCAGCTTGGCAAAACCCAAGTTAGAATGTCTCAAATCAAAAGTGAAAACTCGACCAAATGGTTTAACTTAAAGTCTACTATATAGCTTTATTAAGGAACTAAATGTGTTGTAGTCACATCCATTTGAATGTTTATGATATATTATAAACATACATGTTTTATGCATTATGAAAGCCTCCTTTGATCTCTCCTGAAAACCACAAGAACTTACGGACGATTGCTATAGCCTGACAGTTTTTTGGAGAAAATCCATTAAGGCACACAGAAAATCACATGCTATCACTTTGAGATAATTTATTCTGAAAAAGAAAGAGTTTTGCCTAAGATACGTTGAGAATTTAAATAGGGACCCCTTATAGTGCAACTGTTGCTAATCATTGTGTATATGCATGTCGAAGTTATACAAAATGTTTAGCAATGTTTCTTGCTAGCTATATAAAACTGACTCTAATAGTAACACAAAATACTGTTTTTTTTTTGTATACTGGCTTTTACACATAGTAATGTTCTTAAAGAAGTTCATTTATAAAAATTCTCAGGGTTTTCCATTCTTCTCTCCCATTTTCCTTATACACTATATCTTGTTCTTTCATTCATTTCCTTTAACTGGAGATCTCTACATAGACTGGGTCATGGGCTAGGGCATCACTTTATGCCATACCCTGTCCCAAGTGCCCAAAATAGTGCCTGTCTCCTACAGACATTCAAACATTTGTTAAAGGATGAATATCTAACCTTTGAAGTAACAAAACAATGACAAGGATGATGGCTATTATTGCAATAAAAAGGCTGAGGGGTTCTTGGGAATACTTGAGAAAAGTAATGATAATAACATTAGCCTTATAACTCAATTGATATTTATCATATAGGATTCAAATGATCTGTCCTCCCAGATTTATGTTGATCTAGTCACATATATGAAAACAATTTCTAAGAAGACAAGAAAAATTATGTAGGCACAAACCATTTCTAAATTTAAAGCAAGTTTTTTTTGTTGTTTGTTTTTAGCTGCATAAATAAGTGTTGTTTGGGGAAACAATGAATGCATAAGTGAATGAGTTTGAATATCAATTCATTTCATGTAAATAAACTTTTTTCTCAATGAAGGATTTTGGTTGACTACGTATCTGTATCCATCACAGAACCCATAATAGGACCTTGCCATAACAGAACCTCACCAATTATCCTTTAATTGATTGATTCTACTAGTTAGCATATATATATATATATATATCATTTAGATGTTCAAGAAGAAAACAAAACTGAGTTTTCTATACAATAGTTATCTTCATAAGGATTATTTAATTTAATCCCTATATCTGCACATGTATTAAGAAAGGAAATTCACCCATGTTGATCACATTATAAGGTCAAGCACACTGTTCTAGAAATTATATATACCAACGTATGTAGAGGAGGGAGGGGGAAAGGAGAAGAAAGGAAACAGATGGAGGGGGCAGGGAATGAAAGAGGGAAAGAGAAAAGGAGTGAGGCAGGAAAGCAGGGAAGAAGAGAGGGAGGAAAAAGGGATGGAGGAAAGAGAGGGATCAATAGAAGGAGGAGAGGGAGATAAAGTGCTTGGAGGAGATTTCCTCACTGACCACAAGTCTGTTTGGAGGTTAGAAGTAAAGAGATAAGGGATGGACTTGACCTCCTACAGTCTAAGCTTCAAAAGTGAACATAAAGTGACAAATTCAGACGATATACTATCTCAGTAGATATTGGTGAAGCAGCTGAGAGTATAAGAGGGAAAGGAGTGTTAGATATATCACCAGGACCACTCCAAATCTCGAAGCCATCTCCTCTGTGGGCCACTGGTGTCATGACTCTGGGACAGGGATTCCTGCCTAGCAAGTAGAGCTCTGGGGCCCACTCCTGACTTGACTCACAACAATAGGGCAGATCTCATAGTCTTCATTTTGCAGATGAGAAAACTAAAGTTCCACAAGATTTGAACTGTGGCGAGTCCTTGACCTATCATCTATGGACAAATCATACATTTGGATTGAAAAATCTGAGGTCACAAGGAGGGTTGTCTGGTGGAGGCTCAAGTCATACATGCATATACATATTGGCAGTTTCTGTGGCCAGGAAATGGCTTCAAAATTTACTTCAATAAGCAGATATTATGATGTGTGTGTTAGTTTTCCATCTCTGAGTAACAAATTACCACAACGGAGTGGTTATAACTAGAAACATTTATTATCTCATAATTTCTGGGTGTCTGGGTGTGGTTCAACTGGGTTTTCAGTACAGGGTCTTGTGAGACTGCAGTCAAGGTGTCATTTGTGGCTGTGATCTCCTCTGAGGCCCGGTGTCTTCCTCCTACCTCACAGGCTATTTGCAGAATTCAGTTTCTTTCAGTGAACACTGAGGTACTCAGGTTCTAGAGAATCTCCATTCTCCTCTATGTGGTTCTCTCTACACTATGTGGTTTGCTTCTTGGAGGTTAGCAGGAAAGTGCCTCTTTCTTCTTTGGTACATTCTTTTCGACCCTCTTTTGAAGGACGCACCTGATTAAGCCAGACCCACCCAGAATAATCTTCCTTTTGATGAACATAAACTCCACTGATTAAAGGCTTCAGATGCAACTGTAAAATCCCTTTACTTTTGCCAGAGAAGGTAATATGATCAGCAAAGTGATATCCCATTCCACTTCTCCCTATTCTCTTGGTTGGAACAAAAAATTAAAGCTCCTGCCCACACTCAAAAAGAGGGGCTTAAACAAGGGCACCACACATTGGGAGTTCTCTCAAAATCCTACCTAGTACAAGGTATGCAATACCAACATACCTACGGCATAGGGCTAACCTTCTTACATCAGCTTCTGCCACGTTTTCATGTCACCTACCTAGTCCATGAATACATTTGCATTTGTAGAACCCCAGTTACTACTTTAAGATGCAAAAGTACAACTAAGTACCTGAATTTATTAAAATTAATACATCTTGAAGACAAAAGCGGTGATTTTTAAATACATCTTTAAAGAGCTGTTTAATCTTATCAATCTTTATCTAACGATCAAAACATGGTAGCTATCTGGGGAGCAAAGAAAGGATACGTTTACTTTGTCAAAATAAATGCTTCATTTCTTATAGCTATACTTTGGATCTCAAAATATAGCAGAGATCAGGCAATTCCCTCTAAATATTTTCTACTAAAAGAGTAGATCATGCATCAACCACGTCTCCTGGACACTTATATGAAATGCAGAATTGTGGGCGTCATGCCAGACCTACTGGTTTAAAATATTTTTGTAACAAGATCCAGGTGATTTTTTTGCACATTATTGTTTGAGAAGTGGTATCTGGAAAAGCTTACATTAATTTTAAATATTCTGTCATGCACCTATGCCTTTTAATATTATTTCCTTTACTTGTTGACTACACAGCAAAATTTTAAATATTTAGTGATATCTTCATAAATGTGCTTAACTAAGTTTGGAATCATAAAAATGGGGAAATTTGGAGAACAGGGAGATGAAAATGTCTCTTGGTTTCCTCTTACTTTTTATCTAACTATTTTGACCTGGACACTCACAGAAGCCTTAGATCTCACTTGCTCCTTCCTACTCCAACCAGAGAGAGATAAAATTTAGATTAAGAAATAAAGCCAAACTGGAAATGCAATTAATATTCATTAATTAAATAATATTTTCAGCTTGCCACACTTGTCTTTTTAACTTCATTAATCGTTTAAAGTTAAAGAAGAAATCATAAGACAGTATAAAATAGTATACTATCTTCCTTACCATTGCAAGGGACTCTACATTGCATAGAACTCAGAAAAAGTTGTGAGTCATCTGTGATAGGGCACTACAATTATTTGTAATGAGAATTCAAAAGAATTTTTTTCATTAATAAATTCCTCTAAAACTATAGAAAAATTATGTAAGTACACTAAAAATTCAGAGTCTACGGTCTGATGGATCATCAGCTCAATAAAAAAAAAAAGAGCAATAAAAAACAATGGAGGGAAAGAACTTCAGTTTAAAATAGTTTCTTCCCACATTTGATATTTGTCAAAGAAATAATGAGTTTTACTTTAATATCTTTTCAATGCATTATAACCAAAATTACTGAGTTCAACATCATAATTTATTTTCACTTTCATATTCTGAAAGAAAAATGTACTCAAATCAGTTATGTTCTATAAAAACCCACTGGGCTTCATCAGGAATCCTCAATTGTCTGCTTTGCTTGAAGCTAACAACTTATTGTGAAGTCCCAACAAAATTAGAAATCCACCACTGATTGGCTGTATCCTTGGGCAAATTACTCAAACTACTTCACCCTGAGTTTCATGGTTTCATGGTAAAATATTAGTAAACGCTTACATAGTTACAATGATTTGATAGATAATCTAATGTAAAGCAATTAGTGCAACTCCTGACAAATAGTCAAAGTTGTTGTTGCCATAGACTTATGAATGCATGCCTCAAAACCTTATCTTCAATTACTGTTAAGATATTTAGAAACATGAACAGTTAGAGCTTTTTCTTCTTCATTAACAGCTGTGATTATAATTCAGTTTAAGGCTATGATGCATATTATCAAATCCTCCAATGCTGCTGTAATGGAGCTCACTCAATTCCTACTTTCACATTTTTGTGTGAAGTTATCATCTGGGTAACTGTTTTACCCCTGTGTATTACACTTTTTATATTTCACTTAAGAAAACTAAAAAAAGAAAAGTAAAAACAAATGGTATTTTGAGTTGTAGTTATTCTGTGAGCATTGAGCTCACAGTAATATGAATAGTTATTGAGTTATGAATAGTTATTGAGTTTGTTTTCACATTTTACACAGGAATAGTGATACGAACATCATTGTTGAACTATAATTACTAGTTCAACAATGATGTTCGTATCACTATTCCTGTGTAAAATGTGAAAACAAACTCAATTTTTCTAAATTAGTTTGGTCTGCTTTTGATTAAATGTTGGCCTGGTCCAAAACATTTTTACTTTATATAAACCATAATTTTAGAACTATAAACATATTTCAAAGAGGTGTAATATTTAGACATGATTTCTGTTCAAAGATATGTAATTCCGAAAAAAGATCCACCTAACATACATCAAACATTGGGGAGTCCATGACAGATGATCTTAAAGAAACTTGTTTTCAGAAAGAAAGAAAAAAAAGGAAAGGAAGGAAGGAAGGAAGGAAGGAAGGAAGGAAGGAAGGAAGGAAGGAAGGAAGGAAAGAAAGAAAAAAGAAGGAAGGAAGAAAGGAACTTGTTTTCATAAACAACATCATTGCGTGCAAAGTTTTATGGAGTAGATAGAGAAATTTGTGGAAGCACAGAAATGAAAATCAGTAAGTGGAATAATCTTGGGTGGTGTTAATTATTTACTTGTCTGCTTACTTACTAAGCATATATCTATGCCCTGTTAACTGTTTTAGAAGACCCTTCAAAGCTTGTAGAAGAAGAAGAGGAAGGTCTGACTCATTTGTTAGGGTCCAAGTATTAGGAACAGACACAATGAGGAAGGCTAGAATGTGTTTGGTTCCTGATTATAGGGGAGACATGACTGAATAGCATAGAAAATGGATCCTGGAAATTTATATTTAATACTCTACTGCACATACCCCTTTTATAATCATTTGTAGAGCTTCTATTAGCAACAATTGTCTGGTAAGCACTCTCCGCCCTGCTATCTCCCCAACTCTGTCACTTCTTCAGTAGACTGGACCAGAGGTAGTTGTCAAATCTAATTTGAAAAGGTGCCACTGCTGTAGCTAGTTGTTGGGGATTTTTGGCTCTATACAATCATATTGACTTGAAGCTGGTAGCCATGCATTCCCATTCTCCAGAAGAAGGGTTTCTAAAGCAGAGAAGGCAGAGGGTATATAAATTCTGGGGCACAGAAAGAGGTTAGTTGCCTAGGTGTCTCCCAGCAATGTTCTTTCTGGGCATGGTTGTATAGTTCTCGTGTTCATCACAGGGTTGGTGTACTGTGAAAATAGTTATTGCCACCACCCTTTCTTGGAATTTCTCAAGTGGTTTTGTTTTTTATAAGCTAAGAATCTTGACTAGCATTGATATGTGGGATGAAGCCAAGTCATGGTGAGTCGTTAAAGCCAAGCAGAGAAATTGTGCTTAGGTATAATAGGAAATGACACCATCAAAGCTTTTGAATAGAAACCTGAAGTGATCAAAGTACTTTTAAGAAAGAGGGATTTGGCAGCAGTATTCAGGATCGATTAGATGATCCTAGAATCAAGTAAGCCAGCTCAGAGGTTCATGCAGTATATGGAGAATTAGATTTGTAAATGTTACATGTATCCAAATAAAATTAATGCTTACTATTACAGAAGTAATGGCTACCATATGATGAAAACTTATTAAGCATCAAACTGTACTTACTAAGAACTTTATGTATTCTATTTTTACAGGGAATATTATTTTTTTATCTTAGAACAATTAAATAAGTTTAGCAAAAGCAAACATCTGCCTTAGTTCTTTAGCTGGATTTTAACCCCTTTCACCAACCATCTTCCCCTTTTGTTTTTCAGCATTTCAATAACATGGATGTTATTGGAGCATACATACATCTTATATTACATCTTAGGACTTGGGTTAGATGGTAGTCATGTAAAAGTGAATAATCCCAGTTTGATCAAAAGTTCATACCAACTGTGATAGTTTTGCAAAGAACATTACCAAAAATCTTTTTGTATAAAGTTTTTCAAACATTTAAATTAAAACAATAGACTGGCTCATGATAATTGTCTCGAAGAACTTCAAGTGTAATTACCACATGTAATTACCACATCTCCAAACGAGAATGCCATTTACAAAGAGAAATACTTAAATACCCTTATTTAAAATATCTTCTTGAAATATCAGCAAGACCACAAAGTGAGTCCAACATTGTAGGAGACCAGGTAATTAGACAGAAGAAATGAGATTTCCAATTCTGGAGAAGGTGGCAAACGTACAACCACTACGTGAATTCTCTCTGAAAAGATCACAAAGGCAAGAAGAGGCATAAGAGAGTCTCAAAGTCTATCATTAAATTCTATGAAAAAGCCCTTAGAGATCATAGGTAAAAGGGGTCCAGAGTATGGTGTTGAGTCAAGGAAACAGAGTGTTATTACATAGGGAGATAATAGCAATGAAAACAACAGAATCCAGTGAAGTGTGTTGTCCCACATTTTCCCTTTGTATTGAGCTGGAAGGAAGTTTTCCAGCCCTGTCACCTCCAAGGTAGGAATATAGTATTCCAGAGCCAATGCCAAAAAGAGATGCCTTGATGAATTTGTGTGGAAGGAAGCCCATTTGGATGGGAAATGGATAGGAAAAAATAAAAAAAAGTAACGTGCGTCATCCTTTTTTTTCTAAACTGCAGGAGATATCTCTTTAAAAGGAGACGTGTCCAGGAAGAGGTTAGATGATAAAATTCTCAAATGGCAGGGTCAGCCCATATATGTGTATGTGGGGAAGGAGGATACAGAATAGCTGAGTCTTTTATGTCACACCAGAAGATCTCTTTTAAAAAGGACACTTCCACACCTCTTATATGACCAGAGTCTGCACCTAAGTCCTGGGATTTGATCACCAAAATGAGTACTCAAAACCAGAAATGGCAGTCTATACTCCAAAATAATATGTATTTAAAAGAAAATGTATTGGATATCTATGGAATATATGAAACATAAAGGATAAACCAAAAATGAACAACCTATAACAGAGGAAGCACAATTAATAGACCAGATAGGTTGCAAATTAAATAATAGAACCCAATAATAATATCTTTGCGTGAATATAAACCGATATTGAAAATGAGAAATGGAAATAAATATTTATTAAAAAAACAGGGACATAGATTTTGGGTATGATAAATATGCTAGTTTAAGTCAGGAACTCAATAGATAACAATAAATAACAAAATAGTCCAAGTTAATGAGTGAAGCATAGAAAGAGAGGGTTGAAGAAGCCTCCCTGAAGATAAATAAATAGTGAGATTTAAAATCTAATGGGGTATAGTGGACAATAGAAGATGTGTTGACAGCTATATAATAGAAATCTTTGAAGTAAAAGGAATGATAGTTCTTAGAAAAACAAATATTTTAAAAACTGAGTGAAGTTTTCCTAGTATTTAAGTAACCTATTAAAAACTCATATTGAATGGGCCTATAGCACTACATATGAAGACAAAACAAAAATACACCTGAAATCATTTGAATGAATTTGAAAAGATCAGAAAAAAAAAAAAAAAGAAAAGAAAAGAAAAGGAAGGAAATGCATCTGAGGGTCCTACAGTGTAAAAAAAAGCAGACTGTATACAAAGAGCAAGGAATCAGATTGACATAGGTCACGTTAACAGAATCTCCCTATGAAAAACGGAGATATTTTCAAAAGCTGAAGGAGAAAGCAGAGCTCAACATTTCATATCAAGGTAAACTCATATTTAAATGAAAAGGTAAAACAAAGCTACATTTCAGAATAAAAAGACTCAGACTTGGACACACAAAAACTGTATTTGAAGTGGATATTGAAGAAAACACTCCATGTAGAAGAGACATAAATTAAAGAGAAAGCCCTAAGAGGGGGACGCACCCACTTGATAGTCACATAGTACTTTGTACTTTGGCAGCCAGACCCATCATCCCCTACCAAGTGCACCAAGGGGTTACTACTCATAATGATTTGCACTATCATACATCCATGTGAGTAACTAAAAGCCTAGGAACCATCTTAATTTCTGCCTTTTCTGTTTCCCTCACATTGTCTCCAAATCTGCCTCTTATTACTGCTCATTAACACTTAGTAACCAGAATGTCCTACCTGAATTTGGCAGTTGTTTTATTCCACCATTTCTTAAATTATCTGATCCATTTTCTGACATGATTTCATGTCAAGGATCTTTTGAAGGAACAAATACAATCCCTTATAAGTGATCGGCTTGCACCTCTCAGCAATGGCCTCCCATTGCTCCCTTCCAGTTATCCCTTCCAGTTATCTTCCAGTTATCTTCTCACCTTAAACTCAGTTGATCCCTTCCAGTTATCCTTAAACTCAGTGCAGGCAACCTCTCCTTATCCAATTTTACTCCACTTTTACCCCCTCATCTGGAGATAGTTCCAATTTCTACAAGGAAACTTCATACCGCATGATTTTATTATCTTTCCACAATATATTGAAAAGAGTCAATTCATTTTCCTATCTCCCCAGCGAGATCCCCAAGTAACTTGAAGGCAAGAATTGCTTTGTGTTGTTTTTTTTTTTTTTAATTCCCTCTTTATCAGTATTTCTGGAATCATTGAAAAAAATGAATAAAAAATAAATGGAATAACAAAGATCCAATGAAAACTGATTAAATGCCAGTTCCATCACTGTAAATACGGTAAAGTTATATAATTATCTGCCACTTTAATTTTTTTCACATTTGTAAATAAGAACAGTAAAGCTTATAGCAGAATTCTGTTGTGAATTTAAGTAGGATTATAATGTAAACAAAAGAAAAAAAACACAGCATAATATCTGTCACATAAGAGCTACACAACATAGTTTTCTCCCCAAAGAAACAAATATCCTTTAAGAATTATAGATGTACATTTACCATTCGAAAGAATGAACTTTGGGTGTTTATTAAAATGCTCCTTCTAAGGCTATCACTAGCAATCCTGATTCAGTAGCATGGATGGGTGTAGGAACATTTTCATTTTTATCAAGAACCCAGGGAGACTGGAACTGGAACACTGCTGCCTGCTTCTTATGTTAAGAAAAGTGCTATCATGTTGAATTCTTTCTAGAATGTATGAAGAGACACAGAAGGAACAACAACAACAAACCAGAAGTGAATGGGTAAAGCGTATTTGCCAGGGAGACCCTCTTCGTGAAAATACCAGACTAAGAAGTCCTCTACATGTATTTGGCAACAAGAAAAAGTATTAGAAGTTTTATGTGTTTGGCAAGCCCCGTGTTGGATGGCACATGGAATAGAAAAAAAGATAACAGAGTAAGCTGGAATTTCATTCACAACAGGAGGCATTTTGTTATTGTCAATATTACTATCAGTATTAGTAGGTATGAGAGAGAAGGATTACTCCTAATCCTACTAAAAGAAAATTCCCAGCCATCTCTCTTCCCTTAGATAAGGCTTAGATTATAAGTGATCAACTCTGCTTATGAGAGACAGAGAATAAGGGAGGAGAGCAAAAGCATGGGGACAAGGTTTTGAAATCCAAATACAGAAAGCAAATAAGGCTGAGATTAACTGGATGTAAAGACAGCAAAGCCAAAAGAGCAACTATTGGAGTCAGGGCGATGGCCGGAGCAGACTGTAGCTGCTGAGGAGGCAGCCATGGTTTCAAGGGTAGAGAAAATTATTTTCGCTGATGGCCTCACAGCAGGAGTCTACAGTCCAGTCTAAACATGAACCCTATTTCGCACTATAACTGTATGTTGTAGCCTCCTCAGTACAAGTGTCTAGAAAAAAGAAAAGAAAAGAAAACCTCAAATATTTAATAATATTTCCCTCAGCTTAGAGAAATAATAATGAAAGGTAACACGAAACTTCCCATCATGTCAAGAAAACTATCTGAGAAAAAAGGACAAGGTATGAGAATTGATTACAGAAACCAGCATATGTTCTGTTTTGTTTTGCTTTGGTACTATTCTTGATTGTTTTAAAATGTATTTATATAGCTCTGATCTTAGTTTAAAAGTATACAATACAACAATTTTTGCTTATCACTCACAAAAGATAAGAACCTTCAAAAGAATAAACTGTGTTTTTTTTGTTTCTTTTTTCTTTTGGTTAACTGGCATCTTTTCCCCCTTGGTTACCAATTTTCAAGATGGATAGACACAGAAAAGACAATTGATACCCATGAGTTGGATAAATTGTGATAGTTGATTCTTAAAATTCTGCTAAATATAAATAACTCAAGGTTTACCTTCCCTGCTTATGACATCAGCAGGTCCCCTTGAGTGAATTATTACTTGAAATTTGACTCTCAGTCATTTTTCACTGTATCTATTGCATTTATTTTGCACTTTATCATTATAATTTTGGTATTTGGGGACAGAAGTGTTGGAAAACCAAGGTACCCAGACTGCTTCTTTATAGTTCAGTGAAAATGTGGGATGCATATTAAAGCAATTCTAAATAAAGTTATAGAAAAAGGTTGAAATAAATGACCTCATTCTTTTCATTTCTTTCACAGCTGTTTGGATTCCCTATTAGATTCCTAAAATACATTTGGTTAACAAGTGTTACCCCAGAAGGCAGGCTATGCAGATCCTGATTATTTCTCCAGCACCTAAACTACAAATTCAATAAGTGCTTAGCATAGCTCACCTGGCTGCTGAGTATACTGAAATACAAATGCAACCCCAGGGCATTGCTGAAAATGTTGAAGGACACTCGATACCATTCACTCATCATTTATCTTCTTTAGTGTCTAAAATCTGTGAATCTTGGAGAAACATAGAAAAAACGTTAAGGAGCTGTTGTCAGGGTCATAAGGTTTTCCACTCCTTTTTTGTTGGTTGTCAGCAGAGGCATATTTTCAAGTTCAGCTATGGCTATTTTTCTTGATTTAATCCTTTATGTGGACTATTTGCCTCCCTGTTCTTTTTAAAGTTAGCCATGTCTAGAATCTTCAAAAAAGAAATTGACAGCTATATGTCTCAGAAGGCAAATAAAATTTGGGAGATTAGAAAGCCACAGTGCCTGAGATGTAAATTAATAGTGGGTCAAAAAGACAATCTTGCTGTATCCCCCACCCCAAACCCTGAGACAGAAACAGTGGCATAGACATCAATCAATAGCATTGTGGGGACAATGGAAAGGAATGATCTCCTGTTGATATTTACTCATCCATGACTGCTGGCTGCTTTGATGGTTGGGTATTTTGCAACTAAACCTCAAAAGAAATGTAGTCAATAATACACATTTCTTTCTGAATTCTGTAACTTAAACTGTCCTCAGCAATGTTTTACATGTAGTTACATCTATGGCTGCTTATATGGTTAAGAGGTGATAATTAGATCTAATTGGGTAGAAGGTAGTTCAGAATCTTTTCATGGCTAAATCCTCAGAATTTAAAGGGTCCATGTACAATATTTGCGGCATTTCTATTCTTCCTCAAAGATCTACAGGCATACACCTATACCCATACTCGCATGTGTGCATACACACACACACACACACACACACACACACACACACACGAACTTCCAGATATTTGCTAAAAAATAGAAACATAAATACAAGAAGCAGGAGGAGCGTAATAATACTCTCCGAAACTATGCTCCATGGCAGTAAGTTTTCATGACGTTTGTAATTGCCTCAGAAAGCTATTTGTCAGCCAACATACGTATGAATTCACCGCATTTGCAAAGCAGAGTAGTACTAATTGGTTAATAATTAAACCACCTTGTAGTTGTCTGGTGACTGTTAAGATGCCCCTTGATAATGCTTATGTTTGCATCATGTTTGCTTTATTTGCTAGATGTTTAACTGAAATTTCCCTACAGGAGCAATTCCCCTTTTCATATGAAAATACCATTTTTGCATAAGTAAGAGGAGTTGAAGAAAGAAATAGATGAGGGAAGAACTTGGCTTCTCAGTGGTTGAAATTCAGAGATTTTTGTTGCCCCTTCTCCTCCTCCTGCACTTTCATCTTTTTTTATTGCTAAACAAACATCTACCAGTTTCCAGGTCATATATACCAAGATGGAAATATGTTCAAAATTTAGCCAAAAACAAATTTCTGTGTTTTTAAAGTAAATTTTAAATGTCCTTGACATTGTCCAGTTTCAATGATGAATAACTTAATAAGAGTAACCAAACAAAAAACATTCTCCAGAAAATAATTTACAAAATACTTCAAATGTAACCATTCTTTTCCTGGTGGGGGTTGCATACATATTTCTTAGTCAAGATAAATTATTTTTTAAATGCTTGTCATTCTGTTACTCTGTTGGTGAGTGCATACATCACATTAATAATCCTACAGAGCAATTTCACAGGATGAACCAAAAGATCTTGAAGTATGATGTATCTTTCATCTTAGTTGACTGGAATCTTTAAAGTGAACCATACTAATAACCTTTGATAAAAGAAGAATATTTGTAAGATTGAATTACAACAGAATGCAGAGAACTATTACAAGATAGAGCTATACATAGATAGATGTGAATGTTTGGCAAAGTAATATTTATAATAATTAATTATTGAGGATAAGTACATACCCAACAAACAGGAATTAGAATAATTATGTATGGAATCGGATATATGATAAAGTATATGTAACCATTAAAATTACATTTCACAGATTTGCTTATTTCTAAAAAAATGTTCATAATATGTTATGAATATTGATAGCAGGTTAACATAATATATATATGCACACAAATATATATATACACATATATGTGTGCATACACACACACACATGCACACACACACACATACCAAAAACATCCTTGTAGGACATAAGTCATAACGTTAACAGTAATTATATCTAAAAAGTGGAGTTACTGATGGTTTTAGTATTCTCTTAGTACTTTTCTGTTTTCCAGACTTTCTGCAGTGCACTGTTAATATTTTTATAATGGGAAAAGATATATAAAATGCCTAAAAACAAAAGTATAAATTAACGTTTTATATTTTCAGTTATCATATTTTCCTTAGTTTCTATAAACGGTCATAGTAAATAGCATAAAACTACTAGAGTTTTTCACTGAAAAACCCTAACTTTAAGTTCTCAGAGTGAACAATTCCATACTTGTATTTTCACTTGCTCTAACTTTTAAGTTCAAATATAAAAGATTAGTCAAATTTCTCAACATATTCCAATCTGACACCTATGAACAATGGGGTAGATTTTGGGTCATTGGTCTGATACTTGTTTTCCCCAAATGGATCATCACATTTGGGACTCTTTCTTTCAGGGGCTCAGAATTGTGTAATATGTTTTAAAATTATTATTCCCCAAATACATATTACATAATTACATGTAAAATTGCAAACTCTCAAGGATGGAGTGAAATTGTTTTAGGAAGAATATGAGTTAAGAATGACCCATGTAAACTTTAGGAAAAGCAAATGCTTTTCTAGAAAACTAAAGCATAAAAATGCCCATTGGTAAGAGCTGTCAAAATATTCTACAATCTTCAACTAGAATGTTGAACAAATAACATTTAGCTAACCAGAAAATACTGCAGTAGAAGCCAGGGCTCTTCCAAGCCAAAGAATGTCATGGCTCAGTAATCAAAAGTTTTGGTCTCTAATCACAGAAAGACTCAGGTAGACTTATGAGGGTGGTTCAGCTAAGTGGTATGTTGTGTGGGGAGAAAATGAAAAAAACTTTGAGGACAAATAGTTTCTCTTTAATGGATGGATAAGGGCAGGGATAGCTCCTGTGCTAGTTATGTAAAGCCTAAAAAGATCTAAAACAATGTTTTCTTACCTATCGTTCAATGTGCCTCCCAAAATATCACCTTCGCTGTCCACTACTGCCCCCCAGGAGGAAGGATAAACTCAATGGGGCAATGATTCTGTCCTTCTTCACGTTTTCCCTCCTTCTGTCCTCTTTCTACCCCCACCTCCGTTCCCCTTCAATCTCTCTATCGCTCCCTCCCTGCTACCTTCCCTCTCTTCCCTCTCTACTTTTCTCTCTTTCTTTCTCAGCAGTTAGCTATACATTTTAAGATTGAAATTTGTCAAGTGAAATACATACCAATTAATTCATTTTGAAAAGTTTGCAATGAAAGTAGAACTCAGAGACATCATTTCAACTCACTGAAAATTGATATCTTAGAAAAAACTAAACTGCAAAAGGAAATATTAGACCACAGTTTGATGTAGACTAAGATGTATAAATTGTATAACTAAGTGAGGTAGTCGGTTGATGTGTCTTGTACTTTTAACTAATAACTTTGGTCATATCTGTTCTATGCATTAACAATCCACTTATTTTTCATGTTATTTTTTGAAAACAATATAAATCCTCCTTATTTAATCCTCTTATGGCCTTTATTCTATTTTAAACTAGAAAGCAATGAGTATAATAAAAATTACATTGTCTCTGCCTGGTAAATTTTGACAGCAGGATGTATGACCAGAAGCAGTGCCCCGTATTGTTGTTCAAGAATAGTTTTACAATAAAATCATGACTCTTATACAAGTATACAATAAACTCATATCAAATATTTTGTTTAACTAATTAAATAATATGGGAAACAGCAGTCTACCAGAACTAATGCAAAAAAAGTATTTGAGAAATACAAACTTATATAGGCCATTAGGAATGCTAAAATGAGTTTATAAGTGGTTAGCATTTATAATTCAATAATCAACTGAATCTCCACCTGCACCATTTGCATTTTATGGATGAGAATTACTTCCACTACGATCAGTATTTTATGACTTACAGAGTTTTGAGAAGCTCAGAGACAATAATGAAAGGTGAGTTGACTAGGATGTGCTAGATAAGGCACCCAGTAATCTCGTTTGCCCATATCAAAATCTTTAAAAAACTTTTAATGATACCTTCTACATTGTAGAGAAGTGAATTATGCAGCTTAGATCAGATTAAGTCTTTTAGAAATGTTGCTCCTATGCATTATTCAGGATGTAATGAATATGAACAAATAGTCACAGAATTATAGAATTTAGGTCTCAAGCAAACCCATGAAGTCACTGGATCTAATGAGCTTTTTATTGATGAGAAGAGACTGTGACAAAAACAAAACAAAACAAAACAACAAAAAATAGTGCTTAGGGAATTTGAACCGAAAGTCAAAGGGAAAGGCACAGAGATGTCAATTAAGATGGGACTTTCTGTATATTTACATGGCTACTGTCCCCAGCTGAACCTTAGAAGAATTTTTGAAGTCCAACCAGCACACCTCCCAGACTCTTCCAGAGCAGTCATGATACCAATTTCCAGTACCAACCTTGTTTCTCATAGCTACTGCCTATCCTTTCTACTTATTTAGAAAGGAGGGGGGAAACCAAGTGTTAAAAGTGAATGGAAAGAAAAAATAAAGGAAATATGTCAAGAAACATTCACCATCACCCCCCTAATTTCACCTGACACTACTTCCAGCTACTTGTCCTACTGTACTTTTCTCCAAGCCTATATACGAACTATTCTCCTTAGTCTCAAATTGGGATTTGCACTTTAATCCCATGTTTATAATCATGTTCTTTCTTTGAATATCCTCTCCCTTTTCTGCCTATCACTTTCTTATGCATACCTAAAGATTCAATTAAAATGTCACCTGATCTGTCATACCATGTTCTGAATTCTCAAAATGTTGCTTTGATATTATATGACTGTATATTCTTTACAGGAAGAGTTTATTCAAAATAACCTCATTTTGCATGCACCTAACAAGAGTACTTGGAACACAGAAGATAAGTAGTGACTAAGAATATTAAAATGACTTGCAGTATATTAATGACTAGCAGAACACATAAACAAGTAATTATTTAAATGGATAGGATAGGATGGGATGGGATGGGATGGGATGGGATGGGATGGGATGGGATGGGATGGAATGGAATAGAATAGAATAGAATAGAATAGAATAGAATAGAATAGAATAGAATAGAATAGAATAGAACAGAATAGAGTTGACATAAAATTGTATGCAAGTTCCCCTTTCCTTCTTTAGGTGTGTACATCCTGAGCTTTGTTGGTAGATCATTCACAAGATATAACAGAGTGAAATGCAAGTCCCCTTTTACTCCAAGTCGGCTTTGTTCCCATGACCTTGAGGCTAACTGCTTGTGCTTAGTCTTGAATATAAACATGCTGGTCACTACAGGAATTCTGCTTGGGGCTTGAGTTTTACAAAAACAGCCCCTTATCAGAAAGTGCCTCTCCAAAGAGATAAAGGAAATATGTACAAAAATAATGATTGTTTATCAAAGATTTGCAGGAACTAGTGACCAGACTCACATCAACTGGCACCATCTTCCCTGGACCTCTGCTGTACACCTGTTGGCACTCAGATGTATGTGGTCCTCAGTTATCTTTTGCCCTTCCCATTTCCCCTTCTCTTGACACTTTCTTAGGTGGATTTGAAAACTAGGTCTCCTATCTTCTTGGTTGCTAACTTCTCTCTCTCTCTCTCTCTCTCTCTCTCTCTCTCTCTCTATATATATATATATATATATGTATATATATATGTATATATGTATATATGTACATATATACATATATACATATGCATATGCATATACATATACATATACATATACATATACATATATATATATATATATATATATATATATATATATTAATTCAAATTCTGATGTTTTGAGATTTGGCCTTTCAAAACATCAGGCACACAGAATTTGGACTGGTAACAAGAAAAGGAACAATGAGAAAAAAAATCAATTCATTTTTTCCCCAAATCCAAGTCCTGATGCAAACCTGCTTTATGAATTGAGGTATGTACAGTTTTTTCAAGTACTTTAGGGATACAATTCCATTATGGCCATCAAAAAATAGAATTCTTGAAAAACAGAGTGCTCAAAAAAGAAAAACTATTGGAAAGTCTTATATACTCAAAAATTCAGCCATGCAATAAAACAAAACAATACTCCTTCAGAAGATTAATATCTTAGTGTCTAGAACTGTTATTATTTCCTTAAATAGAAGAGAAGAAACAAAATAAATTATTTTGTGTATTTTATCACTTTATCATCAAAGTCAATTCTGGCAGATTCATGGTGTTAGTCTTTCTTTGTGTGTGTGTTATAAGATAGGTATATATATTTATGCAAGCGTCTTGAAATTTAGATTAATTCCAGTAATTAAAGGTGAAAAGTCTCCGGTTTCATAAGAGGATCTCAAAGTCACAACTCTACCAATGTTTGTTGAATTGATCTAAGCAAATCTAAGGTATTTGTTTTAGGAATGACAATGGGAATTGTGTGGGTAGATGCCCTCAAGCTGTTTTCTGAAATGAGTCTCCATGCTTTGCAAACACTGATAAGTTAGTTTCCAAATATTCAGGTGCTTATCCAAAACTTTCCAAACTACCTTCTCAACTTGCTGATGCACGTTCAAGTTTTCAGCAGAATGGTTTAAACAATGTACCTTTTGTTTCTCTTCTTTAACCAATAGTTCTCCCCAGATAATACTATTGACTCCTCTTTGGAATCTGTCATACCGTGTTTCCCCGAAAATAGCCAGATAATCAGCTCTAATGCATCTTTTGGAGCAAAAATTAACATAAGACCTGGTATATATTATGTTATGTTATGTTATGTTATGTTATGTTATGTTATGTTATGTTATGTTATATTGTATAACATAGCCAGACAATCAGTTCTCATGTGTCTTTTGGAGCAAAAATTAATATAAGACCCAGTATTATATTATATTGTATTGTATTGTATTGTATTGTATTGTATTGTATTGTATTGTATTATTACCATGTTTCCCTGAAAATAAGACCTAGCTGGACCATCAGCTGTAATTTTTCTTTTGGGGCAAAAGTTAATATAAGACCCTGTCTTATTTTACTATAATATAAGACCAGGTCTTATATAATATAATATAATGTAATTTTGCTCCAAAGACGCATTAGAGCTGATGGTCTGGTTAGGTCTTATTTTCAGGGAAACATGGTATATTATATAAGACCCAACTTGTAGCAAAATAAGTGGGTATATATTATATATTAAATTATATATTATATTATATTATATTATATTATATTATATTATATTATATTATATTATATTATATTATATTATATTATATTATATTACATTATATTATACCTGGTCTTATATTATAGTAAAATAATACCGGGTCTTATATTACTTTTTGCTCTAAAAGACGCATTAGAGCTGATTGTCTGGCTAGGTCTTATTTTCGGGGAAACATGGTATGTCTTCTTTTGAGGTCTTAGTATATTCTTTGAGAGACTATAAATTTAAGAACTGTTAGCCTAATTCCAAATTTGCATTGATATGTATCTACCTTTTGCATATTTCTTAACAACTCTGTGTGAATGTTTTAATGCAAATTGCAAATTATAATATTAACTTGGTTCCAGAAGTGCTATAAAAACAAATAAGACAAAGAAAACTGGAAAATGATGCTCTATTCTAAATACAAATATTTCTGATACTGCATCTAAGAGTGCTTTGTTTTTGCTTTGAATGAAACTTTATAAACTATGCACTTTTTAAAAGTCTTAAATATAAAAAATAGAGATAAGAATTGAGTGGGAGGGTCAGTTCTAGAAATGAGAGCCTGGACACAGTTGAAAGCTAAATGTATTAGAAATTATAGAGAGGCAAAATGTTGAGAAAGGTGATTGATTTGAACTAAGTTGAAATATGGAAGTGTCCAGACTCTTATAAAAAGGGATTGGATTTTGATTTACTGGTGGTTCAACCTTCACATAGTTTACATAAAGTGGCAATCAGGGAAGTTTGACTTAGGATCACTAAGCATATAGAATACATTTCAAACCCACAAAAAAGTTATAACAATAAAGAAGTTGTTCCTGGATAAAAGTTTGTGGCAGCTATATATTTCAGAGTTGGAGTGAGGCTAAGCATTCAAAATTCACACTAATATCAACATTTTGTTCCTCCTAACTTAACAAATATTCACGACACGTTGGGTAAAGTCACTAATTTATTCTAAAATTTACTTTCTGGCATAAATTCTAAAATTTTCTTTTTGGCATAAAATTTATATTTCACTTTTTTTAAGTGGGCAATGATATGTTTCCTTCTTTCCCTTAGACCTTAAAATTAATTCCTTTGGGAAAGAAATCATCTGGGATTCAACACTATTCCAGACTGAAAGTTAAAGATTTTAATTAACTGCCCTAGAACTTATTGTTGTGTGTGTGTGGGGGGGTGGTATTTAGCTCAAGAAGTATGAAGAGCTGTTAAATTATTCTAGCAATTGAGTTTTCAATCCATTTGTTCTATATTGTAAAATCCTTTCATGGCTAAACACACCCATGGACTTGAACTTTAGACTCTATAAACAGCAGGGGGAGATCTGCAACTGACATGATGTAATACTCACCCCCATGTGGACAGAATCATTAGACATTTTTGAATTCATGCATTTGCTAAAAGATGAGTATGAATGAATCCGAACAGTTATGTTCAGGGAGGCCAAACTCTTGTAGTTCTCAGAAAGAAAATAGGGGGTTGGGCAGGATTGAGAAAATTGAAAGCTTAAATAAAAGTGAATCAGTCACTTCTAAGTTTCTCTCACACTAAATGAAGCTGAATGTCAATACTTTGATTTACAAGCATCCATGTCTAGTTACTTTAGAAACAAGGAAATATATCTGACTCTGCAGCAAAATACTGATGGTCAGCTGACCTCACGGGCCATTCATCATTGAAATGGGAAGTTAGTTCACTTCTCTACACTTCAGTTAACAGCCCCTAAAAGGGTGAAAGTCGAGACTTCCAGTTGAATATCAAGGTCATTCCAGTTGTCAGGCAAAATCGTCTAACTTTTGCCAGTTTACTGACATTATGCTCGTCATTTAACCTCTCTGTACGTTTAAGCTTATGGTGTTACTTTTTTTTTTTTTTAATAAGCAATGAGAAGTCTTGAAATAGCACACTCTCAGAATTCTTTTCCTTTAGGATAGATGACAGATGCCATGGAAATAGCATTCATTTTGGACTGAAGTCCCCAGGTACCCTTCTGTGAATCTCAGAAATGTGAGTCATAGGATTTTCAGCCCTTGCTAATCAAAGTATCTTTCACAAACTGGCAGAAGATTGTTAGAAATAGTAAATCTCAGGCCCTGACCCAAACCTACTGATTCAGAATCTGTATTTAAAGCTAAACCAGATCACTTAAATTGCATATTAAAATTGAGAAACACTGTTGTAATAGTCACCTGTGTATAAGTCACAGCAATGCAATGTTTACTATGCTTCAGTATTCATCTTTAAAACTTCACTAGATATTTTTTCACAAGAATATAATAATTTAAATTTCTACTTTTGAGCCGCATGAGAACACATCATGTCTTAATTATTTCCATATATCTAGAATCTTCTGAGTAAAAATTACATAGCAGGAATTCAAGAAACGTATATGGAATTGGTTTAGGATATAATGTTAAAGTGAAATTTGCATAAATCTAAATTTTAGTAACTGACTCCTATTTTATTTTTAAAAATATATTAAAGTTATAATGCTAAACATCTCAACCCTCTTGCTTCTTGTATAATTAAGAAGTTAAAAAGGCCAATTTTCTCCCCATAACATTTAAGAGCTGTGTGGGAAACATAAAGCACAGGATTCCCTGCTTTCCCATTAGTCAACAGAACATGACAAAGAATGTGACTCCTAAAAGTCTTGCTAATAAAAGGCTATTCTCTGTGCTCAATGAAAAGAGAGAAGAGTTCATTTGTTTACTTGTTTGTTTTTGTTTTTCCTCTTGCCCAAATGCAAAGGATGACTGGAGAATGAGGCATAAAATATCATATGAAAAGTGGAAAACTAGCAAAACTTAAATGTGACATAGTATTATCTGATCAGGTGTTGGCTTAAATATGATATTGGATGAACTGCCCCTCCCTAGGTATAGGGGAGAAGAAGATTGGGAGAAATGGGATATTGAGGGACCGTCAGTGGAAAACAGCTTGAGACCTGACGACACCCAGCACTTATTCTGGACTCTCCCTGCCTCCTCACTTTCCCTTCTCTCCATCTTTTTTTTCCTCAGTCCCCACAGGTCACATACAGACTTTTCTGATTTGTCAGAGTTCTGGATGAAGTATCTATCAGTGGCAGTAGGGTAGGTATGATTTAACCAAGCAGAGTAGATTAAATTGTGAGCTATAGATTTTTCTGGAGGAAAATGGGCACACATTTTAGGAACATGTCCTGATGTCCCCAGAAAGGAGGTAGCTTGAAGACAAGATGGCCAAAGCCTAGAGAAATGCCATAGGTAGACACCCATCACCTCAGCTGGGTACGCTAGAGCTACCCCAGGGCTCAAGTACATCATAGGCCAAGATGTTGGACCAGGATGCCTGGACAGCTAAGGAAACTACTCCAGCTACACCCAAAGCTTTCTCTCTGTTCTATGTATCCCCTTACCCTTACCATGGTAGAACTGGTCCTTAGAAGAGATGCTTTATAGCTCATCTACGACCAGTCCTCACCTTTGGTTGACTAAAATCACCACATTAGTCTGTGTTGGGGAAAAGAAGAACAGCTTGGAATGGAGAATGAAAGACACTCTAAAATGAACAGAGCAGGTCTTGAATGCCAAGATGAATCTGATCTACTAGCTTAAAGTGGCTGAAAAGTTAAGGAATTTGTCAATAAGAAGTTAAAGTAGTTGCTATATAGCATGAAGAGTAATTTTACGTAGCATAACACACAAATGGTAATTGGAAAATAAAACCATTTCACATAGCCACCATAACAAGTTGATATCCATCCTTCTGCTTATAATAATATTCTACAGTCTGATCTTCTGGCTTATATATGGGATCAATATCCCAATATCATTCCAGTCATAGAAATTGTTCTGTCTTCAGTTTTGGAATGACATCATCAGAGTCATCAGAACACACAAAAAAAAAATACAAAGAAAAACAAGACCTAATAAGAGATTCTAATGCCAGTAAAACTTGATTTGGCATCTCCTGGCTGCCCCAAATTGGCTGAGAGCAGGAAACTTTTTTTTCATCTACCTGAGCCCCACAACCTCTTCAGTAAATATTAGAATATTGTGTCTCTGATGAGAGTGATAAAAATTATATTTTTAGCATTTGTAAAGAATTCATAGCACCTAGTGATATTCAGTGAAGATATTGAAAAGAAAACAAATATATACTCTGTAAATACCCCAAAATAAGTACAATAGCCTTTAAGACTAAGGTTAAAGAAATAGAATATGTATATCATATATATATATACATATATATATCTGTCATATATATATATATATATATATATATATATATATATATATATATATATATCTTTACCTATTTTTAAAATTCTAACTCCTGATGGGAATCAAAATTAGTGTCTCCTTTATAGTTTTCCAGGGGAATAGACTAGTATGCTTTTTCCTTCTAAATCTAGAAATGGCCAAATACACAGATATTCCTGTCCTTACATAGGAATGTTCATTGTTAATAGTCAAATAATTTTCATTTGCTTCTGTGAAAACACTTAATACACAGCCTATTTAAAATAGCACCATCTTTGATAGCTGTAATTAGTTTCACAACAATTCTTTCTGCTGCCACTTTGCAAATCAGCCTTCCAGTCCAACTTTTAACACAGATGTGTCACTAATTAGCTCTACCCAAAACCAAGTCCAATAGGGCCATAATGAATGCAGGACAATTGGGGAACTGAGTTCATTTCTCCATTTGAATCTTGGAAGCAATCCATTTTAATCTGTATGCAAAGGTCGACTTTTGAAAGAATAATTGTACTTTGTTTTGGTCCATCTGGATTGGACTATAAATATTCTTTCCAGGTTTTATAACATTAAGTTACACAGACAGCACTCAATGTCAAAGTAATGTCCAAGTAGTCCTATATGGGTGATTAACTTGAGAACATTCATCATATTGGTGCCCTGATCTTAGGGGAAAAAATACATTTTTAAACTAGAAGCTATTTCTGGGTTCTTCATTTTGGTGAATGAGACAAATTCATTTAAAAAGTTCCAAGTGCTTTTTGTTATCCCTGATAACTAAACCCAACAAAATAAACACATTTTTTTTCATTTTTTCTTTAACATTTGCATATTATTCTATGCCAGGAATTACACTGAAATATTACATGAACAATAACAAAATATCCCATCCTCCTCCCTGTGGTTTAAGGCATATATGCCAAGCTTCCGTGATTATTTTGTCCATTATACTCTTGCATATGTTTTTGCAGGATTTTACAACGTGCTTCAAAAGAATCTTTGAGGTTTGAGATTTCCACTTGTTACTATTTACAGTTTCAGTGTTCACACACCATTGATTTTTCCCCCTCTCTCTCAAACCTAAATGTCAGTTGTAATCTACATTAATCTTCACTTGGAGTTGGCAAGATGGTAACTTCATTTCATGTAGAAAAACCACAAGGCAGAACAGAAGACGTTAACTGAAGTTCTTGATCATCTTCCTGATATTTCTGGCTTCCCTCTTCATTTACCCTAACGCCATTCAGATACTTGCCATTGTCATTTGGGAAGCAAATTTGAGAGAATTTATATATCAGTTGATTTTGTCTTTGGAAATATTATGTCCAGATTTCTCATAAATGAAAAAAAAATGTGATGAATTCCTCATTGGTAAACATATGTAAAAATCAATTTTGGTAAGCAAAATATAATATATAACTTCACCTTAAATGAAACATGGATAAAAAGCTACAGAGACTCATTGGGTTTTGGGATCACATGCTTTAGACATCTTGTATCCCAAATACATGGTAGAGTACCCGAAGCGTTGGAAGGACTTGTCAACAGGTTGAAGAATTTGTGGAAGAGAATCAATAAATAAATGGGATTAAAAGGTGTGTCTTCAAATCCAGATGTGCACCACACAAGCAGCCACTATAAAATGTTATCACATGATCTCTACAGAAACCACAGGAGATGCAAGAAGAGTAGGAGGGGAGGTTTGGGTTTAGCACCCTTTATTGTCGCCAATCAAGGGAAGATTTGTAACAAGCCACAGAGCATGGGGCAGGCAAGAACTCACTAAGTATAATAAGGCTAGGGTTACAAGTTCACAAAAAATAAGATAGAGGAATGCAAATAAGAGTATTTTAAACTCTTTAGGCAAATGAGATTGGGGTAGTGAAGTAGAAAGGTGGGAAGGTCATCATCTGAGTGTGTAGTGTTTTTAAGTTTAGATGTTTAAGAGTGTATTAAATGTTTACCTTGTTTTGCAGTGTTCCCCAATACCTCCTAGACACATTGGAAACTGGAATTTTTTTTTAAATTTCCAGAGAGGGCTTGGACCTTAATTGCTTCTTTGCTGAAGAAAATGGAGCCATTTGAGGCTACTGGGAAAAAAAGAAGAAAAGAGAAGGTAGAACAAAATAGGAGATCAGAGTGAGTGCACTGGAGAGACCTGGAATGGGGTTCTCAGAGATTTGAACAGTGCAAGAAAGCAAAGTCCTTGGCCTATGAAATTCATGCCTCATCCACCCATCCTACCTGGATTCAGTTTGCTTTAGACTATCTGAAAAACCTTCATGCTTGCATTGATTTTAAAATAGTAGTATTGTTTTT
Organism: Rhinolophus hipposideros; assembly: GCF_964194185.1. Classification (NCBI taxonomy): domain Eukaryota; kingdom Metazoa; phylum Chordata; class Mammalia; order Chiroptera; family Rhinolophidae; genus Rhinolophus; species Rhinolophus hipposideros. The sequence goes on from NC_138050.1 coordinate 58,329,649, forward strand.
CCTCTATATCTCTGAGACTGTTTCTGTTTATTTTGTTTATTTATTCAGTTCTTTAGAGTCCACATATAGGTGAGATCATATGATACTTGTCTTTCTCTGACTGACTTACTTCACTGAGCATAATGTTCTCTAGGGTGGGGTGTGGTGATGAGGAACAAGGGGAAAAGATTAGACAGCATAAATTGGCAACTACAATATTGCCACTGGGATATGAAAGACAGTTTGGGGAATAGAATCAATAACGTTGTAAAGATTTTGTAGGGTGTCAGATGGGCACATGTATTAGGGACACCACTTCATGAATGGTGTAGATGCTTGACCACTGCGCTGTATACCTGAAGCTGAAGTTGAATAATATTGTATGTCAACTATAATTTAATATACATAGTCACGTGATATAGAGTATAACATAGGGAATATAGTCAATGGAATTGTAACAGATATATATGATGTCAGAGGAGCAGTAGATTGGGGGAGGGGGATATCACTCTGTGAGGGGTGAAATGTCTAACTATCACATTGTTTTGTACACCTGAAACTAAAACCGACAACAACAACAACAAAAACAACAAAGACAAACAAATAAATAAATAAAATAAAATAAATTAAAATAAAATAAAATAGTAGTATTTTTTTTTTTTTTTATAGTTAAGTCCTGAAAGGTGAAACCTAGGCGAAGCAGCTACATGCTTCCATAAATAAAGTCTTTCGTTTCCCTGCAAGTTTGCAGAATGATTTCAGTGAAGTGCAATTTCCCATCACAGATCCTTAGGTATTGGTAATTTAGTATTACCTTCTAGAAGGGCTCACAATAATTTTAAGTCTGGATGTCTCAAGGGAACATCTGGGGAGAAGAGGAAACTCGGGATATAGTCTAACATGATTAAGAATGACCATAAAGTGGACAGAAAATACTTTCTTTTATTTTTTTTATTTTTCCAATTGTGGATTAAGGTTTGTGTTCTTTGGTTCTTCAAATAGTCCCCAACTTGTAACAGCAGTCTCGTGTACAAGAGCAGCTTGCGTACAAGCGCACAACTGGATTAGGCAGTTTTCTTTATTTTAATCATTGTGTCACCACATATCCCACAGTGGAGATAACTTTTCTGAGTGGACACATTTGATAGCTCCCGACTCATTACCTATACCTGGCTATTTAATGATATTTACTCATTGGGCTTCCAATATTTTCTCTCCAATAGTTTTATTCTACTTTGAGAACTTCTTGTAGTTTGACCACTCACCAGGAGGTAAACACCTGTAAGACATTATCTCCAGGTCTGACCTCTGTCAGCCTCAACTAGGCACCAAGAGGCTTCTGACTTAGATTTCCCACTGTAAATGCAAATGAACATTTGCACAAGTCAAATCTGTCAGTTTATAGTCCAAGTCCCTTATCTCAGATAATGAATCTGTTATCCATACTCATGCAGTCTCAATATTTGAATTTATTTTTATCTCTTTGCTCCATTACTCTAAAAAAATGCATCATTGGACCTTGCCCACCTTTACGTAGAAATGTGTCTCATGTGCATGTCTTCTACATTCTGACCACCATTTCCTGAAACCTTGTACTTGGAGTAAATGCAATGTATTATATTCTTGCATGTTGTCTATAGTTGTTCTAATCTCATTGTATTTCTTGCCAAGAAGGAGCAGGATGGTATGCTGTTTAGGACTATGAGATCTGAGGAAAAGATGCCTGGATTTCTGTCCAGTTTCACCTCTACAAAGCTGTAGATATTACAATGTTAGTTAACATTTTAACACCTCAGTGTCTTCGTTTATAAAAAAAGGGATGGTGCTGTTACCTCGTGAGATTATTTGAGAGTTCATCCATGTAGCGCATACACAGCAAAGCGTAATTCATAGTCTGCTATTGAAATAATAGAGACGACACATGTATGACTTTGAGAAAATGCCCAGAACAAAGTGCTACCTTATTTCCTTATTTCCTTCAATATCTGACAAAATTTCCTCTGCCAGCTTTCAAGGCCTTCTATAATTTGGTCCCATCTTACATTCAACATCAAACATTAATGTTCTTTAATTAACTAAATTATTTCCAATCTGAAAAAAATTGCTAACATTCTCATAGTGTGTTACATTCGCCAATCTTTTTTTTTCTTTTTTTATGTAGTTTATTTCATTTAATCCTCACTATAGCATGAGCTCATGTGCATACAAGAAAAGGAATTAGATAAATAATAACTAATAAAGAACAATTTATATTTCAGTAAAGAAACCTAAAGTGTTCAAGTTATTTTTTTCTTAGAAGAATACCGTCTTTTACTAAAATAATTTTTAAAACACTTACTGTTATATTGGGGGAAATTTGGGAAAATAAATGTAACTAGTAAGAACTTTCCTAGAGTCCTTATCAGAGTTTTGGAAAATCAATGAGGGATGGAGTTTTAGTTTTATTAACTTTATGGTAAATTCCTTTCTGCTCTTTGCTGAAACACAGTAATATAATTTTTCAAAACATGAAGTAATACCTCTAAGAGGAAAGGAGCAGAGGTGCTTTCTCATAACTTCAAACAAGTAGAAATTTAAAAGAAAAAAAAATAAATAAATGGAAAAGAAAGACTACTCCTGTATTCCAGATGGGAAGAATAAAAAAACACATATACACAATAAGATAATTTTAACATAATATATTTATTAGTTACTATATGACACAGACATAATTTTTCCCCAAATTTATCTGACTGCATATGCTTACATTGCCTCTTTATATGACAGTTATTTGTAATTCACTTTTTATAGGGAGTATGGAAATGAAATTCAATGTTCAAAGACATTTTCACTTAATTTATTTTTTAAGTTTAACTATAAATGTTCTGTGAAATTTTAATGTGAAATTTGACAAAATAATTGTACAAATTTTCAAAGGAACTGTATCAACAAAATTTAAACAATAGGGTAGAAAGATGAGACTGGATACTAGTATATGTCATAAAGGAGGTAAGCCTTCTAGAAAACAGATTCTATTTAGGATTTCTTTATATTATAACTTATAATACAGTTTCCTGGAAAGATAGGTCATAAGGACAATAGGTCAACATTAAACTTCATTATCATGTAAATAAATATAATAATAGAAGCACCACTCACAATAGAAAGAGAAACATTAAGAGACTTGAAAAAAAGTAGTCAAATTAAACTCTCAATTTACATAGTGAACCAAAATATCTTGTAGCTTAATATGAGTTAATTCCTAAAAATACTGAAAAGTTATTTACCAGGTCCATCCGAGAGTTGGTAGAGAATGTGAACATCTATAGAGAAAGTGAGGAAGGAGAAATAGTGATAGAGGAAGCTCAAATTGAAGTTCTAGTAGTGTCAGAATTGTTTGCTGATTGGCTGCCTTCTGGATCCCACCATTCTTTTCATGGCGTGATCCCTAGATTTGGTGTAGTGAATTCTCCAAATACTCTTGAGGTAATGTCCTCTAAGCCAAGGCCAAATTAGGTTCCATCATGTTTGCATTCAAGCTAAGGTCAATACTATATATGCATGCTGGTACATAACTGCAGGGGTGGGGTGGGGGTTCCTACTCAGCTGTATCTGAATGTTTGTGATAAACTAGAAGAATATTACAGTTTCAATGTTTATCTTAAGTTTCAATTTTACAAGATGTCAAAAGTCAAGATAAATTAACATTTTTCCTAAGTAAACATCTTCGATGAGCTCAATATTATGCTCTGAATTAGGATGACTTTTAAAACTAGAAATAGAATCTACCTTTGCTTTTATAAATATACATTTATCAGGTAAAACTTCTATCCTGAGGGAGAATAGATACTGAAAGATGTATAATTCTCTGTTTTTCTCTGTGTTGACAATTTATGCTCATATACATAGTATTAACTTCATGAGATATTTCAAATTAGAACTAAAATCAGCTTATTTCAATTGCATTGTACCGTTTTTATTTTCCAGATAATATGTAAATTCCTATTCCCCCAACTCTCTAAGACGTCTCTGAAAGATGGACTTTTCAGGAAAATAAAATAGATAGACACAGGTCACTTACCATGAGTAAATCCTGCCTCAAGACAGATAAAAGTTAGAGATGTGAACTGACTTTAATAAAATGACATTAAATGCTTTCAGTAATACATTCATTTTAATGTGTGCCACTAAAAACAATTTCAGCTGTCTTGCCTTCCTAAACAATAAATGGATGCCAAAGAAAAGTCCTCTTAGAACTGACCTGCTACCAGTAACCCTGACTCAGTGGGACACACAAGATAACAAATGGGTGCTTTATTTCCAAAATGCCAAACAAAGCACCTATCTCTAAGTGATTGCACACATCCATAACAATCAAAAGAATGAGAAACAAAAATGAAAGTATTGTTATGGAGCTCAGAGTAGTCATCCTCATCAGTTTGCTCTGGAATACAGCATCTCCCTGTCCCAGGCCGCAGCTGTTTTCTTATTTAGCTCTCAGGGCAGAGGGATATCCCTGAACAGTAGAGAGAGGCATCTGAATTCTGAACTCCTTGAGGCCTATGAATTTGGACACCTAAGAGTATAATTTACTCTCTCGTGGTTATCAGATAAGGCTTCATAATGGGTTATGAGCCCATTCGTGTCTCTCTCTCTCTCTCTCTCTCTCTCTCTCTCTCTCTCTCTCTCTCTCTCTCTCTCTCAGAAATTGGCTAGCTTCACAAGCTGTCATAATTTAATTTCTGGTTTGGAAATATCCTCATCACATCCAAACTTGTTTCCTTAGCATCAGATGGATAGTAGCAATAAACAAGGCTATTTACCCCAAGACTCCTTCTGGGAACTTCAACAAAGTCATTCCTAAAAATATGTTACTCAAAGACACTTTCAAACTTAGTTGTAGATAAAAGAGCCCATGATCTCTCAGTCTCCCACTTAGTAAATTCACGCAAACTCCACACTATGCCAACAGTTAACACTAAAACTCAAAAACCACATTCAGTGGGAAAAGCACATAAATGTGATTATCTTTAATGAAAGAACGTCTTCTACCACTCCCAAAAGTATTCCTTGAGAATACTCTGCTCATCTTTTTTGTATCATACAAAATGACACATCAAATTACAGAAAATAATTTCTATGATTTGGCTATTTTTCACAAAGTAGTTCTCCCCACCCCGCCACACACACACCAGTTTCACATCTAAATGATTAGTGGTTTTTTTTCGTGTTTTTTTTTTTTTTTTGACCTGAAAGATTTCTGTGACCGCTCTTCTTTCTTAAGCAAGTTTGTGTGTTCTTATAAAACATCCATTATATCAATAATATATTGCTATAAATTATTTATATATATAGTAAGCAAATGAAACAAAATTTATTGCAAATCACATTATAATTTTACTATGTTTACTCACAATATTTTCTACTATGTAATCTTCAATCATAACCTGATATTTTATAGAAGTTTATACTTTAAAAACAATCTGAAAGTTTAAAGTGCAGTATGTTTTTGTAACCTCATTTGATTGGAGTATGTTTTTACTTTCTTTTAGAAATTCATTTCCAAAATTGATCTCACATTCAGTTGTGGGTTCTTTCATTGTACCCTATTTTCAAACTTCAAAATATCTGCTTATTCAGTTGGCCTTATGAGGGCAAAACTCTTACTATCATGCTTAAAGGAAGTTATCATGTGTCATAAACAACTTAATTTAGATCTTAAGCTTGAGTGTCAAGGAGCACTAGTGAATCAACTTTGTTTCCTACTTGAAAACACCCTTCTAAGACCCTGGAGATTTATGTGAAACTGGTTTTTATATTTCACTTACTAGTCAGAACTCTTGTTCCCTTGGCAACCTGCATACTTTGTTTACCCTACACTAGCATTCCTGTATATCCTACCCCACCCCCACCCCCAAATGATTTATTTCCCTATTGCTACAGCCTATGGGCACATTACATATTTTAAAACAACACATTAATCTATAGCTTTGCAACCCAGACAGCAGACACCGCCATTCTTCTTGATAACCACCTCTGGCTATTACTAAGAATGTATTCCTAATTTAGACTGCATTGAAGAAATTGTAGGGAATGACGTGTCTTACACCAGTCTCCAAACTACATTTAGGCAAACTGCCAGGTGAAAGCAAAAGTCACAGCTGCAAATTTTCATTGAGAATGCCCTGCACAAGACTCTGCTGCTTAATTTTGACTATTTATGACTGAGCTTTCTGAGAATAAATAAAAAAATAAAAGAATCAAAATGCATAATGAGCCATGTTTACTAGAGACATAGACATGATTTAATGATCGTCTCCTCCTTTCTCCTTTCACCTCAGCTAGTATCAGTGAATGAGAGCTCTTGGATCACTTCTCATAGCCCCACATTCCTTTTATGTTCACAGTAAAAACTTACACTAAAAACTTAGAATATATTTTCCAATTTCCGTACATTAATTTGGAAAAAAAAAAAAAAAACAACTTTCAACTCTTTGCCAGGATAAGGGCAAATATAGTCAGCCTTTAAAGAAAAGCACAGTCGTTCAAAAATTCTATGTTAAAGTTTATCTTTGACATATTTTCTTCAGAATTATCTCATTACCTAGAACATCAGATATATATTCAGCAGGTCACACAATCCTAATTAAGCAGAGATTGATATTTGATTACAAGAACACATGACATTTAAAGGAAAAACTTATTAAGATATTTTCACTTCTAAGCTCTGTTTTCATCCATGGCATTTACAATGAGTAAATATGGCATACATGTGCCATGATACATTGATTCCATTAAGTCTGCAATGTGACTCACTGGTTTTCTTATTTTTTCATATATATATGAAGTGAAAATAGCACAATAAACAGCTAAAAATGCCATTACCCATCCCTTTTCACCTTATTCCTGCCTCTGACTAGAGATAAGCAGTATTCTAAAGTTATTGTAAGTATGTTCCTTGCATGTCTTAAGGTTTTTATTTTATAATACATATATTTATATATATTTACACATATACATACATGTATATATGAGTATGCACCTATATATATTTAATTTAAATGTTTCATTTTATATGTATTTACTATTCCTTGCTATTCTTCATGAAATTATATCTTTTTCAATTAACCATGTAAATCTAAATTAATTAATTTTAATTGCTGAATAATTGGTCCCAAGGTCTGTCTCTGTAATCTTTATAAATAAAATTAATTTCAACAATTATCTAAATCTAAAACCCTAAAATGTTAGGGCGAAACTACTTTGGAGGATTAACAGTCTTTAACCAGGCATCTAGAACCTGACTTCCAAGTTCTAATCATGTAAATCCAAATATAATCCAATTAATTTAAATGTTCATGTAACCTGGATTGATGATCTAACATTTACCATTAACTAGGTGGCTGATTGTAAATGTTTAAGGAAAATGAGACACATTATTCACCTAAAATGTGTAATACTAGACCAGAAGGTATTTTCTTTCTAACCACACATACACTAATTTTTCACTAAGTATTAAGTGTGGGAATTTTCCTAGTAGTTCAGGACCGAGGCAACAATTGGCTTAGATGTTTTAGTGTTTAAGTCACTGTACAATAGTCATAGTTTTACTCTTACTACAATTTTCTTTATATAACTAAATTTCCCTTACCCAAAATAAGCTTGTGTTAGCTCCTTGAGACTTTTCTCTGCTATGAACTGTCTAGGAAGTTTATAAAACTAAAAGTGTTTTAAAAGACCTAAACTCTGCAGCAAAAGTTCAACAACAGAGAAATTACCTTACACCTAATAACTGAAAAATTCTACCTGTGAAATGTACGCTTTGAACAACTGCTAAATTTTCTGAAATTCTTCAAGTTGAATATATTCATAATTCCCTTTCCACTGAGAAATTGCTCACGTGAACAAATATGCAAATATGTGAACACATAGACACCCCACGTATAACATGACATCAGAAAAATTAGGTTAGTAACAGGCTTACTGGTGAGCCATTGCGTGTGCGTGTGTGTGTCTGTGTGTGTTTGTGTGTGTGTGTGTTTTAGTTTGTACTCATTGGAAAATCTGCAAAAACATCTTCTATGTGAACAATTAAATATATTCATAGTTTGGTTTCTTTCCAAACTTTATACATTTCTGACATTTCACATATATTCTACACTAAGCCTAGTGGTGAAGTATCAACAACTTTCAAACTTTCCAAGGTTGGGTTCCAGCTCCATCTGATTTACTGTTTGCTTTTTAAATAGTGTCCAGCAAATCATTCCCCAAGTTGCTGGATATCAATCCCTCTCCAGCCTCATTTCATAAAATGGCTTTATCGTTAAGATGATGCTCCAGACAAAAAGAAGGTGATCTTTAACTCTGCTCTTTCCTTCTTCCACTACCTCAAATCCATCTGCTAGCTCTTCCTCTAACACATTCACTTGTCTTCATGTCCTCTGCTAAAACCATGGCCCAAATCACAGCCATCTTTTGCCTGGACTACTAAAAAGCTCCCTAACTCATCCCTTATCTTCAATTCTTCCATGTCTCCCCACCACCAAAAAAATCTCTCCTTCCTACAGAGAGAGCTTCTAGTAAAACATCAGACCATATGACTTCCCTCCTGAACAACTACCAACATTTTCCCATTGGACTTAGAAAGAAATCCAAACTCCTTACATGGTCCAAGGGATCAGATTCCTACTGATATCCCTGTTGTTAGTTCCACTCCTTTTCTCCTTTCTAAGTATTAGTAACACAGTTTCTACTGATACTTTCAACTTGACAGTTTGACTTCCTTTCATTTTATTTCCTCTCCTCCTGTAATTATCTGAATGTAGAAATTCACATTGTTGGCTTTTCTCATCCAGATCTTTCCATTCAGTCAAAGAGTTTCCTGATCACACCTAAAAAACTTCTCCATGTACTGACAGAATTGCATCACTCAGTTTTATGCTCTCCATAACACTAGGACTCTTTGAAATATTATCATTCATGTATTGATTACATTAATTTGTATATTCATTATTATATATGTGTACGTCTTCCCATTTACATAGTGTGTATCATAATTATATATTATCCATGTGTTATATGTCTTACCCCATTGAACTCTATGTGTACAGTTACTTAACACTGTTTCTGTAGTGCCACAATATAGTAAGCATTTACATATTTGTTCCATGAATGCATGTTTTTGAATCCTGGTGTGTCATTTATACAATGTGATGTAATTCTTTTTACATCACATCATGATTTGTAAGGATTAGTTCTATCTCAGGAATACCTACAGTAAAGAGATGTCACAGAAAATGTAACTATTATTTCCTATTTTTCTAGGTTCTGCTTCATCTATAAAATGTATTTCCATCCCTAAACTTAATGTCAATGTCTTTCTTTTTTTAAAAGGCAATAGAAATTTTGTCTGTCTAATGAAGTTTGAATAACTTTGTCATTCAAATGATAAAATGAATATATAGGCAAATACAAATACAGTGATCCTGCGTGCCTCCCTCTTTATAAAAGAAAATAATTGCAGGGGAACACACATGCTTAATCATGATTAATTTTGAGAAAAAAATGAACCCGATAGTCTTAATAGTTTTTCTAAATGCATATAATAACAATGGCATAGTTTTAAAGCAACTTCCAATTTTTGAAGTAGTTTTCCTTACATCCCCATATAAGCCACAAAACACTGTGTGCAAGACCAAATTACGTCATCTGTATGGGGCACCTGAGAAGATTTTACTTCACCATGAGAAGAGGCTTTCTCAGGGTCATCAGGTCTAGTGGGCTGGAAGGTTGTGACTAGAACCACATTTGGTGAAGTATAATTTAGTCCTTTCCCACTGCTCCAGACTACATCAGGTCTGCCTTTTCCTTTTCTCATTGCTTTTCTTCTAGCCTCAATAATTCTTTTCTATTTCAATGTTTCATTTGATTAATTGTCCTTTGCCATTTTCCAGCATCTTTTTTCCCCTTATTTCTATCTTTCTCCGGATAGCTACTTTTTGAATAGTGGATTTATTAACTTCCTCCCACAGCTTTTATCATAAATATCTGATTTTGTTTTATTGTTTTCTTGATCTTTCCTTTTTTTTTTTTTATTTGGTACATTTTTGTTATTTCCCTTATGGCATTAATAAAAGATTCTGGGACTGAATGATCTTATGCAAATGACAACCTCTTTGTTTGTTAGTCATGTGCTCTTGACAAGTATCTTAATCTTTTTTCCAAAACCTAAATCAAGTTCCTGTCTGAAAGATAGAGGACTATATCTCATCAGAGATGCCATCATCTTTTTCTTGGATTACTGTAATTACTTCCTGACATGTCTCTCTGTTATTGTCTTTGCCCTCCAGAGGCAATTATAAGTCAAATGCCATTAGTCCACTGCTTGCAACTCTTCAATGGCTAACCATATCACTCCCTAGCAAAGTCAGGGGCACCACCATGATTTCCAAAGTGCAACATGACCTGGTCTCACATTATTCTTGGTTACCTCCTCCCTTATCTTCTTTCTTGCCCATTCTGTCCTGTCACACCACTTCTCCTGTAATTCCTCCCAGGTACAATGCACATTCCTGTGTTAGGTCTTTTGAAATGACTTTCACGTATATATTTTTATGCTCTTCCAAAAGAGATTTACAAGTCCTATGTCCTCCGTCTCCATCACCTCCTTGTATCTGCTCAAACACCACCTTCTTAATCTGGCCTTTTCCAGTTATCCTATCACAACTGTCACATTTCTTCAGAGCATTCTCATCCTTTTTACTTGGTTTCTTTCTTTCCTTCCTTGAAGATGTCACCATCTTCAATATTAATCATTTTTCATATAATACTTTTTAAGTTTTAGTTTATCTCTTGGCCCCCCTTACCCCCCCCCCCACACACACACACTGCAATGCAAGCTTCAGAGGGCAGGGGCTATTGATCTTGTTCACTGCAGTATGTCTAGTGTCTAAATCACTGTGTTCTACAGGTGGGCATTCATGGCTGAGTGAACTAATGAATGCATTCATCCTTTACATCTAGCAGGAGCTGTGGCTCAAACACCGGCAAACGAATATTGCCTGCCCCTGGTGCTCATGGCTTAGCTAGTGTTGAAAAAACTTAACTGACTCTATCTGGCTTTTTCTGTATAATGTTAGATGTGAGATTAAAGAAAAGGGAAGGGGATGATTGTCAGCATCTGGCTGCTGCCATTTCCCTTCTGAAAGCTGTTCACCTCAAACAATCACAATTATCGGTTACAACATCATTGGTCACAAGAACATGAAGTACAGCTGGATTTCTTAAGTGTGCTCAAATGGAATATGGGAAGCTACCGATAACCAAGGGAGAGTCTATAGAAATCAGCATTCTTCACATTATCTTCTTTCTTTTCGCTTTGGGAATCATGTGGTTTCGTTCCTCTGCTCCCCTCCATGTGACTGTCCCATTGCCTCCACTTATCTTCTCTAGTAGAGTAGCTTTCTCGTCTAGCTAATCATAGCATGCATACATCCTCAGGACCAACCCTGTTTCAAAAAGTCCATGACCTTACAAATTCAAAATGTAGCACTGACTGATGGACTTTCAATCTTTCTGTTGCTTAAGACTGGTTATCAGGTCAGTGAATCCAATTTACATTCGGGTGAGGTGTTCATTCCTGGTCCATAGTTCTGTAGAAAGTGGAAACACAGAGTGCTTTGGGCTAGCTAATCCTGAGGATGTTAGCAGGACACAATGGAGGTGGTAAGTACCTGTTTAACAACTATTTTTGTATCTAGTATGTTTGAAACACACTCACGTGCTCTGGAGCTATAACAGTAAATAGAACATAAAAATACTTACATTCAAGTTTATTTCATTTTAATGGAAAAAAACAGAAAAACAGATGAACAATTTGCTGGAGGGAGTACAGCTTAGAAGTGATGCTGATGAAATTAGTTCAAAAACTGGACCAAATATCTTCCAATATCAGACTCAAATCTAAAGGATTGGTTGTATATGCAAGAAGCTTACAGTTTCTATACAAGTATTAAATATGAAGAGATAAACAATGTGGGAGTCAAGATGGAGAGAGAGCTAAACCTGGCTTTAGTGGTTAAAGGAGAGATAGATTTCAAAAATAGGAGGCAAGTTTCAGTTTGTAAAAGATGAACAGAGATTCTCATCAAATTATTTCTCAAATCTGAAGTCCCCTTGCTTAGTTGGGCACAAGCTTTTTCTTACATTGCCTTCCTATTAACTTTTCCAAAGGCTATATATTTGAACAGAAAATTAAATAGCAAAGAATATGCAAGATGTATATGATAGAGAAAATGGGTTAATTGGCTGACTAAATGGAGATGATGTGGGTGAAAAGCATTAGTGTTAGAAAACATTTTCATGTTTATCATTCTAGTTTATTTTTCACAACAGTCCTCTAACACAGAAGATATTTGATTTGAAAAGTCAGTGGATTATATTATGTAGTTTATCTGTTAATCAATGAAAGACAATTGAAGGATTCTGAGAAGGGAAATGGCAACTTTATGCTGATGTGTATCTAGACTTCAATCTTCCACAAACCCATTTTGTACCTCCAATTTATCGGGTCTATCCTCCTTGGTTCCACAGTCTTCAGTATAAAATATTTTACCAGAGATTGAAAGTAATTACCTAACATTCACAGATTGAATTTAGCCTTCAGTCCTGATTTCCATTTTTTCACCTTTGAGCTTTTCCCATGGTTTCCTCAAACATCTTCTCCTTTCCTCTTTTCTCTTTACTTTTCCGAATCTGGATTATCCTTTCTTATCTTATTTCAGTTCCCTCCTTATTCACAGAAACTTACCTGATCATCATAATCCTTACATAGCATAATAAACATATACAATTTGAGTGACAAAATTCAGGCTGTATTTCATGTTTCATTATTTTCTATTAGTTTGACATATTTTATTTATCGTTATCTCCCAGACATAGCTCTAGTTAGCCCCATGGGTAGATGCCATAATTAATGCTGCTTAACACTTTTTTTATTTTTACAATTGAATAGGAAATAGGTACTATAAAGTAAACATTTGTTTAATTTATGAGAAAAATACACTAACAAGACAAAAATTTGACTTATGGAAATGTTTACCCTAGGATCGCTTAAAAAAACTAGTTTTATTAGAGCATGTAAAATAGTTTTCTTACTGTGAAAATACAACAATGTAGTGATTTTATAGTCAAGATATATTTCTACTTAAGGCTTCTAGGTACTAGGTTTATAGGAAAACCAAACTAAAAGGAACATTGTTGGGCCATCAACAAAGCATTTCAATCACTCAGAAAAAAATGGAAGTACTGTGTTTTCCAGAAAATAAGACCTAACTGGAAAATAAGCCCTAGTATGATTTTTCAGGAGGACATCCCCTGAACAGAAGCTCTAATGCAGCTTTTGGAGCAAAACTTAATATAAGACCTAGTCATATTTTCGGGAAAACATGGTAATAAAAATGCCCATTTTCTATGGATTGAGAGGATTAAGTGAATTTATGTACAGTTCTCTGCACAGTGCTAGCTCCATGGTGAAAACAAACAAACAAACAAACAAACAAACAAACACAGAAATCCAGCAAGATATTTAGATGTAATGAAAACCACCAAAAAGCTAAACATTATATGGGCATATATAAGTTCTAGGACAATATTTTTTATGTTAAGAAAATTTGATCTTTCATTTCTTCCTTGTACACATCATTCCATTTTACTCTTTTCAGAGTGTAAAAAAGCTTTCTATATGTACTGTTCCCAGGAAAACAAAACAAAAGATAGTTGACAATAAATATTCATATTTTGTTTGTTTTCTTGTTTCATTTGTACATGGGGTGAGCATTAAAAGTGGGCACTGAAACTCATAGCAAAGGCTACTCAAACATTGTTGATGGGACAGATGAGTTTGGGTTAGAGTTTGGTCAGTTTCTCACAACACTTAATCTCCCTTACCTCCTGGCACAGAGATAGACAATATTTTCTTGCCTCCCTTGTCATTAAGCATGACCATGTGACTGCTATGAACTCCTTAGAAGTCTGGCCCATACAAATGTCCTTTATAATCTCTACTTTGTGGCTACCTCATATCATCAAGCAGGCTGGATACCAAAGCCTGGGACCACGGGTTGAAGACATGGAAACCACGTGTTGAAGAAAACAAAGCCCTGCCCGCTGAGATCCTTAACTGTTTCTGTGGTTTAGAGCCTCCCTTGCTTCCAGAACTTCCTCACTGCCTCCATTCTGATTAAACATGATATGCAATAGAAGTAACTTTCTATTTATTGTAAGGCACTGGGGTTTCTGGGTTTGTCACTCGTGTTAGTGTTGCCTTTTACCATGTGATATACAAATCTGAGTTTTTCCTAAACAAGACAAGCATTTTGGAATGCAAACAGAAAAGCTTAGAGTGCACAGAAGAAGATGATATTGGTGGGATGGGAAATTATATGCATAGAACTCAAATACCACTTGGTGAGAAAGACATAGTTTAGTGTTTCAACGTGCAGACTCAAGTTCAGAAAGGGAGTGAGATTAAAATTACAGAAAATTTGGGTGATTCTAGAGCATAGAAAACCATGTATTAACTTCCCAGAGTGTAGTATAAAGACAATGCAAGCTATTTCTAGATGCTTCATTTTCAACACGTTCCTAAATGGTAGAGGATCCATGGCTGGGAAGAAATTGTAGGTGTATGGGTCCTGCCTGGAGCAATTTCTCTGGGCCTCATGCCCTCCAGAGAAGTGGGAGAAAATTATTGGAAGCTTCCTATGTCCTGAGAGAGATGAAAGAGGAGAAGAATTGTCCAGACATGGCGTTGAAGGAGGGGTGACCAGAATGAAAAATAACTTGGGTGGGAGGAGGGAAGCTGAATATTCTCTACTGAAGTACTTAAAAAATAAAGGGGAGAAACCCCCTTCTAGAAAAAGGGAAGAGCAGACTCTTGCCCAGGTGAGATGAGAATGTGTTTGGCATATTTAAATTGAGCTATTCAGGTGGGCCTTTTGTATGATTTTCTTTTGAAATGCCAAATAATTGGAATGACCAAATTATCATGCCCTTTTTCATTTTAATAATTAATTGAGGCAATATCAGAGCATTTTTCTATTTTATTTAAAATCAGAGAAGATTTCAGTGCCATTTTTACATAGTATGTGTTTTTCACTCAACAGTTTATGGCTCACCTTTCATCTATTCACCTGAATGCCTCTCATCACAGAAACAGGAACTAGAGATATTTATTCACTTACTAAGTAAACCAGACTTAGGCACATTGACGTGGAAATAGAAAGTCCTTAAATCAAGCCAATGTCTGTGGAACAAAAATCTTGAAACAAGCCCTAAACTTGCTGAACGTGGGCCCCAGCACATTGCCAGAGGAAGAGATGACATAATGTTGGGCCCTTAGTCAAAGTCAAGGATAACTTTATCTATCTTTAGTAACTCTTGGCAAGTCTGAGTCAGTAGTCACTGGAAAACATTTCCAATGTAAGGCGGAGATTTGTACATAAAAACTAACAATAAATCAAACAGCTAATAGTCTCTTGATCTAAGGTTTATTTATTTCTGTAAATAAACTATATCTTTCAAAAAATCAAGTTTTCTAATTCATTTAGAGGTAATTTCATCTTATTTTTAAAAGTTTTAAAAAGTCCTGTCACTTGTTAAGTTATGAGTGCATTGAAAGTATCATTACTTAGTGAGAGTCTAAATTACACATAGGCCCCTCTTTTGGTGGTCACACAAAAATGAGAACCCAAAGAGCAGAGATACACATTGCTAGGGATACGTTCACACAGAGCAGTCAGCCTGAAGGGTGACTGAGCTGACCAGAGTAACTGGAGAGACATATGGAAGACACTTATTAAAATCAAATGATGGGAGAGAAAGAAAAAAAAAAAAAATGTATGCCTAGAATTTGAAGACAAAGAAGAGATTTCTCATGAAAGAGGAAAATAAAAGACAAATAGTTGAGTTGCTACCAAAGAAAACATTAAATATACAGTGACTTTGTTTTTAAGGGCCAAGACATAAATGATTTTTGTGGGTACTTCAGGGAAGGGGGGTGAACAGAGGGGAAAATGATTCCTGCTTCATGTTGAAACAGTAATATTTTTCACATTCCTAATAAAATATATACGTGCTGGCTTTTCAAGTTAATTTATTTTTAAGTTCTATGTTGATTCTTCATAGGGACTTCCTAAATAGCAATAGCCAGTTATCACTGTGAGAATAAACGTGATAAATGAAATGTATAAGCTGGGTTGCCTTGTACCTGGCAGAGTCAGTGATAAATAAGTGTCGGTTCTCCTCTCTCAATGATTACACTAGGTGATGTGTGTGTCATTCCAGACAAATACAACACGAGTGGTTTTACAATAGTCCAAATCAAAACTTAAATTCTACTTATTTCATGTGGTCAAAAACTGATAGAAATACTTTTCTAAACAATACTTGTCTTACCCAAATTGAAGCATTCAAACTTGATGTTAACATGAAAAAGAACAGCTCTATCAGTTGAGTGAGTCACTCTCATTGAAGATGTTATTATGTGGGAGTGCTTAGGCTATTTGGGAAATTATAACCACCACCTACCTTAAAATGTTAATAATGAAATGTACTAATTTCTTTTTTCAAATATGCAGCAAATAGGTACAATTTTACCAGAATTTTTCAAAGGATTGTAAAGGTCTATTTAATCTGATAGTAAGGAGCAGGGGTAAACTCCAAATTAGCTAGAATATATTTTAAATGACTGACTTCCCAACTGTTACAGAAGAGCAACTAACTGTAATCAATCCAGTAAAACAAGGTCAATTTTACCAAACCAGGAAAAGGCATCCCCTCCCCCATAGACTCTTCCAATCACACCTTAACCACTTAAAGTTTCCTTAGAAGCCAAGGATTGAAGAAATAATTCGAAGTATTGTGTGTGTGTGTGTGTGTGTGTGTGTGTGTGTGTGTGTGTATTCATTTTTTTCGGAAAATCAAAAATTAAATATTTATAGAACTTAGATCTTAATCAAAGGACAGCGTGGTCAACACAGATGGAGAGCAATGGCGATAGATCTCTGAACTTTACCAAGCTTCTCTCTTTCCATAGATTTGAATATGTCCACAGTAATTTGTGTAGGTATTCTTTGAGAATTTTTCCTTTTAAATAGATAACAAAGGACAAGGAAGTGGAGGAAAGGCCTTGAAATACTTCACTTGTCTACAACCATTAGCTACACAACTGATCTAGAAGACTGCATTATAAAAATTCAGTGTTTATCATATTAATAGTAACCGGGCAAATGTTGATTAAAATGTTTTGCTTTGCTTTTTTAAAATTGTCCTTTTCTCTTTAGGATGAATAGTTTTCAAAAACTTGTTAAATTTCACCCATGCCTATTTCCTATTTGCAGTCTCAGATCCATTCTGTATATTTTTAGATCATAAAAAAGAAAGAGACAGAAAAATTTAAAGTGCTCAGCAGGCTGAGAGCTCACACAGCGACGTCTTACTTCATCCACTTATTTACGTAATTTTTAAGTTAGGTTCCTGCTGCTCCCATTAGTGTTTAGACTTTATAATTCCTGCCAACACATACAGTCTATTGACAAGGAAAAACAAGAGCATTTCTTTCTTAATTTACTTCTTAATAACTGGATTTAGTGTAGAGGCTAAACTATGGAAAAAACTAAACTATGGGAAGAAACAGTGTCCAGTAGGGAAGAGAAAAAAAAGAGAGAGAGAAAGAGAGAGAGAGAAAATTATTTTCTTTGCAGTTCTCTTTCTTTCTTTCATTATATATGCCAAAACTTTAGGCAAATCCTGGCTACATTTGGCAAATGCGGACCTGTTGATCATATGCAGAGCAGGAAGATACTAAGATAGAGTTTGTCTTTATATGTTCCTGGGAAATTCCCTAATTTGTTTTCATTATAGTAACTTATTAACTCTTTTAGGGTGGGGCAAGAGATTATTAGATATTCTTTGCAGGGCACTGTGTAGTTATTACTCTAAAAATTCCTTTATTGATTCCCAAAGTTACACAAAAAGCATATTAGAATGGTATTTTTTATCCCGATATTTAATACACTTATAGTCCTCCCTATTATTCAACCCAAAACTGAAATGCCAGCAAATTAAAAAGAAGGTCGTTTTGGGAACACACACGCACTAAAGGACATTTCTAATTTGCCAGCAGTTTGTGTTCTCAATTATTTGGAACTTTGAATATATAATTCAAAAACTGCAGCGTTGATATTTCACAAGAATATAGCTTTCTCTTCATAAATTGAAGTATATACTCAAAAGGGAATCTAAAAAAGGAATAAAATGTCTCTAAAACCTTAACTTAGAAATATGCAATGGCATTCCAATGTG
This sequence comes from Rhinolophus hipposideros, assembly GCF_964194185.1. NCBI lineage: Eukaryota > Metazoa > Chordata > Mammalia > Chiroptera > Rhinolophidae > Rhinolophus > Rhinolophus hipposideros. Next base: position 58,347,970 of record NC_138050.1, read on the forward strand.
GAAATGGGGCTTCACTCTAATATAAACCTCTGTGAGATGTTTTGGATGATGATGTGGGGAATTTAGGTGACCTATGGATTGGAACCAGAGCTGCCCTCATGTTAAAAATTGGAGGACAACAATCTATGCCTGTTTTGTAGAGGAAGAAGTAGAAGCACTGCATTGCCTGATGACTTCCTCTTCTTTTGTTTCACTTTTGTCTTTTTCTTCTTTAATAGAAAATGTATGTTTTCTATTGCTATTGTAAAAAAATTACCACAAATTTAGTGGCTTGAAACAACAGTCATTTATTGTTTTAATATTTTTAACTATATATAATTTTTCAATTACAGTTGGCTTATAATATTATATTAGTTTCAGGTGTACAGCATAGTGATTAGACATAACAGCACCCATTTATGACCTTGTAGTTCTGTAAGTCAGAAGTCCAGGATAGTGTATCTGGGTCCTATGCTGAGGGTTTCAGGAAGCTAACATCAATGGGCAGATGGCTGTGCTCCAGTCTGGAACTCCCAGTCCTTTTTCAGCTCATGCTTTTCACTGGCAAAACTCAATTCCTTGAGACTATAGGACTGAGACCCCTGTGTCCCTGCTGGTGTTAGCCAGAACTGTTCCCAATTTCTGAGACCACCCTCATTCTTTATCATGCAGGCCTCTCATAACATGGCAGCAGGTAAATCCCTTGCGTCAAATCTCCCTCACCCGTCCAATCTCTCTGACCTCTGCAACCAGACTGGGAAAATATGTGCTAGTCAAAGGCTCAACTGACTGGACTGTGCTCTCATGGGTAATCGCCATATCTTAAGGTTAGGTCACTTAGGACTTTAATTACGTTGGTAAAATCCCTTCCCAGCAGCAACTAGATTAGTATTTGAATAACCATAAATGAGAATCTTGGAGGCCATCTTTAGAAATTTCCTACCACAGAAGGCTAGCACCCCCTGTGGGTGATACTTGACTTACCTACTGACCTTTTTATTGTCCCTTGCTGTTATTTTCTTTTGACAACGTGTTCAAAACAAAGAAAAACAACAAAAAAATATTTTATCTCCCCTCTAATCCTGAAAAAAATATCCATAGCTTAAAAATATCTTCTAAAGTTTTTTTTTGTTTGGGGGTGCAGGGGATAAAAAATATAAACAGCATGTGAAAAAATCAATAAAAATTTCCTAATTAAGGCTATCATTGGTATTTATTAGCATACAAATAAAAACTTCAGTAAATATTTTTGTACTCTAGCCTTTCTTGCCCCAGTATATCTTTCCTTAGGGTTATCTTCCAATTCCCACAGCTCTCACTTTTCTCTAAGAGTAACTCTAAATCCTGGTTAGCTAAGATAACAGGATTAGAGAAATTGTCTCTTAACTCATTTTGCATTTTCTACCCCCCCCCATAAATATCTGCTCTCCAATAGGCTATATTCATCAAAAGGCTGGGCTGAAATCTCTAATTTTTTTCTCATAACTTTACTCGTTTTTCTCATACTTTTTCAGGATTTCTTCTAAAAGGGCATGTGAAGGAAGGGACACAGCATCAGTCACTGGAGCAGGATAGCAGCTGAATAGATTTGATAACTTTTCTACCTCTGTGTTTCTCCCTTGTACTTTCATTTACAGACTCCTCCTCTTTTCTCTTGCTAAAACTGAGAATTAGAACAAGAAGAAAAAGCAGACAGAGTTCACGAAGTGATAGCACCCAGCAATGATTTCATAGACAGGAATCCATTTTGTATTGATGGTAGATTGGGCTAATTTTATTGACTTGTTGTCCCTAGTTGCCCACACCCACTTTGGAGGCTTCTCTTCGGCAGCTATTTCTTAATAATGGTATTGTATTGAATAAACTTTATATTCAAGGGCGAGACACATTCGAGTTTTGAAGAATCATACATTGCCCCACCAACATCCTCACTGAAACCACCACAATCTCTTCCAACACATTTTATGTCCTGTACACACACACCCAGCATGACTTAAGGAAAGTAAAGTGAATGCCTGCAATCTTCACACAACCACTCAAGCCAAAAGCAACACAGCCAACAGTATCCATTTAAAATGCGAACTATAATAGTTCAGAAATTTGAAATTATCCACATATTATTAATCTCCACACCCATCTTTTTTCTCTATTTCTGTTTTTGAAAATCCTTCACTTCCTATTCTCATAAGTCAAAAAACCCAAAAACTCTGAATTTTGGTACTTCTGCACAGTTTGAGTAGAGAAGCCTTTCCTCAGCTCCTTGGACTAGAAAAGGAGAGATGTTGGAGGGGGAAAAATGCTGTCTAAAAGGGAGAATGAAGAAGGGTGTGCGTGAACAGTGTGTGCTGTTTTGAGTGTCCTTGATCTGCATAAAACCTGTGCGAGAACTGATACATCTGGAACCCTCAAGGACCCCCTTTGAAAAGAGTTTGGGGAATAGCTTTAAATTAGCTTTGCAGTACAGTTGTCTCAGGAGACTGTCGTTATTATGGCCCCTGCTCCTGCTTCTTTTGCTGGCAATAGCAAACCCTTCTGAAGATTTGCTCTGACTTTTTAACACTTTTAAAATCACATAAGGGCAAATACACAAGCACACAAATATTCTGAGTTCTGCCGAGATCTGTTCCTTCACTTCAGTGGCTGATAGATATCCTAGGGTTAACTCTAGGACAGAATTAGGTAAGGAGCTCCCACTAGTGGTGGAGGAAACTTCACTATGCTTGTGAAATGTCTCTCCTTATTAGTACTCTAAGAAAGGACCTCTGAGTCACAAATAAAAAGTGTGCCAATATTGCTCTTTCACCATGTGATGAAACAAAACCAAAAAAAATGCCATTGTTCTCTCAGGTGGTTACAGGTATTAGTCGCAGCTGACAATAACCAGGAGGTGTACGTAGGCTGTGCCGCCTGGACTCTGTTAGTAGTTACAAGTCTGGATGGGCTCCACATGCAACATTGTCAAGTAGCTTCAAGGCTTTTAAACTCTGAGAGATTCCAAAGCTACAGGCACAAACCCTGCAGTTCTCTCAGCTTAGAACAAAGTTTATTGCTTTTATTGCTCGTTTTACATGTAACCAGAGAAAGCACGGCTTTTCAAAGTTTAAGCTTCTCTAAACTGCTTTCGAGGAAGAAGAGGGAGTATTTGCATGCATCAGAAATGAATTGTCAAATACTCACTTGGACTATGGAGTGGAGCCACATGAGTTGGCAGCATTTGTCACTGAGGCAGACCTCGGTGCCTCTTTTGTTATGGGGCCCTCCCCCTAGACCATACATTCCCCCAGATCATATTTTAACACTCATGTTACATGCAGCCATCTTTATCACAATCATCAAGAATGTGTTCATTAAAATTTGTTAACACATTTAGAGTTCATGTCACAAATGTAACAGAAAATAAACTATGTTGTTTTCATGTGGGAGAAAAATGTAGGTTCTTCTCCAGCACATATTTTAGATTAAGGCATTTTGATAGACTTGTCCAAAAAGACAGTATTGAAAAGAGGAAAAAATGGGGCTGGTATAGATTCAAAGTAGCAGGAACAGGTTCAAAGAAAGGAGCAAGGCCATTAGGTAATTAGGCCAAAAGTGAAATTTCATATACATTTCAACTGACTTTTAAATCCAGATCTCAGGTCCTTTTGTAATCAGAGCTCAAAACAAAATTTCAGTTGAATATACATATGTTCTGGGTTAGGTAAACCTGGGATTTCAGAAACAACTGAATGACTTGAATCCTATCCTTTAGATCACACCTTGTCAGCTTATGATGACATCTGCAATTAAACGTGCAAAATGTTTTTGCTCTGTTATTTCTAGAGTCTAAAAGACACAAAGATGCATAAGTAATGGATTCATTAATTTAAGGTATAGTTTTAAGATGAACTGCACCAGCTCCTTAATGATCACTAGAAATTTGAGCTCCCATGTTCGATACCTGTTTCTGTAAACACAATGTCTATCTCCTTAAATTATTTAGACACAAAAGGGAAATTCAGGAAGACAGAAAGGGCAACTGATATGGTTGGAAGAGAGCTGATGGGAATACTTAATTGGAAAAAAATTTTTTTTTCTTTCAAAGCATATGTTCTAGTACTTCCTGGCATTTTAAAAGCACCAAATGATGAGTGTGATACTCTCTTTTAACTTGATTCCTTTGTTCATTGCTTAGGTCAAACTTCATGTGATGAGTACAATGTGAAATGTGTACTCGTGCCTTATCATGCACCACACAAAACTGACAAGGCCTTTCCGAAGAAGCTCCCACAGGACAGAATACAGGGGCCTAAAAAGAATCATAGGGGACAGAAAAATCATTTCATATTCTTTGAACCTTTGCGTATTTCACAAAGGGAAAGCAAACAACAGTCCTGCAAAGGCATCAACATCTTTAGCCTGGTGGGCCTGCTGCCAGTGGGTCCGCTTCCAGCTGTTCTCCCCTGTTCTCCTCCTGCCAGGTGAAATATGGGACCAAAGTTTAAAGTACGGGGAAGTGGGTCACAGTGCAGGCTGCCTTTCCCAGACAACTGGCTTTGCCCTCAGCAGTGCCCTTTATTACCCCTAAAGGGCGTCATGACAGCAACTTCAATAAAAACTGCTTATTATGATGGAGAGCCATAATAACAGGTGCCTGTTAATAAAATGGCATATTTTTTGAAGAGTTCATAATGTACTGAAACTTGATTAAATGTAAATTGGCATTCATGTGTACACACACACACATATTCACACATATTTGTGTTTATTTTATTTTGATAGCTGTCACTTGAGTTCTACTCAGAAAGAGGCTGTTTTTGTTCAGGCAAATGAATTCTCAAGCACTTAGAATTTGAAAAGAATGATTCTAAAATTAAGGGCTTATGGATTACGACAGAGATAACCAAACTGGACAGAAATGAGGGGGTGCCAAAGAGAGAAGTGGGAAAAGGAGGTAGGCAATACAGCAGGAGACTTGAAATCTACAGAGTCAAGCACCTTGAAATAATGGTCCCACGGAGTAACAGGGGGGTTTAACGTGAACTCTGCTACATGAACACAGGACTTGGATAGAATGTTGCATGCACATAAATATATAATGGATATTAAATTTCAAAATAGATTTGTAATGACTTCTTTGTTCTACCTTTGAGGCAATAGAGAAAAAGGGAACGTACCAATTCTGGGGAAAAAAATAAGAAAATAGCTGATGAAGAACTTGGAACCAGAGGTTAGCTACCTTGTATATGTCAACTTCCGGGGAGTTACAGAATTCTTGGGTAGGGCAATGGACTTTTCCCAAGAATTGTAGTAGTGGGTGGTTTGATTTCAATTTATCTACATCCCAAAAGATTGGAAAACCATTGCCCATTGCTGATATCTGAATGATTAATGAATTACTAATACAGACTGTAAATATTTTTCGTGAAAGTAGAAACCAATTTATTATTTTGTTGATCATAAAAGTCATCTCTACCTCCCTTCAAAAGAATACCACACAACTATCCACGAAATCCATGGAGCAGCATATCTCCTTCTCTCTCCTCTCCTCTCTCATAGGAATGAGGTGGCTTCAAACAAGACTTCATGGTTGTATAGACCGTTATGGGGCATAATCTAGAACACTGTGTGATTGAACCAGCAAGAGCAGGTTATCAGAAGATAATGTTTTCTACAAAACATGTAGATTTTTTTTTTTCCCTCAACAAGGTTAGTGAGATAGGGAAAGACTCTGTAAAACATTTTTCTCTTTTAGAGAGCAAATTGAATATTTCCCCTGCAAGTCCTTCTTATACACAGTCAGACATATCAATTAAAATGCAGAAGTACTTAAGAAATTGTGTGGCCCAACCTCCTCATTTCAAAGATGAGAAAGCAAAGGCCCAGAAAAGCTGCATAACTAGTTTGTACATGTTTGAGTTTCACAGGATTTGTAATTAGACATATGGCTTGCTTTCAATTGATTGTGATTTATCATTTTGCTGTTTTAATTTTTTGTGAAATACAATATAGTTACTGAATATACACTTACATGCAATTGCAAATAAAATTCACCTATTTCCCTTTAATATTGTATAGACACTGATGTGAACAAAACCAATTCCATCGTTGTATTTCTCCTGTTGTTTCTCTTCAAGTTTCCATGCTGAGTTCTCCATCCTAACTAGTCTCAGCTAGAACAAAATCTCAAGTTAATGATTAGCTGCAACCTGTAAACTCACAGAATGTAAGACATAAAGATTCCTGCCAGTAAATGGCCAGACTGGCATAGCAACCGAGATAAATATCAAACTAGGTGTTAGTGTCAATTCTAAGCATTTATCCATCTAAGACCAGGAGGTATGGTCCCTGGCTCATACTGCATTCTTTGTCCTTTTGTCATGTCAATCATCAGTACTGCAGCTACATTACAAAATGTTTACTGTAGCAACATTCTAGTGGAAGAGAATAATCTGAGCAGATTGCTGGATAATCTTTTCTGTTCCAATCCAATCTTCTGTGTAAATCCCCCTATAATAAATTCTGTTATATTCAATGAATTTGCTTAATTTTTTGGTCTTAAGATACATTTTAGGTTTGGTGGTTACTGTGTTTCTTCTCCACCCTCAGACAAAATTTTTTTTTTTTTTCACCTGAGAAGTAGCCTCTGCTTTTCACAATAATGTAGAGAATGTGCATTCATATGCACATATCTACGCCCCCTCACATATAGTCCAACTCCCCTGCCCAGGTATCATTGTCTTATCAGAGTAATTTAGGAAAAACAAGAAGATATCAAAGTTTCATGCTCTATATAAATCGTGATAGATAAAATTTCAGGGCCATACAAAATAACTAGGAAAATATAAGTAGAAGCTTTGTGAAAGTATATTCAAGAGTTTTAGTAGATAATAAAAGGTAACTCTTACTTATTTCTCACTGCAAAATTTCCACTCTCCATTGATCTTATTTTTGTTCATACCACCATAATTTCCACAAGAGTCAGTCTTTAAAACCGTATGTCTGACTTTTCCTCCAGTCTAATTTCCTATTTCCAATCATTTGTCAAACACTGCTTACTTTTCTTAAGAAAACAACCAAAAGACAAAACCAACCTAAGCAAAACCCTCTTTCCTTAATCAAGTTCTTTTTCATGAAACCTGAAATATCACAGTAGACTTCTCACTGACACACTTATCTCTAGATACTTCCTCCCTTAGCTGTTCTGTTTGTGGCTGAGAGCTCCTTATTCACTATTAATTCCTGGGAATGTCTGAGATAAAGGACAAGTAACGATCTTTAGAATAACATGATTTTGCACACTGTTGCCTGAATAATTCACCTAAATTTCTACAATATTACTTTGGTGCTTAAAAATCTTTCATTGCTCTCGTTGTGGATATAATAAACTACACATTTTTTTTTTTTAATGTAGAATTTTCACTGTCTCCTCCCTTGTCCTGTTAATGTGGCCTCAATTTACCTTTCCTCTAATGTACATGCTCTGAATCCATTTTTTTTTTGCATACATGTCTTTGATAATGGCAGCTTTTTGCATGAGGAATGCACGCCTTATGATGTGTCTCAGCCCAGGTCTGGTGACACCACCTCCATGAAAACTTCCTCATGCCTAAGTACCCACACTCACATATCCTTCTCTTTCCACAGACAGACATTCCTCCTCCACCCCCTTTCTCGTTATGGTATGGTAAACCTTCTTTCCATCACAGAATGTGAGAACTGCTACTCATTTTATTTTTCTTCCTCAATCCCAATCCAACCACTCACCCCCATTGCCACTATGTCATTTTTATTCCTTTAACTTTCACTTTTTCAATATTTACTTCAATTCATTTCTAAATTGAGAGACCTATGATGAGCTGTCTGAACTACCACAGTATCTTTAAGCTTTGCTCTTTCAGGGCCTTTTCCCTCTCTACTGGTTGGCCCCTGCTCTACCCTGGGATACAAAGATAGGAAAGAAAACCATGGCTCTGCCCATCAGGATCACAGCACCTTTCATCAGAGAAGACAGTGTAGTGTGTTACTGGATGTTATTCAAGGACCATCCAACACCATTTCCTCTACTATACCTTCCATCAAAACAGAGTCCTAAGTTCCCTCAATAGATACATTCTGAATGCAAATTGTGTCATTTCCGGCATTTAGATTGTGGTGGAGAGTAGGTAGTCACAATTTCATAATTTGAATGTCTATTTCAGATAATAATGGATGCATTTTTAAATTGATAATTTTTATGCGGATTATGATTACAATTTTAACATACAAAGGCAAATATACTGCAATGAACAAAAGGGGACTGGAAACACTTCCCCTACCTCAGGGAAATTTTAGTTAGATGTCATACCCAAATAGGTACGTACCTCACAAAAAACTTATCATAACTTATAAAAATTAGACAGACCTTGTTTTCTTTAATTCTGAAATCCATTTAGCAAATAATTGTTAATCTACAGTGGGTGCCAAAAAATGTATACACATTTTAAGAAAGGAAAACTGTATTGAAATTGTAATATTCAATATACACCAATAGCAAAAGATGAATCACGTAATGTTTGACTTCTGCAATTCTCAAAGTGGTTACCACTTCTCAAAGTGGATACCACCAGCATCCAGACACTTCCGATTACAGTGAACTACTGCTTAAGCAACATTGACCAAAGTGTCCACTTGCATACATTTTTTTGGCACCCCAGTATTTCCTGCAACTTGGCTTATTTCTTCTTATTTTAAAACCAATTCATTGAAACAAGCTTATTTGTACATTCAAAAAAATAATCTAGAAGACATGAAAAAATATTTTTCTTTGCTCCATCTTCTGGAAAGTTATGGGCAAGAAACTGTATTAACTGACAGAATTATTTTTAAAATACGAAAGAATAATAGAATGAGATGAGGAATGCCATGATATCTCAATCTAAGAGTTCAGGTGCAGAGTTCTGCAACCTTAGATAAGCACTTTAAATAGGAGAAGAGTTACAGTGTAAAGTTTACTGAATAACTTCCCAACACAAACTAACATTTTTATGTCTTGATTCTGAACAGGTACAGAGTTTGTACTTAACAAATGATACTATGAAGTGATGGAACTTATCAAATATTACATTTCATCTGAAGCTATTGAAAGACAGAATACTTGTCAGCGGTTCAGAAACAGAGCTAGAAGGCAATTGAGAGATAACTATTTATAAAATGGAACACAAGACAGGAGACTCTGTAATAAATGAGACTAAAACATAAAAAAATCAGTCTGCAAGGCTCAGAAGAAGAGGCCCAGACTGGCCTGGCTATGGCTGTGGATAAGGCCCAGCACTTACAATATGTGAATTCCCATCCAGGAAGAGACAGAAAATAGAACCCTATCCTATATCTGTCCCTCCAGCTGATTTCTTGGATGGGGCCACAGGAGTTTTGGAGGAGGGGATGGGATCAAGTGACTCTTTTCGACACTGCTGGAACCCATTTCCATACTCCAGTTTTTATCTACAACCATTTAACTGATTCAGATCAGACGACAAGGAAGAGAAGAGGAAAGGGAAGATAAGCAGAGATCTAGAGACCTGGTTTCTAGCCTCAGTTTAGTCAGATATTAGCTACGTGTCCATATATCTTTTATCGGTGGCATTTTAAAAGTAATGGTATCTATGATATGATTATTTTTCTGTGATGTCAACATTTTACAGATAAGAATTGGATACACAGAGAGGGGGCGTGACAGAGGGCAGCTCACCCAACTGCTATGCACTGAAACCTGGACTGTCTACAGCTAGATAAGTCAGATAGGCTCCTGAGTCATGCTTGATTCTGGATCCCTGTGCCAGGAGCTGTGACACTCACATATGTAAATTTAGAAAAATGTAGCAGTGTTCATTTGGAAGCCCTGATCCAAGTGAAGCAGGTATAAAAAGTAAAGACTGGTTTGAGGACTGAAGATGATAGCGCAGATAGAAATTAAAACTTGGTAAAAATGTGAGGAGTCAGCAGTAGAGAACTCTTATGTGTAATGGAAATAATGATAATTGTATTGGATGTGTCACCCAGTTATTATGAGATCAAATTAAATCAGGTCACATTTAGGAAAAATTTCTGAAACTTAAAAATGCATGCAAGTGAAACCAACACTATTAACTCCAAAATAATATGTAATAATTGTCATATGCCCTTAAATACTTAAGTTGGTAAATTTCTACATGTAGAATTACATTGTTATGTATTAATTTTTTACATTTTATTTTACTTTGTCTTTTTATTCAAGACTGATATCCTTAAAGGAGAGAAGACCTGATGAAATTCATAATATGTAGGAGTTTGATATCAGAAAAAGCAAGCATGAAGAACACTGGCTTTATGTATTATATAGTATTTTTATATTATTTCTCTATAATATTTCTCAGAAATGTTTTTTAAATCAACATGTATCTAACAAAGTATTCTCTATGCAGAATGTTCTCATGTAAAAACAGGTTGGTTAACATATAATTCCTGTCACATCTTTCTATTTTTAATTTGTGTAACAGATGCAACACTTGAGAGCCATAAAAATTATGTTCTAAGAAAAAAAAAAACATTTGTAAAAGTTTTAGCAGAAAAGGGAGAGCTTAATACCTGAAGACAGATAAATAGGGAAGGAAGTTTGTTTAAATAAAATTATCTCAAACATTGGTATACACAAACATGCCATGTATCGATTCCCTGATCTCCAATACCAGGCTCTTGTGTTATCATTTTTTAAAACAGAGACTGTTGGGGTAAAGTGAGTTTCTATTTTCTTTCCTGTTGTTTTTCACCTTTAGTAATGGGACGAGTCAACTCAATATGGATTAACTGCTTAAACAAAGTGAGGTATTTAAATCCAGTATTCCTATTTTACTGTGAGATCTTTGGTCAGTTAAATATCTTTTACCATGACATAAAAGAGGAAAATAAGTGGATAAATCTTTACAATGAATCAGAATGGATTCTTTTTCCCCTCAATGTGTTATCGATAAATTCATGTGAAGATAAGATTGCTATAGAATGAGGAGGTTCAGTCTAGAAAGAAGACAAGGCCAGTGTAATAGATTTGCCACTGCTTGCAGAAGTTGGCATTTCCTCTGGTTGCAGTGGTTGGCGTTATCGAGTGCTCCCAAGGAAGAGAGTAGAAAGCTACATAGAATTATCACATGAAATGTGTAATATTATGTATGCTATCCATTCTGTTTGAAAGTACAAATGAATTGTCACTATTTAAAAAAACAGTAATATCGATTGAGTTTAAATTGATAATAATATAATCTCAAATTAGTGAATAAGTACCATGTGTCAAACACTGTCATGTATATTGCAAAAGCCCTTCTCATTTATTTTACATGAACACCACCCCCTCCCCAAGATCTCTGTTATCTTCTTATTCTCTGTATACAAATGGAGAAATTGAGGCTCAGAAAGTTTCATTAGCTAGATTTTCACCCAGTGTGTCTAACTCTGAAGATGGTCTAACCATTAGACACAGTCACGTACTTTATTTTTAGTCTTTCGTTTTAAGTATAGATTGGAAAAATTATAAATGTAACAAGAGGGGCACATATAAAACTACCTTAAGATTTTAAAAATCTTCATTTACAAATTTACCTAAATTCGTAATAACAAAAAAATAAAAAATGTTAAGGGTAGTGTAAGAAACATAGGTGTCTTTTTCTGGAAGAAATTCTATAATATGGGTACTTTTAAAAATATCATTTTAAGCAAAGTGGTTTGGTATTTATTTCATTGAATGGTTGATTCTTAAGTGATTATTTCAGTTGATTAAAGAAATTTTATAAAAAATTCAGGCTCTCAATACCTGGACTCATTATGTCCACCCAAATATAAGCTCCAAATTACAAGGGCTGCTGTGCCTGGATGTACAGCTTGCGTACTGCTCAAGGTCCCTTGGGCTACAGAGCTAGCAAAACTGAAATTCAATCATTTCTCTGTTCACCAAGCCTTATGACTGACGTTCTATATTCACCCCCAAAACATACCTTTTGTTGTGTGCAAGAGCACTGGTTTTGCTAGTAGATTCCTGAAGTCACAAAAAAGCAAAGCTGGAGTTGAGTGTCAAAATGTAGAAATGGTGATGATATTCAAGAAAGCTCTCCAATCAGCCATTTGGTGAGTCAGGCTAGAAACAGATTTTAACAATAACAAACATAAGACAATGCATTGATATGACCGGCACTAAAAAAATTGAGTAGTAAATTTAGAGAATGATGAGTTGAAGTGATGAGTGTCTAATGGCCATCTGTATGCCCTCTTTGGAGAAATGTCTATTCAGGTCTTCTGCCCATTTTTTAATTGGATTGTTTGTTTGCTCATTGTTGAGTTGTATGAGTTTCTTATATGTTTGGGATATTAGCCCCTTATCAGAGGTATCACTGGATACCTCTGGAAGAAATATCTTCTTCCATTCAGTTGGTTGCCTCTTTATTTTGTCAATGGTTTCTTTTGTTGTGCAGAAGCTTTTTAGTTTGATACAGTCCTGTTCAATTATTTTAGCTCTTACTCCCCTTGCCTTTGAGGACAAATTCATAAAATTATCTTTGAATTCAAGGTCCGTAAGTTTAGTACCTATCTTTTCTTCTATGCAGTTTATTGTTTCAGGTCTTATGTTTAGGTCTTTGATCCATTTTGAGTTATTTTTGGTACATTGTGACATATAGCAGTCTAGTTTTATTCTTTTGCACTAATTATCAGAGAAATGCAAATGAAAACCATAATGAGCTATCACCTCACAAAGCTTAAATGGTTATCATCAACAAGACAAATAATAACAAGTGTTGGAGTGGCTTTGGAGAAAAAGGAACCCTCATACACTCTTGGTGGGAAGGCAGATTGGTGCAGCCACTATTGGAGGCAGTGTGGAGGTTCCTCAAAAAATTAAGAATAGAATTACCATATAACCCAGCAAACCCTCCTCTGGGTACCTACCCAAAAAATTCTGAAAACATTTATCTGTAAAGTTATATGTGCTCTGATATTCGTTGCAGCTCTATTCATGGTGGCCAAGACATGGAAACAATCAAAGTGTCCTTCAATAGATGATTGAATAAAGATGTGGCACATATACACAATGGCATACTACTCTGCCATAAGAAAAGATGAAATAGAGCCATTTGTGACAACATGGATGGATCTTGAGATTATTATGCTAAGCAAAATAAGTCAGACAGAAAAAGTCAAGAACCATATGATTTCACTGATATGTGGGACATAAAATTGAAAGCAAGAAAGGAACAAGAAAAACAAACAAAGAAACAAAAACTCATAGACACAGACAATAGTTTAGTGGTTACCAGAGGGCAAGGGGGGAGGGGTTGGTAGATGAGGGCAAACAGGTCAAATATATGGTGATGGAAAGAGAACTGACTCTGGGTGGTGAATATACAATGTGATATATAGATGATGTATTATAGAATTGTACACTTGAAACCTATGTAATTTTAATTGATCATTGTTACTTCAATAAATTTTAGTAAAAAAAAAAAAAAAAAAGATTCAGAGAATAATTTGAATAGAGCATTGCCTAGCATCCAGTCTTTATCTTCCATAAAGTTGCATTATTGGAGTAGCTTTCTCAGAAGTCAGTACCTAAGAGAAATTGGATTTTATTTATGTATTGCTTATGGTTCCTCAAAGTAATATCTAATACTTCCTAATAATACTTGGAAGCACAGTGCTAAAAAAGGAAACACAGTGCTAAAAAAGATGGGTATACACACACACACACACACACACACACACACACACACACACACACATCTCTGCTTCCCCAAATTGGATTTACAGGTTTAAAAAAAAAAGTGGTAGATGAACACATATAGTGATTTTTCTACACTTAAATTCACTTTTCATATTCATATCAAAATAAGTACTTACCAGCTCTACTCTATCTACAAGAAGGACAGATAGAGAAGAAGCTGGTAACATAAGATAATTACACTTCCATCTTCTCATTTTCTGCCTTAAGTCAAGGGGAAAAAAATACATACATACATATATATACACACACACATATATATATACACATATATATATAGTAATATAGTAATATGTAGAAGATAAAAAATATTCTAACACCTTTATAAATCATTTGTTTAAAAACAAGTGGTATGAGTACTCCTTAAATTAAATAATAATAATAATAATAGATTCCAAGGGGACCTCAATTTGGAAATGTGCACAAGGTATGATTGTCCATTGATTTTTTTTTTTTGATTTTTTTTTTTTTTAGTATAATGACTTCTTGGTGGTCTGGTGGCTAGTATTTCTTGTCATTATTAAGAACTCTAGGAAATTTTAGTTCCAAAATATAAACCCCACCAAATACCATTAGTTGTATGGAGAAGTAGAACATGTGGTTTCTTAAGACATGAAGTACATGTTTGTGCTTCAGTTTCAGCAACATTGCTATGCATATAATTTGTTCTCTTTCTCTTATTGCAAAATCAGCATAGTTTCTTTAATGATGTTGGTACAATTTGGGTTCCCATAGGGAAGGACATTTTTTTCTTTATATTTTTTATGTTTCTTTCTCCTGTAAAGAGAGAGACAACAGAGTTTTGAATATATATTTGCACTGAGTATGGGTTATAGACTCGATGCTAGCTGTGGCACACCTGAATTTGTAGCATGTGTGTTTTTTGTTAGATTCAAATTGGCATTTCCATATCACGTCCATGTAAGGCTGAGTATCAACATACCTGGTTCCCCATGAATGCTTTTATTAAACAAACAAGATTGAAGTCATTAGGCACACTACAACTCAAATGTTTTATGTCTCTTTATAATTAAATGGTTGTATGATTTCATAAGCTTCAGAGAGCAACCTTTTTTAGATACTAACCTTTGTATAAATTCCAATAAAACCTAGACTTCCTTGACTTGAAAAATAAAAGAAAATGTGTATAATATGGATAAAATGTTTTGCTAACATTTTTATAATTTAAATATGGTGTATTTTAAAAAAGAAATTGTCAACTGTATAAAACTTCTAATATTCAGTAAAAAACTTCATTGTATGTTCTTAAAATATGTTAAATCTCTAATAATAACTAATATTTATAGCACCATGGATTGTTTAATGTTGTTATATGTTTTAAGTCATTTTTTCCTCAGAGGAATCTCATAAGATAGTATTATTTCTAAATCATAATTCTTGTTCAAATGAAGAGGAAACTGAGGTACAAGCAGATTAAGGGATTTATCTAAAGTTACACAAGTAGTCAGTGATTAAACTGCATTTAGATTACAAGCCACTTGGGCCTGGAAAAGGAATCCTTAGTCACTCTACCCTGGAGGACTCTCATACGGCAGAAATTTTCCAACAAATTTTTGAGATGTCAAATTCCAATTATTTATGGTTCTGGCAGCATGCATAATATTAAATAGTAAAAATTTGTTCCAAAAAGGTAAACACCAAATGCATGAAAGTAGATAAAACATGAATTATGTATTTACACAGGATTCAACACCTAATGAACAAATCTGAGAGCGGAATTCTACTTAAATTCTAGAATGAAGAGATAGAAAGTAATCAATCAATATCAATCAATCAATCAATCAATCAATCAATCCATGACAAGTGCAATGTAAAAAATAGGGGAGGGGCACTGATAGAAGAGTGACAGGCCTTAGAGGTGGGACAGAGGAAAGATGGCATTGATTAGGATAGAGAACTCCAACACTGTGGTATCTGAGTTGAGAACTGGGAAAGAGCCAAGCATGAAGGGCATGAGTAGGGTACAGAGGTAAGGAGAGCAGGTTTGGAGCAGCTAAAGGCATGTGTAATGGTGTGAGAATGGAGAGATCTGGGCCAGATCATCTGGACCTTATACATCATGGCTAAGATGAGAAGCACGTTGGGAAGCAGAGCAGGTGGCTTTATGATTTAAAAAAATAAAAAATACATTCTGGTCTCTGGATATGGAATGTGTGGGGCTGGGGCTAGAGCAAAGGAGCCAGGCCTGGAGCCAGTGCAAAGAGAGAGAAACGATAGAGTAATAGTCAGCACACATTGGGATGCAGAATGCAACATTTGGATGGCACTTGACAATTTTCAATGAACTCTTACATCTTATGCAGCCAGTGATAGAGGCCACAATCAATCCATAAGAAGAAGAAATGCATCATTGCCTTTTTTGAAGTGCGGGACAACACACTGAATAGGTCTGATTCAGTCCAAACACTACCCACATATGAAAAGCAAACATAGCCTAGGTTCACTGCAAGGGCTAGCTGGCTTTTGACTCACAGTGGAGTTAAAGCATAATGGAGTAGATGCATTGCTGTTTCTCAACACTCAACCTCTGGAGTCAGAAAGCCAGGGCCCAGGGAAAATTATGCATACATACTGACAGATTTTACTACACAACACAGTTTGTTTTTCACTTTTTAAACAGCAGGTCCCTGAGCATATGAAGGAGGTCAAGACTCCTAAGCTTTTCCCTAGGCAAAAATATGGACAAGAATGTGCAGCCTGCACTTTCAATGAGTAGAGAAGGAACGAAATCAAAGTGTCCTCTGCTAGGACGTGGACTTGTCCTTCCTTATTAAGCCCAACCTGACCTTAAAACATTTCTGTTTATTTCCTCCTAGTTTTTTATTTTTGACAAAAAGTATTTCCAACTTATTCATTTTTTTTTCTATTGTAAACAAGAGCATGTGCTAGGCTCTGCATGTGTGGAAAGATAATAAAAACAGAAAATTCTCTCAAGGTTGGTAGAGAGTCTTGCATGGAAGGTAAGGAAAAAAAGTACACACACACACACACACACACACACACAAACACACACCAAGCAGAAAGTTTTATAAGAAGGGTATTTACAGATTGCCATTAATATTAATATTCTAAACAGAAAAAACTAAGCTGGAAAAATAAAGAGGTTTTATTTTTATTTTTATTTTTTTAACGTCTGTGAAGGACAGCCTGGATTTCAGGATGCTTAGAGAATCCAGATGACCTAGAGCATAAACCTTGCTCCTCTTGTGAAATTCTTATGATGTGAAAATTTATCTTCAGGTTAATCATGTAAAGACACACGGGTGAAGTAGAAGTAATTCCTTATCATATCTAGGCCTAACTGCAAATATCTAACCATATTTGCTTGTTCTCAACTTTAAACAGCATATTTAAGACACATCAGGTAGATGTTATGATCATACTGCTCACAAAATCATTTCTTGATAGATGTCTGTCAAATTGGATGATGTGAATGCAGTGCTTAATTCAGTGCCCATCACAGGGAAAACCCTCAATAAGTGATACCTGTTATTATTGAATGAATTAATGGTTGGGTATATAAATCTGTTGCAGACAAGTGTTTTTCATGTCTATTTAATAAAATTGCCTTGACCAGCAATAATCTGCATAAGAAAAATGCAATGAAGGAAAAGGGCTTTTGCCTTCAAGATTTCTAGCAGAGACAGGAATACTGGAAAAGAGAAAGAAGCTCTTCAGGAGAGACACCTAGCTCAGAGAATGAGACTAGAAGAGTAGATATACATAAAAAGCACTGTACAGTGTTTAGCACAAAAATATTTGGAAGGAAACTCCTGTCAATTGACTTTGTCTCTACACATAGGAGAATTTAATTCAAATTCATGAATTCATGATATTTTTTTCCGAATTGGAGAAACCATAGAAGTCTTCAGACATCTAGAAAGAAAGGGCGTTTCTTTTAAGCATAATATTGGGGCTGCAACAAAAGAGCTCTTGCTTAGAACTGGCATAGAGCTAAAAAAAAGAGAAATGAGATTCAGGCAGCCAGTAGATTATGTCTGGGATTAGAGTCAGTATCTTCACTCTGCACTTTTAATTTGGTCATTTGGTTGCAGGTATTACACTATAACGCTGACATTATAGTAAAGGAGTTCATGGAACTCTTTTAATGTTTACTTAAGTAACAGAGTGTGAAGAAATAATTGAAAAGACCCTATGGGGCCAGTCTGTGTTCCTAAAGTAGTAGTTGCTATTATGGGAAACCCTTTGTAGAGCCGATGCTCTTTGCTTATTTTTGGTGGGGGGATATTTTCTTTTTTTCTTTTTTCTTTTTTTTTTTTTTTTGAAGTATAGTAGTAGGCTGAATAATGTCCCTTCAAAGATCTTTCTTTCTAAACCTTAGAACCAGTAAGTGTTAATTTATACAGCAAAAAGAACTTTACTGATGTGATTATCTTAAAGGTCTTGATGTGGTAAGATTATCCTGAGTTACCTCCCAGTGAACCCTAAATGAAATTGCAAGGGTCCTTATGAGAGGGAGGGCAAGAGTGTCAAAGGAGGAAGTAGGAGATATGATGGTGGAACCATGAGATTGGAGAGATGGGAAGGAGGGGGTCATGAGCCAAGGAATGTAGGTGTCCTCCAGAAGCTGGAAAACCCAAACAAACATTCTCTTCTAGAGATTCCAGAAGGAGCCAGCCCTGCCAAGACCTTGACATTTGCCCAGCAAGACTGATTTTGGACCTGTGACCTCCAGAAAAGTAAAAGAATAAATTTACATTGTTTTAAGCCACTAAGCTTATGGTTATTTGTTAGTAACAAGAGGATACTACTACAAATGAAAATGGAAGGAGTCACACCAGGCATAAATCAGAGTCACAAACAGGAGGTCAGGAATTTTAGGGCAGTGTCTTTACACAAGCAACACGGGTGGCCTGTGATTGAAGGAAGGCACTGTCTTGAGTAGAACAGACTCAATTGTCTGTGCAACTGAAAAAGAGATAATCTAGATAAAGAGAGCATTACATCCACTTTTCCCTGTTGTGCAGTTCTTATGATTTAGGAATTTAGTATCTGGTTATGTTTGATCTGGTTACAATGCACAGAAATAGTCCCTTAACATGTCTACACCTGTTTACAAATACCTTACCAAAGAGGCAGGCATGAGGACATGTGAAGGTGTAAAGGTAAATATTTCTTCTACATTTAATAGGATTTTAAGCTGGCCCTACAAATTTTACTCCAGGATGGAGAACAGGTATGTTCTGTGCTCCAGCAATACTATCAGAATATTTTGGGAACAACCTGAATTCCATAATTTCATTACTATGCAAATATATCCTGCAAAGTTATGACTTTAACATGCATTTAGGGATGTAGTGATTGGGGTGTTTGCTTCACTATCCAATCAGATTTGATCACACTATAGTAATAAACAATAACTGTTTTCTGCCTCACATAGGAGACCTCTGTGCTAGGTTCAGGAATAAGACACAATCCCTATCTTTAAAAGTTCCAGAGGCTAGGGAGGGAAATATACTACTATATGGGAATATTGAAGAATTAATGTAGGGAGCACAAAATCCAAATGTGATGACTTAAATTAGGTACACTCCTATAGTGGTTGAAAGAGAGGGGAGCAAGATTTAAAGAATATAAAAATCCAACTTAAGGGGGAAGAAAGAAGGGAGCGGAGAGGAAACGCGCGGTCGCGCGGTGGAATCAAGCCGGCGGCGGCGGCTGCGGCGGTAAACTGCAGCTCTAAAGACACAGGGAGATATAGAACACGCAGAACAGCGGGGAGACTCGTGGAGGAATTTGCCTGAAGGTGTGCGCGGATTACAAGCAGGGGAGGAGGCGGGACAGCGAAGTGGAAGCGCGCCCCTCCACCCCCACCCACGTGGAGCCGAGGCCGGCGGCGCCGGGACTACAGAGCGCAGACTCCTGGAAGCGGAGCACAGGCCGTGCAGCGTCGCTGCGCGGCTCCCAGGTCGGACGGAGGCTCATGGAAGGTTTGCTTTGAGGTGCACTAGGTGGGCGAGCGGGGGGGAGGAGCGTGCCCACAGAAAAAGTGGAGGGCAGCACCCGGGGCTCTAGAGTCCCACGGGAGCCCAGGGTGTGGCGGAGAGCGCAGGGTCCAGGAGGTGAGCTCTTTCCCTGCGTCCCACAGTTGATCGCTCCCGCCGGGGCGGGCAGCTCGTGGGCCCTAGGGCAGACAAAGAACTGAGACGCCACACCTGGGCCCCTCACCGCGCTTTTCGAATCCTCCCCCCGCCCTTCCAGAGACTTAAACTACCCCTAACTGAGAAACAGTGTCAGATTACAGAGGGGCGTCTGCGCTCAGGCGCTGGGAAGATTGGCAGCCGGCTCTGACCTTCGGAAGAGGCTGGGAGGAGAGGATTTTCGCTGGACGAGGAGAGAGGAGACTACCACACCCCCAGCCACCACCTTTTCAGGCCTGCGGGAGGAGTGTGAGTGGCTGGCCTGGGAGGGAGGAGACCCCTCCATCCCCAGGCCCCACCCTTTCTGGCTGGCCTGCGGCGGGGCAAGGGCAACCGCGGAAGCAATCCCTGAGTTCAGCAGTAAGCGGCAGTCGCAGCTCCCGGCTTTCAGCAGCTTAGAGATCTCCCGCCCGCCCCCTCCCACTCATCCTTGGAAGGAGGGCCTTAAGACTCAGGAGTACTGGGCACAGGGCTGTTGGAGCTACTCTCAGCGTGCATTTGTGCAGGAAAGGACAGAAACTGCATGGTCTCTCTGAAAACTGTCATCCAGACCCCTCAGCCCCTCGCATTTAAATCTACACTCCCAAATTCACTCTGGGCACCAGGTGACTAGCGATGCCTGCGCACTAGGCAGGGAACTCTTTGGCACAGCGGAGGACAACCTGGAGATCACCTGGTGGGCTTAAGCCAAGACTGGTGCTGCTTTCTGTTTTGCTTTGCTTGGTGGTCTTTATTTTTTTTTTATTTTTTATTTTTTATTTTTTATTTATTTTATTTTATTTTATTTTTTTTCTTTCTTTCTCTTCTTTTTTTTTCTTTTTTCTGCTTGTTGTGATTTGCTTTGTTCTGTCTTTATTTCTTTGATATCTTTGCCTATGTAGAGTGGGGATTGTCGGTTGTATTTTGTGAATGTACTTGATTTGTTTTCTTTGTTGTTGTTGTTGTTGTTGTACTTGCTAACTTTATTTGTGCTGAAACTGCCCTACCAGGGCCCAGCTTAAGAGTCACAAGATTCAACATATCCAGAAGCCAACTCTGGACCAAACCAGAGTACTACCGGGTTTGACCTACAAGTCACCCACGGAAGGAGGGCCCTAAGACTCAGGAGTACTGGGCACAGGGCTGGTGGAGCTACTCTCAGTGTGCATTTATGCAGGAAAGAACAGAAACTGCATGGTCTCTCTGAAAACTGTCATCCAGATCCCTCAGCCCCTCGCATTTAAATCTACACTCCCAAATTCACTCTGGGCACCAGGTGACTAGTGCTGCCTGTGCACTAGGCAGGGAACTCTTTGGCACAGCGGAGGACAACCCGGAGATTACCTGGTGGGCTTAAGCCAAGACTGGTGCTGCTTTCTGTTTTGCTTTGCTTGGTGATTTTTTTTTTTTGTTTGTTTGTTTGTTTTGTTTTGCTTTTTTGCTTTTGTTTTTGTTTTGTTTTGTGTTGTTTTGCTTTGTTCTTCTCTTTTTTCCTTTCTTTTCTTTTTCTTTTTTTTCTTTCTTTCTCTTCTTTTTTTTTCTTTTCTTTGCTTGTTGTGATTTGCTTTGTTCTGTCTTTATTTCTTTGATATCTTTGCCTATGTTGAGTGGGGATTGTCGGTTGTATTTTACATGTGAATGTACTTGATTTGTTTTCCTTGTTGTTGTTGTTGTTGTTGTTGTACTTGGTAACTTTATTTGTGCTGAAACTGCCCTACCAGGGCCCAGATTAAGAGGCACAAGATTCAACATATCCAGAAGCCAACTCTGGACCAAACCAGAGTACTACCAGGTTTGACCTACAAGTCACCCATGGAAGGAGGGCCCTAAGACTCAGGAATACTGACCACAGGGCTGGTGGAGCTACTCTCAGCGTGCATTTGTGCAGGAAAGGACAGAAACTGCATGGTCTCTCTGAAAACTGTCATCCAGACCCCTCAGCCCCTCGCATTTAAATCTACACTCCCAAATTCACTCTGGGCACCAGGTGACCAGTGCTGCCTGCGCAATAGGCAGGGAACTCTTTGGCACAGCAGAGGACAACCTGGAGATTACCTGGTGGGCTTAAGCCAAGACTGGTTCTGCTTTCTGTTTTGCTTTGCTTGGTACTTCCTTTTTTTTTTTTTTTTTTTTTTTTTTTCTGCTTGTAGTGATTTGCTTTGTTCTGTCATTATTGCTTTGATATCTTTGCCTATGTTGAGGGGGGATTGTCGGTTGTATTTTATTTGTGAATGTACTTGATTTGTTTTCTTTGTTGTTGTTGTTGTTGTTGTACTTGGTAACTTGATTTGTGCTGAAACTGCCCTACCAGGGCCCAGCTTAAGAGGCACAAGATTCAACATTTTCCAGAAGCCAACTCTGGACCAAACCAGAGTACTACCGAGTTTGACCTACAAGTCACATACCCAGAGGGAATTCTCTGAAGGCACAAGAGCCCATAGAGGCCAAACCTCATTTAAGTGGCCAACCCTCACCCAGCAGAACACCCTGTGGTGAGCAGAGCCAAGTTTCACAACTAGACGGCCTAGGAGTTAAGCCCACCTACTCACAAGCAAAAAGCAATCAAAGTTCTTCTTGAACAGGACGATATACTGAACACACGAGCCTCCTGTGGAGCACATGCAGAGAAGAACGAAGTAGTCCAAGTCAAATATGGAGGACACATACTACATAAGATAACCCAGCAAGAACTAAGAGCTCTAGGGGATCTTCCTAATACATCAAAGCAAACACAGAGAGTCAGTCAGAATGGGGAGACAAAGAAACATGTCCCAAATAAAGGAACAGAAGAAACCTCCACAACTGGAACCAAATGAAGCAGAGGTAACCAACATGTCAGAGACAGAGTTCAGAACACTGGTGATAAGAATGTTTAAGGAGCTTAGAGAAGACATAAAGAAGGATATAGAAATCATAAAGAACAACCAGTTAGAGCTAAAAAAGGATGTAGAAATCTTAACGAACAACCAGCTAGAACTAAAAAACACAATTACCGAAATTAAGAACTCACTTGAAGGAATGACCAGCAGGTTAGATGAAGCAGAGGATCGAATCAGCGACTTAGAAGACAAGTTAGCAGAGATCACTCAAACTGAACAACAGAAAGAAAAAAGAATAAAAAACAATGAAGATGGGTTAAGAGACCTCTGGGATAACATCAAGCGCAACAACATGCGCATCATAGGAATACCAGAAGGCGAAGAGAAGAAGCAAGGGATTGAAAACATATTTGAGGTAATAATGTCCGAAAACTTCCCTAACCTGATGAAGGAAACCAACATACAAGCCCAGGAAGTGCAGAGAGTTCCAACCAGGATAAACCCAAACAGGCCCACACCAAGACACATTATAGTTAAAATGGCAAAGCTTAAAGACAAAGAGAGAATCTTGAAAGCAGCAAGAGAAAGGCAGAAGGTTACATACAAGGGAACTCCCATAAGACTATCAAATGACTTTTCTACAGAAACATTGAAGGCAAGGAGGGAGTGGCAGGAGATACTCAAAGTGATGGAACACAAAGGCCTACAACCTAGATTGCTTTATCCAGCAAGGCTATCATTTAAAGTTGATGGAGAGATAAAGAGCTTCCCAGAAAAGAACAAACTGAAAGAATTTATGACAACCAAGCCAGCATTGCAAGAAATACTAAAAGGACTTCTGTAAATAGAAGAAAGATGAAAACAATTTACTACAAATCTAAAAATGGCAATAACTATGTACCTATCAATAATCACTTTAAATGTAAATGGATTAAACGCTCCAATCAAGAGACATAGGGTGGCTGAGTGGATAAGGAAACAAGACCCTTGTATATGCTGTATACAAGAGACTCATTTCAGATCAAAAGACACACACAGGCTGAAAGTGAAGGGTTGGAGTAACATATTTCATGCAAATGGAAGCAAAAAAAAAGCTGGAGTTGCAATACTTATATCTGACAAAATAGACTTTAAAATGAAAAAAATATTAAAAGACAAAGATGGGCACTATATAATAATAAAGGGATCAATCCGACAAGAGGACATAACCCTAGTAAACATCTATGCACCTAACATAGGAGCACCTAAATATATAAAACAGGTACTGATGGACATAAAGACAGAGATCAACAGCAACACTATCATAGTAGGGGACTTCAACACACCTCTGACAACAAGGGACAGGTCCTCCAGACAGAAAATCAATATGGAAACAACAGCCTTAAATGATACTTTGGAGCAGTTGGACTTAATTGATATTTTCAGAGCATTTCACCCCAATGCTGCAGAATACACGTTCTTCTCAAGTGCTCATGGAACATTTTCTAAAATAGATCATATGTTAGGACACAAGACAAGCCTCGATAAATTTAAGAAAATTGAAATCATACCAATTGTCTTCTCTGACCACAGTGCTATGAAATTAGAAATGAACTACAGGGGAAAAAAACCAGGAAGATACACCAATTCATGGAGGCTGAATAACATGTTGCTAAATAATGAATGGGTCAAGCAGCAGATCAAAGAAGAAATCAAAAGATATCTTGAGACAAATGAGAATGAGAACACGACGACCCAAAATCTATGGGATGCTGCGAAAGCAGTCCTAAGAGGGAAGTTCATAGCACTACAGGCCTACCTAAAGAAACAAGAAACATCACTAATTGACAGTTTATCTTCACACTTAAGGGATCTGGAAAAAGAACAGCAAAATAAACCCAAAGGGAGCACAAGGAAGGAGATAATAAGGATCAGAGCAGAAATAAATGAAATAGAAACCAGAAAAACAATACAAAAGATCAATGAATCCAAGAGTTGGTTCTTAGAGAAGATAAACAAAATTGACAAACCTTTAGCCAGACTCATTAAAAAAAGGAGAGAGAGGACCCAAATTAATAAAATCAGAAATGAAAGAGGAGAAGTGACAACAGACACCACAGAAATACAAAAAATTGTAAGAAATTACTATGAGCAACTATATGCCAACAAATTTGACAACCTTGAAGAAATGGACAATTTTCTAGAGGCGCACAACCTTCCAAAGCTAACTCAAGAAGAAACAGAAAGCCTGAACAGTCTGATTACCACCAGGGAAATTGAATCAGTAATCAATAATCTCCCAACAAACAAAAGCCCTGGACCAGATGGCTTTACAGGTGAATTTTTCAAAACGTTCAAAAAAGAATTATCACCTATTCTCCTCAAGCTCTTCCAAAAAATCCAGAAGGAAGGAAGACTCCCAAACACTTTTTACGAAGCCACTATCACCCTGATCCCAAAAGCAGACAAAGACACCACAAAGAAAGAAAACTACAGGCCGATATCTCTAATGAACATAGATGCAAAAATTCTCAACAAATTATTAGCAAACAGAATTCAGCAATACATTAAAAAGATCATACACCATGATCAAGTGGGATTCATCCCTGGTATGCAGGGGTGGTTCAACATCCGCAAATCAATTAATGTGATACACCACATTAACAAAATGAAAAATAAAAATCACATGATCATATCAATAGATGCAGAAAAAGCATTTGATAAAATACAGCAACCTTTTATGATAAAAACCCTTAAGAAAGTGGGAATAGAGGGATCATATCTTAACATAATAAAGGCCATATATGACAAACCCACAGCTAACATCATACTCAATGGGGAAAAGCTAAAACCATTCCCCCTAAGATCAGGAACAAGACAAGGTTGCCCACTTTCTCCACTTCTATTCAACATAGTGCTGGAAGTTCTAGCCACAGCAATCAGACAAGAGAAAGAAATAAAAGGCATCCAAATTGGTAAGGAGGAAGTAAAATTATCATTATATGCAGATGATATGATACTATATATAGAGAACCCTAAAGACTCCACCAAGAAACTATTAGAACTGATAGATGAATTTAGTAAAGTAGCAGGATATAAAATTAATATTCGGAAATCAATTGCATTTGTATATACCAATGATAAAATAGCAGAAGGAGAAATTAAAAAAACAATTCCATTTACAATTGCTCCAAAGACTATAAAATATCTGGGAATAAATCTAACCAAAGATGTAAAGGATCTGTACTCAGAAAATTATACAACACTGAAGAAAGAAATGAAAGAAGACATAAATAGATGGAAACACATTCCATGTTCATGGATAGGAAGAATTAATATAATTAAAATGTCCATACTGCCTAAGGCAATATACATATTCAACGCAATTCCTATCAAACTACCAACGACGTTTTTCACAGAAATAGAACATATAATCCTAAAATTTATATGGGACCATAAAAGACCCCGGATAGCCTCAGCAATCTTGAGAAATAAGAACAAAGTGGGAGGTATAACGATACCTGATTTCAAACTATACTACAAGGCTACAGTAATCAAAACAACATGGTACTGGCATAAAAATAGATACATAGATCAATGGAACAGAATAGAGAGTCCAGATGTAAATCCATGCCTATATGCCCATCTAATCTACGACAATGGAAGCAAGAATGTATGATGGGGTAAAGATAGTCTGTTCAATAAGTGGTGTTGGGAAACCTGGACGGACACATGCAAGAAAATGAAGCTGGACCACCTCCTTACACCATATACAAAAACAAATTCAAAATGGCTTAAAGACTTAAATGTAAGATCTGAAACCATAAAATATCTAGAAGAAAATATAGGAAGAAACTTCATGGACATTACCCGGAGTAAGATTTTCACTGATATATCCCCTCGCGCGAGCGAAGTAAGAGAAAAAATAAACATGTGGGATTACATCAAACTAAAAAGTTTTTTCACAGCAAAGGAAACCATCAATAAAACAAAAAGGGATCCTACTCTATGGGAAAAGATATTTGCCAATGATATATCTGATAAGGGATTAATATCACAAATCTATAAAAAACTTACTCAACTCAACTCCAAAAAAACAAACAACCCAATTAAAAAATGGGCAGAGGACTTGGGGAGACATTTCTCTAAAAAGGACATACAGAAGGCAAGAAGACATATGAAGAAATGCTCAACCTCACTAACCATCAGAGAAATGCAAATAAAAACCACAATGAGATACCACCTCACTCCAGTCAAAATGGCTATTATCAATAAATCAACAAACAACAAATGCTGGCGCGGATGTGGAGAAAAGGGAACGCTAGTGCACTGTTGGTGGGACTGCAGATTAGTGCAGCCACTATGGAAAACAGTATGGAGGTATCTCAGGAATCTGAAAATGGAACTACCCTATGATCCAGTAATTCCACTCCTAGGCATCTACCCGGAGAAATCCAAAACTCCAATTCAAAAATCTGTATGCACTCCTATGTTTATTGCAGCACTTTACACAATAGCCAAGATATGGAAACAACCAAAATGCCCATCGGTAGATGACTGGATTAAGAAGCTGTGGTACATTTATACAATGGAATATTACGCAGCCATAAAGAAGAAAGAAATCTTATCATTTGCAGCAACATGGATGGATCTAGAGAACATTATGTTAAGTGAAATAAGTCAGAAAGAGAAAGACAAGTACCATATGATCTCACTTATATATGGAATCTAAAGAAAAGACTATGTGAATGAACTAATCAGAGTCAGTTTTGGGGACGCAGAGAAAAAACCGAGAGTGGTTAGATGGGTGTGTGGGAGGGGGTTGGGGATAAGGGGAAAGGTGAAGGGATTTGGAAGCAGCTGGTAACCACAAGATGGCTTCAGGGTTTTTCTTTTGAAAATTAATTTGGGGAAGGTATTCTATAATGTTGTAAAGACTTTGTTGGGTATCCGATGGACATGCGTCCTATTTGGGAGACCACCTCAGGGATACTGTGGATACCTGATCATGGCATTGTACATCAGAAGCTAAACATTAATGAATGTCAACTATAATTTTATATATATAATGTGATGGTTCAGTGTGAGGTCGGAGGGATAGTGGATGGGGGGAGGGGGGTTCACAGTATGAGGGATATAAATGATGAACGTCTAAGTATTACCTTGTTTTGTACACCTGAAACTAATAAATAAATTAATTAATAAAAAAAAAAAATCCAACTTAAAATAATCAATCCTCCTGTCCCTTTAAAAAATGTCTTTCGGAACACACTTATTTAATATGTGATTG
Source organism: Rhinolophus hipposideros (assembly GCF_964194185.1). Classification (NCBI taxonomy): domain Eukaryota; kingdom Metazoa; phylum Chordata; class Mammalia; order Chiroptera; family Rhinolophidae; genus Rhinolophus; species Rhinolophus hipposideros. Next base: position 58,375,951 of record NC_138050.1, read on the forward strand.
TTAAAAACACACACTGTGCACTCAAAGATGTGTGTTCAATAAAACCCTTTGTAAGTTTGCTGTATGAGAACCATTGATTTTAATGGTTGTCCTGTGGTGGAATATGCATGTGTTGCTTTGAAAAACTGCGAGGGCACACTTAATGCTGTATTTCAGCTTGAAGATGGCAATTGCTGATAGTACTGACTTGGAGTAAATACTTTTAGGGAGAAACTGTTTCCTATTTCACTCCCTCCATTTCATGTACCAAGAATTAATACCAACAGAAAATTGTGGTGAACTTGGCATATTGAAAGAATTCTCACCTTCAAATTTGTAAAGCCACAATGTATTTCCTTTAGGAAGCTTTCATAACCTCAAAAAGAACTCTAAAAAGCCAAAGTCTCTTAAGTCTCTAAACAGTCTGCAAAGAAAAATTTGCCTTCCAGCAATATTTAGATTTTGCCAGGAATGCAAATATGATAGACTTTGGAGCCATCCCACATTTTAATTCAAATTCAAATAAATCCTATGCCTTGGCTTCTCTGTAAATAGAGCTCTTTCACGGGGAATAAAAAAATAGAGGTAATTTGAAAAGAGACATTTGTTCTTTTTTTAAAATAAACTCTTGAAGTAAAACTAAATTAAACACTAGGCTCTTATTTTCTCACCTAAACTCTGGATCTTAAGCAAAAATTTAAAAGTCAGTCATGTAACAGGTTGTTGTGACGAGTTTTGATCACGGCTGTTTATCCAGCTTGGCTTATCTTTAACCTAAATTGACTGGATAGACTTGGTTGCACCTACCACATATTTTCTTGTCATTCAGTTTTAGCTTTTCCAAATCAACCCAAATGATGAGCTAACATTATGGAAAATAATTTAAAGGAGGAAATATAAATTGTGATTTCTCAATGTTGCCATTTATTCCGAGATCTTTGAACATAAAAAGGTCTGCTGAGAACACCCAAATTAATTTATAAAGTATATTTATGTATATGTTATGTCACAAGAAAATGTTTTAAGCAAATAGGGTATTAGAGAGTAAGATGATCATAAACATGAGGTGAAATCTTATACAACCTTTAAATACACTAAATCTTAACTAGGTAGGACACATTAAAACAATCAAGTGATTTGGTGACCAGTTTCCCTCCTGCCTCATTGTACTTTCTCCACGTTCAGTTAGCAATGGAGATGCACAAATCAAATGGTGGCAGACAAAAAGAGTTGGATTAAAAAATAAATACAAAAAAATAATTCCTTTTGCAATTTCAGCAAAAAGAATAAAATACCTAGGAATAAACCTAACCAAGGATGTGAAGGATTTATATGCTGAAAATTATAAGACATTTTTGAAAGAAATTGAAGAAGACACAAAGAAACGGAAAGACATTCCGTGCTCATGGATTGGAAGAATCAACATAGTTAAAATGGCCATATTACCCAAAGCAATATACAGATTTAATGCAATCCCCATCAAAATCCCAATGACATTTTTTAAAGAAATAGAACAAAAAATCATCAGATTTGTTTGGAACCACAAAAGACCCCAAATAGCCATAGCAATCTTAAGAAAAAAGAACAATACTGGAGGTATCACACTTCCTGGCTTTAGCTTGTACTACAGGGCTACAGTAATCAAAACAGCATGGTATTGGCAGAAAAACAGACACATGGACCAATGGAATAGAATTGAGAAACCAGAAATAAAACCACATAAATATGGACAGATAATTTTTGACAAAGAAGCTAAAAACATACAATGGAGGAAAGACAGCCTCTTCAATAAATGGTGCTGGGAGAATTGGATAGCCACGTGCAAAAGAATGAAACTGGACTGGTATCTGTCACCACGTACCAAAATTAATTCAAAATGGATCAAAGACTTAAGCATAAGACCTGACACAATAAACTGCAGAGAAGAAAACATAGGTACTAAACTTATGGACCTTGGGTTCAAAGAGCATTTTATGAATTTGACTCCAAAGGCAATGGGAATGAAAGCTAAAATAAACAAATGGGACTATATGAAACTTAAGAGGTTCTGCACAGCAAAAGAAACCATCGACAAAATAAAGAAGCAACCAACTGAATGGGAGAAAATTTTTGCAAACAGTGACTCCGATAAGGGGCTAATATCCAAAATATACAAGGAACTCATGCAACTCAACACCAAAAATCAAACCACCCAATCGAAAAATGGGCAGAGGACCTGAAGAGACATTTCTCCATAGAGGACATACAAATGGCAAACAAACATGAAAAAATGCTCAACATCACTAATCATCAGAGAAATGCAAATAAAAACTACAATGAGATATCACCTCACCCCAGTCAGAATGGCTATCATCAACAAGACAAATAGTAACAAGTGTTGGAGAGGCTGTGGAGAAAAAGGAACCCTCATACACTGTTGGTGGAAATGCAGACTGGTGCAACCGTTATGGAAGGCAGTGTGGAGGTTTCTCAAAAAATTATGAATAGAATTACCATATGACCCAGCAATTCCTCTCCTGGGTATCTACCCAAGAAATATGAAAGCATTTATCCATAAAGACACGTGTGCTCCAATGTTCATTGCAGCTTTGTTATGGTGACCAAGACATGGAAACAACCAAAATGTCCTTCGATAGATGAATGGATAAAGAAGTTGTGGTATATGTACACAATGGAATACTATTCGGCAGTAAGAAAAGATGATATAAGAACATTTGTGACAACATGAATGGATCTCTAGAGTATGATGCTAAGCAAAATAAGTCAGACAGAAAAAGCAGAGAACCCTACAATTTCACTGATATGTGGTATATAAACCCAAAACAACAAAAGAACAAGACAAACAAATGAGAAACAAAAACTCATAGACACAGACAATAGTTTAACGGTTACCAGAGGGTAAAGGTGTGGTGGGGGGGTCGAAGATGAGGGTAAGGGAGATCAAATATATGGTGATGGAAGGAAAACTGATTCTGGGTGGTGAACACACAATGGGACTTATAGATGATGTAATACAGAATTGTACACCTAAAATCTATGTAATTTTACTAACAAATGTCACCCCAATAAATTAAAAAAAATAGAATACTGAAAACAAAATGAGTGGCAGATAAAATTAGCACAGGTTGATTGAGATATGAAGACATATCTTTGTCCCATAAAAGGTATCCTTCAGTGCCAAGGATAGGTTTTTTGTTTTTGTTTTGTTTTTGTTTTTTTCTTGGTTTTTTTTTTCTTTTCTTTTTATAGAACCAATAGATAGCCTTTTTCTAAAGGTAAGCATTATAAAATTAAATGAATAGGACTGTGAATCAGGAAAAACATGAAATCTGTAATCTAATTTTGGGCAACTTAATTATCTTTACTGGGCTTTACTCCATGTCTAGTACAAACATAAGACAAAAGGGTTTTGTACTGTCTATGCCCTCATCCTCCTTTCTCGGTTCCACTGATACTGCCAGAATATAATTGACCATCCCACCTCACTAGTGTAGTTGCAAAGTCCTAACTCATTTTCCTGCCTGCAGACTTAATCGCTGTTAGTCCATTTCCTTCACCGCAACCACAGTGACTTTTGATCAAATTGTGTCCTACTACGCACTTTAAAATGTTGGAGTAGCTCTGCACTGGGTCCAGGATAATTCTCAATTCCTTAGCTTAAAGTGTGTGCCTGCCGTAATGTTCCTTCTTCTGATCCATTTCTTATCTCTCTTGACTCTTCCTGACTGAGCTTCCCTGCTTCCTCTGGCTAAGTTTTGCCCAACTATGGCGACTCAACCTCAAGTCATTTGTTTGCTTGAGAAAGACTTCCTGGACTTCAGACTGTATTGAGCTCTCCCCTAAGAATTTTGTACAACACCCTTTTCCTCCTCTTTATATCATATTCTCCCCATTTTATTGCAACAACTTACTTAGCATCTGACATTTCCAGAAATTTTAATAGAGTCAAGCCTTCTCTGTGTCACTTACTGTCACTGCAGTGCTTACTGCAGGGATTGACACCCAGAAAGCATTCAAAACTTTTTGGTTGAACATATGCACAAATTAATAGATAAAATATGACTTCTATTCAGGTGTAATTAGTGTGGACTAATTCATATTTTACCATTGCTAAAAAGCAACACCTAATTCTTTCTCATCTTGCAAATCAAAAAATAGTAGTAAGATTTTTATAACCCTTTACCTTGCTTTTTCCTTCAAGATTCCTCCTGCCTTATAGAATCTGATTTTTAAAAAGTATGACTTGAAAATTGCATCACACTCCAGTGAAATCAGTGCATGTTACAACCAATGTTTTGGATGTAATGGTACGCTAATCTGATGGGATAAAAAATGCTATGAATGATAACAGATCTACTTAGATTTCTTCAAGATATCAGCAAATATTAAAGGTACTTTAAACTAATTTTGATAATTATTTAACAGAAGTGATATATTTAACTAATTATATCCATCAACTGATCAATAAATCCCCAATCTGCATGAACAATCTGATTTGTTTAAAAATATATATAATCACTAAATGTTTTTAATTTTTCAAGTTGGGTAATGGATTCTCATTAAACTAGTGTCTCTATGTTGTATAGTTTGCAATTTTCTATATTAAAAAATTAAACAATATATGACCAAACATTTAAAATGAGACAAACATGTAGGAAGTTCAGAAACAAAAATAACCTTTGTCATATTTATATTAGTCCTAAAATTTGTATTTCCATATGGGCAACCCCAAATTTAAAAAGGCTCATTAACATTCAGTGGTATTTTAATTTGAGGTCAAGTAGGTATGGATACATTAGAATACAACATACTTGTGATATTCTTCAGTACTTTGAAAATGGAGTGAGTCTGTCAAAATGCCATTAGCCCGAAAGTACATTAACTCTTACTGTGTGACTCTAGCAGTCATTGTTGCGCTTTTCAAAGTGCCCAACTCACTACTAGCATGTGGCTTGCCCGACAGTGAGAATTTGGCCCTTAAAATATAATATCTTTAGCTTTTGACAATACATTCATTTCATTTATTTTTACAGAGAAAAAAATGTCAACACAAGAAATTACACATACAATGCATTGAAATCTATGGCATATTTTGTATGGCTGCTTAAAAGATAACCCAAGCAAAACACGTGCAGTACCTTGACTTGTGACTCTGCTGAATGAGAGGAAATGTGTTGTTATCCATAATACATGTGAGAGTGTTTGTGTAAGATATGCACAGCCCAAGTAACATCTCTGACCAATAACTTTACTTTCCATAATAGCCGCTCACTTGAGGCATATATCAAGGAAAATATGCTTCTTGGATCAATTTAGATATGGTAAAACAAGTGTGCACACACATTACTAGGAGGAAGGACCTCAGCCTCCATAAACCGTATAGCATAGTAGAATGATTATTGTGCTGCAATGTGAAATTTGTGAAGAACATTTATGGAGGAGCCCTTATTTGTAGTTCACAGCCCCAGATGCTGCCTTGGGTACCAACATAAATTAAAACAACAGGCATTGCCCTCTAGCACCTTTTAATCTATTTCAGAGATGTCATACATAAACTGAATTAATAGCCCTCATAAAACAAAATAGACTTAAGTAGAAACATAGTAACTGTCTGCTCTAAAATCACGTTTTTACTATAATATAGCATTAGTACATGTGCAGCAAAAATTGGTTTTAGAGTCAAGGATAATTAACCAAAAAAATGTTTTTTTGATTTATTTTGTTTTTGTGAAAATAAAGTTTTAGCTTCACAGACATATACTAGTAAGGACAAGGTGAAGATTATGGATAAGAGATAGTGGGATTAGATAGTGGAAAAGGTATGCAAAAAATTTATGAGATACTAATAAACATTCTCATTATAGAAGGGAAAGCAAATTAAGTGGATTTTTGTTATAAGTATTACATTGACGTAAATCATATATAGATGAGACATTATCTTACATGCACTCTAGTTTATTATTTCTTCCTCTGTTGTTTTCCTTTATGAGTTATCTTCCTAACTACTACAAACACAAAATACCCAAACAATATTAGAACCAGGTTAAATCCTTGAACACAAACGGGGCTTCTTGCCCCATGTGTATTTATTATGGGCTGAATTTGTCCCCTCAAAATTCCTATGTTGAAGCCCTAATCCCCAACACCTCAGAATGTGACTGTGTTTGAATATAGGTTCTTTAAAGAAGTAATTACATTAAAATGGGGTCATTAGGATAGGTCTTAATTTAATATGACTGATGTTCTTCTAAGAAGAGGAAATGTGGGCACAGACATGGATACAGTTAAGAAAATGTGAAGACACAGAAAGAAGACAGCCATCCTCAAGTCAAGGAGAAAAGTCTGAACAGTTTTCCCCTTATGGCATGGCCCTCAGTAGGAATCAACCTGCTGACACTTTGATCTGACTTCTATCCACTAGAAATGTGAAAAAAAATGTCTGTTGTTTAAGCCACCCAATGCGTGGTACATTGTCATGGCAGCTCTCACTAATTAATTCAATAATTAAAATACATATAACTTAAAACAACTGGAAAACATTGTAAAATGTTTAATGGTACATCAGACTTTTCTATGCTATATGCCTTTATATGTTCAGCACAGTACCATAACATAAACTAAAAACTGAGAATGCGCCATCTATAGCCATTCATTTTGCTAATATAAGTGATTCAATCTTCAGTACTTAGTTCCTCAGTCATACTATACCAATAATTAACAAAATGATCAATTCAGAAAGGAGCACATCACTGGGCTACTTGAGAGTTGCAGTAGGTCACTAATTGACCAAAGTATATAACAAGCACGATACCCCTAAAACTACACCTCACAGTGCATCATATTGTCACTAAGAAATGTTTATATTTTCTATAATAACAAATAGATATTTACTCATTGGAAGAGAAAACAAAAGCCTTAATTGTTCAGTCTTTATATCTTAAATGATTTTCATTTCATGCTCCTGCGAGGCGGTGGGGAGGAACTGAATTTCTGCAAGGTAAAAGCAAGATACTGTCTTGTATTCTTAAAAATACTGTATTTGATTACAAACTGAAGATCCAAACGATCTTAGATGCCATTTTTACTGGAGAAAATTTACCTTTCAATTTATAGTTATTGCAAATTATTATTGCTATTTTTAAATCAGATAGGGCATCTGCACATTTTTAGGCAGTAATTTTCAAAGACCACAAAGCCCTCTGGGTGACTTTTTATTTCCTTAACATATAGTTTAGTTTGGAACTACATACTTTCCTTTTGCAGAATGAAACATAAAAGGCTGCTACAAAATTGATTTTGCAACTACATATACGAAAGCTTTGCAAGAAGTAGTACAAACTGAGAAACTTTTTTCACAAGCATATGTCCAAAAATTAAAATGTGACTCAAATCTGAGGAGAATTCTTTTCCCAAACATCCCCAACAAAATCATATTTACACTTTTGTCATATTTTTTAAAGTAAAACTTACATTTGTGGCATATTTTTTTCAAGATTACAAGTCCCTTAAACTGTCTGTTGGGCATACCCATTTTAAACTAGCAGACCACATAGATTTTAACAATATTTCTACAATGAATTCTGGCTGTTATCTAAATAAATAACCAGGGACATGAACTCAGAATGTTTATTGGAACAAAAAGGTAAAATATTTGGTCATATGTCCTTGGTTTTATTCTTTATCTACAATATAATACAAATTTTAATTGACTAGATAATTTGTTAAAAAATAATTACTATACATAAATTTAACCAAAAAACAAAGCATCTCCCTACAATAAATGTAGACAGAATCTACATATCTAATGTAGAAAAATGACATGACTCTTTAGATATTCAAATATTTCAAAAAAGTGTTATTTTACTTTTTTGGAAATAGAATTAGAATGATTTATTTGAAATTTAGTTAAAATGGAAAAAAAAGTAGTTGGAAAGCATGTGATATAATACTTTATATCATATCTTCTAAAACGTTTGAGCCGATAGTGTCTGACCAATAAATTTAAACTATTCTGAATGCATGTTAAAATGGTTTGATTAAACAATGATGATTTAAGGGTAGATTGAAAAAGAACATAAAGGAACAGACTCCATGAATTTTAACATGACGGAATTTGCTTATAAAGTATTCGCTTCACTGGATGATGTTTAAATGGGAGTTTCATACATTTTGAGCAATAAAATAGAATTAAGAAAGAGGAAAATTGTCACTGAACTACATTTCAAGACAGTGTCTGATGACAAAAAAACCAAGCTTAATTCAGATATCCAGCTAATGACAACTTTTTAACTATCAGGCTAGTCAAATTTTGACCACGTGTGTGCAATTACAAAGCCTGAGATGCTTCATGATATTTCCACTACACAGAGAATAAATTCTACCAGAAATTTTAACATGGTATGAGAGAAACATATTTTATTTTTCTCATATTAGTTTGTTCAAGTAACTCCTATAGAACTTTATCATATATATCTTGGCTATCTAATGACATTTTTAATTGATAATATTTCTTATATATTTTAATACTAACAGTTATTACAACAAAAATAATATATCAAAATTTAATTTGATATTTTCTATTGACTCAAATGATGTTTAGATTCTGATAAAATAAATAAAAATACAATCAATTTGCTTATAAACATAGAATCTTAGGTTTGGAAATGGCCCTACAGAAGTGCACCTCCTAACATCCCACTTGACTGTAGTGATCTGTTCTGTGATAACTTGGTAAAGGGTCATTAGGCCCTGGTTGAATTTCTCTCTAAAAAGAAATGAAAAAAGAAAAAATATTTCCTTGTGATGTGAACGCTTAGGCTTCCCTCTCTTAAACAACTTTCCAATATATCACACAGTAGTGTTAACTACTGTACATTATGTACATCATGTACATTACATTCCAATTATTTTTTACTATTTTATAACTGGAAGTTTGTATCTTTGGAGCACCTTTCTCCAATTCTCCCTCTGCACACCTTCCATGTCTGATTACCACAAATCTATGCCACATATTACATTAGTACATGCACGTGTGTGTGCATGCACACACACACACACACACACACACACCACACATACACACACACACTATATACGCATTTTAAGAAAGAAAAATGAAACTATTAAACTTGTAATACTCATATATACCAATAACAAAAGATGAATACAAGGGACGTTTGACTTCTACAATTACAAGAGGTGCTCAAAGTGGTTACCATCAGCATCCAGATGCTTCTGATTACAATGAACTACTGCTTGAGTAGTGTTGACCAAAGTATTCACTTGTATATATGTTTTTTGGCACCCCTGTATGTATACAAGATCTGACAAATAAGTTCACAAACTCGTTTTAGAAAAGGTGCTACATACCTCATTGCTGAAGATCACTAGGGTCACCTTCAAAGTACTCCCCTTGGGAAGCTATGCACCAAAGCCAGCACCTAGCCCACCTTTCAAAGCAATTTTGGAACTCTTTTTCTGGAATGGCCATCAGAGCTGTTGTAATATTACACTTGATGTCATCCAAATGTCTTCCTTTCCATATTTCCTTTATCTTTGGGTAAAGAAAGAAGTCACTGGGGGACAGATCAGGTGAGGAGGAAGGGTGTTGCAACACAGCTAAAACTGCCTCAAAGACAGTGTCGTGTGAGCTGATGCACTGTCATCATGCAAGAGCCACAAATTGTTGGTGAAAAATTCAGGTCCATTTGGTGTAACTTTTTCAAAAAGCTTTTGAGCATTTCCAAATAGTAAACTTGGTTAACTGTCTGTCCAGTTGGTACAAACTCATAATGAATAATCCCTCTGATATCAAAAAAAAGGTTAGCAATATTGTTTTGACTCTTGATTTGGACTGGTAAAACTTTTTTTGGCCATGGAGAATAGGCTGACTTCCATTGTGCACTTTGATGCTTTGTTTCAGGGGCGTATTGGTACACCCATGTTTCATCACCAGTGATAACATGGCCCAAAACATCATCTTGCTTCTCCAAAAAGTCTTGGCAAACTTCAAGTCTCCTTTGCTTTTGTTCATCGGTGAACTTCTCCAGGACCATTTTTACACACACCTTTCTCATGCCAAGATTTTCCTAACTGTTTCTCTATTGATGTTTACTCGGTCTGCTATGCTTCTCAGCTGACAACTTTCAGGCACAATTCAACAAATTTTTGCAATGTTTTTGTCAGTTCTGTTATTTACTGGCTGCCTTGACCTCTCTTCATCAGTGACGTATTCTCTCCCCTCAGAAAAACGTTTAATCCACTTGTATACTGCTGTTTTCTTCATGGCATTATCCCCATAAACTTGGAGTGACATGTCTCTGATTTCACTTCCACTCTTGCCGAGTTTAACAAGAAATTTAATGTTTGTTCGTTGCTGTAATTCAAACTCAGACATTTTCATGATGGCACATAAAAACATGCGACAACAATAATGAATGCCACTCAGAAAGACACTGCCACATGTGGAACCGGAGCAGCTGTGAGACACCGATATAACAAGGTTATGAAACCTTACTAAGCTGTTTGTACAGTGCTGCCAATGTAAGTGCATGGTGGCAAGTTCGCAAATGTAATTGTCAGACTCTCTATGTTCTCCAAATTTCATTCGTTGGCATTTTCTCTGTAAAACCCTGCCCCACCCTGTTCCAAATATTGACTAGACACATAATATTTTTAACCAGCATTTATACACTTAAGAGAACTAAGTCTATTGTACGTAGCATTGTAAACTTCCTAATCCATAGACCGAAATTTCCAAAAGCCTATCCACTCTATCAAACTCAATATTTCCTAACTTGAACTTACTTACTCTTCCCTTCAACACTTCAGTTCTGTTATTTTCCTATAGCAATTAGTGGCACAAGATGCTACTCTGTGGATGATCTGCTACTCTTGCCACTGCCCTAGTTCCAGTCCCCTCTAAATGAGTGCAGTTCTTTTATCAGTGAACTCCTTCTCTCTAGTTCCTTTCTCTAGAACTTAGGTTCTAAAAATATATACCTGTCTTATGACATTGCCCTATTAAAAATCATATATATGACTGTTCTCCATTCTATTCAGTATGAGTTCCAGACACTGAAATATATCTTGCAATGTCTCTACTGTTCTAGAACCTCCACTAATACCATCTCTAATACCTAGTAATTAACTTTTAGCCATAATGACACAAGGCAATTTGTTTGGTGAAAACACCCTACATTGTACCCCTGAGTCTTTATAAACATGACTTCTTATCAGCTTGATAAGTAATTGATAAAATATATTACATACCAGACAATTTTAAAGTCTGAAGCACTGGGAGTTGAGTGTTGAGTATGAGGGCAATAAATACAAAGAAAGTTTAGGACAGTTTTCAGAAGTGTAAGACCCCACCCGCTTCCCACCAAGGTGTGAAAAAAAAAACGTGACCTTCTTTTGGATTGGATTTGTAAGTGCTCCCTATTTTTAGAGAGTTAACTTACATGTATTTATTGCAAACAATCAAATGCATCTTTAAATCTCATCTGAGATCTGTTTGAAACTCTATTCCCCATTTAAATGTGTTCTTAAAATCAAAGTGATTTATGCATTTGCCTCCAACCTTATGTTACAAACTTCCACAAGATGGATTTACTAGTCATTTATTACATTTGTATCTTGCTCTAGACAATGCATATATTAATTGTTCAATACACCATACTTTAATTACATTATTCAGTCCTTCAATTGAATAGGTCAAGGAGGAAAATCTTAGGTACCACAGTATTTTATATCAGCTCAATAGAATTCTGAAATTTGTGAGAGTTTCTCAACATTCATCCGTAGATTGATGAACCTAATGAGTCTTTATCTGAAGTAATATTCCCTGGGATTTTTAACATTAAGTCAGCAACTTTTTTTAATGTTTCAAGTCTATATTTCTATTTGTAGATTTATATAGTGCTTAATTGTGGACTTGATATAATTTCCTTTGTGTGCCAGTAGCATATATCTTAGACGATGAAGAGCATTTATATAAAAGGAGTTCTATTCTTAGCAGAGTATGCCTTAACCTGTAAGTAAGTCCACTTTATTCCATATTCCACAATGGAGTTTCAAACATTATGTGAAATCTGAACCTCTAATTTATAAGATTCATATATCATCTTGATACTATTAACAAATATTAATATCATTCTTACTGTTCTGCTATAGAACATCCCAATCCTCTAAAGTCTTATTAAATATTAAAAAGAATGCCAACCACAAGGTGGAAACAAGGTTACTAAAATGTAAAATATAATTTAAATCTTTTACAAAGACTGTTGCTAACCTTTGGCAAAGTGCTACCTCTTAACAAGGAAGAGAGCTCTTTGTACTGAAAAATCTTTCTTTCAAATTGACATGTCAATGGCTAAAGTAAAAATGAATGAGACTGGGATTAAGTATTCAATTATAGTGCACAGTTTCTGAAATTACCAGAAGACACACTGGCAACATAATTTGGAGTTGGATGCGTTCTTACATCTGAAAAGAGGATACTGCCTTCTACAAATCCCAAACTCAGTGGGTTTGGTCAAAAATTACATTTGAGTTATCATTTATTCCCCTCCTGTAGTTTACAGAAGTGGGGAATTTTCATCAGTGTTGTAGGACAGGAAAAATAATGTTCCCTCTATCTTTCTAGGTTCTTGACCAAGACCCCCTTGTAATAACAGTTAACAGGAGAAAAACAAACAGAAGCTTAATTACATGTATACCTCCTGTACTCATAAGAGATACCCTGGAAAACTGCTGAATTCCCAGAAAGAACCCAAGCCACCACCTTAAAAACTATCTCAAGCAAAAGACCAAGGAAGATGTTAAAGGGGAGAGAAGCCAGGGACACTTATTATAGTTTATCAAGCAAAGAGCAGTAACAAGATTATGGTTGTTATGCACATCTAAATCTGCCATCTTCACTGATAAGAGTTTCTACAGATTTAGTCACCCTTTTTCTGGTACAGAGCTCAAGTCACCCTTACAAATGGAGATTTCCCTTCTAAATGTAAATGTATTTTATAAAAGTGTAACTTCTTCTCAGTTTTCCCTGTCTCTCCTGTGTCTGCTGTTTCTTAAAATAATCAGCCTAAACTAATCCTTATGCCAAAGAGTCAGATTTGAGGGTGAAATAATTTGTTCTGCTTCAGTGTTATCAGTTAACCTATATGTTCAGATGGCACAATGTCTGGAAATAGAAAATAAATTAGGTCCATCTTTCCCCAGTCATAGTCAGAAGTTCAGTGGTGGTTTGTTTTCTTATCAGGGACACAGGGCTTCCTCAACATGAGTGTTTTGTGTATTTCATTTTTGTAATTGTGATGGTTTCTGTTTCTACTCCTAAGTGTTATGTAAGAATAGTCTTTACTTTCTCATACGAAATCCAATGTAAAATTAAAATACAACATTCCCTTACATGAGAATCTGTGAGAGAGCTTTACAGTATTGTCTACCTTTTAAATGTTTGGGGCAATAGACCTTGTCTTGACAAAACGTATTTCTCTTCTATTCATGGAAGCATAATAAACTGTACTTTTTCTTTCCAAGAAAACACCAGCACTTTTTTTGAGAATGTATGCCATGTGTTTACTTCAAAGTGAGTTACGTAAGTCATAGGAAAGCAAGCCGACTTCCACTTAAAACACAAAACACTGGACACTAAGCTAATACAATTATATTTGCAGCCATGTTCTTCATTTCTGAATGCAAACAAGGCTGATGACAGTTCTCACAGACAATTTATTAAAATTAGGAAGTTGTGAGAAGGACTCCAGCAGAAGTATGGCATTTACTTTTGAACTTGTCCTCAGCTTAATAATAGGTATCCGGATAACTTTTTCTTCTCTTCTTGGGCTCAGCTGGAAGAAATTTCTACCACAAAGGAAGCCTGATTTTATGCATGTTTGACTTAATTCAGAGGGATTTATAAATGCCACAGTAGCCTATTCGGATTGGCTGTGAATAATGTGAGACAGATAGTTTTCATTTCTTTTCAAGCTGAAATATCTGATATTTTCTTGGTAACTCTTTTAAGAGAAACAGACATTTTAAATACGAGGGCCCAAGCATTAAGCTTTCTTATTTGTGAATTCCCACACACTTTCTGAAATATGTGAGAAAGTATGGCTTTTATAAATGCAAGAGCTCAAAAAGTATGAAATAAATGTGGCTAAGTCCAAAACATGGTGCCAACTCAGACTTAATATTTTATTTCACAGAATAACTAAAAGGAAACAGTTGTGGAAATAAACTACATTGGACTAAAACACATGCACGTACACACACGCAATTGGTGCTTAGATATACAATTTAAATTAAATCATGACTAGTATGTAGTTTTTAAGGCAGAGATTGACTTGGATAGCTATATTTTAGTAGGTATTTGTTGTGTATTGGTTTAATATGATTTCAAATCCACCTGTTTATGACTTAAGCAAAGTTGTCTTAACCCGTTTATGAGTAAAAAAAGTTGTTTTTAGAAGTTGTTTTGATACAACCATGAAATAAATTGAGTCAGGATGTCGTCATCTCATTTGTTGTCATTGATAAGCTGGTGCTTATCAATAAGAACATGTGGAGAAGCAACTATGACATGGGGAAAATTTAGACTATAAATACTGAGAATTTGTGAGAACTATTTCAGAGTTTCCGTTTGGGCAAGGCAACTGTTTTCAAACCTAAAATTTGTACAAAAACCTTTGGGGCATTAGCTCCTGATGAGATCAAGGTGACTTTGTGGACTGCAGTGGTAAATGACTGCACAGAGACCCTATGAAAGAGATCAGTCCACCTGCCAACACTGGTAAGTTAGTTTCCTAGCTACTTGCTCTAGTAACAAGGGATATTTGTGTTGTACTGGCAGCTATAAAAGAAATCAGTTTGTGATTGGTTAAAACTGTGTCTCCCAAGTGCTTATTCATATAAAAAGATACATCTTTGTTAAATTTGACTTTATTCCTTTTATCTCCCCTTGCTTGAAACGAGAATGTAATTAATCTATCATTGCTTTTGAATATATTATTTCTTTATTGGCTTATTAAGATATATTATCCTGTATGCTACTGGCTTGTGAAATTATTACAATTCCCATAGTGAACCTATGCTAAATAAATTGCTGGCAAAGACAGAATCAGGTCCTGAGAATAATTTTGCCACCCAAATAAAACAAAACACAAAACAAAACAGTATCTATTGGCTAAAATCATGAAGATAGTTATTTTAGTAATTATAGCTTTCTTTTTCATACTTAGCACTTATATCACTTGGTGAAGATAGTGTTATTTTACATGAAGTTTCTTTGTCAAATCATTGTTAGAACAAAGGAACTCACTTAAAATTCTTATTGTCATATATTCTTAGACTTGGAACTTGTGGGTAGGAGAGAGTGGAACAAAAGCATCTCTTGCTGTAGCACATGCATATTATTTTATTTGATGAAAATCATCGTTTAGCAGATGGTTATGGAGGACAGAACTTATTCCAATTCTGCTTTAGCTTCTGTGAGGGATTGTGAAGGATATGGAAACTGTTTACAATGGGTCCATCCCTGGAAGCAGCTGAAATGCAGAGTCTAGGGAATCCTGTATGAGGACAGATAGCATTCCCCAATTTCTTTAAACCTTTTTCTGACTCCCAAGTCACCAAGGAAGGACTGTGTGAACCTCAGCTTGGAGGCAGAAAAATTATTCCCAGGATAATTCAAAGATCTTTAACAATTTAAGACATAAGACAAAGGATATGTTCTCATACTTCATGTATTTTATTATTATCCATATAAAAAGAAAGCTAAGAAGTTATGTCACGATTACCTTAATGTACCCAGATTACTCCTTAAAAAGACAGTAATCTGATCCAACATTAAAATGTAAGACATTTTGGCTATGTTTTATGTCTGCTTCCAAATTGTTCTACTCTTTTTTTTTTCCATGTTCTACTCTCTTATGACAAAATATTTACCTACTGGTATTTTGTATCTTCAAAGCAAGGATATTTATTATTTGCCACTTTAATTAATCATTTTTTAAAATTTGGTTTGACAAAATTTGCATTTTGATAAAACAACGTTACTCACTACAATTTCATCCTTTTTTTAAAAAAAATTCATTTCTTTGGTCAGTATTAATGGTTGCATTTAGTATCGGAATGCACAGCTAAACTGCTAATGAGAACGTATCACACTTGGATTCTTCTAAAAAATAATCTATCATTTGTTATCCTGTTATTTTCTTTCACTTCACCTCTTCTCCAAACACGGAACCTATTCTGAAACCGTCCTTTTAAATATGTGACCTCAGTCCCTTGTAAAATGAATAGAAAATATTTTCATAAAAAAAACAACAACAACAACAAAACAACAACAACAACAACAAAAACATTTGCCTGCATGGACAAACATTGTAATCAGGGATTGTGACAGACCTAGCAAAAATGGCATCTGGAAGTTTTCACAATTGTAACACATATATGAGAACCTCTTAAAGATCTTTCTTTATGTTACATAAGCACCAAATCAATGAAGGCATCCACAAGCGTCAGATACTCTTCATGATTCTTCCCATTATAAGAAATATTACTCTCCAGCTGAGTTTGTGAGTTATGATATTGAGATAATTAGGCTTTATTTTCTAAAGACTCACATTTAATTTCTGGGAAATGAAAACTATGTCTTTTGCAAGCAGCACTGAAGCAAGTTGTATTTTAAAATAAAACTGAATTAATTTGCTTTATATGCACAGCATGAGTGTTTACATGTGCCTCTGTTTGATTCTTACTGAAGTAGTGTTTCCCGGGATATTTTCTGAAGAGTTAATAAAATGTGAAACTTTCATCTACTATTGAAGACTTAATAAAACTGGGATTCATAGTGGGGGAAAAATGACTGAAGTTAATATCTCAACTTCTGTTCATGACATTTAGAAGATGATTATAATTTATTCTGTGAGTAGTCTAAAAATTAATTTTCTCCTTTATTTATTAGATCTTTCTTTCTTGCACTGTTTAGGTGGGTTTATTCCTGGGCTATTTTATTAGTGCAGAATAATTACAGAGCTCAAAAAACTCAAATCCTTAGGTAATGTTGTTTGTCAAAAAGAAGAGTTTAAATTCCAACACTGTCTAAGCACTAATATGATTTTTCCCTTTTTTTCAGGGTCATAAAAGGTCGTTGATTTCAAATAAAGAACCTTAGGGAAGAAAGATGATTCACATTTACTTGAAGAATATGTGAATTTTCATGGTTAATTACTGCCCTTTGAATTGGAGGGAAAGAGCTGAGCTATTGTCAAGATACATGCATCCTCCTACTGACGTTGCAGGCCTATCTACCTATTTGGCCATCATAACCTTGAACTAGAGTAATAACATGCAATCTTGATGCTTTTACAAGTCACTGAGAGGGTGATTACTCACTCCAGCACCAGAGTGCTATCACACCTCTAAGGGTAAGTCTCTGTCAGCTGGTGCTTTCATGAGCTCCCAATTCAATCAAGTTAAAGATAGTATTTTATCTGTTTTATACAAGTCAAAGTTGCCATTCTTTAGGGCAGAATTGGATGCCTATCCAATTCTTTAAAATAAGAATGATATTTATTCCACAGAATTAGAGTAAAAAAATACATGAATATTGCTTGGTAGGCATCAAGCATGCTGTTTCTTACAACTTTTTTTTTTTAATTTTATTGAACAAAATGGAATAGATTATTATGGGTGAACTTACATTCCCTTTCACACTCAGTTTTTTTCTTTATGACTAAAAATTATGATGAACAGTTAAAAAACCTCAATTCAATCAATTGTGTTCTATAATCACAATAATATAATCCACAAACAAACAAACTTCAGGAGATGAAGACAAGTTAAACAATAATACAATGGACAGAATTCCTGAGTTATCAATATTAGAGGGGAATTTTCTCTATTGTTGCTTGATTTCAGATGCTTACATATCTCCAAGAGTCATGTTACACTCTAATTCTCTCACAAATGTGTGTGTTGCTGATCTTCTAATCAGTTTTTCAAATGGACTGACTTTTTCTTTCTTTTTCTTTTTTTTTTTGGTGAGGGTAGGGAGGACAGAAGGATTCATGTTGTGATTCTCATTTGATTGGAAAATTATCTGCCTTTGTTCTCATTTGAAGCTGAGATAAATTAAAAAAAAAGTTGAGAATTTTACATAATAATAGTAATAGCAATACATTAGAGTAGATTGGAGATTATAGAAATTATATTTATTTATATAATATATTCATGTATTTTTATGTTACCAATTTGGTAAAATATCTCTACCTGTTGTAAAACAATTGGAATGACAACTGCAAGGAAAAAAGTGATAAGTATTCCAATCTTTTTAAAACCATTTGAGACCCTATTCCATACATAGTGTGTTTTCCAAATCTCATTCAGCAGTTTTACTGACTAAGCTATCCATGCTTAATGAAAGAAGCAATTGTTGATGAAGTATAAAATCATTATTAAAAGCTATATTTATTTAGTGTCCACTATATACTAGCATTGTTTCAGAAGTTAGGACAGGACAATAAAATAAAAGACAATGTCTTTGTTCTCTGTAACTTACATTCCAATTAGAAAGACAAAAAATTATCAAAATAAAAAGTCACTTCAGAAGTGAGAAATGTCAGGAAGAAATGAAACCAGGGTACATTGAAAAACGAATGAAAATAGGTAGAGTGTTGGTAAGGTTGTACCTGAGTGGGAAAATAAAGTACCTCTGAGAAGATCTGGGAGCATGACAAAGGGACAGCAAGAGTAAAGACTCTTTGGCAAGAGAAGCCTGAGTGTTTTGAGAGCACAAAATGGACGTAAGTGTAGTGTGTTCAATGTAGGGGTGTAGTAAGGAAATGGCGAGCAGGAGCAGATACGGTTTCAGTGGCAAGCAGAGCCAGTTCATGGAGAGATATGGCTAAGCCATGATAAAGGGTTCACTGGAGAACTTTTAGGAAGGAAATAAAACGATGCAATTTGTGTTTGAAAGTGAAAGGGCAATAATTCTTGTATAACTATATTCACAAACACACACACACATACATACCTAAAATGATAAATAAGATATTATAGCTATGGAAAATAGAATATTCATTAATTACAATTATCTCAGTACTATGTAACAATTTGGGGTTTGTTTTCATTGTCGTGAATAATACAAAGAGATCAGAAGAGGTCTTTTGACAAATAAGTCTAATTGAAAGATAGCTATCTAATCTAAAAAATCACTAAATCACATCACTAAAAAATCCTGTGAATACTCACTTAAAGGTAGTACCTAAAAGTTTAGTTGCAGAAATATGATTCCAACTCAATCTATACATGCTTTGTAAGTGCTGCCAAAAAGTTTAATTACTAGGCCTACTTTATATTATGTTACTATTCACGTGAATATAGCCCTAGAATTCTCTTTACAAATGTCAACAATATAATTGTATCAACTATTTAATATTTAATATTTGATTTAATATTTTCTTTCCATAATAACTCACTTCATTTTGGAGTATAACTTTCTATAGGAAGACTATAAAGACTAAATTTTGAAAATTAATGAAATAGTAACATGACAATACTTTTCAAAAGTTTTAAGAATCTAACTCTCAAATGACTCACAAAGAAATAAAATATATTCTTTATATTTAGGATTATAATTGATATCATTTAATATTTAGCATTCTTATCAGCATTTTGGATTTTGATTATCATTATCCAAATTACTGCCAAAATACCATGTATGTAACGATGACAGATGTACTGACGAAATTGGGTATTACTTTATCCCAGTAATATATTTTCAGAGTGATAGTTGATGCTTGCAGCCTGATCTTCTCAGCATTGCTGATTTATTTGGTAAAATCTATTTTATGTTTATAGTTTACATACTATGGAAGATGCAAAAAGGCTCCACCCAAAGATGTCCACATCCTAATGCCCAGAACCTGTGGCTATGTCACCATACCTGGTAAAAGAGTCTTGCAGATTTTATTAAGTTAAAAAACTTGAGATGTAGGCACTATTCTGGATTGTCCTGGATGGACCTGACAGAGTCAAAGAGGGAAGTAGTAGGTCAGAGATAAGAAGGCAATGTGACAAAGGAGGCAGAAATTGGAATGATGAAGCCATATGGCAAGGAATGTGGCAGCTTCCAGAGCTGCAAGAGACAAGGGAAATAGTCTCTACTGAAGCCTCCAAAAAGAACTAGCCCTGCTAACACCTCAATTTTAAACCCATTAAACTTATATTAGACTCTGATCTCAATAACTGTCAATTAACATATTTGTGTTGTTTTACACCACTAAGATTGTGATTATTTTTTATAGTAAAAAGAGTAAAGCCATACACCTGCTAAACTTTATTAATATGATAGAGAGACGAGATGAAATTCTAAAATATTAAAAATACCGGGGGTGTGAAAAAATGTATACACATGACTTGTATTTATCTTTTGTTATCAGTATATATTGACTATTACAATTTTAATACAGTTTTTTCCTTTTTTAAAATGTGTATACTTTTTTTGGCGCCCTTTGTAATAATAATAATATATAATCCTAATTCTCTCCTTTAAAGTTGAAAGAGAAGAATTAGACATTGCTTGGAGACTGTTTGATGCATATTTACTACACGAACAAATTTATCAGAGTTTTTGAGAAATATAATTGGAAGCAAACAGAATGGCTTCCTCTGAAAAAGCAATCAATTGAAATTAGCCTTTGAGGATTTTAGAGAACATTAATTTTAGAATATTATTTATATTCACTATTTCCTTTCTCTCTCATATATTCTAGGAGTGTTAACTATGTAATTCACGAAACTACTGAAACAAATATTTGCTTAACCTACATCCACATCTGTGGTCTTTAGCAGGTGCCTTAAAGGTGAAAGAAACCCTCAAGTGGTTGAAGGAATCACAATAATTCATCTTGTAAGCTTCTGATGATGGTGAGATCTCACCATATTTTATCCTTTATGCCATGAAGGGTGTGGCATATTTATAAAGTGACAAACCACTCTCTGGCACAGTGGGACTCTACCCTAGATAGACAATCCTGATGCATGACTTAACTCAGAGTATCATTCCTCAGATCACTGCTTGAAAAGCCTGTAATCTGAACCAAAATAATGAGGTTTCTTTAGGCTCGAGGAATATTAGTTCTTGTCACGGTAACAACTACAAGATCAAATTCAAGGAAGGTTTTTTTGTCGTCGTTGTTGTTGTTTGTTTTTGTTTTTGCTTTTCCCTATGTGCAATGTTGACTTCTTGCTTTGAGTTCCAGCTGTGAGTGGAATTAACTTTCAAAATAAAGAAAATGGCTTCTGCAGCTGGGAAGAGAGTTTGGGGCTCACTTGAATCAGGCACAGTTGGTGCAGAGAGGAAATATCATGACTTCCACTACTTCCACTACTTTTGTGTCTCTGTAGGAGGCCTTTGTAGAAAGAATCTAAACATTATTCTGCCTTCCCATCTTCTGACTGAATGGATGGGTAGAATAGCTCTTGAAAAACATTCTTAGGAAATTGCTGTCTTTATCATCATTTTTTCTGTTTAAGAGGAGTGTCTTTCACCAAAAGGTAAGAACAGGTTTACACATCTACGTCATCCTCACTCTTGAATTCAAACCTTGAATACTGGAATGATGTATAATATAATATCTTAGTGACTATTGTTCACTGAGCTTTAACCTGTGATATACAATTAATTTTAAAAATCATATTTTCATGCATTTAGTATCTTTGATATCATATAATCACTAATTACAACCTATGATGAAATTTATTTTTGCTCCTAGTAAGAACATAATATTATTTATGATATCTCCAGGTGTAGTAAATTATGGTTTTGTGTTACTTTGAAAAACAACTTACTTTATTTATTTTAAGATACCTGAAATTAGAACAAAAGCAAAGGCATGATTAATTTTTTGTAGTGAATTTGTTTTTATGTATATTCATCCATCACACTTTTATGGAGTATCTGCTACAAATCAGGTGTTATTCTAGGCATGGGCAATAAAGGTGGGACAACATGTATGATGCCCCCATGCTCATAGGACTTTCACTTTTGTAGGAAGAAATAGGCAATAAACTAAGAAGCCAATTTGATGATTATCTCAGAGATTTGTAAGCTTGATAAGGAAAATAAAACAAGGTAATATTATTAGAGTGTGCAGATGGTAGGGAATGAGAGGTTGGTCAGAAAAACTTTCTCTGTAGAGACCTAATTGGCTTGTCACGCAGAGATCTGAGGGAAGTACTCTCCAGGCAGAGATAGCAGAAGTTCCAGTCCTGGAGGCTTTTGTGTTTGAAAATCTTAGTGGACAAGAGGTAAAGTGGAAGGAAGGAAGAGATATAGACAGGGGCTAGATCAAGTCTTAGAGACTTAGAAAGTATAGGTTTTTATGTTCCTCATAGGACTTTCTCTTGGGCAAATATTGTTGGTATCATATCTGCTCTCTGCTAAATATGTCTAACCATCTTTCTAGGTTGACTAGAATATCATGAAGTTGTACTAATTAATTTTCTTTCTTTCTGAAAAAGTTCATGAGTCTACAACCCTCAATGTTGCTGCCGATACTAACATACGATAGTTTTGATTTTTCTCTCCACCACAACGTAACACCACATTAAAAAGAGGGACTTATATATATTTATCCCAGAGGGCTCAAAGAATAATTTAAATGTTATCCAAGCCACAGAAGGGTGCTTTAAAGCTTTCTTTCCTTATTTTTTTAAGTGTTCTTGTTTTTTTGTTTGTTTGTTTTTTAACCATAATATGAGTATGTTAAGTTTATATAGTGGAGGAAAATAGCTGAGCCATGTTTTCCATATCCACCTCTTTCATCTTGCTGAGTTTTCTCCTCTTCACCTGCTACTTCCAATATACCTTGATGTTAAATATCGCACCCTGAATATGAGCCCCTAGGGCATGGCTCCATTCATCGCATTTGAGGTTGCATATTATAAATCACAATTTTCGACATCAAACTGTACTAAATCTTGTTTGTGCTCTGTTAATGAAATCATTTATTTTATCTCATCACTGCAGGTGAAAACAATTTTCCATATGTTATATTCCCTTATCATGACTTCCAAAATGCTGTCATGGTTACATACTATCTAGTTTACATTTAGAAAGCAGAACGTCATCTTACTAGAAAATAATTCTAAAACTGTGTAGAGCTATTCATCAGCAGTCTCAGCTGCTACTGAATGAACAATCTCATGATTAAGAGCCAGGGACTATGCAGACAGTCACAAAATCTGCTGTTTTCACAGAACTTGATAAATAAATTAATTAATCTTGTCATTATGTGACATTGTTAGAAAGAACAAAGTATTGCTGGGATAGCTTGGAATAAACAAGAACATACAGATTTCCTTAAAAAAGGAATTAATTTCTGGACAGAAATTAAATGTCTTCAAAAGAGATAATGCTTCTAATACTGTGTATATTATGCATTCTAATTAGTAAAACTGAAATATCAGAAAAAGCGTTAAGTGCACAGTGCTAAAATAATAGATCAATTGAGTCTATGAAATTAAAATACAGTTACAATGTGTTGATATTGTGTGTCAAATAATGCATCTACAATTGAAATTTTCACTTTATAATTAATTGTAATATTGTATGGTCACATAAAGAGATGAGAAAGTGTGAGAAAATATTTTTTTTAAATGGAGAAACAAAAAACAGATAGTTACAAACAAAAAACATAGATATATAGATAGACACACATATGTATGCATATACGAGGTCTGACAATTAAGTTCGTGAATTTGTTGCAATAATGTTGTTAACCTTTTTTTGATATTAGAGGGATTATTCATTATGAATTTGTATCAACTGGACAGTTAACCAAGTTTACTATTTGGAAGTGCTCAAAGGCTGCATGAAAAAGTTAAACCAAACAACCTGAACTTTCGCCAACAATTCATGGCTCTTCTATCATGACAATGCACCAGCTCACATGGCACTGTCTGTGAAGGAGTTTTTAGACAGTAAACAAATAACTGTATTGGGACACCCTCCCTACTCACCTGATCTGACCCCAAATGACGTCTTTCTTTACCCGAAGATAAAGAAAATATTGAAAGGAAGATTTTGATGACATTCAGGACATCAAGGCGTAATACGATAATATCTCTGATGGCCATTCCAGAAACAGTTCCAAAAACTGCTTTGAAGGGTAGACTATGTGCTGGCATTGGTGCATAGCTTCCCAAGGGAGTGCTTCAAAGATGATTGTAGTGATATTCAGCAATGAGGTATGTAGCACTATTTCTAGCATGAGTTTGGGAATTTAATTGTTAGACCTCATATTTTTGTATTTCTATAGTTCCCTCTCTATATACAACTAGTATATATATATATATATATATATATATATATATATATATATATATATATATATATTTCATATATGTTTCATATATATTTCATATATATATATTTATATACATATATATATGGAGAGAGAGAGTAAAGAGGTATTTCTTTCACAGAATCCAAAAAAAAGACACTATTTCAAAAAGAAACAACTTTAATTCTATAGGGAGCCTTCTACAGCAATGTAAAATATTCAACTCTCCCAAGTTCCATAATCACTTTCTGTATACCTGTTCAACAGTTACCACGCTAACATAAACAAATTAAACCAGAGTAAATTTTTATCTACTAGGAAGATCAAATTAGCTTCCGATATTTTTGTTTATCTCTTTATTTTTCTAAATATAAAAAAACAATAACAGCCACACTAACACTATGTCTACACCACTGTCCAATACCATGCGTGTTATTCATTCTTTAATCCCTTTCAAGTTGGCTTCCACCAGTCCATATATGAATGGTCCTCTTGGTGAACAGTAATCATCAACAACTTGCCATAAGAAAATTCCTTTGGTCTGAAATTATCTTTCCTAAAATATAAAAATTTGTTCTATATTATCTTCTTGAAAAGTCTCTTCCTGACTTTCTTGGCATTATGATCTTCTGTTTCTTTTATTGCCTCTATACATAATCATTTCTCTCGAGTTTTTCCCTCTCCTTCACAGCCATATTCTCATCACAGTTGCATGACAGATCATGGGCCTACACAATATTAGTTTAAAAAGAAATTTGGTGAGAGGTAGAGAGCTCATATTTTTGAAAGCTCTGCATATGCTTCAAATGTGCAGAGTTTAGAACCAGTGATTTTGTGAGATAAGATTCTAATATAAAATAATACACTGATTGTTATAAGTTAATTGGGGTTAATAATGCACTTGTCCTGGGAGGCACAAGGGAACACCTTAGAAAAGGATAAACATTTGGGATCCATTTAATTCAAAAAGGGATAGGATTAAAATAATATGAGATGTGTTGCAAATATTCAAAACTAAAGCCTGTAGGATGATTGGGTGATATAAAGAAATATTATAGAAGTGGTGGATAAATTTAAAACTGGTCCTGTGAAATAGTAGGCAAAGTTGCCCCTCCCCCAAGAATGAGTGGGGTTGGGAAGTGTGAAGTGGATAATTTTCCTGATTTCCAAATATCTCCAACCCTTGGGCCCTGCATACCTGATGACCTTATCTTAATAAAGTAGCAGGCTCTAGTGGCTAGACTCTAGCTAAAAACCAACCGAAATAAAAAACAAAAACAAAAACAAACAAACAAAAAAAACACAACAAACACAGATTCAGAACTCACACATTTTTGATTCAGTCTTGGCTCCACTTATTTGCTTTGTGATTTCAGACCACTTAATTCACATGCCTTATTCTGAATTTTATTATCTGTGAAATCACAATGACTCTACCTAAGGTCATTACCATGCCTGAATAAGAAATTTATATGAAATTACCTGCGCATATTAGAAACTCAATAGAGAGTCATCTTTTTAGGCATTTGTTTTCCACTAGAAAGTAAGCACTTTGTTCATTAAATCCACTACCTATTTCTTGAACATAAACTACATTTCAATCTCCAATTTTATGTATTTTTTCCACTTCCTTTTTTTCTAAATGACCTCTTTCTAATTACCACATATAGATATCTTTTGTCTCCCCAAAAGACCCAGTCAAATGTTACCTCCCTGACTGTGCTAAATTTTCTGGCTTTGCTAAAGGTAGACATACATATTCTAATTTTTTTTTCTCACATAGTAACATAGTATCCATTACCTTAAGTCTTATTGAATAAATGTTAACTGTCTTATTCATCTTGACCATCCTAAACTATAGAATAGATGTTTGTAAAACTATGGACTATAAAATATTTGGATGAAAAATATGTCAAATAAGATAAAATAATATTACCTAATTTTGCAGCAGCAGCTCACAGGAGAAAACAAAATGAGAACAAATGAACACCCACTATAAAATGTGCCACAGTAAATTGAAGTCATCATACACTTTTTATTTTAAAATTCAGATTTATTTTAGAAAGGGAAGCAAAGGAAACTGGGTTAAGAAACTTGTTTAAAACATGCCTTCCAAAGTCACCCACTGGATATTCTAACCACTAAATGACTAAGAAGATCCACTCACTTTATGAGACATTTGTTTTAAGAACTAGCATAATTTTTAATAGCATAGACAGGTAAAACAACAAAGTAGATGAATATATTTATAGTTTAAAAACTTGTCACATGTTGCCCTGCAACTGAGAACACATTTTAGCTATCCATTATGAACGTCTGGAAACCCACAAAAAAAATTAAGATGCACACAAAAGGTTTTGGGAACACAGTTTTACATAATTTGCATATCAGCACAGAAACGAAAGCATACCCTTGACTACTAATTTAAATAATCAAACATATACCGCCAGCATTATAAAAAAGGAACTATGAATCCTGAGGGGATGTATAATGTAGCAGAAAATTAAAGGGAGGTTGACCTGACTGACATTAAATTGGATTAAGAAGAAGCTTCTCTCAAAACAGCACCTGCCCTTTCAACCCTACATGACAACTTACAGGTCTAGGGAATTCACAACAGTATTAGTGGAAGGTTTCCATGTCAGGCAGAATCCACAATCTTTGATACAGCCCCAAAGCCTACTTATTTATTTGAATTGAATTAAAATTTAAAAGACTATGTTTATGCCCGTTTTCAATACCATTTGTACATCATGTTATTATGCATTTTACTTAAGGTTAAAATTATTATGGACTTTGTTGGTGATGAAAGTTTTATAGATGTTGGCCCAATCACTGAGATCATGATGAGATCTAGATTTTAATTTGGTCTTTTTTTTAATCTTTAAAATTATAAAACATAGCAACATAGAAAATAACAGAAAATAAGTCATTATATTCTACTGCATTCTCATGGCAGTATTTTTAATTTAAAATTCATACATTTTATTTAAAATATATGCATTACACACACACACACACACACACATATATTTTGTGTGTGTGTGTTTTTTTTTTTTAATTAATTAATTTATTTATTAGTTTCAGGTGTACAAAACAAGGTAATACTTAGACGTTCATCATTTATATCCCTCATACTGTGAACCCCCCTCCCCCCATCCACTATCCCTCCGACCTCACACTGAACCATCACATTATATATATAAAATTATAGTTGGCATTCATTAATGTTTAGCTTCTGGTGTACAATGCCATGATCAGGTATCCACAGTATCCCTGAGGTGGTCTCCCAAATAGGACGCATGTCCATCGGATACCCAACAAAATCTTTACAACATTATAGAATACCTTCCCCAAATTAATTTTCAAAAAAACCCTGAGGCCATCTTGTGGTTACCAGCTGCTTCCAAATCCCTTCACCTTTCCCCTTATCCCCAACCCCCTCCCACACACCCATCTAACCACTCTCGGTTTTTTCTCTGCGTCCCCAAAACTGTCTCTGATTAGTTCATTCACATAGTCTTTTCTTTAGATTCCATAGGATGACGTATAGATTCCAAAATTATTTTCCTCACACGGTAATGTAGTAGTAATTTGATAAATTTTTATTGAATAAATTCTAAACATCTCATTTATGCTTGACTATCTGAAAACCATAAAATAGGTGTGTGTAAAACTATAGACTATGGAATATTTGTGTAAATGAATATTTCAAATATATATATATGTTACATAAGTATATTTGATATATACATATATAATATATATTATGATATATACATAATACATATATAGATGTATATGTGTATTGTGTATTACATGTTATGTAATTTATATATTATGAGTATTATATATACATACATATACATATATGTACATATATATGCATATATATGCATATAAAACACTGTGCACAGTCTGTGTAGAAGAGTGAGAGAGAGAGAGAGAGAGAGAGAGAGAGAGAGAGAGAGAGAGAGAGAGAGAGAGAGAGTTATATTATACATTCCCCCCAGGATTCATAGTTCCTTTTTTATATGGCTGGCGGTATATGTTTGATTATTTGATTCACCAGTTGAGAATCACTGTTTCAATGACAGTTGAAACAATCTGCATAGGGCAGATGGAATGGAATTTGGGATGGTCTTGATCAGCACAGGAAGGCTCTGTGGTATAAGCCCAGTGCACTTCCACTGTCCCTTGAAGTTTTGTTGGGGTGGAGCGGTCAAGAGGGGCTCAGAGGCAAGGAGGAGTCTCAAGAAGAGCATAGTCAGCACCTTTTTAGAACACCTGGGAGAGAATTTGGGAACACCCAGGAATAATAAAAGGGGTGGGGGCCCTGGAAGAAGGTGCTGAAGCACATTAGTTATGAAGATCAGAGATATTGAGTTACCAAAATCCGAAAATTATTTCTGATCATCAACTGATGTGTGCTGGAATCATATGAATTGTTTCAGCGACCAAGTCCCTAAAGGAAGATGTGAAAACCCTGGATGAGACTACATTAAACTAAAACTACTTGGAAGATAGAACATCTGGACTGGATTAGAACAGACACTATTCCCTGAGCTACTTGAACAAAGAATTACCATCGATATTATCTTAGTGATGAGAACCTTGAAATCAGTATTACTACTCAGAACCCACCTGCTATGTGTTCTCCATTTGGTAATAAACTGTGTATAGATAGTAAGCTTTTCAACAGCCTTTTTTTTTTCTCTTTTCTTGTTTTTGTTTCTTGTTTCTTTACATGTTTAATTAAAATGTAAGAGTATTTCAGTCCACATATCTTCATAGTTAATATATTGTCCTAGTATCTGAGTACCTTTATTTAACAAATGGATTTGTAAAATAAAACTTATCCGTAAGCTGTTTCCATTTTGACGTTTTTATATACAGAGGGTGCCAAAAAAAAGTATACACATTTTAAGAAAGGAAAAAAACTGCATTAAAATTGTAACACTCAATATATAATGCTAACAAAAGATGAATACAAGTCATGTGTATACATATTTTTGGCACTGCCTGCATTTCACCAAATCTAAATTTTACCTAGAAGTTTCGGTAAAGATTCATCCACAATTTGAATTATTCTAAATGGCAGTATAAGAATCAAAATCAAAAAGTCAATACTCTTGAAGCTAAAATTAGTTCAGCTTCTCTCTTTTTTTTTTTTTAATATAAGTTTAAATACCTATTGGATTGAAAGCTTTGTTTTTATTAATTGAAATTAACTAGCAAATTGTTAAATAGTCATTTTGGAGCACCTCTTCTGTGAAGTAATCATTAACTTTTGGAGAAGGTGAAGCACCAAGAATATCCTGGTGTTGCGGCCAATCCCCAAAATAGGTGGGACTTAACATCTAAATTTGGTTTTGATAGCAAGACAGCTGCTGCAGCCCGCATGTGCACCAAGAGTTTATAAATACATTACTCACCTGATGAAGCTTTCTGCAGAGAGCAGGGTCATTTCAATACCAAGAGATAAATAAAAACATTTATTTAAAATACTTATGTTGTATATATTATGTATTTATGCTTATATTATTATTTTATATGATAATTTATTTTATGACTAATTTTTTGTAATATTTTATGCTTATAGTATTTATATTTTGTAATATATAATTATATAAATAAAATAATTATAATGCATTTATAGTATTTATACAATAATTTTATGTAATATATTATTATATAATATATAACTATTATGATAAACTCAATATTATTATTATTATGATTATTACTTATTATTATATTAGTTTTAGCTTTGATCCTGGGAAGGCATGTTAGTCTCATTTGTTTTTAATATGTGTGTTCATTTGTTTGTTGCCTCCTTTCCTTTTTTATCTTAAAGTCAAGGGTCCTCCATAGCACCCTACCTGCCCAGGAGACTTCATCAGTGTTTTATCTGGGCACCTCCTGCTATGGATTTTTTTTTTCTCGCCCATTACTAGGAATGGCTTTCAAGTTATTTCAGAGGGCATGGGCAGTAAACAACCAAAGCACAAACTGTTCATTAAAGACTAGTGTGTTCACACAGGTGTTACAGCACATGTATAGACAAATGTTCAACTAGCAAATGCTCATCAAATATAATCTTCCTACTGATCACTCCCTCTAGAACTTGTTCTTTGCTTTGTAGGTATGCTACTTACTGCGTTTCTGATAATTGTAACCAAGTTTATGCGAATCTCATAAAACATTTTTAAACATTATTGCCATACCCCCAAAATATTATAAAGTTGAACCAAAAAATCTCTAAAATTTCTTGATGCCACTTGACTCAGCCCTGCTATCAGGGCATGATTTATATACAGGTTGCTTATATGGAAAGGTATCCCAGAAGGTTATAGGGACCAGAGAGACCAAGATAGGAAGAAATAAACCAAACATATGGTTGCATTGTTGAGCTCTCTGCTCTTAGTAACTGGGCTTCATTCTACCAGGAATGACTGAACTATCCACCTGAGGACAGATAGTCAGGCAAAGACATTGGAAGGTGATATGCAATGGGTATTTCATACAACCCCTTTACTTTACCAACCTCTTTGGAAAGAATAGTTTGTCTGTGCAGGCTTTCTGCAATGACTCAACACATTCTGTTGATGTCCACCTCCGCTTACTTATAACATGGTTAGTAGAAGACACTGTTGTTTCATCTATGGTTATACCTGTAATAACCAGTATCTAATCCTCTTTTTACTTCAGCAGTCAAAAAATGCTCATTTCCAACAGATAAAAGGCATGTTTTTAAATAAAAAATCACAGCATGTTACAAATGTGTTGTAATACGGTAATAGTGTCCTCGTCACAATGGAAGACTTGAACTTCAATCCTCATACAAGAAAACATACAAAACATTCTGATTCTTACACAAATTCTGTTTTGATTCTATCTGTAGCCTCATAGGGACAATTTGACAATTTCTTAAGGCCACGGCAACATCCAAATTGTAGCTTTCTAGAATCCATCTGCTTTTGCTATTATCCCCGTAATAACACAACTGGGACCTGTTTGGGATGTTATTGACAGTTTCAGGGATTTGGCATATTATTTTGGAAATTTCTGCTAATTTATATCACCAATATTATTGATTTAAGACTGAATATTTGTCCACAGGCACGGATAAATAACTTTTTTATCAATTATTTATTGAATTGAACTTGTTTTCCCCACCAAATTCTGAGTCATACTCACGATAATTAATCATAATCTAATTAGAATGTAGTACAATGGTATAGAAGCATTGTCCTTTAAGAATGACTTTTTTTTTTACTTTAATTTTTAGAGTTAACAAAAGTTTTGCATAAAAGATTGATACTGAAGTTAGATAATCCATATCAAGTAAGACTGGTCAGCTATATCTAGGCAATAAGTTAAGAC
Source organism: Rhinolophus hipposideros (assembly GCF_964194185.1). Classification (NCBI taxonomy): domain Eukaryota; kingdom Metazoa; phylum Chordata; class Mammalia; order Chiroptera; family Rhinolophidae; genus Rhinolophus; species Rhinolophus hipposideros. Next base: position 58,407,675 of record NC_138050.1, read on the forward strand.
AGTATTAAAAAACTTATTCTTTACATTTAAAAATAAATATTATTTGAAACTTATTTACATATATAGATCTTCCAGGTAGGATTTTCATTAATGGGATTATAGCAAGAATATTGACTAAAAGTTAGACTTGTGTTCAAATCTAGCTTTCTGCTAGCTTGGCACAAAGCATAGCATTTCTTGATGCTTTAGTTCTCCCAAGCAATGAGAATATATTGATAGAACCTATATATATATATGTGTGTGTGTTTTGTGTGGATCAAATGAGGTATTGCATTCAAAGTATGAAACAAAAATTATAATGATCACATTGTTTTAAAAACTCCATTCCAGGTTTTGTGGTACAAATAATTAGATGTCAAGGTTTTAAGCTTACACCCTGGCAGCTAGATAATTCTATACTAACTTTCAATGAAAGGAAGATGAGAATAAATGGCCTTAATGAGATATTGATTAAATGCTAAGGGTAGTTCAGAATAGAGAGGTGTAGATTTAACATAGCTGAATGCCTCTGGGATGCTATGTTGCATAAAGTTGAGAGCCAAGTTACAGCCTGGGGTTAGAGGATGGATGGGTTGAAGGAGTTGTGTGGTGGTGGGTGAGGGAAATGCATAGCGTTAAGTCTTTAGGATATGATTCCTGGGATTGATTATATTTGAGTAGAGTATAAGGATATGGGAATAATTTGAACTTGTTTTCTGCTTTCCCCAGTTTCCCAAAATTTTGCACAGTGACACTGAATCATGTGATGCAATTTTACAAGGGATAGCTATAGATATATACATAGACATAAATATATACATATAGCTATAACTTAGATGCATATATTTTAACATACTGCATGCTCTTTGAACTATATTGGAATGCATTTACATCATAAATTCATAAGTTTCAAAAACAGCATTTTTAGACCATTGTGCAATGATAACATAACTACAAAAAGGGGAAGATGTACTACATCTATGGATCAATGAATATATAATGCTGTTTCATGAAACTAGAAAAAATGCATATTTGCTACAAATATTTATTTTTATGTGACTGCTCTCATTCCCAATAGTTAAACATTTTAAAGCAGTTTTTTTTTTCAGAGAATATTTTGGGTAATAAATCACCATCAATGTCAATTATGTGGAAAATAAAATTAATATTCTATACATCACTAATTCTGTAACCGATGTCCACAGTGAATCAGTATTAATACATCTTTTGAAGTGTCGAATGATAAATAAATTGGCAATAATTTTTGAAGTTACACTATGTTTGTGTTCTTTGTGCTTTTTTATATACTGAGTGTAATAAATAGTAAGCTTGATGTAATTATAGGTACATATTGCATATTTAAAAATAAATAAATGGTACATTAATTGGGGAATATATATTTCAGAAACTAAGTGGTAAATTTTCTTCATTTTTCTCATGAGCTTTGGGTTGTAAAATCCACAGCATTATCTGACATATTTTGGTAGCTTCCTGTAGAAGCCAGTGCATTCCATACATAACTTTTAAATCAAATTGAATTTTTAATTGAAAGTTTGTTGTGAAGCTAGAAAATAAAACAATTCTGTAGCCTAAGACACTCAAGCTTATAGTCTGGCAAGGAAGGTCTCAACAACTAAAATGGTGTCATCTAATTATGACAGAAACTTTTCTTTCCTATGTGATCCTGCTGTCTTTTTCTGGAAAAAAAATATATATTTCTATATTTCTTCTGATAATAAAATATATTGCTCAAATAACTAAAATGTGTTGCAATTGCTGTATGTAAAATTAAAAATAATCTAGAAATGTTCTCATCTTTGTTTTATTCAAAGTCAACTTTCTGCAGTAAAAATATCAATATTTTATGAAAGGGAAAGCAGATCCTTACATGCTTAAAATGATCAAATCTTCAGAACGCATCCTTATCTCAAAAAGGGTACAATAGAAACTTGTAAAAACAAGTTTTAAAAATAAAATAAAACTGAAATTACGTTGACAACTCAATAAAACACAGTAACTACCACAGAATCCTCTAAATATAAATTTATGACCTAGTACTAATTAATATTTTGCTCTATGCTAATTATGTAAACTTAAAAATTGGGGAAAAATGGTTTATACAAATCTTGTCACAAACATTTCCATCCGAAAGGTTAGTATCCATATCCTAAGTGACCATCACAACCAACTAACTTTGTTATAAACTTTGAACAAGGCAATTCATTTACTGCAGGAAGCAGTAAATACACATTTCTGTAACTTCTGTAATTTCTGTAAGAAATTACATCAAAGCATATTTGGGAAATTAAAACTTGATATTCATGTTGATTGAAGTTTCAAAAACATAGCCACTTTTCAAAATTTCACAAGATGCAAGCTAGACACTAAGAATGTCTAGAATTAGAATCTTATTCAGAAATTTAAGAGTCCAATTTGTTTCTTTTTAAGTGAACATTCTAAGCATTCTTTACTTTTATCAAGCAAAAAAAACCAAACTATGACTATATATATATATATATATATATATATATATATTTTTTTTTTTTTTACCTTCATGCAGGCCACCCAGGGGAAACAACATAACTGAGATTTTTAGACTACAGACTTTTTTACATACAAATGTGGTATGCTCTCCTAGAGGCTCACCAATGAAAGGGAAACTAGTATTTTTCCTCTGGTTCTTGAAAGTATTTTCAATTATAATGAGATAAACTTTACATGGTAAACAGCAGATTAAAAACATTAAACACAAATTGTTAATGAGAAAGTACAAGATGGCAGATTAGGTAAAAGTTATGCCTACTGCCTCCCAGGATCACACTAAAATTATAAATCAATTATAAAACAATCAGCCTCAAGAATCATCTGAAGACTAGTTGAACCAAACCCCTATAACTGGGGATCTGAGGAAAGGGCTACATCAAGATTGACAAGAGGTGTGGAGACGTGGAAAGGGCTAACCCCAATGCCACTAATAGAGGTTGAACACTGGGAGTGTTACCTCCTTGGCAAAGGTACCCCCAAAGGAGGGAAAGTTCTCAGCTCCATGTCAGGCTCCCCATCTGTGTGGTCCTGTGCCAGGAAAAGGAATTCCCACAACACCTGGTAGTGAAGATCGATGAGGACCCTGTCTGTCTGTCCTGGTGAGATGGAAGGCATCTGGAAACTCAGATGCCCTATTAAAGGGACCATAAGCAGACTCACTGACTTGAAAATACTCACTTGGTCTCCAGTGGAAGGGTGGCATCTCAAGAGTTGCCAGAGACATACAGGGGAAGACTGGGCTGTGTGGCTTCAAAGCTAGGACTAGGGGAACAAGCCATTCCACAAGTCCCTGTGTGAAGCCTGCCTTACGTATAACCTACAGGAGTTTGCCAACTTTCATGTGTTGAACCCTCCTCCATAGGGCCAAATCTGAGACTTTGCTGGTCTGGTAAAATCCCCACATACACACCACCTTGGTGACACCTTGGCTCCCCAGCCCACAAAGCTGGTGCTACATCAGCAGGGACACTCTCCACTGCTGAGCAGCTTGCCTTGCTCTATGAGCTGCAGAAGCCCTATTGGCAGTAAATGGCTCACAGTGGCCAAGGCAACTTATGGTGAGCAGTGAGCTATACCCTGCATGTTAACCCCTCTTGGGTGGCTCTCAGGGACTGAGAGTCTGAGCTGAGAGCATGTGTATTTGCTAAGTGGTTGCAGGCCCAGCACAGATGCAAGAACTGAAACTCTATTAACTTTGTAAAAACTACCACCCACACCCTGTAAATCTTTGGAACCCCGCCCTGCCCAATTAGTGCTAAATTGCCAAGGGCACTCTCAACACTGGGTCAACAAGCCTGGCGGGTGCACCTAAGGAGGCTCTTTCAATAGCTGAACCTTATGGGCAGTGAACAGGTGGCAACAGGCATAGGGGTTCCTGGATCTTTTGCTAAGCTGCTCCAGGCCCGATATTGGTGGCAGTGGGCCTCAGTTCACTGTGAGACCACCCCCACATGCCTCCAGGTCCAGCACAGGCAGCAACCAACCACATACAGCTGTGTAGCTCCCACTGGGAAGCCCCAGGCCAATCATAAGCAATGCTGAAATAGTCTTGCAAGAGAATCCCTCACAAGAAACACCAGAGACAACACACCCATGACCAGCTTCAGACCACACTAGAGCACTACCTGGTTAGCCCCACAAGCAGTACACCCAAAGGGTGGACTCAACAGGAATAAGAACCTGTGGTGACAAACCCTATTCAGAGGGTCAGCCCCCACACAGCAGCTCATACACTGTGGGCATAGCCAGTACTCATAGTCAGTCAGCCTGGGAGGCAGTCACACCCACTGATGTTCCAAAAGCTATCTAGGCTCAACTCTAACAGGAGAATTACATATAACACACACAAAGGACACTCTTGGAACACACACACACAGGAGATTAGTGAGATTGTGCCATTGGACCATGTAGGACACGTACTACATTAGGCAACCCAGCAAAGACTGAGAGACATAGGAGATCTACCTAACACATAGAAGCAAACACAGAGAGGCAGCCAGAATAAGGAAACAAAGAAACATGTCCCAAATAAAAGAAAAGGAGAAACCTCCAGAAATGGAATTAAATGAAATGAGGCAACTAACCTACCAGACATAGAGTTTAAAATTTTGGTTATAAGAATGGTTAAGAAACTTAGTGAGAATTTCAACAAAGAGATAGTAAGCATAAAGGACACAGAAACCATAAAAAAAGAACCAGCCAGAAATAAAAAATACAATAATGGAAATGAAAAACACACTAAAAGGAATCAATAGCAGATTAGATGAAGCAAAGGAGAGAATCAGCAATTTAGAAAATAAGGTACCAGAAAACACACAATCTAAAGAACAAAAAGAAAACAAACAAACAAACAAAACCCACAAAGACAGTTTAAGACAGCCGTGGGACAAAATCAAGTGTAACAACATTTGCATTGTAGGAGTACCAGAAGAAGAACAGAGGGAGGAAGGGAGCAAGAACCTGTTTGAAGAAATAACTGAAAACTTCCCTAACCCAATGAAGAAAATAGACATACAAGTCCAGGAAGCACAGAGAGTCCCGAACAAGATGAACCTAAACAGGCCCATAGCAAGACACATCATAATTAAAACAGCAAAGTTTAAAGACAATGAGAGAATCCTAAAACCAACAAGAGAAAGACAACTAGTTACTTACAAGGGAGCTGCCATAGACTATCAGCTGAATTCCCAACAGAAACTTTGCAGGCCGGAAGGGAGAGGTAGGAAATATTCAAAGTGATGAAAAACAGGGGCCTACAATGAAGACTAATCTACCCAGCAAGCCTATCACTTAAAATGGAAGGAGATATAAAGAGCTGCCAGACAAGAAAAAGCTAATGGAATTCATTATCACCAAGGCTATATTACAAAAAATGTTAAAAGATCTCCTTTAAGCAGAAGAAAGAAGAAAACAAATGAAGATAAAAAATACGAATAATAAAATGGCAATGACTATGTATCTATCAATAACCACTTTAAATGTAAATGGATTAAATGCTCCAAATTAATAGACATAGGGTAGCAAAATGGATAAGAAACAAGACCCATGCATATGCTCTCTACAAGAGACCCACTTCAGATCGAAAGACTCACAGAGACTGAAAGTAAAGCGATGGAAAAAGATATTTCACACAAATAAAATGAGAAAAAAGCTGGGGTAGCAATACTCATATTGGACAAAATAGACTTTAAAATGCAGACTATAATAAGAGACAAAGATGGACATTACATAATAATAAAGGGAACAATCCAACAAGAGGATATAACCCTAGTAAACATTTATACACCCAACATAGGAGGACCTAAATATATAAAACAAACATTGAAAAACATAAAGGCATAGATCAACAGTAACGCAATCATAGTTGTGGACTGTAACATCACACTGACACCAATGTACACATTTTCCAGATAGAAAATCAACAAGGAAAGAGCAGCCTCAAATGACACATTAAGCCACAAAAACTCTCAAAAAAATTTAGAAGAATGAAATCATATTAAGTGTCTTATCTGATTACAATGGTATGAAACTAGAAATTTATTACAAGAAAAAAAAACACACATATGAACACATGGTTGCTGAATAATATGGTACTAAATAATGAATAGATCAAAAATGAGATCAAGGAGGAAATTAAAAGATATCTTGAAACAAACAAAAATGAAAACACAATGACCCCAAAATTATGGGACACAGCAAAAGCAGTCCTAAGAGGGAAATTCATAACAATGCAGGCCTACGTCAAGAAATAAGAAAAATGTCAGTTAAACAGTATAGTTTTACACCTAAGATATCTGAAAAAAAGAACAGCAAACAAAGCCCAAAGTGAGTAAAAGGAAGGAAATAATAAAGATCAGTGTGGAAATAAACCAAACACACGAAAAAAAAAAAAATCAGTGATCCCAAAGCTATGTTTTTGTTTGTTTGTTTATTTTTTAAAGATAAACAAAATTGACAGACTTTTAACCAGACTCATCAAGGAAAAACAAAACAAAACGAAAAATGAGAATGTGCTCAAATAAATAACATCAGAAATGAAAGAGGAGACGTGACAATGGACACCACAGAAATACAAAGTAAATAAATAAATGGGATAATAAGAAAATACTATGAGCAACTATATGTCAATCTAAAATCATTCTCCCTAAGATCAAGAAAAAGACAAGGATGCCCACTTTTATTACTTGTATTCAACAGTTCTAGAAGTTCTAGCCACAGCAATCAAAAAAGAAAAAAAACAAAAAACAAATAAAAGGCATCTAAATGGAAAACTAAAAAGTAAAATGGTCATTATCTACAGATGATATCATACTATATATCAAAAATCACAAAGATTGCACTGAGAAACTATTAGAACTAATGAATAAACTTAGGAAATTAGCAGGATACAAAATTAATATTCAGAAACCAGTTGCATTTATATATACTGATAATGAACTATAAGAAAGAGAAATTAAGAAAACAATCCCATTTATAATTGCATGAAAAACAATCCCATTTACAATAGCATCAATTACTTAGAAATAAATTTAACCAAGGAAGTAAAAGACCCTTATTCAGAAAACTGTTAAGACATGGAAAAGAGAAATTAAAGAAGATACAAATAAATAGAAGCATATCCCATGCTCATAGATAGGAAAATTAATATAATTAAACTGTCCATACTTTCAAAGCAATCTATAGATTCGATGCAATCCCTATTAAGATACCAATGAAAATTTTCACAGAACTAGAACAAATACTACTACAATCTATAAGGAACCATAAAAGACCACGAATAGCCACAGCAATCCTGAGAAAGAAGAACAAAGCTGGAGGTATCACACTATCTGATATCAAATTATACTACAAGGCCATAGTAATAAAAACAGCACGGTATTGGCATAAACAGAGACACATAGATCAATGAAACAGAGTAGAGGGCCCAGAAATAAATCCATCCCTATTTGTCATAAAAATCTATGACAAAGGAAGCAACAATTCATACTGTGGTAAAGACAGTCTATCCAATAAATAGTGCTGAGAAAACAGGACAGATACATGCAAAAGAATGAAATTGGACTGTGTTCTTATGCCACATATAAGAATAAACTCAAAATAGATTAAAGACTTAAATGTTAAGACTTGAAACCATAAAACTCCTTTAAGAAAATAAAGAAGAAAACTCTAAGAAATTGCCCTTGGTAATATTTTCACCGATATATCTCATTGGACAAGGGAAACAAAAGAAAGAATAAACAAATGGGCTACATCTATCAAAAAAGTTTGTATTCATCAAAGGAAACCATCAACAAAATGAAAAGACATCTTACTGAGTGGGAGAAGACATTTGCCAGTGATACATCTGATGAGAGGTTGATATTCAAAATTTATAAAAATCTCATATGACTCAACACCAGAAAAAAACAAACAATGCAATTAAAAAATGGGCAGAGGACATGAATAGACATTTCTGCAAACAAGACATATAGATGGCCAATAGACAGATTAAACGATGCTCAACATCACTCATCATCAGATAAATTCAAATAAAAACCACAATGAGATATCACCTCACTCAAGTCAGAATGGCTATCATCATCAATAAATCAAGCAACAAGTGTTGGTGAGGACGTGGAGAAAAGGGAACCCTCATGCACTGTTGGTCAGACTGCAAATTGGTATAGCCACTGTGGAAAATATTGCAGAGGTTCCTCAAAAAATTAAACCTTATGACCCAGCAATTCCATTCCTGGGTATTTATCCAATGAAATCCAAAACAATAACTCAAAAAAGTATATCAACCTCTATGTTTACTGCAGCTCTATAAACAATAGCCAAGATATGGGAACAACTGAAATGCCCATCAATAGAGGATTGGATAATAAAATTGTGGTACATTTATACAATGGAGTATTACTCTGTTATAAAAAGAATGAAATCTTACTATTTGCATGCAACAACATGGATGGATGTAGAGGATATGACTCTAAGTGAAATAAGTGAGACTGAGAAAGATGAGTACTGTGTCATCTCACTTATATCTGGAATCTAAAGAACAGGATAAACAAACAAAACAGAAATAACTCCTATTTACAGAGAGTAAACTGATCGTTGCTAGATGGTAAGGGGTTGAGAGGGATGGTTGAGAAAGGTAAAGAAATTAGGAAGTACAAATTGCTAGTTACAAAATAACCACGGAAATGTGAAATACAATATAGGGAATATAGTCAATAATGTAAAACCTATGTATGGTGTCAGATGAGTACTAGATTTACCAGGAGGATCACATCATAAATTATATAAATACCTAACCTCTGCATTGTTCACCTGAAACTAATATAAAATAATATATATGTTTCTAATATATGTTACTAAAATAAAATAATAATATATATATTTATAATATATATATATATATATAATAATATATATATTATTTTTTTTCTTTTTCCCCCTATGGAATGCAAAGTACAGCACAGAATAGGGAATACAATCAATGGAATTATAATAGCTATATATAGTATCAGATAGGTACAAGTCTTCTTGGGAAGGTATGTAAATGTCTAATCATGATATTGTTTTGTACATCCAAAACTAAAACAACAAAAACAACAACAACAAAAAATTAAATATATTTGACATTTCACTTTGACTCCATGTGAATGAAGTAATTTCAGGTCATCCTGATAATGATTGAGCCTGAGAATGACTGGATTTGTTAACTAAAGATTTCTTCCTCTACTAGCTTTACAGTGAATAGTAACTTTTCTCTGGTTGCCTTGGCAATTATCTAACATTCAAGCTTATTGACTCTGAGCTGGTCAAAAAAAAAAACAATTTAATAAACTACAGAAATGTCTTTGGCTAAATTATGGCCTTAGGTGAAGGCATGGGAACTACTCAAGTGTATCTGATGAAAGCTCTTGCTTCACAGTGCTTCCTTCATTACCATTCCAACACAAATGCCCAGTGCCCTTTGGTCAGAAAGCTTCCAGTCAGACAGAAACAAAAATTTGAATTCCAAAAAGCTTCTTCTTTACCAAAAAGTAAGGCTGAGAGCATTTCACTATATACTTTTATTTCAAATATAACTATTTTTTGTAGCCTTTCGAACATAAAAACAAACAAACAAAAAACCACTTTTTCTGCATCCAATTACACAATGCTCCAGAATTTTTAAGTCATATATACGAAGGTCAGACAATTAAGTTCTCAAACTCATCCTAGAAAAAGTGCTACATACCTCATTGCTGAATATCACTATGGTCACCTTTGAAGTACTCCCCTTGGGAAGCTATGCAACAACACCACTGCCTAGTCTACCCTTCAAAGCAATTTTGGAACTCTTTCTGGAATGGCATTCAGAGCTATCATTGTATTGCCCTTGATGTCCTGAATGTCATCAAAATGTCTTCCTTTCAATATTTCCTTTGTCTTCGGCTAAAGAAAGAAGTCATTGGGAGCCAGATCAGGTGAGTAGGGAGAGTGTTGCAATGTAGTTATTTGTTTACTGGTTAAAAACTCATAGACAGTACAATGTTAGCTGGTGCATTGTCGTGATGCAAGAGTCATGAATTGTTGGCAAAAAGTTCAGGTCGTCTAACTTTTTATGCAGCCTTTTCAGCACTTCTAAATAGTAAACTTGGTTAACTGTTTGTCCAGTTGGTACAAATTCATAATGAATAATCCCTCTGATATCAAAAATGGTTAGCAACATTGTTGTAACTAGTTCTCAAATTTAATTGTCAAACCTCATATACAAAGGGTGCCAAAGAAATATATACACATTTTCAGAAAGGAAAAAACCTGTATTAATTGTAATACTCAATATATAGCAATAACAAGAGATTAATACAACTCACATTTGGTTTCTGCAATAGCAGAGGTGCTCCAAGTGGTTACCATCAGAGCCCAGACATTTCTGATTATGGCAAACTTCTTGAGCAACATTGACCAAAGTGTCCACTTGCATACATTTTTTTGGCACTCCCTAGTAACATACACACACACACACACTGTGTGTGTGTGTGTATACATATATACATATATATATATATGTATATATGTATGTATACACAAATATACATATATATGCATATATATGTGTACGCACATACATATATATGTATATATAATTTATATATATGTATATATGTATATATACATATATACATATACGTGTGTGTGTGTGTGTGTGTGTATATACACTTCTCAAAAATATATGTATGTATAATTTTTTTCCAAGGGAGGTATGTATGCAATGAAAATTCATGTTCTAGAAAGTGCAAAATTATGGCACATCAATCAAATATAGCAAGCCAAATTATCAATACTATCAATACATAATATTTAATGATTGTAGAAGTACTGTTTTCAGTTGGACCAATTTTGACTAAAGTAAATCTGCTAGATTTAGATGCCTTACTTAGCCATTGTTGTATAAAAACACAGTCCATTATTAATAGCTTAAAATGGCAATGACTTGTAACTTCTCAACATACAACCAATTTCTGTGTTTCTTGTCCTACTTTCACCTGGTCTTACTCAAACAGTTGCAAGGTGACTGGGCTAGAAGCCAATGTTCCTTTCTCACACATCTGGCAGTCAACGTAGGCAATTTCCTGGCAGTCTTCAAATCTCTTCCATGTGGTCTCTCATCCTCCAGGAGGCTAACCAAGTTTCTTACAGCGGCAGTCTCAGCATCTTGTTTCAAGATAGGGAGAGTGAAAAACTGCAAAGCTTCTTGATACCTGGGCTCAGAATTTGCATAGCCCAGCTTTACCCACAGAACATGACACTTCACATACTTGCAAAATGTGTCATGTTCTGTGGGTAAAGCTAGTCATTTGTGCAGGCCAAATAGAAGGAGAAGAGACATACACTCCATCTTTCATGGGAGGAGCTGCAAAATCCCATTGTCAAAAAGCATGGGAGCAATTGTACCCATATTTGAAAATAGAATCAGCTGCCTAAATTTCTCTAAACTGAGAAACAAACACACCTAATATCATACCAAGTACTCGTCCCATTTCCACAATGTTTATAATGCTGAATTATATCCATTATTTCTTGGAAATATTTCACATACTTGCAAAATGTTTTAGGCTTTGTCATATATAAGTATACTGTATTAATGTAAAAATCTAAGAATAATTCCTATATGTATAATCGATCTTTCTGTAGCACTCCAAAAAAGAAAATCATTTAATTAGTTAATTATGTGCCATGAACACTGGCTCTGGCCACAAATAAATGAAAATGCATTTGGATGTTAGTAGTTATTTATTATCTTCATTATCAAATTCTTATTATCAAAGTTGTATGTTAACTAATGTGATCAAGGTTCATGATGCCAAAATTTTATAATATAACAAGATACAAAATGATTGATAGATTCATTATTTATGAATTATTCATGCATATATTTATTATGCATTTACTCTATTTCTTTACATCCCATCATCTGCAATGTGATAATGAATTATATTAGGTTGATGCAACAGTAATTGAGATTTTTGCAATTATTTTTAACCTTTTAAACCACAATTAGTTTTGCACCAACCTAACATCTAAGTCCTATGGTCTAGAAAATCTGCAATGGTTGTGAACTCTTACCTATATTTCCCTCAAAGATCATACTGCTCCTGTATATTCTGATATAAATATCCAACACTCCTTTCATGATAAATTAGATACAACTGTCTCCATTTTTCCACATAAGTTCCATTGACTCATAGATGAGTCTCTTTTTCCCGTTCCACTAATCCCCCAGTCACTCTACCATTTATTTGAGAAGTTTCTCATTAATGATCTCCCTATTGCAATAGCCTAAAAATATCATCCAGGCATTTTGACTTTCACCTGCAGCATAAGACATTCTAAGAAAAATAACAACAAAAAAAACCCTATTTATTTAAATAAAATTCAAAGTACACACTTTCTAAGTTTAAGACTTTTGATCAATTTCAAAGCTCTTAATTATCCATATGGTAAGTATAATCTTGCAAATCCAAAAATTTACTTGTATTGTCCTTTCTTATCTATTTTTTGAAAGACTTTAATTTCAATCAAATAAAATATGGGGCTCACCAATATTCATAAAGGATATATTCTAGTATTCCTATAATAGAAACATTTATGAGAAAAATTCTACAGAGATAACAAAGAGTGGCAGGGAGGAACTGCGATTTTTGTGAATTATCTATTTCGTTGTTCTCAGTGGAAACATTGGTCTACTACAGACTACCTTATCCCTTGACAAAACGTTAGCAACCATTTTTGAGTTATTTATTTCTTCTGATTTTCAAGTCTCTCATTTAAGTTATTAGTTTTTGGAAGCAAAGAGGAAAAAGAAATAGGAGAGTCTGTGTTTGTTTTTGGTGGGAAAGCAGGGTAGTGTACAATGTACAATCATGTAGAAGGAGGGAAAGTCTCTTATAGAAATCTTCAAATCTTTATCAGTGGTCAGTCAACTTTTACAATACAGGAGGATATAGTAAATATCTTCAGTTTTGCAAAACATGCTCTCTTTTAGACCCTCTTCACCTCTTCCAGAACAGCATAAACCCAGACATAATCTCTGTGTGTGCAGGGGGCGGTGATGGGGGTGGTGGTAGTGGTTAGTAAGCCTTACCCTTGAAGACTCTTCAATTGGATTACATTGCCAGGAGAACTCTGAAATAGATACTAATGACTATTTGTCCTAACTTTTAGATCCTCCACCTAGAAGCCCTAGTCAAATGATACATTCAGTTTATGGTACAAATTTTTTCTGCGTACCATCTAGTTCATAGCATTATTTTATTTTTAAAAAGTTTAGTTCTCTCTGATATTATCTTTAGTCATGTACTGGAGTTTAAACAGCAATCTATCATTCATTAAATGAATACTGTTTGATCATCTTCATAGATAACAATCCATTGTATTTGGTCTACTTTTGCCTATAAAAGTACTAGTTAAAAAATAGGTAAAAAGTTCATGGAAGAAAAATAACGAAGATAAATATTCCTTTTGGAGATTAATACTGCACTTCTTTTAACCCTGTATCATGGTCTATGGTCTAAACTTTATTGCATATTGCCCTAACCAGCTGAGATAAATACCAAAGATAATCATTTATGCAATGATATTGAACACTGCCCACAAGAGGAGATTTCACATTTCCATCCAGTGAGATCATTGGTCTAAGGTATATATTTTCCATTTTACCTTAAATTGAAATTATCATCAGATTAAGAAACAAAGCGAGTACATTAAATCATAAAACCATCTGTCTTAAATTTCAGTAAAACCTACCATACAAGGCAAAATAGAATATGTAATCATTTTTCCTCTCTGAGAATTGTTCTTTATTGACAAAATATATCCAAGGAGATACCCTAAAGATATCTTTTATGCTTTGGGTACTAGATACAGAACAAAATTATTGGCTCCTACTTGCAATCCAGAAATGGGGCTTAAACATGTATTTACTGTGTTAGTAATATGTGTTCATGGTCTATTAAATTACTTATTTATTTTTCCCATGAGAGCTCAGGCAAGAACTCAAAAAATTGTCTCTCTAGAAAATTTAACATATATATATATATATATATATAATATATATGTATACATATTTACATATATATATATATATTAATTTCAATTGAATGAAAAGTTTTTAAATGTATATTCTTGATACTGGGCTAAGCCTGGTTTTCAAAGTATAAATCATTGTCTTTTTCCTAACTTCTCTGAATTACTTTATTTACAACTTTTATTAAGCACTTGAGTCTGATTTTTATGTGAGGTTTTATGTGAGGTTCACATCTCTGGGGCTTAGGTCTAGTCTAGTAGAGTTTCAATAAATAAATTCCTCTTTCCTTCTCCTTTGCTGATAAATATGCCCATACACTTTGAAGTCATTTTATAAAAGAAGTGACCAAAATTTCTCTAGTACTCTACTGTGAGGACAGAATTTATTTGCCTAGAAATACTGAATGTTTTACTTTGGATTATTTTACCTAAAGAGATAATTTGACTTTCTGACTTAACGACTATTCAAAAAAAATTCAGTTACTTTTTTTTTAAAAGATGGTATATAAAATGCATTTTTTAAAAAAGAACTCTGTCCATTCCTCTAGCCTGTCACTGACACTAAACATAGATAACTGAAGTTAAAGTGAAAATTATTTGAATTGAAATGAAGAAATTTTGCATACATTCACCACTTTATATAATTGATCCCACCCATTTCCTGAGCATTGTTTTTAAATAATATGTGTTTTTAAAATTAAACCATATTTTTAAATGACCATCTTGCTTTCTCCTTGCCGAAGCAAATGGGATAGTGACAACACATAATGCCGTGTGTGTATGTGTGTGTGTGTGTGTGTGTGTGTTAGAGTTCTCTCTGTAATGTCTTACAAACAGCCATTGTTATAGAAAATAGAAAGTTTGCCTGTAAATTTAGTTTGACACTTAAAAACTGCTATTATTTACTTTAGACTGTTAATAGGCTCCTATAAATTTTAGATTCACAGTGGAAATATTTAGTAGCTTGAAATAAGGAGTAACTAGACATTTTTTTTTTAATCTCAATTGGAAATGACCATCTTAATATTTCAGTTCTAGCAATTCATTCCAAGGATTATTTTCTTTAGTCTGAGTCTCTGCCTTCTTTCTGGGTCTTGCACATACTTATACTCAATATTGAAACATGCTGTCCTTCTTCAAAGGATTCTGTACATCCAGGCTTTCTCCTGGACTTCAGTCTTCATAACAAAGGAACCATCACCTATTGCCATTACAACATTATCTGAACTGCTTGACTCCTTGGGCTTCCATCTATTATTTTCTGCAAGGTTCTCTGATCCTCTTTACTAATTACTTGCTAGAACAACTATCTGTTTTATCTAATGCTCATCTCTCTGACACCTAACTTACCTGTTTGAGTTTCCTAGTACAGCCATGGGTTGACATGGCCCAATGATAGTAATAACAATTATTCAATACTCAAGATTAATAATGACTTGCCTTTAAATGGTATATTAGAGATTTGTAAAATATTTTCATAGCATTTCATCCAGCCCCATAGCTACTTCTGTGATGCAAGTAAAGCAATACTAAGGTTCATTTACACAAACATAAACTGGGTCTCAAACACTTAAAGGAACATATTTTGTATCGTACAACAAAGAAGTGGAAGAGGGAAGAATAGGGATTCCACTGAAATTGCCAGACTAGTTTGCTCATACTAACACCTATGGCTGTGCTGTCATGCTAGCTCTGAGGAGGAGAGAGACTCAGAGTCAAAGACAGAGGAAGAGAGAATTTTCATCTGACTGGCTCTATTACTCATCATCTTCCACTATTGAAAATTGGTTATTGCACACACACACGCACACACACACACACACACACACACACATACACACACGCTTGATCATGTCTTCATCAAATGACTGGTGATTGTTCTTCCTTCCCTTGCTTTTTCCCCCTTTTTTTTCTTTTCTTTTTCTTTTTTTTTCTTTTTCCCTCCCCATGTTACCTTCATTTGCAATCTCTTTACATTTTCTATCCTGGGTATCCCAAACTTGCACTATGGAGATATAGATAATTTGGGCCATTTAGTTGTTTGTTGTAGGGGAGTCTGTCTACTGCCTTACAGGATGTTTCACATCATCTTTTGTCTCTACCTATTGACACCAGTAGCACCCATTCCCAGTTAGGACAGCCAAACGTGTCCAGATATTGTAAATGTCCCATGGAGCTGAGGGCAAAATCACCCCATGTTGAGAATAACTTCTTTAGGGCTTGGTGTTACTTGCTTCACTAAGTGACAGAGAAAAGTGATCTTTGGCAAAAACAAACAAACAAACAAAGCGGAGAGGTAGAAATTGGAGCAGGGACACCTTTGGTATACAGTTATCTTCTTAGAGTGTGTAGCTGAAAGTTATTTTTAATGTTGGACAATGAAACAATGGATACAGATATAATGCATTGCATCAAAACAGTCTGTACCTTCCTATATTCTTACTTTGGGTGGAAAATGTTAAAAGTGTGCACAAACCAAGGTAAGGCGATCAAACACTCATCCTGTTGATTGTTCCCAGCAAAGAAAAACAAGGAATCTTTGAACAATAGACAGTGGAGAGATGAAAACATGGCATTTAGCACTTCTTCTTCCTGCTTACACTTATAGCACTCTTCTATACCACAAAGTTAGTCAGCACGACCCAAAGATCAACAAAGTGTCCTAATGTCCACTTGATTCTCTGAATGTTTCTGCACTTTCATCAAGACCCATTAAATTTCATCTGACTTGAGAATTTTCTGTGGTAACGTTTGTACCTAAGAATTTTTGAAAAGTATGTAAAATAGAGCACTAGAATATTTAATCTACCAACTTATTCTCTGGAGTCACTTTCTGGAATATTCCTCTACATTTTGGGTAGATTATATTATACTTAGCTAGTCAGAAAAAAACTTTCCATTATATCCCCTGTGAAGGAAAGACAGATAATTGCCTAAATAGTGTGAGAAATTCCTTTCCATATATATTAAATGTTCCTGGAAAATGGATATATGGCTCAGAGGAATTAATTCATCTCATAGAGTGAAATCTGGATATAATTGAGGATTTTTTTTAGGTTATAAAAATCAAATATCCTTATTTTAGGATTGGTAATTAAGAGTTTATATAGTTAAAAACACAATGAGTTTGTGTTTTTATGTGCTGTGTGTATGAATTTATACATATATATAATTTCTGTTCAGACTTAATAAAAACAGCAACACCATATTTTAAAAGGTTGCATAAATTCAATATGGCTAGCAAATATTTCAAATTATTTGGGATTTTTCTCAGTTTTAAATGTGTTTTGAAATAAAGGGAAACTAAGATAATTTAATTAGACATGCTTCTGCTAAGGAGGCACATAGAGTATAGGAAAGTTTATTTTAAGAAAAGTATACTAATTAATCAACTAAGAAATATGTTTATAAAATTGGTAAACTGTCATTTTTCTTTTTCTGATAAGCACTGCTTATAATATAAGTTTTCACACAACATATCAAATGTAATAAATAGATTGTCTTTACAATCGGAAAAATTATGTAGCGGATTTTGTGTGTGTGTGTGTGTGTGAATAACGTAGCAATACCATCATTACCTTCAGAGGACAGGTAAACGGATTGATGTAGTATGATTAAACAAAATAATAAAGATAAAGAAAAAAATGCCCTCTCAATCTTTCCTGGCAACAGTGAAATGAATAACTCTTCTATTTTCCACTGAATGCACCTCCTTTTTCCACCAAAGAATTTCATATCTAGCAGTATAAATCATTGTTTCATATCACTTTCTTCTCTATAAGATACAAATTTCAGGTTCTATGCATATAGAGTGCTGACATTTATTTGCTGAGATTTATATTGATTTTAAAAAGTGTGACTGTCAACATATGAGAATCATTTTGACGGTACCTGGCTTGAGATTTTGTATCTTTTTAATATAAAAAAGTCCACAGCAAGCTAAGAAATCTAACATTTTATCAGGTTGACTACATAATTCTACCTGCCTTTGCTTCTAAAATTTCAGATGGTTTTTTAAAGGTTATGTGTGTGTGTGTGTGTGTGTGTGTGTGTGTGTGTGTGTGTGTATGTGTGCATATGTATGCAATGCCAGTGGAAGAAAAATGAAGTAGGCAAAAATTAAAGAGTGCAATCATTATCTATTTAAATTATAAATTCATTTTTTCATTTAAAATAAAGTTGCATCAATCATTCAATCATTAAGACATTGGTGTTTAATAGTTTATCTTTATTTAAAAGAACAATCATTATATAATAAACCTAAGAATATCATCACCTCAGGGACATCCTGAAGACTTCGGTATATTTTATTTTTAAATAAAAAACAAATAAAAAAAATGAAGGCATGAGGTCTTTTGTAAAAATACTGGGGCAAGATAATTAATTTTGTAGATCTTAGATAGTAAGCATCATAGCTGAAGTTTTGGCAGTTAATTAATGTATAATTTATAACATGTATTTGGATGAGAATTTCTAAAGTTCTTTATTCCTTCAAATGTTGTTAGCCTCATCAGTGCTGCTACATATTTTTCAAATATTTCTTTTTCATAGCTACTTCTGGCTGCCACTCCAAAGGCATCTGGAAGAGAGATTGGAAATATCTCTGTAAGAAAATAAAGATGCCTCTTGATGGTGATGTCTTCAGTAGTAGGGTGTGTTTTACAAATCATTTGGGATAGATTGATTGATTTAACAATCTGAAAGTATTTTAACCTTAGAATGCTGAAAGTCAGTTATTGGAAAACAATGAGTAGAGAAGAGGAAAGTTCCCATTAGTTGTGCTCAGCACACAATAAGACATCACAGGTGATATTTGCTAATTTTAAGCAACTACAAATATGTTCAGCCCTTTCATGTATAAAAACTGTGTTTTTATTCCATAATTTGGAAAAAATTAAAAATGAAATTCTGTGGGTTTTTTTGAGAAATAGAAATAGAAAAGAAAAAGCCTGGGATGGTGCATACTGAGATAGTCTCTTTAGACTGCAACTAAAATGTACCAACATAACATAAAATAATGGATATTCAGACATAGGGTTTCCAGGTGGGAATTCCCACCCATTCTCAGGAATTTTTTCACTTTCCCATTCCCGAATCCCTACCAAGAAAAGTTGGTAGGAAATCAGGAAAATCGGCTCCTTGACCCCAGGAGGTTGGTAGTACCGGCCATCACTTTGTGGAAATAATTCATTGTGGAGAACAGAAAACAGTTTATATCTCATGATTCCGGAAAGGGAAAGCAAAAAAAATTCTTGGGAATGGGCAGGAATTCCTGCCTGGAAACCTTATAATCAGACATAGAGGTCTTTGTAAAGAAGGCAGAGTTATTTTCAAATGAGTGTAACTGAAAATCAGTGAAGGTAGATCAACTGACATTTCTGTGGGATTTACTTAGGTAACATAATTTCCTTTTTAATATATCACCCTAAACTGATTAATTGCTGATAACATTATTTTTAAATCCCAAAAGTTGACATCACAAGAAAATCAAATAAGATATGTACATTTATTAATATTAGATATCAGATGTGAAAATCCACACATTAGAATTTCATTATTTTATAATATATACATATATACATATATACACATATATGTAAACATATATACATATTAGGTACACACATATGTACATACATACATATGTATACGTATATATACATACTATACATATTATTGTATATGTATCATACATATATTATACATATTATACAAACGTATAATAATATATATGCACATATATTATACATATTATACATATGTATAATAATATGTATAATATACGTATAAATTACACATATAATGTATATATAATATATTAAACATATGTAATGTATATATAATGTATATATACATTATATTTGTATACATATATTATATATGTATTGTGTATGTATACATATATACATGTATTGTGTATGTATACGTATATAATATACATATATTATAATATATATAACATATATACATATACATATATACATATATACATATATTATACATATTGTATATGTATATATACATATATACATATTATTTTACACTTTACAAAGACTGCGAGACTTCACAAATATTTATAGTACCCAAAGAGTCAGTTTTAAACTCTAGATGGAGTGGTGATTTTTTAAAAACAGAAATAGAGATGTGCTGGAGGATGTAGGAATGCTCTAACACCTGCAGATATACTAGGAGAGATGGAGAATCCCTGAAAAGCTACCCTCATAGCTTTTACCTCAAAACTCTAAGACATTGCCTTAAAAATCCAGCATGAAGTTGGGAATAGCACGCATGTGTCAACTGACTTTAAAGACTATTTTTAACCAGCAAAGTATATCTGATCAAATATACTTTCAAATTTATACCCCCCCTTTTATAATATATCAATAAAAAAACTACAGTAATGTTTATTTAAATGTTGGAATGCTAATTGTATATTACATTCAATGACATCCTAATGGTTGGTTTGGTCATGGAGTACTGATTGGAATTTAAGTGAAACTCTGAAAAAACTAATATAGACTGTTTAAAAATCTGGAATTTGGGAATACTTTATGTTAGTTTCTTGAAATTCTACCGCTAACTACATATCAAACTCTGTGCTTGATGAAGTTGCCAGGATGAACAAAAAGTTAATGGCACACTTTCTATCACTATAAGCTCACAATCGTTTGGTAAACAAACAAATCAAAAAAAAAAAACATTTTAAATGTGAGTTTCCAGTAAAGTATTATGGACTATTTAATAGAGGAGGGGCATGGATTATTTTAATTGGTACTAACAGAGAACTAATTTCTTGACAATCTAATAACAAACTACCATTCACAATGTGCTTACTTTATGCTACAGTTGTGCTAAATAATGTAATTTATTTTAAAAGAAACAAGCAAAACACATTCAAAGATGTGTTATTATTATTGTTCCTATTGAATATATGCTAGAAGTGAAGTTCGAGGGTCCAAGAACTTTCCCAAAGTGACAAAACAACAAAATGGCAATGCTAGAATTTTCATCTCAGAGTGACATCAAATCCCTGTAGTTATAGCTTCCAAGCTTGTCTCTAAAAAATGACCCATCAGACTTAATTCATTGTTGTTTTCTAGTAAGTCAAGGTCTTATTGTACATTGTATTATTTACTTATTAAACTTATGCACCATCTGTTGATAAAAATATGCTATGTAAGTTTCTTAACTAAAGCTGATTCAAGATGACAATCTTCTCTAAACTCATAAGAACTTGACTCATAAAAATCTGTGCATTGGCTTTCATACATTCCCATCTATTTTTGTCATCCTTTTTTTTCTCAATTATTTCCCTCTAACATACCCAATTTTTACCTTGCCAATGGTTTCCTTTTGCAATGCATTTATACCATGTAGGACATAAAATTTTACAATGAGGATGCAGTTTTTTTTTTTAAATCTACTAAGGAAAAATATGTATATATGTATGTATACATATATTAATAAACTGCTATGACAGCTAAAATTGCTGGTGATTTTGATAAAGAGTTAGAAATATGTGATAGACTAAATAAAGAACAATTAAATCCACCTATAGCATTGACATGGCATTATAGAAGTAGGATGGTAAGAATTTTGACATAGGGATACTGAATGGAAGGTTATTGAGGCATATGTAACAAACAGCTCAGGAAAACATAGAAGGTAGTGACAGGGAATAGAGTGTTAAGAGAAGGACTTTTGAAAATAGAGCAATAGACTGGGTGACAAATAAATGAAAGTGAGGGACCTCTAAAACTCAGTCTTTGCATACTTGACCAAGTATTGGTGCCAAGGCAGAGATGGGGTAATCTGGAAGACATTAAATAGGTTTGGAGAAAATAATGTGTTTTATTTTAACCCAAATTGAATTTGAGTTGAAGAAATATTGAGAGGCTAAGTGATGGAGATAAGTATTTGTTATTCACCTACAAAGTTTGTATTGATAGTTTGTATTGATAGTAGGAATGGACAGGAGTGCTGAACAAATTAATTTAGGTAAGCAGATCCAAAGGACAACTTAGGGAAGAATCTCAAAGAGATTAAGGAGAACACATTGTCAGTAGATACATATAATCAAAAATTCAGACTTGAGAATAATTCAGTATCATAGGAGATAGGAAGAAACACATTTCAATAAAGAAAGGATGGTCAATACCACTATATGCTGATAGATTGAGAAGGATGAGAGCTAACTGGAGAAAATATTTTTGTGAGTAGGTTATTGGTAATGTTTGAGGGTACTTCCAGGAGAATTATAGGGGTCAAATGCCAGCTCAATAGTAATAGTGGAGCATTTGTATGGAAAATATAGACAACATTAATTTTTAAATAGTAAATTTATTAAATGCATTCTCAATAAATTTGCATATGACATGTTTTCTTTTGAAAATTATCTTTCAAGAAAAAGGAATATGCCTTTCTAATTCAATTGTATGGTATCTACACTACATTGGGCTACTGGGTGCTGCGGATAATCATGATAAATGACATTGGGAAAAAAATTAATATGTTTAGAGGAGTTATACCATTGTGGAGTTATACCGTTGACTATCCTATGGGTTTAGGGTTTAAAACCAGCTGTTTGGCAACTGCCAGAGCCAACCAGCTATGAGTTAGTGTTTAAAATTTGCATTGCAAATAACCACCTGGTAATGATACTTACCATTTGCCATTGCTTACACATTACACATAATAGATTGCCTCGGAAATGCCAAATATCCAATAGGCGGTCAGCTAAAACTGTATCTGAATTTTTGTGCCAAGGAGAAAACCATGCTAATATTTTCAATATGATTTCAAATTATGAAAATCTTTCTCTTATCACATTTTAAAAACGTTTGGCTATTTTTAACCTTAAACCTTTTTGAGAAATTTTCCAAACGTCTGCTAAGGCCTTTTAATAAGAAATGTTGTCTTTAATTATTTCAAGTGAGGCTTTTCTTTCCAATCATCCCCTTTCCAAGGAATCCAAACGAAATTAATTTCCCCTGAAAATCTTCTTCTTGCCTTCACTTGTCATATTTAACTCTGAAATGATTAACAGATGCCAACTGTGGTAGCTCTTCCCAAATTAAATTTTGGATATGTTTAAAAATAAATGGGAAGAATTACTTCTCAACTCAGCAAAAACAAATACTGACACTTGTTCTCACATTTTTATTAATTTAAGTCTTTTTATTGAGTGTATAGTAATAAAGCCAATTTGGAAGGCTTTGTAAGCCAAACTCTCATCCATCCCATTGTCCATTTCATATTTTTATGATGTGATTGAAATTAGAAGTGAAAAAAATAGGAATATTTTGAGCTTTAATGTCTCAGGAGTTTACTGATATATCTATAGGAGGTTGAATATTCCCTCTGAATCATTGCTTCAAAACAACATAGTTAAGGAATAAAAAGATCTAATCCAAAATGTTTCCCTTCTTAATACACATATAAAAAGCCCTTTCTGATTATCTTTAATGACTTCTTTATACTAATAGTATTTAATGAATTGGTAGCATGGGCAGTGAATCAGAAGAAGCTTAGCAAGGCAGTGTAAGCAAGCTATTTTAGAGAAATGTAATGATCTTCCATATTTTTATTCTAAGATTATTCAACATTCTTTCATATATGATTTCCCTAGTAAGTTTAAGTAAAACTTATTTAGAGATGATAAACTCATATATTTCAAACAACCCCACCGAGAAATAAAGGAGATTTCCAGAATTAAATCTGGAATTAAATATTTATTATTACTTGCCTATTGGTAGAAACATAGAAAAAAAATACATGTATGTATAAAAACTTTCATTTTATGACACTGTCAAATGATTTGGAGAAAAACAATTAGATAGTTGATTGATATAATCATATAGGAAAAATGAACTAAAACACAATTGTTTAAAAAGCAGAATTTTCATTACTTACAGCTTACTTATAGCTTACTTAATGCAATGCTTAAACACTTGAAGAAATAAGTTGCATATATTCAGAACTAGGAAACATTTTTTTAAATATTAAAAGTAAAAATTGATTAAAAGTGCATCTCTTATGAAATGGCAGGGATTTTTTTGTATAAAATATTATTAGCTCTTTAGGTAAACATCTTGATTTATATAAATTTAATTTATAGAACTATTAGGTAATTTATACAGATTATAAATTAGGAGGCCCATGGAGCATTTAAACAACTTGCCTTGCAAAATTATCATTTCCACAAAAAACTTAACTAGAATATTTCAGTTCTGAGAAATTAAAATTATACTAACTTTTTCAACAAATATTTATTGAGAAACTTAAATTAAATAGGCATCTTGCAATATACGGAAGAAAAAAATAGGGTGAAAGATCTTAGTTTTGGGAAAACAAAACATGAAGAAAGCAAGGTAGAGTATATAATAAAAGCTACAATATAGATCATTGTGGAAATACAGAAAAAGAAAAGGGCTTCTTTTGAAATACTAGACATTGTGATTTCTGTGAACTTTCCCAAGGATACTTTCTTAAAGATTCCTCTTTCATTACTGGTTTTCTTCACTTCATTGGCCTTTGCTGCCCTATTCTATCAGTCAGGGTTCTACTAAGAAAGAAAAAACAAAAGAACAATCATGGGCATGTGAAATAACCCTGAGTTCATTGACTGCTCTAAAATGTTACTAAACAAAAGGAGCAGGTGATCTTCCTGGAGAACAGAAGCTACCATCACCAGTGGAAGTTTGGAACATGGAAGATGGAATCACAGTGGACCTGACCGCAAACCTGTGACATGACACCAAAGCAAGTAGCAAAGGGCAGGGATTCCGTGTTCTCTTTTTTTCTTACTTTAATTTTTCAACAGTGCCTTTCATTAACTGAATTCCCCAGCTAATGTAAAGGGAAGAGAAAAGGATGTAAAGATGGGGGTGGGCAAGGAATCAATGAACTTGAACAAAAACAGGCCAACACATTTACACACGTGAGACTTAGTTCTCTAGGAGGAATGACCTTTGATAAACTCTATTTTCTAAAGATCATACCAGATGATCATGCCCCCTGAACTCTGGCAATAACTGATTACATATATATATATATATATTATAATATATATAATATATATTATAAAATATATACATACATAAATAAATATAAAATATAAAAAATATAAAAATATAAAATATTTATATTTTATATATTATATAAAAATTTATATAAAATATATTTATATTTTATATATAAATATATTATATAAAATATTTATATTTTATATATTATATAAAAATTTATATAAAAATATAAAATTATATATATTATAATTTTATATTTTATTAAAATTATTTAAAATTATTTATATAAATTTTAAATAATATAAAATTTTATTAAAATTATTATATATATATATAATTTTTTTTTTTTTACTGTCTCCATAATTTCTTGTTTTCCAGAATGGCATATGTTAAGATGGTGCAAAAGTAATTGCAGTTTTTGCAATTATTTTAGCCTTTTAAACAGCAATTACTTTTGCAACAACCTAATAGTGTTCTACAGTGTGTAGGTTTTTCAGATTGGCTAGTTTCCTTTAGTAATATGCGTTTAAATTTCCTCAATGTCTTTTTATGGCATGACAGTTCATTTCTTTTTAGCACTGATGAATATTCCACCATCTGGATGTACTATAGTTTATTTATCCACTCTCCAACTGAAGGATATTTTAGTTCACTCCAAGCTTTTGAAATTATGAATAATACTGCTATAAATATCTGTGTGCAGTTCTTTGTGTGGACATAAGTTTTGAACTTCTTCGGATAGCTTTAAAGGAGAGTGATTGCTGGATTAGATGGTAAGAGTATGTTTAGTTTGGTAAGAAAATGCCAAATTGTCTTTCAGAATGGCTGTACCATTTTGCATTCCCACTAGCAAAGAATGAGAATTCCTGTTACTCTACATCATCACCAGCATTTGGTGTCATCAATGTTCCAGATTTTAGTCACTCTAATAGGTGTGTCATGGTATTTGTTGTTTTAATTTGTATTTTATTAATGATATGTGATGTGGAGCATCTTTCCATATGTTTAACTTCCATCTGTATATCTTCTTTGTTGAGTTATCCATTAAGGTCTTTGGTCCATTTTTTAATTGGACTGTTTGCTTTCTTGTTGTTGACTTTTAGAATTTATTTGTATGTTTTGAGTACCAAACCTTTACAGGTGTGTCTTTTGCAAATATGTTCTCCTAGTCTATGGCTACTTTTTTCATTCTTTTGGCATTTTCTGTCACTGGACAGACCTTTTTAATTTTAATAAACTCTTGATTATGAACTATATCTTTCATGGAGCAGGCATTATTTTTTTGGTATATCTAAAATGTTATCACCATAGTTAAGGTCATCTAGGTTTTTTCCTGTGCTATCTTCTAGGATTTTATAGTTTTGCATTTTACATTTAGGTCTACAATCCATTTTCAGTTAATTTTTTGAAGTGTATGAAGTCCATGTCTAGATTCATTTCCTTGCAGATGGATATCCAATTGTTCCAGCATCATTTGTTAGAAAAACTGCCTTTACTCCATTATAATACCTTTGCTTCCTCGTCAAAGTTCAATTGACTATATTTATGTGGGTCTATTTCTGTGCTCTTAATTCTATCCCATGGATCTATTTGCTTATTCTTTTACCAATACTACACTATCTTGTTTACCATAGCTTTATATCCATAGTACATCTTGAAATAAGGTAGCATCAGTCTTCCAACTTTGTTCTTCTCCTTCAATGTTGTGTTGCTTATTCTGGGTCTTTTGCCATTCTTTATAGACTTTAGAATCAGTTTGTCAATATTCATAAATTAACTTGCTGAGGTTCTGATTGGGATTGTACTGAATCTATAGGTTAACTTGGGAAGGACTGATATCTTGACAAAATTTTGTCTTCCTTTCCATGAATATGAAATATCTCTCTATTTAATATGTTTTAATTTGTTTATCAGAATTTTGTTGTTTTCCTCAAATCAACCTTGTAAATATTTTATTAGATTTATACCTAGATACTAATTTTTCTTGAGGGGTTATTAATATAAATGCTATTGCATTTTATTTTCAAATTATATTTGTTCATTACACTTTTATAGAAAAGCAAATTACTTTTGTATATTAACATTGTATCCTGCAAACTTGCTATAATTATTTATTAGTTCCAGGAGGTTTTTTGTCAATTATTTTGGATTTTCTGCATAGTTGATCATGTCTTCTGCAGACAAAGATAGTCTTATTTCTTCCTTCTCTACCTGTATATCTTTTACTACCTTTTGTTGTCCTAATTCATTATCTAGGATTTCCGATGTGATGTTGAATACCCTATCAGGTTAAGCTCTAGTAAAGTAGTTTCCACCGAGGGCAGGTCCAGTGAAGAAGAATGCTGTGATATATTTCATAATGGTTTAGTTTTCTCTCCTGCAGTTAGAAGCCAGAGGGGATTTTTCTCTGATATTTACTAGGGGAATTGGTCATGTTCTTGGAAGAAAACTTCACAATATTGTGGGGACCCGATGACTGGGTCCCCTCGGAATTTTTGACTCTAAGACTTGTCCATGCTGAGCCTCCAACAATTTTTCAAGTGGAGTTCACCCCAGCCCTGATTCCCATGGCAGTTTCACCTTATGCACCTCTGTTCAGGTAAGCCATGGCTCCCTGAACTTGCCTATCTCTCCAATCTTGAGGGCCAGTGTTTGCCTTGTATCCTCAAATCTCTTACAGATCCAAAAAGAGCTGTTGATTTTTCAGTGTGTCCAGCTTTTTACTTGTTAGGATATAGTGGCAATTTCCACACTCTTACATGCAGAATTGAAGACCGTAAGTCTTACTAAGTTTTTAAATTAAACTATTCGTTTTGAGATAATTTTCGATTCACCTAGTTATAGAAATAATACGATGAAAACCTATGTATGCTTTACCCTGTTTTTCCCAATGGTAACATATTGCAAAACTACAGTGTAATTTATTTTAGTAGTACATTTACTTTTAAATTAGTCTTTGCGTTTTTGTCTATGAAAAACTCTACTTCAACTATAACATTTTTCTATTTTTAGACTCGCTGCTAGGACAATTAGGGATAATTGACCTAAAAAACAGCATCTCCAGCATCACATGGCTATTTATTTCTTTACTTAACCATATAGTAAGTAGTTTTTCATGTAATCAAGTCAGGGCCAAAAGATCTTTGTTTGAAGCCTTGATTTGGGCTTCATCATAAGAACTTCAAGTTTACAGTTTCTGAAATGCTAGCATCTATATAACACCTTCCCCATGTTAAAAATTTAGTTGAGCTATGCATTTATTATCAGTTGTTTTAGGTAAAGAAGCTATTTTATTCACTACTGTATACCCATTGCTAGAATCTTGCCTAGTTCATGACAAGAGATCAAGAAATCTTTGTTAAATCTATAGTCATGGTGATGATGATGATGATGATGAAGGTTCAGTTAATAAATGTCCAATGGCATCTGATTCTTATCAGGAAGTCATCTATCTTAG
The DNA here is from genome assembly GCF_964194185.1 of Rhinolophus hipposideros. Lineage (NCBI taxonomy): Eukaryota > Metazoa > Chordata > Mammalia > Chiroptera > Rhinolophidae > Rhinolophus > Rhinolophus hipposideros. The sequence goes on from NC_138050.1 coordinate 58,436,238, forward strand.
TCACTTTTCATATTATTTTTGCAATAGATGAAGGGGAAATATTTGTACTAAATAATACAGCACAAAATTATCATGAAACAAAAATATATATTTATCAAATTGAATTTGAATTATAATTGTTTTATTTTAATGTGAATAATTTACCATCTCCTGTAATTAGTAATTAGTATACCAACTCAATCAATATATTTTGTAGATGTACAGAGTCCTCATATGCACAAAACATATACTTTCTAAATAAATGTGAATGCACTTGTGTTCATTTTCATGTTTGTGTGTGTACTATACACTACATAGTAACACATGCTTTTTCTACTCATAACAAAACATATATACATACACACACACACACACACACATATATATATATATATATATATATATATATATTTTTTTTTTTTTACAATGATACTTCAAAACACACACATACACACGAGGTCTGACAAGTTCTTGCACTCATCCTAGAAAGAGTGCTATATATACCTCATTGCTGAATATCACTATGGTCACCTTTAAGATATTCCCCTTCGGAAGATATGCACACATGCTAGTACCTAGTCCACCTTTCAAAGCAATTTTGGAACTTTTTTTCTGGAATGGCCATCAGAGCTGTCATTGTATTGTCCTTGATATCCTGAATGTCATCAAAATGTCTTCCTTTCAATATTTCCTTTATCTTCGGCTAAAGAAAGGAGTCATTGGGGGCCAGAACAGGTGAGTAGGGAGGGTGTTCTAATACAGTTATTTGTTTACTGGCTAAAAACTCCCTCACAGACAGTGCCGTGTGAGCTGGTGCATTGTCGTCATACAACATCCATGAATTGGAGAAAAGTTCAGGTCATCTAACTTTTTTATGTAGCATTTTCAGCACTTCCGAATAGTAAACTTGGTTAACTATTTATCCAGTTGGTACAACTTCATAATGAATAATCCCTCTGATATCAAAAAAGGTTAGCAACAGCATTGCAACAAGTTGACAAAATTAATTGTCACACCTTTTGTGCGCGCACACACACACACACACACACACACACACATATATATCATTCAGAAAGTATATTAAATGTTCAAATTGTGATTCTCATTTTACAAACATTTTCCATAATGTGTGCCATTTCTGGTCATTTATAAACTTACATCTTTCTTTAAATGACTTTCATAATTGGCATATGTGAGTTAAAAGAAATTCCACAAATTTGTATTAGTGATAATACTGTTCTAGGAAGATTTTGAGTAGATAGTCTTAGCATAGTTTTCCAATTATTTGTCATCTTTTACTTTAAAATTTAGTTAACATTAGCAGTCTTCTTCTGTAATACATATGTAAAGTTCATTTGATGGTGCATAGAACTTCAAGTGTAAGCAGAGCTTCTCAGTGTAGTTGGATTGGTAAAACATAATTCTTTTGACATAATTGCCAAAACACTGTATTTGAAATTAATGATATTTTGTACGACATAAAAAAAGGCATGGTTAAAATTATTTTTGCTGACTATTGATGCAGGTTGCTTTTTGTCTTTTTTCTTTTAGATGTTTTTGCTCCTGATAAGAGAGAAAGAGACCATACAGCTAGTGATTTATTAAAATAATAAATTCACCCTCATTTAAATGGATGTTCTTCTCCCCTCCATATGTGAGGAAAGCATCTCACCCTAGAGTGACAGATATAAATATCTTAAAATTTTGTGATTCTTTCTGTCTTAATGTTCCTTCTGGGCATGACAGGAGTGAACCTCACTTAGGAATCAGGTATGTTGAATTCTCTTCACAACATCCCATGGACAAAGGAAATAAATGACATCTTAACAAACTAAATGCTTGCAGAAGACAATGTTGAAGACAGAAGGCAAAGATTTATAAAGAATCCAACCTAATATGTTCACATAGGGGTGAAAGTAAATGGAAAAGTCATTGGCCAGGTGTAATGACACCTGGATTTTTGCCACTATTCACTATCTCCAATGAACTAATTTGATCATCTCAGGCAAATACCTCACTTGCTTTATTCCCTTTCTCTTTATGCAATATAGTATTACAGTAGTTTTGTTGGAGAGTGTCTAAAATTTGTTTCTGCTTCCACATTTTAATATTTTATTTTTCTTCCAGATTAAACACCCTTTTGTGCCATCTAAAAAGGTACCCTGTATATTTCTTTATTATTTATCTCATATTAGAACATTCTGGGATTTTTTTTTTCCCCCAAAGATTAATGTGAGTTCATTGAGGGCAGAGGCTGGGTCTTTTCCCAGTGATACAAGACGATATATTTTAAATAAATGTCTACTGTTAAATTGAATGTTATTCCAACAATTTCTGCATCTATATATTTTTCTCTCATATTTAAAGGCAAAGAGAAGATCAAACAGTGTGATCAATCCATCACGAGTACATAAACAAATAGACATATTCTCAAGATGTTTCCAAGAAGAGTATGTCAAGGGAGTTAAATCGAAGTTTTGACATTTTTATTTTTTTTTTACTCTTTGATATATAGCAACCGAATGGTTGTATGATTATTGCAGTAAAATGTGAAATGGCATTTAGAAAAAATGTTACATGCTTCAAAATGAATTTAGAACACTATCAAATTTGGATATACAAATATTAAGGTTTATTTCTTGCTTCATAACACATTTTACAGCAATTCTAAAACCATGGATTATATACTAGGTCATATATGCACCAGCTTAAACATCAAGGATGAGTGAAAACACTCTGCTAAGTTTGGCCTCTAGTCAAACCTAATGGATTTTATATATCAAATGGATTCAGTGCTTTCAAGGATAGAATGCAATTTATTTTCTGGCAAATAGATGAGTTTCCGGTTTGAAGAAAAGACTATTGGAAAACTTTTTTTCACTATAATATTTTGATGACTGTGTATAAATCAATCAACCAATATAGTGTTTGATTTAAACACTCCGATATTATTTTTAAATGGGTTAGAAAAGCATTTCAGTAAAATGCATTTACGTTTGACATTCCTGTGTTTTGTGATTTCTAAGAATGTTCAGCTAGATTCGTTCTAGCACCAGATGTTTCTTTTCAACCTTCACCTAGATTTCACTATAAGATTGCGGGAATAACTGATATGAGAGTTAAAAAAATAATAAAAAAAAAATGGTTGTTGAGAGTAATACCATGGTCATTGCCAGAATGACAAATTTAGGTCTGGACAGAAAGGTAGGTCAATCTGTGCACTGCATTCTTGGCCAAGGTTTAATCAAAATTGTCAGGTGCTGATTTTTCAAAAAGACCACTACAGTATCTGTTGACCAGGAAATCTAAGTTCATTCTTACAATACCAAGGAAAAAAACACATTCACGGAGTCTTATAGTTTCAGAATAGCTAAATCAGAATAGGGTTTCGTGCTCTGGGTTTGAGTAGCTTAAATCAGGCCTTACAATCTTGAGATCTGAGTAGGATAACATGAAGTGTATGATATATTAGTTTAAGATTAGTGCACAGAGTGAGGTGAGTATCTTGAAACAAACCCTGATAATAAACGATGTTTTGATAAGTGTGTTGCTTACTAAGTTAACTGATTTATTGTCCTGAGAAAGAGGCTGTTTGAATATATATATGTATATATACATATATATATACATATATACTGCATATATATTGCATATATGTGTGTATATATATATAATTCGTGAAAGGACAGTTTGAGTAATCTGTCAGCAAACAATGATATTATTGATTTGTTTAGATTTATCATCTTCCTAGGCAAGACATTCCTGGAACAAAGAATACACTGTCTAGGAAGGCAGCTTCTAAATTCTGAGAGTTAAGCTCTGTGCAAGCAGGGCCTCTCCATTCTCAAAGTAGAGACTGAAATTGTGTTGATGGCAGGTGGAGCACTGCCTTGCTCTGGTAGCCATCATGCAGAGGCCTGTTCATGGTGCTGCGTTTATTCTATAGTGAAGGGGGTCAGCCTAGGGTCAAACATTGCAACCAGTAGAGATGGGCCCTGACAAAACCATGCACTAAACCAAACTATGGCACTTGGTTTTCCACATACATGAACCAATAAATTGACTCTATTGCGGTGGGTATCTTAGAGGAATATCTGGAATTTTCATCCGAAAGCATAGTGAATGAGAAGCACACTAAACTATTGATAACGGTTTTCTTTGTCATATAGAATGAAAGGAGTGGAGAATTGTATGTTCCCTTAAAAATACTGGTTGTGAAGAATATTTGAAAATATTGGGGAAATCCTTTAGAATGTAATTTGAGGGAAATAAGGAACATGCACAACTTCATTTCATTAATTCAACAAATTTTGCTGGCCATCTATAATGTGTCAGATGTGTTTGTAGGTGCTGGAGGTATGTCTGGAAAAAACAAAACAAAGCAAAAAACAAAAACAAAAAGAAAAATCCTGCCCTTATAAGCCCACTTTATTCTGAAAAAATATATCTGTACTAAGGAAGAAAGTTCAAAAAGAGTATTATCAGTAGTTATCTATAAGTAATGAGATCATGACTGTCTTTTCTTCTCCACATTTACATATATATATATACACACACATACATACATACATACATATATATATATATATATATATATATTCATTGTATATATATATATTCATATATATAATCTACAATGAACCCATATTATTTATATTCATAAAAATGGTTCTAAAAATATACTAAACAAATACACAGGCATTGAGAATTTGGAGAGAGATCTCTGGCTTTAACTCCAATCTCTATAAATTTAAGAATCATTTAAGGTCACCCAAATACAATGGACTTAACATACCAATTAGGAATTTGAATTCTCAGATCAATTACCTTTGCCTTGTTCAATATACAACTCAAGGAGATGTAGATAAATAAAAAACAATTTAAAGTATAAGTGCAAAAATTATTAAATGTCAAAAATAACATTTTATAATCTAAATGTAGGATAGTTTAAAATTTGTATTGGCCTGTTATTTTATAATTTTAAATATCACACTGTTTACCACAGAAAACTTAGTACACATATTAAAACAAATGTGGAAAAAATAACAAATATATCAAAACTCAGAGATAATGATTATAAGAATTATCTCTTTCTATTTTTCATATCCTAGCTGTTTTTCTTTGTAGTGTCTAAATATGTGTAAATACATATAAAAATAAAAATTTTATTTGAAAATTATTATTAAAACATTCTGTACGTACTGTTTTTCAATCTGTCTTTTAACCTAAATTTTCATTACATATGTTTTTAGAAAATTTACTTTATTATCAATATTCTCCTTTGCATGATTTCAAAAATAAATGAAATTTCTAAATTTTTTCTATTGTCTATTACTAAAGGTACATTTCTTTCTCAGAAAAAAAATTCCAGATTAAAGTTTATTTACTTTGCTGAAGTTTATTTAATATCTCAAATATTAGAACTGAAAATTAAAATGCATTTATAGTAAGAATAAAAAACAATGTAGCCGTCATAATGACAGATTGCCTTTTCAAATGGTACACATAGTTTGAGAAAAGACGATTATATATATATATATATATATATATATATATATATATATATGTAAAGAGGTAGATAAGAAAGGTCAATATCTCCACGACACAGCTAAGATTTTTAAATGGTTTTACTTTTTCATGAGTTACATATCAATTTTCAGACAGTTTTTTGACAAGTGACCTTATCCCTGTCAGTGAGCAATATGTCTTTGAGCTGTACATCAATGTGAAATATATTACTATCCTTATACTCTTATAGGAACAGAAAAACACATCTTCATTAAATGTCAAGTGTTTATAAGTTTTAGAATTCATGAAAATATGGTAGGAAATTGTGTCACAATAACTGTAATACCGTATAAGTTTATATTTTAGAAAAATAACTCATAATACAAAATGTGGAATCAAACAGCTTTTAAGCATTTTGAAAAATCTGCCTATGGAAGTTTTTGTTTTCCATGTAGAATTACAGAAACAAAACACTATATTATTATAATATATAGAAAATCAATTTGCAAATGTTTTCTGCATGTTTATTATATAAATATAATATATAAATATATTCCTTTGTCGAAAGAAATAATGAGGAAATATTACATTTACGTAGCAAATCACATTTTTTCCAAGCCCTGTTTTTTTCAGATTAGTAAAACAATTAGTTCAAAATTCAATTATTTGGTTTTGTATTTAAGTTCATTTTGGGTAGTCTCTGATTTTACTAATATGCCAGTCAATGCCTATCTTTACAGACCCTATCAAAGTTTTATGTGGACCAATATCAGATATTTTTTCAATTAGATTTTGTTTAAATAATACAGACAGAGCTAAAGTCAAACCATTAGAAAATGTGCTTTTGCCCTTAATAATAAAGAAAACATTCAGAGAGATTACAATATAAGAAATTCAATATGTATAAATAACTGATATCTAGAGTAAGTCTTATACCAAGAATCAAAAAAGGGAAAGAAATCAAATGGAATGCTTTTTTTAAGCAGAACTTCTTATTCTTATTTTTTTATTTTCCTCTGTCTTTCCTCTCCTCTTCCTTCTCTTGTTCCTTCTCCTCCTCCTCCTTTTTCAATAATCTACTTTAAGTTGTGTTAGGGAGCGACTTGTAGGAAGCAGGTGGTCGCAAACGCTCCCTTGCAAACTCTAGCTCATCTTTAGATTCAGAGCCGTATTCAGGTTATAATTAGATATTAAGAATCCTTTATGAATTCTGATTCTTTCATAACTTAAAATAGACCATCTTCAAGGCTTGGATTCATTGGCAACCCACATTATTTCTCTATTACCTTATTCATTAAAATCAAATGATGGATAAAGCATTCAAATTTTTATTTTTTTGAAACGTATTTCTTATGAGTATTTCTTCAAATTGATATATGAATTTTCTTTAGAACAAAAAAAATCCTGTTTGCTGAAAATATTTATTGTATACTATGAAATACTGCTAGAAGGAAATTCTCTGATGTCTATGAAAGAAGCCTATTAAATTTTGTCTAATGTTTCAGAAGTAAAGAATGTCATCTTTTTTCCATATTGTTTTAATACTGAAGTGACTTCTATAGTTAGGGGAGATATAATGACAAAAAGCAGAAGCAAGAATCTCTATAAATCTACTTCCTCATGTTTCTTTTCTAATTATTAGTTCCTTAGACCAACTTCAAAAGATATGATATTTCAACTGATTTGTGTTTTCTTTCATTCCAATTGCTGGCTCTACTAATTTTTTTTTCTTTTTTTTTTATTTTGTACTTTGTCCTAGTCTAAAAGGTTGAAATACATTAAATCATTTAAACATCACAAGTCCCTATAATATTGCTTCTATTTTATGATATTTTTATGATAAAAACTCTATCCTCATATTACTGACGAAACATATTGAAGTCAAAAGAGAGATTAAGCAACACACCAAAAGTCAGGCAACTGAAAATGGGAGATCCTTGCTATGACCTCAGACAGTCTCACACCAGAATTTATGTTGTTTTCTCAGTGTGCCCCCATAAGCATCCTGGAGTTCTAACAGTTTATATGCCTATGAATGAATTTCCTATCTCTGCCATAACGAAGAACCTAAAGTTTGGTGGCTTAAACCAACAAAACTTTATTATCTTATAGTTACAGAGGTTAGGAGTTTAAAGTGGATTGGCAGGGCTGTGTTCCTTCTGGACACTTTAGGGAAATTCTTGCCCTTGCCTTTTCTAGCTTCCAGAGGCTGCCCACCTTCCTTAGCTAATGACCTTCCATCACTCCAATCTGTGCTTCTGTTGTTATATCTTCTCTAATTCTCATGCCCCCCTCCATCCCTTGTAGGGATCCTTGTGATTACATGGTACCCACAAGAATAATCCAGACAATTCTCCAGATCTCAAAACTCTTACTTTAATAACATCTTAAAAATATTTTTTGTGATATAAGATAACATATTCACAGGTTCTGAGGATTACAATTTAGACATTATGGGGGGGGGCAGCGGAGTATTAGTCTATCATAGTTTGGAGTTCTAAATTCATAATCCATAATCTAAATAAATAAAGACCTTAAATTGAATTGACCCAAATTGGGTAACTGGTTTATTTTATTATTTAGAAAGCCAAGTTTTTACAAAAGAAACATGTCAAACTAAAAAGATTCTCCACAGCAAAAGAAGCAATCGACAAAGTAGACAACCAATCAAAATAATTTCCCCCACTTTTAAGAAACTCTCAAATCCTTTGACACTTGTGTCACGCCTTAATACCTTAATATCTCTCCAATTGCCCTCACTTACTGATCTCCTTCCCCAGTCTTTGTATCTCAAAGAAAAATCATCATCAATCACTATCAAAAAAAATAATAATGATAGTTGCAGATTATAACTATATTAATTTACTAGGGCTGCCATAACAAAGTGCCATAAAGTAAGTGGCTTAAACAACAGAAATTTATTTCTTCATAGTTATGGAAGCTAGAAGTCCCAGATCAATACATCAAAGTTTTTGTTTTTTTTTCTGAGGCCTCTCTGGCTTGTAGATCGCTTGTTTCTCCCTGTGTCTTAACATGATCTTCCCTCCATTTGTGTCTATGCCCTAAGCTCCTCTTCTGATCAGGACACCAGTGATATTTGATTAGAGCCTACTCATAGGAATCATTTTACTTAATTACCTCTTGAAAGGCCCTAGCTCCAAAAATTCACATTCTGAAATACTGAGCGGTTAGAACTTCAATACATGAATTTTGGGAGTACACCATTCTTCCAATAACAATAACAGAAAGAATAGATTCATGAGCCTATACTACTGTAAATATAAACATAAACAAATAAATAAACGGGGGGCAAGGAATGATACTGAAGCTGACTCTACCAATATTATGAAAGAACATAGGGGATAGAATTTAAATAATACTATTATTATATGGGGAAATGAAATGGAATGGAATCCTTTCCTTTAAGAATACAACCCACCTCATTGGCAAGGATTCATTCATTGTCCACACATAGCTATAAGGGATGCTGGAAAATAAATAAATTACATTTTCTAATTTGACCTGTGGGAGTCCCTTTAAACTGAGTGTGTCTGGGAAGAGGGGTTATTTAAAAGGGGTTATATTAAAATTTCCTTTAGACTAGTTAACAACCTCATATTAGGATAACTCGTGTGTGTGTGTGTGTGTGTGTGTGTGTGTGTGTGTGTGTGTGTTGTATTTACTTGTGAGTTATATATGACACACAGCATGGAGTGTTTAATACATGAGTAAGGTCTAAGGACTGATTATGAAGCAACACCCCAGTAATCACTTAAGCTAGAAATAGAGTTTTATCAGCACCTGAAAAATCCCACCTATCCCACATACTCAGCCCTAGCCCCAAATCCTCTCATTTCTTACTGAGGTAGTCATTTTTGGCATTCATTTTCTGGCTTTTCTTAAAAATGTTATCGCTTGTGTATGTGTGACTATTGTTTAGTTTTACTTATTTTTCATCATTATATGAAAAAGGTAATGATGAAAAATATCATTACATTACAATGTGTGATGGAGCACACATTATGCATCTTTTTCTCTTTCTTTCTTGATTAATATTTGGTTTGTCAAAGACTTCCACATTAATGTGTGGTCTTCTTACTCTTTTAAACTGTGCAACATTTTAACACAATCAATGTACTCCTCATTTATCCTGTATGTTGACCCCACAGTTTAATGAATATCAAGTTCTCTGCTTTTGGCAGAACAAAAATAGCTTCAGTTTCTTATTTTTTCTGGGTTCTTGGAATCACATATAATCTGGATTATGGATTCTTTGCTATCCTATCAAATCTTGCTTGCTTTTCAGAGGGTTTGTTGTTGTTGCTGTTCTTGTTTTTGTTTTGTTTTGTTTTGTTTTTTATTAGTTTCAGGTGCACAAGATAAGGTAATACTTAGACGTTCATCATTTATATCCCTCACACTGTGGACTCCCCTCCCCCATCCCCCCATCCACTATCCCTCCGACATCGTTTTTGAATAGATTATTTATTTGATCAAAATAGGTAGCTCCAGACAGTTTGCCTACAATATTACTGGACAGATATATCACATTATGTATTCAAATAATTTGTACTTCAGTTTTTTATTATTATTTTTTAATTTTTAACCACTTAAATAATAATCAAACACAGGTGCAAAATATATTTTTGGAATTCTGAATTCTGAAGGTTTCTCATCTGCGTAACACTCATGGAAGATACTATTCAATGAGTTGTACTCTAGGAAAAAGTAAATTATAGGTAGACGTGAGATAAAATAAATATTAATCATTGCTTTTGACCCTCTCCCCCCAACCCTGTTGCTACTATAACAAATTGCCACAAATTTAGGTCCTTAAAACAACACAAATGTATTCTCTTATCATTCTGGAGGGCATAAATATTACGGGGCTAAAATAAAGCTATCTGCAGTGCTGGGAGGTTGTGGAGGATCCAGGATAGAATTTGTTCCTTTCTCTTCCAGCTTCTTGAGGCTACAGCCTTGGCTACTGACTGCTTACTACATTCTCTGCTTTTATTCTCATATTGTCTCCCCTCATCACCCTTGACCTTCCTTCTTTTTTCTCTCTCACTAGAACCCTTGTGATTACTTTTAAACCCAATGAGATAATCCAGGACAATCTCCCCATCTCAAGTTCCTTAACTTAATCACATGTGAAAAATCCCTCTTGCCATAAATGGTAACGATCACAGGTTCCAAGGATCAGAACACAGACATCTTTGGGGGACCATTATTCAGCCTATCACAATAACATATAATCCAGAAAAAACAAAATTAAACTAAAATGAGAAACAAATCTTAGTGCCCTTAGTACTTATATACTTCAAATAGAGGCGTGAGCTTACGTGATATATTTATTTCCATAAGGCTGAACCCACATTACTTGGTGCTATAAAAAATAGTAGAACATTTTCAGTCATATAAATTCTGTGAGTTTTTCAAGTTAATAAAATGTCAACAGACAGCATAGAACACATACTTAAAGTTATTGAATAATAGGATTTATTTTTCACACGTAAAATGATCTTTTCACAAAATAAAAATTATCTAATATTTTTAGAGAGGAGGAAAGGGAGACTCAGTGAGACAGGAAGGCAACTTCCTGCTGTTAAGTCAGTCAGGTTGAACAGACAGGAACCAGGTGCTAATACTTCGAGTTGCCCCATGGACACATGCCTTAGGGAGACCAATCAGCATTAAAAAAGCCAGGGTCCCTAACTGTAAGGATTTGCTTCCAAGGGCCAAAAAACTTTCCCTTTGGCTCCACATGCACAGTCAGGCTCAGAGGTGCCTGCCTTTCTTAATTTTAATGCTAAAAATTACGCCCAAGGGTAGAAATTTAACACGCTGATGAGACACATGACACATGATGAAAGGTGTAGCCACAATACACAAGTACCAAGAAACCTCCACCTCTATGTCTCTAAACATAGTTCTCTTACTGCCTAGCTCCCTTTAAAAACCCTGCCCCAGCCTCCCTTGGGAAACTGCCTGTTTAAGCCCTTTCAAGATGTTGCTTTCCTTGCACACAAGCTTAATAAAGTTTTCTCTTTATCTATACTGGTGTTTATTGATCATCTTTAATTTCTGTACCGGCATATTGCAAGGACCCAGCGTGCTGGTAACATTAGCGGAAGTACTATTTCATTCCCTTTCAAGACGAAAAGTAAATTGTTCTCTTTAAAACTGTTAAATCAAGATACACAGATAAACATATAAGACATAAGATATTAAAGGAAGCTCTAGGATGGAGAAAAAAATCATGAAAGAATCAAGAAAATGTGAAGGGTTTGTGGGGAAAGGTTCTAGTGAATTACTAGCTAATGAGCTCGTCTTTCGTAGTGGGAGGAAGCCTTGGTTTTCTAAAGTTGATGAATATAGGAGAAAAATCTACATTACATAAAGTCACAATGAATACTCTGCTGTTTGTTTCCCATTGTAAATCTCAAATTGATTTCTGACTTTTCCTCTTCTCCATCTTATCCTGCACCCTTTGTCCCTCCTAAGATTCATTTCTCAGGTGTCCTTGCCAGCTGGATTCAGCCAAAGGGAAGCATGGGAGAGTGGGTTAAGGACTAAGGGGGAGGACAGAAAGCATACTTTACCCCTAGCTGCCTCAAGTGGCTTCTCCAGCTCTGCCTGGTAAGCAAGCCCTCACTCAGACCATCTAAAGGTTCCCTACTACAATATTCAATTTACCTCCCAAGGAGAACTTAGACTCTTAGGGTTGATTAACACTATATCTCAGATCTAGTATCCTTCATTGCCCTTCTATTAATTATTTGTGTGTCTGTTCTACTTTTAAAAGCCATAGTTTTAGTTAAAAGCAGACAAACACATGAGACCAAAAAAAGTCTATTTTTAAAGGGAGGTTAAATAAAATAGCATTATTGGTCCCTGTCTTGTAGTGTGATTATCGTCAAATATTTATTTAGCACCAAATATGTGCTGGGAAGTATGTGACACACTTGGGATGTGTGGGTAAATAAGGTGGAATATTTGCCTGGAAAACTTACACATTCTATATGCATATAAATATAATCAAATTATCTAAACATGGTAATGGTGATGAAGGCATTGAGATAGAAAATCAAGCAAGCATCAGTAGAATATTTTACTATGAAAAACATAAATGGTCAAAATATTAGGTTTAGATATAGCACCATATTTAAAAGGTGTATTATATCACTTATGTGTTTTACACAGCATAATGTTGGAATATATATTTGTTATTTATTTTACTTACCTACAAGAATAGTTTTGGCAGTAACTTTCTTAGATTCTCAGAGAGTTTTCATTAAATTGACAGGCAAATTAAATAAAACAAACTCTCAATTCAGCTAAATAATTGGTCAAGAAGTCAATTCTGTCAAAATATTGTTTTGACTAAAATAGCTTGTTGTTTGATGAAGTTAATTTTTCAATTTAGTCAATGCTTTTAAAGCAATTTTGTGTATACTAACAGCTTTCGTGGGCTCAGGGATTTCATTTCCAGTCTAAAATAGCTAACATTAATGGAACTCTCTTTGATGGTATTGCCTTATATATTCAGAAAAATCAGTGGTAGTCCAAATAAGAAATAATAAACATAGGAACATGTTTTTGAAGCATGAGGTAGAATCATTTAAGAGGCTAAAAGCCCAGGTACAAATAATTATACCTAAAATTGGTTAATTACAACTCAGGGATAAGTGGAAAGTGTCCAATTGCAACTGGAATTGCTCAATTGCCTGAACAATTATCCAATTGCAGCAGTAATTATTGGCTGTTAATTTTTTTCTCTCTAAAATAATGTCAATACCCATATATGTATTTTAAATCTCAAGTATACATCATTACACTTTTAAAATTTGGTTCAAAGCATTGCTAGTTTCTATCTTTCAAATGTGCTTGAAAACATTTCTAAGAATACTCTCTAAAATTATGTTTAAGGAAAAATGAACAATTAATGGGCTCAGTATCATACCAGCATAATTATTTATATTTAATTGTTATGTACATCTTTAAATTTTTATCCTTACATTAATATGTATATGAGTATTACTCCAATTATAAGACCACGCAGTAGTTGAGTTATTCAGAAATTAGAGGGGAAGAAATCCAAATTCGATTTATAAATAATTTACTGTTTTTATATATGTAGTAATTGCTCAAAATAGTTGCTATTTTAAGTTCCAAAACAAATTCCAAAAGGTATGGGTGGATGAGTAGTAATTTAAATTTAATGACCCCTCAAAAACATAAATTCGAGACCCATATTTTGACATTGAGTATAACTCTCCTTTTCATTGCACTTTCAACCATCATTTTTTCCCCCTAAACATGTTGGGTATACTATTCTGAATCTAAGGAATAAAAGCAGCTTGAAGAAATGTTGTTTTTAAAGAAGAAGTTTGAGAACTATCTTTCAAAAGAAAGAAAAATGAATACATTTTAAAATTAAATAGTGAGAGTGATGAAGAAAAGTTTCCCTAAGGTAGATGAATAGATATTTTGAAGTGAGCTTGATAGGTTTTAGGTTGTATTTGCCATAGGAATTTGCAATGTCTATTAAAATATATTCTATCCTGGGGAAATACTGAAGAAAACAATTCCAATATTACATATTAATCTGTACTTGCAAACTTGCAAATTAAACAAATTTTAGTTTTATTTAATCATTCAGCTGCCAAGCTGCTTTTAGTGAAAATGACAGGGAGTGTTGTGCCATTTTTTAAAAATTTTGGAGGTCACCTGCTGTATTGGAAAGGGTATGTAAGGAATGTCATGTAAGCAGTTGCCCACTTTGAATCTGAAAACTAAGTCCTCTAGCTTTGACTACCTAATCTATGAATTAATGAAATTGTGTTCATTATGGGTTGAATTGCGTCCCCCCCAAAATTTATGTGTTGATGTCCTAACTCCTACACCTCAGAACCTGATCTTATTTCGAAATAGGGTCTTAAAGATATAATTCCTTAAGATGAGGTCACACCAGAGTAGGATGAGCCTACTAATGCAGTATGACTGGTATCCTTACAAAAGAAGACATTTGGAGATAGTCAAGAACAAAGGGAGAATGCCCTGTGAAAATGAGGGCAGATATTAGGGTAATGCAACAGATGGCAGGGAGAGCCAAAGAGTGCCCGCAAATCACCAGAAGCTGACAGAGATGCATGGGCAGTCTCCCTAACAGACCTGAGAAGGAACTTTTCAACGCTTTCAAAACCTTGATCTGAGACTTCTGGCGTCTAGAACCGTAAGAGAATATGTTTCTGTTGTTTAAGCCACCCAATTTGTGGCACTTTGTTATAGCAGCCGAAGCTAACTAACCTGTGACCTTATAATTCTAAGTGTTTGAGTTCCTGCTTCCTCAACAGGTAGAGGCAGCAAGTTTGAAGTATGATCAAAATATATGGTGATTTTTTTCTTAATATTACACTAAAAGACACATTGTGAATATACCCCTCAAAATACCACCCCTCACTTCAAACACATTTATCCCATCATTCTTGCCACTTTCTGAAGCAGTTCTGGAACTCCTGTTTCCTGAGTGTTTTTACTTTATCCTCCATCGTGACAACGCTCCATATCACATATAGCTTCTAGTACGGCAATTTCTGTCAAATAAAAACATTATGGTGTGTTCTCATCCACCTTATTCACTGGATCTGGCCCCGTGAGACTTCTGGATCTTCTCCAAAGTCAAAATGACCATTTTAAATTGATCTAGGACACTGAGGCAACCACAACAGCACAACTAAAGACACGAAAGAGGACTTCCAGAACTGCTTCAGAAAGTGGCAAGAATGATGAGATAAATGTATTCGAAGCAAGGGGGGCATGTTTTGAGGGGGATTAATGGCAATGTGTCTTTTACTGTAATACATTTTTTAAATTTAAAAATTCACTGTATTTTTTATGACACCTCATAGAGTACAGAATAACACAGCAAGTGGGTCATCAAAAGTGATTATAACATGGTAGGTTTTAATTTATCTCCATATGAATACTAATTTCAGAAAAGAACCCCTTACCCATTTTTCCAGCAGTAGGGAAAACATTTTTAATCTGTGAAATTTCTAGTAATGAAGGGTCTATTTGAATGGCAGACATTTCTATGGATTTAAGTTATAATTGCAGTATTTTTTGTTATTCAATATAAGTACATAATTTATTTTTGTAATAGTTCAATTACACAAAACCTTAAATTTAGAAAAAAGATATGGAAGAAAAAAATTTTTTTCTTAAAAGGATCATCTCCCAAGCCATTCCCATCATCTTTTCCCTTAAGATCCCGGACCACTAAGTGCTCTTATTTCTTAAAAAAAAAAAAAAAAAAAGGAACAATGTATAGAGGAAAATGTTGCTTAATCAATAATACTCAAATGATAAAAAGAACAAAGTGTTATTTAAAATTAAATTTGAAATATATGATAAAAATCAGAACAAAGCAATTATTTAATTTCTCAATTCAAACTTAGTAGTCCACATTATGGTAAAAACATCATCTTTTGGAAACATAAAAATCCTGCGCTTTCAATATTTTTCTTTAAGAATTATTTTTCAGAACATAAATTGATTTGATATTTGATTTCCTTTGTTAGATTTCTTTGTTATTCATATTTTTATTTCTTAAAATTTTAGTTTTGTTCAGAGTTCCGTATTTTATTTAATGTAATATTTAAATTCAAGTTTTAGCAAATTAGCCTGATTCATACCTCTTTTGATTAATAGTTATATTTAGTTCTCTTAGTAAATCACATGAAAACAAATTGAATATTTTATTACTAAGGACAATCATGATGCCCACTGGAAGTCAAGCTCTCAGACTAAGACATACTGGGCGTCACTTTATGATATAATAGCATTGGATAAGCCAAACTGCTCATAGAAAGTAAAAGAAGGAAAACCATCTGTGTTATCCAGTGAACATTATTTCATAGCTGCCAATTGATCATATATTGTCGCAAATTGTTAACAGTGTCAGTTTGGCCATCCAAAACTCATTACCTCTATCTACTGCAAGCAGAAAACTGTCAATAATAATGACTCCAAATATTTTCATGCCAAGAAAAAAGTAAACACTGCATTTGAGACACCAAGAAGCCTCAAAGTGTGTGGTTCCAAAGTTCCCCTGCAGTCTCTTCAAGTTGCTTTAAAAAAAAAAAAAAAAAAAAAAAACCTGAACTTGTTAATTTAACTTGTTATTTTTTTAAACATTTGTTGACCCTTGTTTGTCAGAAGGTTGAAAGATTACAAGAAGAATCAAATCTATCTTTACCACCAAGCAACTTGATCTTAATATAATTGTTTGGAGAAGTGTTTTGAAAATATATATTAAATAGAAAAAAGTAATAAACAAAAATTCACATATTCAATTTTGACATATATAGATATATTTCCCCATAATTGATAATACAAGTATTTTAATCATTTTATAAGAAACTATTCTAATGAGTATAAAACATTTATAATATTTCACCAAATATCCTAAATAACGGACATACAAAATGACAGGAGGCATATACCAAATAGAGAGATGTTCTGAAGTGTAATTGACATAGTCTGGTTTTACTTATATGTCTAACAATGGCAAATGTTAAAAGCATTATTGGAAATATATTTGAGAAAACCTACAACAATTCAATTTATCTTTACTATTT
The DNA here is from genome assembly GCF_964194185.1 of Rhinolophus hipposideros. Taxonomy (NCBI): domain Eukaryota; kingdom Metazoa; phylum Chordata; class Mammalia; order Chiroptera; family Rhinolophidae; genus Rhinolophus; species Rhinolophus hipposideros. The sequence goes on from NC_138050.1 coordinate 58,453,370, forward strand.
TAAATATAAACATGCTGTTATACTAGGAAATATAAAAGTAAAAGTGAAAATATCAGTTTATAGTGTTCCAAATGAATGCATGTGATTCTTAATAATAATTTGCTACAATCTTTTATTCCTTAGTACAATGATTATATAAGATGACATAGTGTAGAGAAAACGTGAATATTGTATAATATGAACAAAAAACTAGAAATGTTGCGTTCTTGTGATTTCTTTTAGGGATTTTCATTTCTTTCGGGATGAAGATGCTTTAAATTTGCATAATATTTACACAGAAACTCCAAGTTTAAAATTCCAGTTTAGTTCATGGTCATTCATTTAACCAATATCCATACTGCATGCCATACAGCACTGTATGAAATGCTGGGAGCCAATTTGGTAAAAAGTAAGATTTCTTTCTCAAGGAGTGTATGTTCTAGTAAACAAGGGAATTTTAATACAGAATGATACTTTTTTGATGAATTTATGCACAGGATGAAATAGGAACCATTGCAAGGGAAATACCCTAGTCCAATGTGACTCTAGAGAAGTTTCCCTGAAGAGGTAATATGAACAAATAATTTTAAAATATACCTTACTTGGTTACTTTTTTTTTTTTTTTTTTTTTTGTTTCTAGCAATAATTTTATTTTATCATTAATTATATTTAATAATGATTTCTTTTTTTTATTAATTAATTTATTTATTAGTTTCAGGTGTACAAAACAAGGTAATACTTAGACGTTCATCATTTATATCCCTCATACTGTGAACCCCCCTCCCCCCATCCACTATCCCTCCGACCTCACACTGAACCATCACATTATATATATACTTTACTGTGTTACTAGAGGTCATTCTTGTTTGAAGAGTCTATTTTTTTTTCTTTTTTAACTTTTTTTAATTGAAATTTATTGGGGTGATGATGCTTAGTAAAATTACATAGGTTTGAAGTGTACAATTCTGCAATACATTATCTATATATCATATTGTGTGTGTACCCCCCAGAATCAGTTCTCCTTTCATCACCATATATTTGATCCCCTTTATCATTTTCTACGACTCCTGTGCCCCCTTACCCTCCGGTAACCACTAAACTGTTGTCTGTGTCTATGGGTTTTTGTTTCTTTATTTTTTTGTCTTGTTCCTTTGTTGCTTTCAGATTTATATCCCACATGAATGAAGTTATATGGTTCTTGACTTTTTCTGTCTGACTTATACTTTGATTAAATTCATTTTCAAAAATTACTTCTTGTTAAAATCAATAAAAATCGATTCAGTGAAGGATCTTTTTTTTCCTCTCTTTTATACCATTATTCTAAAATACCCATCATCTGAACCATACACATCTATATATTCTCCTCCCTGGTAAAGGTAACGTTATAAGCAATGGGATACAAAATATTGTATCACTCCACATTTTGACTTGGAAATTACTTTGAGATGCTTAATGCTATATAAAATGATAAATAGCAATACACACACAAACACACACATATATATGTCTACATATATAATAGCAATGATATTAAATGAAAAATAAACAGTAGGAATAATAAATAAAGAGCTGCAAGAATTCCATTTAGGATTTGCTTGAGTGATCAAGAAAGAATACAGAATTTCAATCATTCTATTATGATAAGAATTAAACAAGTGATGAAGAATGTGGAGATATTTCTGGGGACTTGGTAACAGTATTAAATATTGAGTTATTTAGTGTTTGATTGCTCATTTGTTTGTTTGGAAAGAAACGGATTCAGAGGAGAGTGAATCATAAAATCATAACTGGTAGTCCAGTATACGAAGCAAATAAAATCAACGCTGCTTTTGGGAAGTAGCAATAAGGAGGTCAGAGTACCATGACTTCTCAACTCCTCTCTTCTCGTAGAGTTCCAAACAGGACAATTTGGATATCTCTGCCTACAAATATGGAAATGGACATTAACTGATTAGGATATGCCTGTGTTTGTGTTTTAGGGATTTGGAGTGGCATTCAAAGAAGTGCTTAGAAAGACTATTTCAGATATAGGATTAAGGGTGTATTGAAACAAAGATGGGACTAAGGATGCCAATTAGATATCACAAAAATTCCTTAAAATATCCTGAGAGTGCTGACAATGGGAAATTAAGAAGAAAGTCGTAAATTCTTGATAGTTACTTAGCGTTTGAAATTAGTTAAATAGAAGATTAAAATTTTATTTTGGGATACATTAACATAATTTTGAAAGTTAAGTGGATAGCTTAACCTAATATTTAGGGATAAACAACATCTTATCCAATCAGTCTGTAAATCTTAAAAAAGTGAAGGCAACTGTATGCTAGAAACACTAAGATAGTAAGAAGGCTTCCATCAAGCTACAAAATATTGATTGTTAAAGTTGCAAATGAATAAACTAAATGAATGAAAGAAAATGCTTGGAGAAAAAAAGCATAACAACCAACATCCTCTAAGCTACAAAATTAAAATTGAATTTTCAAGAGGAAAATAATTATATGAGTACTTTGACATTTTTTCCACATCTGCACCAAATAGCTTTTATCTTGAATATTTTCTAAATATGAAAATTGCTTGATAGAATACAAAATAGATGTAGGAGGAGAGTAGACGTTTTTATTAAAATAATTTATATGATTATTTTGTATATGATTTAATATACATGAAGTCATATTATTACAGGCTAATATATGTTATAATAATTATCACACATCATGCTTTTCTTTAAATTCCTATTTAAACATTAACTAATACTAGAGTTTTGTGTGTTTTTTTTTTAATAAATATTGAATTCCAGGGGCATTAGCCTGCACAAAACGTAAAATTTAGGACTATGCCAACTTATATTTAAGACAAAAATACATCTTTTAAGTATTATCAACAACAAACTAAAAATAAACTGTAAAATCAATTTTAAAAATTGAGTTCCCATAAAGGCAAACTATTAGTAATAAATGCTGTGTAATAAAGAACAGTGATGGATCAGAAAGTGGAATTCACAAAGGAAATGTCAGCAAACCAATTTCATAATATTTGAATTCCTCAGTCTGATACAGGATATAAACACAGGTCACTGTGTGGAAAGGAAATAGTCAATTTTAAAGAGACACAATGTTTTACAATACTTTGCTCTGAATCCCAAGCCATATTGAGAGGAAAGCATGGCTACTTGGAGAGATTAAATGTGATCAAGGTAGATGGAAAAGGGTTTAATTTCCCCAAAACCAACCAAGAGGGTAAAAGATAGCTGAACAATTGCTGTGGTGGAGGACCCAAGGGACTTACTGTTGTATTGGAACTGGACTGAACTCCTAGAATTTGTCAGGATGAAGTATATACTGTGTCCCCAAAGAACAGAACTGACATAGTGTCATCAGGGTTCTGTTACTAGGGCAATCTGAAAAGGGGAGGAATAACATCAGGAAGAAGCTGGAGATTAATGTTGGATTCATAGGGACTGGAGAAGGTGGTAAATCACCACAGGTGGAGTTGCAAGGAAAGTCCAGGGACACTATATTTGAGAAGTTCCAAACAATGAGCGTCTCCAAAGAATCCACAAAGTCACCAATGATAGAAGAAGCCAGCTTACCACATAGGTCCAGAGGCCATAAAACCCACTCATAAAACTCCCAAGAAAGAAGTTTCTGTTCCCCTATTCTCTGTCCTTCCTTAGTTCCAATACCCATATTGGATCTGAAGCCAAGGTAGGAATTATGAAAATAGGAGTGGGAAGGAGAATTGAACCAGATATATTCCTTTCCCTGAAGCAGAGGAGTGTCTAAAATATGTCCCAACAAAGAAAGGAATCTACACCGAGTACAAAGTCACAGTTGTTCATTATTATGACCCATTTTTGTTGAAGTCACTCAACATTTGTTGAGCCTCGCCGATATTGTGTACATAGAAATCATTATATAGATTTGATATTGGACTTGCAAAATCTGACATAAACAGATGGTCTATTATGCATTAAACACAATTAAAACTAAACCATTTAAATTAAATGGTAATTAAAAATCATATCATTACTGATTCTACCATTTAATAAATCAAATATTTTTATGTGATAGATTCAGAACACATTTACATTTTTCATTTATTTAATTACTCAACAAAGAATTATTCAGCACTTAAGTATAAGGGTATTCTCTCCAGGAACTGAGGTTAAAGCAAGGAATAAAACAGACAAAATATATTCCTTCATGAGTCTTAAACTGTATTGGGTGAAATTGTCAGGGAGTGAAACAATTGGAAAAACAAAAAAATCAGAATAAGAAGATTGTGCCTGAAAGAAAATATAAATTTAGATCCAGTGGTATAAAGTAACATTTGAGCAGAAACCAAAAAGATTTGGGAAATATCACGTTGATATGTAGGAAACAGCATGCCAGAAAGAGATGCAAGCAAATGCCAATTCTGAGACAGAAGCAAGCACAAACTGTGGAACCCAGGCGTCCTGATAAGGACTGCAGATTTATTCCAAAGAAGGCAGGAACCAGCCCAAGAAAGCTAGGAAACCAGTCCTAGCCAAGGAATGGCCTTTATTTTCAGGATTATTCTGGCGATTGTTTGAAAAGTAGACTGTGATAAGAAGCCTGGAAACAGACCAGCTAGAATACTAAAGGGAGAAATTAGGGAATTGAGTCCAGTTTGGCAGTGATATAGGTGTTAAGAATTTGTCTGACTGTATGTATCTGAAGATACGGTACTCAGTTTTTGCTGATGTTTGACTTTGGTAAGTGAGTAAATGAGAGGGGTCAAAGAGGAAGCCAAAGGCTCTTGTTTGTTGAATGGAGGCATCACTTGCAAGTAGAAAACTGTGGGACAAGCTGGTCTGAGGAGAAAAAGCAAAAACATGTTTCTGGACTTAATTATGTTTGTTATATTTATTATATGTCCAATAGCAGTTAGAAGATATGCATTTTTTTCTAATTTAATTTCTTTCTAAGAAATAGCAAGACCATGTAGATTAATAAAAACAGATGTTAGTTTTACTAATAAATTAAGTCAATTGATGCAAAATAATTATGGATTCCATTACTGAATAGAAAGAGCTTTAAAAAGTTTAAAACTATAGGATAAACTAGAATATATATTCATGCCCCATACTCTGTTATTTAATAGATTAGCCTAGACTACTTACATGCATTTTGTTGTTGTTTGTTTGTTCTCTGATGCTTAATGCAGAGCATTTAAGTAATGCACAATTACACTCTTTCAGAGACTCTATACAACTTAGTTCACATGTGGAAGACACACTGAGAAGTAATTGGTGATGCAGAAATAAGGGAAGATGATAATTACTACAACTCTACAGGAGTCTAAACCTACAAGCAATATGACTGTGGAGGCTGACATTTAAAGCCCTGGGTAATGTGCCCATTACCTGCCACTCAACCACTCAGTGGCTGTTATTCTGAATCTTGCAATAAGTAGATGTCAAGACAGGACTAACTGAGCTAGGGTTTTATTAGGACAAGTGCCTGTGAGAGAGTAAACAGCGAGGCTAGTGAAGTAAGGTCAGAAACTGAATGAAGAAGAGAAGGAGGGAATGTGGGTCATGTGCCATTTAAAGAAGTTTCAGTAAGGCCTTCATGAAGTGCTTGAGCTAAGGTTGGATGTCAGGGTTGTCTCCTGTCTCCCAGAAATGTGTCTGCCTTACTATTCTTGCAATACTCCGTGTTTGAGTTGGGTATCCACAAGAGTTGTGGCCTCAGCACAAATGCACTGACGAATTTCAAAACCCAGTAACTGGAGTCCAACGCTAATGATGTCCTGCAGTTGGAGATGAAAACATGATATGATGAAAACCCCTAGCTCCTAATGCTGTCACATTTCTCACAGGCTGAGAATGCCAACATTAAGGCACCAGCAGATTTGGTGGTTGGTAAGGGCCTGCTTCCTCATTCAGAGCTGATTTTTTTTTTTTTTTTTTTTTTGCTGTGATCTCACATGGCAGAAGGGAACTAGGGAGCTTTAATAGAACCTCGTTTATAAGGGAAATAATCCCACTGACCTAATCACCCCACAAAACCCCTGTCACCTTGAGGTTAGGATGTCTACAAATGAATTTGAGGGAGACACAACATTTAGTCTATTACACTTATTCACGTGGATTATTTTGAAATTTTCCATGCCTTCCCCCGTGATACCCAGAAACCCAGGCCAACTGGTACGGGCGGCTCTGTAATATAAAACTATAATCATATTGGTTAAAGGATAATAATAAAATAATAATAATAATACGTATTTAATATTAGGTTTTTGTATTGAGAGGTATACCTTTTAGGAATTAACATATTTAACTTGTTTATGGGAGGTTCTGTTATCACCATAAATATTTTACAAAGGAGGAAGCTGAGTCACAAAGAAGTTATGTAACTTCTCTGAAGTCACATAGCTAGTGAATTGGAGGAGTCAGTTTTCCAAACCAGGCATCCTGAGTTCAAAGAGCAGACTCTTAACCACTATGGTATTGGTATAACCAATGTGGGTCACGTGCACATATGGTATACCACATTGGTTATACCATATGTGGACTCTTAACCAACCCAAAGGTTGGTTATTTTTTGGGTTTTAGAGCATTAAGAAATGATTCAGAGAAGCTGTTTACTTAAAATGTGAACTTAAAATTTCTATACATATCATTTTGACTATAGCAAATAAAATTAATTATTTCCCTAACTTCAAAATGTCATAGCAAACCATTCTCAAAATATTCTACATCATACTACCAAGAGGAATAAGAATCACATATTCCAGTAAACAGAGTTGAGCCCAGGAGAAAATAAGTTTTTTGTGGATTTTCTAATGTAAACTTGGTTTTGGTACTTTGTCTGGAAATAGCTTTGAAAATGGTTTATCAATAGCAACACAATTCACTCACTGTGGTGAATGATTATTGTAACGGTTTATGAAAATCTGTATCATACCTTGTCTGTAAACAACACGACAATAAAGCACTATACCCAAAGAGTTTTCTGTATCCTTGATAATTATAATGCTTTTTATACTAGGTGTGTAAATTACCATTGATCTTTGCTCTGAAAAAGTTACTAAATCTTAAGAAGCCCATGACAGGGTATAAGGATGGTTCTTGTGAAGTTTAATGTGTAACAGTTCATTGAGTAGCTTCTACTTTAATAGGAAAAAAAAATAGTTACAAATATGGCCAATTCAAACCATCTTAGAAAAAAATTATCATTTAGTCACTGATAATATTGGAAAGTATGAAAACTTAGAAAGTTATAAAATCAGGATTTGCCTAAATCTGTTCACTTGCTAAGAAAATTATTCCAAATATACTGTTTCTTTTGGTATATGAATTTATACCCATCTCAACAATAATTTTAATCAAAATAATTGCAAACAATCATAAGGTTCATGAAAATAAACCAAGGGCTCAAATCACATAGATTTGGAGACATAGGGGATTTGACAGGGACTTCCTAAGGGCAGACCATGGTGAGAAAATTATTGTGGATGAGAGACTCAGTCTTAAGTATAGAGGCATTCCAACCCCCACCCCAACCCCACCCCCAGGCAGTTTTTGATTTTTATTGCAAATGCCTTTAGAAGGAATAATGAATTAATCTATGAATATTATATAAGGATTTACTATATCAGAGGTTTCTAAGACATTCACTTTTAAAAGTGCTGTGAAAAATATAAAGACATCCAAGCATGTAAGTTAAGGTGAACTGGAGAGGATTCAGAAAGAAAACAGGGCCAATATGAAAAAGGCATAAGTACACTGGGATAGAAGTGATCAGATATAGTGATGGGTGGCCATTCACACAGTTTATTCAGAATTGTTTTCCTTAGAAACACTCTGCCACAGTTGCCTGATTTAACTAAAAAATAAAACTAAATGAATGAGCGGTGTACTAAAAGGATAATTTTACCGTTTACGGTGTAAACTCCCTTGAAATATAAGGTTCATAAGGAAAATCACCATCTCCATCTTATTTACTTTGATATTCCCTGTTCCAGGTTGTAGAATGAAAATGAATAGTTATTCAATAAAATTTTATTGACCGACTGAAGACATACTTTTTCTTTGTTGATTTCAGATGAAAAGGTCACAATGGTAAAGGTCCCTTGAAAATGTCATTTTCAGTCTATGATAATACTCTATATCAGTGTTAAAGAATTGGTAGCACATCATTTACAATATCTATGTAACTCCATTTCATGCACTATATCTTTAATGAGATAAAGAATATATCCTGTCTAGGTGATGTTTAGGTAACAGAAAATGTCACTTTCTAGTAGTCTGTAACTGGAACAAACAACACTCTATAAGATTTTCTACTTTTACCTGAAGGAATATGACTTCTGTTCCATTAGGTGTATCCAAGTTATCCAACAAGGATAGTCAATCCTCATTTCAGCAACGCTATCAGAATTTTTTTTCTTCCAGAGTATGCAGACTTCACTGCCTCATTTTTAAGGGACTGCTGCTTTGCCAGCCCATTTAATTCTCTCAGCTGATAATACAGAAAATCGTAAGTGAGCTTTTGAATAAACAGAAAGCCCTTGCTCTTCGAACATTTAGTTTCCAGTCTTTATAATGCATTGATACTGCCCTAGGTTACTGTGGTATTTCATTGAATCCCTCGGTTTCTTATTAATATTTAACTTAACAACAAAACTGGAGCTCCCCACCATTACCTAATGTCCATCAAACAGGACTGATGAAACCAGGAGGACAGAAATCTCTATATCCTCATATCAAAACACAGTACAGAGCTCAAGAGAATGTAAATAATATCCAATAGCAAATTTTCTTAACACTCCTTTCTTCTCTACTCAAATGTTTTCATTTTATAACTACACCAAAATCTTTTCCTTGCCAATCACTCTCCCTGTAATTTTATAGTCTGTCCTACTCTCTGGCTTTCTTTCTTTTTCCTTCTACCTATCCTTTTCCATATTCTTAGTCATGACCCTCAATGTATCTTTCCAACATAGACTTGCCCTTTTTCCGTCATCCCTCTAATATTACATCACAAATAATCTTGGATCCAAATTGAAAAAAAAAAAAAAAAAGCAAATAACAGTGAAAAGACTGCCTTGTTAATGAACTTCCCCACCACCACCATTTAAAAAAAAAAATAAGATCCAAAATACATTAGACTCTTCTAAGTGTTATACATATAGAGTTATTATTATTGAATCATCACCATCACTATTCTCAATTCATCATGAAAATTTTAGAGATATAAAAACTAAGGCATATAATTTGTCCAAATATGCTACTAGTAGAAGCAAACTATAAACCCCAGCAGTCTGACCCTAGAGAGCACCCCCTAACCCTGTTCTCCTTGCCAACGAACAGGGTGATCATTCATCTCTCTTACTCACTATGACCTCACACGTTTCTATATACAGAAGATAATCAGTGCAAATTTATAGAATGAAGATAAACCTATACATTCTTTCTTTGTTTCTGTAAGATGAAAAGAATAACAGGAATGGAAATTATCTTTTAAAAAGATAACTTTCAGCCTCTGAAAATACTCTATATCAAATATTAGCAGGAAAACTTAATAGAGATAAGATAGGGAGAAAAAGAAAAAGAAGGTCAACGCTGATTCTGGGATTGTATTCCATAAATATCTACATCTAACAATATCAAAGGAAACATATTATTATGGGTTAAATTGGGTTCCTCTCTAGTACCTCAGAATATAGCATTATTAAGAAATAGCATGTTTACAGAGGTAATGAAATTAAAATAAGGTCATTAGAATTGGCCCTAGCCCAATATGACTGGTATCTTTATCAAATGAAAAAATAGACACAAAGACAAACATTCACGGAGGGATGATCATGTAAAAACACAGGGAGAATGCAATCTACAAGTGAAAGAGCTCCTGTAGCTACCAGAAGCTAGGAGAGCAACGTGGAAACATTTTTCCTCACAAACCTTGGAAAGAGCAACCCTTCTGAGACTTCGACTTTGGACTTCTAGCATCCAGTCCGTGAGACCATCCATTTCTATTATTTAAACCACCCAGTTTGTGGTACTTTGTTATGGTCACTCTGGGAAACTAATACATATATCATTGGGAACATAATGATAATCCTTTCCTCCCTGTTTTTGAAATGCTGAATAAAAGTTCATTCAGGCCAAGTGAGGGGCACAGTTTCAACCAGCATGTGCTGAATTAAACTCCTTTACGATGAAAGCAAAAAAAAGAAAAAGAAAAAAAAATGTATCTGTTGCCAAGTTTATGTTTCCTTGTTTGCTTACATTATTACCATTCTCTTTACTCTAGAGCTTTCAAAAAAAAATCACCTTGAGTTTACCCAAACAAAACGGTCCCAAATAGTTGGACAGTTCATTGAAATGGCCACTTTGGGTGAAAGGAATGAGAATTTGTTTGGATAGATTTTTCTTCTGAGTATTTAAAAAATGAAAAAAAAAATAATTGTGTAGTCCTTTGAGACCTCAACTTATTTGATAAAATTCTTAAGAGAAACAAAGTAAGGGGGAGGGGAGTGGTAGATTAGGGTAAAGGGGATCAAATATATGGTGATGGAAAGAGAACTAATTGGGTGGTGAACACACAATGTGATATATAGATGATGTATTACCAAATTGTACACTTGAAACCTGTGTGACTTTAGTAACCATTGTCACCCCAACAAACTTTAATTAAAAAAAAGTCAGAAATAGTATTATGAAACTATCTTTAAATAAATAGCATGTTCCATTTAAAAATACAACTAACATCAAAAATAAATGAATAATAAAAACCATGCAGAGTAACTATTTGAAGAATGTTCATATATTCCCACCAATAACATGTAAGTCTTTGGCTCATAAGTCCAATCACCTAGTTGTACCTTCTGGGAAAGTTATAGCTGGAGAAAACTTTGATAAAAACAAGCTGCCGATATGGACAGAAACATGCTCTACGATAAAAAGAAAGCATATTTTAGAAACAGATGATAATTATTCTTTTCCTTACATGCCCAGCAACAGTTTTGCTGAAGTGCTAGGACTTTTTAAGTGGGAACCAAATTAATCTTTATTAATCCTTGTCATTGTGATTGCATAATGTCTAGATTCGAATGTCTGATGTGTGACACTCTCTTTCCTCTTCCTCTGGCAATCAGAAGTGTGAAAATAAACCTTACACTTTAAAAGAAACACTGAGTTTCAAAAAAAAAAATCAGATATGATCATCTGAGCAGAAAAGAAAAAAAAATGCTTTATAGAAGAAAAAATATACACTATGTCAGAGTTACAGATGTGTTCTTTTATGTTAATATATGCATGGCTATATGTCAGGGCTGTGAAAATAGGTGGCAAAACAAGAAAGCAGGTGATCCAATGCACACAGAGAAATATTAAAAAGTTTGCTCATTTGAATTTTTTGAGAATCTCTCTTTAGAGCTTAATTAATACCTTTAAAATTACTTCATCTAATGATCTGTGTGCATACTCCCAATTGAAATCACCAGTAGGTGTTAATTAGTGAATAAGGTCAAGCTCCATAATAAATAAATGTAAGCACAAACAGGCAGGACTCGCCAAGCAGCTTCCCCCTCAAGGACGAGTTTCCTGCCATTCTAGGTGCTTTCACTTGCTAATGGGGTTCCTCTGGATCATGTATGAATGGATTTCCTGCCCACAGGAGCCACGTACACCAATATTTAGTTCATTTTATGGTGTCAAATTAGACAAATCCCACAGTGTTTAGTCATGCTTCTCTAAAATTGGATTCTCATCTCATTTCTGAATCCCAGACCTTACACATTGACATCTTAGCACATAACCAGGCTCTGTCTCACCTGCCAAATTTCATTCTGACCCAGATCCCAAGCACAGGTTGTTAAAGCGCTTTGTGCACATTCCTAATATCCTACGTATCATCTTTAAGGATTATGGATCTGTTTATTTCTCTATTTTTTTCCGATGTCTTACTACTTTCTGATTTATAGGAGTCTTGATATAAAAAAAAACAAAATCATCAGCCAGTACATTACTTTAAGATTAGAGATTGTGTATCTATGAGAAAGAGTAACCTATTAGGTCATGTTATTTGCCTAAATTCCCAATTCAAACTTTGCGTTTAAAAAAATAGAGGTGTCAGTAACCTGGAGTCCTAGCAAGGTCACCGTCCTGTGGAGAGGAGACAAAAGAGGTAGCTGTCCCAACAGGAATGTGAAACCGTAACAAGTAGTAGATTTTGGCAGCAGGGATGTTGGCATATGTAGCACCCACCAGAACCTGCTGAATTGGCATGATGGGCAGTGTCTTTATTGTGCACCAGTGGTCAGTGGGTGGTCAGCAGCAAGACTGGGGTAACAGTCCAACAGTGTGATGCTACTCCCACTTTTTGGTACAGAAGTGGCCAGTTTAATTAGAGATTTCAGAGGTGGAGCAAATAGGCACACTTGTTTTAATTATAATGGGCCAGGTGTGGATGAGAGGCTGGCTGAGGTAGAGCTGTACCTTTTGGGTATACTGCATGAATGATCCATGATATAGCATATGCTCTGCATCATTTCCTTTTATAAAACAAATACTCCTGAATTCAGAAACACATCTAGTTCCCAGGATTTTGGCCACTGAACTGAGGACCTCTATCCCACTACTCAAATTTCCTTTCCCTTTTCCACTGTATGTCTTTCCTTCCCTTCACAGACAAACTCCTTCAAACTGTAAATAACTGGGTATCTCCTTTTTCTCTTCTCCAGCTCACTCCTATTGTGCCTAAATCTTTTCCTACCAACTAGATTGCCGTCAACCCAGTTAACAATGTCACCAATATCACCATTGTGTACACTTATACTTTACTTTTGCCACGACGTAATAATGCATGCATTCACGTTTGGTCCCAGGTCTCTCACCTTTACTCTATAGATCTTACCCTAGGTAACCTGCTCTACTCAAGACTTCAAACTTTGCCTGATAGCTCCCTGATTTATAATTTTATGTCATAAGGAAACTCCGACACACCTTTATATGCAACCTTTTCCCCTATACCTCCATAACTTCATAACTCCATAACTTCAGCATATTCAAAAGCCAAGTTCATGATTTTGCCCCCTCAACTGATTCTCACCCGATGTATCATTTTTCAAGAAGCATAATCATAATCCTTCCAGCTCTATTTATCCTTCAGCTATAAATATATCTGAGCACTTATTACCTCCCATAGTTTACATATCACTGGTTGGCTTTATCCCCTAAATATTGTTTCCACCCATATCCTTCCCTATGTTCCCATGGCCCCTCCCTAATTAGTTAAAATAATGCTCATCGAGAGCTTATAAGGTGCCAAGCTCCACAATGATTTCTTTATGTGAACTGTGTTATCTAATTCTCACAGTAAACCTATCAAGCAGATACTATTATCATCTCCATTTTACACATGAGGTAAGTGGGGTTGGGCGATGTTATATAACACCTCAAAGCTAAGTAGAGACAACTCTAGCTTTTGTAAACCTAAAGTGCAATATTCTTTCAGGCACCAGTCTTGTTGAACTTTGCTTATTACCTGTATAGCTAGACTGAATTCCTAATTGACCTTACCATAACATTGTTAGTTTATTTCTTCTGAAACATTCTCCATCATTCTTTTATTCAGACCTTATAGAGATTTCTTTTTGGTTTCTAGGTGAAAGTCAAAGTTATGATTAGAAACCTACAAGTCCCTGTTTGATCTGCTCTGGCCCCTCCCCAACTTCACAGAACACCAACTCACTGTTTCTATCTTATTCCCTACTCCCTGCTCACTCTTAAGTACCATTCACACAGTTGTTTTTTTTTTTTTTTCATTCCTGACATTTTGTTAAACTTTTGATTATACACAACACTGTAAAATACAAGAGGGCGAGAACCCATATCTATTTTTTCTCCCCCATGCCTAGCACATGTTACTTAATCAATAGTTGTCACACATATGTCTTGTTTTAACAATAATATAATTAAATTATATGATGCTACCGTAACATAATGCACACCATTATTAACAATATGAGGAACTGGAATAAATTAAAGGGGTGAAAAAAATAAAGGAAAAAAAAGTAAAATTACCCATTGATCTTTATCTAGAAAGGACAATACTTTGTTACATTTTCCTCACTATTTTGTCATTGAATTATATATCACATTTGCATACAATTTTAGACTATAGTTTGTTTAATAGTTTCTTCAAAATGTTTCTCATATCAATAACAACTTTAATATTCATTATTTTAATGGCTACATACTATTCCATTGGGTTTATATTCTGTGATTTATCAAACATTCCTGAAATAATTGGCTATTTAGATTGTTTCCAAGTCTTGTCAATATAAATAATGATCTAATATACATCTCTGGATATAAAGCTTTTCTTCTGATTTTATTTTTTTAGAATAGTTGCCTAAGAGAACAATCAGTGAATAGAAGAGTATATGACCCTTTAATCATTGTGTACACTTTTTGCCAAGTTGTTTCTGAAATGGTTTACCAATGAATAGGAAATCCACATCCATTCACTTGCTAGAATTAGTTTCCCTGCATTAATGTTAAATCATTACACCCTCCTAAATATGATATTGATGATTAATGTGCTTCTTTAAATGTATTGATGATGGTTTACTTAAAATAAATTCTTATCTACATGACCTCATTTTTATTTTTGTATTTATTGATACATATGTGTGTATGTATATTTAGATATATTAGTCTGTATATTTTTCTAATATGTAGCTATTTATTCCATAGATATTATTAGATACAGATTTACATATGTATCTATATTCATATGTCTCTATATGTATGGATGTCTTTTTATATAGTTATTGAAACAGATATGGATGTCAATATAAATAAATTCTATGTGCCTGGAAGTACATTACTAGCTTTGTCACATGAGTCACATTTTTGAAATACTTGCCTCAACTATGCTGCTTTATGGGGAAAACTCATTTGCTAGCCATGCTTTCCCTAATCTTCTGGAAGACTTCAAAGATTTAAATTCAGATGAAGATTTCTCTTTATTTGAAGATTCTTCTTACAAATTACATCAAGTAATCTTAGGCTCATTGATGCAGTTTCTTTATTTTGTAATAAGTATTTAGCACACATTTTTTGAGTGTGAGGTTGTTTTGTTGTTGTTGTTTGTTTGTACTTACTGAATTGCAAATATAGGTACCTTATTTAGATTTTAACAAGGCAGAGGATGTTAAAATGATTTATGTTCACCTTGTGTCGGCAGTTAATCTTATGTTGTCCTAAAAACAGGTATAAACCGTGTGCTCTATTTTTTTTCCCACAATGATTTTTCCACATTTCCACAATGATCTTCTGCCCTACAATTTTGAACTTCACTTTCCTACGGACAAGTCACTGAGCCAACTGAAATGAAAAACTGCACAGTAGCCGAGGTCTAATCATTCCTAAACGTGTCAGGATTTTCAGCATGTTTTTCATGAAGAAATAAAAAGTAACAAAGAATATCAAAACTGTTTTTGAGGAGTGTATCAAACACCTAATAGCTCAGTTGTTTTTTCTTTGGTTGAAATGAGAAAATGCTAGTGTTTACAAAAATCATATCTTTCTAAGTAAAATGATAAGCAGAAGTCAACAAAATCACTAGAAAGTGAAGACTTACGTAACGCAGATAATTCAAATAGTTTTTGTATTTCTTAGTTTCTTCCCCATATCAAAAGCATTCTGATATATATATATATATATATATATATATATATATATATATATATATATATATATATATATTAACTTGATGTTGGCACTAAAAGTTTCACACAAAGTTTATACACGTTTTAGTATACAGTGATTTTCTACTTACTTAATTCACCACTTTACCCTGACCCAGTTTTTGACCTGCAGTAGTTACTTACTAAATTATCCTAGAACTCACATCCTTACCTAAAAAACAAACAAACAAACAAAAAAAAAACCCTACAAATTCTAATAAATGTCTTCTCATAATTTACAGGGCACATTGTTTCTTCATCTGTTCACTACTCTTCACTTTATGCAATGTAAAATAGTGCATATTTATCATATGTATATATATATATATATACACACACATATATATCTTATACATACATATATATAAAATAGATGCTACACCTGCAAAAACTTCTATAAGTGAAAGATTATACTATTTAATAAATAGAGCTGTTTCAGTTTATTTAAAATTAATCTAACCCTCAATGTCAAATAACAGACATAGAAGGTAGAGAACATAATTCAAAACGAATTTATGTAATATATAAATGTACATTAAAATAAAAATATATTTTAAAGTATAAAATATATATTTAAAACTATATTCTTGAATATACATTTGAAAATTGTCAATAATATATTTATATATAACATATATAAACATCTTTTTCATGACTACTTTTCTCAGAATTAGAAGAAATTCCATTATTACTTTTTCATTCTAATCAGCTGATTCTCAATTGCTTCATTTCACAGTCTATTTTCTATGTTCATGGAGAGGAGGTATATTGCATAGGAGTATAAAGAACTTTAAAGAACAAATGCTGTCAAAATGAAATTAGTTGCATTCTTTAGAGCATGACTAATATTTTTGGGGGGAGGGTGGCAAAGCAAAATAATAGACAAATACTTTCTGAAATTAGTATTAGTATTAGTCCACCTTTACGGAATTATCCACGTAAGTATTATGTCCTACAGTTTTTTTCTTGTGGCTCTAGTTAATAGAAATTGTAACTTGAAGTATATTTTCTCCCTGTGACTTTTGGTATGTTTCTTAAGAATTTAAGATGTAGAAAATGTAGACAAGCCAATTCTTTAGTTTGTAAAGAATGCAAACAATACAATGAAATTAAGAGAAAATAAATAATCTCAATTTAACACTTACTCTGTAAGCATGCATTTTGTGAATAGCTGTTTGAATTATCAATTAACTAACATTAATTGGAAATCCACTATGGAACATGCATGGTAAGCACCGAAAATGGCTAATGCATAGTAAGATTGCTATTCCCAAAGGCCACTGGCTTATACTTTTACGGGGGGAGATAGTTGTAAATACAGTTGAAAAAAAACAATAAAAGGGATAAATGCTGTAATGGAGTTTTATGCAGAAAGAATAGAAACTTAAATGCAGCACAGATAAATATACCCAAGGAGTTAAAAAAATCAGAAGTGTGTAAGGAAGGTACAACTTAGGCTCTGTCGTAAAGAATTAATAAACTTTATAACAGTAATTTTTGTCAGTGAAAGCAAAAGGATATTATAGCTAGATGGAAAAAATAAATGATCCTAAAACTTTCCTAAGCAAACATTTTCAGTACAATGTACTACATACTTTTGGCAGTTTTAATTAACCACATAATTTGAAAACAATCATTAACAGCTTTTGATGTAATATGCAAGTATGATTTGCTTGCATACAAATTATAGAAAAAAATTAAATAAAGCTCCAATGATTCAAGCTCTTGTTAAGTCAAAATTGTAATTATTTCAGTTCAGACCATTATAATTCTTAGGTAAATTGTTTTTATTTTTGTTTGTCGTTTTACATAAAACTACTGATTCACAGAAAAAGGAGGAACTCTAGAATCAGATGCAAGGGTTTAATTAAACTTTGCTGCTTACTGGGAGGTGAACAATCTATTCATCTCTCTGATTATGTGACAATCTCTGACCTTCTTTGCCTGCTTATTAAATTGGGGATAATAAGTGACTCCTCCTGGTTTTTGTGAGTTTCTAGGCACAAGTCTTGGCCCATGTTAAGCCATCAATTACCATTGTTAGCTTTATTATTCTAATCATCATCTTCATCATTATCATCACTACCACCATCACCATCAGTATTTTCAGGATAATCATTTAGGAAGAATGCATTTGGGTTAATATTAATGAATGAAAAAGAAAAATTTTGTATTTTGAAAAACAGCAAAATTAACTTAATCTTTCATTTCTTGAAGAAATCCGTCACAAAAGAATAAGAAAATAATTTGTTTGTCTCAATCTTTTTCAAACAAATTTTACTTTTGTATGAAAATTTTATTCAAAATATGCTTATTTTTCCTTTTGGCTTTTCTTCAAACCGCTATAAAACATTGTCAAATATATTTTATAAGCAAATAACTCATATTTGGAGATTAATACATTATTTTTATTATTTATAAATCTATCCTGAACAAAGACCATCAACATGTTCTGTACATTATAGTTGATGCCACATTATCTGTAGGGTTAAAATCAGGGAAGAATTGCACTAAAATAAAATTGTGTTTGCTTTGAAATGACCACTATTCCTTCTTTTCTCATAATTGGAACAGAATATTAAATGCATGCACATGGGATAATGTGTTTCCTTTAGGATTTGGGAGGTAGTTTTGGTTTCAGAGAAAGAACATTGAACTTGGTGCCAGAAGATGTACATGTATTTAAACCCAAATCCGTCTCTGACACACTGTGGGATCTTCAATAAATCACTGAATTTCTCTAGAGTTCTTTTTCACCAATTGAAATTGAAATGATAAAACCAACCATTTGTTTTTGTTGCAGTGATAAATTGAGATAAAATATTTTGCTGATTGCTCTCTCATCTGAAAATCCAAGGTAATATTACTAATTGATATAGATGTTGTCACAGTTTAAAATAATGAAAATGCCTCTTGATTGAGTTAATAGGAGAATATATTTTCTAGCATTGGGGCACATTCTTCCCTTCCACTCCAGAAACAGAAACAGTGACTAATTTAGAATGATTATGTAAAATGTCTATATCTGAAGCCACTGCTTCATAAAAGCTAAACTGGTGTGTGTGTGTGTGTGTGTGTGTGTGTGTGTGTGTGTGTGTGTGTGTGTGAAGATAAGGGTTTTTCAAAATGTCTTATTCTTTAATGGCTCTCATCCACTAAATGGTATCTGCATTTGCTATAAATTGCATTTAAAAATCAAACCAAACCCTACAGTTCTTTTTTTTTTTCTTTACCTTCTTTGACATAGTGAATACAGTATAGTTAAGACATAGAGTTTTCAGTTGTTCTTGGAATTCTTTGGCAATGAGAGCTTCTTTCATCTTCCCTCCCATCTGTAGTGTCTCACCTTCCACCTTTCCAGCCACTATGTAATTATCATGTCCACAGACTGCTTTTCTTTTCTCCATCAGCTTTGACAAGAAGATGGATCCTCTCACTACAGAGTACATGTCATTGTTCATGAAGCACTGGCCCAACAGGAACTTAAATATTAATTGTGAAAAAAAACTGCATGGGGAAGGATCTTTGATGAACTAAAATTACTGTTATGCCATGATGTGAAGGGCCTTTAATTTTGCCATCTGGGTCTAATTGACTGGGAATGACTAAGATTGTAGCTTGGATGATTGGTGAACTTTACCTATGGACAATTAGCTAGAAAAAGCACAAGCTAGTTTGGAAAATTGTGAGGATTTCTGAAAATGAGGTGTCTGAATACATTCAGATTGTGGAGCCATTTTTCCATCAACAAGAAACATTTCTTGCACTGAACAGTAGCTTGGACTGCAATTAGGATTAGAGTCAATACATTTGGACCTAAATGGAGATTTCAGTATTTTCTAATGCTGAAACCACATCCCATGTCACATGATCTCTCAGTGTTTTCCCTGTCCCTGGTTCTCCTAACAGTTCCTAATACAACAAAAATAACATTTTGCCATATCTTTGGCAGAGGATGTAAATATCTCATCCGTGTGATTTAATATTCATTTCTGACAGAAAGTGAAAAAACAAACAAACCAACAAACAAAGAGATCATGAGTATTTATATTTTAAAGTTGAAGTTAATTGATTCTGGGTTTATTCATAAAAATCATTATTTACTTTAAAAAGAAGCACAAAGAAAAACTGAATTGAATTAAACCAATAGATGTTTTGAAACAATCAATTTACTAGAACAGGTATTAAGAAGAGAGTTATTAACCTGCTTTATCAAATACCAATCTGGTTACCAGTTTCATTCTTTTGATCTATTTCTTTCAAAACAGCTTGTTTGAACAAATACTCGGACATAGCCAAAGAATCCTGTGTCTGAAATTATATTTTATGATTATAATCAAAAAAATATTTTAAATTTAAATTCATTTTAATGCAAAATCTATGAAAAAAAGTTGTTTTCCTTAAGAACATTACCCGTATAGAACATTACACCTGAAATCTATGTAACTTTACCAACAACTGTCACACCACCAAACTTTAATTTAAAAAAAAGAACATTACCTTTAAGACTTTTTAAAAATCATAAACTATTGATATTCTGACCATTACATTAAAAATGTAATATTTAAAGTTTACATTTCTTTTATTTATTTATTTGTTTGTTTGTTTGTTTATCTATCTCAGGACTTCAAACACGAAAGGTCTGTGTGGAAAAATATTATACTGGATAGATTTTGTTTAACATTTCAAATTAGACACATTGATTATTATAATTTAGGTCTAACAGTGACCTTAGAAATCACCTATTTTAAATCCATTCTTTATAAAGACAAAGGAACTGAGACCCAGAAGTTTCTGTAACTTCACTACTTAGCATCACAGCTGCCTCCAGAGTTCACTCTCCTGAGAAGTCTAATACTCAACCCACCACAAGGAATCAGGAGCGTCACAGGCATACTCCCAATGTATTACTTACAGCTTTAAGATCAAGATCAAGGGTATTTTATGAACAAAAATAATTATAGAACAACGATATAAAAAAGTCAGCTTGGGGCCTCCAAGAATCAGCTGATCTTGGCACTGCAAATTTTAATGGAGTGAGGAAAACAATACATCATGTTCTAGAGGAAATATATTGGTGTTTCTTCTTTTAAATAACAGCTAAGACAACTGGTTTTGGTAATTCCTTATGAAGCCTCACAATACGTACATGAGTGAACAGAATTGGGTTTGACAAGTGTCTTGATAGCTAAATAAAGTTTTCACTCCTTATCCATTTTTGTTGGCATCCTATAGAAATGCTTATATATGTTGGTAAAATATATGTTTCTGTGATATATTTTCTGGACTCTGTGTTTCCATTCAACTCTTGAGATGGTGTTGGCATTGACTTTTAGAAGGAAAATAAGCATTAGGGGAACTATATGATATTCTGTTGCCTCTGTTTCTAGCCATGATAATGGTTCACATGTGTTGAAAACTGTCATTTCAAAAATAATAAAAAAAATGTAAAATATATACAGGTTCCCTAAGAATCATGTCAAAACTTATTTCCTTTCCATAGTTTCAGGATATGCAAATAAAATACTTTCACAAAGTCACTCCACTTTAGATTGCTGAAAAACCAGAGGTTGCTGAAATTTTCTCCCCATTGAGACGGTCAGTATGTTTAAAATGAGCATACCAACATCCCTTCTTCTTAATCATAAGTAGTTAATTAGAATAATGTATGTCTTGGAAAAAGATAAGTCATCCTGTCCATGGAAACATTTCCAACCCCTGGAAAAGCTATCCAAGTGAAGGATACATGGAGCATATAGATAATGCTTTCCCAATTTTATTTTTGCAGCATTAAAAAACAAACAAAAAAATCAGTATATTTCTTCTGAGCTAAACATTACTCCCCATGTGTCTTCTATACACTGCTATTAACCAGTAATAAGATATTCCATACACTGATATAAGGCTTCTATTTCTCTTCATGCCTGCCAAAACATCCTCTTTTAATAATACCCTAAAACAGGTCTTTCCTGTCCTTTCTCTTATATAAATGTATTCTTGTTCCTGTGTTTTATTAACATCACCAGTTCTGTCTCCTAGGCAAAAGATTAATTACTTGGCTGTAATTCACAGAAATGGAGCAGTAACAAAATTACTGAGGGAATATATCAGAATATCCATCATTGTTATATCACCGCTAAAATTCTTTAAAAGGAGAAATAAAGAAACACATTTTAATATGCTAGCATGCCCATATGTCAGGAATATGCACCTCAAACCTTTCTGAGAAGTGGCTGGGTAAGCAAAAGAGTATCAATAGGCAATAACTGATGCCTACTTAACACTGATAAATGGGTCTGACTTTATCATGGTGCCAACTCTTTAGTGAATATCTCTTTGTTGCTCATTAATTAAATTTGGGTTAGCTATATTTCTGTGAACCCTCAATAACTGGTGGGTGCTAGGGGAGAATCAAAATCTCACTTCTAATTAAACTTGTAATTGTGATTTGTAGTCATTGAATTTTTTTCCCCAAAAATGCTATGCCTGAGACCATGTTTTGTTTTCTAGCTTCTTTCCAGAAATCCATAACTCTCAAATACTATAATATAGCAAAGATTTATCAAAACATATTAGACCATTAATAATTATAATTTTAACCAAAGATTACACATAATCCAATTTGGTGTACCTGAGAGCCAAATTACAAACATAATAATGATAATAATAACCATGATAACAATAAGACTGGAGAATGTTAGCATAAATGAGAATCAGATCTCCCTGGCTTGATTAGCATCCCTCTCCCTCACTCTCTTTTCTTTTTCTCTTTTATTATCTCTCTCTTTCTAATCTTTCACCCTTAGCCCCAGCCCCTATTTGATCATGGCTTCAGTGAAGGTTGATGTCAGGTTTTCTGAAACTATCTCATTTTGATAATAAATGAGTGTCATCTATTTTTCTCTAATTGAGTTGTTCCATTCACTGTGTGAGAACATCACCAGAAACACTGATCAGGCAAATGTGAGATTATGGCATCCCAAGAGTGATGGGTTTGGGGAAAACTTCTATATCTGTTTATTGTTTCTAAATGTATGGAACTATTGTTCTCAAATGGGTCAATAAATCAGTTAGCCAGAAAGCATTTATTCTAATAATATCTTTAATCACACATAGGGAGAATATGGGGAATTCATTGAAATATTCAGAACTTAGTTTATCCTAAAATGTCTGGGATTCGTGTTTAAATAAACCAGGAATATTATATTAACAACTTGCATTAAGCCAGGATGGACACCAATGCTACCATCATTAATGGCAATTAAAAGTTATAGGAAATATTGTGTTCATCCTTTCATTTCATTTCCATTGCATTTGTTCTGAAGCTTTCAGTTTTAGTCACTTTTTTAAAAAATAAAAGCTTTGTTTGATTTTCATTTTATGTTTTCATAAATGTTAGATTTTTTAATTGAAAAAAATTAGATGATTGTAGATTTATGTACAGTTATAATGAACAATGCAGAGAGATCCTATGTACCTTTTACCCACTTTTCCCCAATGTTAACACCTTGAAAAACTATAGTACAAAATCACAATTAGAATATACTAATTAGACTTCCAATATTAATCAGCCAATATTAGATTTTCCCTCATTCATGTATGTATACAAGGTATGACAATTAAGTTAGCAAATCCATCCTAGAAAAAGTGCTACATACTTCATTGCTGAATATCACTAAGGTCACCGTCGAAGTACTCCTCTTGGGAAGATATGCACCGTCACCAGTGCCTAGCCCAACCTTCAAAGTAATTTTGGAATTGTTTTTCTTGAATGGCCATCAGAGCTGTCACTGTATTATGCTTGATAGCCTGAATGTCATCAAAATGTCTTCCTTTCAATATTTCCTTTCTCTTCAGGTAAAGAGTCTATCGGGGCCAGATCAGGTGAATAGGGAGGGTGTTCTGATAGTTATTTGTTTACTGGCTAAAGACTCCCTCACAGACAGTGTCATGTGAGCTGGTGCATTGTTGTGATGCAAAAACCATGCATTGTTGGTGAAAAATTCAGATCGTCCAACTTTTTGATGCAGCCTTTTCAGCACTTCCAAATAGTAAACTTGGTTAACTGTTTGTCCAGTTGGTACAAATTCGTAATAAATAATCCTTCTGATATCAAAATGGTTAGCAACATCATTCCAACAAGTTCTCAAACTTAATTGTCAGACCTCATCTGTGTGTCTGTGTGCATATGTATTAAGTTATATACAATGTTAGCACATGTAGGGGGGTTTGTGTATCCATCACTATAGTCAAGATACTGAAACAGTTCCATAAGAACAAGGATCCCTCTTGTTACCCATTTATATCCACACCCTTACCATGTTCATTGTCCCTATCCCCCAGAAAACTCTATTAGGTTCATATGTAAATGATATACTCTAATTTAAGACAAAGTCACAGAAGAGCTAATACAAATGCCAGATATGACTGAATACTTATGAAGACATAACACGTACCAAAAAGAATTACAAAATGTAGACATATATTTGTTTGAATTTGGGCTGTGTCAGTGAAACCGCTGATGTGAATTTTTCTAAAATTTATGTTTTTATGTCAAATATTAACTGTCCCTTAGGTTTCTTGAGATATTTTATAAAAGTATATATAGAAATCTAGCAGCACAGTTTCTGGCCTATGGTAAGTGTTCAGAGTGCAGTGACTATTAAAATTTGATCATTATGATTTTTTTAAGTGGAAAATATATTAACAAATTACATCAAAAACAATATTAAAATGAGGATATATATATATATACATATATATATATATATATATATATATATATATATATATATATATATATATGCATGCAAGATAGTGTACTTTTTTCAGTATAATCCATTAGAGAGTTTCCATGGAGATAGCAATGGTATGAGTAATATAAATACAAAGATAATATCCAAACTTCATTTCAATTTGATATGTAACGTTTTTATCCAAATCTTTTAAAATACCTATCAACATGCACAAAAATGTGTCCTATATTACATGTTTTTATAAAATATAAATAAAAATAAGTTATTGTCCATTGGCATCAACTTTACTTTGCTAGGAAGAACGGAAAATGATTCAGAACCTGATTTGAAAAACAGTGTGGCAGTTCCTTAAAAATTTAAACATAAAGTTAACACATGTTCCGACAATTCCCCTCCTATTTATATAATGAAGAAAATTAAAAATATATGACACCAAAACTTGTACAGAAATGTTTAAAGCAGTGTCATTCATAACAGGCAAAAGTGGAAACTCCATTGTCCAGTGATTGATGAATGGATTTACAAACATGGTATATATAGATAATGGAAGAGTATTCAGCCATAAAAAGGAATGGAGTAATTTTATATGTCGTGATATGGATGAATCTTGCAAATTTTATGCTGAGTGAAAGAAGAGAGATAGAAATGCCACATTTTATGTAATTCCATTTATTGGAAGTGTCTGAATGTGGACAAACCTATAGAGATAGAAAGTGTCAGGGTATATGATTATCAGAGTATGGGGGAGGGTTAATGGAGAGTGACTGCTATTGGGATGATGAAAATACCGTACAATTAAATAGTGGTGATTGGTGTACAACTCTGTGAATAATATTAAAAACCACTGAATTGTGCACTTTAAAACATGAATTTTATTGTATGTATTTCATATCTCAAAAAGGCTACACTAAAAATGACAATTGTTAGAGTGGTTATTATCAAAAATACAAGAAATAACAAGTGTTGGCAAGGATGTGGAGAAAACATCCTTTCTGCACTGTTGGAGGGGATGTAAATTGGTGCAGCCACTATGGAAAACAGCATGGAGGTAGGTTCCTCAAAACATTAAAAGTAAAACTACCATAGGACCCAGAAATTTCACTTCGGATATTTATCAAAAGAAAACAAAAACTTTAATTCAAAAAGATCGATGCATCCCCATGTTTAAGGCAGCATTATTTACAATACCCAAGGCATGGAAACAGTCTATGTCCGTTGACAAATAAATGGATAAAGAAAATGTGGTGTATATGTAAATGGAATAACACCAGCCATAAAAAAGGAATAAAATCTTGCCATTTGCTACATGGATAGACCCTGAGGGTATTATGTTAAGTGAAATAAGTCAGACAGAGAAAGACAAATACTATACAATAACGTTGATTTTTTTTTTTTAAAGAGCTTATTTTTTTTAATAAAAGAACAGATTATCAGTTGTCAGAGGCAGGTGATGGAGTGGATGAAATGTATGAGGGGGTTAAAATGTATAAATTTTCAGCTATAAAATAAGTAACTAACTCATGGGGATGTAATGTACAACACGGTAACTGTGGTGAATACTGTACGGCATATTTGAAAGTTGCTAAGAAAATAAATTTAAAATTTATCATCACAAGACGTAAAATTATGATTGTATGGTGATGGCTGTTAACTAAACTTATTGTAGTGATCATTTCACAATATATACAAATATTGTATCATTATATTGTACACTTGAAACCTAATATAATGTCATATGTCAATTATACCACAATAATACATGAAAATACAAAAGACAGTTGTGAAAGTAGATTGAAGTTTATGTAAATAAACTTGCATATTCTCAAGGTATGATATTTATTTTTCTTCTACTGATCCAATTATTTTATCTTATTTCATTTTACTATTATATTTATTTGCAAAATTATTTTCTATAAGTTGTGCTATCTGACCTTAACTGCATTATTTTTCTCCAATTAGCCAATGTTTTTTCAACTTTCTTTCCACATTGGTAGGTATGTTTTTTTCCTCCTAAATTTCAAGTTCAAATATAAGCCAGGGTCTCTTTTACTTCTATCTATTATATCACATGTATCTATCTACAAAGATTTATATAAGTGTCATATTGTTTTAAATATTTTAGTTTTCCAAGATGTTTTAATATGTGATTGAACATGAGCTACTTATTTATAGTTTCTAAATTTATCTCAACCGATCTTAAAAGTCATTCAGCATGGAATCACACTTATGATATACTGGGCATTTTTATGGATGTGGTTAAGATGGGAAGCACACATATTTAGAGAAAGCTGAAGCCACTGAAGGAAATTTTAACTTTTGCTTTTCATGGGCCCATGAGTACCCTTGTCTAAAGTCAGGGGCGAAATTTTACCCTT
Organism: Rhinolophus hipposideros; assembly: GCF_964194185.1. NCBI lineage: Eukaryota > Metazoa > Chordata > Mammalia > Chiroptera > Rhinolophidae > Rhinolophus > Rhinolophus hipposideros. The sequence continues at coordinate 58,480,203 of NC_138050.1, forward strand.
CCATTCTGCATCATTCATTACTGCTGGATATCCTCTCTATCCTCATTTCTCTTGTGTCTTTAACCACCCTCTTGGTTCCAAACAGGCATAACAGGGCGGCAGGGGTGGGGGTGGGGGTCTGTCCTGCCACTAATTCCATATGTTGCTGATGATGCTGAGTGACCATTACATGCATAGTCATGTACCATGTGAGAAGTTTCCATCACAGTGAACTTGATTCCTTTGTTTTGTAATTTTTGTCATTATTACTGAAGGGGAAGGCTTTTTGTTTGTTTGTTTTGGAATTATATTGAGGTATTTTGTTTAAATTGTTTAACTCTAGTTTGTATTTTCAGACTTGGCAAGACATAGGATCCCAGGCTAGAAATTATGAGCCTTAGGGATCTGAAAAGGAAAACTCTTCTACTCCAGCCATTACTTGCCAAAGGAAAGCAACTAACACCATACCCAGTCATTCGTTAGTGGATAATGAAAGGCATTTGAAACTCTGCAGTGATTTGGAGATTTGAAATTTACTTATGACCACTTAAGAACATTTATATCTGGATTTTAAATCAGTAAATGCTCATTTAGAAGAGATCTGCATATAAGCCACATAAAAATCACTGGGGATTAAAAACAAGCTGAATTATTTCATCTTTTATCTTAATGATAATCGCTTGCTTTATTTGTTTTTTTCTTACATCCTCATCCTTCATTCTTTGGGTTTATTTTCTCATCGTGGTGTGATACTGATAGGCTTTAGAAATTCAAAAATGCCATGTTTTATCAACTATGAGATATATAGATTTTCACACTTTAATATACTTGGATTCCAAATGTGTCCTACTATTGTCATTAACCAGGCCACAGACGGAACATATTATTACTGCTTTGCATTGATGTAGACGGCTGAGAGCTTGTTGGAGTGTCTTAACCTTTAACTCAGTTGTATACTTTTGGTTCCACATGTGGGATTCAATTGCCAATTAAAATATTTTCCAAAAAAAATCATATCATGAATCAGCATTAAAACAAAAAGATATTGTGTCCACAGAAAAGAATGGAACTCTAGTAGCAGACAGTAAGTTTGATTTCAGTGAAGGACGTATTTATTAATGGAGAAATAATTACAATGTTGTATTTTCTTGCAAAGCAACAAGAATAAATTTCATGAGACTTAAGGAAGTACGATATCCAGAAATTTGAAACTCTACTGCAGTTTGCTTGAAGTTGGATGACAAAATGAGCAATGGAGTTGATGCCAGGATAAATTGCCAAATAGTTAGAAATAGATGAAAAACAATTCACAGCAAAGAGGAGCTGGAGTGACAGATTTATACATCAAACAGGACTATTCTTAGGACTCAAGGAATTTCCTGGTTATGTTGAACAAAAAACAATGATGCAGCACTGCTTTAAGAAATACTACATCACTAATGCTTTTGATGACATAGCATGGTATTGTGTTAAAAAATATGACATTGATAATTCTGAGTCAAAAAGTGATTTACAAGACTTGTACTTTGACTAGAATTTAACATCTAACTGAAGTTGATTTTACTTACTTTTCTGTATGCTCAAGAGTGACATGATGAGAATTGATACCTACATTCTAAGAGTGTTCTTTCATTAAATATCATTAAATATTCTGTGATAAGCAAAAAATATATACTTAGAAACCTGTCTGTTTGTGACTTGTAATCTCAAATAACTATTGGTATAAGTACAAACTTGATTTGTAGGGCTTCAAGCCAGTGAACCCAGATCTAGTCTTGGGAGAGAAGTCAGGGGAAACTCAGCTAGGAGAGTGACAGTTGAGATGGCAGCAGAAAAATAAATGGGAATTAAATAGATAAGAGATGGGCAAGTATTCTGGACAAAGAGAACAGAATGTGAAAGGCCTCGTGGAAGGAGAAATATCACAAATCTGATGAAGTATTAAAATTAAACTAAAAAGACTTGACAGTAGAGATTGAAGAAGAGCCTTCCAGGAAGTGAAATGGAGAACTTGTCAGAGACTACATTATGTGTCCTTAATGGTCATGTTAAAATTGTATTTTATATGCTAGAGCAAAGAACTTTTATGTGATGTATGATACAACAAACTTGGAATTTTAACAGATCACTTGTAAAGAAGAGACTAGGGTTGACAAGAAAGGATATAGTTTGAATTCTTTGAAGATGATCAGAGTTTTTCTCTGATGAGATAGGCAATAGATAGTGAAAGTTTAAATCACGGAACTGATTACAAATGTGGAAACAAATGAACGCACTGAAGAGATGAGGAGAAAAAAAATCAACCACAGCGCTAGTAAAAACGGTGGGGTGGAAGCCGGTGTCAGGTATCATTCTAAGGTTCTGGCTTTGATCGTTGAGAGAAGAAACACTATAGATAGTTCAGATTTGAGGAAAAGTAAAATAAATCAATATGGTATTAACCAGTTGAAGTACAAATAAACTTGCAAATGAACACCTGGATAGACTGTTCAAAGTAGAGGTCTTGCAGTGATAGAAATTTTGGAATAATGGTCTAAACTAATCTAGTAAATTTGAACCTGCTCATACCCTATGAGGTAGTATTTGTATCCCCAGGTGTCTACATTGGAAAGGTTTGTGGACTGTAAGATTTTACAGAAAGATTCATAGAAGCATAGCTTATAACAGCAAATATTGGGAAGGACTTGAACAGCTATTCACAAATTGTGGTACATTCAGAAAATACATAGTATTCAGCATTAAAATAAATTAACTACAGGTACCACATTCTGCATCTATAACTGTAAATGCACAGTGATCGTGTAGGTCTTTACCATTTAATGATGTATTAAACTGTCTATTCATGTTTTATATAATTTTAAGTAACTTATATTTGTATTAGTACATATGTTAATTATAATATATGCACAAAATGAATATACTTATATAAAAATGCAGATATATTACACATATTGATATAAAATAGTTACAAATAAAAATAAGAAATGTCTAAAAAGTAGATAAATTTTTAAATGTTTCTTATTAGCACAAAAGACACATTAAACAAGAGGAATGGTTTATTGTGATGTTGGAAAGGAAGTCTCTGAACATCATGAACTAATTTTGCCCCTGGTTAACTTGTAAATTTAGCAACATCCTGATAAAATATCAACAGGGATTCTTTTTAATTGCAATATCCAATGAAAAAATGTACAGAAGTAAATGAATAATTAAAAGTACTTACAGAAACTCTAGAAAAATAAAGAGGGAGTACAACAATCAGAAACTGAAACATATTTTATAGACTAAGAACATAAAATTTTGTGATTCTGGTATAGAAATAGAAAACAAGAACAATGGAACATACTACCTGTTTCCCTGAAAATCAGACCTAGCCAGACAATCAACTCTAATGCGTTTTTTTGGAGCAAAAATTAATATAAGACCCAGTCTTATATTATATTATGGTAGATAAGACCTGGTCTTATATCATATTATGTTAGATAAGACCCAGTCTTATATTATGTTAGTTTTTAAGACTGGGTCTTACATTAATGTTATTTTATAAGGCCGGGTCTTATATTAATTTTTGCTCCAAAAGACGCATTAGAGCTGATTGTCTGACTAGGTCTGATTTTCAGGGAAACACAGTAGTAATCCCTAGATAGACTTAAATACATACAGGAATTTTGTATTAGTTGACATATCAAATGTGTGTGCTGGAAGTGGGGAAAGTTGGACCTATCCATAAACAGTGCATATACCATTCTGAGAAAAAAAGTAAACTCTGATTCATACTTGCTGCTTTTACCAAAGACAATTATTAATATCAAAAAGGTAAATTTTAAAAAAAATTAAATCATCAAAGTATTAAGTATGTGAGAGAATTATTATAAGCACTTGGAATGAGAAAAGCTTTACTCCTGTGATTCAACTGAGAGTCATGGAATAAATATTAATAAATACAATCACAGATTTTAAAATTGTTTATGGGGGTAAAAATCATCAAAAAGCAAAGTCAAAACATAAGTGACAAATTGGGAAAATCTATTTTGATCTGAGATTAATGCAAACAAGGCAATCTCCCTGAAATATATATAGCTACTATAAATGTATATAAAAGAAATCAGCCACTCACTAAAATAAGTAGTAAATACTGTGAGTTCACATAAAAAAGTACAAATAACTTAAGCATTGGAAAAGATGATCACAGTTAGAAGAACAATACAAATTAAAATCATACTAATACACAATTTTTCCCATCAGATTAGCAAAAGTTGAAAAGTTTAATAACACAGTGTCTTGAAACAGGCATTTGCCTACATTATAGCCCCTTGGAAATAAATTTGGCAATATCTATGAGAATTGAGATGCATGGAAGGATACAGAATGTGTCACCCCAAAGTAGGATCTTAGGTATACAGGATATGACACCCCAAAATATGCCACTTTGAAATATTGATTATTTAAAGGGGTAGGCACTTACAAACAGCAAATGCAGGGAGAGGCTTTCTATGAACTCCCTTATCTGCCTAAAGACAGATCCTCCAAAAGGAACTCAATTGTCATTGATCTCCCCCTGGGAGTTTCTCAGCCAGGGAAGATTGACTCTTGTCACAAGAGAGGAACCAGAAGTTAGCTGACTCTACACCTAGACGAACTGTCAAAACTGTCATACGGGTAACCCCCATGTGTTCTTCTAAGGAACCATTCATCTTTCCTAAAAAAACATTTACTCTTCTCTAAGAGGCCCATGCCATCCTCTCCTGTCCTTATTAACATGGGAAACACACTTTTATTTCCTTTCTTTTTCTTTCCCTACCTCCTTATAGTCCTCCTCAGTCTCTCTTTCCCTTCTCCCTCTCATCCTTCTTTTATTTACTTATTTTAATTCCTGAAGGACCATCTAGTTGTAAAGCAAAACATGTACATCCTGGCTAAACCTACTTCGCACTGCATTGTAGTTTGGGAAATTAACCCACAGCTCCTGGCATCAGGTTATCTGTCACTCACAGGAATTATTCTTCTCTGATGTGTTGTAATTCCTTATCTATATCTTTGGATGTTTTAGTGGAAGTTTAGGAGAAACAAACATTAGGAGAAGGAAAACTTCATACATTCTGAAAGATATGATTTTAAAATTTCAATTAGAAACACGTGGTATAATTTGTAAAACTTTGCATGGGGCTTTAAAAACAGCCAATCCCTTCTTGAGTTGCAAAATGTACTAATGTTAACAGTGTTTTGGTGTATTTTCAGAGCTCCTATCCCGACAACAACTGGATTATAAAGAAATACTGTTTGATTTAAATAAAATTAAAGAAAAAAAAACCTTAATGCTTGGTACTTTTCAAATTTTGAAAACTGAAGTCGGGCTATTTTAAATATCAGGTTATGCCCAAATCCTATCCTACCTAGAGCAATTTATAAATTATATATTTCCCCTACCTTTCTGCCTTACACATACACACACACACACACACACACACACACACAAACACACACACAACCAGAGAAAGACACATAGAGATATTTCTTTATCATGAACACAAATAGTGAGATTGTTTCAACATGAAAATAGCACTGAAAATACTTTAAAAAGACATTATACATATTCAATTATTTTACTGAAAAAGTTAAGACTGTAAACCTTAAAATTACTGACTAGTGCTTCTCCTGAAATTAAACTGTCAAGTATCTCTGTGTAGTTAATGTTATTGATTTTGTTCAGAAAGATTTAAAGGACTGCGATGGAACAAAAAGATCAATGAGAAACTAAATTTTGTTTACCATAGTGTCTCATAACCAGGACAAATTTTTATAATGTTTATAATAATTTGCTAACTATACATATTTTCTTTTATTTAAAATATTCTGATCATTAAGTGATTTTATAATATCGTTGAAGATTGCTCATATAAAGATACAAAGAAAAATCCATGTATTTAAGACGACAGGCCACTAAAAGTCCACATTGCCTAAAAGTCTAGCATTATTGTTTTAATTTTACAGGCCACGATGCTATGTGACTGTGTTTTTTCTTGTTCAGATTAATTTTCATCATAATTTCCAAGTCTGTACCAAAACAATTACCTTCTACAAATATTTCAGAATTCATTTGTCCATGCATCCACTTATTTAATCATTCACTCTACCCTCAAACCTTTGTTGTTGTATGCCTTCTATGATTTGTTATCTGAGAGACAGAGAGGAAAACTCAATCCTACATTTCAAGTGTTTGTGGTCTGATAGGTAGAGCTGGGGTTGAGAACAGTGTAGAGCAGGGGCGTGAGTTTAGCACAGGAGCTGCTCATAAATGCTTATTCACTTTTCCATCCTATGTGTCCTATGCATTTCAGTACATTTAAGCTGAGAATGAAAAATGAAAAGGCTATGGCTACAGAGAGGGTTGTGTGAAGATCATTCCAGACAGGGGGAAAGCTATTTTTAAAGACCCTGAGGCGTGAAAGAGTTTAGGTCCTGATAATCTGTAAGAAAACTATGGAGCAAGGTTAAGAGTAGACAAGGCCTAGTCATGTGTGACCTTTGGGGTCATAGGAGGAGTTAGGTCCTCACTCTACAATAATGGGAAGGTTCTGAAATATTTTAAGAAATAGTGAGGAGGAAAGGAAACAGGAGCCATGCTAGTATGATTGACTTAATCATTGCCAAAGTTGCAAATACAGTAGATGTGTCCAACTTTCGGAGAGTCCTAATGTTGATGCATCATAGTAATAAAATATGGCAGGACCATTAAAGATGGTTTTGAACTGAGAAAATGCTTATATTACAATATGTATTAAAAGGCAGAGTAGGAAATAATTCCTATATATTATACTTTCACCAAGCTAACTTGAAGAAAATACTAATTTTTGATGTAATATATAATACTGTACTTTTGATTAAATGAACATCCTACAAATATTGGCTGAATGAGTGAATTAATTAAGCAATAGGAATGAGACCATCTTTTTATTATACTAACTGAATGTTTAAATGTGTGCATGTGTACAAGTGTGTGTGTATAGATAACAAACAATTTCTAAAAAACTAACAATGTGGTTTTTATATCACATTTTATTTACTTCTAAAGATTTCTACTGTAAATATTTTTTAGATGCACAGATTAAACTCTACTATTTTATATTATGTATTATAATTTTACTCATTTTCTAAGACAATATGGTCTTTATAATCAGTATTGGTAATAGCCATGATAGGTCATTATGTTATGCCTTAAATTATTACTTAATCTCATTAGACTTATTTTTCATATTTCAAGCATAAATTTATGCTTTGTAATTTGACACATAACTGGGTGAATTTAGTACTTAAGTGTGCATACTTTCCTGAAACAACATAAATATTAATACTAAGAGATTTGATGATAAGGATTCATGCTTTAGTCCTGACTGATTTTCTTAAGCTAGCTTAGAAAAACTAATTCTAAGATGCTAAGCAAAAATGACTTCCTTAAGAAATGTTTAAACTGCTAGACCAAATAAAGTTGAAAAATTGTGTGTGTGTGTGTGCGCGTGTGTGTTGTGGCTCCCCAGAGATGTGGAGAAGGAAGTACAGAGTGCAAAGTATTTTTCCATGATTATTTCAAAATCATAGAAAATCAGAATAGGTATTATACTCTCCTCCAAGTAGTGATCTAAGGAATACCCTTTGAGAATTGTGTTCTTCTGTCTTTGAGAGGTAAATGAGGCAATGGGGTACAATGGTATCCTCTTTGGAGTGCATGTTAGAAAAAAATCAGTTCTAGTTCTAAAACTTAAAAATGTTTATCCTGGTGAGCGAGAATACTTAAAATATCTAGTCCTCAGTTTACTTAACTGCAACAATAAACAGCTAATCGCCTATCTATCTTGCACAGGTAGGCCTTATAAAATAATTATATAGAAATTCTATAAAATGCATCTATTTATTAATTTTAAAGCCCTACAATTTTAATATGTTCATAGTTTAACATAGTGATAAAAATCATATTGAAATTCTATACATGTGTATAGCCTATATTTCTAAGGCAGTATTCCATAAAAAGAAAATAATTCAATGTTGAAAAAATGAAAGTTTTCACTAAATTAGAGGATATGCTTCCCAATATTCCCTTTCCTGAGGGAAGACAGGTGCTTGGGAGTTTAACATGCACTTTTGCTACCTTTTAATCAAGTCTCTTTTATCAGACAAATAACTGAATACACTTCATAGATGGAACAGTGATGTTATTATCCAAACTTTAAGGCTGAAAAAGTCAATAATTTATCACAGAGAAAATAAATATAGAAAGACATTCTGTTAATTACTTTAAAAGGTTATGCCATTATAATTTATAAGTGTTTAACTGCCAAAGAGCAAACAAGACATTGCAGTTACTAATTCTGCTTCTTAAGAAGTTATAACATGCACCTGCTAAATGTGCAAAATGTGAAGTGTGCTACTTCCATTGTGTCTAACTTAAGGGAAAAATAGAGATCTCTTTTTCTTCACTGGTAAAGCAATGCCAAAAATAAAGATCTGCTATTCAATTTCTTAAAAGGGAAGGCAGAATGTCAAACATATTTTAAGTACTGACATACTATAAAAGTCTTAGGACTTACCCCAATCTATTATCATAATAAAAAAGATTTTATGATTTACATTGTTCTCTAAATATAATAGGTAGTCACTGACCTTTCAATACCTGCCTCCTGTAGTTAAATATTAACTACATATTTATTAAGACTAATTAGAAATAAAGAATAATTATTCAAAGAACCACCATCTATATCAATTATTGCTAGCACTTTGATACACTGGCTTCCAATCATCTTATATGTGTGCATTTTTCTTCTTAAATATGGATATTCCTTTTGAAGTGTGTAAGAATACTACAGATAAAGTTCCTGTCTCCTTTGACCATCAACCCCATTCCAAATACTTCCTCCCTCTCCAACTACTACATAATTGTTGTTTTCCCTTCTGGTACATTTTCTGTTCCTGACCTGACAATTTCTATCACTTTATCTTATGTGTGCTGAAATTCCTTGTCATGTTTTCATGTATTTGATAATATTTGTTATTTTCCTCAAAGTATTTTCATCAGGCATATTGTGGAATTTAACAGCAGCGTTAAAGAGTGGTCTTGTGAAATTCTCTTCACTGTCTTTACATAAACTTGACACAATTACAATTCTTTCCCAGGTGGTTGAGTTAATAACTTCCACATCATGGAGCCATGATTTGGTTGAGACCCTGCAGGTACACCATAGATTAAATTCTAGACCTACCCAGCCCTCACGGTGTTAATAAAGACCAGATCTGGGAGACTTATATTTTGTCTATGAAGATTATTTCCATTTGATTTAAAATTATGGTTATGTAATTTTATCATAACACTTAATGTTATTATTAGTTAAGTATTTTTTGCATTTAATTATAATTCTATTCACCATCTTGTTTCAGCAGTCTCTCAGTCTCTCATTTAAATGTAAACTTATATTTAAATATTAAATGTTTAAATTTTTAAATGTCTCATAATAGAAAATTTAATATATAATCTGTTTTTTTCTCTATATTTTTATTATTACCCTTAGAATTTCAATTATTTTTATTATTTAAATCAATTTAAACACGCAGAAACCCTGAATTATTCTTGCTCTTAGTAGTTTAGTAGAAAATCCAGTTGTTATTTTTAAATTACCATCATTGAATTCAATCACACTAGAATTAGCAAAGGTTTTGCATATTTTTTTTTTGTATGTTAACACATTTCAGCTTTCAAGAGACTCTAATGTAGGAGCACAAATGTAGTTTTAACTGATAGTGCTAATGTGATCAAATTATAAAACTAATTGATTTAATTGTCCACCTTTGCTAGGTAATCAGAGTAAGGAGAGATTTTTTTTTTGAAACTTCACCAAAACTTAGTTAACAAAGTTATAAGCACATATGTTAAAAAGAATTCACAACATATGGATAGGAGGAAAAAAACAGAACAACTGGAAGTGACTTCAAAGGAGACAAACTTGGACTAACATTGGGAATGAGTATTAAACTGTGTTGGTCAGAGGTTAAAGAAAGTTGGTAGATGGAGGAAAGGGCTAGGGATCAATTAGGAGATCACCAGTTATTAAATCTGTGCTTCGGATTTTTCATCTTTACTGAAAAACATATTTGGTTATTACTTCTGACCTTGAGGTTATAGTGTGCCAATTATTTCCATTCATTCATTTTATAAAGTTCATTGTGATTGACTATATAATAGGAAATGGTTAGATTTTCAACTATGAAGAGTAATATATGTGGTTTTTTATGCCTTCAAGAAGTTGTAAATGATTATAAAACGTTAAAATGTGGTATACCTGAGAATAAATAAATGCAAATCCCATGGTATAAAATTAAGATGATGTACCTGATGCAAGAATAAATACACTACATACTAGTGCTATCTAAAAGTTTTCATTACACTATGTTTTCCACCATCTGCACTTACAAATTTAAAAGTAGGGAATGCTTATTCAATAGGAATTGTGGATCCCTTTTAGTCACTAATACTAATTAATTTATTTCATTCACTGAAACCATCTAGGGTTTTTCAGTAATCTGTTATTTTTCTGGAATTCCTTAAATTAAAACAAACAAAGTTCATAGAGCAAATAGCCGAATAACAAGTTAAATGTCCTCTAAGTATAAAGGTGCTAGACCATTTATGCCTTAGGAAACCCTCTGATTACAACTGATATAACTTTTAAAAATAACTAGACTTTAATAAACTAATTGTGAAAGATCATTCCATTTATCTGAGCTTGTTAAACTCTGCAGTAGACTGGAACCAATTAAATAAATAACTCTAATTCTATATTATTAACTTCAAAAGTCCCTAGTTCCCATCACTGCAGTGCAATAATAGGTCTTTTTTTTTTTTTTCAAAGCACGATTCTTTTCCCCCACAAAGGCAGTGTAATTTGGCACATTTTTGAGTGATTCTACATATCAGACTAAGTATGGCCAATTGAATTTGTCTGATTAGGCCTATGTAAAATACCAAATAGAAATTTTGTCTTTTAAGTGCAAGTGAAACTGCACCCTGATAAACAAATATGACAATATACTTAATTCACTGTCTTCGTATAAATGAAATCAGTTCTGATTCTTAAAGATGATCCTCTTTAAATTGCATCGAATAATTTAATTTAAAATATGTTCTTGATTTTACCAGCAAAAAAATTCAATACAAACTCAGAAGTTCCAAAATAGTGCAGAAAAGAAAAAATGACAAAACAGTATTATGCAGAGACTCTCTATCATTGACTAGAATGTGTGTCCGATACAAATGTGATGCTTATGTTACAAATGTGATGCCTAAACAAGAATATAAATTTCCATATTTTTATCTCAGAATTAAGTAGAAATTAAAAGGCTAAATTTCTTAATTAAACTTTCTCTGTTTGGTCTCAGTTAAGCCAGAAAACAGTAAAATAAATGTAATACATGTTAAAATGGGAATTTTAAATACAATGATCACCAAGGAAAAAATATTTGTGGATTATTTGAACGACATGATTAGCAATTTAATATTAACATAAGTATTCTTTACAGGTGAATAAATAGAGCAACTGAAAGGTCCCCAGTATTGAATTGAAAGGGAGATTTGGTTGGATATTTGTTACCTAGATTTATTTTTCAAAATTTGATCTCTGTCTCTCTTTCTCTCTCTGTCTCTCCATCTCTCTCTCTCTCTCTCTCTCTCTCTCTCTCTCTCTCTCTCTCTCTCTCTCTCTCTCTCTCTCTCTCTCATCTGTCTCACACTCACAAATGTGGTGTACATCGCTGAATTTCCACAAGCTATTGGAATTAAGGATAAATGTATTTTAACTGAAATTCTTCCTTCTCAGGAATAGTTTGCAAATCTGAAATTAAAAGAAAAGGATTGAGACATTGTACCTAAAGGCAGGGGCACTTCGTGATTCTTCATCTTTATTTGTCAACATGAATTAAATTATAAATTCAACTGCTATAATACTAAATCATTTTCATCCGTGTGTCAGAGGATTACATGGACTCATGACAACTTGCTTCAAGAATCCTGTACCATTTGATATAGAAAACTTTGTTTTAAAAAAAGAAAAGAGAAAATTCTTTTGACAAAGGCTGATAAGATCCTAGAGCACTGGGGGAACCATCCAGGCCCTGAGTCTCAATGCTGCCTGGAGAAGCTTCAATGGCCATGTGAATTTCCCCAGCCTCCTAGAAGCAGGCAGAATGATGCTTCCATAGAGACCTACAAGTATCTATGTCTGCTTGGCAACATTTGCATTCTCCCAAGTCTCAGCACCAATATGTGTTCAACAATCTTTTGAAGGAATAAGTGAATGGATTTCAATATGCTGCTCAAGGGTCTCATATCCTATCAGTAAACTAAATATTTTTAATGTGTTGACAACTTTGATTTAGAAAAAGTAAATATGTCTGTTGTTAAATGGAAGATCATTTCCTTTTGAAGACAGGAGGAGCAGAAAAAAATAGGTTTGCAAGAAAAAAGGTAAAGACAACCTTTAGGTTTTGGAGAAAGCATTATTTAGAAAGTGCCACCTCTTAAGGAAGGTCATCTTTTAAGATGAGATCTAATGGGTGGTATAGATAAGACTTCTTAAGACTAAGCCCATGATGACTTTGGTTAATGTCCTCATGTTAACTTTGAGAAAAAGACCAGACACAAATTCACGGCCTGCCATGTATCCATTATCCCCTGTGCCAACGCATTTATCCCAAGTAGATGAAGAATGTCATCTAATTAAATCTCTGCTCACTTTCCAGAAGGGGCACTCCAAACATGGGAGGTAGGGACTGAAGTGGCTTATTGACGGTAATTAGTGGCAGAGACTCTGTGGGAAACAGATCAGCTTTAAGTCCAGTTTGTAAACTGTTTTATTTCAAAGGGTTCTTATTTGACTATCAGAACTATTGTTCAGTCAATTGCTGTTGCATTATCGGACTAGGTATTATGAAATAAACCACTAGGGAAATATCGTACAAATTCAGTAATTTACACTTTAAAACTCACCCTAAGTAAATTTAAGTTTTTATTTATTTATTTATTTATTTATTTATTTATTTATTTATTTATTTATTTTATGTGATCATGTGTTTGTATTTGGAATCCAATGCTAAATGTGTTGATGAGTACTTTTTCTGTGTTCTATATTTAGTTTGTAATCAACTTTCATGCAAATAGGACCATTTTTTTCCACTTCTGTTTCCTTTATTTAATTTGAAACTGTTAAGTAAAATTTCTAATAAGCTTTGTTTTAATTTTGCAGTTTTCTTATTTTTTGACAGTCTCAAGACTAATATAAGCCTTCAGTGATGATTCGAATTTTGTAGCAATATTCATTTCAATCTGTAGACTGTAAGCTGCCAATTCTGAACTTTTTTTTAAGAATTATATTTTATTGAATAAAGCTTAATGAGAAAGTACCCAATTTCTAAAATTTTGTTGTCTTCTAGTAAATCATAAAAATTACTCAAAATTCAGAAACTTTAACCCCACCACCAGGTAGTTCCTTTGATTCAATAAATTCCCTAAGACTGTACTAACAATTCTGTGGACAAAAACTTATCATAAAGCATTTTATAAGCTTTTACAGGAGAACTGAAATTGCACAGTTGTCATTTAGAGAAGACATCATTATTTCCAGGCATGTACTGACCTGAAATATCAGGGTACTATGAAATTGGACACCATGATGCTTTTCATAGATCAAATGTCTTAAAATATTATATTTAAAATTTCTCTCCATTTCCTATTTTCTCCTATCTTTTCTTTTTATCTTTTCCCTTTTTCTTTCCTTTTCCCAATGTCAATAAATACTGGTTTTCCCATAGCTGTCTTTTCTTATTTTTTAATTTTTTTAAAAAAAAATTATTTTGCAATTACTGTTAACATACAATATCATATTGATTTCAGGTGTACAAAGCAACATAGTGATTAGACATTTATATAGCTCACAAAGTGATCACCCCAATAAGTCTGTTACCTATCTGATACTGTACATGGTTATTACAATATTATTGACTATATTCCCTATGCTGTACTTTACATCACCATGACTATTTTTTTTTCAATTATAGTTGACATTCAATATTATTTTATATTAGTTTCAGGCATATAGTGTAGTGGCTAGACATTTTTATGATTTATGAAGTGATCACCCTGATAAGTCTAGTACCCACTTGATACTTATACATAGATTTTATAATATCATCAACTATATTCCCTATGCTATACTTTATATCCCTGTGATAATTCTGTAACTATCAATTTGTACTTCTTAATCCCTTCACCTTTTCACCCAGCTCCTAATCTCCCTCCCATCTGGTAACCATCAGTTTGTTCTCTGTGTCTATAAGCCTGTTTCTGTTTTGTTTGCTCATTTATTTTTTTTTATATTCCACATATAAGTGAGATCATATGGTATTTGTCTTTATCAGTCTGACTTATTTCACTTAGCATAATACACTCTGGGTCCATCCACGTTATCACAAATGGTAAGATTTCATTCTTCTTTATTACAGAGTAATATTCCATTGTACATATGAGTATGTACCACATTTCTGAACTCCTTATAATACAGAGAAGCTGGGCTTCATTTGGAGCATCTGCAATGATCTGAAGATTCTGATTCCTCTCGTTTCAAGTGGTTGTCCAGCTCTAACTTTGTGTGTTACAAAATAAACTAATTTTCAATCTGGGCTCTTACTGTTTTTCCCCGAAAATAAGACCTAGCCAGACCATCAGCTTTAATGCGTCTTTTGGAGCAAAAATTAATACAATATCTGGTGTTGTATTATAATATTATATTATACTATACCTGGTATTATATTATATTATATTACATAATATTATATTATATTAAAATAATACTGGGTCTTATATTAATTTTTTTCCAAAAGACACATTAGAGCTGATGATCTGGCTAGGTCTTATTTTTGGGAAAACATGGTAGTGACAAAGAGATTCTAAAACTATGGCATTCCTAAGAAAAAAATGGAGGGGCTTATAAAAAATACTAACAATTTTTCTCTTAACTATGAAGTAAGAAAAGTTATAAATGTTTTGACTGGAGGACAAAATTATTCTATGTATGTGTTTATAAACATAAAATAATATTAATGAATATTTATACATTAATGTATGCTCTATTGTCTTCATTATCAATTATATATTAAGTTTACATATGATATATGCAATGTAGTCTTATCTGAATCATATATAATAAAGATTAAAATTACATTACAATAACTTTTCACATTTACTAGTTAGCTTTGCAACAAATAAAATGCTTTCTCACTTGGCGTAGTACTCCAGAATTCAGATTGTTACTAAGGATCTTATATATTATGATTATCATTTAATGGAGTGTTAAATATAGTTTAAGCTATATAAGCTAAACTTATTTTTCCCATGAATTAATTATTTATTCATTTCCCCTGCTACTATTTATCATTCAATTATCTGGAATCGAATAAAAAAAATCCGTATTTCGCTCGGTTTTTAATTCACTTTTAGGACACTGAGAAAATATGTAATCACTAAATTTCTTTAAATTCAACTTCCCACCTGTGAAATTTACATAGTAAATCCCAGCCAATTTGTAATAAGATTTAAATCTAGTGACATGTATAAAAATAAACGTGCATCACAAGATGAAAATCATTGCTCTCCTATGGATATACTCTCACTGGTAGATGGATAATGGAATTATTGGAATAGAAGTATCTCCCTCTGCATCCATGGATTTCTGCTACTCGTGGTTAATGACTGCTAATGCAGTATTAACTTTACTTTTAATATCACTACACCTCTGTGCTCTGAGACATCTTGCTATTTTTTTAAAGCAAGAATTCTTCTTTAAGAACATTCGAAACCATTCCATGATATTACTTCGAAAATTGTTGCTCAAAGTCACAAGTTTACTGAAATTCAACTGTGCAATCATTTTTTGAAGAAAGCAAAAGATCAGAAACTAATTGGTTTTTGGTAGAAATCTGTAAAAATCTCTGCCCTTACACTTATTCACTTCCAGTGGAGGTTTAACTCAGAGAATAGACTAAAGTATTAGCAATACAGAGAAATACCTGAGATAATAGATGGAAAGATAAAATATAAACATTATAGTGTACTAGTATATTAAGTTAATCTATTGGATCCATTCTCCCATCGATCCAGCCATTCAAATTAAGAAATCCTGAGGCAAAATCTATTTAAAAAGGCAAAATCTATTTTAATTATTACTAAGTGAAAAGCACTACTTATAATGACTTAAAAATGCCAAAATATACTAACTTTTACCTTGAGATAAGTATAAGTCATAGCAGATCTTTAAGTTTCCCCATAACATTCAATAAATA
Source organism: Rhinolophus hipposideros (assembly GCF_964194185.1). Lineage (NCBI taxonomy): Eukaryota > Metazoa > Chordata > Mammalia > Chiroptera > Rhinolophidae > Rhinolophus > Rhinolophus hipposideros. Next base: position 58,496,556 of record NC_138050.1, read on the forward strand.
TTTTAATAAAAATAGCTAGCAATTATTTTCTCCTCTAGCACTGTTTAATAATTTCCATTTTGGCCTCACAAGACTCAGAAGTAGTTATTAATATTCACATTCTGTAGATAAGGAAAATGAGGTGTTAAAAAGCTTTAATAAATTTCTTAAAGTAGCAAATCGTCGATCTATTAGTTAATCCACAGGAAAATTTAGACCACTCAATTATTAATTATTTCTATTTGACTTGAGTATTCCTTAATATTTTCTGTAACAGACTAGAGAGGTAACCAGAACAAGCTGCTTTAACTTCACTTCAATTTTGTAAAATAAAAGACTGAGAGATTAAGCTCATATAAGATTGTAATGACAAAGCTCTGTTAAAAATATAACTTAAGAGGAAGTAAGAGCTTGGGAAAAATGTGTTTTATATTTTAGCATGCGAATGAAAAACTGTAATTTTTCAAATACCAGATAATTTAGTTTATCACACTCCTCCTCTTTTAAGAAATTGATCAATAAATCTGAAGAGGAGGAATTCCCCAACAAGAAAAAATTATCCTTATTAAGGTTTCTTTTCAATGGCTGTATTTGACATCTTTAGAAGATAACATTTATAGTGAAGGAATTAGAGCATTATAAAATTTTGAACAGATAATTTTCTAAAGCTGAAAGATAATAAGGAAATTATTATAATCTGGATTGTCATCATTATCAAAATCATCAGTGGAATAATTCTGGGAAATTTCACAGAAAATGAAAGAGGACGATGATTGTCCTGTGGAAATTTGCATACAAAAATTCATATTATTTTTGTTGCATACATAAACTAGGAAATGTATGAAAGGTATCTTGGTGCTATCAAGCTAAAGCTGGTAGGAAACAGAATCTACATGTTCTAAACTTATATCCTGAGTTGTAAACATATTCATACATTTCCTCTGATTGTTTAAAAATAACACTCATGCTCTTCAGATGGCTACTGATGGGAATGCTGTTTTTTTTTTAGTTTTCATCTCAGTGACAGCTGTTAACTGCTTTCAAGATTCCCTTTCCTAAAACAACACTACTATTTCTTATTTATTCTTCAGGCACATTTTGCATTTTTACTAAGTTTTCGACACAGAGAACCCAAGCCTATAATTTTTTCCTATAGAAATGTGAGCATATTATAAACACTTTTCTCCATCTTGCTTTTTTCACTCTTAATATGTCACAGAGATAATCCCACATTAGCGCACATAGAGCTGGCTAATTGTTTCCAAAGGCTGAATATAATTGGTAATTTATATAACCAGTCAGAAATTGGTAGCCATTTAGGTGTTTTCAATCTTTTACTGCTTTAGACTGTTGTCATGAATGACATTGTGCACATTTACTTGTGGGACAAATATATATAAAAAATAGAATTATTCAATCAAAGATTGTGTGCATCTTAAACATATACCTGTAAAACATAAAGGTAAATGTGTGAGTGTGTGTGTGTGTGTGTGTGTGTGTGTATTTAAATTGCTCTCTCTAGATGGGCCAGTTTCACAACTGTCAGTAATATATAAGAATGCCTCATCAACCAAAGGTATTGTGATTTTGTTTTCATTTTTGCCAATCTTTGTCAAATTTAATTTACATTTATCTTATTATGAATGAAGTAGAATATCTTTGCATATAGTTAAAGCACACTTGTTTATTTTCTGAAAACAGTCTTGATTCATATTCTTCGTTAATTTTTCTTTTGCATGCATTTCAATTTAAATCTAATGGATATGTAGAAGCTCCTTATGTACAAGGAAATTTCCCTTTTATATAATATGAATTGCAAATATCAACCTCACTGTCAAAAACTGAATTATTAGTCCCAATTTTTCATTTCTCTTTGATAGTATGATACATCAAAACACGCCCCTTGTCTCATTATGAGACAGTGTACTTCTCCATCCCTTGAGTTTGGCCTTGTCAGCTTGACTTATTTTGGCCAAGGATGAGTTCATAGATGTGACAGGACTGGAGAAGTAAATATACTTTAAAACCGGTCTTAAATTCTGACATTTTGTGATACACATTAGAAGAGGTTCCCTCTAGGTGACATTGCTCTTTTACCCTAGTCACCACAATAAACACAAGCAAAGAGACCTGAGCTCAATTGCAGCCAGCCTCCAAACCCAGCTGGTGATGAGGCTGAAGCAGAAGCCCCCTCGCCCCCCAGCAACCCACTCTGCATTACTTTAACCAGAGGCAACCTGAGGCTGCATGAGCACAAATCCATACTGTAGTGAAACTCTGAGATTCGGGGGTAGTTTGTTACACAGCAACAGCTGACACAAATATTAAATTGTCAATTGTCTAGTTGCCATGTTCTTTAAAAAAAGCAACAACAGTATTTTTTATTTATATAGCTTGAATTTATTAATCGTTTTTGTGTATGTCTTCTGGGATTCGTATGCTGTTGAAAAAAGTCTAACCACTGAAAATGTGAATTAAAATTAGATATTCTATGTTTACTTCATTGCATTTTAATAGTATTTTATTTAATTATTTGATATCTTTAGAATTTCTTTTAATAAAAATTGCAGAGTAACAATTAAAATATATTTTCAACTCAAATATTGCCATTCTATTTAATAAACTATGTTTCCTTTACTGACTTAAAATGGCTCCTGTAAATATACTGAATTTCTCAATGTATTATGGTTTATTTCTGAAATTTCTTGATTACATATATATAAATATATATATGCATATATATAAATATATACATGTATAATTTGAATTTCACTAACACTGTAATAATTTCTTTAATATTTATTGGATCGAATATTTTTCATATTCTTCCTTCTGAGAAGTATCCTTATATATTTTGTCCAAGGACACTATAATAATATTAATGTTTCAAAAAACAGAGTTCAGTTTGCATTTTCATTGGAATTATCTAAAATGTACAGGTTATTTAGTTGTTTTAATTGGATTGTTTGCTTTTTATTTTTTTATCGCTGAGTTTTTTTTGTTTTGTTTTTTTCAGACATTTATCTTTTATATCCCTAACACTGTGTGAAACCATCCACTATCTCTCTGACATCGCACAGAACAATTACATTTCCACTGTCTCTATTCCTAATGCTGTGCTCCGCTTCTTGTAAGTACATACATATACATACATATACATATATATATACGTACATATACAGACAAACTTGTAGTTGACATTCATTATTATTCAGCTTCAGCTTCAGGTGTACAATGCAGTGATCAGGCATCTACATCATCCCTGAGATGTTCTCCCTAATGAGACAAGGGTCCATCGGATACCCTACAAAAATCTTTACAAAATCATTGATTGCATTCCCCATATTAATTTTCAGAACCCCATGGCCATCTTGTGATTACCGACTGTTTTCTAATCTCCTCACCTTCCGCCTTATCCCCACCTACCTCCCATCTAATAACCCTCAGTTTTTCCTCTATGTCTCCAAAACTGTTTATGATTAGTTCATTCACTTATTCTTTTCTTTAGATTCCACATATAAGTGAGATCATATGGTATTTGTCTTTTTCTGTCTGACTTATTTCACTTAACATAATGTTCTCTAGGTCCATCCATGTTGTTGCAAATGGCAAGATTTTTTTCTTCTGTGTAGTATGTCTGCGTAATACTCCATTGTATAAATGTACCACAGTTTCTTAATCCAGTCATCTACCGATAGACATTTCGGTTGTTTCCATGTCTTGGCTATTCTGTATAGTGCTGCAATAAACATAGAAGTGCATAAAGTTTTTTGAATTAGAGTTTTGGATGTCTCCGGATAGACACCTAAGAGTGGAATTGCTGAATCATAAGGTAGTTCCATTTTCTATTGCTGAGTTTGGAGAGTTATTTTTATATTCTGTGTATGTGTGCTCTTTGTTTGCAAATATTTTGGTTTGCAAATATTTTCTCCCTTTGTGTAGCACTTTCTTTTTTTTTTTTTTTTTTATCCTGTTGTCAAGTCTAAGAACTCGTTATTTAACCGTATGTCACAGAGATTTTATCCTATTTTTAATAAAAAACAAATTAGTTTTACATTTAATTCTATGATTAGGTTTGAGTTAATTATTTTATGAGGTATATGCCAGGTCAAGGGTCACTTATTTTTTTCCTATAGATTTCCAATTGCCCCAGTGCCATTTGTTGGAAAGATTTTTTTATGTACTCCCATTGAATTGCTTTTGTATCTTTGTCAAAAGTCACGTGAGAAAAATAGTGTGTGTTTGTTTCTGGTTTTGCTATTTTGTTTTTGGATCTATATATCTATCCCTCAGCCAGCAACATACTTCCTTGATTATTGTTGTGTATATTAAACCTTGATATTACGTAGAATGATTTCTCCTCCTTTGTTTTTCTTCATCAAGCTTTTTTTTTTTTTTTTTTTTTTTTTTTTTTTTTGGTATTCTAGGCCCTTTCCTTCTCCATAGAAATTTTAGAAAAAAATATCAAAAATTATCTTAGTTTTTCTACATCTGAGAATATCTTGATTTCCTGTTCATCCCTGAAGGTTATTTTCAACCTCTGAAAATTCTGTGCCTCTTTCTCATGACCTCCACAGTTTTTGAAGATAGATCCACTGTTATCATAAGCATGCTTCCTTCATGGATGAGTTGTCAGTTTTCTCTGGTAGCTTTCAAGATTCTTGTCTTTATCTTTAGTTTTCATAAGATTAATAGTGATGTGTAGTGGCACAGGTTTTTTTGGTTTTATCCTGTTTGAGGTTCGCTCTTTTCTTTGAATCTGTAAGTTTATGTCTTTTGACAAATTTGGGAAGTTTTCTAACCATTATTTCCTTGAGTACTTTTTTCAATCCTACCTTTTCTTCTTTCCTTTGAGGACTCTGAAAGAACGTATATTCAGTCTTTTTTAATAGTCCCACAGGTCCCTAATACTCTGTTTATTTTTTTTTCCTAGTCTATTTTCTGTCTCTTTTTAGACTGAGTAATTTTTACTATTCTATCCTCTAGTTCACTGACTCTTTCCTCTGTACCCTCCATTCTGATGTTGAACCCATCCACTGAACTTTTATTTTAGTCACTGTTTTTTTTTTCTTTTCAGTTCTAGGATTTTCACTTGGTTTTTCTCTATATCTATTTATTTGCTGAAACTTTTTATTTCTTTGTTGAGGCTTTTAAATTTTTCATTTGTTTCAAGTGTGTTCATAATTGCTCGTCGAATCTTTTTATTGTGGCTACTTTAACATATTTGTCAGATAACTCTAACATCTCTGTCATCTTGGTATTGATATCTATTAATTATTTTTTTCTTTCTCATTTAGTTTGAGATCATTATGTTTCTTGAGGTGTCAAGTGCTTTTTTCCCTTGAAACCCCAACATTTCTATATTATATTGTGAGACTGGATCTTAATTAAATCTTCAGTTTGAGGTGGTGTTCTCTGACACCACTCTGATATTATCTTGTCACGGTCAGATAAAGATAGAAATTTAGTTCCACACGAGTGTCTGTTAACACCCGTGGGAAGAGGATGTCCTTGTTAACACTGGTCAGGGGGAGAGCTCTAGTTCCTCGGGTTGTCTAGACCGACACCCTTGTAGGGGTGGCCTCATTACTGCTGGATGATAGTGAAAGTCCCGACAGTCCTGTTCTAACACCACCTAGCAAGGAAGGAGAAGGGCATCTCCTTATGCTGCTGAAGGTGGAAGTCCAGGCTCCCCACCTAGTCTCCAGGGGCTCTATAGGAGAAGGGAGCATTGTCTGTGAAAGGGATTTTTACTGCCTGAAAAGGAAGAAAGTCCCATCTCGCTATCTGACCTGCTCTAACACACTGTGGTAGTATTGTTGGGGCACATTATTACAGCCTTGCAGAGGTGGAGCTCTAGGCTGCTCCCTTGGCTTTCGCTGAGGTGGATGGAGATGGAACCATAGTGTTATCTGTGGCATTTGGCTGAACTAGAGCAGTTATTGACTAAAGTTGTCTGTCTTGTTTAACTTCCCGTTTCTGGTACTTTGGATAATAAGAGCAAGCTTTTCTTTGAGGAATTTATTTTACTTTATTTTTATTTTACTTTATTTTTTGTCTGCATACATTGGGTTTCCAGGTTGACAGCTTCTTCAGCTCTTTAGTCTGAGAAATATGAGACAAAAAAAAAAAAAAAAAAAAAGAAAAGAAAAAATCCAGAGAACTCATCACCACTTCTTTCTTTGGGAGTCAACGTGCCTAGCCAGTCTGTCTCCTCTTCACCTTTCAGAGTCTCTGTATGGTTGTTTTATGTACAATGTCCAGGGTTTTCAGTTGTATTTAGCAGGGGGAATAAGAATATCTACTCCACTTTGCTGAAAGCAGAAATCCCCATTCAAATTTTTATGTGTCATTTCTACTCTCATCTAACTGCATTAACCTGTACATCCAGAACAAGTTTTAATAATGACAATAATAAGATAGTCTTGTTATTATTACTTTAAAGAGAATGTTTTCAATAAAGCTTAACATGCTTTCATATCATTAAGAGAACATTAATATAGAAGTTTTTATTTTTTCCATTAAAGACATAGAGATTCATATATGCAGTAAAAGTAATTATCTCTTTTCGTTTAATTAAGAATTTTTATAAAGAACTGATGTTGCATTTTAAACTGCCCACTGAATATATATAATGAGAAGATCATACGTGTTTTCTTTTCATTTCTTAATATGATGAATAAAATATTATCACCAAAGCATCTTGACACTACACCTTGAATCCTACTTAGTCATAATCTATCAATGCCATGTTGAAGCTGGATTCTGTTCTAATATCTTACTTAATATTTTGTCATTGACATTCAAAAATGATTTGCCTGTGATTTTCTGTGTGCTACCTTTTTGAGCTATTTTTGACATCAGTGTAATTTTGCTTCATTTTTTAAAATGAAGGTTTTTTGTTTGTTTGTTTGTTTTTTCCTGTTTCAATGCTCCATGACAGGAAAACTAGTGTTTTAAAGTTTCTTCATGTAAATATTGCACATTTCTTATTAAAGTTCATTCCTGGATATTTCATTCACTACTTTAATTAATTATATTTTATTGTATTTCTTAAATAGTTGATAGAATATGCTTTGAAATTGTCTAGGCCTGATAATTACCTGGGTAGTTACCTATGGGGGTAGTTACCGATGGTGGTAGATACCTATGGGGGTAGTTTTTGACAATGTTCTCTATTTCTTCTAGAGGTCAATCTGGTTACTTTATATTTTTCTGGACTGCGTGACTTTTTCAAAGGGACTTGAGCCAAGCTGGCTTCCACATATCTGTCAATGAGAACTCAGGCATCCTTGTTGTTTTAAAAATAAAACTGCAGATTATTACTTCTGCTACTGTTTTTATTAATAATAGTAATAATAATAATAATAATAATAATAATGTCACCCCTATTAATCCAGACTTAGATTTACAGAGAGAATGATGACACCTTGGAAATTATTCTGGTAGGACTGCATCTCTGAGAAGTTCTCATGGAATCTTTTCCTTCAGATGAATATCTCAGATTACTTACACCTATCAGTGTCTAGATATATATCAGTATCTAACTTGTATGTTTGTGTGTGTGTGTGAGTGTGTAATTCAACCGATATTTTGGCATTAAGTTTGGATGACAGTTAGTATCTAACAACTCTCTGATTTAAAGAGAACTGTCTCAACCATTCTCATTAGCCCATGAATTTCATCTAGACTCTGAGCCACAGCAATGTCCTATATAACCTTGGAATATTGATCAAGAACTAGTGAAGTAAAAATGAATGTATCTGTTTCCTTTTAATTTCCATTAATCAGTTTCCATTTTCCAGGTCAAAACATTAAAGTATTTTTGGTATTACAAAATACCAAGGATTCTTGTAGGCCTATCTTGCAAAGTAGGTTATACAAATGATTTTTTTTTTTTTAATTTTCCTATTAGAATGTGGCTATTCAGATTTATCTTACTGTGCCATAGACTTTTGACATTAAAAGTACTCATTAAGCTTGTTCTATTGCCTACTTTCCTTAAATATTTTGCAGTCACTCTGACACTGCTAGCATTTTTTCTGGTAAGAATAGATACTTAAAATATATTGGCTTAATTTTGAACACAATAGGGCAGCTTTTAAACATAACTGCACAAGATTCAAGTCATATATTTTTGTGGTTTCCTTAAAAAGATATAGGAATAGAAAAGGAGATGATCAAAGATATGTCAGAAACTTTGAAAACACCAGACAGCAGAAGGACATTAACTGTATATTGATAATTAGGATGGGAGGAAATATTTAAATGAAACTGGGCTTTTGCAAATGCATAAATGGGAAAATTACAGCATCATGTACAAAAATATAAGCCTTAGGATGAAAGAAATACTGGGGTATTTACAACGAAACATGGCAACTAGCTTTCAGCCTTGAGTCTAACAGGCATTCCCTAAATGCTTTTTGAATGACTATTAAATGAATTCCATACTAGACACATTGAGTTTGATGTGGAAATTTTCAGTAGTCCAGTAACTTGAAACCTCTCTGGTGCTTTATGTTTGCAAAACACTTTCATATGTTACTCCATTAATCCTCACAACAAAACCATGGAGTAAAACATCATTAAAGTTCTTATAGCTGATGAAATGAGGCTTAGAAAGATTAAGTTCCTTACTTAAATTTACATATTTAGTATGAGCCAGAGCTGAGGCTTAAGGCTGAGTGTTGTTGAAACCAAAGTCTGTTATTTTTATCATACTTCAGAATGTTCCAAATAGAAGTAGCTTTGGCTGTAATGGCAGGTCATGTCAGATAGATTTGAGGAACTCATAATGTTTGGAAAGGCAAATAATTGTAGAGCCAGTTAAAAATTACAGTACATCACTATTAGGTCTGAGATTCATGAAGCTTGGGCTGCCTCGCCTTTTACATTTCAGTATCACTAACCCAGAAGGAAGCTCAGGGCATGTTTATTAAATAAATGATTAGAGCATCTTGAGAGGATATAGACTTGTAACAAAAGAAACAAACAAACAAACAAACACTTTAAGGAGATAAATGCCACAATCATGGCAAAAGAAGAAGGGTCATTATTTGGCAATTGATTTAATGTGAGCTAAGGATACTGGAAAGAAAAAGGAAAGATTCTATGTGATCCTTCTCAAGGAAAAGGTCAGACATATGTAGTACACCAAATTGAGGTATTTGAAACAATTAAAATGACAAAAACTAACAGTATTTTGTTATTTTATAATACACCTTTTTATGATAATGTCTAAAATATGGAAAAACTGTGAAGCACCTTACATCTAGTTGTGTGGAATTTTGCTGACAGATTTTAATGCTTTTGAGAAATTTCTAAATTTCACAAATTTGGTTTCATTGCTTTGGCTTTTATTTTAGGTAATCTTTTATAGAGCTACTGGATATTCCTTAATAATAATCTATACTAGTTACTTTTTCTTGATTCCTTTTATATCTTTATTTATTTTTGATTTAAAAGAAAAATCCTCCTTTGCTTATTCTGTTTATCTGAAGGCATTATCTGCATGCCATCTAGGTTAACATTTATTTTTGAAATAATATTATTCATTTATTTCAAAATTTTTTTCTACGTTATATTATCTCATTTCTGAATTTTTCTAATTTAGATTTATACTATTAGTTAATTCCTTGTCGTATGTTCTTAAATTATTTGAATTTGTTTTGAAACATTTGGCTTCAGTGTCCCTCTCTGTTCTGTTCCATGCCTTTCTAGAGTGCTTCCATATTTTAGAGGGACATTGTTTTACTTCAATTTACTTTTTTCTTTTTCTTTTAACTTAGTATTGTCATTTAATTGTGATAATTTTTTTCTTTCTACATGCAGTTAGTACTGAGGTATTTTAGGAAAAAGGGGTGGGTCTAATGAGTTTTTCTAGGTTCACAGCTCTAATGACCTCACATTTAATTTTCAACAATTTTTTAAGATAAAATCGCTTACTGTTTGAAATATCCTAGCAGTTTCCTCTGCTCATTTTAAACACAACTGACTCTTGATTTGCTTATAGTTTCTTTTCAGATAAATTTAGGTCGTCTTTTAAGAAGTTTCTCCTCAGTGTGGAGCTTTGTGGTGGTAGGGATTTTGGAGATCTCACAGACATCAGATGACTCCTGTCCCTTTATCCTAAACCATGAACAGATGATAATTATCCACAATTTAGAGTGTAAAAAATATGTACTTATAGTTTTAGTGGATTTCTCTCAAATTGCCCTGCCCACATTCCAGTGCATGTCTGATGGCAATTCTGGAGTTCTCCTCTACTCATATCCATCATGTATCACCTCACCTCCTCTCTTCCCTCCTGAAGAGATGCTTATACCACTCAAGTCTTATGCTATCAGGTATTTGTGCCCCCTACTCTTTTTTTTTTTTAATGCTAGTCAGTGTGCTCCCTGCTCTTATTTCATGATTTCTTATACTATATGTCATCTTCAGAGATTAGTTTTGCTATTCTAGTTTTTGAGGGGTAGTTTCAATATTAAAGTGCTGCTGCCACAATTTTCCATCATCCCTTCCCCTGACCTCAAGGGAAGAGCACAAAGCTTAGTCTTTAAGGCTTTGACTGATATGACCAGCTTGTCTTTGGATTACGGACTCCAGTGCATTAAAATTATATAATTTTAATTTAATGAAATAGAATAAACATCTATATTTGTAGATGTCTTATTTTCTGAAACTTAAAATCTTCATGTCTTATAAATCTTAATACACATATGTAGACACACAAAGAGCTCATAATTAAATATTAATTTTGATTTCCACAAAGCATTCTAAATAACAAGGAATAGCGTTTATCACTTAATTATCTCGAATATTGTTTTTTGACTTTATATCATTTATCAAATTGACTTGTCTGTCCTCTCATTTTCAGAGGGAGTCAGAATAGTTCCATTGACTTGATTTTACTGGAGAACAGTACCCATTTTTTTAGACTGAAAATTCCAAATCACCCTATCTTAGCCATAACTGAAAAAAGGTCTTATTGAACCAAAAGCAAACATCTATAATAATTAGATAAGAATGTTTTTGCAATATCAATGAACTAAATAATTTATTGAACACTCAAACTTGTATATCAATTTTACTACGGAAGTTAGTAGACTTCAATTATTTGGAAACCATTTCTACATTTCTTAACTATAAGGTTATAAACTGGGAAGTTAATTAATCACCTTTCTCTGTCAGGGAAACCTTTGCATGATGGAAGTATGTTTTTTTTTAATTTCCAGGTAAAACATAATGCCATATTTTCTACGAAGTTGTACTAGGCATCCAGTGAGGCCAAACTATCAGTGAGATTTGTTAACTTGTTGGGGTCTCCATCTGGGCACGTCCAAGGCTACTCCATAGCATGTGACCATAAAGTCTCATAGTTTTGTGAACAAGTTATCAAGAAATAGTGGCGTCTTCATAGTATTTTTAACTATCCATTTTTAACTCAATTTGATAGTTAATTTAGTCCAATAGACCATATGATTAAATTTTGAAAAACAGCTCTATTTACTTTGTTAATTGCTTGTTTGGTTTAATTAATATAATCAATTTAAAAATGTTTACAATTTTATGAAAAGTACTTTTGGTTTTACCATAGTAATTTATGCATTCCACAAGTTCCAAGATGGTGTGGTACGTTATAAACAAACTTATGTTTTTCCTTTACTCATATCTTCTTTACCAAAATATATGGTAAGTAATTTCATGGAGCATTCAACATAAGAGTTCTAGTAATAAATTTAATATGCTGTTTAGCTAAATACTTTCACAGAGTTGTTTAAAACCTTTTCTCCTGAAGCTGAATCTTATAGCTTACATTTTCAAATATGACTTTTATTTTTACACACACACACAAATAAACACATATAAACACACACATACAAAATCTCAAAAAGGTATTACCAAATCAATTTTCAGTTGAATAATTACACACTTCTTCCTGAGAAAAGTAATTACTCAATGCTGAAAGAATTTGAAGTATCATAGTAAGAGGCAGTTTATTTTGTGTTTATCCACTATAAATTGTATTTCTCAGTGTTTAAATACTATTTTAAAAAAAGAAAAACTAAATTTCCTGAAGCTCTTTAGATCTAATTAAATTGGAAACAGTACGAGGCGAACAAAATTAAATCCACCCCCACCTTAACACCAATAGAAACCACAAAACTATGATGTTAAATCTCAGAGTACTTGGATTTCAGTTCCTCTAGTTATCTAGCATTAAATAAGTTCAATGATATATGTAACCTACCATGTCATTGCATTGCTCCCACCTCCAGAAATTTGGAAAATTTTGAACCTGAGCTTCCCTAGAGTTGCTCTTATTGCCTCTGTTACCATCTCACTAGCTAAGTAAAATCCAGCTCTCTACCAATGCTCCCTTATGTCCTCAGATTATGGGAAGGTTACTTCTTCAAATATAAAGGTATCTATTAATTTTATTCCCACAGGTATTTAGCACTCTTACCCTCCCTCAATATCTGGATTTCTCTCTACTTCAATGCAAATTGAAAAGATGTTTATTAAATTCCTCATTTTTTAAAAACTTCTATGCAACTGAAAATCTTAAATATCTATTACCTTGCAGGATATAAAATGATTACAAATGGATTTTTGCTTTCAAAAACCTTGGATAAGTTTTGGAATAAGGGAAATAAAGGAATTAAAATTTATTGGAAGGATAATACTTGCTAGTCACCATGCCAGTACTTTTATTTAATATTCCTTATTTCTATTTTATGTATTTACTTTTATTTAAGCCTTTAAAATATTGTGGAAATATATTTTATCTTAAAAAACAAAATAAATGTTAATGTCTCAATAGTATTTTAATATCTCAAAAATAAAATAGGTTTTATTATCTTATTTTAGAGGTGAGGAAACAATGAGCTCAAAATCATGACTTAACAATCAACAAGTGTAATATCTGTCTACAAGTACACAGAAAAAGGCAGGCTCATCATCGCTAGTGAAGCCATTCATGTGGACAGTCACTCCACACGAAATGAACACCTATTTGTAAGCATCACCTTGTCTTTATTTCTCCGGCTGGTCACTGCCGTAGTTGTGAGTAATAAAGTCTGTTGTCACTTACTCAGGAGTCTCTTGTCTAATGTCACCATGCAGAAAAAAATGGCAAGTACATCAATTTGTAAGTTGAGTGAAATCTTAAAAAGACCTTTAAGATCAATAATAAGCAATGAAATTTAGACCAAATGATTTTATTTTTTAACTGTTAATAGTATTAACAATTTTCCATGAGTTTTTTGAGGTCTTTGGCACTCCTATATGCTGCTACTAATAATTCTCCATTTTTGGGGGGCAATTCATTGATAAGTTAAATGTCTTTAAAACTGTACACCTTAATAAAATAAAACTTGTAAATGATACATCAATTTACTTTCTAAGAAAACTCATAGGTCTCAGCAGTGATATATGCACAAATATATTCTTTGCAACTTTGATAATGATATAAAAAGCCATCACAACTTTATGTATCATGTCTAGGGGTAATATATTGGATGAACAAAGCAAGGTATATTGAGATGAAATACATTGTAGCAATGACAATGTGTTTGCAGACACTTTCTTTGTTGTCATGAGAAAATTTATCATAATTTAGTTAAGTGGAATAAACATAATACAAAACAGAATTTTTAGAAGATTCCAGATTTGAAAGATAAAATACTTGGATGTAGTAAAGGAAACAGAAAACATATACTATCATCATATACTAGTGGATATCATAGATGTGCTGGATAGTTAATGAGAAAAGACCAAATTAACATACATATCCTGGAATTCTCAGTATCTGAGTTTAAAACAAGCTAAGATGAGCATACCTAGGAGAGAAGAGAAGAACAGAAAAATCCAAAAAATAAATCCTGTGTTTAATGTATCTATTTTAACAAAACATGGAAGTGGAGCAACCTGTTAAGCAGGAGGAAAAACAGGTGAAAATGGTACCTTGGAAAACCAAGTGGAAAAAGTATATCCAAAAAGGATGAGCAGCTTAACTGAGGCAAATGTTACTGACAATTAAGATGAATACTAAAACTGACCTTGGACATGCAGAATCCTTTAGGAAATACAATTACCCCTCCTGGTATCAAAGAAACAATCACCTCACATACACATGTAATTACAAATAACTGATTAAAATAATAACAAAAACATCTAGCTCTGTATTAAAATGAGAATATACCTTTAACAGGTGGAATTTGACACAAAAATGCAAAAGATAAACAATTACATTAAAAAATCAAGTGAGCAAAGTTATCCTATCATATTTAAAAAACTGAGAAGACATTCATGAAATTCCTAATTAGGTTATATGGATAAACAGGGCATTTCTTCACCAAGTAAATAATAGATATTCATGTGCATACAGGGTTGATGATGGTTTTTAATTTATACTTTTGTTTTGGAATTTTCAAAGATTTTAAAGTTTTTCTTTGTTTGTTTTCTAACAAGTACATGTTATGTTAGGAAACACCTATTTTTTGTTTTACTTTTGTTTTTATTTGTTCACACAAACCATGCCTTTGTCACAGACCGTATCTGTTGACTGCTGACCTTCCCTGATCCACATGTTTATATCAGAAGCAGGTATTCTATTATATCATTATCTTACCTATTCTATCGCAGATTAGTACGGAGGTGATGCAAGCTGAGGTAATCTGACTGTGTACCCTAGATTTTGAATCAATTATCTTTCCGGATGGATAAAACTGAGGACATGTAAATAGTGTCCCTCTTGGTAACCAAGTTTGTCATATAAATAAAGAAGAAATATGAGATTGTCAATGAACAAGGAGAACGCAGGACATGAAGAGATATAGAGGAGGAAAACCAAACACAGGCAAGAGGTAAATTGCAACAACCTTCTAGATTCTCACTATTTCAATCCTTTTATTCTAGTCAAATATTCTACCCACATACTCATTCTACCCTCATACTCATCAGTAATTCCTTTTGTTACTGAAATCCATAAAATTTGGATTATTATTTAAAGCTCTGTTCATCATAGGTAATATGTTAATTCCCATATTTATTTTCCAGAGTCATGAAAAAAATCCTGGAAAATGGAAAAGACACCCTTTGAATTTTCAGAGACCGAAAAGGTCTTTTTTGATTTTATTTTATTTTTTTAAAGGAAGGCCCCATTTTTCACTCAAGAAAAAATATTTTTCTTAGGCTCAGGAAGTTTCCTTCAGGCATTCTTTCTAATAATTTGAATTCCAAAGGAGCAACCAATATCTAGTGCAAATATTTTGAAATGATGGAGTAGAGATAGGAGTAAATATCCAAACACAAAAATAAGCACATGTGGATATATTTATTTACAGAATGCAGACTCCTCACAAGGTTGCTATGTCTCTCATACACCAAAAATTATAATAACATAAAAGAGCATTTTAAAATGTATTTCAGCTTCTTGTTTACATTATTTTATAGTAATATTTTTTAATGTAAGTTTGTGAGTTCTGATTGCTCTAATCAAATAATTCGTAAGTCAAGAACAATTTAGCATTACATAGGGGCTTCTACACACAATAAAAGCAATAGAAACACATTTTAAGTTATGAAAATCAAGACCCAATAGTGTGTGTTTCTGGTTTACATCAACGAGACAAGGCTAACCTTACCATGCATGATTGTGGCTGTCTTCAGATAGTGTTGTAAGAATGCTTAAAAACAGTCCAAGTTTTCTATTGATAAAAATGCTGAAAGTCCTAGAATCACTGTGCTATTTCACAGACTGGAATTCGATCAGCTAAAATAATTACATGTTGAATTATTTTTTATTACAACCAGTATTTTTAGCATAGGATGTCTTTCATGTATTTTTAAATTTTGTTTTCCAAATAGTGAAACATGAACAGCTTTATTGATTTTTATGCATAACTGATCCATGTCTTATAATCTCAGTATATTGTGTTATTAAAATGATTAGTTTTTTATAACAATAAATTGAATACATATTGAAGTAATTTGGGACAACAGAAACATAAAAAATCACAGTACTACACTACAAGACTCTACTACTACTGTTGGCCTTTTAGGTTTCTTCCCTACATGTTTGTACTACTTTTATATGACAGATAATTGCTTACATACAAAATTGTGTCAACAGTTAATTTCTGCATGGATTTGAATAACAATAGCACAACACACTACCAATTACAACAAAATTGTAAAATAGTTAATATTGCAGGAAAATTGTTAAAATGCAAATGAGACTTTACACCAATTTTGTAATTAAATTTAATTTTTTTATGCATAACTTCCTGCCCATATGGGAGAATCAGTAAACTATGGCCCACAAGCCAAATTAGCTTCCATTTTTTGTAGATAAAGTTTTATTGGAATACTGCCACATTTTTTAAATTTACATATTATCTATAGAGCTTTTGCACTAAAATGGCAGAGTTCAGTAGTTGTGGCAAAGATGGTATGGCCCACAAAGCTGGAAATATTATTTATCCATTTACAGAAAAATGTTTGCCACTTCCTGCATTAAGTTATCAAAGAAATGTAATATTCGAACACTGCTTCCAAAAGCTTACAATCCAGTTGAGCAGAAAAATATACATATCAAATAAATAAGCACTAATTGCTTTAGTTTGTCCAATAAGCTCCCCAAGCAGTGGTCTTCCATTTGGGGAAAATCCAATTTGAAATAATGTTTAATAATCTTTGGTGATTTAAGCCAAATTATTCTTCTGGATTGACTAGAGTGAACTAAGGACATAAAATTTAAAATTTTGAATTGAAAACCAATGAACAATAATCTAATTTATTCATCTATTTACATTTTGTAAAGTTAACATTTAATACAGTGATTTATATTTTGCTTTTTGATTTAACAACTCAAGAGTAAACTATATCTGGAATTTCCTTTTGATGTTAAAAAAGGGAATGCATCCGGTTGAGAATATAGACACACGGCTATAAAATTTAAACTGTTTCAAGCTCCCATATGTTTTATGCTTTGATAAATGACCTCCTTAGAGGAAAACAAGGCCCCAGGAGAAAAAAATGTTTAAGAATAAAAGATTATCCTGTAGCAAGAATTATTAAAACTGATCAGTTTAATTGAGTAACTAGATGTACCTCCTGACTTGTGTAGAGAATTGATATTCTGGATGAGGAACTATGTTTTGTAAGAAAATAAAAATAAAAATGTTGATATGATGATGGGAAAATATTACGGAATACAGTGCTAGAATGTTAGTTAAGCAGTTTGTGCCTCTTTTATTTATTTTTTATTGTGGGTAGCATAGTTCACACGAGATCTACTCTCAACTATTTTTGCAGTGCATGATACAACGTTGTTAACTATACGCACAGTGATTGATGCTTATTACAGGGTTTTTTTCTTTTATTAAGACTGACTAATATTCCCGTGTGTGTGTGTGTGTGTGTGTGTGTGTGTGTGTGTGTGTGTGTGTGTGGCATTTTTTTCTTCCACTCATCGATCAGTGGACATTTAGGTTGTTTATTTTTTGGTTACTGTGAATAATGCTGTAAGGAATATGGAAGTACAGGTATCTCTTGAGATCCTGATTTCAATGATTTTGGATATACCCACAAGTGGATCATATGGTAGCTGTTTCCACTTTTCGAGGAACCTCAATACTGTTTTCCACAATGGTTGCACCATTTTGTATTCCAACCAACAGTGTACAAATGTTTCAATTTATCCACATCCTCATCAATACTTGTGATTTTTTTTTAATTTAATAATTGTTATCCTAACAGATGTGAGGTAATACCTCATTGTGGTTTTCATCTGCATTTCCCTGAGGATGAGTGATGTTCAGCTTCTTTTATATACCTGTTAGCTATTTGTATATGTTTGTTGGAGAAATCTCTGTTGAAGTCCCGGGCCTATTTTTAATTGTATGCTTTTGTTTTTTTCAACTACTGAACACTAGAAGTTTCTTATATATTTTGGAAATATATCCTTATCAGATATATGAGACTTGCAAACATTATCTCTCATTCTATAGACTGCCTTCTCACTGTGTTAACTGTTTACTTTGTTGTACAGAATTCTGTTGTTGTTTCATTTTGTTTTATTTTTTAGTATGATATTGCCTTGTTTCTCTATTTTTGATTGTGTTTTTGGTGTTATATCCAAGAAATCACTGCCAAGACCAATGTCTTGGAGCTTTTTCCCTATGTTTTCGTCTAGTAGTTTTCTAGTTGTAGGTCTTAGGTTTAAGTCTTTAATCCATATTGAGTTGTTTTTGTCCATGGTGTAAAGTAAAGGTCCAATTTCATTCTTTTGCACGTGCATATAAACTTTTCCTAAAACTATTTATTAAAAAGACAGTCCTTTTCCTATTGTGTATACTTGGCACAAGAATTCTTGGCACCTTTGAATATCGGTTGATTATATATGTGTGGGTTTATTTCTAGGCTCTCTGTTCTGTTTCATTGGTTGGTATGTCTGTTTTAATGTCAGTACCATACTGCTTCAATTACTGCAGCGTTTTACTATATTAAAAATCAGAAAGTGTGATTTCCCCAGCATTGTTCTTCTTTCACAAATTTGTTTTAGCTATTTGGGGTTTTTTGTGGTGCCATATGAATTTTAGTCTTTATGTTCTACTTCTCTATTAAATCCCATTGGGGTTCTGATAGCGATTGCATCGTCTCTGTAGATCACTTTGGATAGTATGGATATTTTAACAATATAGGTTTCCAATTCAGGAACACAGGATATCTTTCCATGTGTGTGTATCTTCAATTTCTTTCCTCAATGTTTTCTAGTTTTCATCATACAAGTATTTTATCTCCATGGCTAAATTTATTCCCAAGCATTTAGTCTTTATGACGTTATTATAAATCAGATTATTTTCTGAATTTCCTTTTTGGGTAGTTGTATGTTGATTTTTGTCTAGTACTCTGTTAGATAGAAATGATGAGAATGGACATCTTTGCCTTGTACCTGATCTTTGAGGCAAAGTTTTTTAATTTTTCATGACTGGATATGATTATGATGCTAGCTGTGGGCTTTTCAGATATGGCCTTTATTGTGTAGAGGTAAATTCTTTCCATACAGATTTGTTGAGAGGTTTTTTGTTTGTTTGTTTGTTTTCCCCAAAAGGTAGGTGATTTTTGTCAACTACTATTTCTGTGCCTATTGAGATTATCATGTGATTTTCATCCTTCATTCTGTTAATGTGGTGATACACATAATTGATTTATGTGCGTTGAATCATTTTTGTGTCTCAGGGATAAATCACATCTGGTCATGGTGTATGATTCTTTTAATGTGTTGTTGAATTTTTTTGTTCCACCTCAATGCTAATATTTATGAGTATGTGTGGAATTAGTCTGAAGATAATTTTCCAGGGCACAGCACTTTTCATAGCGTGTATTCTCACCTACTTGATGTGCTAGCCTCTGTGCTAGACTGTGTGTCATAAAAGGAAGGACAAATGTTTAAAAAACAATTTTTCTTTTTATGTGAAAGGACAAATTTCAATCAGTTGGAATCAGCACGAGCAAAACTAAAATTTGTAATCTTTTTGTTTCACTCCAAGTAGCAAGTTCCAGACTCTGTCCTTCTAGATTTCTGACATTTGAGATTCACTTTAGACTTAAATACATTACACATTAAATATTATATTTTAAAATTATAAGCAACATTGGAAATAATATATTTTAATCCATCATTTGTTAGCTGAGAAAATTGAGTTTCAGCAAATATATGAATGTGACTTGGTTACGGAGTTATTTTCCAAGCTAAAATAAACTTTCTTTGTTTTTTCCTAAAGCATAGTATGCGGTGCCTTATGTATGAAAATAGTTTAGTGTTTACCAGAGGGTAAGGGTGGTGGGGTGGGAGATGAGGGTAACGGGTATGAAATATATGGTGATGGACGGAGAACTGACTCTGGGTGGTGAACACACAATGGGATTTATAGATGATGTAATACAGAATTGTACACCTGAAATCTATGTAACTTTACTAACAATTGTAACAATTGTCACCCCAATAAATTTAAAAAAAGAAAAGAAAATTCCCTCAAAAAGAAAAAAAGAAAAGTGTTTTATTATTACCAAAAAAAAAAAAAAGGTAAATAATAAAAGTAAAATACCAGAAGCACTCATTAGGATAATCCTGGCATACCTTACTGTTGCTAGACAAACTTACCTAGGGAGTCACTGATTTCGTTGATACTCTAGAGAATTATAGGAGGAATATTCACTAACACTAATGCCAGTTATGTATATAAATTCTCTGTACAATGATGGGACAATAGCCCCAAAGTGTGTGGCTTAATTAATCTTTTCTGAGACTCTTCACTACAGAACTAAATATCTAAATAATGAGTAGGGACAGAGAATTAAGTATCTTTCTGCACTTAGAGGATGATTAATTATAATAGCTAAACCTCTGAACATTAAGTTGAATACTAATCCGATGACAGAGTTTGGAAATAAACCAGTACTCCGCATACATCTGGGTGTTTTCTACTCTTTTGACAGAATAATAAAAAGAAAAAGAGGAACATAATAAGAGTTTATGCTCATTCCACTTAACATCATCTACTTCAAATTTGTTTGCCAGTTAAGTGAAAAACTAAATTTCTCATACCTTCTCGACCATAAATGTAAGATGCGTAGTTATCTCTTATTGATTTGATAACCATCTTTGTGTTGTGAGATATGCAATGTAGATTTTCTTCAAATATAAGTGAGGAAAGGTAATAACAAGGAGAAAATAACTTGAACCTGTAATTTACACTAGCTTCTTTCCATTATACTTGCCTATTTTCTGTAGACAGCTTGGAGAAAAAGTAGAGTTCTGTATTGTTGCAAGCTGCTTTGAAGTGGTTTTGATTTACAGAGTAAACACCCACTAGATTGCTCTGTATATTATGGATTCACAGGGCTGGTACAAATAAACTCAAAGGGCAAACAGATAAAAGGTCAAAAGATAACTGTTATTAAACACGTTTGCCAATAGACAATAGAAGTAGGGAAACCACTTTCACAGAAAGTGTATTTATTGTCCCAAGGGATTAACCATACCCCAATAATAATAGGATAAAAAAGTCTTCTAGATGCTTATTTCTAAATCCTTTAGCTTTGGTATTTAGAAATAGGGAAGAATATCAGGTCTAGTATCAACCACCCTGAGCACTAATAAATTTCTTCTTTCTTCACTGTGGATCAGTTTGGTCATGACATCATTCTTCAGATCATTCCCCTTGCTCCATTCAGTTGGAATAAAGACCATACCATTGGTCTGTGTTAGGATTTATTTCGCCATTAACTCACTGCTATTGTTGATTTCCCCTTCCTCATATGTAACCTAAAAGTAGATATGTATCTTACAAAGTTTATATTTATTATTTTGAATAAGTGGAATATAAAAAAATTTACATGAGTTCCAGTGATGTCTTTTTTGAGGGAAGATATCTGATCATATGTTCATACTATTAAATATATATAGCTACAAACAAGGCACCAAAATAACACTGGTTTTCTGCTTCTATGTTGTGCCTCATCTGTGTACTAAGCTCCATTCCCAAGAAAAATTAAAAGTGCAATTCACATTAAGTGAATTTTCTTTGCAATATCACAGTGTACATTGTTCAATGTAAAGATAATCGTTTTCACTTACTTGTCTTCTAAATGACCATGATGGCTGCTGTGGAGTCTACCTTTCTTATCTGTATACATTTTATCTGAAAACTCTCTGCCAAAAACCCCTACCCCTAGTGGCTTCTAATATTCTCTCTCTCCATTGCTGTCCAAAATCAGTAATTCAGTATTGAGCAGATCAACTTATCTTCTGTTCCACTCTTTTTTCTTTTTTCACAAAACCTCAATCTACATGCAGAAATGCCTTAAATGTTTTTGAGAGGACAGAAAGGCATTCATCTGCCAACATGCAGACTTTACAATCTTATCGATTTCATTTCATTGTGTGATAGTCTATGAAATGTATTTAAAATGCATCAACATTTTTCTTTTGGTTTCTCTTTGTGTATCAAAAGGGAAGCTTAGAAGCATATATTATAATTAGGAGATGCTAGCAAAAAAAGCTTTCTCCAAGAAGTCACTCAGGAAGAAGAATTAGAAAAAAGTCTTCTCTGTCCAGTTCAGGATCAAGGGAAGATTTTAAGATGGTGGGGGAGCGGAGGAGGAAAGAAGTTAGAAGCCAGCACCCTCAGTCTTGGAGCATGACACCATAAACTCAAGACCTGGGTGGCAGTCATTGCAGATGTAGCCTGGGGCAGGTTGCAAACATCCAAGAGAAACCCTGCAATCTGATAGTCTATACAAATATTGCAGGAGCAACACCACAGCACTGGAAAAATTTATTTACCTGAGATGGCAATTCTGATTACCCATAGCTGCTGTGTGGATGGTCAAAAGTTACTCTTTCTAAGTAGAGAGATAAAATGCTGGGGATGAAAACAGCTTGTGTGTGTTCTGAATCTCAGTTCTCCAGCAGAAAACCAGGATTGGTACAAATAAAATAAAGTGTATGGATAATTCTGCATTAGATTTGAATGACCAGAGGAATGGATTTCCACAGTAGATATCACTGTGGCAATCCAAAAAACTAATGAGACCAGCTATATGTGTGCAGACACCAAGGCAATGGGGATCAACTTACCTAGGCACTTCACATCAGAGATAAGCACAAGCCACTGACATGCCAACAGTCCCTTTGCTACTTCTCATGGCAACACAGACACCATCATAGAGAAGTGGAGGGAAGAGAAATTCTAGAAGCCTGAAAACTGGCATCACCTTCTGTTCAAGATGGAATAACAGGAAATATATTTATAATTCTATCTGGAACAAACAAAACACCAGACCAATTGTAAGAAACAATAATTTTCAAGGTACTGCACATCAGACCAAAGGGCGTGGAGCGGGAAGACAGTAATTGCTGAGTGGGAGAGTCAGGATTTTAAAGATGGCACTCTAAGGTTACCATCTTCTGGTTATTCATTGGAACACTAATATAAGCACCACTGTGAAGGAACTCTGTGGATAGAATCTAAGGTTACGAATCAACTGATTTTCAGATAGAGAGATCATCCTGAATAATCAAGAGGATCCCGGTGATCACAGTAGAAGGGAGACCGAAGAGACTGTAGGAACAATCAAGCATAGAGAAGAGGAGGAAGAAAAACAAAATAGGGCCGTAGGAAAGCTCACAGGGATGAGAAGCCTGAAAGACTTGACATGCCATTGTTGGTTTAGAAGGCAAATACCACCCAGGAGATAGGAGCAGCCACAAGAAGCTGAGAATAACCCCTATCCTACAGCCACAAGGAAATGGACTCTGCCAACAATGTGAATGAGTCTGGGAACAGATTATCCCTCAGAGTCTCAGAAAGGAATGAAGCTTTGCTGGCACCTTCATTTCAGCCTCTGCTATTATCGGCATAGAACCAGCTGAGTCACGCCTATAGAGCTATGAGAAAATAAGTGGGTGTTGTTTGAAGTCTCTAAGTTTGTGTTTATTTGCTATGACAGCAATCAAAGACACACACGGAAAGACGGAAAATAAACAAGGTGATCCCTACAATCTTCCCAGCTTACTGTCTTGAAGGGATGAGCAGACCATGGTTCAGAGAGGGAGAAAACAGGCACAGCCCAGGAAACTCCATGTCTTGAGCAGAACTGAGAGTTAGCTGAGACCTAGATGGAAAGAGTTCACAGGACAGAGAAAAGAGATGTGCAGACAGAGAGGGCACCAGTGTTCTGCAAAGGACTTCCCTTGGAGGACTGAGCAGAGTACTGATCAGCACTTGGGTGTGAAGAAACTTCGCAAGGCACTGGAGAGACTTATTCAAAGCGATTTGAGGTGACAGCATCAATAGCTCACACAGGGCCAGCTATAGTGCCTGTCCCTACCAGACAGATCAGCAAAACTTACACTCACAGGGCATTGATAGAGTACAGAGGAGAGTAGTCCTGTAGCACGAGTGGGAACCAGTTAGCTCTAAAGTAAACACCACCCTGGTCTCCATAACAAATCTTAAAGGAAAACTTGAAAGTTGTCAAACTATTTCCCAGTAACTAAACTGCATCCCAGAACTATGCTCAGGGATACTTAGAGGAAGTAAAAAAAATATCTAGTCCACAAAATCTTGCATCCAATCAAACAAGTGAGACATGTATGTAAAGAAGCAAGACAACATAACTTGAATGAGGAGGGTATCCAATCAATCAAGAGCTGACACCTGCTAGAATCAGCAGAAAGACGTTACAACAGTTTTTATATCTGTATCCTACATACTCAAAAATAAAGTACAGACATGAAAGATATAAAAAAAAAAAGGTCCAGATTGAACTTTCAGTGATGAAAACTGCAATGTCAAAGATGAGCAATACATTGGATGAAATTAACAGCTGATTAGATATTGCAGAAATGTAGTGAATTTAAAGATACAACAATGCAGACTATCTAAAGTTGAAAACAGAAATGAAAGAATATATGAACAGAGTGTCACTGAGTTGTGAAACCAACTTCAATAAGCATGATACAGATGTAATTGAAGTCTCCAAAGGAAGATGGAGGGATAGAACAAATATATATATGAAAAAAACAACAGCTTATTTTTTCCAAATTTGATTAAAATTATAAACCCTGAAATCAAACAAGCTGAATGAACTCAAACTCTATAACTATAAAGAATACTACACCCTTCTACATAATCAAATTAGTTAAAACCAAAGTTTAAGAGGAAATCTTCAAAGAAGATAAAGAAAAAAGAGTCAGGAACAAAATAATGGTGACAGCAGGATTTTTGTCAGAGGAAAGCAAAGGAGAAGATCCTGAAACCTCCTCTTTAAATTCTATCCTCAGTGAATTCAATACTCTAGTATTATATACTCAATGAAAAATCTTTCAAAATCTGAAGGCGAAATAAAAACTTTCAGACAGATAAAATCCAGGAGCCTTCATCACCAGCAGATCTGCATTGTAAGAAATGTGAAAGTAATGTCTTCAGGAAGAAGAAAAGTCATACCAGATGGAAATCTGCATTTCCAAAAAAAAAGAAGAACACTAGCATAGGTTTTCCAAAATGGGATACCACTGCACATCTATTAGAATAGCTAAAATCAAAAAGACAACCCATACCAAATATCATGTGGGAAGATATAAAATTGTTCTTACTATTTAAATTTTAGAAAGATAATTAACTATTAAAGCCAACATACTAACAATGTACAGTAAGGTTTATAACATATGTAAAAGTAATACAATATATCACAAAAATAGCAAAAAGCTGGTTAGAGGAGAAATGAAAGCAAATTATTTAAGCTTCCTCCTGCTGCATGAAATTGTATACTCTCACTTAAAAGGTAGGTTGTAATGAGTTAAATGTATATAACCTAAAACCTAAAGAAATCACTATAATAATAAAATAAAAAGCTATACCTAACAAACCGACAAACACGATAATGTACAATAATTTTAGAACTCAATTCATTAGAAAGAAGACATAAGAGGAGGAAAAGGAGAATAAAGAACAAATGGGACTGATATTAAATAGATAGCAAAATGACAAATTTAAACTTAATTATATCACTACTCATAGTAAATGTTAAGTGGTCTAAATTCCCCATTTGTCAGCTGTATAAAAAAGCAAGACCTGATTACATGCTGACTACGTGTAATGTACTTTAAATACACAGATAAAAATGTGTTAAAACTAAAAGAATAGCATTAAATTAGTCTTTATCCAATCTAGGAACAGAAACCCCACAGAAAAGTGGATTTTCATATAAATAATTTTAAATATAATGCAATTTGTATAATGTGCGTGTAATATAAAGAATTTTTAGTCTAAATTATTAGGTCGATGTACAAGTAATTGTGTTTTATTGCAATTTTTAACTCTTTAGACTGTAATTACTTTTGCGCCAACCTAATAATTATAGGGGGAAAAACATGGAAAGAAAATTCAAGAGTCTACCAAGGCCTCAAGAGAGTGTCCAGGGAGAGACACACTGGGGCGGAGCGATGAGCTTTGCTGAAGGAGGTGGAGTTATGGCCAAAAGGATAGAAATTGATCGGGTTGCTGGGGCCAGAGCTGGTCTAGCATCATCAGGCAAACAGGAATTTTCTCTGGGACACAGACTCAGGGAGCCAACATTGGTGGCCGGGCCTCAGAGGATGTCAGCGTACTACTGCAGGTGCTGTGGAGACCAGGAGCTAGAGAGGCGTCCCTGTGTAGGAACCCAATTTGGCTGTGGCAGCTCAGGACACAGCGCATGGGACGATGTGGGCAGCCCTGCAGGGATCCTGGCATGTGTGTGTGTGCCAGGGACTGAGGAAAGGGATCAGAAAGCAACAGCTCAGGCTCAGGTCTACACTACCTACACCTTCTGCCTATGCTTCCATTGCCTGAATCGAGCTGAGAAAACATTTCATCAAGGCAGTGTGGCACTGGTGCAAAAACAGTAAGGTCACTGGAACATAATAGGAGTTCAGAAATAGACCCACATATCCATGGACAAATGATTTTTAACAAAGGTGCAAAGACAAGTATGTAGAGAAAGGAGAATTGTACAAATGGCACCAGAACAATTAAATATTCCTATGCAAAAAACCTGAACTTCAATCCATACCTTGGATCACATGCAAAAATTTACTTCAACTTTTTATTGGAACATAGAAATAAATATAAAACTTAAAACTATACATCTTCTAGAAGAAAACATAGAGAGATATTTTTTGTGTCCTTCGGCTAGGCAAAGATATTTTTAGATTTGACACCAAATGTACTATATACAAAAGAACAAATCAATAAACATTCTTTGTCACACATGCAAAAAAATCTGCTCTTTGAGAGATACTGTTCCAAAAATGAACAGATAAAAGCTGCAGACTAGGAGAAAATACTTGCATCTCATATATCTGATAAAGCAGTTGGGTCTAGGATTCATAAAGAACTCTCACAGCTCAATAATAAGAAAAAACTTGGTTAAAGGGGGGAGGGGCAAATGATAGAAATACGTCACAAAAAAGGTATATAAAATAATATATAAGCCTATAAAAAGATGTTCGATATTATTAGTCATTAGGAGCATGCAAATTAAAACCAAAATGGGATACCACTGCACATCTATTAGAATAGCTAAAATCAAAAAGACAACCCATACCAAATATCAATAAAGACGTGGAAGACCTGGAACTCTTATACACAACTTGTGGGAGTGAAATGGTACACTTTGAAAAACAGTTTCACCATTTCTGAAAAAACTTAATCATACATTGATCCAGCCATTTCACTCTTGGGTAACTTCTACTCTCTAGGTACCAAAGATAAATGAAACCATCTGCACAGTTTTGAGGTAGAAGAAACAAAGATATTGTTAATGGGTGTTTTTAAGTTTTAAAACCTTCCCCACCTGGGCTCATCCATCACATGTATTCTGGTAGAGGTGGAAGTCAAGACAAAACAAGATATTATAATAAAACGTTTTTTTCAAATCTGAGTTTTAGGTATAAGCTTCCAACTTCATTATTATAACTACTTTTAGTGATGAAAAACATTCTTTATAATATTCATTGACCTTTAGATAAATCCTTGTGCACGTTCCCGGAACTCAGCCCAATAAGCACTTTTATCCTGCCCTCTGCATGTGGGAATTCTATATATATTATGCAAACATCTCTACTAAAATGAATCACAGTGCACTGAGCTTAAATAAACTTCATTCATATCTTTGAAATCTTGATAATGTAAATATCTACATTTTAGAATGTGCACAATTCTTATGTAGCTTTGCTGAGTATTTCTTTGAGAAAAAAAACAGTAGCAAACACTGAATTGGGATGTTTAACCTTTCACACAGTTTATTGTGGTACTCTTAGAAAAAGTAACATGTTGACAAAGTCATGACCAAAAACTCCATTAGAGCAAAACACTAATCCCGCCAACTGGTTAATTGTGTAAGATAGTTAGCAAGGGCACAATTTGTGATAAGAAGCTGAGTTGAATATGCCATTTAAATAAGTCGTAACTGAAATAAATACAAATACCCAACTTTCACAGAAAAATAAAGTACACAAGCCAGGAGAAGTATACTTATTATTAAATATAATATTAAAATGACTTGCAAAAGATCATGGCATACCTCACCAGATGTTTTACAAAATAAAATAAAAATTTAACTGCAATCTTCCTAAAAGACACTGATCCATGTGCTTCCTTACAACACTGATTTACTATATTCTCCATTTAATCTCCAAGTCCTGCCAGGACTGCAGCCATTATGAGCTTTCTGTCAATGCACTGGGTTTTGCCACTGATGTCTAGGGAAGAGACTCATACCAGCACATTGCTTGTTCAATAGTAGTTTTCCATACATACTTGATGAAGGAATTAATAATAATAATAAAATAATAATAATAATAATAATAACAATAACACTAGACACTTTTTTTATTGAGCACTTACAATGACCTAGAACTTTTAGAGTGCTTTTAGAGTCCTACAGACTTAGGTTGGGTTCCTTAGCAGCAGAGGTCTCATGATGCCCCTTGTTGAAGGAAAGCTATGGGAAAGACCTGTGATGACTAAGGAAAGCATTTGAAAGAAGAGATAACAACTACTCCAAATGGGGTGTCAGGTAGTCCGGCTTATCGCCAGACCCCAGCAGGAGCTCCCCAGAGCTGACTTGCATTGATGCAGGGACTTGGGTATTGTAGCACCTGGAGGAAATACCTAGGCCCTTTTCATAAGAAGAAGACTTCAACCATCCCAACGGCAAGCCTCATGCAGAGAACAAATGGGAGCAAAAAGCTAAAGCCCCAGCAGCATAGAGGGGAAGGGCAGAGCACTTGGGTCTAAACCAGCAGCATCTGGCCCTGATATGTTGACTTATTTAATCCTGGAAACAACCCTGCCACGTTGATACTATTTTTATGTCTTTTTTTTTTTTTTTAATAGGACACTGATACACAGAGAGGTGACTTCATTTGACAATATTACATAGCAAGTAACTAACAGCACCCATACTTGGAAGACAGAGAGAGTGGGAAGGATGAAGGAACAAGGAAGTGAAGGGGAGATAGGAGATAAAAGTCAAGTAATATGGAAAATGTGCCTATGATCTCCTTTTACTTTTCAGATGTTCTTAAAGTATCTGTTTGGGGAAATTCAAGAAAATTGCTGTCAATAATATTTGAGGATCTTTACCTGATTCTCATTTCACGAAGGAATTTTGGGTAAGGAGACATAGTACTTAAGTACTTAACTGCATAGTAGTAGTTAAGAGATACACATTTTAAAAATTAAATTTTAATTTAAAAGTTACAATGACAATGCCCATCTCTAAACAACAAGGAAACTCCTCACTCTCTTTCCCAAGGTATTTACATGGCTATTTAATGTCCCTCTCTTTTGTTTCTTCATACAGGGGTTATATATTTACAAATACAAATCCTTCTTCCTGCAAAATGACCTAGGTGGGTGATGTATAAAAAAGACTAATGCAAGTCATGTGATCTATCTGTGACGCAGTTTCAGTTTTTTACAATATGAACATACTAAAATATAATTATATATTTTAGATTTAAAATATAGTATATCTCAAAAGACATTTTAAATAAAAAATACTAGATTAAAGTATGCTTGTTATAAATACTTTCAAAACAACATTTTTTTGGTAGCCATCCTTGTGAATTCCATATACATAATGGCAGAATCCTTTGATTTGTATTTATATCTCTGCCTATTAAATTGTTTTGATGCTTATTTTGTCCCCTTTCTTTTCCCATTTATATGATTATACCAATACAATCTATATAAATCATATGATGTTAATCGCATCATTATGGAAACCTAATCAAACAAATCTGAAATTTTGTTTCTTTAACCAGCATGCTTTATACTTACCTTTTCTTCTCACCTTCCTCTTTTTTTTTCTTTTAAATGAAATATAATCCAGATTACTATGTCTTTTTGATCCTACACATAAAAGTTAGCTATCTTTTAAATTCTCCTGCATAGATTTCTAAGTCATGTATTTCATATCTTAAAATTTCTCTGGACATTTCAAGGCATCATTGCCTGTATATCTAGCTTTATAACACTAGCTTTACCTAGGTATTTTTGTCTTTTGCATTACATTGCATTATTTTGATGGCCAAAGGGTTCATAAGATAAAACCTAAAACATCATATTATACAGTTCTATGTTTCATATTATAGTTTGCAAAAGGTTAATATGATTTCAATAACACAGTGAAAATATTGTGGCATTGAGATGTTAATATGAGTTCCATCTAGAAATCATTTTCTTTTCCATGTACTTTGTTTATATCCTTTATCCACAGCACATGCCTCTCAGAAGTCCCTAAGGAAGCTTGTTATTTCTCCCAGTTTCTGCCACATGCGTCTTATACAGTTTTCACAAACAATCCAGCAAAGCTCTGACAAAGGCAGACAGAGAGGAGGCAGAGGAGAGGAGGAGCAATTTTCTACATCAAAGATATTATAACACACTCGACAACATTTTGTAACAGGCGATATGTCTACCACACATTAGCCCTGCGTCCTGGAAACATCCTTGTCATTCTCGGGCTATGGTGAGTCTTGCCAAGCACTTTGAAATTGTACTTGCAAATACAATTCCTAGTTCTTACAATATGATCTAAGCTAGTGATGCATAAACAAGCATCTCTTATCACCCAACACCTGGGAAGACAAATGTAATTCAGGTAGCAAATTCTGAGCAATTATACATATAGAGACTACTCCCAGTGGTACCTCTCTTCATTCTACACATACCTCACTGCTTATACAAAGCAATCACTGTCTGATACATTATTGTAACAAAGAAGCAAAGAAACAACACTACAATGGCATAAAGAACCTAACAATATAACAGCTTATGATGAGAGTATGAAATGACATGCAGATATAAAAATTGTAAATACCAAACCTATTTTGAGATAAATCATAATTTAGTAAGCATATTTTTTAATGAAATTAATGATAGCCACAATCACTTAGGAAGCAGCATCTGGTAGAAAAGGTAAAGCTCTTAAATGGCTTAAATATTTTTTTTCTTCATTGTGTCAAGTGCAGTGCTCTACATAATATGAGCATTGATATATTGAGAGCTTAAAATTTTTAAATCAAATCAACGAATCTTTGGCATCAATTTAAGACATAGCATACCAATGATCAGTGCAGAAAGGAAAGTCACTCTTCTGATGGTATAATTCATATGTCTTTCTTGAACATATCTACTTTGAATAGTAAGAATACTATGATCTTATTCATTTTCTATATAATGAGTAGCCTATGAAAAAAATAAAAGTAATAAGAGATACCGATATTCATAGCTAAAATATTTAAATGCTCACATTTTAGGGTCACACATTTTTAAGAAAACTAACACAAACACACACACACACACACACAAGAAATTCTTAAATGTAAATTATCCTACATAGAACAGTACAATTTAAGCATCTTTCTGTGAAATACAAACAAATTAAATGACCTCAGTGTCAGGCAATTATATTCGTCCTGTTACACCTATGCACATTTGGATCAAACTCACTGGATATTTATCTGGGAGAAGATATTTTTCTATTGCTGAACAACATACAGAGAAAATAAAAGTATTTCCTTAAGTAAATATTTGTCACAGTTTTGATAGACTGACATAGTTAGCAATTTAAATGAATTCCCTTGATATATTCATCCTTAAAATTATTTGAAAAAAATAAGTAATTAGCTCATTCCCAAATTTGTTAATTAATTAACAATACTTATTTTCACTGTTTATTAATGCAACAGTCAATCCACACCTGAGTAAATATTCTTCTTTCACAAATTTGCTGGTTAAATTATCCTGTGCCATTTATCACTGACAGTGCAGACCTGTCTGTACTCTGAAGTTCCTTCCCTACTCGAAGTAATTGAGGTTTTGAGTTTCCAAAAGGTTAACTAACCTATGAAGACCAAATGGCTTCATCTCAGAGGGTCATTGTCCTTAAAAGTCAGAGTCATTAGAAGCGATTACAGCTTAACTACCTACCTTGGACTTGTTTTTAAATCACAAAGAATTAGAAAGCAAAATAAAATTTCTCACTTTTATCAGAGGTTAGATTACCGCAGGGTCACCAGCTTCAAGGTGAGGGTGTCGTGCCTGTGCACAATTTTGTACTCAGATTTGAACAGGCCCTAAATTGCTCAGAAGAAAAACATATATTCCTAACCCCTTTCTTGGGGGAAAAATTCCATTAATGCAACTACAAAAAAAGAAAAACACTGAAATTCTTGGGGGGAGTTTTTGTTGTTTTACGGTTAAAGATGATATTTGCGGACCACAAATCATAGAAATAAAATCACATATAATAAAAAAAAAAATTAAAAAGAAAACTTTCAGATTTCTGCATGTAAAGAGAAGAAAAATATTTAAAGGAACAACACTGGTAAAAGTGCAATAATACATCAACTCTGCTTTTTCCAATTCAAACAGGATAGTAGGACAAAGGGAAAAAATGTTTTAAATGGAACAAACTTTCATTATTATAGACTTCCATTTATGAGTGATATACTAAGTTTCCCCTGACTGCATTTCTTATAAATCCTTGCTGAAATAATGATAAATGGATGAATGAATAAATTAATTGTAATTCAAAAAGGCATAAATAATATGATCATTAAGCTCAATTTCTTCTCTTTTCAAAAACAGATGAACTAGTAAAGTGTTTTGATAAGGTGTGTGTGTTTGTGTTTGTGTGTGTTTGCTACAGTATATGGAAACCACAAGAGTGTATTGTTATGTGCAACTGTAAAGGAATAAATCCCCTAGCACAGTTATATAAGTAAGGAAGGTTTATGCAAGACTATTGCAACAGGAGAGAAAGATTGAACTCAACTCCACTGAAACAAAAAGTGGGAGAGTTTTTAAGCTCTGGGATGAACTAGTGGAAAAGTACTGGAGGACATTTGGGGATGTTTGTCAATGTGATGAGGCCATCTGTGCTTGCTAGTTGGTGCTTGGGAAGGAAAGTTAGACTCCTACTTTCCCACAGAGACTGGGAGATGTGGCACAATCTTTCTTAATGATTATATTTCAAAGAGATGGCTTCCAGGTCTTTGAGAAAGACATCCCTGGGTTGTATGAGATTTACAGCTCAAAGACGCAGAGAAAGAATTTACAATTCCAAGTTTTGTAAAGGAAATGCTCTAAGAGAAAGGTCAGGGGACTACAGTCAGATAGAAATCTATCTAAAGGTTAGTTAGGCTGAGGAGAACATTAAGGCCATCTTGGTTAATACCTATCTATTTGCATATTTTATTAGACCTCCATATTCATATTTTATGTTATATAAAAATGATATTGACCAGTCTATACCAATTAGAAATAGACATGTTTCTATGCCTAAAGAGCTTGAAATATATTAGCAAATATTATAATATTTTCAAACATGTAATTACAGAATTTATAATTGTGTGTTATAATTGTCAAATGCATGCTCCAGATACCTAATTGCAACTTCAGCATATTTCTATTGCAGGCTGAAGAAACATCAAGAGAAAGGAAACTATGTGCTAGCTTTTTTTGTTGTTGTGTTTTTTTTTTCCCCCAAGAAAAAGTTTGCTTACATTTACTGATTGAATAACTAATCTTCTAGGTATTGAAAATGTTATTTGAAACAATGAATTGAGCTTTATAAAACACATGAAGAGTTGCAAGAATAGCCTGAATATCACATTTTTAAGTGATTGCTAATACTTTCACGTAACTTGAAATTTCTCAGTGCCAATTTTTAGGTTGAAGAAAGTTTCTCTGGTCCTGTAATAGGTAGAGCTGATGCCATGTTTAGAACCCTTTGTTGCCCTGGAGTAGACCTTCATTTCTCTCCCCTGGACTATTCAGTATGCTTCTTTTCTAGCCTTCTTTCTTTCCAATGTAAAGAATTATTTCATTTGGGTTCCATAAAGATTCCAGATTCATCTTTTTTAAAATGTCAAAATGAAAATCTACATCATTCTCCTTCTTGATTACCCTTTAATGCCTCCTCAAAGCCTGTGTTACAGTCCAAATACCAAGCTCTGTAGCAAGCCCATCATTTTCTTTGACCAAATCATCCTACCA
The DNA here is from genome assembly GCF_964194185.1 of Rhinolophus hipposideros. Classification (NCBI taxonomy): domain Eukaryota; kingdom Metazoa; phylum Chordata; class Mammalia; order Chiroptera; family Rhinolophidae; genus Rhinolophus; species Rhinolophus hipposideros. The sequence goes on from NC_138050.1 coordinate 58,530,659, forward strand.
AAACCTGAAGACCGAAAGTTTTAGACTCCAGTATATTTAAGAATAAGACACTTGTTTCAGTTGCAGATTAAAGGACCTCACATCCAGATACTCAAAGTCAGTCTGTCTGCACTGGACACAGAAGTCTGAATATTTAATAGCACCACAATGACTACATCTAAAGAAGCTGGATACTTCCTTCATCTCAGGCTTAAAAGCTGAATTCTATGCATGGTGGTGATTGACAGGACAAGAATTGAAGTTATATTTTTAATTGAATTATGTACTTTTGATTTTGCAACTATGAAGATACTTTATATAATTAAAATAATAAAAATGAAAAACAGTATTTAACAATTTTTAATGTCAATTTCTAAAAAATCTTCCCTGACAGACCCTACTCCTAAAATCCTCTGTATTTTTTCCTTGCCTATGTTGTCTCTGGGCCGAACACATACATCAACTGTTGCACTCTTCCCATAGAATTGTGATTACTTTTTTTTTTTTTTTAAGATTTTATTGGGGAAGGGGTACAGGACTTTATTGGAGAACAGTGTGTACTTCTAAGACTTTTTTTCCAAGTGAAGTTGTTGTCCTTGCAATCTTAGTTGTGGAGGGTGCCATTCAGGTTCAAATTGTTGTCCTTTCAGTCTTAGTTGTGGAGGGCACAGCTCAGCTCCAGGTCCAGTTATCATTGCTAGTTGCAGGGGGCGCTGCCCACCATCCTTTGCAGGACTCGAGGAATTGAACTGGCACCCTTGTGGTTGAGAGCCCACTGGCCCATGTGGGAATCGAACCGGCAGTCTTCGGAGTTAGGAGCATGGAGCTCTAACCGCCTGAGCCACTGGGCCGGCCCTGTGATTACATTTTTAAGATGAATAAATTAAGAGCCCTATTGAGAATAGGAGCATAACATGTTCATCCTTGTACCCCCAGCATTCAGCACTGGGTTTGACACCTTATGATTCTTTAATAAACGCCAAATTGTTTATTTAAGATATACAGTTGATCCTTGAATAATGCAAGTGTTATGGATGCCAAACCCCTGTATTAACCATAGGATTTCACTGATATGTGGTATATAAACCAAAACAACAAGAGAACAAGACAAACAAATGAGAAACAAAAACTCATAGACACAGATAATAGTTTAGTGGTTACCAGAGGGTAAGGGGGGGTGGGGGGAGGGAGACGAGGGTAAGGGAGATCAAATATATGGTGATGGAAGGAGAACTGACTCTGGGTGGTGAACACACAATGGGATTTATAGATGATGTAATACAGAATTGTACACCTGAAGTCTATGTAATTTTATTAACAATTGTCACTACAATAATTTTTTTAAAAATCCACATATCTTTTGTGCACCAACTCCCAAAAAACAAACAAACAAACAAACAAACAAACAAAAAAACACACAAAAATTAACTACAGTCCTCCCAGGATATCTGTGGGAGATTTCTTCCAGAACTCTGACGGATAACAAAATCTTTGGATGCTCAATTCCCTTATATATAATGGCTTGGAAAAATGCATATATTTGGCCATCCACATTGGTGGATTCCCAACCCTAGATAAAAGATAAAGTTTTTGATCCACAGTTGGTTGAATCACAGATGTGTAAGCCGAGGACATAGAGTGCAAACTGTATATTTATTGAAAAAAAGTCTTTGGATAAGTAGAACTGCTCAGTGCAAACCCATGTTTTTCAGGGGTCAACTGTATAAGCATACTGTGCCAGGGCTATAGAGCAAAGTGGGGAGACCTAAATCTTAATTCTTTTAGGATATCACTGCTTAGACTAGTAACATCGAGGCAGGAATTTTTGTATGTCTTGTACACTGTAATATCACCAGGGCGTAGGACACCAGGTGTAATACCACCTGGTGTAATATCACCAGGGCGTAGGACAGTGACTAACACACAGTAGGTTCACTGTAAATTGTTGTTGACTGGTTAATGAATGAGTGAATAACTTGCATAGCTATGCCTAAGACCTTGAAATATAATGCTGCATCAGACTAACCCACTATATGGACTCTAATGGTCATTCTATTTCTCTATTGACTTATTTATGTACTAATGCAATATTTCCCTTGTAAAAATTCCAAGGTATGTAGAAGGAAACAAAAGACATTTAGAAAAGGAACATTTGTAGATCAAAAAAGGTTGACACTGTACCTATCTGTACATACATCTATGTTCTTTTATTAAAAAGATCAGTCCGAAGACTGTGGTTTTACTGACAAATGACCACAGTTTTCAAACTCTTTTTGTGAGCGTGGTATAATCAAAAATAACAACTCTAATCTGTCATTGTTTAAAAAGAACATACCTTTGAATTGAAGGGCATTTATCTAGTAAAATTGAAACCTTTTACGTAGGTATTCTAGTGTGAAAAGATTGGATTTAATTTCCCAATCATCAAACCTTCCAAAACCTTAGAAATGATTGACATCAGTGCTACCTTTAAGAGAGATTTATATAGGTAGGTACCAATTTAGAAATAGATTCTTCTTAATGTGCCATTTCTAAATATCATTTAGATTTTTGTCTAAATATTTATATTTTTGTCTTTAGTACTTTTTTACTTCACCTCATTCTGGGTATTCTGCCTAAGCACTTCCGAGTACTAGTCTACAGATAATCTATCGATGATAAAATTTCACTATTCTGCAGAAAAAGGAGAAACAAACAAACAAACAAACAAACACCATTATATTTATCTCTATATCTGTATATCAGGACATAATAAAAAACAGACAATTCTATATCGGGTTCTAATTAGACAATAATGTTGTTCTATTATAATTTAACACCTAGGCCGATTTATTGTGCTTTATTCAGACCTTACTATCCAGGAGACTGCAATTGATCAATTAGCACCCACTGCTCCACCATGAACTTATCATTCTCCTGACACCATTTCATATCCTTAGCCCTCTGCCTCTACTTTGCTCCATTGTCTGAGAGTTGCTATGACCTATCTTATCTGATAAAATCAGATAGAGTCCCTGTATTTTCTTTTTCTCCCTGATAAGGGCTAGAGGAATAACTAATACTTAAGTAATGGGCTTTCCTCAGCAAAACATTTTGAAAGAAATATTGTTGGGGAAATGTGGGTAATACTGATTAAAAAATAATCTATTCGCTTGAAAAGTCAAAATACAGCAGGGTTATATTTATTTACCATTTCTCTGAGTAAAACTAGAATATGCAAAATGAGAAAATTTATAAAAGTGTACCAGACATCAAGATGTGAGAAATCATATAAAGAATGGCAGACTACAAAATATATAAATTTGTGTTAATAATAGGCTCTCAGGTGAACCAAGCACACAGCTGTGTTTGCCCAAATACAGCAGAATCAACTACATTCATATAAGTGAGATGAGAATGCACTTGTCTCCGTAGATGAAAGTTCTTTGTCTTCAAGAGGATGACAGTAATAAGAGAGAAGACACACAGATGGCATAAATAGTATTAAAGAAGTACCTGATTGTCCAAATTACCCATTTCCTTGAAATCGGAACTAAACATGCAAGTTCTAGATCTAGGGCTTTTGGTGCTGTGATCCTCGTAAGTTACCTTTGAGACTGATGACTGTGTATATTGACTACGTATTTCCAATATACAGTAGTTAATTTAGATGACATAGGCAGTAGGCAAAGATCAGATTTTCTGAAAGATTTCCTGGTTAATTGATATTCTTTGGCCACTATCAGAGCCATGTGAACACAAAAATGATAGATATTACAAAGAAAACTCTTGTAACAAACAACTTCTAAATCTCAATTTTACAAAAAACAGCCTTTATTTCTCTCTCACCCTACTTGTAGGCTACAGATTGACTGTGGCAGTGCTGCAGGCTGCCGTTCTGTTCCATGAGTCTCCTCTTTCATCAACCCAGGTTGAAAGAGCTGCCTCTATCCTGGGCATTAACTCATATGGCAAAAGACAAAAGCAAAACCAACAAGCCACATTAAAATCTTTGCATAAATGCAATATATATCACATTTTACTGACCAAAACCAGTTATGGGATCGTGGCAAACAATGGGTAAGGAGTACATTCTAAGGATAGAAGGAAAACTGGAGATGACTGGGCAAGGATAAGGGTGCACACTGCTCTGACAGCAGAGGGAGTACAAAGTGGTGAACAGTTGCCTGTGAGCTGATACCCAGGCCTGTGAGCTGATACCCAGGCTTGCACTGTGAAACTGATTAGTGTGCAAGACTGCTTTTCATCCACACAGTCTCCCCACTTCTTTATCTTGGAATGCACGCTTCCCACAACTTTTTACTTCATAACGATGCTGGAGGTGAGATACAGTAAGAAAGAAAGAGGAAGAAGAGGAAAGAGTTAGCAAAACCAGTATTCATAACTAGTGTATTTTATAAACAAAATGGAATTTGGGATGATTTTTCATCCCTTTTACCTGTAAGATGAGCAAATTAAAAACAATAACAACAACAACAACAACAAAACAGGTAAGAAAGGCACAGATACTGGTTTTACAGATAGTAGTAGTTTCAAGTTTTGATACCAACTTTTTGGACTATTGTGTTCTTTTAACTAAAAAATAACCCCATTCCTTGCCAGTCTCAGCCCATATATATGACACGAGAGTATTTCTTTCCACATTTCTGAATAATAGTGATTTACCCTAAAGAATAATGTGAACTTCTCTCTCTGAGATGTGTTTGCTTATGCCATTATTGGAATTACGTAAGCTGGAAAACTAAATCACCACCTGCTCAAACCCCACCATTTCACTTGAAAAACTGAAAATGAGTTGAGTTCTATAGAACCCCTCAAGGGCCTCAGATAAATTTCACTGAATTATAATTGAATATTTTTATTTCAATCCACACAACTATATGTATTGGTGAGATTGGACATTCTCATTATCACAATGAATTGTGATGTCTCTTCTTCAAATGAAATTTAAATTGAATTTGAAAATACTTTCCAACACATAAAAAGAAAGACCAGAGAAAATGCTTTATTTTTCTTCATCTTAAAAACTGAAGGGAATAGATTGCTGAGTGTTTTATCATCAGAAGTTCATGTTCTATAAAACTGAATTGGGAAATATGTAAAAAATCAAGCCATTTAAAATGTATTAGGAGAAAGTGGAAGAGAGAACAGTCAAACTGTTCAACTCATTTGTAGTGATTAGTTGACTATATTCTTATTTAAGAAGCATTAAAAAAATCATTTTTCATTCTTTCTCCAAAGGTGCTGTGAAATGAATACAATGATCATTAAATGATAAATGTTTAAATATAACATTGGTTATATCTTTTTCCTTTAAAAAATAAAATTAAAAAGTAGCTGGCCTGTCATAGTAGGTGCTACCTTCCAAATTTTCCAGATTACAGGTGTTCCCATGATATAATTAACTTAAATGACTATCTTTCTGCCATGATGACAAAGGTGGGACAATTTATGTAACTACTATCCATCTTGTAAAGAGTTTATAAAGCCCTTACTCATGAATGGTTTCATACACTGATTAATAGACACTTTCTATTTCAGACTTTAATTAAAAGCAATAAAAGCAGTCAACTGTAGGCCATGAATGTGTTGGTGACAAAAAAAAAAAAAAAAGTTCCATTAGAGAGATGGAAGATCAAGCACTGAACAAATTTAGTGTGAAGCCTTATAAGTAGATCCATATGGCTGCGCTTAAAACCTCTCTGAGACACTCACAATAGTGGAAGAATTGCACAGATAGAGTTAAATAGCAATTAAGAGTAAAACCCTAATTTGTAGGCCCAACCCGATTAAATTTAAGAGAAATCCACACCCTATTTTTTCTCCTATTTATATAAATGTCAAAGTTAGGGGAAACAAAACAAGACAACTTCCAAATGAACAAACGCTAGCCTGAAGGTTTTGTTATAAAATACAAATTGCTAAGTTAATTTTGCTGTGTCTGAGGAATAATTTAATAAAAATTATTGAACAGATGTCATGGACTATTGTGATTCATAGAGAAAATTCAAGCAAATAGTTATTGATTCCCATAGTATTACACTAATTATTCACTTACCACTCTATGATAAATATTTACCTGTACTTTAAGTCATATGACATATAGAAGGTTGGCAAGTAGAGGTGAAATAATATTAGCAACACACAGAAGGATATGAGTTATGGGATTTTTGCTTTCTACTTACATTTCTACAGCCATCTCAAAGCACTTGAGTGACAGACAGAGCGGCAATTGCATAGCAATTCCTTAGCACCTGATGTGCACATTTGAATATTTACCCAGACGAAAGTACATCCTTACTTTTCCAAGGTTCTAAGGCACAGTCTCTATTGGCATACCTGGATCAAAACCAAATAATGAGTTCAGAAAGCGTCTGAGTTCAGTTTATCTTTCAAAGGAAAGCGCCTTTCTCAGCCCCCTGGGGAGAGCCCTGCAGTGTTCTGGCATGATTTAAGGCCCTGACTTTTCAGGACTCAGTGTTTTGGCCCAGAAGGCAGACAGATACCAACTTAGCAATTTAAGAGGGCAGTGTTACAAAGGTTTAAAAAATGAAATCTAGTGTGACAGGAAAAACATTAACATATGAGTCTCATAGCCTCTCCCCTTTCAATTCCCATTAAAGATAATTCTATTTTTGCCAGTTTTATTCAGGGTCTTATGTGGAGATTGGCAAAATTGGTGTGGGGCTGTGCAAAGGGTGGAAATTAAAGAAGCCAAACACAAATTGATTGATCTTGTTGGAAAAGGCAGCGGATTCCTCCTAGAAAATAAAAGATATAGAAAATGGAACTGGGGATAAACATAAAAGCACTACTGTGCCTTGGAGAGGTGATGTGGGGGTGGGGCTTGAAAGAGATAGCACGACTTTGCTGAAGGGAGTCTAGTATGGGGTATGAAAGAGAAAAGAGAACTTTCACATTTCTTTTGTTAAAATTTATTTATGTGTCTGTGATCTTTCAGAGACAATAGTAAATATCTAAAGAGTTTTTAAAATTTCTTTAAATATGGGTTGAGGTTGTAGTTTAAGGTGATATTTCATAAATTCATTCAAAATGAGCAATATAATTTATACAGATTTTGGTAATATAATGTTACGTGCAAAGTCCCACTTTTCCAAATACATGCATCAAAAGATCCTGCCAATTCCTCTTAAAACTACCACAGACCTATTAATTCTAGACATTCAAAATGAGACAAGTTTAAACTATATTTTCATGTGTGTTCTTAAGATGTTGAAGCACATTAATATTAGATATTTAGGGGCAGATCACATTTCCTGCTAAGAGAAGGAGAACAATATGTTCTTCTACTATTATTATACTATAAATCACAATTAGAACTGTCTAAACACAAACACACATATTCACATACATGTGTGTGTGCCAACATTTTTCTCCTGGAATAGATTTCACGCTATTTTGTACTTTCTATAACCTTTATTTTAGTTGTTAAAATACTATGGTTAGATTCTCCCGAAACATAGGAAAGGCCATTTTTTTTCTCATCATATTCAATTAAATTATAATAAAACTATACTGCTGATTATTCTATCATCTGTCCACAAGTCTATTAAAATCCCAATATTAGCAATCATTTTTTTTGTAATTAAAATGCATGTCTCGCGTCTTTCCATTTGATCAGTAGACAGTTCCTATCTGCATATAAAATCGTTGGGATATAAATTGTAAGCCATTAGCGACAAGAATTCTAGATCTAAAATGTCTTTTTAATTGTAATTTTGCGCAAATCCTAATTCGCAAGCAAATTTAAACTTATACCTATAGAATTTCAACCAAGCCAAAAAAAAAATACACTTATCTAAACTATTTTCTACATTACATTATCTTTATATTATATAAATTTTTAGTATTTTGATAGAGTCAGGAGACCTGAGCTAAGTCTAGACCCTTCCTCCTAATAACTAAATGTCCCTGTACAATCAACATTGTATGTCAGTTTTCTCATCTGAATTGGAGATAGAAATTGTACATGCCTCATATATTTTGCGAAGTTTTTGACAAAAGTGTACATGGGAAGCTGTTAGTACTCAGCACAGGGACCAGCACATGGCACGCTCCAATAAAATGAAGCTGTTATTTTTCATAATAAAATAGCTATTCACATTATTTTCCAGAGCTTCACAGAATGCGGTATGCTATTCAATGTTGATGCCTCTAGCCACATAAGCCATCGTCAACATAAATAAATGTAGATGCTCACTCTAGATAGACAATAAAGACCCCACACTAGGGCTAGAAGTAGAATGTCTTGACTCTCCCACAGATTACATATTCTGCTCCACACACAAAAACAAACAAACAAACAAAAAAGACCGTTAACTGAAAACACCTCCATGAATTTTGGGACCTAAACAAGAAACACAACTCTCTCTCTCTCTCTCTCTCTCTCTCTCTCTCTCTCTCTCTCTCTCTCTCCCCCCCCCACCCAATACACACTGAATTTTGGGGGGGGGAAATGGTAATTTATTTAAAATCTACTTTTTTGGTAATGAGCAGATGAAGACATCCAATGTTCTCACTGTAAATGTATCTCTCTGAGACATTCGGATTACTTGTATCATCTACTTCAATCAGGAAAATATTAATTACTCTAAATACAGGTCTACCTCTACTGCTATTGCTTTCAATTGTCACTCTTTAATAAGATAGACACATTTTCTCTTTTCTGGGATTGGTGCCCATGCTTCCTTGCCCCTTAGGTGAGACAAAAAAGATACTGGGGACTGGAGTGGAAAGAGTTAAGAGAGGGAACATTCTTCCCTGGGAAGATGAGGCTCTGGGAAAGGTCTTTGTCCTGGAAAATTATCCTTTCTTATGGTGCATACTCTGAGTATATTTCCCTGTAGTTACTTTCCACCTTTAATGCCAAATCAACGAAGGGACATTTTTGGTTCTTCACAACAAAAATGTGGTGGGATTCCTGGATGTAAAATCCCTGTAAGTATGAGTGCCCCTCAGAGAGTTTCCCATTCCCATGCCAGTCCACACTTAACCTCCAGAAATGTGTCAAAATTGTCTGTTCAATATTTCTACCAGTTTATCACTCTAGGAGCAGGATCTCTTCCAGTGAAGTGGATCCCAGCTGTGACTAGATTTGTCCATCTATGTAGAGTTTAGGGTTGTGGCTAACCCTCAAAACTGAGCTTTCTGATGGGCCAAGAAAAGTCAATTTTCAGTTTGTCCATTTTTTTCCTCTTTTTATAAGGTCAGGAGTGATAACTTCCCAACTTTTTAAATGTTGGAGCTGAAATGAAAGTCTCCTCATTAAAGTTAAATATATTTTCCATCTTTCTTTTTCTTTTACTTGAAATTTAGAGAGTGACATAATTTCATCTGATTAACTTTCACGTGGTTCATTGCAAACTTAAGTGTTTGAATTTTATCTAAGTCCTATACTTATCAACATTTTCAAGATAAGGTGTTGAGTTCAAATTTAAAAATAAATAAAAATACATCATCTATATATCACATTGTGTGTTCACCACCCAGAGTCAGTTCTTCTTCTATCACCATAGAATTGTACACCTGAAATCTATGTAACTTTACTAACAATTGTCACCCCAATAAACTTTAATTACAAATATATACATGCATACTTACATACATAAATGAATGAATGAAAATAGACCGTGAAATAGTCTTTATAATTTTGGAAAATCAAATTATAAGTTATGTCTTAAATATTGAATTTACTATTTATGTATTTCTGAATCCTTTAGGCCTGATAGTATATAATTACAAATAATTTAGTTCAGTATTATTAGAAAAATATTTCCAATTCAAAATCCCTCTGAGAATGTCAACCAAACATTAATTTACCAAGCTTTCTAAAAATAGACAAAAATAAAATATTTAGTTTATTTTGTGAGTGACAAAATGTCTCCAAACCTATTTATACCTGATATGAATATAAATACACAATAAAACATAAATTAATAACAATATAAGTTAAAAACAGGATCATTTTAAATTCTTTAATTTGTTAAAAGATCATATTAGGCATAGAGCTAAATATGTTTTCTTTATCTTTTCCTCCCTCCCTCCATTTTACTTCCCAAAGATCCAAAATAAATCAAAATTGTTTTAATAAAGCACTATTAACTGGTAGTCATTTCTTTATCATTTACATATGAAAAATCAGAAAAAAAAAAAGAAAACAAAATAGAAGCTAAACAAACAATGATACCTGAGCATCGTTTTTCTTTTTTTTTTTTTATATTGCCTAGAAATAGTTTTATCCCAAAATGTCTAAAATCGGTAGGAAAAATGGAGGACATTTGCTGTTTAAAGCCAAGGAAGGCATAAAAATGTTATTGCAGCAGCCTCTTCTTTTCATCAAAGGGTTTGACATAGTCCATGAATGTTGGAGAAATCTCTATGTGGCTTCTGTCGACTTATGGATATGTTTCAAAGATGATAATTATTATTATCATCATCATTCCTATCGCCATCACTCTCTTCCGGAACACTGAATCCTTTTCCTATATCTGGGAACGTCCACATTTTGAGCATTGTGGAGTGTTGAGCCTATGCTGTACTAGAAGAGGTGCTAGGAGATTACCTGGGCTCAGCCAAACAATAACTTTTCCCTAGGACTTTGAATTAGAATCTATTGAAACGCTGCAGAAGTAATGAAAAGAAAAGTGGGAGCACAATCATTGGAAATGATGTCTAGGCAATTTGTAAGAGTTCTAGGTGGCAGTGACAATGGTGGCTAAGCTATGACACCCAGAGTTGTGTGGAAAAAGCAGCAGTTTTCTCACTGAGCTGGTTTTGGGTCTTGACTTTGGCTGTGCTATCTGCAAAGCTTCCCTCTGTTCCTATCTATCTATCTATCTATCTATCTATCTATCTATCTATCTACCTATCTATCTATCCATCTATGCCTAAGTTGCTTCTCAAGCTACTCTGGTGACATAAGGCTGTCCAATATTTTTTTTTAATCAGTCTGAACTATAGTTTATTGTCCACAACTAAGAAGCCTGACTAGTATTGAACCATGGCTAGTAATAAGATTGTTTAAAAATTAACAAAAGTCTAAAATTGAATCAGTGGCCACATCTTTTATGATATTAAACAAGTGAGTGTTCTTTAATGATGAATTAATGAAATTAATGAAATTTCAGTGTACCAAAGGAAGCTCAGATTTTCATTGCGGGTAAGAAAAACAGAAAGATGTATGATGTTGTATTTTATTTTCTTCTTCTTTTCTTCTTCTTTTCATTTTACCTTGAAAACACTATGATGAGAAGTCCAAACTGAAACATGAGATAGTCCTGAAAAATAAGACTCCCAGATCAGATAGCATTCAGTTATAGGGGAAGAGAGAGAACAAGTATGTATAGCATTGTTATCAATGATACAACTTGACCAAGGCTGGAAGGATGTCTAATGGCTGAGATACCCAAAAGGCAAAAGGAAAGTATGATGCTGCATAACACGTACAATTGGAACATGAACTATAAGAAATATGAAGCAAGGTAAACTGGAGATTGTCAAGCAAGAAGTGAAACATCTAAACATTGCACTGCTTGATGTTAGTGAACTAAAATGTACCGGAATGGGACATTTCCAGTCAGGCAACGACAAAGAGTTCTGCTCCGGAAATGACAAACTCAGAAGAAACAGAGTGGCTTTAATTCTGACTGAAGCAAGATGTAACACAGGCAATTAGGGGCTACGATGCAAGGTCAGTCTGAATAACATCAATCAGACTTCTAGGAAAATCTATTTACATAGCCATCATTAAAGTCTGTGCTCCAAATACAGAGGCTGAAGAAGATGAAATCGAAAGCTTTTACAAAATTATTCAAGGAGAAATTTATCACACACCAAAACAAGATATATTGATAGTTATAGGTGACTGGAACACAAAAGTAGGAAATAAAGCAGAATCAAATGTTGTTGGAAATTTTAGACTGAGGGTCAGAAATGAAGCATGAGATCGCCCCAGGTATTTCTGTGAAGCCAACAACTTCTCCATCACAAAAACTTGCGTCAAACAACTGAACAGATGATTGTATACATGAACATCAAATGGCCAATAGAAATCAAATAGATTATGTAATTGGAAGCAGGAGATGGAGAAGCTGTATTCTCTCTGCCAAAACAAGAAGAGAAGCAGATTTTGGTATTGGCCACAAATTGTCAATATCAAACAAATATCAGATCTGAATAAGAGAACTAAAAGAATCATACTGCCAAAATTTAACATAAATAACATATCTGATGGGTTTACATTCCACATTAAAAACAAACAAACAAAAATACATTTATACTGTTAAACTTAATTGATTGAGCACCAGAAGAACTGTGAACTGAAACTAGAAATATTATCAGGAAAGAATGGGATAAAAACATTGTCAGAAGTAAAAATAAAAGAAAAATCAAGATGTCAGAAAAAGCACAAACATGGTTAAAGACAGGTGAGAGACAAAAGTAAAAGCTGACAAAAGAAGGATTAGAATCCTGACCACAGTTTTTTTTAAAAACTATCACATAGAGATATAAAGAACCACTACAATAGTTTATGTAAGATAATAGAATACAACAACAAAAAAGGAAAACCAAGAGGGCTCTACCAGAAGATTCAAGAAATAAAAAAGAAATTCAAACCTAGATTAGGAATGCTGAACAGCTAACAAGGAAGCACATTGAGTGACCAGGAGAAAATAAAGTGATGGTATAAACAGAAACCCAAAAAATCTGTACAGAAGAGACAAAAGGATGAGGGATATCTTTGAAGAAGATTTCTATGAGCAAGAACCTGTGATTCTAGAAAGCAAAAAGAGAGCTGCCATGAGAGTATTAAGAAGAAATAAATTACCAGCGGTAGGTAGATAGGATATCGATAGCATTATTGTAAACCATAGATACTGAACCTGTCAAAACCCTAAGAAGAGTATGTCAACAAAGATGGAAACGAAACAATGGTCGAAAGACTGGAAATGTTCAACATACATCCTAATTTTTAAGAATAGAGAAGTCAAGGAGTACAGTAACTATAGAACCATTTCTCTCCTTTCCAACACAAGTAAAGGGATGCTCAAGGTGATGAAACAAAGCCTTCTATTTTATACGAAGCGAGAAATTCTGGATGTGCAAGCTGGATTCAGAAAAGGAAGAGATGCTTAAGATCTAATTGAGAGCACTCATTGGATACCGGAGTGCTCCAAAGAATGTCAGGTTAGTCTGTGCTTTATAGACTACAGTGAAGCCTTTGACTGTGTGGATCAAGAAAAGCTATGGGTTGCTCCAAAAGAAATGGGCATGCCTCAGTATTTTACTGTCCTGATTTTTAATCTTTACTGTGGACAGGAAACCACTGTCAAGAGTATGGAGAGAAAGAATAGTTTCCAATAGGCAAAGATGTCAGAACGGGTGCATTATATCTCCCTATTTGTTTAATCTCTACAATGAAAACATCATGTGAAAAACTGAGCCAGACCCAGAGCAAAGAGTAACATTGGTAGAAGAAATATTTGTAACAAATATGCACATGATACCATCCCACTAGGAGAAAGTAACAATGATTTGGAAAAAAACAAACAAACAAACAAACAAAAAAAACTTCTGATGAAAGTGAAAAAGAAAGTTCCAAAGCAGGACTGCACTTGAACATCCAAGAAGCAAAAGTCATGACCATAAAGGAAACACTCAACCTGAACATAAAAAATGAAGACATCAAAATTGTTAAAGATTTAATTACCTTGGTTTATTCATCAATTCAAATGGACATTGCGGCCATGAAATCAAAAGAAAGCTGAGATTTAGAAGGGCAGCAATGGAACAATTATGAAAGATCACCAAGAGCAAAGATGTGTCAATAGAGACCAAAGTTAATATTACCCACACTCTTGTATTTCCAGTTACTGTGTACAGATGCAAAAGCTGGACAATGAAGAAAGGTTATAGGATAAAAATTCATTCATTTGAAACAGTGTTGGAGTAGAGCACTATAGACATGCTGAACCACCAGAAAGAGGAACAAGTGGGCTCTCGAGCAAATAAGCTTGAACCACCATGGAGGCAAAAATGACAAAATTAAAGCTGTCCTACTTTAGGACACCAAGAGAAAGGAGGGTTCTTTGGAAAAGGCAATCATGCTGGGAACAAAAGAAGACAGTAGGAAAAGAGGAAGACCAGATATGAGTTGGATTGACTCTATAAAAGAAGTAATAGGCATCAATCTGCAGAAGCTGAGCAGTGCTTTGTGGACATCACTCATTCATGGGTTGCCAGGAGTCAGGGCCAGCTCAATGATACATAGAAATAATCACGGGGTTCTTCAGAACAAGTATACCAAGTTCTAATATTTAACATGGTGTTACCACGCAATTACATCTCTCTGCAAATTCCCTTTGACATGCATACAGCTTCATAGAGCAAAGATATTGGAGAGACATTATGTACAGGTTCATTCTATGGAGAAAAGGTAAATTAAATACTTAGAGATCAATAATTCATCACTAGAAGAAGATCGGACCCAAGAGTAACAAAGAAACATGTGAGATTTCTCAAAATTTTCAAAGGTTTTTACAGGACTGGAGCCAGGTTGTCCATGATACTTGGAATGCAAGGTTTAGTGATATTCCTTCAGGTATTAAACAAAAATGGAAGCACCATTTGTAGCAATTCTAAAGAACACATGGTAGCCAAAATCTATGTTACGTATATAATAATTGCAACAGAGAAATTCTTCTACAACTCATGTGTTCTATGCCATTTAATCTAAGTGGTAAGAATGAGATGACAATAAAAACTTCAAATAAATATTTTCTAGTTCTATGTCCACCAAATTTTCAGGAGTCCCAGTCCTGGTGACGAAGAGGGCCTGGTTGTAAGTGGTCAAGGAATAGAGAAGAAAGCATCTATTTTTGCCTTGATAAATCAGGAAATTCATCTTGCAGAAGTCATTTAACCTGAAACTTAGGAATTATTTGTAGATTCACGAAGCAGTAATGGGAAGGGACATCATAATTTTATGATTTCCACAATATTCATTGAATCCCTTGTGCATGCTACAGGCTATGATATAGAGTGGAAAAAAGAAGACTTAGTGCTTTTCCTCTAGATATAGTGGAGAAAATAAACTTTTGTACACATAAGGACACAACTACTGTGGTAATGATTAATTTCCCCATGTGCCATGGTAGAAAAGGTCAGGTTGCTATAAGATAATATAGCTAGGAAATTAATTTATGTTGAGGCCATGAGGAAGAGGTATTAAATATAAAATAAGATATAATTAAATGAAGAATAATTGGAAGAATGTTCCAAGGAAAGTAAAGGGCAAACGTGAAGTTCTCAAAGATTAAATATGGGGTCATCCCAGGAAACAAAGAAGACTCATGCAAAGACACAGCTAGAAGGAGGCCCTCTGCAAGCCAAAGACAGGACACAGAAGGAAGTAATCCTTTTAGCATCTTGATCTTGGATTTCTAGTCTCTGAAACTGTGAAAAAAATAAACGTGTCATTTAAGGCAAATAGCCTGTGGCAGTTTGCTAGAGCATGCCTAGCAAACTAATATAAATACTAAGAATTGAAAACAAGGTCTACCCTGAATAAGGTCATATTAATTTTAAAAAATTAAAGCTGGTGATACACATGATTAGATTTAACTTATAGAAAAATATGTGATGGTCAGTGGGAAATGTTCTAGAACTAAGAAATGCACAAGGTGAAGCCTTTATTTCAGTTGAGGTTAAAATAATCTCAAAATTGATCAGAGTTGGAGGCAGTGTGATGGTAGCAGAAGAGGAGAGGAAGGAATAGATTCAGAAGTATTCAGAAACTGAAATCAAACATACTTGATGTAACCTATTTTTTGTTTATTGTTTTTATTTTTTTTCCCTTTGGACAACATCTTGGCCTTTACCAGATCGATGAAGGGAAATTTCTTTAACTGAAGATGGAAGAAGATAATTTTAATATATTAGAAAAAGATAATAGGCCCTTCAATTGAAGTATCGAAGGGCCATCTAATGGAGATGTCCAGCAAGGACATGTGATATCCAGTAAGGATTTGTCAATGGCCCTTGTTAAGAAGTAAAGAGTTTGCTATTAATATAGAACTGTGGTTACGGATGCATACTTAATAGAGTATTTCAAGAGAATGTTTGCATACCATTTCCTCATCCTGCAAGAGAAAGATATTTTCCAGAAATTGTGTTATTATCACGTTTAGAGTCTGGATGAAAATATTCATTATGGAATAGTTTGATAAATAAACAAAATCAAAAAACGTGTTACATGCTCTGATGGTTAAACACACACACACACACACACACACACACAATCCTAAATGAAGCTTTTGCCTTAGGAGTAATGAAAACAAAACAAAACCACCACCATAAAATACAGTAAAGTAACGTAAAGGACCAGAGAGATATATGTTGCCAGAAAAGGTCAAAAGAACAATGGACATGGAGAACTAATACAAACAGAGGAAACCTCAAGGATTAAGCTGCATTTGACATGAATTTGAACATGGGTAACTTTGGGAACATCTAGGAAGGAGGGAGAGAATATCCCAGGTATTCATAGTAAAAATTTAATATTGAGAGGAAATAGGGGGTATGGTTGGGAGACATTGTGAAAGATTTAACGTTATAGGGGACTTCCTCAAGAGAAATTATACATAATAAGTAGTTGAAGGATGACTAAGATTATGCGGGTCTGCTTCTTAGCTCAGGATGTGTGGTTTTAGGAAGAACACATATGTGACCTTCTGTTTCATTTTTTCTCTTACTAAACAGGAATTATATTATATAGGCCATACAAATAGTTGGCAAGGGAGCTAATGATCCATAGATGAATAGAGTTATATTTGCTTGAAGTAGTATTATATGGACCAGTGATTGCAACCTCTGTTAAAATATTGTTTTAAACTGACTTTGGCTGAAACACAATAATATCATGTAGCCAAACTCTGCATGTTATATGACATTTCCAAAAGGAGAAATATTCTGAGAAACTGCTGCATTTGATCAATATCTAAGGAGTCAACTCAGATGCCAACTGACTATAGAGTTGGAATTGTGGGATTTAGAAATACAGATTATTCACAAGTTCCTTGAAAGCCAGTACTGTATTGAGTAAATGGCCGAGAAGAAACCTGGGCTTAGTAACATTAGGGCAATACATCTTCTTGGCAATATATCATTGGGCTGTATAGAAATATGACACACTTCCAAGGGCATGTAGGTTTGCCTCTGAAAGAAACAATGTGTTTATTTCTTTAATAATTTTAGACATTAAAATAAATAAGCCACTATTCCAAGTTTACCTTGTGTGAAGTATTCTGCTTACAAGATCTTGGAAACTGGATCCAAAGTGCCGTCTTAAAACAAGCATTAAGGGTAATATGGTTAGAAAATGAATTAGTGGAGTTAAAATGTCTTCTGGCAACAGGATTACTGGTTTAAATTTAGGTTAACATGGCTCTTGCTATTGACACTGGAAGAAACATAATGCTATGGTAGTTTTTACCCCTACTTTAATGGTTAGTTGGTATTAAAGGCCTGCATGTTGTATACTGCTCTTTTAATGTACAAAAATAAGCTCATAGAATTAGTAAAGCAACATGCTATGTGCATTTGAGGGCCATAGGATTGGAAGAAAATGGGGAATGTGCAAGACTTCTGATGACTGATAGACTCGACACAAGTAGGTGAATAGATAGATAGATGATAGATAGATAGATAGATAGATAGATAGATAGATAGATAGATAGATAGATATAAATAGATAAAGATATTTGAATCCAAGTAAAAATTTTAGGCAAACCCTGGTGACCTGTAACCTGCAGCAGAGTCAATAAACAGATCACAGCCTAGATTAGCTGAACCACACCCAACTTGAAGAGTCATCATCGTGAGATAAATGTTTGTTGCGTTAAATTATTCAGACTTGTGATGGCTGTTACACATCCTTACTGTGGTAATAGATCATTAATATTTAAGTCAATGACTGAAAAAAAGTTGGACTCATGCAGGGATCCACTTAATTCAGACAGAAAAAATCGAGAACCATATGATTTAAATGAAATGTAGTATATAAAACTGAAAACAACAAAAGAACAAGAAAAACAAATCTGAAACACGAACAGAATTCACAAATATGTTTAAATAATCAGACCACACAATCACTAAAACAAAAGAAAAATAGAAAATCAGAATAGCATGGTTAAAATATGTATTGCTTAAAGTAATAAAATTAGACTGAATAAAATCTCAAATCAGTGTATTGAGCTATTACATATGTCAGGAAACTAGATTTCTTTAAAACAAATAAATAAATGGTCCATCCATATGGCAAAAACACCACCAGCAGACATGCCTGTGTTGCCCACATTTATACTGGCATTATAACTTATATCTCAGCTAATGAGCATAAATTGACCATTTACGTTTGTTCTAAAACAAGCAAAATGGCTATTAGATTTGGTAGGCAGAGCATGGAATGACATTGAGTAGTCCATCTTATCCAGGCTGACTCCTATAAAGAAGCAGGAAAATGGCAAAACTGTAAGAGTGGAGGAACTTAAATGAAGAATATAGACATGTTTCTTTTAAGCAACCAACAGTATCCTTCGCATAACCTGAATCTGCTTTGTTAGCTGAGACACCCAGGAATGAGATATATCTCACTATGTAAGTTCATCAATCTTAGTGATCCTTCCAAAATTTTTTAAACTACATTACAAGCTAAGCAAAGTGGATCCTGACCTATTTGGCTGGATTCCAATTTTTGTCTCAAAATCATGTTACCTTTCAATCAAGAAATTTATTATCAACTTTAATCTCAAGGACTTACTGTCCTCATATTTGTATATCTTATCTATTTGGAAAATCACTCTTTTTTTTTTTTTATTCATGCAATGATATTTATTGAGAACCTACCAGCAATGTATATGAAGCAATTGAATGAATGACTGAAAAATAAATAATAATCTCTATGACCCTGGCTCTCAAAGAAAGCATAAATCAGTGAATAAAGAAGTACATAGAATAAAATTTAATGCCACGCAAACAAGATAAAATTTCACGGTCGGAGGAAGGAAACATCATCATGATTCAGGGTTGTGGGACATTGTCACAGAGAAAGCATAATTTTCTTTGACCCCTGAAGAACTTGATGTGATTTCTGCACAGGGAACAGAAAAAAATCTCCTATGCTGATATGAGGTCCAAAGTCGTGGAGGTGGAAGTATAAGGCATGCCCAGGTCGTTGTGATAAAGCAAATTTGCCTGGAGTAAATGTTGCTTCTGAATAAAAATGACCAATAAAGCAGAAAGCACGTCTAAAATAAAAGCTCACAAAGCGCTATTAGGTTCAGAGTGCGGGTTGGTATCTACAGAATATATTGAAAGAGGGCAGTTTCCTTCATGAGTTCAAGGATACATAAGGATCCAGGAGTACTTCCTTTGGTTTCAACTAAGGAAGCTGACTCTCAGGCATGCAAGAGTCAATGTTCCAAAAATTCTCTAGTGACCAAAACACTGCAGTCTAGTCTGATGGTGAGTGACTATAACTGTCCCTCCCTTCAAGGTGGGCCAAATTCCAAAGTGTCTTTGCTGTGCTTTGGTGGTCTCTGCGGGAGTCGCTTGAGGCTAGGAGTTTGCTTGAGCTCAGAGCCATGATGGCCTTCTTCTTTCTCCCTTTCTCCCTTCCTGCCCCCTTCATTCTCTTGCTTGATTACCTGGAAGAAATTCCTCAATAAATCATTTATTTCCTCATGAGTTGTCAACACATAGCCTTTGGGGAATCTGACCCAACAAAGTGCTAGAGCTAACCTTGAACTCAGCGGTATTTCACTCCAAACTTCTGCTCCTAACACTGCTATGCATCCTAGAAAATATACAGAGATGGACAGTCCGTCAGTAGTTAACTCACTAACTCCGTAGCACCTCATGGCTAACCCCTCACTAGCTCTCAGCATTAATATCATAACAAAGCTTAAAAGTTCCATGAGGCTAATATTAAACTACAGTGCTCCCTGGGCTACGGAACAGCTCTGGGTCAAGGAAATTATTGACAAAAGTGTTGAGTCAGGAATGGAACACACTTTTTCTTTTTCCCTCCAGAATTTAATGATATTTATATGAGACACAGTGAGCTTGAGGCATTTTTCTGGTAGTCAAGCAGAATATGTAGTAGGCATTCAGAAAGCAGGATGCAATTTTAAAAGAAGTGAGAAATTTCCAGTTAATTCCTCTACAACCTTCAAAGATGGAGCCATTAAATCACTAACAAAATACATTATCTCAATGAGTGGTTGGAATGGCAGCAAATTCACCAAATTTAGAGAGCCAGGAGCTTAAATTGAAAGAACGTGGGTGACAATTGGGGAAAGCAGGTTAAAGGATAGTTAGTAGCATCCCAAAAAGCACCAGGGCCCTTTGCTGTTAGTGAATGTTTTATCTTTAGAGGAAAAAAAAGGCAAACTAAGAACACTACTCTGAGGTCAAATACTCTGCAGGTTATATTATATTTTATTACAAGTTTGGAATTATAGTAATTTCTAAAACTTTAAAGTATATTTTTATGTTTACCTATCACACTCCTAAATATCTTGTGAGACTTTATTTAATGTACATTTCTGATCTTTAGAGAGTCTTCTGACTAAGTAGCTTGATCTTTATGTCCTATATGAAAAAAATGTCTCTGTCCAGTGATGGCAAAATGATGAAAACACATGTAGCCAGGGATTCTCTCCCAGGCTCAAAGGAGATTATATCTCACAGAGTCTTTTAGCAGTAGCTCATTTATATAGTAATTGAACAAGTTTTCTCATAGAATCTGTTGCTAGTTGTAAACATTGAAAATCCCCCTTAAATTGTACTACTGGACTCATGCACGTATCCATTTAATTCGAACAGAAAAAGTTGAGAACCATATGATTTCACTGATATGTAGTATATAAAACTGAAAACAAAAGAACAAGGAAAACAAATGAAGAAACAAAACTCATTGACACAGACAATCATGTAATGATTACCAGAGAGTAAGTGGGGAGAGGGTGGTAGGTGAGGGTAAAGGGGATTAAATATATGGTGATGGAAGGAGAACTGATTCTGGGTGGTGAACACACAATGCAACATACAGATGATGTATTATAGAATTGCACACTTGAATCCTATATAATTTTACTAGCCAATGTCACCCCACTGAATTTAATAAGAAACAAATATAAAAAATAAAACCTATAGTTTAAAAAACATAATTCAATCACTGAATTAATCTAGAAAAAAAACAAAACAAAACATGCCCGACACTTCTCGTCACAGTCAAGGTTATGTTTATGTCCCAAGAAAAAATAATGACAAGATCAAATCTGGTCGATGCAAACGCAAACTCTGAAAAACAGGGATCCTGGGCTCACTGGAAAATAATGTTCTTCTCCAGAAAATAAACCACATCCAATATGTACTTTACTGCCTTGTGAGAGGATTCATTCACTGTTAACATGACCCTTGGGAACACTCTGAAGGCCCAATAAAGCCATTAATTTTTTCTTATGTTTAGTCAGATTATTAAAGATAAGTGACATAGGAGAATAAAGGCATGAAAATAAAACCTCTAAGATGAAGGTGCCACGACTATATTATATTACACTGAGGAACTCTCAGTGTGAAGAGCGAAGTGAACATTGACACTGGGCTGTGCCTATCTGTTACAGGTGTTGCCGAGAGGACTGAGCATGGCTAGCTCTTTGCTGAAGAGGGCAAGTGGGATGGTCTTCCCTGCAGTGATTCTCACACCCTCTCAGGGGGCTTTTTTATGCTAACCCTGCCCCTAAGTTGGCTTCAGTAGCATTGAAAGTAGAAAGTCAGGACTGCAAAGAATGATGAGGAGTGGCAGGGTATGCTATTGCCGCCAAAATTATTCACACAGATCAGCAGGGAAAAAACTTAATTTAAAAAAGTATTCTGCATTAGTGGCCACATTTCCACCCAATTCCCACCTGAGACAATGTACATGAGTCCCAAACACATAGACGTTGTAAAGTACTCGATAAAAGGATTGCTCCTGAAAATAAGTGCTCAAATGTCCGTTTTGTGAAAATCATTCTATTAATTAGAAAATTGGCTTTTCTGTGTCTGCTTAAAGATTGTGCTTTACCTCAGAGACCACTCGCCAAAGAGGCATGGTAAGGGGGAGCAAGATCCATCACCTAAACTGTGTTCTCTGCTTTTAAACCTTCCATCCCTGTAAGGGAGGAGACAGAGATGAGTCAGCTAGAACATGTGCTTGTCCATTTGTCTGTCCATGCATACTTTACATTCAAAGCAATGGAATTTACAATTTCTTCCCACTCAGTTCTCCTCCATATTTTCTTCCTCTCATCAAATGTACATTAAAGATCACTACCCTCCACATTCAGTAGGTAAGTATAGATTACAGTATACTTTCGATTGTCAGTTTAGTTTTTCCTCCTCTCCAGAGTTCCAAACAATTATGATGTTTCACTTCCTCTCCAAGGCTGTGTTGCACTTTGAACTAGCTCTCAAAGTTTCCCAAGTAAACATAAGACCAGCTACATCTAACTCAAGACAATTGATGCTACAGCTGTGCAGATTTGAGAGCGAGAATCCGATAGCACCAGAGACCATTAACTTTCTTTTCCAAAATCACCTTTCTCATTAGATTTGAAAAATGTGTTTGAGAACAGCAGCTTATGGCAGTTGACTAGATAAAACTTCAGAAAGATAGTACACAGAAGGAAAGGTGAGACAAATTGCAATGATAAGGTATGTCAGAAGAGGGCTGATGTTGCAGGAATACAGTGTCTTTGTACCTGTAGCCATTCATTAAGCAAGGTTATGTCAGTGCTGTTGGCATAGAGAAATGAGGACTCCAATGTACCCAGAAGCAACTGAACATAGTTATTGTTACCTCTAGACTCTGCATCCTTCCCTCAGACTATTCACTGGCACTATGTTCATTTGAAAAACACAAATGGCAGAAAAAATTATTTTGAAAATAATGATTTTAGTACTTTAATAAATGATTCATAATACAAAAATCATTGCTCATTCTACATTATAACATTAATGATTGTGCTGCAGGAAAAAAAATCTGATTATTAACTCTTGAATAATCATGAAAGTCCAAAGGTGTCTTTTAACATAGGAAACATAGTTATAGTGGGAAGAATAAAAGAAAAGACACTTAGAATGAAAAACAAAAAATCCATGTAAATTTAAGCTATTATGAATATACATCTAAACATACCATTTTTTGCAATACTGTAAGTGTTCCTCATTTTACCAAGGAAATAGTGACATCTTCTTGTTCATAAGGGAAACATTTGCATAACCCACAAAAAATATTGGAAATAAGACAGATTCTTATCGAAAAGGGTTGTCCAAATTTTGAGTAGTATACCTGGAGAATATTTAGAATCTCTATCCATGAACTTTCTCTTTGAAAGGGAATGACTTTCAGGCGAAACATGAGTAATAGGAACCTGACATAAATAAATTCCATTGGGGAAAATTAGAACTATAAAATGTGATTATGAAAAAATCAGAAAAGAACTTCCACACCCCTGCCCCCAAATTACCACCTTCCTTTTGGATTTTCACATATTCTGACTCTTGGTGGGTCTCTCAGCTTCTATCTCAGGCCAAGCTCTCTATTTTGCAATGGCCCCAATACTTTCACAGATACCTTAAAACGTTACGTCTGCAAATTAACTTTCTCATGTACCTATTGGCTCATCACATGAGCCCACAAATATGCTATCATAGTCTTCACCATCACAACATGCAAATAAAAAACAGCACAGAATACCTAGACCCCACATCTCTGTCAAGCTAATGATCCTCTTCTCTGCTCTCTTTAAAAGGTGCCATAGCCTGCTGGAAAATGGAAGCTAAAGAAAAGCTTAAGGGCTAGTGCTTTCATAGGAGGTGGAATCTCAGGTAAAGAGGGCAGGGAAAAATAAATGAGACAAAAGATGGAAATAAACGTAAGATTATATATTATTCCTGGTAGAAGACTTAATGAACTTGACCCGTGATAAATGAACTAGGAGACCGTGACCACCATGATGCAGCAGCTGAGAGTTACCTAAGGCCAAGCTACCAAAAGCCCGAGAAACAGGTAAGGCAAAGCCAACCAAAAACTGTGAGTAAATTGTGCCTGATTGAAAAGAAATTGTACTTCTTCAGTTCCACTGCACAGAACTGCTCTTGTCAATGATCTTCAAAATGCCATCTCCAGTAGGCAATTGTTTCTCCCCACCTTTCTTATCTTCTCAGCAGTGTCTCACCCAAAAGATCGATCCTTCTTCTTCATGTCACCCTCTTGCCTTCTTGAAGACCATAATCTCCTCATTTTTCTTTTTTCCCTTTTATTTATTTATTTATTTATTTATTTATTTATTTATTTATTTATTTTAAATTTATTGGGGTGACAATTGTTAGTAAATTTACATAGATTTCAGGTCTACAATTCTGTATTACATCATCTATAAATCCCATTGTGTGTTCACCACCCAGAGTCAGTTCTCCTTCCATCACCATTTATTTGATCCCCCTTACCCTCATCTCCCAACCTCTACTCCCCTTGCCCTCTGGTAACCACTAAACTATTGTCCTTGTCTATGAGTTTTTCTTTCTCATTTGTTTGTCTTGTTCTTTTGTTGTTTTTGGTTTATATACCACAAGTCAGTGAAATCATATGGTTCTCTCCTTTTTCTGTCTGACTTATTTCACTTAGCATTATACTCTCAAGATCCATCCATGTTGTCACAAATGTTCCTATATCATCTTTTCATACCAACAAATAGTATTCCATTGTGTATATATACCACAACTTTAGCCATTCATTCATCTATTGAAGGACATTTTGGTTATTTCCATGTCTTGACCACCGTAAACAAAGCTGCAATGAACATTGGAGTACACGTGTCTTTATGTATAAATGGTTTCAGATTTTTGTAGTAGATACCCAGGAGATCGATTGCTAGGTCATATGGTAATTCTATTCGTAATTTTTTGAGGAACCTCCACACTGCTTTCCATAAGGGCTGCACCAGTCTGTATTCCCACCAACAGTGTATTAGTGTTCCTTTTTCTCCACAGCCTCTCCACCACTTGTTAATATTTATCCTGTTGATGATAGCCATTCTGACTGGGGTGAGGTGATATCTCATTGTGGTTTTTATTTGCATTTCTCTGATGATTAGCGATGTTGAGCATTTTTTCATATGTCTGTTTGCCATTTGTATGTGCTCTTTGGAGAAATGTCTCTTCAAGTCGTCTGTCCATTTTTCAATTGGGTTGTTTGTTTTTTTGTTGTTGAGTTTCATGAGTTCCTTGTATTTTTTTTTGGCTATTAGCCCCTTATCGGAGGCACTGTTTGCAAAAATCTTCTCCCATTCAGTTGGTTGCCTCATTATTTTGTTAATAGTTTCTTTTGCTGTGCAAAAGCTTTTCAGTTTCATATAATCCCATTTGTTTATTTTAGCTTTTACATCCATTGTCTTTGGAGTCAAATTCATAAAATTCTCTTTGAACCCAAGGTCCAAAAGTTTAGTACCTATGTTTTCTTCTCTGCAGTTTATTGTGTCAGGTCTTATGCTTAAGTCTTTGATCCATTTTGAATTAATTTTGGTACATGGTGACAGATAGCAGTCCAGTTTCATTCTTTTGCATGTGGCTATCCAATTCTGCCAGCACCATTTATTGAAGAGGCTGTCTTTCCTCCATTGTATGTTTTTAGCTTCTTTGTCAAAAATTATCTGTCCATATTTATGTGGTTTTATTTCTGGGTTCTCAATTCTATTCCATTGGTCTATGTGTCTGATTTTATGCCAATACCATACTGTTTTGATTATTGTAGCCCTGTAGTACAAGCAAAAGTGAGGGAGTGTGATACCTCCAGTATTGTTCTGCGTTTTTTTTTTTTTTTTTTTTTTTAATATTGCTTTGGCTATTTGGGGTCTTTTGTGGTTCCAAACAAATCTGATGATTTTTTTGTTCTATTTCTTTAAAAAATGCCATTGGGATTTTAATGGGGATTGCATTAAATCTGTATATTGCTTTGGGTAATATGGCCATTTTAACTATGTTGATTCTTCCAATCCATGAGCACGAAATGTCTTTCCATTTCTTTGTGTCTTCTTCAATTTCTTTCAAAAATATATAGCTTATAGTTTTCAGCATATAGGTCCTTCACATCGTTGGTTAAGTTTATTCCTAGGTATTTTATACTTTCTGCTGCATTTGCAAAAGGAATTTTTTGTATTTCTTTTTCTGAGATTTCATTGTTAGTATATAAGAAAGAAATGGCCTTTTGCACGTTGATTTTGTAGCCAGTAACTTTACTGTATTCATTGATTGTTTCTAATAGCTTTTTGGTGGAGTCTTTAGGGTTTTCTATATATAGCATCATGTCATCTGCAAAGAGTGACCATTTAACTTCTTCATTCTCAATTTGGATGCCTTTTATTTCTTTCTCTTGCCTGATTTCTCTGGCAAGGACTTCCAACACTATGTTGAAAAGCAGAGGTGATAGGGGACAGTCCTGTCGTGTTCCTGAACGTAGAGCAAAGGGCTTCAGCTTTTCACCATTAATTATGAGATTAGTGAGGGCTTGTCATATATGGCCTTTATGATGTTGAGGTATTTTTCTTCTATACCTATTTTATTAAGTGTTTTAATCATAAATGGATGTTGTATCTTGTCAAATGCTTTTTCTGCATCAATTGATAGAATCATATGATTTTTATCCTTTATTTTGCTTATGTGATGTATCACATTGATTGATTTGCTGATGTTGAACCATATTTGTGCCCCGGGGATGGACCCCACTTGGTTGTGATGAATAATCTTTTTAATGCATTGTTGTATTCGATTTGCTAAAATTTTATTTAGGATTTTATCATCTGTATTCATCAGAGATATTGGTCTGTAGTTTTCTTTTTTTGTGTTGTCCTTACCAGGTTTTGGTATCAGGGTAATGTTGGCCTCATAAAATGAGTTAGGGAGTACTGTCTCTTCTTCAACTTTTTGGAAGAGTTTGAGCAGGATTGGTATTAGATCCTGTTAGAAGGTTTGGTAGAATTCACTAGTGAAGCCATCTGGTCCTGGACTTTTGCTTTTGGGAAGGTTTTGGATGACTGATTCAATTTCATTACTGATGATCGGCCTGTTTAGATTTTCCAGTTCTTCATGATTCAGCCTGGAAGGCTATATGTTTCTAAGAACTTGTCCATTTCTTCTAAGTTATTGAATTTGGAGGCATACAGGCCTTCATAGTATTCTTGGAAGATCTTTTGCATTTCTGTGGTGTCCGTGATAACTTCCCCTTTTTCGTTTCTGATTTTGTTAATTAGTGTCTTCTCTCTTTTTATCTTAGTGACTCTATCCAAGGGTTTGTCAATTTTGTTAATCTTTTCAAAGAACCAGCTCTTTGTCACATTAATTTTTTCTATGGTCTTTTTGTTCCCTATTTCATTTAGTTCTGCTCTGATTTTTGTTATGTCCTTTCTTCTGCTGACCTTGGGTTTCGCTTGTTCTTCTTTTTCTAGTTATTTAAGGTGTAACATGAGGTTATTTATTTGGGATTTTTCTTGTTTCTTGAGATAGGCCTGTAATGATATAAATTTCCCTCTTAAAACTGGTTTCGCGGCATCCCAAAAATTTTGGTAGGATGTATTTACATTGTCATTTGTTTCTATGTATCTTTTGATCTCTCCTCTAATTTCTTCTTTGATGCAGTAGTTCTTTAAAAATATGTTGTTTAATCTCCATGTATTTGTGTTTTTTCCTGCTTTCTTTTTGCAGTTGATATCCAATTTCAAAGCCCTGTGATCAGAGAATATGCTTGGTATGATTTCAATCTTCTTAAATTTGCTGAGGCTGATTTTATGTCCTAATATATTGGTCTATCCTTGGGAATGTTCCATGTACACTCGAAAAGAATGTATAGTCTGATGTTTTAGGATGAAGTGCTCTATATATGTCAATTATGTCCATTTCATCTAATGTGTCATTTAGGGCTGCTATTTCGTTATTTATTTTCTGTTTGAATGATCTATCCATAGCTATCAATGATGTATTTAACTCCCCTAGTATAATTGTGTTTTGGTTAATTTCTCCCTTTAGATCTGTTAGTAGTTGCTTGGTATATTTTGGTGCTCCCTGATTGGGGGCATAAATATTGATGATTATTATGTCTTCTTGTTGTATAGTCCCCTTTACCATTATGAAATGTCCATCTTTGTCTCATTATCTTTTCCACCCTGAAGTGTGTTTCATTGGTAATCATAATGGCTACACCTGATTTTCTCTGGGTACCATTTGCTTGGAGTGTCAATTTCCACCCTTTCACTTTGAGTCAATGCTTCTCCTTGTAGCTGAGACGTGTCTCTTGTAGACAGCATATGATTGGGTTTAGGTTTTTGATCCAATCTGCTACTCTGTGTCTTTTTATTGGTGTATTCAGTCCATTTACATTTAGGGTGATTATTGATATGTGAGGATTTCCTGTCATTCTGTCTTTAGTTTTCTGGTAAGGCTGTGTCTCCGTTGTTTCTTTGCCTTTTTGTTGTTGTCTATTATTTCTGTGTGGTGGTATTCTATGATGTTTCCCCCTGTTTCTTCTTTTATTACAGTATATATTTCAGCTCTGGATGTTTTTTGAGTGGTTACCCTTAAGTTTATGTAAAAGAAAGTTTGATATTTGAGTATTCTAGTTTCTTCATCACGCTTACTTTCTCTATTCCCATATTCCAATTTAGGCCTTTACTCTCCTTCTTTTTATGTTTTGGTTGCCAAAAATTGTCCCTGTTGATGGTGGTTGAATAGCCTCCTTTAGTATTTCTCGTAGTGCAGGTCGTGTATTAGAAAATTCCCTTAGCTTCTGGATGTCTGGAAAGGTCTTTATTCCTCCTTCATATCTAAAGGATATCTTTGCTAGATATATTATTCTTGGTTCATAATTTCTCTCTTTCAATAGTTTGAATATTTGTTTCCATTCCCCCCTAGCTTTTAGAGTTTCTGCTGAAAAATCTGATGATAATCTAATGGGCTTTCCTTTGTAGGTTACCGTCTTCTTTTCCCTGGCTGCCTTGAGGATTCTTTCTTTGTCATTGATTTTAGACAGCTTTAATAAAATGTGCCTTGGAGAAGGCCTGTTGGGATTGAGGTAATTAGATGTTCTATTTGCTTCTTGGATTCGAGGATCCAGTTCTTTCCATAAGTTTGGGAAGTTCTCATCGACGATTTGTTTGAATATATTCTCTGTTCCCTTCTCTCTTTCTTCTCCTTCTGGTATGCCCATTGTTCTCATATTACTCTTTCTGATGAAGTCAGAAAGTTCTTGTAGAGTTCTTTCATTTCTTTTAAGTCTCAAGTTTCTTCCTTCTTCCATGTGTAAATTCCATGTTTCTATCTTCAATCTCACTGATATTTTCCTCCATCTGGTCAACTCTACTGCCTAAGCTGGATATTTTATTGTTAATTTCTTCTATTGTGTTCTTAATCTCCAGAAATTCTATTTGGTTATTTTTCAAAATTTCAATCTCTTTTGTAAAATGCTCATGGTGTTCTTTGATTGTGTTTCTGAGTTCATTAAACTGCCTTTCTGTGTTTTCTTGCATCTTGTTCAGATTTTTCAGAATTGCAATCTTGAATTCTCTGTCATTTAAATCACATATTTCCATATCTCTAAGTACCTTTTCTGGAGACTTTTCACTTTCTTTCTGAGCTATCTTGTTGCCTTCATGGCAATCACTGATTTATAATTCATGGCAATCACTGATTTATAATTTCTCTTCCTAGACATCTACAGAATCAGCTTCTGCAACAGGTTGATAGGAAGAAGTCTTTCTTTTGTTTTCCAGTGATTGTTGGTAGAATGTTTTATTTTCTCTCCGACTGCAGCCTTATTTTTTCTCTCTCACACAGTAGTGCTGTTTTCTCTGCACTATTCCAGCTTCTCACACAATGGGGGGATTCCCTGGGAGACAGGCTTCTCCTCTGTTAATAGATCACCTAGGTCATAGGGCGCCACGTCCTGTGTTGGTATGCGGAGAGCTTTTGAAGTTCCAAAGCTCTCTGCACCAGATTCATAGCCCCTGTGTTTCAGCAATTCTGTTTACTCCTGCAGGGATCCGCCCAGATAGGTGGAGCCAGGGGTGGGGTGAGTTGTGAAAGGTGGCCCAGAGCAATGGCAGTGACCACCACCACAGCCGGTCCTTCTTCCACAGCTCCCTCCCCTTTGCCGGAACTAGTTGGGCTGCGAATCTGTGTCTGCGGTCCACAGTTCTCAGAACAGCAAATATCCTGTGCTTTTGATCTGACACTGCTACTGTTCTGCTTCTAGCACCAGGCAGGTGGGACGGGGCGAGCTCTGGGAGGGTAGGGAGGGGGCAGCTAGTCTCAGTGCCTAAAGCTTCCATTCTCTGCTCGGCAGTCAGGGCTTAAACTACCATTTTCAGCCAAGCCCTCAGTCTTTGCTTTGAGGTCTCTGCAGTGAGCATTGGGTCCAGCCGTGTTATATGCTGACCCCTCAGCTCTGTGGGCCGTAAGCAGAGCCCTAGCAGTTTGAGTTCTTCCCTCTCCCGCAGCTGCGGTAGTTCCGGGATGCAGCGAGCTCGGAGCACTGAGCAAAGTCTGAGTCCTGCACCAGGGCAGCTCCGTCCCCGCACTTCTCCCCTCCCTACTCCCCAGCTCGCGTGATTCTCCCACCTGGAGGTGATTTCAGTAGTGGGCCTCTTCATCTTGCCTGTCTGTTGTGCAGGTAGTCCTTAGTGGTGTTATTATTATTTGATTAGTTGTAAATTCCAGGGGAGCTTTACAAAGGCTCACCTCACGCCGTCATTTTTTCCAGGCATTTTTCTTTTTTCCCTTTTACCAACTGATTTGTTTCTCTAGTGGTAATTCTTCCTCCTTCTCTAGGAATTCTAGATATTCAAGTACCAAGGCTCAATTGTTGTCTCTTTTCCTACTCCTTATTCTTTGTGTGATATCATTTATATTGCAGTAAATGCCATTTATATGCTCATGATGCCACATTAATTTCTGTGATTTCAACTTTGGCCCTGAAATCACTTTCCACATAGTGAACTATTCACTCAACATTTCCTCCTGACTCCCCTTCAGATTTTAACTCAAATAAATAAATGAATATATTCAAAGAAAAGGAATTTTGAATAACTAATAGGAACAATTCTCAACTTTCATAGTACTCAGAAAGATATAAATTAAATCATTAATTATATTACATGTCACAACCTGTATAGTGACATATATTTTATTTGAAGTAAGCAAACAACTGGCAAATAAAATGATGATATGAAGGAAAGGAAATTTGGACAGGCCCTTTATTAACACTTGGGAGAAAACGAGCAGGAGATTCCTGGTAAACTGAAAAATACACATAGTCTTTGATATACCAAAGTGACTTTCACCTGTCTATTCTAGAGAAATGTTCCTGTAAGAAGGACCTATTGAGTGACCACATACACTTTGTGCCTAAAATGCACATGTGTTCTCAATTAAATAGCTTCACTAAAGTATAATTGATAAGCATAAAACTACACATATTTAATATACACAATTTGATGAGTTTGAATATATGTGTATACTTGGAAAACCATCACTACAGTCAAGTACTAAGTACATCTACCCCCTCCAAAATATTCCTCCCCAACTCCTTTTTTTTTTTTGTAGTAAAAACACTTGTCACTTACCCTCTTAACAAAATTTTAAGTGCCCAATATCATATTGTTAAGTATAGGCACTATGTTGTACAGCAGATCTCTAGAACTTATTCATCTCACGTCTGTTCTTAAAGTAACAAGTAAGTTCATAATAAAATATAGAGACAATGTAATTTTCTATTCATAGTGGAATGGATAAATTTTGATATATTTATGCAATTAAATGTAGAACAAGTTGGGTAAATCTTGAGAATGTAATAAGTGAAAAAAGTAAGGAGAAGACTATGTATTAGGTTGATGCAAAAGCAATTGTGGTTCAAAAGGTTAAAAATAATTGCAAAAATGGCAATTTATTTTGAACCAATCTAATACCATAGAAAAAGTACTATGGATGCTCATATGTATCTATAGCCAAATAACAATTAATTGGCCTGGGTGAAAAATGTACCATATGTAATATAATTTGACTTTCCTATTGAAGGAGAGAAATAGTTCCAGAGAGACAACAAATGGAACTTCAACTGTATCTGTAACATTTTATTTTCTTTGAAGAAGAAAAAACAAATCTCGCTTTAAACAGCATTTTCCAATCTATGTAAGGGGATAGAAGCAAACATTTATCAATGGCTTACGAGGTGCTATTTCCTGATTCAGAGCATAGAGTTTGGCCATTTACTAAATGTATTGCTTTGCATAAGTTTGCTAGCCTGTCTAAGATTCAGTCTGCTTGTCTAAAAAATAAAGATAATAGTAGCACCTATTCCAGCATTGTTGTGATCGCCTAATGACATGATTCATTTATAAAGCGTTTCATATAGTACCTGGCATTTACCATTATTCGATAAACATTGAGTTATTATCATTAGGCTATGAACCTAAGCAGTCAGCATCTAGAACCTCGCCATGCTAGTTGAAGAAAAAATTTAGACTAGAAAACACTATAATTAGGATACAACTTTCATTTTTTCCACCTTGAAAAAATATCCACTGTTGATACGGCCATTACTAGCAGGAGGAGCTGCAGTCTATTGTTTAGTAATTAGCACAAGGCCTTAACCGTAGGTCAAACTTAGCAAGCTATTTTCCATTAATTAACACATATTATGTCCATAAATCTAAGCAAATGAAAATAGAATATTTAACCAGTGATTCTTGCAAAATGTAGAAATAAAGTTAAAATATTACTTCAAGACTATGAATAGAGTTATACTATTGCATAGTCTAAATCACAGTGAAACTAATATGAATTCTCAAACTGAAAATGAAATCATCAATTACCTGTCAATATCAGCATGATGATTAAGTATTTAGCAGTTGAGGGAATTGCAACCAAAGGCTCCATGAATATAAATATATAACATAAAATTTGCTGAATCTGAGTCTGTTTCCAAAATTTATTTATATATATATTTATATATTTATTTATTTATTTATTATTATTATTTTTCATGAATCTTTGAATATACAGCAGAACTGAAAGTTAGGGAAGAGATAGGGAAGGTTTTTGCTCAAATCATTTAAACTAGGAAGACTGTTCTCTGTGTGGCCTAGTTACCAGATTTCTGCTGAGGCGGCATTCCTTGCAGCGCTTGCCCTTGAGAACACATGCTTTTGCATTTATTCCCTAGGTTTTTCTCATTTCAACTCTTACATGATTTCCTTCTTTAATTCCGCAGGGGTAACCTGGCCTCCTTTTTAGACTTAATGCTTAGGTTGCTACTGAAGGCAAACTGGTAGCCACGTAGGCTCAGAGATGCCCTCCCTGGCCTTCATAGAACGGCTGCAGGTTACACAGAGCAATAAAACACAGCCCCTCAAGGACGCAGGCTTCTTGCTCTCTCTGCATTTCACTGCTGTAAGCTGATTGAATTAAAATACTCTAACTTTTTTGTTTTTGTTTTTTTACTTATAAAACCAGAGAAGTGTGGGATATCCAAGAAGGATTTAAATTGTCTTGGGCACAACAAAATCTCAGACACAACTCATTTTGATTTGAGAGTAAAATCCATTTAGGTTGGTTTTCTCATCTCTATATGGACCTCTACATCAGAAAGAATTAAAAACAGAGTAGAAGCTTGTTGAATGTCAGGCATTTATGGATATATACTCACTGTTGTGAAATAACCTATAAAGAATTTCTGAAGAAATTTTACAGATGTGGTATTTTAACTTTTATATAAATATAAACAAATATATTTATGTAAGTATCAATCAATCTTTCACCAATTAATTTACTCTGGAGGATTCTAGTTTTGAGTTATAACTTTAAGATATATCAATTAACGAAGTACAGAAAAAAAAGACAGAACTGCCTGCATCTTTATATATATGTATATGTAAGGAAAATAATATGTGTAGCTGAATGTGTAGTGTCCACTTCAAGGGGAAAAAAAAAAGTAATTTCAGAAGGGAACTTGATTATCTCAGAAAGTTATTTTGTGATTATTCCATGAAGAATCATTGAAATGAAGGAAGGCAGAAACCATGGTTGGTGAATAGAAAAGTGAATTGTCCTATTCCTGAATGATTTGAAATCCTGTATGATACAGGGCTAGATAGGAAGAGGCATAAAATTATATAAGGACACATAGAGACCAAATTTGATTAAGTTCTCTTTTTGAAGTAAAACTTGTATTAAGAAAAATACTCTTCTTCAATCACTCATCTTTTAAAATGTTTTTCCTTTAAGTTTTAGTACTGAGTATCATTATTGCCTCCAGGTTGGAAAATGGTTTACAAAAAATAAAAGATTGATTTAAAATGTTTATTATCTATTCAGGATATTTCAAAACGGTGGACTGAAACCATATATTTTTACATTTAAAAAATGCATTTTAGTGTGGAATAATTTAGCAAGGGAGAAAGAAACATAGCTGAGAGTGTTATTGTTGATTATATAAATCTAGCATTCATGTCTATATGTAAAATTTATAACATTGTCTAATTGCTTCAATCATTCCATGAATATTTATCGTGCATCTTCTGTATACCATGTTCTGTCCTAGGCACTGGATATACAATAGTGAAAAAGCTGACAAAAGCCCAGCTCTCAAACAGTTTATTAAAAAGCAGAGATAATGAAGAAGTGTGTGTGTGTGTGTGTGTGTGTGTGTGTGTGTGTGTGTGTATAAAGATTTCATATGTTAAAAAGTGACAATTACTAAAAAATAAATAAATCAGGGAAGAGAGAAGCATAGACTGTCCGGGTTTTAGGTAAGGAGGCCGACGATGGTCTCTTTGGAAGGTTTACTTTTAAATGTGTGGTTTCCATAAGTGAACTCTGGAGATTCTCACATCAGAGGATCATTAAGGATTCCAATGTGCACGGTGACCTAGACAGTAGAGATAGACGGTGGACAGTAGAAATAAAGGACATTTGAAAAGAGGTCCTCAATCATGCAGGCTATATAGTCACAAGATTTTGCATCTTACTGTGAATAAATTTGAAGGCATTAAAGACACTTGAGCAGAGGAATGGTATTTTAATTGAATTTCTTTGGCTATTTTTGGAGAAGGGGCAATGGCAGAAGCCAGGAGCCCAGATTGGATGCTATGGAGGTATTATAGCATTTGGGTGACAGATGATGGTGAGATGAAAAGGGGAAAAATGCTTGAATTCTGTACATTTGAAGCTGCCGGGATTTACTGACAAATTGGAATAAGAGACTGGGGACATTTAAATAGTTGCAATCAAGTTTGGGACCTTAATACCTTTAAAACATGGGTGAATATGACTAAGAAAGGGGAACAACAGGAGGAGCAGATCTATGACACTTAGGGACTCAATTTGAACAAAGTAGGAAATAGGTATACCAGTCTGGAGCTCAGGGAAAATATCTGGATTGGAAATATCAATTGGAAGAATCATCAGTAAAGAGATGGTATACCCATCCATGACACTGAATGAAGTATGCTAGGAAGTGGAGATAGAAAAGAGACTCAAGGACTGATCACTGGGGTAATGTGACATTAAAAGAACAAGGAGATAAGGAGACACAACCAAAATAGAAGAGAAGAAATAGGAAGAGAAATAGAAGTAATGCTAAGTGAGCATGGCATCCTGAAAGCCACAAAAAGGAATAAAATTGTTTCAAATACCTTTGGGAGACTCTATAGGGTGAGTCTCAAGGAATGACCATAGGACTATGAGGTCTGTGGTGATGTTGATGTAAGCAGTTTCAGTAGATGGGAGGCAAAAACTTGATTACAGAGCATCTGTAGAAAGATGGGAAGAGAGGCAATGGATATGGACAACTTTTCTAGGAGTTTTCTAATAACAGAAAGAGTAATGAGGAGGTACCTGGAAGGAAAAGGTGAGGGCAAAGATGGAATTTGAAGGAAATGGAATAATAGCATGAGTGTATTCCAATAAGAATGTACCCGGAAAAGGGCATAAAAAGTGCTGATACAGCAGAGAGTAGGAAGAAATGCCTCAGTAGTTCTTGGTAGAGATGGGGAGCAAGTGGCATCTAAACATAAGTGGACATTAATGGCCTTCATCAGGGCATTTTCTCTTACTCATCAAATCATTTTATGAGAAGGGTTTGTAAGACCATCTTATGTTTCTCCACACCCAACTATCTAGACACCTCTTCTTCCCTTACACTTCTGTGTTGCTCCATGTATAATTCCTAACATAAGTTTAACTGCAGTAAAAATAGGTCACCCAATGAGTGATGGCTCAAGCATGATAAGCTTATTTCATTTTCACATGTTAGTCGAAAATATTCCTGATCACTGGATAGCTGTTGTTTTCACAGGGACTCAAAATTAGAGGCTCATGTCATTTGCAATTTGCCTTATTATAAGGCCTTGCCATGGGCATGTGGAGGAGCTGAGGAAGTGGAGAGTGAAAGAGGAGAGTGAGCCACCTAAGAAGCCGCGAGGAGAAGTGGTCACATACAGTCACTTATGCTCACCTTACATCGCTGAGAAATACCTAAAAGGGACCACATCTCAGGTACGTTAAGGAAAAGAATAGATTTTGGTGTTAGCTTGCTTAACAGACCTGACATATTATAAATGCATATGTTTATTTCCACTCTGTTATGAATTGAAAGTAAACTCCAGAAGGAGTTTTGTTTGTCATAGTCCTAATGTCTTGAGGAAGGTCAGGCATGTACTAGCCACTCAGTAAGTATTTCCTAAATGAGTGAATTTGAAGTACATACACTTATTTGCCCTAAAAATAGTTTCCCGTGAGCCAGAAAAGGAAGCTATGTCAGCATTCCAGATAAGGTACCCATCTGCCAATTTTACTAGGTTTTGCTTAATAAGCTTCAACTTCATAATGTATTTTCCACTGTTTCTCACAACACAAGACCAAAATAGACTTTAAAAAATGTGTTTTGACTGTTGTTATAGATGAATGCCATAATAATAATAATAATAATAATAATAATAATAATAATAAACCCTACATTTGATGTGGTGCAGTGTGCTAATGGTATTTTTTTGTAAATATTACTATATCTATATATACCTTTGTGATATCTAATTGAGAGTGAAATTAAGTCAACACTTTCTATCTAGGAGAAACAAATCAAGTTTTCATTATTATGATCCTTTTAACTTTTCAATTTGGTTTATTTGATTTCACTGTTCCCTAGCATGACTGGTTTAGGAAGATTTAAACAAGAATTACAGCATTAAAATTGACTGGTTACATTCAGTACCCACAAAAGTCATAACTTAGTTTTAACAATTTGGGCGCTTTCAATGTAGTAAGTAGAAATTATCTAAATTGCAATATTTCACAATACAATGTAAAGTATGAGGAATTTATGTAGGTTTGTTTTTAAATATTTCTATATGCAACAAAGGCTGTTTTATTAAATTATATAACCTCTAGATATATCACCACTTGCTTTTTTCAGATTTTCTGAAGTTTGGAGCTTCAATGATTGAGAAGTAATTATAACACCTGCTTTGGGATAGTGATGTTGAGTGACACGCAGAAGTTCCAGCTGGTATGCAACGACAGTGGTAATATACTTGAAGCCACAGGATTTGGGAAGACGTATCAGCCAAGTTCTATGGCCACTCTGGTTTCCTCTCCATTTCTGAATACAATTCACAGTGTTGAGAGTTTTACTTAGAATGCAGTCAAAGTCTTGACTGCTTCACTGGTAAGTGACCAGGCAAATGATGTTCTGCTGAGCTGTTTTTGGAGTTGTTACTTTCTACCTGGTCTTTTGGTTAAACATCTAGCCTTATAACAGTTATCTCTAATGCCCCAAATTGATCATGGTTAAATTCTAAAACTTCCTTAGTCGAAGAGATTGATCTTGAGTTTGAATTTTGTTGGTGATTCTATTGGATTTCCAGGTCAGCCTAGATTTAAACTGAAACTACTTGTGAGTCTAGCTAAGCAGTCAATCTTTGTGAGGACTTGAAGTGGGTTCCCAGTGAGATGAGGCAAGAAAGTATGGTTAGGAGAATTTTTTCTCAGAATAATCATGCATTCCTTGGGAGACCGTTTTGCATAACCCACTCTAAAAATTGCCCTTGCAGCTCTGAACTATAAACTACCAAAAATATTGAAAACAGAAAATTCGATCAAGTACTATTGCCAAACCATGCTTGTTTTCTAAGTAGCTAAGAACTGTTCTCAGCTAGTTTTCCCAACTTCATCTTTATACTTTGTATAATAACTTCTTTAGTTTATACAAATATTAACTTGGGCCAAATCAGGAAATAGGAAGACACAAAGAAAATGACAATAGAAAAGCAAAAACAAATAAAAACATTATTTTAATTTATACCCATTGATTCTATTTAATGTCCCTTAATTTATTGAATCTTAATTAGGTGCTTATAATGCACAATGTGCAAATTACTCAATCCATAATTTACATTTTAATTCTCACAAAAATATCTATAAGGTGTTTTACAATAGTACCTACAATGTACTATAAGGGAAAGTTTTATGTGGAAGAAATTGAGGTGCCGAGAGGTTAGATAATAGAGATTGTTTCACAGCTAAAATATGAGAGTCAGAATATAAACTTAGAACGCCTGGTTCCAGACTTACTACCCCATACATTGGATTTCCTCCATTTAAAGTGTCCTATATTTACCATTCATTGATCATACTATTCTCTTTAACTAGAATACAATCCCTGTCCCATTTTTTTTCTTGGATTCCTACCTACCGTGTTTCCCCGAAAATAAGACCTAGCCAGACAATCAGCTCTAATGTGTCTTTTGGAGCAAGAAATTAATATAAGACCCGGTTATACATTGTATTATATGAGACCTGGTGTTATATTATATTAAAATAAGATCGGGTCTTATATTAATTTTTGCTCCAAAGACGCATTAGAGCTAAAGGTCCGGCTAGGTCTTGTTTTCGGGGAAACACGGTATGTTTCAAAGTCCAATTAAAATAAATACACTAATGATTTTTGTGATCCAGACTGGCCAAATTTTTACCAATTTGTGAAATAAATTTTCATTATTTTTTTACACACACATATAAATATATATGTGTATATATATATGTGTGTGTGTGTGTATATATATATATATATATATATATGCGTAGAATATCTATGTTCTCCCTTCCTCAGTTCACCACTAAACTTTATTACCCAGCCTCTCTGTATCTTGTTAGACTATTTAAATAGTTGTCACCAATGAGAGTACATGAGAGTGGTGGCTGCCATTTCCAGCTTGATCCCAGAAATTTCTTCCCTAGGCATTTCCTACACTCTTTCTCCATCTCTTGGCTAAGAGTCCAGATTCCAATAAAGGTCATCAAAACTCTAGAAAATGATAAAATCTAGCCTGTGTCCTCAGTTAACCCCATCTTGCCTACAAACATCCACACTGGATTTTTATAAGTTTGTAATACACTTATATTATCTTCTGCCCATAATCTGTATTTGCTATAGCAAATGGTGCTCTAAACCCTGCCTACGGTACCATTTAACTTGTATTAATAATTTTTAGTTTACAACGTACTTTCACAGACAATACTGTCTTTTAACATTATCATAGGCACATGACATGGTTATTGCTAGTTGTTATTATGAGCTAAAGTGTGTCACTAAAAATTTAGTACATAAGAATATGAGAGTATCTGGAGATAGGGTCTGTAAAAGTAATTAAGTTAAGTGAGGTCCTTAGGGAGGGTTCTATTCCAATGACAGGTGTCCTTATAAGAAGAGGATATTTGGATGTAGACACACACAGAAGAAAGGCCATGTGAAGTCACCAGAGAAGGTTGGTCATTTTCAACACAAGGAGAGAAGTTTCATAAAAAACAACCCTGCTGAGATCTTGAGTTTGGACTTCTAACCTCCAGAATTGTGGGGAAAAAAAGGTATTTTGTTTAAGCCACCTAGTCAGTGGTACTTTATTATGACAGCCCTAAAAACTAATACAGGTTTTCTCTGGATAAATAAATGAAGCTTATGGGGAAAAATGGAAATGTGTAAATTATAAAATGATAATTAGCAAAATCAGGAGTCCAGTTCAGTTCTTCAGACGCAAATTGGAAAACACTTTCTGACCTTTACTGTGAAGATTCCACTTGATAAATTCATCTGAATTCCTAAAGAGCTTATTATTTGTGCCACTGATTTGGAATGTTTACACCACTACAGCTATTTATTTTTGTATTATTACCTCAGTATATTTTAAGTTCATAGTAGAGAAAGACTATATCTATAAGTCTTTGTGTCCCTTATGGAATCTGGAACCATGCCTTTAAGTTGAAAAAGGATTCAATAAAAGGAATACTTAAAATACAAATTTATTTCAAGCTATATTTAAAACTTAGGGGATAAAAACTTATATTGAGAGAACCAAAAATCAACATTTAAGGTTATTCATGTCACAATAAAGTATGTGGGCAACATGTTTTGGTTTCCCATAAAGTCGCTTTAATATAGTTTGACTATGAAAAACATTTTCAAACACATATCTCTTTATATTTGTAATGTGATTTTTTCCATATATATATGCATTTCTTTTTCAACAAAGATTTACCTGCAAACAGATTTTAAGGAGCATGTATAGACTGAGTCTACATTATGTTGCAACTTATATGTAATCTTATAAAAATACTTTATATCTTTTTTAACAACCCAGGAATTGACATTATTCCAGATATTATTCTAGCCACCTATGTAAACAACTACTTTACACTTGACCTTTTGTTTCTTTGTGTGGAATATGAAAAGCTCTGTTCAAATATTTATTTGACTACTTACTTTGATTCATTTGTGCATTCTACTTGCCTGATAATGTCCCACTACAAAGGTCTTAGGCATAATTCCTTAAAATTATGATTGTCATGGTAACTATCAGCAGTGTGTACCAGTACCACTGATAGTTTCCTTTAAAATAGTCAGGACTGAAACAGCAAGATAAAGATTATAAAATAGTGTTGTACTTAAATAAATAAATAAAAACAATAGATTTGTAAATTCTAACTTTCCTGTTTAACACTTTTGAAACACTGTTAGTTTGCAAGACATAAAAAAAAATTAAATACAAATATGTGTATGCTAAAATAAATTAGATTTCAAAAGCGTCATTTTTAATAAAGGCTTTTAACTGCTTCAGTCTGGAAATAGTCTGCAATCTGGTTGATAAATATGTGGCAAATGACAAATTAATATGTGTTGGCCCTCATCAACATGAGAGACAAATGTTATTATAATGTTTTGGACTCGGCTCAGTTTTGTCTGTCTGGGGAAAAGCTGTACAAGAGGCAGAGAATCTACAATTTAGAGGGATGAAGCTGCCCTCTATGTGAAAAGCATGTGTGCTGCACCACACAATAAAATGTGAGAGGCTACAAGATTGAGAGGAAAACATATTTTATTGATCTGCCAAATACCTCAAAACTCTTAAATATTAAAAAAAAGAAAAACAGACAAACAAAAGACTATAAGATGAAGGTCCAACCAGAACTTCCAAAAGCTCAGTGGAATTAGCAACTCTTTCCCCTAGGTATTGTATATTTCTGGAAGTTAAATACTCAACTTAATTTCTATTGCTTTAAATTTGCCATTGATAAGCTATTAATAACATAATAAAGCCATATTAATAAAATCAGAAAATGCAGAATAATTTTAAACAGATCATATAACTATGTAACAATAAATGAAATTTGTTTTCTTAGACTCAGAATATTTTCATAAAACAAATGTATTAATGAGTTTCCTAAAATCCATCCTAAGGTGAAAGAAAACAGACTGTAACCTCAAGAGTCTCAAAACGTATGCAAGTCTCTAGTTGCAAATAATAAACATTATTCTTTATAGTTTTCATTATTGATTTTTTTATTCTTCCTCCTATATTTAGGTCAGCAAGAAATGATTACTAGAACTTTATATGAAAGACACTATATTGTATTAATTAATAACTGTAAAGATGTAAATGTATGTTAGTCCCACATCTGTCCATATATAGTTGTAGTATCTTGAGCAAGAATGGAGAAATTAATAGTATGAACTAATAGACTTCATCCAAAGATTAAATAAAATATACGTATAAATGTTTATCTCAATAAAAGGCCCAAAGTAAGTGATTAATGAATATTATGCATTCTTATTATTAAGATTGCTATTGTGAAATTTCCTGTCTCTGAGTTTGGAGAACATCATAGCAAGAGTACTCTTTTCCACTGCTATGGTCAGGATTGCCCTCCACCCCAGCATGTCAAAGCAATAGCGGTCAGCATATTGTGCCCCAAACAATTAAATTGTGTTTGACCTCTATCATACTCAATTCTGATTTCCACCTAGTGTGGGATCACTACTACATTTGGCTCTAGGTCTGCCTTCTGTCTTTCTGCTTAAAAATTGCTGTGGGATTTTGGGAATTGAGTTTTACAGACTTAGAGAAAGCCTAAAGCTAGTAATATTCTACAAGTACATTGCTGTGTGTAAATGCCATTACAACAAATATTAAAACAGTACCTATATAACAAAGGTTTCCAAATTCTTGCCAATGGCACTTTTGGTATGAGCTATAGTCAATACAACTAACTTCCAGTACATGGAAATATTTTGGGGAATTTTTGGAAGTATTTGGTTATTGTATAAGAAGAGGACCTGCAACATACTTCAAAATTGAGTTACCATCTACTTATACTAATCATTTATTTTGTGTTTTTGTATAAAATGTATGTCATGTAAAACATATTTTAAAGAGCAAGATAGAATTCTAGTGCCCATGATGATTTCAAATGATATAGCTACCAGTAAGTCATAGATTAAGATGGTCCAACATTTCCATACTCAGAAGATTCATTAGCGCTAACATATGTCTCGGTACCTGTGTCACAAGAGCATAAAGAGAATAAAAACTCTTCAGTGTGATATGACAGAAAAAAACAGTAATTAGCACACAGGAGTTTTCTATCTGATTTTGCTGTGTGATTTTTGATTTAACTTATCTACAACTCCAGACCTTTATGTATGAATTCAGATATTGTATTATTCTCCAAGTTTTCTACCACCTCTTTAATGCTAGGGCTCTAACATTTGTTGACAAAACAAGACTTATGTTTCGTTAGCCCATCCCATAGCTATGGTGACCTCAGATCAGAGAGAATGGACAGGAAGCCCAAAGCGCTCCTGTGGCAGGTATACATATTTGAACTGTAGTGTAAGGTAGCTGGGTTCTACTCAAGATCTATCAATATCATCCACGTGAGTTCAAGCAAACCCTATGATCTTTTCTCAATGTAAGAAGAAATGTTATAATCTTGTTTGCAAAGATGTTATTCTCCTTCTATTGTAACTTACCCTTAGATTGTACAGTTGAGAGTGACATATGACAAGCTTTATTTACAATAGATGAATAATAACACCTATGCAGATAAGATTACAACAAGTGTATATACTCTCAGAAGAGCTAAAAATATCACAGGTTTAATGACACTTTCTTTTAGTTTATGAATAATTTAAGTATCAGGGAGAAATTGAGTATTTATAGAAATAAAAAAATGAGTGAAGCTAAGATTTTTAGCCAACCAATTAACATTAGCCTGTTCTTTTAAAGGTGAAAGTTGGGAAGTAAGTGGGAAAATAATCTAACACTTACCAAGGGCTTTCCTCTCTATGCTGTAAATCCTGCTGTACTTAATATCTTTTCTCATTTTATAAATGTGGAATCTGAGACACAAAGGAGTTACGTCATATGCCCAAAGTCAAACAACTGGTATACTGTGCAACAAGAATTTGATTCCATACAAATAAGTCGCTAAAATTTGTGCACTTTCCATTATGAATTAATTACTACGCTAAGAATTATCAATTTGGAATGCTTAGAATGTATTCTAATAATTAAAGTACTTAATACTAAAAATGCTTTGGAATTCTTCAAATTCTTTTTAATGTAAATCATGAGTTACATGTATATGCCTGCACATGTGCGTGCGTGCACACACACACACACACACACACTCACACACAAAACTATTCTTATTATGGTAGTAATATCTCAAATGGAGTCTTACTCCACAATATTAAATGGATTTTTATTCTCCTCTGGGTGATTTAATATTAACACCATGTCATCCAAGAGGAATCTGTCTGAATAATATTTTATTCCAGGGTGGCAAAAGGAAAAGTTTAAGCATTAGGTAGAAATAGAAAAAAAGACCATTGGAAGGAAGAACAAATTTTCTTATCAGGCAAGCTTAGATCAATGTATCTTGGTCCTTAATACTTGAAAACACATTCCTTGAGATGGATTTGAATTTCAGTACATTAAAACATTGCATCCTTGAACTTCAAATTTGCCATTGTATATTCAACAACACTAACGTATTTTCAACAAGTTGATAAATGTCATTGGTATCTTACTGAGATTGGTCTTACCCTTATAGACATGTATAAATCTTATGTTT
The DNA here is from genome assembly GCF_964194185.1 of Rhinolophus hipposideros. Classification (NCBI taxonomy): domain Eukaryota; kingdom Metazoa; phylum Chordata; class Mammalia; order Chiroptera; family Rhinolophidae; genus Rhinolophus; species Rhinolophus hipposideros. The sequence goes on from NC_138050.1 coordinate 58,575,212, forward strand.
ATCATATACATCATTTACAAGACAAAATAGTGTTATATTGTAGGAAAACATGACATTTAAAAAGCAAAACAACAACAAAAACCTTCTTAAAAAGTAATGGCTATGAACAGTTTTATCTGACATTGAGAAAGAATGAATGGGTAATAAGATGAGAAAACAGTCCTTTCTTTCCTATGTGCAGTTTCTATTCCAAATAAAAATGTAATGATTTTAAGTAAAAGAAAGCCTTCTTGGATTTTTTTCAAAAATTCACAGAAATCAAGGTGAACAATGGCCTTAAAAATTTCACAACAGATAAATTAAATCTTCAAATGGAAAGCCAAATGGAATAAAACCACACATAGTTATTCTTGGCAGTACTAAGAAAAATGCTACATTAAAATCAATTCAGAAAAACAATCCATCCTTACTGTATCAAATAAGGATAGACATTTTCATGGATTATTATGCTGAGCAAATTAAGTCAGACAGAAAAAGTCAAGAACCATATGATTTCACTAATATGTGGGATAAAATACCAAAAGCAACAAAGGAACAAGACAAACAAAGAAACAAAAACTCATAAACATAGACAACAGTTTAGGGATTACCAGAGGGTGGGGAGGGGTGGTAGCAGAGGGAAAAGGGGTCAAATATATGGTGATGGAAGGAGAACTATCTCTAGGTGGTGAACACACAATGCAATATATAGATGATGTATTATAGAAATGTACACTTGAAATCTATATAATTTTGCTAACCAATGTCACCCCAATAAATATTAAAAAAAAGAAACAAAATTTGGGAGGCATAGCAGTAAAATTAAAAAGAAAAAAAAAAGTAACTAAATTCCACCTTTGTGGAAAATTGCTGGGTGCTTAAATAATACACAAAATCATTTAACAATTATTTTAATTTAAAAATTCTAAAATAAGTATGAAATTGAGGGAAATTCCACGAGAGAAGAACCTGTGTTCGGAGCTAAAGTAAAACTAAGAGCATTTTAGCTAAATAAAATTAAAGAAAAATGACTGTGAAACTTATATGTGTTTATTGTGTGAGAAATATTTTTAATGTTCTTTAGGAGTCTATCATTTATTTTTCTTAGTAAATCCAATAAAAATGAATAATTGATGGCTTTAAAAACCATTGATTAATTTATTATTTTACCATGATTTGAAAATCAACCTTATCATATAATAAATTTCAATATTTTTGTGAGTCTTACATAGATAGGAACTCTATTCCCTTTCATTAATCTAACAGTACACAAAATAATAATTATTTAATTACTCACTTTATAGTATGTTCTGATATCTCCTAAGTTACACAAATCTGCTTGTCATTTTTAAAAGTTATCAATTTTTATGCATATTACTATTATACAAAGCCAGTACCTCAAATTTATGAAAAAAAGTCTATTTTCAGTTTGGTTTGCAATTGAATTTATAGCTTGATTTGAAGAGAATTTCACCTGTAAAATATTTTGTCTTGCCATCAATTAATACAATATAGTTTCTGATTATACAGGATTTTAATAATGTTCTTTATTAAAGTTTTATTAAGTTTTAATATATTACCCTTAAACCTTTCTTGTTAGAATTATTCCCAGTTTCTTTATATTTTTCTTGCTGTTGCAAATCTGTTCATGGTTTATTTCATTTTCCATTAGGTTATAGCTAGAAAAAATAGATGGTTCTTACGATACTCTTAAACAAACTGATACTATTATTTTAATTTTTGTTCTAAGAATTTGATAATTGATGCTCTTGGAATTGGGGAATTAAATTTTTTTGTCAGTCTTTATAATACGCATATATTTTCTTATTTTCTCTTATTTTATTCATTAAAATAGTTCTGGTAAAACAGATTATCAGTGGCAGTAACAGACATTCTTGTTTTTTTGTATATAAATGCTATTGGAATGTCATCTAAAATAAGCTATTTACAGTTTGTTTCTGAAACTGTATCAGTTGTATTCCATTGCTCAGAGGATTATCATGAAGGGGTAATAAATTTATCTCTATTTTCAATATAATCAACAAATATTTATGAAGTTACTACGCTGTGTCAAGCATGGCAAAAGAGTTTTTTCAGAATGTAATGAATTACAGTAATAGATTATCTAATGTTTATCGTTTTGTATTGCTGCAACAAAATTTACTAAATTATGCTATACTTTAAAAACACTAATATTGCCACTAATGGTGGCAATATTCAATATTTTACATCTCTATATACAACTATGACAGAATAATAATGTGTTCTTATTATATTTGGTAACACTTTTGTATTATTAGTACATCTTCCATAAATTGAATTGAAAAAGTTCACATATATTCCTATGTTTTGGGAAAAATGTGAAATATCATTAATTATATTAAGATACCTAGCTTTTCTATGCAGTCCCTATAGCAATGAACTTTGATGACCAGAATCCTCTGAGTTTGATTAAATCCAATTTTTCACTTTCTCTTTTGTACTTAGTTCTATGTGTGTCCTTATTCTAGTTCATGAAGACATTCTATTTTATTTGTATAGACACCCCATAGTTTTAGCTCTTAACTTCATCTCAATAATCTATCTCAAAGTAGATTTAGGTATGTGGGCAGTGTGGACGATGGTTCCTGTCCTCAAATAATTAACTAATTATTCCAACACCTTTTGTTAAAATTTTTCTGCGTTATATCTTGTCAAAAACCGTTTGACCATAACCAAACACACACACACACACACACACACACACACACACACACACACACACACACAAAAGAAAAAGAAAAAAAAAGTAAGTATATGAACTGGTGGACGTGTTAATGAACTTGATGAGGGGAGGTCAATAACAATTTATACATATTTCAAATCATCATGTTGTATACTTTAAATATTTTAAAATTGAATTTGTCTATTTTACCTCTATAAATCTAGGGGGGGGGGAATCAAACAAACAAACAAAAAATAAGAGAACACCATTTGACCAAATGTGTATGGGTATATTTTTTAACTCTCCTAACTCATCCATTGATCTGCATGTCTAACTTTTTAGCAGAAATATCTATAATTGTTGGTATACAAATTTAGGCTCTGGTTTAATTTGTGTTGAACATATACATCAATTTAGGGAGAACTGACAGTTTAACAAAATAAGTATCCCCACTCGTTAGTATGTTATGTCTTCCCATTGAATTCAGTTTTATTTAATTTCTCTCAGGAATATTTTGTGGTTTTTAGAATACAGATCTTAACTTTACCCCGGAGCGTTTTATGGCTTAATTTCAATATAGTCCATTGTCAGCATAGCAACACAATCAAATTTTGCATATGAAATTTGTATTTTGTCACATTTCTAAAATAACTTTTTAGTTCTAGCAGTTTTGTTTTTTTTCCCCTGTAAATTTCTAGGGATTTTTCTATATACACAATTACATCGCATGCTAATTAGGAAAACTGTACTTCTTGTTTTCAAATCTTTATATATTTATTTTATTTTATTTTTATTTTTAGTACTTATTGTGATGAATATAAATAGCAGTACAATGTTAAATAGAAGGGGTACGAGAACATGTCCTGACAGAATCACCGTCCTGGGGAGAAAAGTTTGATATTTTAACAATTTGACTGATGCTAACTTTAGGTTTTAGTTTTTAATTTTTATGTTTAATGTCTTTTAACAGTTTGAAAATTTTCTATTACTTCTAGTTTTCTGAGTATTTTTATCAAAATGGAATGCAGTCAATAATTTTTATATGTATTCAAATGTTCATTTTGACCATCCTAAATTTATTTTTAAATCTGATTCAGCCTTTTAAAATTTAAGGTGTTGCAAGTGATTATTGCTTAATAGTTAACAGAGTCACTGCAGTGTTGTTAATAGACAGACATGAGGCAACAGTTTCCGACATGGGAAATGGAGGACCCTGATTTGAATTGCTAAGTCTTTTGGACAATCAGCCCAGTAATGCCAGCCCTTGTATTGTCCACTACACTCACCCCTAGTATCTCCAAGTCCTTTGAAATATTTTCACTTTCCTAATTGGTTTTCAAGACAAAAGGCAACACCTGCAGGAAACTCTGTCAACGATTACACACATTTATATTTGGTTTATATAAGTGACTAGATAAACAGATAAAGGTTTCAGAAACATACTCTTACCATTCCTCTCAAATAAGGTATGTAATTTTAATAAACATATTTTAGGAACATATCTTAACAGAAAGCTGCTTTAATCTTTGGACTGAATTTTTAACCTTTTTTGTTTTGAGGAAAATTGTGTGTGGATGTGTGTATCATTATATAGTGGCAACTTCCTCTACCATTACCACCAACTTAGTTGTCTCTCTATGATAAATTGTAATGACACATTGTAGTCTTTCCACAAAAAAAAAAAAAAAACATACATATGCATTCATATATATGTAAGCACATCTGTGTGTGTGTGTGTGTGTGTGTGTGTGTGTGTGTGTGTGTGTGTTTTCTAGCCAGCCAAGCACAGATTGGAGTGTGGTCTTACTTCTGGTCTTCTCCAGTTTTCCCTTTAATATTCATCTGGCATCATTAACATTCTCAACTTTGTTACATCTTTCTATCTAAATAAAAAATATCATTATTTTTGAAGTTATAACATATTATAGTTATAACTCATATTGGCCTTCTGACAAATTGCAGACACTTTCTAAATCAAAGTTCTCTTTATAACATGTACAAGGAAAATGAAAATAGAGATATAAGAGTTTCTAAATATAATACAAGTATAATACCAAGGTTCTACTGAAATGAAACTTAAACAGCAATAAGAAAAGGATGGAAAAATAAATGTATGCATATGGGCATATATAATGATGATATTCTTGAAGACAAAGCCTATGAGATTATAATTTTAGAAAATGCTACTTTTCCCTTCTAAGGGGTCTTTTATCCAATTTTAGCCATCAGTGTGCACCTGTTGTCCTCATGGCTCTGCAACTTGGCCCAGCTTCCAGATGCCAGCACCTCCTTGTCTTTGCCAGAGGGCTTTCTGTGGTCTCTGAAGTCCACGTTGATGTCTGAAGTACCAGGGAATTAATGTGCCTCAAAAATAGCTTTTAACAAAAGATTATTGGGAACTGATGTATGCATTCTTCAGCTCCTTTGTACAGCCAATGAAATACTTTTGGAATGCAGGTTTACTCTACCATCCAATAGTTCTCCAGTGGGATAAAGCCCCTGCTACCCTCAATTGCAAAGTGCTGGATAGCTAACTTTTCAAACTACCTTTTCCCCTACTGTCTCACTTTCCCACTTCCTTACTATTTGCGTCTTGGAATTACCTTCAACATAAACTACTTTCATTGGAAACTCTGTCTCAGATTCTACGTTAGGGGTAAGTTATTTAAGAAAGTTGATGCTATAAAAAGCTACAGGGAGCCGAGTGCCAGTATGAGATTCAAGAATTAGGCCATTTTCCTAGGGATATCTATAAGTACCCCTTTGCTGGTGTTAAGAGGAGGTTTTGATCTCTCCAGCATAGCTACTAAAAACTTAACGACGATGAATTGGGGGGGATCAACTGGGTCATCTGTGTTATCTGTGTTATCTCTAGAATTGAAGACCTGTGGAAACAATGGCATTTCCAAGGACTCTGGAGTCATTTATCGGCAGTTAAGTGCCATGGAAGCACTGAAGGAATAAAATTACAAACTCAATCTACTCAATTGTCACCTTCGGGCACAAGGTGAAAACAAGAAGTTTTCCTGGCAACATTTAAAGAGATCTTTATCTCCTGTAGTTAAGGGGCAGATTGTGCTAGAGAAATAGTCACAAGGCTTGATTGTGAAAATAAAGTAATAAAATTAAAAAGAAAAGGCTGAACTGAGAAGGTCAACAATCCTCCTACACTGAAGTAGAAGTCTGCATCCTGAGAGGGTCGCTGGGACATTGAATAGAGGCATCACGTTGGATGTGCTTGAGGACCTTGAACCCCAGAATCCCATGAACTTGCTGATGGAGAAGTGGCCCACTAACATTCGGTAGAGATTAAAAACTTCCCTCATATGGAGATGTCATAAAGGCCCAGGAGATGGTGTTTTCCATTCTCAACATCTACTCCTCCTTCCCTCATTGCTTCTACACCAATAACTAGTGTGAAGTCACAACAAGGCCCAAGAGGGAAGTAGTATCACAACTTCAGCAGAAAGGGGCTTTCCACTAAAATGACCTAGCTAATATGTTATTAATGGATATTTAGGGTTCAGGGAGAACAGGCAGAGGACATAAAGACACGAGAGAGTATAAACTGATTTGCGGTTCCTCTCTTACAACTTATCTTTCATGACCTGGCAAGGACACCTGAAATTGACCCTAATATGCTAAAGGAATTGCTCCCTGAACCTTGGGACAATAAAGGAGAGATGATCAAACTATCTTGGATGAGCATTGTGAGAGGAATCAAAAGGGTTCAGGAAATAGTAGTGTCTTAGTCATTTCAGGCTGTTATGACAAAATATCATTAACTGAGTGTTTCATCAACAAAATGAATTTATTTCTCATGGTTCTAAAAGCTAGAAGTCCGAGGTCAGGGTGCCAGAACAGTCAATTTCTGGTAAGAACCATTTTCCACATTACAGACAGTTTTCTTATGGTATCCTTACATGGCTGAGAGCAGAGACATGAAGCAAGGTCTCTCATAAACTCATTGAAACACTAATCCCATTCACGAGGGCTCCACACTAGTGAACTTATCTAACCCTAATCAACTCCCAAAGGACCTACTTCCTAATATCTTTACACTACGGGGTTAGGATTTCAACTGATACATTTGGGGGGAACACAGACGTTCAGTTATAGCAAGTAGGCAATGTACAATGGATTTATTAAGTAAAATATGGAACCCACTAGATGATCATATTCCCTGGAAGGGCCCATAGAACAATCCCTTTACTAAAGCAATGAGGAATGTGTACTGAGGAGGACACTGGCACCACTGAGAAACTCAGTGGTGTTCTTTATTGGCCAGGCTAGAAGGAAAAATAAATAAATAAATAAATAAATAAATAAATAAACAAACAAACAAACACACACACACACATATATATACATATATATGTATACATACATACATATACATATATGTATATATACATATGTATATATGTATACATACCTATATATATATATATATATATATATATCACTGTGGAACTGGGTTTCTCAGTATTAAAAGGTGATGCTAGCCCTGGTGACTGAACTAATCCTTCAATAACTGTCAAATGAGCAACAAGGCCAAAATGGCAAAAGGACCCCTGGCCCAACATGATCTGTGGTGATAGCCAATGGATCAGGGGGAATCCAGAAGCAAGCTAAATAGACAAACAGGATGTTGTTTGATCTATGTAACCAAAAGTAATGAAGAATAAGTGGGCTGATGGCTAATGTCACCCACCACAATGAGAAAAACAAACAAACAAACAAAAACTATGACTCTTCAACCAGTTTTTAGGCCTGCAAGAATTCTCAGACTCAGAACCTATCAATGGAAGGAGGCAGCTCTTTTTACGCTTTGCCATAGCATGTGAATTATGAACAGTAGTCGTTCTTCCATTTCTTCCTACAGCTGTTTACCAGAGAAAGTACACTACAGAAAGGAAAAAAGACTACCACCTATGGGACTGAGGTAACCCTGGGAAATCCATCGTGGCCCTGGTATTAGTGGGGGCTGTGGAAGTCAGGTAATAAATGGAATTGTAGCCACATCCATATCAGATTATCCACTGAGTCAACAGAACCCATCCTGTGAGATGTAACCCTGAGTTCTGACTGATGATTAAAATGAGAATACTTCATATGTGGAAAAGTCCTCACTCATATTAGTTTTCTACCTGTGAAATAACAGTCATAATAATAGGGAAGACCAAGTAGAAGCCCCTGAAACTGGACCCATTCCACTTTTATCCCAGGCCAAGATAGTAAATCAGAATCCATACTGAGTCCCGGGTGTAATAGTAGAGACTAACGACCTCTCAAAGACAAGACTCATAGTTGTTGATCCCCATCAAATCCCTGTTTATTTAACTGGTTTGGCCCCTGTTGACATGAGAGATAATGTCAGATGAAAGTGAGAAACTGTATATCAAACAAAGTGATAGCCCAAATAGCAACTACTGGTGGGATGTGCTTCTCTTTACTTGACTGGATCAACACACCCTCTGGCACTTCACATGTAGCTATTGATTGCATAAATGAATACTTTCTAATCTCTATCAGAAGGGAGAATCAGCAGTTTCCATTCAGTTGGAACAGATAGCGTTGTACACTCATGTTCTCAGCTTCACAAGCAATAATCACAAGGGACCTGGATCAGCTGAAGTGCTGGTTGAAGATGGGGATTTTACAGGGGGCTAGAATGAGCAGCAGGGGAGGGAGATAATGAACATCAACTACTGTAAAAGACTCTAGCTTGAGCCACTAATATTCCTGTTATAAGGGTGTTTGTTTGCTTGTTTCTTTGTTTAAAATAACTGAGCACTATTTAAGAAATAGGTGACAGGGTAAAGAAAACACAAGGTGAGGAATGCATGTTTGGAATAGAGCAAGTATGTGTCAAAGAGGGGGATAACCCTGAATACATGTTTTATTTATGCTATTTTACACTGACTTCTAAGTTCCCTAACAGGATCACAGGTTCCTGTTATCCCCCAGGATAAAAAGTGTCCTTCAGTGGATGATTAGATAAAGAATCTGTGGTATATATACAAAATGGAATACTATTCTGCCATAAGAAAAGATGAAATAGTGCTATTAGCAAAAACATGGATGGATCTTGAGATTATAATGCTAAGCGAAATAAGTCAGACAGAAAAGGTCGAGAATTATATGATTTCACTGATATGCGGGATATAAAAGTGAAAACAACAAAGGAACAAGACAAACAAATGAAGAAACAAAAACTCATAGACAGAGACAATAGTTTAGTGGTTACCACAGGGTAAGGGGGGAGGGGTTGGTAGATGAGGGTAAACAGGGTCAAACATATAGTGATGGAAGGAAAATTGACTCTGGGTGGTGAACATACAACATGATATATAAATGATGTATTACAGAATTGTAAACTTGAAACCCATGTAATTTTACTAACAATTGTCACCCCAATAAGCTTTAATTTTAAAGAAAAAACAAAGTTTGCTTTAAACAAACCCATTTCTGGCTTTGTTTCCTTCCTTATTTCACTTCACAACTTCACTACTGGTGTTTCCTGGGATACCTCTGAAATCAACTACTTTCATTTGAATTCTTGTCTCCAGGGTTGCTTCTGATAGAACCAAAACTAAGACATCAAGGATCAGTAAAGAAGAGCAAAAAACTGAAAGTGGATAAATGTTCCCTGTAAATCTGAAAAACTCCTGTTGAGAAAAAAACATCAAAAAGGTATTCTCATGACTGCCTTTAACTCTGGTGTGAGGTAATCAATACCCTCTATTATAGTTGCCTGTTTTCTGGCTTGAATTTCTAGTTATATCAAACCCTTAGAATATTTAACATATTTTCTATAAATAAGTGATTAAATAAGTGATGAAAAATCTTAAAATATATTTTGAAAAGCAATAAACCTTCAGTAAAATCTAAAAGATCAAAGCAGATGGGAGAGAAGGTAGAAAGATAACCTTTTCAGGCTTACTGAAATAATTAGTGGGGTTATAGATACATCTATATGGCTTCTATGTTTTGTGAAATTGTATGTATTTATTGCCACATATCCCCCTTTCATTTCTCATATGCTTGAATTCCCCAGTTATGTTACTGAATTATTTTAATTAGTTTAACCCTCTTTTTTCCTAGGACTTGAAAACATTTCTCAAGCATATTTTAATTATAAAGAATAAAAACATTATAAAATGACTATACTTATAAAATAATTCTAGGAAATGTTTTAATCATCTCTCTATACTTGGAGGCAAGCTCCCATCCCAGCCTAGTGACTTTCTTGATTTGTAATCTCATTCTAGTCTTCATGTTGGTCAGTTTCACCCTCCTAGGGTTACCAAGAGAGCTAAGATCAGAGACGTCCCCAATACAGTGGCTATATGTTAGAGGTCATAGCCAAGTTCAAGTGCTCTTCTTCTCCCCCTTAATGATCCTAAAGAAATCTTATCTCTCTATTTCTAAGAGAGAATTTATTTAAACAACAACAGCAATACATAGTTATGACAATATTATTGACTATATTCCTTATGCTGTACCCTACATCCCCATGACTACTGTGTAACAACAAATTTGTGCTTCTTAATCCCTTCCCCTTTTCACCTCCCGATAACCTCCCTCCCATCTTAAAGAAGGAATTAAAATTCCTTGTACTACTGGTTTGGTGGTGATGAACTCTAGCTTTTTCTTGTCTGGGAAGCTCTTTAGCTGTCCTTTAATTTTAAATGATAGCTTTGCTAGATCTACCAGAGTGATAAATAGGAATGGGGTTAGGTGCAGGGTGAAAAAGGTGAAGGCATTAATACAAATTGATGTTGTAAAATAGTCATGGGGATATAAAGTACAGGGAATATAATGAATAATATGGTAATAACTATGTATAATGCCAAATGGTACTAGTCAGGGGGGGTCACTTCCTAAATTATACAAATGTCTACCCCCTATTCTATACACTTAAAACTATATAAAATAATACTGAATGTCTGAACTCTAAATGTAAAAGGGGAGGTAGATCAATAATATTGTGATAGCGAGGTACAGTGTCAGATGGTTGCTATATTAATCATGGTGATCACTTCTTTAGCACAGGGGATATAATCAGTAATATGGTAATAACTATGTATAGTGCCAGGTGGATACTGTTGAATAACTATGATGAACACCTGACACTAATACAACATTGTATGCTAGCTGTATTTTAATAAAAAAAATCTTACAAAAATAACAACAGCAAAACCAATAGTAGAGCCTTGGTTTAAATATTAATTGACTTGGTGAGGTGATACCTAAGTTTTGGCATACAACATGTACAGGGCAATTCTTTACCAAGCCAATACGTGAAAACACATTCACTCTCCTATTTACATTCTGAAACAGTATCTCTCTTTTTTTTTTTTTGAGTCTTCTCACTCATCCCATGTAATCTTAAAGCCATTACCCTTCACATCTCATATGCTAGCCCTGTGCTTTGGCTCAAGGCCATAAAGTGTGAAAAAAAGGAATTCATTGGATGATGAGTGTCCTCACTGTAATGTTTCATTCTTTGTAACCAAAGAGAACTGAGATGTAGAAAAACATATTTTGCTGCAGTTATTTCAACTGAATAAGCACAGTTTTAACATGAATCCATTAAAAAACCACTTTGGTTCTGGGAAACTGAGTATTAGAAATATGATGAGCATATTGGAGTAAGTTCAAAACTGAACATCAGGAGTAATTAAGGGAATGGAGAGATTGATTTATGAGAAAAGATTAAAAGAGCTCAATCTGTTTAGCTTGGCTAACAGACAACTAAGTAGGGGATATGGTAATTGTTTACAAGTACTTACAGGATGTAAATATCAAGGCTGGAGAAGAAATGTTCAGGCTGAGATCAGAAAGCCTGAATCACTCCAAGTTAATAAAGAGAAAATTTAGGTTGACTGCCATCCAAAGTTTGGTGATAGCTAAGGCCTTTCAGCAGGAATTGTCTATTAGAGAAAATAGAAAAACAAATTTTGGGGGTTATTTAAATGTGAGATAGCCTTTGTAAATCTATAGCCGCTGCACACTTATCATCAACAGTATTAGAGAAGTATTGAAGTATCATTGTGTGCATGGAGATGGCTTTCTATGCTGTTCACACAAACAGCGGTACTTTAGAAAGGTAGTTTATAAAGATAAAACTCAAACAAATATAAACACAATATATGTACAGACACACCATTATTTAAAAAAAGAAAAAAAAAAGGCCACTTCTTCTTTAGTGCTGGAAAATTTTCTTTAACCCAAATAAATTATGATGCGGTATGGTAATTGAAAAAACTACTTGCAAATTCATATGTATCAATTAAAATATAATAATGTATTATCATGTGTATTCACATAAACATGCAATCCATACACATATTCATATAAGATTTTCAGTGTTATTAATGTACCAATGTATATTTTAAATTAGTAGAAATAAGAAATTCACAGCAATTCGTTACATGCATTTAAAGTTAGCTTTATAGAAAACAATTAATAAGAGCATTAGGCTACCGAAATAGCTCACAGAAATGTGTTGTGATTATGTGATTTGAATACAAAATAATCTTAAAATTCATTTTTAACAAAAACAATTTAATAAATACTAATCCTATAACATTAGTAGAGAGCATATATACATTTTTACATGTATACATGCCATATATATCGTATCTATCATCTCTCTAGCTCTCTCTCTCTCCCCTAACCCCAAGTAGAAATGTAATTTTATATTTCTCTATAAAGCAAACACAGTGGTCCAATAATTTTTCTTTCGTGCGGTCCCCATTCTTTTAGGTTTTGTAGGAAATAAATGAATTAGAACCCATTTCTCTATTCTTCATATTTTTTTATGATTATTTAGGAATATTAGAATTAAACATGTGCAAATTGAGAAAGCGGCTGAAGTGAAATATAAATTCTACTTTTTGATATAGATTAGATTTTAAATGAATATCTGCATTGTTTTTATATGTAAACTGTAATTATAAATGTGTTCATTTACAATGTGCTCTTTAGTAACTTACCCTTTACTCTAACTGGAAGCTTTAATTTGACCAAAATAATCTATTAAATACATATCTATTGTCTAAGATTTCTTCTACCTCTGAATCCATATATGTGTTACTTATCTGTTAGCTGCTCAGGGAAGTTAGAGGAATTAAGGTACACACACACACACACACACACACACACACACACACACACACTGTAGTTTGAATCCTGGCTACCCTTGAGATTTTCTCCCCAAATGAAAATGTACTACTTTTCAAAACAGACACACAGAATGGGAGTATATTTGTGTATATAATTTATAAAAGAATCTAAAGTAAATAAAGTGGTTTGTGAAATGCACAAAAGCATTCCTTTAGGAAAACTGTGTATAGATAAAAACAGTCTTGCAATTTTATATAAAATAAATTACAATTTAGGTCCTGAGTTGTTACATTACCATAGAAAATAGTATGCTGATCTTTTAAGTACTCAAGATGTTTAGTAAACATGCACGTATTACTGAATTATAAAATTACATGTATTGTTTACTTGTAGATGAACATATAAATTGAACAGCATAGTGCAAAAAGAGTATATATAATGCCAAAATAAAATCTTATGAATACATTTGGCATATGACAGAATTATATTAGAATATGAAAGGACAAAGAACTGGCAGAATTTGTAAATGTAAATGAAGATCTGTAGAAATTCATTTTTCTTATAAGCTATAGACATTTAACTAATTTAGATACATTAAAAAGGGTATTTAACACATTCATAATATTACTAGGCCATCTGATCTCACTTCTTACATGTCCCTGGGAACCTTTTGCAACAATGTTACACAAAAATCATCTCTCTATAATTAAGGATGCATTTTTTGAAGTATCATCATTACTCTATTAAAGTTAATACTGCCATAATGTCCGATCAAAACTTGATTTATATTAGATGATATGTCCAGCATCATGCTTTCTCAAATATTCTGGAATCCTTTTGGATTAATTTATCTTCATGGGAAGAAAACAAATAATGTCATTTTTACTACAAAGGATGAAGATTGTAACTCTAAATCCTAACAAAATTGTTCCTGGAGTAAAATTAGATTACTGCCTAATTTTTATCAATTGCTCCCAAGAATCTAAAAATGTTGAGTAAAAAACAAAAATGTTCATTCCTAGAACAGAGTTAATTCCTGAGTATTTAACAAAGTTTAATATTATTACATTGAAGGCAAATGTCCTAAGACTGTCGATAGATTTAGACCATTGCTGGGTTATGACGAAAGAGTCAGGATTGTCTAAAAGTCATTCTGGGTTGCCTGGACCATGAGTCAACAGAAACTAGGGGCTCTACCTTCTCCCAGCATGAAGATGAGGATTCAGAGTCAACTTCTTACAGGATAGAGATTCTAATCCTTTGCCTGAAGGCTGTTCCCATGAGCTCTATGTTTTCCAGGAAGTCTGCTTTCTGAGATACTACATGTGATCAGCTGCCACATAAACCCAGACTGCCAACTGGTCAAGTAGTTCTTTCAAATTCTGACTGGCAGTGTGCTCCTATACTCACGTTCTAAGTATGGAGAGCAATAGGAGTGATGTATCTAGCAATGTATCGTGGGCTGGGTACTCCTCTCCATGGATAAAACAAGAAAAGGGGGGTGGAACTTATTCCTTCTCTTGCTGACCCTACTCATGGAAGTTTTCCTAACAAAGCGTGTTTCTTACACCATACCATGCAACACTGCAGAATGTGTTCCAAGCACTTTGCTAACGACCTCAAGAAAGCCACCTTCTAATGACAAAAATGAAGATCTCAAAGGAATATGTGTAAAGAATGTGATTGGGAAAGCCTATATCTTCTAAAAAATCATTTCATAAATTGGAATGCAAACCAGATATGCAGAAGAAAGATGACTGCTATCAATAAATATCCAGCTGCCATTTTTTTACTTGAAAACACACGTATCTCCTTTATATCCACTTATAGGTTAGAGCAACATCTACTATTTCTCAAGGAGGAAAATGTTTCCTAGGATGTACTCTGCAGGTTTACTCCAACTATATGCATGGACAGAACTGGGTCACATGACCAAATCTACCATCACAAGAGTCTGGAAAATATATATTGATTTATTATCCTCTATTGTGAAAGAAAATAAGTGATAAGGGATATAGACATAACTGTTTTGCAGCCAGTAATCAATGTCCACTTCTTGTATTGATATTTCAACTGGCTTTCTGGAAAGAACAGATAAACTCACATGTTTTTTCTGCCATGTTTAACCTGGGCCATGGGTCTAAATACACTTTCTGAGATATCTCAACACTGTCTTTTATAGTTAGGGTATGAGGATACTAGATGTCAATCCAACAGATTGAAGTTACATATCATCACCTGAAACAGGATCTCCCTGCCAAGCAATATTGTGAAAAGGTAAGGTAAGAGATGGTGCAATTTCTGTAGGTACATATATTCTCCATGCTGGACCAACACAGGAGAGGTCTTAGATGTTCACGGCCTAAGGCAACATGATCCCTTCAGTATCCTCAAGCCAGTATCTCTCTGGCATCTATGCTTTGCTTGGGCTTCTGGATTAGTGAGAATCCTGAGAGCCCCAGGCTTTAAGACCCATCCTCACCTGGTCATCAAGAAATCATCCTGTCTGAGCCCTAGCAATTTATTAGAGGTGCTACCTCTAAGTTGGGAGTCGATGATTAGTACACGGAATCCACTAAAACCTGATATATTATAAGATCCATGTAAATCTTTCCCTATCAACTTTGGCTTCACTTTGAATTTTTGAATTTTTAAAGCTGGAACACATCACTTCCTCCTTCTATTCTAATTCCAGGATCACAGGTGTGCATAGGATCACTCCTGTGCACTTCTTCACACTAACTTGATTATGTCTTTTTTATTCTGAAAAGGCTTCTCCTGGGAGTGACCCATGAATAATCATTAACCCTGATCTCTCTCTCTCTGTTTCTCCTTTTTTCAGCTTTATTGATGTAGAATTGAAAAATATAAATTGTACGCATTTAAGACGTACAAGATGTTTTGATATACATATGCATTTTGAAATGTTTAGCACATTAGTTAAGACACTCACAAGCACACATAGTTGTCTTTTTTATTATTAAAGTTTATGGGGGGTAACTATTGTTGTCTATTGAATGTGTGTGAGAATAAGTAAGATCTACCCTCTTAGCATATTTCAAGTATATGATATAGTATTGTTAACTATAGTTGCCATGTTGTAGATTCGATCTCCAGGACTTTTCTTCTTGCATAACTAAAACTGCATACCTTTTGACCAACATTCCCTCATTCTCCATTTTCCACTTTCCAGTCCCTGGTAACTACCATTCCATTCTCTGCTAATACTGATTATTCAGTGCCTTATGCCAAGCAGATTCATTATATGCCTTTGGAATATCTTAGAAACGATTTATTTAGCTATGAAGGAATCAGAACTATGACTGCCAAGCAAAACTACTGGGACACAGAAAAATTATATTTAACAGTTCAGTTCAATAGTACAGAACACATGAGAGGAAATCAGAGAAAAGTGAAGAGCAAATAAAAATAAGTGAATATATGAATGTGTTTTACCCTATTCCACAAGATCTAGCCAGCACTAAATCACAGAGGGAGACAGCTGTGAAAAGAACATTGGAATTGGAACTAGAATTCTTTGGTCACCCACCCTTATACCACCACATGTGTATGATATTGGACATACTATTTTAAATTTCTGTGTCTCGTATCCTGCTGAGCCTTTCTGAGTTTTGAGATAATGCACACAAAAGAGATTTGTAAACCAAAGTTTTATATATCTGTAAGGTATTCTAACACACTTCTGACTTATTATTAATACAACCCGCCAAGATGACATTGTACCTTCCTATCATAGTTTCCCTCAAGAATTAAAGGAACATCATTTATCTTCTTTCACCAAGGTCCAAGAAAGGAAGATTATAATAGATATAAAAAGTGAAGAAAGAAAAAAATGCTTTCAAACTGAAATTACACATTTGTGGGGGGCGGGGAGCCAAAACACAAGAAAGATAAAACACTTTGGATTATTGCTTCTGTTGTTGGAGGGTGAGAATAAGGTCAGAGATTTTAAACCAAAGCATCCTGAGAGAATGACAGGCCAACCAGACTATCACATCTGGTTAAGCTCAGTGGCTCACATGGCTGTGGTACACTGACAAGTTTTCAAAACTACCAAATAGAAATGAATCTGTTTTAGTTAAGTCTGGATAATAGCATGTGGATTATCCCTTTGCTGACCATACTTTGTTGACATAAACAGTGTCACAGTTTATACTAGCCCAACAGCAGCTAGCAAGGGGGGAAATAACTTTTAAGTTTATTAATGACTTCCTTTTCACAGAGAAGGTGTGGAACATCAAGAGCATGAAACCAGAATTCTTCCCATTTAGACAGAAGCAGCATATTTGTTGAAAGGAAAATGAGAATTAAGAGCACAGAAGGTGCTGTGTGGAATGAAGTGAACTCTAGGATGGCATGAACTGGACATTTAGATCTCTAAAAGATGATATATGAACCAAGTTTTAGTAATTGCTCTAACATTAATTATTAACCGAATATTAATATTAACTGAATATTCTCTTCTACAGAGTAAATATGTTACTTGATCTAACATTCGAAACAGAGCTTTCATCACATGGGATTCCAACACCATGTGGGTGGCCTTACCAATTTCTGTGTGAGGAGAACATACCTTCAGAAGAAAAAGGCTAACACAGATAGTAGTTTTCACTTCATGAGAAAATTCATAGCAGCAGCAAACAACTATTCCGTGGCAAACACCAATAACAACTAAGCATAAACTGAATAAGCCACTGTCATCATTTGCACAGAGTACATCATCTGCACATCTCTTCTGGGGAGCAATGGTGTTAGGTGCTGGTGGTCTTTGCTCTCCAGCACTCATTTGTTCTCCTTCCTGTTAGGAGCCCCCCGATTTTCAAACATTTATTTTTTGAACCAGGTGTTTTTCAGAGGGTTTGCTCCATAGATAGCTGAGAGTGGCTCTGATTAAAACTCAAATCAATCACCAAGGCACATCCTTTTAGCCAGGTTAATTTGTTTGTGGAGCAACATGCAGTCACAGTCAATGAAATATCCTGGGATATTTATTGATAACTGAAAGTAATCTTACTCGTTCTTCTACAGGCACTCCTGAGGAAAACACTCACTCTTACCCTGGACATCATGGGTAAGAGTGAGAACCTGAGACCAAGGATACTGACAACAACCTGAAGATAACACTATACTTACTAGGACACCACTATGATCAATCAGTAAGAAAACATATTTCTAGAACAATAATCAGATTTTTTTACATAACAAATAGTACCAAATTTTGGTAGGACCAGAAATACAAATTAGTTCAACCACATTAGAAAACCGTTTAGTGGTATTAAGTATAGTAAAAAATTCTACTTCTAGCTGTCTAGGGAATCTGTGCCTACAAGTAAAGGGAGATTTTCACATTAGTGTTCAGAACAGCACCCTTTATAATGGCAAAAATATAATGGCAAAAAAAAAACCAAAATAGAAATCTCAAGTAATTCTAACAGATTTTGGGTAAATGAATTGTGTTTTGTTTATGCAGTAGAATATTTCAGAACTTAAAAAAAAAGTGTGAGTCAACATGCATAAGATAACAACAATGTTGAGTGACAAAATCAAATTGTAACTCTTCCATGTGTTAATCAATATTTTATGCCAATAATAAAAAAAGCTATAATATGTACAGTTTACAAATGAAAAATATCAATTCAGGTGGTCACCTGGGAGGCTGGTGGAGGTAGGAGATAAAAGAGTTTTAGTGGTGTCTGTAATGTTTCATGTCTAAAAAACAGAGAAACTCAAAAACAAAGATAGCACAGTGTTAACATCTGTTTAATCTTGGGAGTTGGAGTTCAGGGGTCTGTTATTTTTCTGTATCTTTTCCATATGTTTCAAGTGGTTTGTAATTAAAATAAAACACGGATGACTAGGAATTAGTCTGGTAGAAAAAGAGTAAAAATGCACTGTAGGCATAAGGAAGCAAAGAAATTAGGAAGCTCTAAAAGAAGAACATAGCTTCAGAGAACCACAAATAATTTGGTGTGACTTTTGTCTAAAACACCAGTGAAGATTTAGGAGAGGATAGGGATGAATAAAGTGGATCAGTGTTTGATAATAAAAGGCTCCAGAGTGTTATTCTACCAAATTTGGACTTCATCCTATGGGCCAGTGTGGTAGGCAGAACAATGGTCTCCCAAAGCTGTCAAAGTCCTAATCAAGTCATGAAAAGACATGGAAGAAACTTAAATCCGCATTGCTAAGTGAAAGAAGCCAATATGAAAAGGCTATACAGCGCATGATTCTAATTGTATGAAATTCTGGAAAAGATATAACTATGGAGACAGTTAAAATAATATGTGAATATGAGACATTACATGGCAAAAAGGATTTTGCAGATGTGATTAAGTCAAGGATCCTAAAATCCTGAAATGAGGAAATTTTATTGGATCTTCTGGATGGGACCAGTATAATCATAAGGGTCCTTAATAAGAGGAAACAGGAGAGTCAGGACAAGGAAAGAGATATAATTACGATGTTAGTAGATGTCTGAATGATGCTGGAGCCTGAACCAAGAAATATGGGCTGCCTCTAGAAGTGGGAGAAGTCAAGGGATTCTCCCTTAGAACCCTAGAAAGCAGTCATGCCAAGCTATTTTAGAGTTCTTACTTCCAGAACAGCAAGATAACACATTTTTGTTGTTTTAAGTCACTAGGTTTGTGGTTATTTTTATACCAGCAATAGAAAACTAGTACAGTAGGGATGGTGAAATCTTGTCCCATGGAGGAACAAGTAGAAGGTCCCGCAATGTGTGTGTGTGGAAGCATGGGGGTTTCTGGAGAAGGCCACCACTGCGGTGGTATGGCTGTTTATATCATTGCAAAGGAATAATATTCACTGTATATATTGGTTGAAGAGAAATCAGAGAATGATATTCTCAGGATTTACCCATCCTGCTGTTGAAGAGGGAGAAATACTGATGATTCTACTTATATGAGGAACCTAAAATAGTCAGACACATATAAACACAGAGTAGAGTGGTGGTGGCAATAAGCTCGAGTAAGGGGGAGGTGAGGAGTTGTACAAGGGATATAAAGTTTCAGTTATGCAAAATGATGAAGTTCTAAAGATCGTCTGTAAAACATTGTACCTATACATAACAATACTGTATTCTATACTTAAACATGTGTTAAGAGGGTAGATATCATGTCAAGTGTATTTACCAAAATAAATAAATAAAGAAGTAAAGAAATAAAGCAATCAGAGAAAAAAAATAAGCAAACAAGTCAAAATTAAAACTCAGGTGCCTTGGTTCAGTATAAAATGGATATGTACAAAATGTATCAGAAAAAGAAAAAAACATAGCAGTTACTTTGAGTTGCTAAGAACACCAGAGAAAAGGCCATGGCTGTGAGAGACAGCTATAAAGAAAAATGATTAAAAATAAAGAAGGAAATTTTACATGTTCTATTGCATATTAATTTATATTGAATTTATCAAAAGTATAGAAGTAGTCATTTTTATGTTTCTCTATAAAGAGTTAAGAGTTATACAAGTTTAAGTTATAAATGTGAATTTGTATTGTTATTTTTTCTTTTATTCTGGGCAAATGCCAAGGCTACACACTAATTTGTCACAGAATCCCCAAATCCTGAAAACTTTTGAAACATGGATGGTATTTTGGGAACAGTATTCATCATTAAAAGTTTAATCATTTAATTTTTAAAATATCACAGAGCCCTAACCATTAATAAAGCATTCTGAATACTAGTTTTGGCATAAATTTTTCACTTATGATTTAATTATTCTGTTAAAAGTTGTATGACTTCCCACAGCAAAGCCACCAAAATGAGAGTATGCTTTAAAAAATAGAATAGCAACAATCCAAAAGCATATATATTTTTCTATTCCTATCACAGATATTACATCTTTCTGATGCAGGCACATTTCGAAATTCAGGAAAAATCCCTTCATTATTTAAAACATCTGTTTTAAATTCATATCCAATTTGAACCTGAAATATTTTGGCAAATGAAGGGAGTATATACACAACTCTTGAGTACCAATTTGAAAAACTCCCCAAACTTCCAACAAACAAAATAAAAGTGTATTAAATAGATCACCAAATCAAATTTCAACTGTTATAAATAGTAGAAACCTTAGTCACTTAATTTGAAAACAAAATATGGGTTAGAACCTCAAGTTAGCTGATTCCTGGTTGAGTAAGTCATCTAATGTCTGATGTAAATGAGGTGTAAGTCCTTGCTGTTGTAAGGATTAAATAAGACATTTTGATGTGAAATCTCTAAATTGTAAAACAGTTTATAAGTGTAACAATTATAATCTACAATTATAATAACTTAAGACATGAGCAGTATTAAAGAAAATTGAAAACTGATATACAAAGAATCTTTAAAACATTACAAAGAGCAGAATATAGGTCATATTTCCAAAAATACATATTTGACACTTTAAAAATCATTCTTGGTCTCAAGCTGGGTAAGATATCCTGCAAGTAAAATAATGCCAGTATCTATTAGACTACCTTAACCTGAGACAACATGGCAGAATTTAAAGGT
This sequence comes from Rhinolophus hipposideros, assembly GCF_964194185.1. NCBI lineage: Eukaryota > Metazoa > Chordata > Mammalia > Chiroptera > Rhinolophidae > Rhinolophus > Rhinolophus hipposideros. Next base: position 58,596,554 of record NC_138050.1, read on the forward strand.
CAGATCTGAGCACCAGGACTTGATCTGCTTAGAAAAATCTGTTTTCTGGTGTTGCGTTCTCAGTTCCATTAGCATTTATATAAACTGGTTCCTTTAGGCTTAATTTCTCTAACTAAGGTGCAATTCCTTCAAAATTTAAGTTTTCTTTGTATGTAGCAGTTACAACTGTTCACCATAAAATATTTTTCTAAAAAATTTGATTCAGGGAGATTTAATGAACAGTGATTTTATAAGTTTTATGTAAGATTCTTTATCATTTACTCAAAAGCCCAAAAGTGGAAACTGCTTAAAATTAGATATTCATACAAAATTTGAGATTCTTCTCTTGTTTTATCTCATTATTCAATTCTCATTAGCTTAAAATATAGAAAACAACAACAACAAAAAAAAAAGTAAAAAAGAAAAGATTGAAATGTGTTTCTCTGGCACTTGGGAAAAAACAGGTTTTATATGTTTATTCTGTTTTGAACTCTAATTTTTAAAAAATAAACTTATATAGTGGAATGATTACAGATATAGGGAAAAGTTAAAAGATAGCAGAGAGACTTTTCAAACATCCTTCATTCAGTCTCCTCTAAGGTTGACATCTAATAAAACCACGATGCATTTGTTTAAACTAAGAAAATCCTGGTACAATACTATTAACTAAACTGCAAACTTTATTCAGATATCACCAGTTTTTCCACTAAAGATGTGTTGTTGTTTTTTGTTTTTGTTTGTTTGCTTGTTTGTTTCAGAGCTATTATAAGATACCATACTGCATTTAGTGCAGTATTTCAAAACCATAGAAAACCTTAAACTTCTGCCTTTGACACATTTTTCGAAATGTTCACAGCCTAGGGTTGTTCTGATCTGTGCTATGCAGCCCTCCATTCTTTCTCTGAGAGGAAAGCCTTCCAGACTCAAGTGCATTGTTATACCAGCCCATCTCACCACTGAATTGAAGCTATTTGTGAACGTGAAACATAACAGATGTTTTTTTACATCTGCATGCACTGCCAGTTTTTGAAAAAATATAAAGTGTTCAATTGGCATTTTTAAGACCATCTCCCTTCAAATATATATTTCATGGTACAAATGCTTTCAAATAAACACTGCTCCCTAAAATCATCTGATACAATACTCTCCCTCCATTGTCCCAAGTTTTCCCTGGCTTGCTCCACGTGACCCTATATTTCATACCTTCCTTATTCCCACATTTTTCCTTTTCACCACATTAAAATTCATCTGAGTTGTTTTGCTATCCTTTAGGACTCCTCTCTGCTTAACAAATAAGCTAATATTACATAAAGAAGTAATAAGATGAAACATCAGGGTCCTCCTAACGCAGAAGTTTCACTTTATTCTCCCCTGATCACATCTTCTGCCCCGTCTCAAAGATGCCGATGTTGATTCTTGAAATTGAGAACATGTTCCAGTTGCCTACAAAACCCTCTGTATGCAGTGAGGCCAACTGAGCAACATCTATATGCCCTGTCTCTATCAGTGATAACAGCAGCAAAAATAACAGCAAAAGAGTGACCATTATATACTGTTTAAAATACTTTAGATGTATCCATTAGTATCCACCCATTTAGCAAATGAGAAAACAGAGGCTGAGAGTAGTTAAGTAACACTCAGACTTCACGTTTACTGAAAGAACGTACCATTGTGGCATGACTTGCACTATTGCACAGAGCAGCAATCCTTACTGGCTAAACATTTTGTCAGACCCAGAGCTCGGCATAATTTTTGCAGGGGACTCACCCAGTGTGGACCTGTCTCCTCGGTGATGATCTCTTGCATCTAACACTGAGAGGTGTGCTTTTCCTAAAAGACAAAAAAGACAATGATGGATTTGTGTCATCTCCTTTTTTCGGACAGATCATACTAACTCTGGCAAGAATGATGAGATGTCACAGCCAGCTCTGGGAATCAGAGACCACTGTCATTCTTCCTAGATGGTCTGACATGAGCTATTACTTCTCTATTACTTTTTGTTTTGTTTTCTTTTTATGTATGAGCTCAAAGTTCTCAATTTATATGTTTTCCTTTCATTAGTTTTTAAAACTGACTCCACATTTGTTCCTTTCTCCAGCTGTTATAAGCCCCAGTGGGAATGATTCCATTGTCCTGGGTCAAACTAGTGGATTTTCACCTTCCCGTGCATTAGCATATCACAAAGAACCCACTTTAAAACTAGTATACGCAGCATTTCTTTTCCCTAACACAAACAACACATGCTTGTAAAGTGGAACTATTTATCCTATATTGAGGTCATGCAGTTTTCCTAAGCAAAAAAGAAATGTGTCCTTTATTAGGATCTCTTTGATATATATTTTTTTTCTTTTCTTTTTTTTTTTTTTTTATCCTAGAGGAGTAATTTCTAAGGTGGTGACATAGGTCTGACAATATATCTGGAGTAAAACTGGGCAAGGATGCACCTGAAGTCAGGATTTTCACGGCAGGAGTTGAGCAAAGGAGCTGGTCAACGGGTGCAAAGAATTCTGAAAGAGCCGCCTCTCCTAATACTGTATATTCATCAAAAGCCGCTCAGCATGGGCTGCCACTGCAATATATTTCACTAAGATCCAGGTGAGCCAGAGATATCAATACAGCAGAGACAGGAAAGCATATGTATAAATATGAGTAGGCTACTTCGTGCAACCAAATTATTTATAGTGCCATGGCTTATTTAGTGATAACACTGGTTTGCTCTATATAGAACTCATGAAATTTGCCTCAAAAACACATCAAAACAAGTTTGACTAGGTGGATATTGCAATATGATCTGGTTAGTTACATAATAAAATAATTTCACAATTATTTATGGAACTGCCAAAAAAATCTTTGAAAAATAGTCAATAGGTGCATTGTACATTAAGAAGGGGCCCTATACTTTCTCCTCCAAGTACCTTTAAACCTTCAAGAGAAAATAGTTAGTAAAAGGAGCATTGGGGATTTTAGCATTGGAGGTTTGGAGAGTAAAAAGAATTCTTCACATAACATGGAGAGAGTATGGGAGTGCTTTGATTTTTCTAGGATTTCTTGTGGAATTTTTGAAAACCCTGAATAAATAAATGCAACTAGTTTTTTGGATGGGCTCAACTCATTAGAATATAAACAGTTTTGTTTTCTACGATCATTGCCCGGAAATACATTTGATCAGATTTCCTTTCCCTGACCCATAGGAACATCCTGGAAAAATCCAACATCTTTCTGGTCATTTTAATTCCATCTGGTCTCAAAATTTTAACCCATGATCCACTGAAACCTCTATGCTATGTCTTCTTGGGCCACTCTAGAGTTGAACAAGCAATGAGGAAGGGGAGCAGTCATGGTCTATTATTTCCTTTTTATTTCTTTCCACATCTCTTCCACCTCATTCTCCTTCAAGGCTGGAGCAGTGAAACAGGGGATTAGAAGGAACAGGGGAAAAATCTAGTTCTGTGCCAAGGGCCTTTTTATTGGCTACTGAGTGCCTTCCTCAGGCCCCTTTCCTTAATGAGATCTGAACTTGCCAAGGGTCCCTTTGCTTCCTAATTCCCCTCAGCCCCTGCCCAGAGTTATACTCTTGCGATCACCTTGCCCATGGAGGGAGCTCCATTAGGTCAGGTTTCTGTTAGGATAACTAGAGCAAAGTTACAATCTGCAGAGGGAATTTTTTTCCAAAGAAAAATCTAAAATTATTTGTCTCAGGAAACACTGGGAGCACAGGTTGTTCTTCTTGTTGTGACTTTGTGCTTCATCCAGCCAACTTGTGATTTTTGGCATCATTGGGCTGGGGACAGACACCTGTCTCCATTGGCATGTATACCAAGCTCCAGCAGCACATACCAACTTTTCCAAGAATTTCCTAATGTTTGACTACTATGTTTGCAATTTGGGACATGGCTGATAATTCGATGAGCATCAGGTCCAGGTGTGAGGTATCAGTCTTCCCTAATGTAGATAACTGCCAACTTTTTGCATATTCTTTGAGACTGCCTCACTTTGCTGAGTTGGAGAGAATTCTGTACCCCTTCTCTCCCATAAAGATGGGCTGGGAAATAACACTATACTTTCTTTTTTGTAAAGTGAAATTTTTGCTACTCATTTAGCAAAGATATTTGTTTAATAAGGGTATCTATTACTACTTTTCTACATGCTGTACTTTTTAATAATCACTGGACTAGTTTAGTCATTTTAAAAAAAAATCCTGCCTTTATAAATTATAGCTAAGCATCACCCACTGTTCTTAACTTTCAGGCTTTTGCTGATTTTGAGACAACAAAAAAAGGTCTATCAGGTCTATACCCTGATAGAGAGATTATTTTTCAAATTATTCATTTCACTCTATATGCATATATAATCAAATTTGAGTTAGCCTGGCAAACGAACCTTGTACCATGCTCCAAGGAAAAGGTAGACATACATTTGCAGCAACTCCAGAAAATGCCTGACTATTTCTCACAAGTTGACTAGGTGTCATTAGATAGACTAAGATTAGTATGCTTTCTATCATGCCACCACTTTATGATCACTTCTAACCTAGCTTGTATTGCACAGCTCTTCTGTGCTCCTTTATTCCGATCATTCTAGAGTACCTATTAGATATAAATCTTTTCTGATGAAATCTGAGGACTATGAACTATTGCACTAATTCCTATTATTTCAAGGCTATCCTTAGCACAGGAAAATCAGTGATTGTAACACTTCAGACCCTCACTTGGGAATCCAAAATATCCCCAAACTCATTGAGCAATGGGGTTTAAGTGTGTTAATTCATTCTGGAAACCCCTATCATTAGTAGTAGTTGCAATGACCTCCCATTACTTATAGCATTATAATTAATAATAATGGAATATAGTTAATACCTTAAGAAGTAGTAAATGTAATCATTAGAAGAAAACTCATGAGTCAGACCATTCCTGGGATCATTTCTTGTCTCCACCTCTGCAAGCTAGGTTACCTTGACATCGTACTCAACTTCTCAATATCTTAATTTCCTCATCTGGAGAGTCTATATAATTATAACGTCTACATCATAGGTTTGTAGTAAAGATTAAAGCTGCTAATATACGTAAAACATTTAGAAAACTGATTGGCACATAGTAAGCATTAAAGTCTTTGTTTTTTACTATGAATATTCTTACAAATCACGTTCAAATTTTTATTTGATCCCCTAAGAACATTGTGAAGTAAGTCAGGCATTTTTATTTTCTCTTCTACAAAAATGGAATCTTCATTTGTGTCAGACTTTGTTTTTTAGAGCAGTTTAGGGTTCATAACAAAATTGAGGGGCCACTACAGAGATTTCCCATATGCTTCCCGCTCCATGCAGGCATAACCTCCCCCATTTTCAGCATCCCACATCAAAGTGGTACATTTATTACAATTGATGCCCTTACACTGACACATGATAATCACCGAAGTCCATAGTTTTATATTAGGGGACACTCTTAGTGTTGTATAGTCTACGGATTTAGACAAATGCATAATACCATATAGCCATCATTATGGTATCACACAGTGTATCCACTGCCCTAAAAATCCTCTATGCTCCACCTATTTATCCCTTCCCACCCAACACTGGCAACCACTCATCTTTTTACTGACTCCACAGTTTTGCTGTTTTCAGAATGCACTATAGTTGGAATTTTATAGTATGTAGCCTCTTCAGATTGGTTTTGTGCCCTTAGTAATACAGTAATTTAAGTTTCTTTCATGTCTTTCCATGGCCTGACAACTCATTTCTTTTTAACACTGAAAAATATTCCACTGTCTGAATGCATCATGGTTTATGTATCCATTCACCTACTGAAGTAGGTCTTGGTTGCTTCCAATTTGGGGCAATCACAAATAGAGCTTCTATAAAAGTTCATGTGCAGGTTACTGTGTAGACACATGTTTTCAACTCCTTTGGGTAAATACCAAGGAGTGTGATTGCTGAATTGAATGGTAGGAGTATGCTTAGTTGTGTAAAAAATCACCCAACTATCTCCCTAAGTGGCTGTACCATTTTGCATTCCCTCCAGCAAAGAAGAAGGGTTCCAGAGCTCAACATGGTGATGTACAATAAGGTGGTGCCACAGCAGATCCCAGAAAATCAAAATTGGTTTTCCCAAAGAGAGTAATTGAATGTCTAAAAGATTGGAGTATAATGGAAACCCCACAATATTTACACTTTGGTGTCTTCCAAATATAACATTATATGAATGACATTTATGTTTCTTATAAATTTTTATAAAGAATAATCAGCAACATGGAAAAATCTTGACATCCAAATGGAAAGCCAAATAACAATTTTAAAAATAATATAGAAATCACATAAAATGTTCTAAGGAAATACAAAAAATGATAAATTTTTAATCAGGGACATGAGATTATATGTATATTTGTATATATGTATTTCTATTTTATGAATGTATGTATTATATGTTATTTTTTTCTCTATCTCATTTCAGACAAAAGTTGAAGTTGAAATAATAGCTGGATCTGTTTTTCTAATGAACAATTACAAATGATTTTATCAATGTTATACCAAAATTAAAGATTGAATTCACATTCTGGAATACGTCTCACCCTGAAGATTTTTATTAACTAGTATCAACTGGCAGAGGTAAAAAACAGTGTGGATTCTTGGAAACTATGCAAACAAATTGTAGACATCCTGTGGGCAGGGATACATTAATCCTGGTTTAAAGGACCTAAAGCTTGGTTCCACAAGAACATACAGTAAGAAATCAGGTGACCTCATTATTCTGGGAGGAGTCATCATTGATATTAGTGTGTTATCATTTCAAACCAAACTTGATCTTTGTTTAGCTGCCTCGTGGAGTTTCCTGGTAGGAAAATGTCTATACAAATGTCCTGTTGATACTCTCCTGAGGCACAAGCAAGGCCTTAATTATGATGTTAAAGTTTATTTCAGATTTATTTTTCACTACTGAAAAAATATTGTTAATAATTGGGATTCTGTAACTGGAGCTAAAATGTCATTACAAGGGATACGTTTTCTTCTTCTTTATAATGGGTAATGTGTCCACAGCAGGTTTGGCTCCGGGCCACGGTCACATCAGCATTGAGCAGAGAGTTGCTCTCTGGGAGCCAACAGTCACATTTGGTGCATTTGAACAGAAGGTCTGGCTTCAGCTTCCTGCTCAACTAAGTTTCCAGACATTCTCAGAGGTACGTCATTGGAAAGGCCATGGGCTATGACTGCAACTTCTGAAAAAAATTCTTAGGCTAAATTAATTATATTTCTGGAAATAATGGAAGAAAAAAAATCAAGAAACTGTGGAATCTTGGGAAGTAATTTACTTTTGAATTATTCCTTGGGAATTCTTACGTGATACTAGAGCACCAAAGAAGAAAATGTTATTACTGATAATTAACTCTTAATGAGGATGTACTGAAGTGTGGCTATGACTTAATACAAAATTCAGGATTGCAAAGAACACAAATCCCTATTTAAGAAAATTATAACCACTGAGGAAATTACATTATATAATTAAACTTTGGACAAATAGAGAATTAGCTGTGTCTTTTTCATATTTTCTAGTAGGCAATGTAGAGCTGGGACAGTAATCCTGGCTAAAGTCAGACCTTATGGAATCATTGCTTTCTGAATTTTAGGCAGTCACCATAGGTGAGAAAGAGGTCACACTCAAGAGCTATGCAAGGTCTAGGGTTTTATCCTGTTTTCAGGCTAACAAGTTTGCCTGCCACAATTTTATAGGTACTAGCAGAAGATACACAGCACTTGAGCATGAGACAAACAACAGTAGCCAGAGCTACATGTTTTTTTCTGTCAGATCACCAGTCCACTTAGATCCCATGGGTGATACAAATGGTCCCTGATGGACACTTGTACTTTCAGTAGGTTGCACTGCTGAAGAAGAACACTGAACTTGAGGAATATACTGCTTTTATAGACTGAAAAGTCAGTCTGCCCTTTGTTTTGGGGTGATTTTACCTCATCACTCAGAATCACTTATTAGAGAGCAAACCCAAAGAAATAGCCCAGAGAAAGAGTGGTCACAGTTTTATATTCTTGACATACCTAAAAAGGATGTACAAGATAATTCAGGACAGATGAATCATCTCTCTTGATAGTCACCCAAGGAAAAATTATAGAGAAAATAGTAGATGGTAGGAATAAGCCATTTAAAAATATTTGGAAGAAACCAGAAAGGGGTAATGAAAGGAACAGCAGAACAATGAGAACAGTGTAATGAGAGATAAGGACAAAAAAATATTCAGGAGGAAGAAATAACATGTAGATCAGATCTGTCAATAATCTTCCCTTACAAATATACAATACAGATTATTTAGAGCAGTGGTTTGCAAACTTTTTTTGTTTCAATATTTCTTTATACTGTTAAAAAGCTATGAGGATCTGAGAACTTTTCTTTGTTTGGGTTGTAGACATTGATAGTTACTTTACTGAAAATTGAGTGTGAATTTTTAAAAGAATATTTATTAATTAAATCTTTTAAAATAGCAATTATTTGTTTTATGAAAAATGTACTATAGTTCTAAAACTAAAACTGAAACATTAACGAGAACAATGTTTTTACATTTGTGCAAATCTATTTAATGTCTGATTTTAAAAAGATATTTTGATTTTTATACCTGCTTATGTATACTTTGTGTTGCCATAAATTGTTTAGGTTAAAACATATGGACGAAATCCAGTTTCACAGATATATGTAGCAAGAAAAAGCACAGATGGTATAAATAGTCTTTTTCAGACAATTGGGAATATTCTTCTTTAATACTATACCGAAATTTTCCAAGAGGTAACTTTTTAATAGAACTTGAAATGTGAAATCAAAAAATGCATTTTTTTGTACTGTTCAATTAAAATTCATTGGCACTTTGAATGAATAGATTATTTGGAAAATACTGTTATATTGAGTTATGTTGATCTTTCAAATGGTGACATATTCATTATACAATATTAAGTATCACATTAATTAACTTCAACACCAGTATCATAAAAAATGTATCTAAGAATTAATTAGTGCTAGTCTCACAATGGTAGATACAAGTTTTTGAAATTCCTAATTTTCATTTGAAAGATAGAATTTTATCATTTGCAACAAATACTGCCAGATGTGTTTCTTCAAGTGGCAGATTCAATTTCTTTGTTCACTAGCAAGAAAATGTCCACCAAATACTCAGCTCTGAATAGACATAGTTTTATGTCAGTCTTTCTTTCAAGTAAAAATGGTACTTCACAAACAAGAAACACAGCCAGTTTTGCTTTCAACTCAGATAATTCTTCAAGCCAGGGATCAGACATCATAGTTTGATATGCACCATTAATACTTTAGAAGCACTGCCATTTAATTACTCAGTAAATTAAAACAGCATTACTGGAGAGTTAAGCTTTAACAAAAGTAATAATTTGTATGTTTTATCTAGTACATTCTTAAATATGTTGTTTTGTTTTGTTTTTTTTGTTGTTGTTTTCCTTATAAGTTCCTGGCTGTGAAGATACAATGGCTACTAGTAGTTTGGTGGCACTCTCTTGATTCACACTAGGAAACCAGTAATTTTACCTAAATTGCTTTTGCAATGTTTTGCATGTGTCAACACTGTAAGAAAGACAAGTAACACATTAGTATTATTATGAACATAATATGAGTATTAAAATGAATGCAAATAGGGATCCTAGGAGTCAGAGAAATATATTTTGAGAACTGTTACTTTAGAAAATGTAGTCACAAGGCCTCTTCTTTTGTTCAATTACTAATCTAGCTTTTATTTGTTTATTTGTTTTCATATTTGTTTAATTTCACTGTTCTCATCCTCTGTGTGCATGTGGGTGCTCTACCAGTTACTATTCAGTCTAATTAAAAATTGAAGAATTCTATTGAATTGGTCTGTGTGTCTGTTTTTCTGCCAATACCATACTGTTTTGATTATCGCTACTTTATAGTACAAGCTGAAATCAGGGAGTGTGATGCCACCAGCATTGCTCTTTTTCTAACGATGGCTTTGGCTATCAGGGTCTTTGGTGGTTCCATATAAATCTGATGATTTTTTTGTTCTGTTTCTTTAAAAAATGCCATTGGGATTTTGTGGGGATTTCATTAAATCTGTATATTGCTTTGGGTAATATGGCCAAGAGATGGAAACAACCAGTGTCCTTCAGTAGATGATTAGACAAAGAAGATGTGAGATACATACATATATACATATATTATATATATAATATATGTGCAATATTATATATGTTATATATTATGTATTATATATTATGTATATTATATATATATACATATATATATATATACACATATATATATTATATATATGCACACATGCACACATTGGAATACTATTTTGCCATAAGATGAAATAGTGCCATTTGATACAACATAGATGGATCTTGAGATTATTGTGCTGAGGGAAATAAATCAGACAGAAAAAGTCGACAACCAGATTATTTCACTGATATGTGGGATACAAAACTGAAAACAACAAAGGAACAAGACAAACAGAGAAACAAAATCTGACAGACACAGACAATAGTTTAGTGGATACCAGAGGGTAAAGGGGGTAGTAAATGAGGCTAATCAGGATCAAATGTATACTGATGGAAGGAGAACTGACTCTGGGTAGTGAACACACATGTGATATACAGGTGATGTATTACAGAATTGTACACCTGAAACCTATGTAACTTTACTAACCATTGTCACCTCTAAAATTTTAATTTTAAAAAAACTGAAAAAGATACATCATTTTCTTATTGCAGAATTTTTTTCAAAAAGTCTTTTTTCCACTAGTTATTGTTTACTTTATATTAGTAGAGTAGTTTTTTCTTATTTCTAAGATTTATTTTTTAGACAGTTTTAGGATTACAGTGAAACTGAAGAGATGGTACAAAGATTTGCCCCACACATAGAAAGAATCCCTCCTCCCATTCTCAATACCCTCCATCAGATGGTACATTTGTTACAATGGATGAGCTTCCATTAAGACAACATAATCACCCAAAGTCCACCCATGGAATCATTACATCTTAAACAATTAAAACTGTAAATGATATTGGGAATTTTGCATGTCGTGTGTTTATATTGAGGCTCCAAGAAGCTGTGACTCCCTTTATTTACTTGTTTGTCTCTTAATCCTGGGGGCAGTTGCTTGTCATATGTCCTCCCCGTTTTTATGGATTCAAGAAGAGTTGTTGATTTTTTCAGTCTGTTTATCTTTTAATTTGTTGTTAGGATTGAGTAGTGACTTCCAATCTCCCTATATTCAGAACCAGAAACCAGAAGTCAACAGTATTTTTGAGCATATCTCATCTGCTTTAAAGAAAAAATCTCTAAAAACCTCTCAGTTTCTGGTTAGATTGGAAAAGAGTCTCCAAGTTAATATTTGTAACTATCTTCTCAGTGTTTAATAATCTACTTAAACAAAATAATTGCAGAAATTTTACCCATGCATACGATCTAATCTAATATACTAAGTCTGACAATTCAGCTTTTGAATTTGTTGCAATAATGTTGATAACCTTTTATTGATATCAAAGGGATTATTTATTATGAATGTGTACCAACAGGATGAACAGTTAACAAAATTTACTAAGTGCTGAAAAGGCTGCGTGTAAAAGTTAGAGGACCTGAACTTTTCGCCCAAAATTCAAGGCTTTTGCATCATGACAATGCACCAACTCACAGGGCACTGTCTGTGAGGGAGTCTTTAGCCAGCAAACAAATAACTGTATTGGAACATCCTCCCTACTCACCTGATCTGGCCCCCAGTGACTTCTTTCTTTACCCGAAGATAAAGGAAATATTGAAAGGAAGACATTTTGATGACATTCAGGACATCAAGGGTAATAGGATAACAGCTCTGACGGCCATTCCAGAAAGAGTTCCAAAATTGCTTTGAAGGGTGGACAAGGCATCAGTGCATAGCTTCCCAAGGGGAGTACTTCGAACATGACCATAGTGATATTCAGCAGTGAGGTATGTAGTACTTTTTCTAGGATGAGTTCACAAACTTAACTGTCTGATCTCCTATGCCAATATTTTAGAGAGGAACAAAAGGATTAATCAATAAGCCCAGGATACATCTCACAATTTTCTACTATGTAAACTTGACAACTAATTGACACTTATTTTTTAGTGTATACCCATCTAATTGTCAAGGCACACATTATGTCCATTAGTGGGATTTAAACATGACATTTTCACATAGTCAGAAAATGTTATGACATATAGTACTACAACAAATAGAGGTTGCATCAAATTAGAACATAAAAAGATTAAGTAAGGCAAAAGGCAAGTCTTACTAAGTATTTCTGGGTTTCCCTGAAATCTAGGATAACCTGAATATTTACACAAAACAGAGATCACTTCATTACATCTTAAACAATTAAAACTGTAAATGATATTGGGAATTTTGCATGTCTCTCAAAAATAAATTAATGTATTTTAAAATAACTTAATCACAATAAATATAATTTTCATTTATGTTAGGAAGCTAATTCTTTATCAAATATGATTCTAAGTATAATATTCAATATACTTTATGGTCTTCCTGCAAATGTAGCAGAAAATGTTTTGAAACATGACTCAATTGATTATTTTTCTCTTTCTTAGTTCCATTTTACTCTGTGGTTCTTAAACCACTAAAATAATATAGTTATTGCCCCAAGAAGGGAAAACACAGAGAACAGAATATGAACAAGTAGTCATATAATTGACTTTGACTTCCAAAACAGGCTTTTCAAATCCAATGTGAGAGCACATCTCGTATATACTTTGATTTATATAAATGTGGATTGGAGAAAAGAAAAAAAATATTTGAATAGTCCAAGGACTCAAAGAATAAATATTCACAATGCAGATAAGTGTAAATAATAAATATTAGAGTAGAAAAGACAACATGCATATACATTAGCCATTTTTCCGACAAGACTCATAAAGGTCCCAGTAGATAATCAGGGAGAAGAAAACCAGAGAAATTCCTAGTCTTTAGAGGGAGATGATACCTGAGAGGAACCCAACACTCCCATCCCTCAGCTCAGTCCAGGAGAGAAAGTGAAACCCGTGTAATTTTATGGAAAATCTGAGAATAGAGAAGTCATCTGTAGACCCTATGTGTAGCCCATAGATGTCCAAACCTTGCAGAGAAGTTCCACATTAAACATGGTGCCAAACTAGTAAAATAGATATAGTCTATGAGCTTGAAGGCAGCTTCAAAATATTCCGAGACCATTGACCAGGTGCAGATAAAGAATCAAGTCTCCCATTAGGTAGGTAGGAGTGGCAGAAGGTATTTTCCAAAGGTGACTGCAACGATTACTCTTATCCCACATGCTGCTTTTACATGTGAATTCGACAGTTCTACCTACCATGAAGAGGTAAAGTATATGTTTCTTCTTGAATCTTGTGGGCTTACAAACAGTAAAAGTGACATTATATGATTCCAATACTAAGTAATAAAAGGCAAACAACTTCTGCCTATTTCTCTTGGATCCCCACCCCCCCCCCCGCCCCGGCCCCCGCCTTTGGAACCCAGCCATTCATGCTGTGAGGAAGTCCAAGCAGCCAAGAGAAGCTGCATGTAGGTGTTGGGCCAACAGGCCCAGCTGAGATTACAAGCAACAGCCAGCATCAATGTTCAGACATGTGAGTAAAAGAAAAGCCTTTAGATAATTCGAGTCTCCAGACATCATATATTTCAGAGGAAGCCCAAAATAGCTCAGAGGAGAAACAAGCTGTCTCTACTGTTTTTTTTTTTTTTTTCTGAATTGCTTTTCTTCCAAATATAATGTAATAAAAATACTTGTTTTATGTCACTACAGTTGAAATTGTTTGTCATGAAAAACAAATAACTAGAAGACTGGGGTAAGGAAAAGGAGGAGTAGAAATGACAGGGCCAACAGAGTAGAAGAATCTGCTGTTAGGAGAAGTAAGCAAATGTCTAAATAAATGCCTAGAAGCCATGCCTAAAAGCCATGGCAGGGTTCTTATGCATTAGACCCAGATTACATGATCGATTCCCCCAAGGCTAGCTAATTTAATTATATCTTAATAAGTATTGGCAGGGACAGAAGATGGTAATGGAACAGACACATATTCCTGAATTTCATAACAATTCCAGTTTCTTAGGAACTTAGAGAAACCATGGAAGAATGGAAGGAAATATGAAATGGGAGGAATCATCAAATGACCTAGTTTCATCCTAAAATATACATATTGAAATCACTTATTTGAATTGAGATGATTTAGATTTCCTCTGCCACTTATGGATCACTTTAAATTTAGTAAAAGATAAAGTCCCATTTTAGTTATCTTAAATTTTAACTTTATAAAATGTTAGAAGTGCTAGAAAAATATATTTTTAGACATGCTTGTAGAAATGTACATTACTCTGAGCTGATGATATATGTTATCACATAACCCTTTACAAAGTTTCAAATTTTAACTGGAAAATAATTTAAATTGGTGAATTGAAACCCAACCTTGATGTCTTCAATGGAGCCAGTTTGAGTAGAAATTAACAGCTCATTCTACTTCTACTTTTTTTTTTCACTTTAGTTTAATCTAATTGTAGTAAAATACAAATAACATAAAATTTTTCATCTTAACTGATTTTAAGTGTACAATTTATTAGTTCTTGCTTCCACTTTTTTAATGATTCATTCTGTAGAGATCTAATAAATCTTTTAAAGAGGGGTTTTAGGAAAATAACATTAATTGCTATTCATAAATGATATGTGCTAAGTTTCTGTTAGTGATAATCGACCCAGACCAGTGTAATCAGACTCCTCTACTGAATATTAGAAATTTGAGGTAAAGTTTTAAGATAAATGGACTTAATGGGGAAGCATCTGTCCCCCAATCCAAAACGGAGTTAACTGGCCTGACTTGGAATTGAATCTGTAGCCATGTGATCTAATAAGCTCAATGCATCTGATATAATCAAATAATATTATCACAGGATTTATCACGACTCAAATTGATAAATTGTTAATATGGCATAACCAAAAATTTGATTTTATGACAAATCATATTTGCAGCCAAATTCTAATTATTTGATATCAGTTTAATTCATAATATATCCGTGGAACTATTATGTTCAATTTTAAGATAAAAAATGAAAGTATCACTTAATTTTTTTTTATCTGAAACCTGTAATTTTAGGAAAACTTTCAGGATTCCTTCTCCACTTCCATGTAATCACATATGAGGTCTGACAATTAAGTTTGCAAAGTCATTGCAACAATGTTGCTAAATATTTTTGATATCAGAGGGATTATTCATTATAAATTTGTACCATCTGGACAGTCAACCAAGTTTTTCTATTTGGAAGTGCTGAAAAGGCTGTGTGAAAAAATTAAGACGAGCTGAAATTTTCTCCAACAATTCGTGGCCCTTGCATCACGACAACACACCAGCTCACACGGCACTCTCTGTGAGGAAGTTTTTAGCCAGTAAATAAATAACCGTATTGGAACACCCTCCCTACGCACCTGATCTGGCCTCCAATGACTTCTTTCTTTACCCAAGGAGAGAGGAAATATTGAAAGGAAGACATTTTTTTTTAAAGTTTATTGTGGTGACAATTGTTAGTAAAGTTACATAAATTTCAGGTGTACAATTCTGTAATACATCATATATATATATATATATATATATATATATATACACACACACACGTATATATATATACGTGTATATATACACGTATATATATATGTGTGTATGTATGTGTATATATATATATATATATATATATATATATATATATATATCACATTGTGTGTTCACCACCCAGAGTCAGTTCTCTTTCCATCATCATATATTTGAACCCCTTTACCCTCATCTGCCACCCCTTACCCCCTTACTCTCTGGTAATTCCTAACTATTGTCTGTCTATGAGTTTTGTTTCTTCATTTGGTTGTCTTGTTCTTTTGTTGTTTTCAGTTTTATATACCATATATCAGTGTAATCATATGATTCTTGACTTTTTTCCGTCTGACTTATTTTGCTCAGCATAATAATCCCAAGATCCATTTTGATGATACTCAGGACATCAAGGGTAATATGACAACAGTGCTGTGCCCATTCCAGAAAAAGAGTTCCAAAATTGCTTTGAAGGGTGGACTAGGTGCTGTCGTTGGTACATAGCTTCCCAAGGGGAGTACTTCGAAGGTGACCATAGTGATATTCAGCAATGAGGTATGTAGCACTTTTTCTAGGATGAGTTCACAATCTTAATTGTCTGACCTCCTGAGACACTGCATCCATTCCTCTTTTGTTTTTCTCTCTTACCTTTTTAATTTTGATTCTGCTGGCAAAGCCTCATCTTTATTCCTTTTTCTGGGGCATGGGGTTTCAGTTCTACAGCACCAATGCTTATCAAACTGGAGTGGTGTTACTAATGAAATAAAACTGAGTGGGAAATTTATGACATTATAATGCACAAAACCATTAGGTATGGGAACTTCAAAGAGCCAGGACCTTTAAAGAAAGCATATACATTGTGAGCAGATATATTGTAGTCTTTATTACCTTGTAGAAAATACTATGGAAGTTAAGTTCAGTGGCTTGTGGTAAAATTAAAAGACTCAATATCAGGCCCTGAAGTAGTTAGTACATACCATCTCTATTCTGTGATGATTAAATTATTAATGATTGCTTGAGTTCAAATCTCAGAGAGAAAAAGAAGAGAGGGAGATAGCAATTCATATTTCAGTTTCCTGTCCAAATTTGAAAAGAGAATTCGGCCAAGCTAAGGTCACTGGTCATACTTTAGGTTCATTGCTATTAAGTCCAGAAAGAGAAACATATATGATTATTCCTAATATTCCATTCTAATAATTTTGAGCCATGGATCCCTTTGGCAATCTAGTGAAACTCATAAATCTTTAACACTGCTTAAATGTATAAAATGTATAGATACGATTACAATGGAAAACCACGTATTGACATGTAGTGAACATTAACAATAACCTCCATAATTTCAAACTAGAGGTGCTTTTTGGTTTTTGTTTGTTTCAATATCTTCAATAACTAGAATCCAATTTGAAAGTTTCTAATTTCTGTTGGTGATAAAGTAACCTGAAATTGTTTGCACTGTGGTTTAATGTCTACACTTAGCATCAAAGGAAGGGCTAAATTTCAGTTAAAGGACAGTAAAAATAAAGATACATTTTTTTCTCATTCAAGTTCTTGAACACTCAAAAGTCTATGCACAAATCCCTAGGGTTCAGTGGAGTCTAGTTTAAGAACCACTGAGTTAAGTTTAAGCTACAGTTTTACACTACCATACAATGAATTGCTTCATTCTTCTAACTAATGCCAAGAAGAACCATTTATCATGAAATTCTAGCTAAAGTTAAAAAAAAAAGATAAAAACAACAACAAAAATTTAAAAAGGAGGAAAAAAAATTATGTATTTAGCAACAATAAGCAAGCAGCCATAGCCTGGTCTATCTCAAGAGATGGAAGGCTCATATGTATTAGACTTCAAAACGCTATGAGAAAATGTCATTTTAAGCTGATGGTACTTCCATATTTGATTAGAGTTAAAAACAACTGCAGAAAATTTATAGCTATATCAGGTGAGCCAGGTACCATCTGTGCTTAATCAAATATTCTTCCACTATTGATCATTTAAGTGAAATTTCTCCTTTGATTAGTTTTCTTTGTGACTTTAGCTATGCCACATAGGAAAGTGCAAGTTAATTAAACAATCAGCTCCTCAGTTTTCTTTTGCGTAAATAAATGTGTTAAGCTAAATGATTCTTTAGGTGGACTGCAGTAGAAAGATAATTAGTCTTGAACTTCAATATTATGCAAAATAAATGCCCATTAGGATGCTATTAAATAAAATATGACTTAAGAAAGTTGGAACAAGGTTCAATATAGTAATCCTTGCTTATTCTCTGTTTTACCTTCTGCAGGTTCAGTTAACTCTGTTAACTGTGGTCCAAAAAATATTAAATTGAAAATTCGAGAAATAAATAATTCTTAAATTTTAAATCACAGGCTGCTGTGAGTAGCATGATGAAAAATACTGTACTGTCCTACTCTGTCCCACCTAAGACATGAATTATCCCTTTGCTGGGGTATCTAGGCTGGAAACTCTACCTGCCCATTAGTTACAGTAGTCATCTAAGTCATCAGACTGACTGTCGGGGAACAGTATTTGTATTCTTGTAGCCCTTATTTTACTTAAAAATGTCCCAAAGCCATTCACGTAACTTTTATTATAGTATATTGTTATAATCATCACATTTTATTAGTGATTGTTGTTAATATCTTACTGTGCCAAATATAGGTTTCAGTATTATCTACAGTTTCAGGCATCCACTGGAGTTCTTGGAATGTATCCCCACAGATAAAGGGGGACTAATGTATAGAGTTGTTATGAGGACTAAGTAAGATAACATAATGTTTCTATAAGGCACACGGTAAGTACTAAGTAATGTGATTTTATTAATAATTTACATTAAAATGTTTTGGAATATCAAGAGTATCTTAATCATTAAATAGCTCATGTTTCAAACTCTTTTCACATGATAGGGATGTTTTGCTTTTAATCAAAGGTACCTATCATCACATTTGCATTGGAATACGAATTATTATTTAATTGGTATCTGATCTTTCCTGGCTTGCACTATACCTAGATTTTTAAATGTCACAAGGAGAATAGGCATTTAAAAAGTGATGGTTTGGCATTGTGCATGATATTGTGTGTGTGTGTGTGTGTGTGTGTGTGTGTGTGTGTGTTTGTAAAAAATACATCACACTGTCTATGTCAAGTTCCTTGGCTTTATTTGTTTCTAATCGTGGGGACTTAATAACTACCTACTTTGTACCTCAGTTTTCTTTTCCAAAATTAGAGACACTAATACAACCGCATGAGTGAAAGTAATAGAGAAAACATATGTAATGTGCTAAGAACAGTATCTGGCGTATAGTAATCACTCCAAACATTAGCTGTTAGTGTTACTATTATTACCATTATTATTTCCACTAAACTAAATAAATATCCAAGAGACCTGAAAATTCTTACATTACCACTGTGATTGCTGAAACACTGCATTGGCAATTAGTGTCCAACCATCCTACTGTATCTTACTGATGGACATTTACAATCCTGTTGATTACACTATTGCCACACTCTGTCCACTATAGCAAACTTTTCTTCCTCCATTCCAATGTTTCATTTCAACAACAGAAAATCATGTGTTTCCCCCCAAAAAAATGAGTCATTTGGATGATTTTGGCATTTACATACCCATGGCTAAATTAGGATCACCTTTGGCTTCTTTGTTGGATAGTCAGAATCTTACGCCAACAAATGGATGAAGCCCTTTAAATATGATTGCATGTACCGACCTATATATTCAATCTAAATAGAAATTCACTTATCTGAACCAAGCATTAATCATGTCATAACTGTGTTGAATAGATATTTTCCCCTCTTAGACACAAAAACTCAAAATCATGCTAACTTTGTGATTTTTGAATTGTGTTGGAAAATAGCCAGTACTGAGGGCACTAGATACCAATTGCTGAAATAAGAATACGGAGTGCCTGTTAAGAAGCCACTTCCAGTTTCTGTCAGAAATGGTAATTGACAGCTTCTTGAACTATCTTTCTAAATTCCTTCAGTATTGACATAGAATCAATAATATATCACCTGGTAATTATAATCTATGATGCAAATATATAATTAGCTGGGTGATTTAGTAGCCACATGTAATCCACTCAAGACATTGCTTTCTTTAAAGCCTTTGAACACAAGCGCGGATCACTATAATTTCTCATTTTTCCAGATTCATAGAATTAAATATAGCCCCTTTGCCATTTAATGACACTTTTTAATTTGTATTCTTTTTCAAATGTTTACATCTTGTCCCTCAAAGTTAAAAGTTTAAAAAAGTATAAAGTTTAAAAAAGTATAAAGTTAAAAGTACTCATTCATATACAAAAAAACAAAAAAAAAAACAAAACCCTGTACGTATTAGTTATTAATTCCCCAGACATTTATTTTTATCAAACTAATGTGTTATTGAGTTTGTATTAACAGGCTTAATTTTAACATGTTCTAGTTAATTTCCTAAACAGTACAGGTCAGAATACAACTCATTGGTTCCATTAGAGGCAGAAAGAGAGACACAAAATATCATGGTGAAGCTAATATCTGTTCTTCAATAACTGTAGCTTGAAGCTTTGGTTTATTATCAACCAGATATTAGCATCATTTTCACATAGGTATAGAATATTTGACTGGCATAATACCTTTACTAATTCAATAACCATTTATAGAAGATCTCAAGAGTCTCACTATTTCAGTATTTGGCAATATAAATAACTATTCTATTTGTCATATTTTATAGAGGGAAAAATGGAAAAGTGATTTTAACTTGGACACACTTCTTTTTAGTGACTTATTACTGCATTAGTACAGTACCAGTTCTAAGAAGGGCATTAAGAAATTATCCCATTGTTTTCCTGTCTTTGACATGCCTTAGAAAGATTTACTCTAAATCTTTACATCTGTAATGAGGAGAAAAATAAAGAGAGCACTTCTTATACAATACTACTTAGACTCAGAGTATATATGTACATCTAGAAAATAACTTTAGGATGTAGGGAAAGCATTAATGAGGGAAAGAAATGAAAAGTGAAGAGTCACCCCTTGTCACGGTGTGGCAGTGATGTAGAGCAGACTAGTGCTGAAATGGTTATAAATAAAGTCTCATGCTGTAGGGTACCACCTGTCTTTTCTGATCATTCTATGTACCAGAGGATTGGACTGCAATTGTCAATTGTACCCTTTAGTAATACTGTAAACGTTTCTTTAAACCAGGACTATGCATTGTTTTTTAATAACAAAAGCTTTCCTTGGAAATGCTAAAACATGATATTAGAACCACATGCAGTTTATTAAATGATTAACTGAATCAAAAATATTTATACTTTAAAATACAAATAACATGAAGTGATTCTGATTAATCTTGAGTCCTTTTGACATGAAAATTGATGCAATTTTTAGTTTATCACGACTACCCGGTATCCAATCCTCTCCTCAGCACAACTAGCTTTCGTTTATTTTCTGATACTCTTACATTTACATTGTCCATGTCCCAAATCATTAGCTTTGGGAAGATTGATATTAATATCAACTACAGAAGTTTCTTGATTTATACTGTCTGCTATTCAAACTTCTAAAAACATGAACGTATTTATCAATAATTTGTATAATGTTAGCTAAGTCTATTAGTACTAGCTACTGTACTGATCTTTGGAATATAACAATATTGGAGCATGTGTTGTCCTTCCGTAAGCTTCCTATAGAATCATGACACAACTGACAGTTTCCTTAATTGAGAAGTGTGCCATCAATATAGCTCACTAAGTTTTGTCCCCTCATTTGTAATCTGATTTGTGATGGTGCAATAAGAGGGATCTTCTAGTTCAGGTAAGTTTTGCGTCTGAAGAAAACAATTGCCAGGTTGGTATATTCTAATCTAGTCTCCCATAGCAGCTTTGTCCCTGTGATACTTGCTGGATTCCAGCAGCAAATATCTCTCCTGGTTATTGCAGCCAAAGAGTCTCAGAGTTTTCTCTTTCATTCTCACTCCTTTTAATATTTAATACTAAGCATTATTTACCATTATATCTTAAATAATGTGATGAGTGTTTACACAACTTACTTTTTTAAAAAAATCATTAATTAAATACATTATTTCAAGAAGATAAAGCATGAAACCTTATTACTATGCAAAGCTATATAGCATTTCTCTTTTTATCAAATGAAAACTGCTTAGATACAGAGATACAGAGATACGGAGATAGATGAAGATAACGCATTTTATCTTCTCTTTAAACCTAGTTGATTATTTTGGTTTGTGAACAAAACAACAACAAGAAAACAATAATTTTATCAAGTATATATAAATAAAACTGTAAAAAAATGGCATTTTTTTCTAATTGCTGCTTGAAAAGAAACCAAACAACAGATTCTACTAAGGCTAATTGATATAAATTATACTATTGTGTTAATTCAGTTTCCATTAAGTGCCATGATGCTAAGCCCATGTGATGTCAACCATTCATTATCATAAAAAAAACTTGTTCTGTTATATAAAATATAGGATTTCTTCAAAATAGAATGATATATACTACTTGGGAGATAATATGCAATATATTGGCTACCATATTAGCAGATAAACTTATTTGAAGATCCTAATTCTGAGTGCTATAAGTGTAAATTTCAGGCTAACAGCCATTTTTTTTTCAATAAAATCTTCAGTTTATGGTTAAATAATAATAATTAAAAGAGATTAATTTGCTTTCTGGTTTTATAAAATTCATTCAAGAGCATAATGTTGGATGCCATCTTTCTCTAAGAATCACATTTTGTGTGTTCTTCCCTTTAGAGAGTTCACTAACTCTAGATAAATATTGTATATTTTATGAACTGCCTTTTATGTCTTAAAAATATCTTTTCTGAACAGATTGAAAAAGCTACTTCCTCTTCTAATGTCATAAGCAAAAGTCTGGAGGACAGAGCATAAAGCAGCAGGATATTTCAATTAATAAGACAAGATAAATATTTGAGGAGCTTTAAAGGTTCATGTCTCGTGAAGATTTAGATAACCATCATGTTATATAATGACTCCATTTTTATAATCATCTTAAATTCCCTCCAAATTATATATATATATATATATATATATATATAAACACGTAGATATATTTTATTTGACACTTCCTTCCAATGAAACAACTACTTTGGAGAATTTAATTGTCTTCCACCGAACTGATAGAGCTATACAATATTTGCCATTCTGCTATTAAAATATTCTAATTAAATCAGTCACCCTGGTCCCATCTGTTATATACTCATTTCACACAGAGAAGTTGGTGGAATCTCTCCAGGGCAGTGAATGTACTTAGTTCCTTTAATGGCTCATTGGATGTCACACGCAGGAGGACCTTGTTCTTGGTTTGAAATTACAACTCAGGATCTGGGTATACAAAAAACCACAGTGCATGTCATGGAGATTGAATCAACTCTTTTAGCATAATACTCTCAGAATGTTTGCAAAGTGAAAACAATCATAGCCCATGTCACTATCTAGCTATCTACTCTTCATCATGGTCTAGGAGAGAGGCATGAGGAAAAGCCTTGAACATTCTCCCCCGTTCTAAGTATGAGGGGATGGTCCCAGGAACATAGCTCTGTAAGAACATCATTCAACTGGTGAGTCCACTATCCAAGGCTGGACCTGACCAGTACAACAGAAGTCAGTGATGAAGCTAGATTCCTAAATGTAGAAGAGCTATTTTCTTTCAAAAATCATGGTATTTCCTGCTAGTGTTTCCCAACACATTTATTGTTTTTTAAACGTTAATCTCTTGGAAATTAACAATGAATGTTTTGGAAGTAGGTAATCCACAGAACTTCATGTGTATAATCTGTTTGTTAAAATACAATAGTAACAATGGTCTTGATATGTTAATTAGGAGAATTTGGCTGACAAAATATAGGTTTCTATAAGTGGTAAGTGTGAAAGCTTCATTTTTCTCCATATGTGCTACTGCTATTTTTCAGCTCTAACTGACTCATGGAATACTAGATGTCTTTTCCCAAAAAACAAAACAAAACAAAACAAAACAAAACAAAAAATACCTCTTAGTTTTGTTACCATGTTTTAATAATTAGTTGTGTTAGTAGTCTACCTGATAATGCTATTTCATGAAATCCAGGGATATACACGATTAATTGTAAGGATGCTTCATTATAGGGTTGACTATTCTGCTTATATCACAGATCCCTTTTGGCATTAAGAAGGCCATACATTAAAAACAAATAAACATGAACATAATTCATTCAAACATCTGAATATATAACTTGTCTACATGTATATATACAAATGGATATACACTTTATTTTTTCCTTTATCCTATTCTTTTTTTCTATTTTTAATATTTCAAATATTAAATATTTTGAAATTTTATTTTTATCAAAGCTATTTATGCATATAAATAAGCAACCAGTTCTATCAGATCTTAAAATAAAATTTAGTTTCTTCAAGAGACAGCTATCACCTTTACCTGATTCATTGAGTAGTCACCCTTTTTTATACAAATTACATGTTTGTCAGCCTCTATTACCCTTCTACTATGGCTCTTTTCTACTGGATCTTTTTTCTCTTTTTTCGTATTACCTTTTCACCTAATGAGGCCATGTCCTATGTTGGGTCTCATCAATATTCTGTGTCAGTGTTTATGTTACTCTGCATCTTACCTAAAGCTCATTTCAAGCTTACTTGCTCCATTCTTTTTCTCATCCCCCTAAGACTATCATTTCAAATCTTCTTTCTCTTCAAAACTCTTAACATCTTCCCAGTCCTCACTCAAAGTCGACCTTGCTTCCTATTTTCCTAAGAAAATTGATATAAGGAGGAGAGAGAACTTCCACAAGCTCTCAGATATGACACATCTACCCCACATCCCCCATGCCTCCACCCAGTCTCTTGTCAAAAACAGATGAGCTGTGCTCCTAACTAATGACTTCCTTTCCTCTGGTCCAACAGCTCCACTCCCTCTGGCCCACAGTAGGAATTTGCTGCAGCACTTCTTGCTTTCCTGTATTTCTACTGGATCACTATTATTATCAAACACTTTTCCTACCATTAATTTTTTTTAATACATTTAATGTCTGTTCCCACATTTCTCTGCGGGTCTCTGCTTCCTTCCTCCTTCCTTCCAAGCCCTTCTTCAGGCAAATCTTCACAAAATACTGTGCAGACAGATTTGCTCTCTTCCATTGAACTTGTCATATTTCCTCTTAAACCCTACTCAATCATAATTTCATTCTCACCATGTTATGATCTTCCTATAAACAGTATGGTTGCTGTTCTGATCTTGCAGTTTCTTTTCACCATGATGACCCTACAGCTATGTGAGTGTTACAGTACCTCATTAATCATCTTCATTCATATGGTTATTTATACGGATATTGATCATCCTTACCTGAGACTAGATTAAAGGAAACAAGTGAAGCATACATAAATGAAAATTCAACAGTAAAATTAGGAAACCCTTGGAAGAGAAAAACATGAGTAAATAAATTAGTGTCTAACATTTTACCACATTGAAGAAGGATATCTGCATTTCTGGTACAGAATACTGGAATCCCAGTGAGGAATTCTAAGTAAACATTCCATATTGGAAATCTTTGACATGTAGAAATTAAGAGTTTTAATGAGCTATGCAGTCTGCCAAAATATATTTTGATACAGTAACGTATGTGTGTGTGTGTGTGTGTGTGTGTGTGTGTGTGTGTGTGTGTGTATTGGTGGCCGGTAGAGGAACTTGAGATTTTTTCCTGTTCCTACCCACATGCATCAGTCACTGAGAAACCAAAACAATTAAATTTCTGAAAGCCACACTGTACCATTTTGTAACACATATACAATGCTAAATAAACCAAAATTTTAGGGGGAAAAATGTTTGTTCAGTGTTGTTTTCAAACACAAGCTATGAATTCCTATTTTCGTGATTATTTATAACTGGCAGTATTTCTTCCAGAAAAAAAAATAATAAAAATGACAGTTTTCTAAATGTTCATTAATGACACCACAATTTGAAGTAAAAAACAAAACCTTCCATCATTGCCTTTCAAGAGTCTACCAGAACACAGCATCAGTTTTATAAAACTAAATTACAAGATCCCAAGCTGAAAACCAGTCACTTAGATAATCATTTAATAATAATAATAATAATAATAATAATAATAATAAAATAGAAATTATTATTTGCACCAAATTTCCAATATATGTGCTTGAGGTACTGCAAGATATAAATAAGAAATGTGTCTAATACTGAAGTTGTTTATTATTTGGTTAATATCTATGTTATTAGTATAAACAAATCAGAGAATATCTAACTGGCAAACTATTTGTTTTCAAAAGTAAAATTACAGTCATCTGGAGAATAGTGAAAAGACTGTTTGTGGTGGGGTGAAGCTTTACTCAGACTTCAAGGAATGAGGAAGATTTGGAGGTGGTGTCGTGGGCCAGAAGTTGGAAGAGTCTTTCCATGTCAAGTTGGCAGAATAAATTCAAAACATGTTGTTCAAGAACATAGTAGGTATTTAGAAATGTATGGCTGAATTAAGGAATGTTGAAATGAGAATGCAGTTTTGAGCGAGCTTTAAGACATGCCTGATTGCAACAAATATAATTTGTTTCTAACCAATGGGAAGAGGTTTTTTCCCCAAGTAAGCTTTCAAATAAAACCTCAGTCTTGGTTAACACATTGTTTGTAACCTCGTGAAAGATCCTGGAGAAGACGACCCAGCTAAGTAAGCTATGTCTGGATGGACCCCTGAAGAATTTATATTATAAGATATTAAAGATGTCTCATTTCATGCCAATAATTTTGTGGCCACTTGTTCCACAGCAATGGGCAACTAATAAATGCAGGAGGATGTGTGTTGATAGAGAAAGGAGTATATTATCAGTGTTCAGCAGAGGAAAATATTGCATAAGTAAAATTGAGCTGGTGTGCAGGCATGTTAGAGAACAATAAAAGGGTTCAGAGGCAAGCCATACATTTAAAACCCTGTGGAATTATTTAGACATGAAATATTAATTCTCTAATGACTAGAGTCCATAAAAATTAAGATATTGCTACTCTGAAAGACAGTCCAAGATGGAAGATTAGGTAAACATGATACCAAGGTCACTTCAAAATTACCACTAACTTATAGAAAAATCAATCTCAATAATCATCCGAAGATTAGCTGAACAGAAAATCTAAAAATAAGGATATAAAGAAGAGGGCGTATTAAGATAGGTAGAAGTTGTGCAGATGCAAAATGGGCTTATCCCAAACACACAGGAAGTTGTTGAACAGAGGCGGGACACCTCAGTGAAGGATGTACACCCTGAAGAGGGAGAACTCCCAGCCAGACACTAGACACCCCAGCACAGGGGTACTGTGCCGGTAAGAAGAGTCCCCACAACATCTAGCAGTGAAAAGCAACGAGAACACTGTCTGTCAGTCCAAGTAAGACAGAAGGCTGCTGGAAACACAGACGTCCTATTAAAGGGTCTGTGCACAGATTCACTCATTTGCAAACACTCACCTGAGCACCGGTGGAGAGGTGGCAACTTGAGAGGTGCCAGAGTCATACAGAGAAAGACTGAGTTTTGCAACCTCATGGTGAGGGCTTTAATCCTGTGTGGAGCTCATCTTAGGTGTAGCCTACAGGAAGGTACCATCTTTTCTATGTTGAACTCTCCCCCAAAGGGCCAAATCTGAGACCACATTTATCTGGTAAACTCCACACATACACACAACCTTGGTGACATCCTGGATCCCCATGCAGCCCACCTAGGGCTGCATTACTAGGGCATTCTCACCTCCTGGGCAGCCAGCCCCATTCCACAAGCTGCAAAAGCCTTTATAGCAGTGGACAGTGCATGACGAGCTGGAGAACTCTTAGTGGCAGACAGTTAGCCTCAACTTGAAGTGCAGTTTCTCTTGGGTGGCTCACAGGGATCTGGAGCCTGAAGTGACTGGTACTGGCCGCAGTGTTCTAAGGATATTTTACAAAGTGGTCACAGGCCTGGCATTGGAGCAGGAGCTGAATTTTTACTGACTTTGTGAAAGCCACCAACCAGCCTCATGATTACCTGAGACCCCACTCCACCCAAATAGTTGTTGCATTGCCAAAGGTTAACCAGGGTTACACAAGGTTAACCAGATGGTCAGCACACCTAAGGAGGCTTTTTCAATGGCTGATCCTTATGGGCAGCCTGCAGGTAACAACAGGTCTAGGGCTTTTTGCCAAGTTGTCCCACACACAATATTGGTGGCAGTATGCCTCAGTTCACAGGGTGGCCACTCCCACATTCTTCCATGTCCAGCAAAAGCAGCAACCAACCATATATAGCTTTGTGGCTCATACCAGATAGTCCCAGGCTGGACACAGAGGGAAGGCTGAAAGTGGCCTGCACAGAAGCTCCCCGCCCCCAAGACACACCAGAAATAAAACATCCCTAGAAGCCAGCTTCAGACCACACTAGAGCACTACCTGATTAACCTGACAAATGGCATACCCAACGGGTGGTTTCAACAGGCACAAGAGCCCACTGGGTTGAACCTCCTCTGAGGAGTCAGCCCCCATACATTAGCACATAAACAGTGGGTGTAGCCAATAAGCACAGCCAGTCAGCCTAAAATCCCTCCCACTGATGTGCTAAAAGCAATTAAGAGCTCAACTCAACAAAAGAATACACACAAGGGACACTCCTGGAATGCATACACAAGTGATCAGGGAGACAGGTGATCAGGAAGATGGACTTAATTGATATTTTTACAGCATTTCACCGTGAAGCAGCAGAATATACATTCTTTTCAAGTGCATATGGAACATTTTCCAAGATAGATCATTTATTAGGCCACAAAACAGGTCTCAAAAATTTAAGATGAGTGCAATCATATCAAGCATCTTCTCTAACCATAATGGTATAAAACTACTAGAAAACAATTACAAAAAACACACACACACACACAAACACATGAAGGGTAATAATATGCTACTAAAGAATAAACGGGTCAACAACAAGATCAAAGAAGAAATCAAAAGATACCTTGAGACAAGCAGAAATGAAAACACAACAAACCAAAATCTACGGGGCACAGGAGAGGAGTACTAAAAGGGAAATTCATAGTAATGCAGGCCTACCTCGAAAAACAAGAAAAATCTCAAATAACCATTCTAACTTTATACCTATGGGATCTGGAAAAAGAACAGCAAACAAAGTCCAAAGTGAGTACAAGGAAGGAAATAATGAAGATCAGAGCAGAAATAAACAAAATATAGTCAAATAAATAAATAAATAAATAAATAAATACAAACAATGAAACCAAGAGTTGTTGTTGTTGTTTTTTTGAAAAGATAAAAAATATTGACCAACCTTTAACCAGACTCATCAAGCAAAAAGAGAGAGGACCCAAATAAATAAAATCAGAAATAAAAGAGGCGACGTGACAACAAACACCATGGAAGTACAAAAAAAATTGAGAAAATACAAGCAACTGTACACCAACAAAGTGAACAATCTAAATCAAAAAAAAAAGGATAAGTTCCTAGAAGTATACAATCTTCCAATGCTGAATCAGGATGAAACAGAAAACCGAAACTGGCATATTACTACTAATTAAATTGAATTAGTAATCCACAAGCTCCCAACAAAGAATACTCCAGAACGAGATAGCTTCACAGGTGAATTTGACCAAACATTTTATTTAAAAAATTAACACCAATCTTCTCTATCTTTTCTAAAAAATTCCAGAGGATGGGAGGCTCTTAAACTCACTTTACAAAGCCACAATTACCCTGATTTCAAAACCAGACAAAGACTTTACAAAAAAGAAAAAAGAAAACTATAGGCCAATATCCCTAATAAACATAGATGCAAAATACTCAACAAAATATTAGCCAACCAAATTCAGCAATACATTAAAAAGATCATAAAGCATGATCATACACCACAATCAAGTGGGATTTATTTCTGGTATGCAAAGTTGATTCAATTTTCACAAATCAATTAATGTGATACACCACATAAACAAAATAAAAATCATATGGTCATATCAATAGATGCAGGAAAAGCATTTGACAAAATGCATTTATGATAAAAACTCTTAGCAAAGTGGGAATAAAGGGGACATATTTCCACATAACAAAGGCCATATATGGCAACCCCACAGCTAATATCATACTCAATGCAGAAAAGCTAAAAGCATTCTCCTTAAGCTCAGGAACAAGACAATGCTGTCTACTTTCACCACTTTTATTGAACATAGTATTAGAAATCCTAGCCGCAGCTGTTACACAAGTAATAGGGAAAAAAAGGCATCTAATGGGAAAGGAATAAGTAAAACTGTCATTATTTGCAAATGACATGATACTATACATGGAGAACCCCCAAATTCCACCAAAAAGTTATTAGAACTGATAAGTTCATTCAGAAAAATAGCAGGACACAATATTAGTGTTCAGAAATTGGTTACATTTTTATATACCAGTAACAAACTATCACAAAGAGAAATTAAGAAAACAACTCCATTTACAATTATATCAACATAATAATAATAATAATAATAATAATAATAATAATATAAACAATTAGGAATAAATTCAACCAAGGAAGTAAACGACCTGTACTCAGAAAATTACAAGACATTGAAGAGAGAAATTAAAGAAGATACAAATAAATGGAAACATATACCATGTTCATGGATAGAAAGAATTAATATAGTTAAAATGTCCATAATACTCAAAGCAATATATAGATTTAACAAAATCTGTATCAGAATACCAATGGAATTTTTCACAAAACTGGAACAAATAATCCTAAAATTTATATGGAACCATAAAAGATCCCGAATAGCAACAGAAATCTTGAGAAGGAAGAAGAAAGCTAGAGGTATCAGATTACCTGATATTAAATTCTACTACAAGCCCATAGTAATCAAAACAGCATGGTATTGGCTTAATAATAGACACATGGATCAATAGACCAGAATACAGAGCCCAGAAATTAATCTATGACTATAAAGTCATTTAATCTATGACAAAGGAAGAAAGAATATTGATTGGGGTAAAGACAGTCTACTCAATTAATGTTGCTGGGAAAAGTGAACAGATATATGAAAAAAATGAAACTGGACTACAATCTTATACCACATATAAGAATAAACTCAAAATGGATTGAAGACTTAAATGTAAGACCTTAAACCATAAAATTTCTAGAAGAAAATATAGAAAGTACACTCTCAGACATAACTTTTAGTAATATTTTCACTGATATATATCTTCAGGCAAGAGAAACAAAAGAAAAAAAAAAAAAACTCATGGGAAGGACTACATCAAACTAAAAAGGTTTTGCACAACAAAGGAAAAAATTAACAAGATGGAAACACATCCTAATGAATGGAAGGAGATGCCAATGAAATGTCTGATAAGTGGTTAATATTCAAAATTTATTTAAAACAAACAAACAAAATAAAACTCATAAAACTCAACACTACCCCCAAAAAAATAATCTGATTTAAAAATCAGGGGGTGATGTCATAGTAATGGCACAGTGGGGTGCACTTTTTGAGTTCTCCTCCACATCTTATCACAAACGGGACATCCATAACCCATCAAAGGACTCTCTGCTCATCTCTGCTTAGCAGAACAGCTAAGAGACTTGTGCAATGATCATTTTTACGTGGGCAAATTGGGCGAGCAGGGGAAGAGGGAAGGGAGCAGAGAAGAGAGGCAGCCCGCATCTGTGGTGGTGGAAATGCGGCCCGCATCTGCGGCAGTGGAAATGTGGCCCGCATCTGTGGCTGCAGAGACACAGAGGATCCCAGGACAGAACAGAGAACACAAAAGCCAGGAGATGGGCTCTTTCCCTGCGTCCCACAGCTGATCTCTCCTGACCAGGGGGCTGAACATCCAGCATTTGAGGCAATAACCTCAGTGAGACCTCTAGTTGGGCCCTTGGCCGGACAAAGGACACAAACTCCATACCTGGGCCCCTCCCCCCACTCTTCCAATCCTACCCCCGCCGTTCCAGAGAGTTAAACTGGACCCTGAATTGAGGAGTAGTGTCAGAATACAGAGGAGCCTTAGTGCTCAGGCTCTAGGAAGACTGGCGCGCAGCTCTGACCCAGGGAAGAGGCTAGGAAGAGTGTGATTTTTGCTGCGCTAGGAGAGAAGAGACTCCTCCACACTCAGCCACCACCATTTCTGGCCTGCGGGAAGAGTGTGACATGGCTGGGCTCGGTGAGAGAAGACCTCTCCATCTCCAGCCCCCACCCTTTCTAGTCTGCCTAGGGCGGAGCAACTGCATCTGTGGAGGCACTCCCAAGGATCAGCAGTAAGACACAGAGGCAGCTCCTGGCTTTCAGCAGCTCAGAAGTCTCCTGACACACACACACACACACACACACACACACACACACACACACAGAAGAAGGGCCCTAAGACTAAGGAGAACTGGACACAGTGCTGGTGGTGCTACTTTCAGTGCACATATGTGCAGGCAAGGGCAGAAACTGAACTGACTTTGTAGAAACTACCATCCAGACCCCTCAGCCCCATGCATCTAAATCTGCAGTCCCAACGACACTTAGCACCAGGTGACCGGCTCTGCCTGCACAATATACAGAGGAGTCGTTGGTACAGCAGAGGACAACCTGGAGATTACTTGGTGGGCTTAAGCCAAGACTGGCGCTGCTTTTTTGTTTTGTTTTGTTTTATCTTTATATCTTTGACATCTTTGCCTGTGTTGAGTGTGGGTTGTCGGTTGTTTTTACATGTGAATGTATTTGATTTCTTTTCTTTGTTGTTATTGTTGTGCTTGGTGATTTGCTTTGTTCTTAAATTGCCCTACCAGGGCCCAGCTTAAGAGACACAAGATTCAACACACACAGAGGCCAACTCCAGACCAAACCAGAGTACTACTGGGTTTGACCTGCAAGTGACATGCCCAGAGGGAATTCTCTACAAGTACAAGAGCCCATAGAGGCCAAACCACAATTAAGTGGCCAACCCTCATGCAGCAGAAAACCCTGCAGTGGGCAGAGCCAAGTCTCAAAATTAGTCAGCCTCGGGGTCAACCACACCTACTCACTTATTCAGTGAAAAGAAATTAAAGATCTTCTTTAACAGAACAATATACACAACACAAGGGTCACCTTTGGGGCACACGCAGAGGAGAAGAATGAAGTAGTGCAAGTCAAATATAAAGGACACAAACTACATAAGATAACACATCAAGAACTAAGAACTCTAGGGGATCTACCTAATACATTGAAGCAAAGAAAGAGAGTCAGCCAGAATGGGGAAACAAAGAAACATGTCCCAAATAAAAGAACAGAAGAAACCTCCAGAAATGGAACCAAATGAAACAGAGATAACTAACCTATCAGAGACAGAGTTCAGAACACTGATGATAAGAATGTTTAATGAGCTTAGAGATGACATAAAAAAAGATAGAGAAATCATAATGAACAATCAGTTAGAACTAAAGAACCCAATTACCAAAATAAAGAACTCACTTGAAGGAATTAACAGCAGGTAAGATGAAGCAAAGGATCAAATCAGTGACTTAGAAGACAAGTTAGCAGAGATCACCCAAACAGAACAACAGAAAGGAAAAGAATAAAAAACAATAAAGATGGTTTAAGAGACCTCTGAGATAACATCAAGCACAACAACATGCACATCATAGGAATACCAGAAGGTGAAGAGAGGAAGCAAGGGATTGAGAACATATTTGAAGTAATAATGTCCGAAAACTTTCCTAACCTGATGATGGAAACCAACATACAAGCCCAGGAAGTGCAGATATTTCCAACCAGGATAAACCCAAACAGGTCCACACCGAGACACATTGTAATTAAAATGGCGAAGCTTAAAAACAAAGAGACAATCCTAAAAGCAGCAAGAGAAAGACAGAGGGTTACATACAAGGGAACTCCCATAAGACTATCAAATGACTGTTCTACAGAAACATTGAAGGCCAAGAGGAAGTGGCAGGAGATACTCAAAATCATGGAAAATAAAGGCCCAAAACCTAGACTGCTTTATCCAGCAAGGCTATCATTTAAAGTTGATGGAGAGATAAAGAACTTCCCAAAAAAGAATAAGACAAAGGAATTTATTACCACCAAGCCAGCATTGCAAGAAATACTAAAAGAACTTCTGTAAATGAAAGAAAGATGAAAACAATCTAACGACAAATTTAAAAATGACAATAACTATGTACCTATCAATAATCACTTTAAATGTAAATGGATTAAATCCTCCAACCAAGAGACATAGGGTGGCTGAGTGGATAAGAAAGCAAGACCCTTGTATATGCTGTATACAAGAGACTCACCTCAAATCAAAAGACACACAGGCTGAAAGTGAAGGGTTGGAGTAAGATATTTCATGCAAATGGAAATGAGAAAAAAGCTGGAGTTGCAATACTTATATCTGACAAAATAGACTTTAAAATGAAGAATGTGTTAAAAGACAAAGATGGGCACTATATAATAATAAAGGGATCGATCCAACAAGAGGACATAACCCTAGTAAACATCTATGCACCTAACATAGGAGCACCTAAATACATAAAACAGATATTGACTGACATAAAGACAAAGATCAACAGTAACACTATCATGGGAGGGGACTTCAACACACCTCTGACAACAAGGGACAGGTCCTCCAGACAGAAAATCAATATGGAAACAACAGCCTTCAATGACACATTTGACCACTTGCATGTAATCGATATTTTTAGAGCATTTCACCCCAAAGCTGCAGAATACACGTTCTTCTCAAATGCACATGGAACATTTTCCAAGACAGATCATATGTTAGGACACAAAACAATTCTTGATAAATTTAAGAAAATTGAAATCATACCAATTGTCTTCTGTGACCACAGTGCTATGAAACTAGAAATGAACTACAGGAAAAAAACTGGAAGGCACACCAATTCATGTTAGCTGAATAACATGTTACTAAATAATGAATGGGTCACCCAGCAGATCAAGGAAGAAATCAAAAGAATCTCAAGACAAACGAAAATGAAAACACGACGACCCAAAATCTATGGGATGCCGCGAAAGCAGTCCTCAGAGGGAAATTTATAGCATTGCAGGCCTACCTAAAGAAACAAGAAACATCACTAATCAACAGTTTATCTTCACACTTAAGGGATCTGGAAAAAGAACAGCAAAATAAGCCCAAACGGAGTACAAAGAAGGAGTTAATAAAGATCAGAGCAGAAATAAATGAAATAGAAACCAGAAAAACATTACCAAAGATCAATGAATCCAAGAGTTGGTTCTTAGAGAAGATAAACAAAATTGCAAACCTTTAGCCAGACTATTAGAAAAAGAGAGAGAGGACCCAAATTAATAAAATCAGAAATGAAAGAGGAGAAGTGACAACAGACACCGCAGAAATACAAAACATTTTAAGAAATTACTATGAGCAACTATATGCCAACAAATTTGACAATCTGGAAGAAACGGACAATTTTCTAGAGGCACACAACCTTCCAACGATAACTCAAGAAGAAACAGAAAACCTGAATAGACTGATTACCATCAGGGAAATTGAATCAGTAATCAACAATCTCCCAACAAACAAAAGCCCTGGACCCGATGGCTTTACAGGTGAATTTTACAAAACGTTCAAAACGTTCAAAAAAGAATTATCACCTATTCTCCTCAAGCTCTTCCAAAAAATCCAAAAGGAGGGAAGGCTCCCAAACACTTTTTATGAAGCCACTATCACCCTGATCCCAAAATCAGACAGACACCACAAAAAAAAGAAAACTACAGGCGGATACCTCTAATAAACATAGATGCAAAAATCCTCAACAAAATATTAGCGAACAGAATTCAGCAATACATTAACAAGATCATACACCATGATCAAGTGGGATTCATCCCTGGTTCAACATCTGCAAATCAATTAATGTGATACAGCACATTAACAAAATGAAAAATAAAAATCACATGATCATATCAATAGATGCAGAAGAAAGCATTTGATTAAATCCAGCAGCCATT
This sequence comes from Rhinolophus hipposideros, assembly GCF_964194185.1. Classification (NCBI taxonomy): domain Eukaryota; kingdom Metazoa; phylum Chordata; class Mammalia; order Chiroptera; family Rhinolophidae; genus Rhinolophus; species Rhinolophus hipposideros. The sequence goes on from NC_138050.1 coordinate 58,632,154, forward strand.
TATGATAAAAGCCCTTAAGAAAGTGGGAATAGAGGGATCATATCTCAACATAATAAAGGGCATACATGATAAACCCACAACTAACATCATACTCAATGGGGAAAAGCTAAAATTATTCCCCTTAAGATCAGGAACAAGGCAAGGTTGCCCACTTTCTCCACTTCTATTCAACATAGTGCTGGAAGTTCTAGCCACAGCAATCAGACAAGAAAAAAAAATAAAACTGATCCAAATCGGTAAGGAGGAAGTAAAATTGTCATTATACGCAGATGATATGATACTATATATAGAGAACCCTAAAGAATTTCTTTAGGGTTCTAACTAAAGATAGTTTCTTTCCACCAAGAAAATATTAGAGCTGATAGATGAATTTAGTAAATGGGCAGAATACAAAATTAATATTCAGAAATCAGTTGCATTTGTATATACCAATAATAAAACATCAGAAGGAGAAATTAAAAAAAAAAACAATCCCATTTATAATTTCTTCAAAAACTATAAAATACCTGGGAATAAATTTAACCAAAGAAGTAAAAGATCTGTACTCAGAAAATTATACGACACTGAAGAAAGAAATGAAAGGAGATACAAACAGATGGAAACACATACCATGTTCAAGGATAGGAAGGATTAATATAGTTAAAATGTCCATACTGCCTAAGGCAATATACATATCCAACGCAATTCCTATCAAACTACCAATGCGTTTTTTACAGAAATAGAACACATAATCCTAAAATTTATATGGGACCATAAAAGACCCCAGATAGAGTCAGCAATCTTGAGAAATAAGAACAAAGTGGGAGGTATAAGGATACCTGACATCAAATTATACTACAAGTCTACAGTAATCAAAACAACATGGTACTGGCATAAAAACAGAGACATAGATCAACGGAACACAATAGAGAGTCCAGAAATAAATCCATGCCTATATGGCCATTTAGTCTACGACAATAGAAGCAAGAATGTACAGTGGGGTAAAGACAGTCTATTCAGTAAATGGTGCTGGGAAACCTGGACAGACACATGCAAGAAAATGAAGCTGGACCACCTCCTTACACCATATAGAGAAATAAATTCAAAATGGCTTAAAGACTTAAATGTAAGATTTGAAACCATAAAATACCTAGAAGAAAATACAGGAAGAAACTTCCCAGACATTACCCGGAGTAAGATTTTTACTGATATATCCCCTTGTGCAAGGGAAATAAGAGAAAAAATAAACATGTGGGATTACATCAAACTAAAAAGCTTTTTCACAGCAAAGGAAACCATCAATAAAACAAAAATGGATCCTACTGAATGGGAAAAGATATTTGCCAATCATATATCTGGTAAGGAGTTAATATCACAAATTTAAAAAAAAACTCACTCAACTCAACTCCAAAAAAACAACAACCCAATTAAAAAATGGGCAGAGGACATGAAGAGACATTTTTTCTAAAAAGAACATAAGATGGCACACAGACATGTGAAGAAATGCTCAACCTCACTAACCATCAGAGAAATGCAAATAAAAACCACAATGAGATACCACCTCATCCCAGTCAAAATGGCTATCATCAATAAATCAACAAACAACAAGTGTTGGCACGCATCTGGAGAAAAGGGAATGCTTGTGCACTGTTGGTGGGATTGCAGATTGGTGCAGCCACTATGGAAAACAGTATGGTGGTATCTCAAAAATCTGAAAATGGAAGTACCTTATGATCCAGCAATTCCACTCCTAGGTATCTATCTAGAGAAATCCAAAACTCTAATCCAAAAAACTTTATGAACTCCTATGTTTATTGCAGCACTATACACAATAGCCAACACATGGAAACAACCAAAATGCCCATCGGTAGACGACTGCATTAAGAAACTGAGGTACATTTATACAATGGAGTATTATGGAACCATAAAAAAGAAATAAATCTTACCATTTGCTACAACATGGATGGACCTAGAAAACATGTTGAGTGAAATAAGTCAAACAGAGAAATACAAATACCATATGATGTCACTTATATGTGGAATCTAAAGAAAAGAATAAGTGAATGAACTAATCAGAAACAGTTTTGGAGACCTAAAGGAAAAACTGAGGGTTGCTACATGGGAGGAGGGGTTGGGGATAAGGAGGAAGGTGAGGGGATTAGAAAACAGTCTGTAACCACAAGATGGCCACGGGTTTTTGAAAATTAATTTGGGGGATGTAATCAATAATGTTGTAAAGATTTTGTAGGGCATTGAATGGACACGTTTCCCATTGGGGAGACAACCTCAGGGATGATGTAGATGCCTGATCACTGCACTGTACACCTGTAACTGAACAATAATGAATGTGAACTATAATTTACATATATATACATATATATGTACATATATTTATATATATATATATATATATGTATGTATATACTTACAAGAAGCGGAGTACAGCATTAGTAATAGAGACAATGGAAATGTAATTGCTCTGTGCAATGTCAGAGGGATAGTGGGTGGGGGAGGGGGCTCACACAGTGTGAGGGATATAAATGATAAACGTCTAAGTATTACTTTGTCTTGTGCACCCGAAAGTAAAAAAAAAAAAAAAAAAAAAAAAAGAGAGACACTGTAAACACGAGATGTATGAGGCTGCTGCCAGCGTAACATGTCATACTGTTTTACAGCAAACATTTTTTGTAAGTAAAAGAGTATACTCTAAAATAATAATAAAAAGTATAGTAATTTTACTTAACAAAAAAAAAAACAGCAGAGGACCTGAATAGACATTTTTCCAAGGAGAACATATAGACGGCCAATAAACATATGAAAAAATGCTCAATGTCACTAATCATCAGAGAACTGCAAATAAAAACCCCACTGAGATGTCACCTCCCATCTGTCAGAATGGACATCATCAATAAACCAACAAACAAGTGTTGGCGAGGATGTGGGAAACGGGAACCCGTGTGCACTGTTGGTGGGATTGCAAATTGGTGCAGCCACTATGGAAAACAGTATGAAGTATCCTCAAAACAATAAAAATAGAACTACCTTATGACACAACAATTCCACTCCTGGCTATCTATCCAAAGAAACCCAAAACACTAATTTGAAAAGATATATGCACCCCTATGTTTACTGCAGTGCTATTTACAATAGCAAAGGTATGGAAAAAACTGAAATGCACATGAATAGACGATTGGATAAAGAAATTGTGGTACACATATAGAATGGAGTATTACTCTGCCTTAGAAATAACGAAATCTTACCATTTGCAACGATATAGATAGACCTACAGAGAATTATGTTAAGTGAAATAAGTCAGACTGAAAGAGATAACTACCATATGATCTCACTTATATGTGGAATCTAAAGACTAGAATAAATGAACAAACAAAACAAAAATAGATTCATGGATATAGAAAACAAACTGATGGTTGCTAGAAAGGAGTGGGTTTGAGAGGATAGGCAAGAAAAGTGAAGGGATTAGAAATCACAAATTGATAGTTACAAAACACTTAAGAGTATGTTAAATACAGTATGGAAAATATAGTCAATAGTATTGTAAAAACTATGTATAGTGTCAGATGAGTTCGAGACTTATTCGGGGAATCACTTCATAGAATATATAAATGCCTAACTACTATGCTATGCACCTGAAACTGATATAAAATAATAATGAATGTCAACTATAATTTAAAAAATATATAGGCACGTAATGTACAGTATAGGCAATATAGTCAATGGTACTGTATTAACTATGTACAGTGTCAGAGGGGTAGTAGAATTGTTGGGTTTATCATTTTGTGAGAAGTGTGAATGTCTAATCACTATGTTCTTTTGTACACCTGAAACTAATTACATACATAATTAGTAAAAACTACTCTTGCTGCTATTACTACAACTCATATATTGAGAACTTTTTTCAGTTCCAGACACACTTCTAAGCACCTTATATATATATATTGATTAAGTTAAAATTTATGACTGTCTTATAAGTTCCTTTGTTGTCCCATTTTACAGTTAATAAATAATAAACTGGAAAATCTAGTGAGTGGTAGATCCAGGCAACATGATCCATGATCCTGACACCCATGTTCTTAGAGATAAGGTTCTCTAAATCTACTGAGGATGCAAAGAATATGAACAGAGACACCTTACCCTGATAGCAGTGAGAGTAGTGGGCTCCAGGGTTTAATGGTAACAACAACAAAAATGTTCATTATGGTAGTAGCACAGACAAAACATTGTACAGTATATCTGAATCTGACACTAAAAAGACATGGCTATTATAGTTACTTTGGTCATAAAAGAGAGGTTTGGTTACTATTTCATTTTATAACAACAAAATTATTTTCTAATATTTAAGAATGTCCTTTTGAGGTTGAAATTTAACTATAGAGATATGCAGAGGACACACTGAATATAATTTATATTGCTTATGAGCAAAGAAAAAACAAAATAATGTGTGCTTCTCAAATTTATGTTTTTTGCCCAAAATAGATTCCCATCTGGTTTTATGGTTTGCAATAGCAAGAGCTACGGAGGGACAGAGAAAAAATTAATAGCAACATGGTTGCATGATTGCAACATAACTTTTATCCTTAGACGAGTGTACCATAACAATAATAAAAGTTTCAGAAATGATGGGACACTTATACTTCAATGAACCATATAACTAGTTATTTATATCATATCACTGGCAGAGGATACAACCTTATATTTTATCATGAACAAGTCACTGAGAATTGATGCAGACTTTGAAAACTTTTTTTTTTTTATCAGACTGCATTCTTCATTTTTTTTATTCATTTCAAAACAATTACCTAGAACCTACAATTTATAATACAGGATGTTAGAAAACGTATATGTACAGGACCAGAACATCCAGAAGCAAATCAGCCCTGTGTCGTGGTTTTGTTTACAGTGGGTAAATTGAGATATAACTCTATGTTCAGGGACTAAAATGCAAACCACATCACAATCGTTTATAGTTCATGAAATCACTGGCTGTGGGAAAGTGAGGGAGTTGTAAGAGTTATGGGTGGCTACCTTTCCTAGCAAGGGGGAGATGATGATGGTATATCTAAATAAGATAGGCAAAAAGAGATGAAGTTAGTTGCATGCAAATGAGATACCATAAAAACTATGCTCAAATTTAAAGGTAAAAAATTAGAAAATATGCCACTAAGAAGATAGGCAAAAAGTACACTTGATTCTTTTACACCTTAGTTCTATAAAGAAGGGAAAAGATTTCCCTAAAATATTCATATTTACAAATCACCCCTTATGTTGTTTTGAGGTATAAATTCATGTCAGCTATATATTCTAAAAATCTTTAAGGAGGTTTTTTAATTTATAGTGAACTCAGATTGACATTATCCTTATGCATTTTCAGAAGTAAATGCCATCCTTTTTGAAAAAACAAACAAACAATCAAACAAACTTCAACTTAGGCATCAAAGAACTTTCACAGATAAAGTGGGAAGACACTGAACTCAGTGAAACATTACAGAATGCCCGGGACAGCTGGTATCATGAGTGAGAGGTGATACACACAAGCAGAGAACACAACCAAACTCATGAAGACTTCAGATTTTGGAATTATCATGCACAGAATATAAAATAAGCATGTTTAGTGTGTTTTTTAAAGTGATTATGTAAATGTGAGCAACATTAAAACAAATAAACTGACAGCTTTTAAAAATAATGAAAAGGATACCTAGAAATGAAAACTATAACTGAAAAATTGAAACTGAATGGATTAGACATAGATCAGGAGAGATTCCTAAAACTACCAGAATATAGTTTAGAGAGAAAAGGATATGGAACAATGAAAGAAAGGCTAAAAATCATATAGAAAATAGACATAATCTAATACACATTTAATTAATTTTCAATAAGAAAAGAAAAAGAAACAATTTTTTTTTTAAAGGTACTATTCAAAGATTATGTTTGAGAGTTTTCCAGCTAGAAGACAGTAAACTTCAGATCCAGGAAGCATACAAAATACAAGTAAAAGGAAATCCACATAGACATTTCATGTTGAAATGATAGAACCTAAAAGAAAAAGAAAGTTAATTAGAAACATTCATGGAGAAAAGACAATTCACAAAGAACAATTAAACTAACAGTTGACAAATTGACAACATCAACAAAGCCAGCAAACAGTAAATAATAATTTAAATGTTGTAAAAGAAAATAGCTATCAAGTTAAAATTCAAAATTCCACTTAGGGATGAAATTTTAAAATTTTGATAACTAAAACCAGGTTTATAACCAACAAACTTTAAAGTAAATTGTGAAAGACACATTTCAGGAACAAGGAAAATTATTTCAGAATGTAGATTTGACACACACACAGCAAACACTGGTTAACAACTTTTGATTTAACTATATGGATATATATCTATATCTATATCTACATCTATATCTATATCTATATATCCATCCATATCTCTATATGTATATCTATCATCTATCTATCTATCTATCTATCTATCTATCTATCTATCTATCTATCTATCTATCTATGACCATTAGTTCTATATAACAATAATATATGATTTCTAGGTTGAGTGGTTGTAATGAAACAGCGGAGCAGGGGTTAGAGAGGGAGACTCAAGGCTAAGAGGTAAATTTTTCAATTAAACTAGAAGAATGCACAAGTCTTAGGAACAGGAATGAGCAGGGGGCAAGGGAGCACTGGTGTGGAAGAGACAGTAGGTAATGAAACAATGTCTTTGGATTTTAGAGTCCTAGGGAAGAGGAAGCAATCCAGGAGCGCAGACTCTACCATAAGGAAATGTAAATTCCTGGAGAAGCAATATAAACACCCAAGTCAAAATGCCTTGACAATTGGAAGGCCATATGGTCTTCTGCGTATTACAAAAATGCGTGGAGGTTAACAAGTAAAAAGAACTCTCTACACACTCATGAAGAATAAAAGTTCCTTGCAACCTGGGGCTGCCAGGGCTATTCTGTTCTCTTCTTATTAACATATCCTTCTTACTCCTTCATTTACCCTGGCCTTATTAAAGGTTAAAAAAAAAAAAAAAAAAAAGCTGGGAGCCTTAAGCCACAATGCAAGATTTTATGTTCCAATGTATTTATTTGAAGAAGTCAGAAGGGAGGAGATTATTATTACTCAGCTTAATTTCACTTTGAAAGGAAACTCAAGCATCAGATGCTAATGTTTTCAGTTTCCTAAACAAGTCCCCTTTGAACAGTAAAAGCATTTCTTTGTTAAAGGCTTCTTCTATTTTTTTCTCTCTCTATCAAAGGAATGGGGAAAAATGTTGATTTTCTTTTGGTTTTTATTTCAAATTATATCAATTATTTATAAAAGCTTTCTAGAGATAATTTTTATTTTCCAAGATATATTCAAATATGAACCAGGTGTGTAATTAATTTATCTTCTGAATAGATGAGTCGGCAACGTGTATTTATAATAGGGCAGAGGACCAAGAATAATAGAGTTTGTCATCTTACTTACACCTACTTGAATTTTCTCCAAATTTTTGCATTCAGTCTTGTTCTTAGCAGCCTTTAGCCATGGAGACTGTAGAACAGTCTTTTGTATAGAACAGTCTTTTGTACTTGCTAATTCCTTATAGCTTTTTAAATCTTACCTTGTGACACAACTTACTTTATGGCCCTGACCCTTGTGGTGCTCCCTCATGCTAAGAGCCCTTATTATTATTCTTCCTTACATATCAAGTCAGCATTCTCGGTCAGATAACCCTTTCCATTCTTAGAGCATCCTAAATTGATTTTGCTGCCCTTTACCCCCTTATCTGAACTAGAAGAAATAATCCTACCTTTTCCTTTATCTATATCATTTTTCAACTCTCTACGCTTTCTGCCTGTTAATCGTGTGTATCCCCCACGATGTGGTCCTTGGTCATCTGCTTCCCTCCAATATCTCTACCCACCATGTCTTGTTTTGTCTTAAACAATCCTCCCTATTAATTATGTGATACCTAAGGTAAATTATACAGGTGTTGGACAACTCTGAAAAAGGTAATATTCGACCCACAAATTATGTCTAAACTTAAGCAATTAGCCTGGACTGTTTCATTGAACATCAGAAACAGGACTTATAATCTATCAAACTTGGACATATCATTTTGAGACTAAATAAACATCTCTAATGACAGAACAAAATGATACACCAAGATACTAGACATTATTCATGCATATGTTCTATATTTACTGAAGAGTTTGACAAATAATATAGGCATATAAGCCCATATTAAATTGCCCACCTATGCTCTTTTTCTCTTGTTCCATCATAACTTTTGACATTAGCCAATTCACTTGGGAAAATAATGCTAAGTGTAAAACCCAGGAAGGTAAAAGGTATACATTAACCCCCAAAAAACCCCTGAGCCCCATTCTCTCCTTCCCTGTCTTCATCAAACTATGAATTTAATGAACCTCAGAGCAAGTAGAAGAAAAATGATTTTTAGTTTGGCCTTTCCCTAATTAGTATTAAGAGTCCTATTGTGAGAATATTTGTAAGACTGGCCTTTTTGGTTTAGCTTTGTTTTGATACTTTTGTAACACATTGGTAACTGAAATCAATGTCAATGCTTTTTATTGCAAAAATCAAGCAAAATATACATTGATAATTAAAATGTAAGTTGATTATTTCTTGTATTACATAAAATCTGGATAATTAAACGAAACTTCTAGAATCAGTATTCTTTTGAACATAGAACAAACATCCTCTAAAATACTTTAAAACCTATTTGAACTTTGTAACATACACTAGTAAATAATTTCAGTATTTTCTTCTCTTAAATTATTAAGATTTATCAATTACATTATTTCTAATGTTACACTTTTCACTTTCATGGCTTTTTAAACCTTACCTTGTAAAACAACTTACTTTGTGGCCCTGACCCTTGTGGAGCACCCTCATGTTAAGAGCCCTTTTATTATTCTTCCTTACATATCAAGTCAGCATTCTCGGTCAGATAACCCTTTCCATTCTTAAAGAGCATCCTACACTGATTTTGCTGCCCCTTACCTCTTATCTGAACTAGAAGAAATAATCCTACCCTTTCCCTTATCTACATCATTTTCTACATCACTCATATACCCTGCCCCCCAATTACTACTATAGTTATTGCTGCAAATTTACGAACAATGCTTCAAGAAACTATATTACTATGCAGGTGTTTTTTTGTATCATTGACTCATTATAATATAGTTTCCCAATCTGAAGCATTTATTACATAGTTTGAAATAGGACTGGATGTCGTGTTTTTTTTCTTAAGCTTGATTGAATATTTCTATGTTGATTGGGAGGGCCACCAATGAAAAGCCACCTGAATAAAAGCAGGGTATACATACACAATGATAGAGCAAACATAAAATGACCCAGAAATTCAGGAGAGCAGAAAAATATGAAGGAAAAATCAAGAAAATGGCATGGCAAACGAATTAATTAATAATATTTAATTAATATTAAATATTAATATATAAATAAAGATGTATTTATTTATATATAAATAAAATATATTTATATACTTATAAATATAATATATAAAAATAAATATATAAATACTACAGCTAATTAATATTAACTATATTGAACCTTTTAGTAAAACATGAATTTTTAGATCAAGGTTGCCTTCTCTCTACAAAAGAGCACAGCTAATCCTATGTTATATTTTTTAGTTCATTTTATCTTCACTCCAATTTCCACAATGTCATTCATCTGATATTAAATTCAAATGCTACACAAATAATATGTGTCATTTAAGAGTATAATAGATTAATTTAGATACACAATTTCATAACTTTTAAAACTTCTGAAGGCATGTTTGTGCTTGTTTTTTGTTTTTGTTTTTCAACTTAAACAAGGTAACATTCTGAAAATTATTTCTCTAGATGAGTTATTAAAGATGTAAAAATTAAAATACACTGAAAAAGACTGCATTATCTACTAAATTTACCAAATTTAAAATAATTCCAGGGTTGTATAAAGGATATGCTACATATGTCGAATGGAGGCACTGATGTATATTCATATAATTCTTTTTCTTAAGCTTGATGGAATATTTCTGTGTTGATTGGGAGGGCCACCAATGAAAAGTCACCTGATTAAAAGCAGGGTATGCATACACCATGATAGAGCAAATATAAAATGACCCAGATATTCAGGAGAGCAAAATTAAAGAGACAATTAAATACATAACAAGGGCCAAATAGATACTCAAAATAGATTGAATCATAAACTCATGAGAATATATTATTAGGACATAATTTGATAATAATATATTACTAAATGTCAAATGCAATTTTATTTGCTGTTTTTTTATGCTAGCAAAATTCTTATAAAAAATAAGGGATAATTTTAATAGTTTATGATGCAAAAGCCTGTACGCAATAGCATGTTTCTACTAAAATAATTAAAATATAAAATCACCGGAATTATTATGACATAATAAAATTTAAAATTCTGTACAATGTTTTTTTTAATTAAATTTATTGGGGTGACATTGGTTTGTAAAATTATATAGGTTTCAAGTGTACATTTCTATAATACATCATCTGTATATTGCATTGTGTGTTCACCACTCACAGTCAGTTCTCCTTCTATCACCTTATATTTTCCCTTTTCCCTCTTTCACCTTCACCACTTCCCCCTTACCCTCTGGTAACCACTAGGAGAATGGTGATAATGGAGGAGGCTATGTATGAGTAGAAGTAGGAGTATAAAGGAAATCTCTGTGCCTTCTGCTCCATTTTGCTGTGAACCAAAAATCTACTTTAAAAAATTGTTATTATTATTATTATTAAGTTCAGAATATAAAATTATATGTAAACTTGGACAGAAAAATGCAAAAATAAAAATTAAAAAAGCAATATGTTGCCATTCTGGCAGGTTTCAATATGTGGAAGTAAAAAAATATATATATTTTTCAGGTGTGCTAATGTTTTCATAAACAGACTATAAAGTTTCATAATTATCCAAATCAATATTTTAAGCATACACGAATGATTAAAAATATAATGTTCAATGATCTATTGACATTACTGAGAATTTTAATAGATATTGAATTTAAGAAACCAAAGCCCAGTTGGTTTCAGTGACCTCTCCTTCTAAAACACTTACACACCTATGTGTACACACACAGACACACACACACAAACACACATATGCACATACAACACAGACAAGAGGCAAATTACTGCTTATAAATGGAGAAGGGATACAAACAAATAAGAATATAAATTTTGTTTACATTTTTTAGAAAATATCTTGATGAGCATCCAATGAGAAAAACATTTCCAAATAAAAATAAAACAACAAAGACGGTGTTTTTAAAATTGTTTTTAGTTAAAAATATATTTCTATAAAGAAGAAATAAAGAAGAAGACATTTCCACAATGGAAGGAAGGAAGAAAAAGAGGGAAAAAAGAGAGAGAGGAAGAAAGGAAGTAAGGAAAGGGAGAAAATCACAAAACATTTATCTCTGCAGTACTAACACAAAACAAAACAAATCAAAGCAATGAAAACTTATTTTAAATCAATACAAATTACACATAAGAAACATTAATGAATGAATCAATCAAACAATCGATAATTAAATGAACAAAATAGCATGCTCTGTTTTCTTTTGATTCACTTTATTTCCTATTTCATTGATGGCTACACTACAAACAACAGAATAATGCCCATCATATTTTCTACTACCAGTTAGCCTCTTTTATAGTATGAATGCAATAAGTGCCAGCTCAATATTTTAAATTCAGTCAGGTTTTATTTTTCATGTAGTAGAAATGATTCTTTTTTAGCTATACTTTCCCTTTTTAACACTTCCAAGATAATTTAAAAAGAAATAATTTACTGTGAAATGGCTCAGAAACAGAAAAAACAATCAGTTTTTCTGTTCTTTTACTATATCCATGGCTTCTTATGTCTACACAGAACTTTTATATCAATAGCTCTGCCTTTCAGAACTATATTAAAAAGGGTGTTGCTTGATCATACCAAGCAACACATTTTAACATAGAAGAGTTTTCCTTTGGTGTGTCATGATAACTAATTTGCAGTGCATTTAGAAACGTACTGCCTTGGAGTCATACATTCATATATAAAGCTGAGGATTGGTAATGCCCTCCTGTTCTGCAACAGGAACCCTTGGACTTCTATAGAGGCTGTTAAGATCCTCAGTTGTTCTGTGACCTTTTCTCATACCATCCATTGAACTCTACAGAAAACCTTGCTCTCTGCACAGCCATTTGAGAATGACAATTTACTTTGTCAATCTGCACAACTTAGACTCAACTTTGCCACAGATTTCTGTGTTCATCAATTCAGGTACCACAGCCCCCTGTAAATGTCTTTGCTTCCCTCTCTTGCCAAGTTTTGTTAATTCCTTCCATTAGTATTGTGGGCTTCTACCTCTTCAGGAAAACAAATTAGATACTTCCCATAGTATAGGCTCAGAAACTGAGGGATAGTCATACATATGATCTCATATGACTTGGTCTTAAGAATTAAGCCACTAAACAGCCTCAAATATTAATTAATTCACTTACTCAATTATTTGTGAATTCATGTATTTAAGAAATAAGTACCAGGCTTGTTCTTTGGGCCTAGAATTGCACTAGATTACGTTTATGTGCCTTTTAGGATTAAAAACTTACATATTCAATATTTTTAAAGCATTCTAATGTAAGCAACACATACTCAATAACCTATTTTGCATGCATAATCTGTTAAATTAAATGCATTACCATATCCAATTAGATGGAACCGATGCTGGGAAGACGACATAGTTGCTACCAAAAAGGCTTGCATTTTAGCATTTCAAAGAGTGTTTTTTGATTATGTGCATCTTGTACTGTAAAATATGGAGAAATCTGTGGACTAATATCCAAATAAATTAACATTAATTCTTGATTTATTAAAAACTATTTATAAGAATAGTAATATCAGGCAGCTCTTCAAATGCTCTTATTTATGAATATCTCAGATCCCTCCATAAAATTTTACATGGCTACTATAACTGTTTTGTTCCTTGAGGATTTAGGGGGAAAATGCTGTGAAATGCTCAAATCTCTATCACTAGAAACAAGAATAATATTTCTTGGAATTAAGGAACAAAGCAGAAAAAGAAAAGTGTAGCATTCCTCTTCTATTTCTTCATTACTCAGGATTATATACAAATGTAGTCATTTTAGTGTTAAATTGAGTGTTAACTCAATTTCAAAAATGTTCATAATTTCAAAAAATGTCTAATTTTATTAAAATAATTATTTCTGTGACCAAAACTATGTGACATAGGATGACTTTTGTATGGATCTGTGCATCTTATGATCAGGATATCTTGAAGACTATCTAATTCAAGAAATTAGGAATTGCACATCTGACCATTTCTTCCATCAGAGGCACTATGGCAATGCACAACTCTCACTGATGAAAATGAATGCTCACTCAAAAGCATTCAGAGAGAAGAATGATTGGAATTTATTAATTTAGTGAAATGAAGTTTTTCAAGTAATCAAACAAATGTAATTTCAAACTTGCGTTTGCTAGCAGTGTTTATGTGACGCTATCCGTGGAAATCTCATACTTGATGTGATCATTTTTAATGTTTACATTGCCTTTAATGAATTCCACTTTTTAAAACAGAAAATTCCTTATCACTAATCTACATTCTTAAAAATGCCGTTGTGGAAACAAAGTTATATAAACAAGCAAACCATCAAACAAATAAATGCCCCAACCAAAACTTGTAAGTCCATTATAAAAGAAAACGTGTTTAGCATCTATTAGATTCATTTTCACTCTTGGTCATGGAATACACAATGTAATAGGATAGAATCTAAAAATGAGGAAATATTAGGAATTATAGATATAAAATATAATAAAGGTAGAACGTCTCCAGTTAAAATGAAGTTGATTTGTCCCCCATATAATTTAAGACTGACATTTCTAAGACACTTCTGTGGAACATGAGAATTTGGGGAAGAATTTTACAGAAAAGAAACTGTAATTAAAAAATAGTATTTTTCTCAAGATCCTAATTTAAGCCTAGGTAGTATTTGAACTTGGGTCTGATGACTGCAATGCCAGGGCTTTATTTCAGTTTTTATCACTAGATTTTAAATAGCATTGCATTTTTAAGTATAGAGATTGATTTATGTCATCTTCAAGTGGGAACTGAGATAAGCAATAGAAAACACAGGAACAGTGCATGAGGGTCTCATTACTGAGAACTTGATAGTTATGATTTGTTACAATCATGCAAAGAAAAAAGAAAACTATCACACATAGTTTGCTTAATATTTATTTATAACCCAGAAAGATGCTTTTTTCCATAGCATCTAACTAAAGTTTTATAGAGGGGAATTCTAAATATGTAATACTAATAGTCATTACCACCACCATCATCAATAACAATAACAAAATAAATACCTGTATGTCTGAAGCATGAAAAAAAATTCTCTATTTTCAAAAAATAGTGTTAAACTGTCTGTGCATTCAGTTGAGAAAAACATGATATCTTTATGCATGTATTATGGTAAACATCTTTGAATTATAGTTTTACTTATAAAATTTGATATGAAAAAACTAAATAAAAATAAATTATAAAGTTCTATAAAGAATCACATTTAGGATGAATATTCAGATTATAAATACTGAACACATGAGTGATTATCAGCATAACATACACAGATCGCCTGCTTCAATGTGTCAAAAAGTGAAAAAAAATAAAACTTTATTAATAAATAGAATGATATTCTAATATTTTTGTCATCAGGGAACTGCTTGGCTGCAAATGATTTTCACTGGAGGTATTTGGCTATAAGATGTTATGTTTTTAAACATGTGTGACATTTTCCATCAAAAACTCCGTTAAAAATAATATCTTAGAAATGTAATTTCCCAATATTATTGAATAAAGCATCCTAGAGCTATTCCTTTACATGAAAATCTATTTCAATGGTAATAAAGCAAAAATAAAAGTTCCAAGAGGTAGATTTTGCCCTACTTTTTGTTAATGCTGTAAGCAATTGAGCTACAAGAATAAAAAAAAAACTCAGCAAAAAAAAAATTGTTTAATGGAGATTAAGTCCACGAATGCACAACAATGCTAACACTACCAGTCGAACTGATTTTAAAATATAAAGAGAATCATTCAGATCAGTGATAAGTAAAATGATGATTTAGATTCAGTTGCTACCTTTAATATAATATTTTAATGTTTTATTGATTTCCTTTTTCTAAACTTTTTTTTTAAGTCCTCCTCCAATCTTTTAAATACCTCACATCTTTAAAGGCTATTGGCAAAGGATGTTGTAAAAATTGACTACTGATTGCAGTGGGAAGATGTGATATCCATTCATTTATTCATTCAACAAATGCTTATTAAATGCCTACTATTGCCAAGCAATGTTCTCTGCAAAAAATTATTTCCTTCTCCATTAACTAGTCAGAGATATAGGTAATAACAAAAAAAAAAATCGATAGCATGTTAAAATAACGATATGTACTCAAAATAAAAAAAAAAAACATATGGTGCTAGTGATACTGGAAATGCCTGAAGGAGGGATAGCCATGGAAAGATCCTCAGAGAAGGGGAATTTTGAGTAAAGATATAGGGAAGTGAACAAGTTAGTCATGCAGATATTATCAGGAAGAATATCCTGCTGCTGGGGTGAGGGTCTGCCTGCCTCATATGTTTGAGAAACAGCCTGGAGACCTGTACGGCTGGATCACACAGAACAAACAAATGAAGATGTCAGAACAGTAACAAGAATCAGATTATGCAGAATCTTAGAGGGCATAGCAGGAATTTGGGGTTTTACTGTGAATAAGATGGGAGCCATTAGAGGATTTTGAGCACAGGAAATGATATCGTTTGAATCAAATATTAACGAGATCTCTCTGACTGCCGTGTAAACCAGACACTATTGGGCGCAAGACCAGAAGCATGCTCACCTAATCAGGGTCAAATTGCTTTCAATCTGTTTTTTAAACTAGAAAACATTGACTTTTGTGGCTTGAAGATGTATCGTTAAGAGCTCTACATTATATATTCTTATATAACATATATAACAATAATACATACTATGTTAATTTCAGACATTCAAAAATATATGAAATATATAAAAATTACCTGTGCACCTACTATTTAAGTTATTAATAGCTGAAGTTATTAGCTGAACATAGCTGAAGTTGCCTGTAAAGATTTATGTGCCTTGCCATATGTTTCCTTCTTCTTCATCGCAGAGATCATCACTATGAATGATGTAATGTTTATGATTCTATGATTACTTCATACTTCACCATTTTTAAGCAGATCTGAGGAGTTCTGTATTACATATTTCCTTTTCATCAGCTAATAATATGGCAGGAAAATAGAAATCCTCTAAGTATTTCCAACAGTGTGATGCAAATGAGGTAAATTATCTACAAAAAGTTGGAACGGGTAAAGTAAAAATGGACAAGTCTTAACTCAGAGCCCAGAAGACCTTTAACACTTTACCACTGAAGCTGCGGCCACTGCTATGGTTAGAATAGCTGGTGTGCAAAGTCAGGAGGTTGTATTCTCATCTGTAATTTAGGAGGAGCCCAGGAGATTGTAGTCTCCTGATTCTGACATTTCTCTCAGAGAAACAGGCCAAGGACACATGTTGCTGTGAGACTACAGAATCCCGGCGACTGCCATCAATGAAATACAATTAAGAGAAAATTGAAATTACTAGCTGGTAATGAAATCTAAGAAATATAGTTTATAGACTTCTAGCCCTCTGCAGTACAGACAAAAAGTACCGAAGTTTGGAATACAGTGGAAAAAAATTCCACAAAGTGCCAACAGTCTTCAATATAATCTCAATTTTTATTTGTTTTTCCTCTGCATATGCAGTTTTTTCAGTTACCTAGAATTAATTTCTCTTGATTCAGAGATCCCTTTATAGTTTTTCTAAATATATTGCTAATGATTGATGTTGATACCACTGGTTCACTAAAGACTAATGCCAACTTTATCATATTTTATACTTTCTCATATGTGAAGATTTATTCATAACTCTGTTTTCATTACATAAATAAATATGCTGAATTATCTCTGTGCCAATAGTTTATAGGCCTTAGACCTGGTAGGAAAAGTTTCCCCACATTAATCTTTGTTAATATTGTCTTAGCTATTATTGGCAACTATCTCTTCATCAAGAATTTAAGATTGTCATGCTTTCTAATAAATTCTGTAGGAAATTATTGATATTACATTAAATTAATAGAATAATTTGGGGGAAATTATATCTTTATACTACCGTGTTGCCCCCCAAATAAGACCTAACTGGAAAACAAGCTCTAGCATGATTTTTCAGGATGACATCCCCTGAACATAAGCCCTAACAAGTCTTTTGGAACAAACCTTACGATAAGACCCGGTCTTATTTTCAGGGAAAGACAGCAGTGAGACTTACCTATCGATATGATATCATATCCTTAATATCTCTTAATAAGTTTATGTCCCTCAAAAGTCTTTATTTTTTGCTAGATTTATTCCTGATTATTTTTGTTGTTTTTGCTATTATAAGTAGCATTTCTCCTAATTACCTTTTAAATGTATTTGTTATTAGCAGATAAAAATACAATTGATTTTTAAAATATTAGCTTATATTTAACTATTCATTTATTTTAGTGATTTGCAGATCCTTGGGTTTAAGCAATAACACATTACATCTCTTTCATGCCCCAATTTGAAATAATGTTCTTCGAATTTGTCCCAACTCAACATAATACTTATTTAGGCAACACAAGTTTATGCAGTCTACCTTTTAACAAATGAATCTATTCAGTGCCAGATACTGTTCTGGACTATTGAAATACATCTATAAACAAAGTAGACAAGGCAATTTTCTAACAACTCTGTTAACAATGTTTTTCTTAATTTTCTGTTTTCTGCCATTCTTCTTCAAAAATAGGTATTACATTTAATCAATTATATGTAACAGTATGTTAACAATTGAATGACTTTTCTTAACTTCCTCTGAAACTTGAAGTTAATAAGGAACAACGTCTTCCTCAAAGTGTGTGAACAGACACGCAAGTGGGACTTGGAAGAGATGAGACTAAAAAGATTATGCATCAGTTGTTCTTTTCTCATGCAAATAAATAAATTTCAATATAGTAGGAAGGTTCTTATTTTGGAAAACTTCTTTAAAGAACTGGCCATCTGAAAATTTATAATAATGAGATTGTTTCTTACTTTAATTGAGTTCAATATTTCCCAGTTATAGAAACCCAAAGGCAAGGAATTAAATGCATGATATAGGATTGTACATTCCACTGGCACCTTATGAAGGCAAACACAAATCCTTCTAAGAGGACAATATTCATAAATTAGGACTTCAATATCTCATACAAGGAAATGGATCACGGCGAGTGAGCAGTAGCAACAATAAAACATAACCAATTCAGAGATCTGAGTAATTCATATTGCAATAATCAGATACAATATAAAACAACTATCTATGAAATGTTTGATGAATTATTGTTGATATTTTCCCAGACCATCTTTCCTACCCTTTCTCAGTCCCCACAGAAAGGCAAAGCATGAAAGATTATAAAAAAAATCATCAGGGATACAGAAAAAAAAAAAAAAGAAAAGAAAAGAACTTTCAGGAATGAAATATATAAAATTATTGTAACTTTAAAATTCAACACATATAGTAGAGAGTATGTTGGGCAAACATACCTAGAGAGAGAGGTAGCGACATGGCACTTACATAGGACAAGCAAAATACGTGATATACACATTTTTTAAGATGAAAGAGTAATTAAAAGACACTGGGTATAAAATGAGAATCCCGAGATATCTGGCTAGGACCATATATTTCCAGCAGAGACTTGCATTTCTTTCTGCCATGTCCCCATGGGAGCTATCAACTTGGGATAATGTTATTATCTTAATTTCTGAACTCTAGCATCTCCTGGACCTTGACAATAACATCAATACTATAAATCAAAATCCTAAAATGATGAGAGAGAAATTTAATCACTATAAATAATCTGTGAAGATCTCTTTCCCTTTCTGAGACCCAAGACTGATACAGATAAATTCCCCACTGAATGGAACACCTATTTTCTTCCACTGCTCCTTCTTCCAAGGCTCTATACATTTAGATTCTCAGATTGTTGCCGGCATTCCATTGTGTGAGCCTAAAGTCCTGTTTCCTGCCTCCTACACTAATATTAACGTTGAGGTTAGCACAAGTGACCTTTATATATACTTAGAGCAGGTGGCTTCTGTGACTGTTCGGAATGCTGGTTTCCTGCTATGTTATGTTTTAGGCTCTCTGGTCTCCCTTAGTCACTTAGAAGCTCAGTAAAGAAATTACAGGGAAGTTCTAGAGATTTTCAGAGTACAGCTTTAAGGATATCTGGTATGCTACAGTGTAAACATACAAATATTTAAACATGTGCTTTGATGATGATCTATGAAAAGCAAAATATAGCATATTCTGATGATGGGGATGATCATTTTTATCTGACACTATCTCAAAATTTCAATGTGCATCTTTGCAACACAAAATGTTCTTTTTAATGTTACTGGCCGATAAGACATAAATAATATTGACTTAACATATGCATGATTTATTCAAAGGAAGAGCAAATGACATGTTCTGCACAGTAAGTCAAATAAAGAAAGATGCTCGATGAATTGAGATTACATAACACATAGTAGGGTAAACATGCCGGATTCCAACATATTATGTGTCATAATAGTAAGAGCACATTTACACCAAGGTAATAAAAATTTATCGTCTTAATTTGATACTGTCATGTAAAACTTACTGAATTTGTAATTTTACTAACAATTTAATTGTATTTTTGTATATATATTTATACGATTTATAAGTAAGAACAATTTTTACAGGATTTTGTGCTGTACCATACCATGTTTCCCCGAAAATAAGACCTACCCTGAAAATTAGCCCCAGTTAAGATCGTCAGGAGATGGATGCATTTAGTACGTTATGACGATGTTCCAGAAGAAGATGACATGACTGTATTTGAATAAATGTAGATTGTTGTACATGAAAAAATAAGACATCCCTTGAAAATACTCCCTAATGTGTCTTTTGGGGAAAAATTTAATATAAGACCCAGTCGTATTTTGGGGGAAATATGGTAGTTTGATAATATTAAAAGTAATTTATAATAGTATCCTTAGCCATTGCTCACCCACTCACCCAGTAATTCAGTGTACCAAATTTATCTACTATCAGCAGGTTATTAATGAAATGTTGATAGAAACAATTTGGAATTCTGAACAACCTAATAACTTTAAAATACTTCAAAGAGAATCCTTTAAAAAATTAACTCACGACTAGGTTGGAAGAAAAGCTAAATATACTACATTGGAAAAGACCTGAATACTATATAGTAGAAGGTTGGAAGGCCCATCCCAGTAGCTGATAGGTTCCCTTGATGCAGTTTTGCTTAAATAGGCAGATCTGAGAAGCCTAAGAATGAATTATTTCTGCAAGTTGTGTACAAGACGAACATAACTGAAACACAACATTTAGAAACATAATAACAAAAATAGATGTAATTTGTTAGTGTTTCCTATTTTCAGGAATTATGAGTAAATCCTACAAATGCTTTAATTCTTTAAATCCTCACAAACCCCAGATGTAAAAACTGAGTCTTAGAGAAATAACATGACACACTCATTATCCCACTTCTAACCAAGGGCTAGCAGCCTAGATGTTTAACTCCAGAGTACATGCTATTAAATCTTGATGTTGTAATGCCTCCCAGACACAAATCTACCAAAAAGGACATGCATTTCTGAAGAGAAAGAACTGGGCCTTGAGCTCAGTTCTGCCACTTGTCAGAGAAAATTATTTCATCTTTCTATGATGTGGTTTCCTTACTTTTAAAAGAGAAAAAATAGCTATCCAAAAAGGACATTTTAAAGGTGATGGTTGTAACCATGCAGAGCATGGTATATGGCATACAAGTTCCTTCACTTTCTCTACTGGCCATGTCTTAAATCAACCTTATTTCCTCTATTCCTTGATGTTTTTTTCAAATGTCTGCACTCTTCTGTTTTTTTGCATTCTCACAAGTTTAACTTTTTGTATTTGCTAAACTTTCCTTTTTTTTTTTTCTACAAAATCTCTCTTGTTCTTCTTCACACTTTCAGTTCTCTAAACCATTATCTTCTCATATGCCTTAACTTCTATAGCTCCAGCGTTTCTTTTTCTCTGATTATTCTGTTTCCCCCTTGGATGTCAGCTCCTTCAAATAACTTTGCTATTCATTCACAGTGCATGAACACAATCATTCCACAGGGGAGACATCGAAATACTTTAGCTTAAAATGCCCAGGAAATATATTACAATATTTATTTTTCCCTTCTTGCTACTTATTATCCAAATCATTGCTATATTTACACTGTATTAAATAATATAAAAAATGTCAGAAAGTTTGAAGGATATAAGGAAGCTTGCTATGGTTGTACAAATAAAACCTCTATGAGCTAAATAGATCACAAAGATGGAGCATTATGTAAAGAGATCTTTTAAGCTCGAAAAAAATTCACTGCATAGACCTTATTGTAAAGAAGCCATGGGATGCTCCGCTTTATTACTTAATATCTGTTATTGTTAATTCTGTTGTTTTATTAAAAAAATAATAAATCAAACTTTCCTTAGAGTACATTATGCAGTCATGTTAATCCTATGGTGATACCTAAAAAAACCTATGATAAATATATAAAGATACATATTTGAGTTATTTAAAAATGTTTTGAAAATGTATATTACAAGTGTGAATATTCTTTAACATACTAATTTTATGTGTGTCAATTAAAAATTGCTGCTTTTTAAATAATGATTTCTTTGTTGTCTGGGATTATTTACTCTGAAACAATAAGACTTTCGGAATAATCTCAATTAAGTAAAGCAGATTTCAGAAACAGTTTTATAAATATTTAAGAAGCAAAACCCTTCATTCTAAACCATGGAAAGTGACTCTGCACTAATATTGTCTGACAGTGACCTAATTAGAGTCATTTGCATACTAATGAGACTGAAGGAAATAAGCAATACCATGCTTGTAATAGATAATTAATTTGTATTTCAAAATAAGCTATGGCCATTTAACACACCTCAAATGACACATTGAATTAAGAGTTGTTCAAGTTACTTCTTAACAATAAATTTCTGTTACAGCTTTTCAATTTTGCTTAAACTTCAAACTGATGAACATATCCTATGAATCCATTTATATTCATAAGGCGACTCCTCATTAAGTACATAATTTTCAAATTCATCTTCAAAATAATATCTCTTTGCCAAAATATTCAGAATGATTTATGCATTATTAATTAAAATATTTTCTTATGTAGCAACATGCATCTGAATAGTACAATATATTTTTCAAATAATCTTACATCATCCCCAGGATCAGAATTCCCACATTTTAGCTGTTGAAATGGGAGCACTCAGAGGTAAAGTACTTTGAGCACAGAAAGTGAACTAAAATGTGCCAGGCTGCTGGGGCAGCTGTCTGCACTCTTCATTTTGCCTCCAACATGAAATAAAACTTATGGAACTTTAAATAAACTGACCAGGATAACGAATAAACTTGTTCAAACATTCAATATACTCTCTCTTATTGATCACTGAAAGTGCAAAATATCTAGAATCATTCACCAATCACTGCAACTGGAGATGGATAAGTGAGTTGGAGTGATTTATAGAATGTCTTCCTCCTCTGACCCAATAATCTCTCTTTTATGTAAGTTTCAAATTGTAACTGTGGTTTATTTTCATAAAGATAAGTCAATCTACAGTGTAACTGTTCTGTTATCAATTACTCTATGCCTGGCAGTCCTGAAAAATAAAAATAAAAAAAAAAAACAAAAAAACACTGATGACATAATTGTGGGTGAATTATGAAAATAATACAAGCCTTTATCCAAGAGAAAGTTCAAATTTTCACATGAAAAAAATTTCTCAATTGACCCCAGAGGGCACATCCAACACAGACACTCACTGGTGTTATTTATGTAGCCTCTGACAAGAAGATTAAGAGTAACCATAGTTGGGATTTCAGGTAAGTAGAGAAGAACTAACTGGTCAGCATACATGGGGAGAAGGGAAAAAGAAAGTGGACCACATGTTGTAAACACTAGGTTTGTTGTCTGTCACAAAATCCTGAAAATTTAGAACAACTTTAAAGGCTCCAAATCCTTTCTTCTTTATAATATAAAAATCATTTCATTGGAATTGGAGATTGAAAGTTGTTTATATGCTATTGTGCTAAAAAAAACCAGTACAGTCATAGACCCTAGAGCTAGAAGAAACCACAGGAGACTTTATACAGTGTTGTCTTCTTATTTTTATCTGAAAAGATTTAGATATTTTATCTTTTTCATTTTATGTGGGGGAGTCACTAAAGCCTAAAACGAGTTAGGTGTCCTTCCTAAGGTCACAGATACTAAGCAGTGGACTGCAAAGTAATCTAAGCTTGAACACAATAGGATGTTAAATACCTGGGTTTTCTTTTTCTCTTATATTCATCTAACAACTGCCAGAGTGAGTCACTTCTATTATTTACCTTTATTTGAGGAATCATACTTTTTTAGGTTTATATCTATGGGTCATAGTCTTGCAAGGAAGCCCTTCTGGAGTCCATACTTTTGCCGACCACAATTTTGAAATTCAAAAATGACATTTCCTCTGGTCAGGTATATTCTACCTTTTCATTGCAAAATCCTATTTGAATGCCTGTGTATGAAGGCTGTTGATCACACAAGTTTTATAGGTAAGACTGAATTTAAAACAAACAAACCAAACAAAACCATTTTACCAATTTGCCGAAGACCTGTTTACTAATATTTCAACCCCTACAAATATAGTCATCATGCTAAAATAGCCCATCTATTTCCGAATCTAAAAATAATCTTACTGAGTTTGATTTTCTGGCACAGGTAGAGGTGAACCTGTACTACTCTGATGTGACTAATCACTTCCCCAAACTGACATCAGCATTTTCAATACTCCCAAGTTCAAGTTTTAGAATCCTGAGTCATTTCATGCCTTGTCCAAAATTTATACACCTGTTTCATTTGGCATGCACACACACACACACACACACACACACACACACAGAGCTAGCATTGCTAAGCATTTATTACTTCAAAGTGTAGAACTGCCAAGCTATAAGTGAAAAACAATGCTGTGTATTCTATCATCTGAAGAAATATTGTCTTACTCATTAAGGCTTCTTTTAGATGCTGCAGATTCTGAGTTTCTGACTTTGGGCTCTAAAAGGCACCTTGGTGCACGTGATAGCAAACAGCAATGTGGACATTTCCTTTAAAAAAACAGTCATATTTTCTGTGCACTTCAGATGAAAACAGCCTCCAGCACTGTTCCGTATTTTATGGTCTCATGGACAAGCACACAAAATTTCATTTAAAAACAACAGAACCCATTGAGTGTTCATTTAATTGTACAAAATGTCAAAAGTTTTCCTGAGTTACCCCCTTCAGTCCAAATTAAATCCACATAGTGGATGTACATCTGCATTTTGCTATGGCAGTCACAAAGCTGAGCGGCTGTTGTGTATACTGTAGCAAGTACTGGTGGCTGGGCCTGCCTCTGCCCGCTTGGAAACTTTTTGTAATTTGGGATATTAAACTCATATGACTCTAGAAGGAAAAGAAAAGGAGATTCAAAGATGGAAGTTATTTTTTATTTCTTGTGTGTGTTATTCATAAAGGCAGGATAGAACTTATAAGGGATAGCCTCAAATTTCCAACCAGGAGAAAAACCTTGATGCCAAGTACCACCTTCTCTTTCAAGGCTCCTCTTGAAGCTCACAACTACTTCAGCAAGCTCTGCTTCCCACTACCATCATAGTTTGTGCATGTTTTGGTTATTTGCTTGCTTAGTGCCACTGTAATTATATTTCCATTCTTATTTATTAAACCTGGACTCTTAGTTGCCATAATGGCATTTTTAAAAAAATTTATTTATTCATGACTTTACTTAAAGAAATTGGCCCATCAGATTCTCAGCAAGTCTTCTATAACTGCCTACAACTCACTCCTTGCTTGAGTTTTTATGGTTTCAACAGAAACAAAAAAAATAGATATCATAAGAAGCAAGAGGTCAAGGGCCAAATGGTCGGTTGGGATTGTTTTGTTTTGTTTTATTTTGTTTTTCTCTTCCCATGCATTCCTTGCCGACCAGTTTATAAAAGGGTTACCAAGTCCAGCATTTCCCTGGACATAATGCAGTTAGCCATGATTTTACTTCATCTATAATATTCAGGCAATATGTTGTAAAAACCTCTTCCTCAAGTCACCCAAGGTAGAAAGAGTTTTGAGCAGCCCTCAGACAATAACCAGCACCAATACATCTTCTAGGGTTGTCTGGGTCTTTTAATCTCCCCAGTCCTGTCATCATCCGATCATTTGGGCTGACAGATCTAGGGAAGCCCAAGTGAGGTCATAGTCAGACCAGGACACTTCTCAAGATAAATAAAAAACAAGCAGCTAAGGTGTTAGTCCCATGGTAGAAATGCAGTCAAACTCTCTCCTGGAATTATTCCCTTTACCTTTGGGGTTCATGGGTTTCAGTTAAGTAAATAAATTTAGAGATCATCCATATAGGTAAATAAATGTGTCTCTAAAACACATATCCTGCAATGGATTATTGGCTATAGGTGATTCTCAAATCTCTAGCCAATTCTGATCAACAAAACCTCAAAGATGATTAGTTTCAATGCTATGAAGACAGAAGGAAAAAAGATCATAAAAGAAAGACTTACACAAGCACACAGTGGACAGCTTAATGTGCTAGTGTCAGGACACCTCACATAGGAATAGTCAGGAAATGAATCAAAAGGGAGGTGTTTTCTCTTGCAGCTTACTCATGGGGGACTAGCCTTGCTAGACAGTTCTTGGAACAATGTCCACACCCAAAGTCAGGAACAACACCACACTTTTCTAAAACTTCGGGACGTTGTTGGTGTCTGCCTCTTGGACATGGATATGTCTTAATAAACTTTGGTTTTGTATTGTTTACCTTAACAGGAAAGTTTTCATCTAATTTTGTCAGAATGAATATAGAGAAATAAAAGGATGGAGTATATGTAGACCCAAAGGGGTGAAACTGCAGAAAGGTAAGTGTGAAAAGTTACCAAACAGTGAAAATAAACGTATTTAGAGGCAAGATATTTAAGTAGGTCTCATGCTGTTTCCAAATAGATACTGGGACCACGTATAAAAAAATTGTCACAAATCAGAAAGGCAGCTTATCATAAAAAATCAAAAGACATGGGTTATTTGGGCAATAAGTCTGTAATCATGGGAATGAATAAGTACAGTGCATTCACTTCCAAGGGTTTCCTTTTCTCTGCTTCCTAGCCTCAATTATGACTTAAAGATTGAAAAACTGAAATTAATAACCTAAGTGCAGATTCTGGAGTTAGATAACTTATTCTAACTTTAGATCCACTAATTACTAGTCATATGACATTAGCAAGTTTCTTAATCTCACTAAGCCTCTGTTTCCTTATGAGAAAAATGGGTATTATATTATTAGTAACCTCATGAGACTTTTGTGATAAATAAACCCAAATGTAGATAAGTTGCTATGCATAATGCCAGACCGATAAATGCTCTAAACAAGCATATTCATTTTTCTGAACAGAAGCCATAGATGTAATAGGTCTAGACATGACCTTGTGAAGGTCAGCTGTTTTTACATTCATCTGTCTTCATAAGACTCATCTCTCCATCATTTGGCTATCTTTGGTATAATCTCTCTCTCTCTCTCTCTCTCTCTCTCTCTCTCTCTCTCTCTCTCTCTCTCGCTTTCGCTCTCTCTCCCTCTCTCTCAGTCACACACTCACACACACAGTTACTACTCAGTGAGGTTAATGGTAATCACAGTCACACACACATACATATAGTTAATACACAATAAGGACAATAATTTGGATCAATGTTTTTATCATTTGTGGTCAGTTTGATATAGACATTATAAAGAAAAACCTCTTACAATGACCATTTTTACATTTTTAACTTATCTTTTTCAGATGTGCTCTCTATGGGTGCTGTTCTAAGAAGTTACTTTATCACAATTAATGAATGATATTAGCTTATGATTTAAATAAACAATGGTTTTCACTTTCTGATATTATTTTCTTTATTGTCAAAGTGTTTGGAATTCATGAATGCTCTTCAAACCTGCTGTAGCTTTCTTAAATTTTTGTGTCTTACAATTTATGTAAAAAAACAAAAAAGAGGAAATGAGTAGTATACAGTAAAATATCATACAAACATGTACTGAGTTATCAATAGGATTTTGCATTGATTGTCACAAATACAGATATATTAGTAAACTAATATTAATAAACAAATACAAATAACATTAATACACTACTATGCTAATATTAAAATGTTATATTTACCCAAGTAGCCCTATGAGTTCAACTCTCTTGCTGTTCACATCCTACATTCTCCTCCTTTTCACTACATGAGGAGCCTGTGACTTGCTTTTAGCCAATAAAATATGGCAAAGGTGAAAAATAAATGATAATTAAGTAGTTAAGTTAAGGTTAATTTTTCCATTGCATTTTTGCAACTAGCTGTGCTTAGCTTTGTGGGGACTTTGAGTTTCAGTGGGAGTGGGCACATGAGTTGGTTCAGAGCTCTTTGAAGGAGTATCTATTCTTTTTTAACTAGGAGTCCGGAGAAAACAATAACGAAGCACTTGAATGTGGAAGGGGCACATGCAGCTACAAGGGGTGTGGTAGAAAGAAAGAGTTTCATGTTTTACCTGATGGAGTACAGAGAGCTTGTTTAGTGAATGTTGGTCAGGAAAAATGGAATAAAGGAGTGCCATCAGCTCAGTCTTATGTCACTGGGAGTGGCCTGCCTTCCTCAGAATCCATCCCTCCAGATCTGGTCTGACAAAGTGACTCTCTGCTTCAGACAGCTCACACCTTTTGTCGCATACTAAGCAACTTGTATTGATGAAACAAATGTAAACTAACGACATAAATCTCAGACCATGATGTTATTGAATAAGTAATGTAAACAGCAAACATAATTCAAGAATCAATTGTGCCCTCGGAAATGACTCAAGGGTAAATGGTTTCTAGCTGGTATTCTGAATACAGCTGTTCTCAAAATTCTAATTTTATTGTTGTTGCTAAAAAAAAAATGCATTGTTTTCTCCTTGAAATGTTCACTACTCTGTATCAAGTGTAAGAAAGCAAAATGGATACAGCACATTTCTTACTCAGAGAGTGAGATCTAAGTACTCTAAAAAAGCACATAATGAAGAAAACGATATTGACTTGGGTGTTCTAAAATAATGTAAAGAGCTGGTTGAAGTAACCCACTTTAGGGATTTGTGAAACTCAAAGGAAAAAATGAATATTTTGGTTTGTTTGATTTTGACAGTTTTTAAAGACTAGATATAAAGCAATAATAATAATAATAATAATAATAATTCAGAGATGATCATAAATTGTGAGATTCTATATAACATATATATAAATATCACTGAGGACTGTGTGAGCTTTTTTAGAAGATTCTTTACTTATGATAATAACACTTAACATTTTTCTAATGACAAAAATAATATGTAACTGTATACTATTCAGTGAACACCTACCAATCAATAAGGAGAATACTGACTACTGGCTTTTATTCATGACTATCTAGTATACATTTTGAAAAATAATGCATGAAACATAAATTATACTCAAAAATAAAATTTAATTTTATTTGTGGAAAATAAAATAGTACAAGTAACAATTAGGAAGTATAACCAATTATGCCAGTTCAGAAACAAAAGCTTGCTTTTTGAGATTGGTAGAAAAATAGAGAAGAGTTGAAAACAGGTGGAAATTACCATAGGCACTTACAAGACAGATAAAATGCAGGTTTTCAGGTAAACAAAGGGAGTTCAACCCAGAATAATGGAGGTATATTTCGGAGGGATATTAGAAAATTTGGGAAAGTAAAATGATAGACTGGACAGTGTTATAATGTAGGTGGGAGAAACTTTTAACTGATTAGTAAAAAATAATGAAGTTTGAGTTTATTTCATGGAAATAGTGCTCTAACAAAGCTACTAGTTCTAAATAAAGGAGTGTCATTACTGGGAGTGTCCCCATTTCCTCAGAAGCCAACCCTCTAGATCTGGTCTGGCAAAGTGACGCTCTGCTTCAGACAACTCACACCCTTTGTTGCATACTTCGAAAATTATATTGATGAAACAAATGTAAACTAATGACATAAATCTCAGTCTGTGATGCTATTGAAGGCCCTAGTTCACTGATTTTCAAAAATATCAATAAATTGAACCAATTATTTAAATAAATGTTATGCGGAAAAATTAATGGAACTTTTGTTAAAGTGGAGTAGAGTTCCTTCAAACTTCTCAGCTACTCCGACTAGTAATGTTCTCCAGACCACAGTTTGAAAATTACTGCAGCCCATCCAAAATAGCAGACTATGTGAAAGCAAGCCGATATCTGTTGAATTAGTAGGGAGAACTACAGTCCTACTATTAAAGTCCTAATGGAGTTGCTTTTATATATTTATTATGATTTCAACTTGCCTACATAGCAGCTAAATAAATAAGTTATTTGTATTGTGGACACATCATAATTTGACAAGACCATACTGACAATGCAATTTTGAGGAGCAAGTGCTTTAAAATATAATCAAAATAAATTTTCAGTTTTGGTTAATTATTACCACGTAATGGATTCCATAGATATCTTTATTTCCTAGTTGAGATGTTGAATGTCCACGGGTGATCTGAGAATGTCCACTTCCCCATCAATGATCTCAGGGTCATGGCTGATCCCATCCTAGGGGAACAATTCATCCCTTGTCATAAAGCTGAGGGAATGGATGAAGTAGAGGGACAAAGGACTCTATGTTGTGATATTTTGGTGCAGGAGTTTTGGCCCAGATCTGTCAAAAGGTCTACCTGAAAAGTCGGCAGTCTATGGCTTACTCATCTTTGTATACAACCAAGTTAAGAATGTTTTTTGCATACTTATATAGTTGAAAATTTAGATAAGAGCATTTCTTGTCACTTGAAAATAATAAAAAATTTAAATCTCAGTGTCCTTAAATTATGTTTTATGGGTACACAGCCACCCCCATTTGTTTACACTTTGTCTGTGTCTGCTTTCACTCTGTGACACTGTTGACTAATTTGATGGAGAGCTTATGGCTCTTAAAGTCAAAAATATTTACTATCCGCCACTTTCCAGAAAAAGTTTATCCAGTCCTGAGAAATGATATCAAATTAGCATCCTTGAAATGCCTTGCTTCAGGAATATCTTCATACTCTAGTTTCTAAGGAATCTCTCTGTATGAAATCTTTCTTTTTCATAATGACCTAAGAGAAAAAGCACAGTAGCACAAGTTGTACATGTTTTCCACATATTTTCCCATTCTGACTTCAAATTTTGCTATAAACTGTATAGTTGTTGGTTTTTTTTTTTTACAAAATTGAAAAACATCAAATGTCACCTGTATGTTTCATGTTTTTATAGTAAAACAGCTGTTTAAGATTACCTGTGATTTCATATTTTCCTGAAGAGTGGCTAAGATGCATCTTTTCATATACTACGGCCATAATATCTAATTACTACTTTAATCTTCTTGAATAATAGGAAATATTGAAACACTAACTACATGTTGCTCAATTTCTGAATTTTAAATTTTTTAAACTGGTAAATTTTAAACATTTATGAAAGAAACACTATGTAAACATTAACATAAATGCAATATAGGTATTGTAAACTATATTATGGAAATATGGTAATCTTAGTGCCAATTAACTATACTAAAATAAAGATTACAGATTGTATGCACCCACTCTCAAAACAAGAAAATCATGAAACGAAACTTCGTCCACACTTATGTTGCTTGTTTACACTCTACTCCTACCTCCACACAAAATTTAGCTCAATTAAAATAAGATAATTACCTAATTATTTTACTAGAAGATGTGAACATACTATAATTACTTAAGATTAAAATAAAAACATATACATTTTATTTAATTTTGTGAAAACTTATAAATCAACATATTTTTTTTATGTTTAATGATACTACCCTTATTACACATAAGAGGGTAAGTAAAAATACTAAAATGTATATTCCAAATATAATCCAGTTACAATATATACAACAATTTTAAGGCTAAAATAATATTTCAAACTATTAAATGTTGGCATTAACATTGCCTTTCAACAGAAAGATTCTACAGAAACATTTATGATTCTTGTAAAAACATTAGGCTATAGTTAGTTTAAAATATTACATATTTGTGTACTAAAACACTAATTTTGAAATTTAATTCCTCACTTATATTCCCTTATTTTAACTTTCTTGTGATGTTGAAATAAATGAAATCAGTAATTACTTAGAAAAAAATCAACCCTTGATAGAAATACAATAATTTCAAAAGGTTTAAATTCAAATTCTGTTCATTGTAAAGATGATTTTGTTTGATAATAGAAAGAGCATTTTTTTCAAGTGTGAATGTAAATTTTGGTTTGTATTTAATAGCTATATAATGCAAATGAAAGTTGGATGGGTTGAATATTTCTATCCACTGAATATTTGGTCCTTATGTTATTCATATAGGTGAGGAATGATAAATGGAATTGATGATAAGTCTCATTTTCTCCTGATTTTCTTTTAATTACAATTATTCATTTCAACCTGGCATGATTTTCCTTTTCTCAGGAGCAAATGTCTAAGCAATATATTTTTTATTCTCTCATATGATTAACTACATTGTTTTCAGTCCTATGTAATTTGTAGTAATGAATTCTCAGTAAAGGCTAATTTACTTTCCTGAATAAAGAAATGGGCATCTGAAGTATTCCATTAAATCAATGACCTCAAAAATAGAATTTATGTTAATAACATAATAATGCCTCCCCACTTAAGGGTAATGGCAAAGGAAATATAATTTTCATCGGCATTGACTTTATTTAATTGTTTCACAAGAAAGCTCAAAGGAAGGATAATTTTACTTTAAATTCCTAAGAAAAGAACATTCTCTTTTCTGGCTAGATGTTGAAAAAAGTCTGTTTTAATCTTTTTATTTAGTTCTAATAATGCATAGTTTTTCTTTTTCCAAAATTTTTCAAATTTTTATTAAATTGTTGGGGTGAAACTGGTTAGTAAAATAATATAGGTTTCAAGTGTACATTTCTATAATACATCATCAATGTATTCCATTACATGATCACCACCCAAAGTTAGTTCTCCTTCGTTCACTGTATATTTGACCCCGTTTACCCTTTTCTACCATCCTCCCTCCCCACTTACCCTCTGGTAACCACTAAACTATTGTCTATATCTATGAGTTTTTTATTTATTTGTTTATCTGGTTTGTTTGTTGCTTTCAGCTTTATATGCCACATATGTGTAAAATCATATGGTTCTCAACATTTTCTGTCTGACATTTTTCACTTAGCATGATAATCTAAAGATCCATCCACGTTGTCACAAATGTATTTCATCTTTTCTTATGGCCAAGTAATATCCCATTTATATATGTACCACATCCTTTTCATCCAATCATCAGATACTTTGTTTTTTTCAATGTCTTGGCCACTGTGAATAATGCTGCAATTAACATAGTTATACATAATTCTTTATAGATAAATGTTTTCAGATTTTGGGGGTAGATATCCAGAAGAGAGACTGCTGGGTCATATCGTAATTTCATTCTCAATTTTTTCAGGAATCTCCCTGTTTCCCATAGTGGCTGTACAATTTACATATATGCATATATATATAAATATATATATATATATATATATATATACATATAATGCATATATTAGATGTACTGTATGTATATATAATATATATAAATATATGTGTGTGTGTGTGTGTGTATATATATATACATATATATATATATATATATATATATATATATATATATATATATGTATAACTTTTTTTTACATAAGCTTAATGGTAACCACTCAAAAAAAACACAAAACAAAAATCCAGAACTGAGACACATAACATAAAATGAAAACAGGAAGCACATGTAAAAAAATTCATAGAATACCACCATACTAAAATAACAGACAGAAACACAAAGGCAAAGAAAAATGGAGATACTGACTTACCAGAAAACAACAGGGAAAACTTTCTTTTAATTAGAAAGTGTTCAACACATCTTAATTTGTTTGAATTAGAAGAAGCAAAATTCTATTTAGCTATTCTTTTACCTCATTGATGCACCACTTCATTGGCCTTTTCTTTCAGGAAGGAAATAATAGAATGCAGGATAATTCTCAGCAGAGTTCTCTCTAAATTACATTTACTGGAAGAGTTTACCAAGTATGTATACAAGATATAAGTTTACAATATTCTTAGACAGTCATTCTGGGATGAAGTTTTCCCTGCCAATTTATTCATTCATTTAAAAGTTGTTCCTTTGTCTATATATGTGATTTATTTGCTACCAAAGAAAAGTAGCACATTGCATCTCCACAGCAGTCCAGGCCATTGTTATAAAAAAATCCCTCTGCAAACTGATTAGAATGTGGCTTATCTACTCTTTAAATCAAGAGATGGAAGATTTCAATAGTATACTATATTTTGGAAGTTTAGATGTCAAATGCCATACATGTATCAGAGGCAATGGAATTTTTGGATCTGTCATAAAGACCTAATTCACTGTAGCTACTAGTGGAAATGCCATAACAAATCAAAAACATTGTTTATTGCAATAGTATAATTATATTGAAAAGGGCTTGACTCTAACCTGGCAATGTCACAATAGAAATGAGAAGTGAGCAAAAGGCAATAATAGTATATTTAACAATGCCTTTAATAAATGAAAGCTGGAAATCAATGTGGGACATTAAAATATTATGGTCCTTGATTATCTATATTTATATAGGGAGCAAGAATCATAATCAACATACAATTGTAACTTAACATGTTTTTTTGACAACCATTTTTAGTCTTACCTTAAAATCTCCTGAACATTATCACTAGAGTCTCTGGGAAGTGGATAGAGTAAATTTAAAAATGACAACTTTCAATGTATATACAGAGTTTTTATAAAATCAAAATATTGGTAGTTGAATAGGCCAAAATCTTATTTATTTACATCAATAAAATATGTACCTAAAGACAAACGGTCTCAATTGAGTAATGCATTACATTTTCCACTGTTTTTAGAAGGAATGAGTAATGACAGTGAAAAGGTTTAGGTTCATTAAAGAAAAACAAATGTAATGTACTGGAGTCCTTTATTTAGAAGGAGCCTATGATGTGAGCTGACAGTTGTTTTGTTTAGACAAGTGTCATAGTTTTATTTCATTGACCACATTTTCTAAAGGCAAATAGGGCAATCATTCTATCAGCATCAAACTTGAACATCCAGTATCAATAGGAAAACAATGACTTCAAATTAAAGAAACAAATTATTCAAAATCAAATAATTACATTTTCTTTCAATAATGGCAACATTTTACGTAATTTGACCCATATGGGGCTAGATCATCAATAGCTTGTGGAGGTGAAATGTAATTCCAGATCCTTGCTCCAGAATTTTTAGGAAAATAAAGCATTTTAAAATAAACAAGAGATGCGTTGTTAATTAACTAATGAAAGCTAGATTTGCTATTTTGAAGTTTAACTATAATACACATAACACTCTATTGAATATTCCTTGATTTTGTATAAATGTGTGTCATTTCCTCAGAAAGAATAGAAATTAAAATTGTTATTTTCTGTCTCTAGTAAAGGTAATACCAATTTTCCTTATTAACATTTATTAAGCAACAAAAATAAATAGACTAGAAATGGCAAAGGAAGACTTACATTCAGGATAAAACTGTCTTAAAAGTTCTAAGGAAAATTAATTATTCTTTTATTGAACTGTTCTAATTTCTTTGCAAGTAGGATTCATGTACTAGAAAACACAGTTTTCATGAAAAATGCGCCAATAATATAAATTTTAGAAAATGTGGTGATTAAATATAAATATTCATTTACGAATTAGTTTATGCTATAAATTCACATTATAGTTTAATTAGTGATTTCTGAGATTTTGCTTTCTAAAGTAAATCATCGTTTATACTAGGGATGCTTTGTGGTTTCAACCACATTCAGAATATTATAAGCTACCATCTTTTCTACAGAGCTTATATTTATTTAAAAAGTTTTAAATAAATGATATCCTTCTTATTGTGTATCATAAGGCATAAAACTGACCCACAGAACTGAGGTAACTGCCTAGATTACTTCAATTAAAAGAGAATTTAACTGAATTATCTAAAGTATAGAACCACAAGTTTCATTTAGTTATATTATTCAACACTCTTTTTCATTATTTAATTTTTATACATAATAAAATTTTCTGCAATCAAAGGTCAAAAAAGCTATAATCTCTAACTAACCCTACCACAAAACATAACCAATAGGTAAAGAACAAGAAATTTTTGAAGATTTTAAAAGGAAATCTTAAAAGAAAGCGAGATGACACAATTCAAGGGTCCTCTGGCTATTTTCAAAAATAATTTTGTTTACTCTGTTGTGAAATATATAACATGGAGTATTGAATAATGACTAAACCTACAGTTAATTTAAAATCTGCTACACAAACCCATGACAGATGGTTTGATGTAAATTAAAGCCATCACTCTGCCATTTAGAGTTTGTAGAAAATGCATACATTTGAAGGTACATTACTTCCATACTATTTATTTCAAAACCATTATACATTAAGAAAAATCAACTGACTTTATACTATACATACATATTTTCTACTAGATAATGTAAAGTTCAGTATGGGGGGGGGAAGCCTTACTATATAAGAATATTGTACATGTTATAGCCCTTCTCAATGCATGGTGAGTATAGTGTTGAATATGTGGGAGCATTTTATGAAAGCAATTCAAAAGAATTAGCAGTAAAAAAGGTGATGTATATGTACTCGACCATTCCAGTAAGTAATGAAAAAACAAAACACAAATCATTTATGTCATTGACCCTCAGCTACTTATTTGAAAACCTGGTATAAGAAAGCAGTGATTTCTAAGTTTCCTTAATATTACACAAGTTTGTGATCTATGTTATTTAATTATCTGTGATTATCTATTTTGGGGCTCAGGTATAAAGTTTGAACTGTCTGGAGGATCCAGCTGACAGTGTTGAAAGGAAATAAGTTGCAGGCTTGAGGCCATCGCTGGGTGGTACCCAGGATAAAAATGCATTATACTGAAGAAACCAGAAATCTGCCTTTCTCTAAAACAGACATGTGGTTACATATTGAAAATCGAGTGATAATGGGGGGGAGGGAGAAATAATAACAAAACGAGTTATATATGCAAGGACAATAGCTCTTTACAGAGGGCATATTTATAATGAACTACAGAACTCTTCAAATTCCAGGGGGACGTGGGCTGGTAATATGTTCACATAAATTTGTTTTTTTTGTAAAATTTGCAAAATTAAAAGATTTTAACTATGATTTGTAAAAATCACTGTCTCTTTTTGTTCTGTTTTTTCCTTCCACTACACCACCCCCTATTTTAGTTGACCATTAAGAAGTTACTCTGAATTTTAGGATTCAATTGAGGGATGTTGGTTTGGAAATTCTTTTCATTTGAATTTGGTATTTCTGGTTTATTTTATGCTTTTCATTATTTCGATGGAAAGTTCTTGTGGGCCAACCCATGGTAAAGGAAAGGCTTTTCCAGAAAATATCTACTGTCCTCTGTGCTGACCTGTCCAGTCTCGATATTCTAATACAGGACCATACTAACATCATGTCATAAATAGGTGCCAGAGCTTTCCCATCAAAGCCCTCACATCAGGCCTGACGTGAGAGTGTAGCAGCCATCAAAGCCACGAAATAGGTGAGAACTATTCTTCCAGTCTCTAGAAATGTCAAATTGTGAGCTGAAGATTCAATTTTCATTGACACTTAATCAAAACAGGAATTTGATTCCTCCTTCCAGGAATACACAAAAATGTTTGTTTGCACGTGGGTGTATAAATATATGTATGTATTATATACAATTATGAAAGGACAATATACTTCATTTATTATATTTTTTTATGGGAATTGCTCAGGCTGGAAATTATGAGAATACCTTTGCAGGGAAAACTACCTCCCTAGTGACACCTACACACTCTAATGATAAAATCTGAATTTGGTTCACATTCAGTAATCTCTGTCACACCATGTTTTCTCTTTGAGAGCCAATGTTAATTGATGAATAAATGAGATCTTTTCATACATATCCTACATATTTAAGAAAAATTCTCACAAATGTGCCTTTGATTTCAATATTTCACTATATTTTATTGTTGCTATGTCAGTTTTGCAATATGTTATTGTTTATAAATTTATATTTTGATGAACGATAGAACTTTATATTCTGCTTTTTCAAATAAACCAGTCATTCTTTTTCAAAATCTTCCTTTAAGAAAATATACTTCACTTTTCTCCTTGAGCTCCTATTTTTTTTTTTGATTTATTAGTTTCAGGTGTACAAGACAAGGTAATACTTAGACATTCATCATTTATATCCCTCACGCTGTGAACCCTCCTCCCCCCATCGACTATCCCTCCGACCTCACACGGAGCCATCACATTATATATATAATATGATAGTTGGCATTCATTAATGTTTAGCTTCTGGTGTACAGTGCCATGATCAGGCATCCAGAGTATCCCTGAGGTGGTCTCCCAAATGGGACACGTGTCCATCGGATACCCTACAAAATCTTTACAGCATTCTCAATTATGTTCCCCAAATTAATTTTCAAAAAACCATGAGGCCATCTTGTGGTTACCAGCTGCTTCCTAATCACTTCACCTTTCCCCTCATCCCCACCTACCCCCCCGCCCATCTAATAACTCTCAGTTTTTTCTTTGTGTCCCCAAAACTGTTTCTGATTAGTTCATTCACATAGTCTTTTCTTTAGATTCCGCATATAAGTGAGATCATATGGTACTTGTCTTTTTCTTGCTGACTTATTTCACTTAACATAATGTTCTCTAGATCCATCCATGTTGTTGCAAATGATAAGATTTCTTTCTTCTTTATGGCTGAGTAATACTCCATTGTATAAATGTACCACAGCTTCTTAAACCAGTCATCTACCATGGGCTTTTCGGTTGTTTCCATATCTTGGCTATTGTGTAAAGTGCTGCAATAAACATAGGAGTGCATACTGATTTTTAAATTGGAGTTTTGGATTTCTCCAGGTAGATGCCTACGAGTGGAATTACTGGATCATAGGGTAGTTCCATTTTCAGATTCCTGAGATACCTCCATACTGTTTTCTATAGTGGCTGCACTAATCTGCAATCCCACCAACAGTGCACTAGCGTTCCCTTTTCTCCACATCCGCGCCAGCATTTGTTGTTTGTTGATTTATTGATGATAGCCATTTTGACTGGAGTGAGGTGGTATCTCATTGTGGTTTTTATTTACATTTCTCTGATGGTTAGTAAGGTTGAGCATTTCTTCATATGTCTTCTTGCCTTCTGTATGTCCTTTTTAGAAAAATGTCTCCTCAAGTCCTCTGCCCATTTTTTAATTGGGTTGTTTGTTTTTTTGGAGTTGAGTTGAGTAAGTTTTTTATAGATTTGTGATATTAATCCCTTATCAGACATATCATTGGCAAATATCTTTTCCCATTCAGTAGGATCCCTTTTTGTTTTATTGATGGTTTCCTTTGCTGTGAAAAAACTTTTTAGTTTGATGTAATCCCACATGTTTATTTTTTCTCTTACTTCCCTTGCGCGAGGGGATATATCAGTGAAAATCTTACTCCGGGTAATGTCCATGAAGTTTCTTCCTATATTTTCTTCTAGATATTTTATGGTTTCAGATCTTACATTTAAGTCTTTAAGCCATTTTGAATTAATTTTTGTACATGGTGTTAGGAGGTGGTCCAGCTTCATTTTCTTGCATGTGTCTGTCCAGGTTTCCCGCACCATTTACTGAATAGACTGTCTTTACCCCATCGTACATTCTTGCTTCCATTGTCGTAGGTTAGATGGGCATATAGGCATGGATTTACTTCTGGACTCTCTATTCTGTTCCATTGATCTATGTGTCTATTTTTATGCCAGTACCATGCTGTTTTGATTACTGTAGCCTTGTAGTATAGTTTGAAATCAGGTATCGTTATACCTCCCACTTTGTTCTTATTTCTCAAGATTGCTGAGGCTATCCGGGGTCTTTTATGGTCCCATATAAATTTTAGGGTTATATGTTCTATTTCTGTGAAAAACGTCTTTGGTAGTTTGATAAGAATTGCGTTGAATATGTATATTGCCTTAGGCAGTATGGACATTTTAACTATATTAATTCTTCTTATCCATGAACATGGAATGTGTTTCCATCTATTTATGTCTTCTTTCATTTCTTTCTTCAGTGTCGTATAATTTTCTGAGTACAGATCTTTTACATCTTTGGTTAGATTTATTCCCAGATATTTTATAGTCTTTGGAGCAATTGTAAATGGGATTGTTTTTTTTTTTTTTTTTTTAATTTCTCCTTCTGATATTTTATCATTGGTATATACAAATGCAACTGATTTCTGAATATTAATTTTATATCCTGCTACTTTACTAAATTCATCTATCAGTTCTAATAGTTTCCTGGTGGAGTCTTTAGGGTTCTCTATATATAGTATCATATAATCTGCATATAATAATAATTTTACGTCCTCCTTACCAATTTGGATGCCTTTTATTTCTTTCTCTTGTCTGATTGCTGTGGCTAGAACTTCCAGCACTATGTTGAATAGAAGTGGAGAAAGTGGGCAACCTTGTCTTGTTCCTGATCTTAGGGTGGATGGTTTTAGCTTTTCCCCATTGAGTATGATGTTAGCTGTGGGTTTGTCATATATGGCCTTTATTATGTTAAGATATGATCCCTCTATTCCCACTTTCTTAAGGGTTTTTATCATAAAAGGTTGCTGTATTTTATCAAATGCTTTTTCTGCATCTATTGATATGATCATGTGATTTTTATTTTTCATTTTGTTAATGTGGAAAAATATGGAACGCTTCACGAATTTGCGTGTCATCCTTGCACAGGGGCCATGCTAATCTTTTCTGTATCATTCCAATTTTAGTATATGTGCTGCCTAAGCGAGCACAGAGCTTCTATTTTTTACAGCAACCTTGAAAAAAAAAATCCGTACTTTAGATGTCTAATCTTTTTGACTTCACTTTGATAGTCACATTTATTATAAATAAAGAAATACAGCAATATCTAAAGAATGAAGTAAAAAATGAACACTCAATTTAACCATCGTTAACACTATGTTAACATCAATGTAGATATCTAGTCATACGTACAGAATATAAGCAAAAGTTAACAAGACCCTTTCCCTTTCTGCACAAGAATTTGGCTTTTGATTAACTTCCTAGTTGTGTTCCCTTTCTAATCTGATAAGATGAAATACATCAACTATGATAGTAGGCAGCACTATTTAAGGTGGAAGGACCATTAGGAACTACAAGTAAACTATAAATATCCCATGGGACTATCTCTTCCTAGAGTATAGTAAAGCATGACAATTGGATATAATCTTTGAGGGAATTAGATCCTATACCTGTGGAATTGTTACAAAAAAGATTGTATCCTATGGGATGCCTACAAAATTCTTCCAGAAACCTACTGATAAACCAGCATCTGAAGTCACTACTTTCCTTCATACCCTGATACATAAAGTGATTTGTATTAATAATCTCCACTTTCTCTCTTAATATTTATGTAATATCTTATAATTAGAATTCAAGAGAGACTAGCTCATGTAAATTGCACTCTCAGGTGAGGCCAGTCACTTCTCTTTCATCCACAGCATCTCTGTACCTTACTCCTGGATATTTCTGTAATATTTCATACTATTTAATTTTTTAAAATTTGTCGTTGCCTTTCACCATCCTCTTCTGTACAGATTCTCTTCTCATTCTGATTCATTCTTTATAGAACTTCTCGCTTTTCTCTTTCTGTTTTTCCCACTAAATATAGTCTAAATATATATTATCCAAAACAGTATCCCATTTCCAGTTTTACTCGGTTCTGTTGCTTCAATGATCACCACAATT
This sequence comes from Rhinolophus hipposideros, assembly GCF_964194185.1. Classification (NCBI taxonomy): domain Eukaryota; kingdom Metazoa; phylum Chordata; class Mammalia; order Chiroptera; family Rhinolophidae; genus Rhinolophus; species Rhinolophus hipposideros. Next base: position 58,673,290 of record NC_138050.1, read on the forward strand.
TTATGTCTGCCAAATCCTTCACGGAAAGATTATGACTTTTTTTTTTTTCAATAGCTTGGTTTATGAACTCCTCTTTCCTCCAAAACCAGGAACACTCCATTAGATACTCATAGTACTTCCATATTTCCCCTCACTTGGTTTCAAAATATTAGTGTTATGTATGAGCCTTCCATTTTCCCTCATCTTCCTATAAATAGACGAATGAGGAAAGTCTATATTACCTTTAAATTAGAACTTGAATCAGTTTTCTATCCCGATTTATCATTACTACTACCCCGAATACTATTTCTCATACACTCTATCCCAATAACCTAAAATTCATTCTGTAAATGACAATTAATGGAATATTGGGGCCCCCACACACATGCTGCTAAAAATGTCTATGGCCTATTAAAATAAACCTCACTTCTTTATTCTGTTATTAAAGAATATAAACCAAGAGTCATAGATGGAAAATCTTTATCAGGGTGAAAAAGATTGAGTAAAGGCTGAAATGTGTTAAAAGCAGGGATGGGGCAGTGGAGGAATGCATGCTCCATGTAAAGGAAGCAGCTACTACTCAGTTTTAGTATGATGTTGCCATGTGGAAACGTGGCTCTTTGATCTAAGATCTTCAATTTATCTAAAGAATCCAAAAATCTATTTTGGGGAAAAGTCATAAATCTCCTGATTTGATAAATTTGGTCTCACTTTCTTTAACTATGTGTAAGTCAATCAATAAATGGTTTGCTAGCCAGATCTGGTCCATGGTCAATAGTCCATGGTCAATTTCTGCTTAACTGCCCTTGTCCCAACCTTTTTTTCCCACTCATCTTACATAATATGGATTCCACAGAGATAAACGTACTTACCTAGCTCTACAATTTGTACTATTCATTTCTACTTTCTTCATGTAAAATTCAGGACCATTTTTCTCCAACTCTAGCTCCCTTGAACCATATCCAATTGGTTATGTTATCTCTACATTTTATGAACCAACTTTCTTTGATTTATTTCTATATAATCCAAATTAAAAGAATCATTAGGGACAAAAGGAAAGCTTTTATAAATAGTTTTGCCAACTAAATGTATGAATACTATATGACTATAGTTTTCGATAGACATGGCACTGTTCCCTAGGGAACATTGTGGAAATTACTACCAGAGCTGATTTTGTTTGTCATAATAGTTATGATGGTTGATGTTTGCTGTGGTTTACTGCATGTAGTCAAGGGATACTAAATATTCTACAATGCATGTGACAGCTCTGCCCATATATTAGGTTGATGCAAAAGTAATTGCAGTTTTAAAGGTTAAAAAATTGCAAAACCTGCAATTACTTTTGCAACAACCTAATAATTGTCTTGTGTCCCTCCCACCTTACTAAAGTCCTATTAGATATTGATGTTCGCTAACAACTTGTTTAAATCATTTGAGCGAAGAACCTGATAATATTTCACAGAGAAAAGAAGTTCTTTGAATGATTTTAATAAAAACTTTGTTTTTCAGGAATGTATTTATGATGAAAATTGAAGAAATATTTTACTTTGCTTTATTTGGATCTTTTTCATCTAAGCACTGTCACCACCTTGGAAAATCACATCAAGAGTGAAAAGCTGTTTATAGTATTTGAGTTGCAATTAAAATACATGTGTATAATTCTATATTTTTAGCTGCCATATTCAACTTGATTTTATATAGAGTTGTAAATATCTATTTACTTTATGTTCTAGTGCAGTTATACTTCAATATGTTCATATCAAAATACATATTATTGACACCTGGGATCAAAATGGCGGCGTGAGGTGAGCCTCTGTAAAGCTCCCCTGGAATTTACAACTAATCGAACAACAAGAACTCCACAAAGGACTCCCGGCATAGCAGACAGGCAAGACGAAGAGGCCCACTATTGAATTCACCTCCAGGTGGGCAAATCGCGTGAGCGGGAGAGGAGGGAAGGAAGAAGTGCGGGGACGGAGCCGCGTGGGGCTCAGGACGCAGACCCAGCTCAGTGCTCTGAGCTCGCTGCATCCCGGAACTACCGCAGCTGTGGGAGAGGAAAAAACTCGGACTGCTAGGGATCCGCTTATGGCCCACACGGCTAAGGGGGCAGCATATAACACGGATGAACCCAACGCTCACGGCAGAGACCTCAGAGAAAAGACTGAGGGAAGAAGGCTGAAAACGGTGGTTTAAGCCCTGACTGCCACGCAGAGAATGGAAGCCTTAGGCATTGAGACTAGCCGCCCCCTCCTACCCTCCCAGAGCTCTCCCTGCCCCCACCTACCCGGTGCAAGAAGCGATAAAGTAGCAGTGTCAGATCAAAAGGACAGGATATTTGCTGTTCTGAGAACTGTGGACTGCAGACACAGATTCGCAGCCCAACTAGTTCCGGCAAAGGGGAAGGAGCTGTGGAAGCAGGACCGGCTGTGGTGGTGGTCACTGCCATTGCTCTGGGCCACCTCTCACAACTCACACTGCTCCTGGCCCCACCTATCTGGGTGGGTCCCTGCAGGAGTAAACAGAACTGCTGAAACATACGGGCTCTGAATCTGGTACAGAAAGAGCTTTGGAACTTCAAAAGCTCTCTGCACCCCCACAGGGATGTGACGCCCTATGACCCAGGTGAACTGTTAACAGAGGAGAGGCCCTTCTCCCAGGGAATCCCCCCATTGTGTGAGAAGCTGAAATAGTGCAGAGAAAACATAGCACTACTGTGTGACAGAGAAAAAAAAAAAGGCTGCAGTCGTTGAGAAAATAAAACATTCTACAAACAAGTACTGGAAAACTAAAAAAAGACCTCTTCCTACCAACCTGTTACAGAAGCCACTCCTGTAGATGTCTAAGAAAAGAAATAATAAATCAGTAATTGCCATGAATAACCAAGGCAACAAGACAGCTCAGAAAGAAAGTGCAAAGTCTCCAGAAAAGGAACTTAAAGATATGGAAATATGTGACTTAACTGATAGAGAATTCAAGATTGCAGTTCTGAAAAAACTCAACAAGATGCAAGAAAACACAGAAAGGCAATTTAATGAATTCAGAAACTCAATCAAAGAACAACATGAGCATTTTACGAAAGAGATTGAAACTTTAAAAAAGAACCAAATGGAACTTCTGGAGATAAAGAACTCAATAGAAGAAATAAAGAATGAAATAACTAGCTTAGGTAGTAGAGTTGACCAGATGGAGGAAAGAATCAGTGACATCGAAGATAGAAACCTGGAAATTACACAGATAGAAAAAGAAAGAGACTTGAGACTTAAAAGAAATGAAAAAACTCTACGAGAACTTTCTGACTCTATCAGAAAGAGCAATATAAGAATAATGGGCGTACCAGAAGGAGAAAAAAGAGACAAGGGAACAGAGAATATATTCAAACAAATCGTCGATGAGAACTTCCCAAACTTGTGGAAAGAACTGAATCCTCGATTCCAAGAAGCAAATAGAATACCTAATAACCTCAATCCCAACAGGCCTTCTCCAAGGCACATTGTATTGAAGCTGTCTAAAATTAACACCAAAGAAAGAATCCTCAAGGCAGCCAGGGAAAAGAAGACGGTAACCTACAAAGGAAAGCCCATTAGATTATCATGAGATTTTTCAGCAGAAACTCTACAAGCCAGAAGGGTGTGGAACCAAATATTCAAACTATTGAAAGAGAGAAATCATGAGACAAGAATAATATATCCAGCAAAGATATCCTTTAGATATGAAGGAGGAGTAAAGACCTTTCCAGACATCCAGAAGCTGAGGGAATTTTCTAGTACACTACCTGCACTACAAGAAATACTAAAGGAGGCTATTTGACCACCATCAACAGGGACAATTTGTGGCAACCAAAATATAAAAAGTGGGAGAGTAAAGGCCTGAACCGAAATTTGGGAATGGAAAAAGTAAGCGTGCTGAAGAAAATGGAATACTCTAAACATCACACTTTCTTTTACATAAACTTAAGGGTAACCACTCAAAAAAAAAAAAAATCCAGAACTGAAATATATACTGTAATAAAAGGAGAAACAGAGGGAAACATCATAGAATACCACCACACAGAAATAATAGACAACAACAAAATGGCAAAGAAACAATGAACACACAGCCTTACCAGGAAACTAAAGATAGAATGACAGGAAATCCCCCCGTATCAATAAACAGCCTAAATGTAAATGGACTGAATTCACCAATTAAAAGGCACAGAGTAACAGATTGGATCAAAAAACTAAACCCAACCATATGTTGTCTCCAAGAGACACATCTTAGCTACAAGGACAAGCATAGACTCAAAGTGAAAGGGTGGAAATTGACACTCCAAGCAAATGGTACCCAGAGAAAATCAGGTGTATCCATACTGATATCAGATGAAATGGATTTCAGGGTGAAAAAGGTCACAAGGGACAAAGATGGATATTTCATACTGATAAAGGGGAATATACAACATGAAGACATAACAGTCATCAATATTTATGCCGCCAATCAGGGAGCACCGATATATACCAAGCAACTACTAACAGAACTAAAGGGAGAAATTGACCAAAACACAATTATACTAGGGGGCTTGAATACATCATTGACAGCTATGGATAGATAATACAAACAGAAAATAAATAACAAAATAGCAGCCCTAAATTACACATTAGATAAAACGGACATAATTGACATATATAGAACAATTCATCCTAAAACATTAGACTATACATTTTTTTTCTAGTGTACATGGAGCATTCTCAAGGACACACTATATATTGGGACACAAAATCAGCCTCAGCAAATTTAAGAAGATTGAAATGATACCAAGCATATTCTCTGATCACAAGGCTTTCACATTGGATATCAACTGCAAAAAGAAAGCAGAAAAGAACACAAATACATGGAGATTAAAGAACATACTTTTAAAGAATGACCGGTCAAAGAAGAAATTAGAGGAGAGATCAAAAGATACATACAAACAAATGACAAAGAAAATACATCCTACCAAAATTTTTGGGATGCAGCAAAAGCAGTTTTAAGAGGGAAATTTATATCATTACAGGCCTATCTCAAGAAACAAGAAAAATCCCAAATAAATAACCTCATGTTACATCTTAAAGAACTAGAAAGAGAAGAACAAGTGAAACCCAAGGTCAGCAGAAGAAAGGACATAACAAAAATCAGAGCAGAGCTCAATGAAATAGAGAACGAAAAGACAGTAGAAAAAATTAATGTGACAAAGTGCTGGTTCTTTGAAAAATTAATAAAATCGACAAACCCTTGGCTAGACTCACTAAGATAAAAGAGAGAAGACACTATTTAACAAAATCAGAAGTGAAAAAGGGGAAGTTATCACGGACACCACAGAAATACAAAGGATCATGCAAGAATACTATGAAGGACTATATGCCACCGAATTCAATAACTTAGAAGAAATAGACAAGTTCTTAGAAACATATAGCCTTGCAAGGCTGAATCATGAAGAAGTGGAAAATCTAAACAGACTGATCACCAGTAAAGAAATTGAATCAGTCATCCAAAATCTTCCCAAAAGCAAGTCTGGGACCAGATGGCTTCACTAGCGATTTCTACCAAACCTTCAAACAGGATCTATTACCAATCCTGCTCAAACTCTTCCAAAAAATTGAAGAAGAGTCTGTACTCACTAACTCATTTTATAAGGCCAACATTACCTTGATACCAAAACCTGGTAGGACAACACAAAAAAAGAAAACTACAGACCTATGTCTCTGATGAATACTGATGCAAAAGTCCTAAACAAAATTTTAGCAAATCGAGTACAACAATGCATTAAAAAGATTATTCATCACGACCAAGTGGGGTTCATCCCTGGGGCACAAGGATGGTTCAACATCCGCAAATCCATCAATGTGATACATCACATAAACAAAATGAAGGACAAAAATCATATGATTCTATCAATTGATGCAGAGAAAGCATTTGACAAGATACAACATCGATTTATGAATAGAACACTTAATAAAATAGGTATAGAAGGAAAATACCTTAACATAATAAACTCCATCTATGACAAGCCCTCAGCTAATCTCATAATTAATGATGAAAAACTGAAGCCCTTTACTCTACGTTCAGGAACACAACAGGGCTGTCCTCTATCACCTGTGCTTTTCAGCAAAGTGTTGGAAGCCCTTGCCAGAACAATCAGGCAAGAGAAAGAAATAAAAGGCATCCAAATTGGGAATGAAGAGTTAAATGGTCACTCTTTGCAGATGACATGATGCTATATATAGAAAACCTTAAAGACTCCACCAAAATGCTTTTAGAAACAATCAACAAATACAGTAAAGTTGATGGCTACAAAATCAACATACAAAAGTCCATTGCATTCCTATATACTAACAATGAAATCTCAGAAAAAGAAATACAAAAAAACAATTCCCTTTGCAATTGCAGCAAAAGGAATAAAATACCTAGGAATAAACTTAACCAAGGATGTGAAGGATTTATATGCTGAAAACTATAAGACATTTTTGAAAGAAATTGAAGACACTAAGAAATGGAAAAACATGCCATGCTCATGGATTGGAAGAATCAATATAGTTAAAATGACCATATTACCCAAAGCAACATACAGATTTAATGCAATCCCCATCAAAATCCCAAAAGGCATTTTTAAAGAAATAGAACAACAACAAAAAAAAAATCGTCAGATTTGTTTGGAACCAAAAAAGACTCCCAAATAGCCAAAACAATCTTAAGAAAAAAGAACAATGCTGGAGGTATCACACTGCCTGAATTTAGCTTGTACTACAGGGCAACAATAATCAAAACAGCATGGTATTGGCAGAAAAACAGTCACATAGACCAATGGAATAGAACTGAGAACCCAGAAATAAAACCACATAAATATGGACAGATAATTTTTGACAAAGAAGCTAAAAACATACAATGGAGGAAAGACAGCCTCTTCAGTAAATGGTGCTGGGAGAATTGGGTAGCCACATGCAAAAGAATGAAACTGGACTGTTATCTGTCACCATGTACCAAAATTAATTCAAAATGGATCAAAGACTTAAGCATAAGTCCTGCCACAATAAACTGAATAGAAGAAAACATAGGTACTAAACTTATGGACCTTGGGTTCAAAGAGCATTTTATGCATTTGATTCCAAAGGCAATGGAAATAAAAGCTAAAGTAAACAAATGGGACTATATGAAACTTAAAGGTTTCTGCAGAGCAAAAGAAACCATAGACAACATGAAGAGGCAACTGACTGAATGGGAGATTTTTGCAAAAAGTTCCTGCGATTAGGGTCTAATATCCAAAATATACAAGGAACTCATGAAACTCAACAACAAAAACATAAACAACCCAATTGAAAAATGGGCAGAGGACCTGAAGAGACATTTCTCCAAAGAAGATGTACAAATGGCAAATAGACATATGAAAAAATACTCAACATCACTAATCATCATAGAAATGCAAATAAAAAACACAATGAGATTTCACCTCACCCCAGTCAGAATGGCTATCATCAACAAGACAAATAGTAACAAGTGTTGGAGAGGCTGTGGAGAAAAAGGAACCCTCAGACACTGTTGGTGGGAATGCAGACTGGTGCAGTCGCTGGAAGGCAGTGTGGAAGTTCCTCAAAAAATTACAAATAGAATTACCATATGACCCAGCAATCCCTCTCCTGAGTATCTACCCAAAAAATGTGAAATCCTTTATACATAAAGACACGTGTGCTCCAATGTTCATTGCAGCTTTGTTTACGGTGGCCAAGACATGGAAACAACCAAAATGTCCTTCGATAGATGAATAAATAAAGAAGTTGTGGTATATATACACAATGGAGTACTATTTGGCGTTAAGGAAAGATGATATAGGAACATTTGTGACAACATGGATGGATCTTGAGAGTATAATGCTAAGCGAAATAAGTCAGATAGGAAAATCAGAGAACCCTATGATTTCACTGATATGTGGTATATAAACCAAAAACAACAGAAGTACAAGACAAACAAATGAGAAACAAAAACTCATAGACACAGGCAATAGTTTAGTGGTTACCAGAGGGTAAGGGGGTTGGGGGTGAGAGAGGAGGGTAAGGGGGGTCAAATATATGGTGATGGAAGGAGAACTGACTCTGGGTGGTGAACACACAATGGGATTTATAGATGATGTAATACAGAATTGTACACCTGAAATTATGTAATTTCATTAACAATTGTCATCCCAATAAATTAAAAAAAAAAAAAAAGAAAAAGAGAGAACTGATCCGAGTCTCAATTCTGGCTCTAAATCATTGTGGAATCTTGGCAAGTCACCGGGACTCTCTGAGTCTAATATTTCTCATTTACATAAAAATGTGAAGAGTTTGCACTAGATGGTCTTTAATGTCTCTTCCAGATTTATATTCTAGGATATGTCAATGTATTTAAAAAATATAAATGTTTAAGCTAAATCATTGAGCAGAGGAAAAAACATCTGGCATCAATAAAGCATCAACATATTAGAATATCAAAAAATACATATTATTGTATTCAAAATTACTTGACCTATTCCCGCCTTTATATCAACAAGCATTGTCAATTGTGTTTCTAATTTTTCTAAGAATAATAAATTACATTATTTATAATTTTTTCTAGATATTAAATGAACCATTACAAAATAATTTTTGGTATTAAAAGAGGGTGCAGCTGGAACAGCTAGGGTTTAAAAGGACTCTTCTATGGTATGTATGGTTCTGAGAAAGCTTTGGCTCCCTCAGGGTAACACTGTGATGGTACAGACATCCAAGAGTGGTGAGAAGATTAGATATGCAATTTAAAATGGAGTACCATTCCAGGTCAATTTTATCATGTTTAATGATGTGAGAAATGAAGAAAAGGAGAAAGATTTATCCTTGTACCGTATCAAATGAGACTGTGTTAAAAGTCTGTCAAATGTCTTCCATGGAACCCAACATTTATGCTTGTCTTTGCAATTAACTCATTTTTTTGCAACTGATGATTTACTTGTCTCCACTAAATTGTATGATCTTTGATCATAGTGACTTTCTTACACATTTTTTAACATACCCATTGCCTGGCATATACTAAATGATATCCTTTTAATCATAAGTAACAGAAGCAAATTCTAACATGAGAAAAATTGTGGTTATGAACTTTATTGGATGGCTACTGATGAGGCTCATATAATTTAAAGAAGAGTTGAACAACTAAGTCTCAGGGAAACTAGACGCCAGAGTAGCACCATACAGGTTCACCGTCTATGTTTAAGGTTTCAGTTCTGGTCTGGGGCATGCTTTCTATCCTGGCAACAATCAGTCATTACTGTTGCAAAGGAAAAGTAGTACTGTTCAAGTCTTTGGAGACATTGCTGGGAGCTGGATAGTTATTCCAATTTATGTCTATTGTAAGTACTGAATATTTGTTTAATAGAGGAGTAAAGAAAAGAGAAAACTGTGGTCAAAAATATCTTCCATGGGCCAATATTTCACATTTTTTCTCTACTACAGTTCAAGAAAATAAAATGTGTAATGCGAACATTGAACTAAATCATTTTATTTATACATTTTTATTTACATTTGCATTAAAATTCATCTACCATTACTGAAAAGTAAAAATAAAATATTTTGAATACATAAAGGAAGTATTTTTCAGAACTTGGAACTTTCATTCTAAATTGATAAATGAAAATATTTCACAACTGACTACATATTATTTTCCTCCAAATATCATGTTGTATTGCCACATTGTTACAATAAACACTTTTCAAAAGTCCTAATAGAAAATGAATTGGTTTACACTTTGTCTAGAATACTTTTAGAACAAGTAACAATCCATTTTTCCCCTTATTTCACAAATCCTCAATACCTGGCATGCCATAGTGATATAATTCATGCTAGTAGGATACTTATATTGGTCAGAACATCTTATTTCATCAGACTAAATATTATCTGTATTGTGTCACATGGTATTGTGATTTGAAATTGTTGAAATGTTTGTGATTAAACAAAAGGTCCTTAAATCCTTAAATATTTAACAGATTTAAAATTTACATTAAAATGGAAAAGTACAAATTATGATGACTTCTAACTTTGAACGGTTAATTCAAACTTAAATCTACATAGTTTCATTTTTAATATAAAAGTTTGTCCCCCATTAAATTAAAAAAATGGAATAAAAAGTTTCCACAAAATAAAAGGGTCATTAGGCAAAGTATTTACAACCATTGTCAAAGTAAACTTTGTGAAGAATTGGGATGAATCTATGATTTTTATCCTATTTGAAAGCTAACAATTTATCCTGCCACATTTTCATGAATGCTGCAGAAGATATGAGGTTCCTGATCAGAGCCAAAGCATGGTTTATTACTCTCAGCCATCACAGTAGCCAAGAATCATCATTTTTACTCCAGTTCCTTGAGCTCCAATTTCCATGCAGAGAGGCTAAAGTGACAACTTCACACAGAGTGGGTTGTGAGAAAGTAGAAGAACTCTGATTTTAGGGAACCCAAATGTTGTCATGGGCAGTAGGTATGCCTGGCTGTTGTTCAGAGGAAGAAACCATCTCTATCTTCCAGGGCTGTTGACTACACAGACACCATTGACAAGATAGTCTATACCGTGCCAGTCAGTGCCTCTGCTCATAACAACGCAGAGTTTTGAGACAAAGAATTGTTTCAAAACAGGCTACTGAAATCTTCCCCCCAGTTTTCCCCAGGATTCCAAAGTAAATGTGCCAAAGTCTGTCTGAGACCAGAAAATTCACATGATAAAATTTTCACTTGATGGTTCCCCTTTCTTCTCTCATGAATGATGCAATATTTCACTCCCTAGTATGCAGGCTAGCTGTGAGTCAAATAACATTTTTTTTTTTTTAAATAATACACTTCACAGACTAGTGAGAAACTTGGAGTTAGCTACAACAGTTCAGAGTATCCTGGTAGAAGAAGTTAACATATTACCAATAAGATATTTCATGACTTATACTTTTATTAATCTATTTCCCAAATTGAAAGTGTGCTTTTCTTCTTATATGACCTCAGTGAATGTTAGAATTACTTCCTCTCTTTCTTTATTGAGATTTAGTTCTGCATTAACAGCAAAATTGTTCTTCCAACTTATATTTGTGCTAATTTTCACTACTGATCTGAATACATTCAGTTTAAGCATTTTTCCCCACATCATCAGAGACTATTAGTTTGTATTACAAACCTTCGCATATAATGCCAGCCAACTAATAATGCCCAAACTCAGGTGTATATTGATTTATTTAGCTTTAAAATTTAATTTGAAAATATCAATTTTGGAAACCTGTGTTGGCTAGTCCTCAGTGATGTTTCTTTTTCTGGTTTTAAAAACAGATTTTGAAAGAGGTATACCAGATTAATCTTTTGTCGAATAAGATGGTGATTGATCATATTGTTGAAAATATTACATGTGGCTGTAGTATAAATGAGCAATTGATTTTTTATTTTTTAACTTTAAATAATGAAAATTTAAATACTAAAGGCCGATTTAGTTATTTGAAAATGTTTAAGTATGTTTGGAATAACTGAGGTATAGAAATCTCCTTTTCCAACAGTAAATTTAATGGAAGCTAAATACAGATAAAATACTTCTCATGAAAACTGAGCATCTGAAATGAGATGTGCTGTAAGAGTGAAAGTCAGAGCAAACTTTGAAGGAAGATATTTTTAAAATACATATACGGTTTTCAATATATTGGACAGAGATAAAAACTTTTGTTGTGTGTTTTCTTCAAACAGCTGGTAACTCTTTATTTCCACATCTTCTAATAGCATCTCTGTGTGACTGCATTCAATTACCAGGAATTCAGTCACATGTGTTAAACAATTTTGTTAAAGTAATCATAAATATCCTTTAGGTTTATTAAATATTCCCTTGTATATCTTGGGAATCATTTCAGTAATAAGTCATTTATAATATAAGTAATGTAAACTAATCCAATTTGATTAATCTGTGTTTTACCTGATTAAGGTTCTTGTTAAGCATCACATTGCTAGCCTTTCTTTGTTGATATTTAAATCTGTTTCTACATGGAAGCATCAAAGCACTTCTACGTAAAAAACTGGTAGGATTGTTTAGCCACAGAATAGTGCTAACCCATAACATTTTGGTGGCAGGTTTAACTTAATCCACTGATTCCACTTTTAAAATATCAAAGCCACAGAACCATTTGAAAATGTTATTTTCCCTCTGGAGTAAATTGTGCATTCTCTACCCAACTGGATAGTGTATCAAATTGATTGAGAACTGTGCCAACACAAACGCAGCTGTTTAGAAATGGAAATGTTTGCTATGTATAAACTCCAAACTGTATCCCATAATATGTTTAAGATTAAGTCCATCCAGGGAGAAAAGCCTGGGGCACAAGCTGAGGGACCAAGACTCCATTTGCTCCTCACCCCAAAATCCATCACTTCTTCTCTTGGTCTTTATTTCCTCTTTCACTGCAGTGCCAAGAGAAACATCTGACCAAAATACAGAATTCAAGAATGGTAGATTGAGGAGTGTGATGTCTCTGATTACCCTGATTTGTGTGTTTGTGTGTTGTGCAAATGTATGAGGACGGAAGCATTAGCAAAAGAAAAAACAAATAGAAACAACCAAACTCTTCCAGCAGTGGATATTTGCTTTCTCTTCTCCACTCTATGCTGCCTTCCATCGTTTTGAAGTTAAATTTAAACCGCTTGCCTGCTACAACTATTGTTTATTTCCCAGTTAGCTCTAACTCCTCTTTGCCTCTGCTTTCCCCTCTTCCTCCCTTCATTTATCTTTTTGTTTGTCACATAATATCATTATACATCTATGTTTCAGTAATATCATGAAATTATTTGGGGATTAATTTATTCTTGACCATCTTTAAAGGGCATTAAACTCACTACTATATTCATGTGTCTATATCTGATCATTACTCAGTTGTGTGTGTGTTGGGGGGGAGGTGATAAAAATAAATAAAACTTTGCTACCTGTTCTAATTAGTTTAAGTTGTGATAATAGTGGAGCTAATTTCTAATAGCCTTGAAATTAAAGTTGAAATATCTCAGCCTTTTGTGTAGAATGCCAAGTTTAAAAATCTTAAATATTTTCTTTAATAAATTGTGGCTATTTGATGGCTTAGGATGTATTTTCTCTCTTCTTTTTAATATACTAGAATTGCATTCTTCCTGCACTAGCTTCAAATATAATTATGAATGAAATAAACAGTGAGATGCCCTTAAATAGCATTAATTCTCTGAAAGCTTTAAAATATTCCCAAGTTATTTAGACATTGTTTTCCTTCATTTGTTTGAAGGCTAATTCAAACCAGCAGTGGAATTTGATTGAATATTGATTCTGCAAGCAGAATTAAAACTTGAATGCATTTCATTTAACATTGATATTTAAAATATAGACAATAAAATTATAGAATTATAATTCTACTTGTATGTAAAAATATCAATCAAATTAAAGGAAAAAATAAATTTATCACCTTCCTGTGAGCTAAAACATACTTTTGCATGCACATGAAATTTTATTCCGTAAAACTATTATTAGAAGGCGTCCAGATGAACCAATACATTCAATACATTCTCAAACTTTAAAAGTTCAAGAAGCTCTACACTTCCTTGTCCTACCTAGTCTTCACAGGATTCTACAAGGTAGACATTATCATTCTCATGTTTCAAATTATGAAGCCAACTTCCACTTGCAAGATGGTGTAATAAAGAATTTTCTGACCCTTCGATTCTCTTGCAAATATCCCATAAAGTGCAAACAGAATTAGAATCAATGTATAATTTCCTTCTTCATGAAAATATATCTTTGACGTAACCCACAATATAGGCAGACTGTATACAGCGGCAAGATAACTGATATAGTGTGGGGAAGAAGCCAAAGTCTAAAAACCCACAAAAAGGCCACCAAGACCAAAGCACCAGTTACTCTAAAAGTGACAGCAAAAGAGGTTGATTTGCCAGAAACCTTCATAATGGACTGTTGGGTCATCATGGCTACACTGGGCAGGCAGATGTTATGCCTCCACAGAAGTCAGGAGTGTCATTTCTGAAGAAAAGGAATGAAAACAGGGAATGGGAGGTCGAATTAAGAAAACCCTACATGCTGAAGAGTAAAACCACCTGTGCCCACCTTGTTCTCTGAACACCAGCTGTAGGTTTCACACCCATGTAGAGTTTTGAAAGAGCTTAATCTAAAGACATGGAAACTTTCCCAAAGAACTCATTGTTACCACTATGATTACTCTGCAATTCTTAGGAAGGTGGAAGGTGGTAGACAGATAAATACATCTGATACATTTTAAAGTTTAAATCCAGGCAGATTTTATGAAGTAGAGATAATAGTCACTCAGTATTTGATTTCTCACATGTAAACTGTGTGAGAATGTTGTTTAGACTAAGCCTCGCATGGAGGCACAAGATTCATTACACTAACAATTTCAGTGGAACAAATGAGGAACATAAATTGTAATGTGAAATGAATCCGATATTTAGTTATCAAAAACTGGATGCAAACCAAACTGTAATTGTACAAAGTCCCACCCTTTTATTTGCCAAATAAGCTATGAAACAATATTATTTGTACTTAAAATAAATGTTATAGTGAGTTTCACAAAGTGCTGCTTTATGTAAATTTATGAAGGACATAATGGAGAGCAAAACAGCAAAAAGCACAACATGAAAGTATTCTTAACTCTCCATAGCCACACAAACAAAAAAAATTATTAAAAGATACTGATACTTGTTTGCTCCTCAACACCATTGAACCTTGAACTTTGGTCAAAGACTCTGAATTAAATGTCTATACTCTATTTAACTTCCTGTAGGAAATATATTTCAAATGAAAATATGTTGAACTGTTAGGCCATAATCAGGCATTCAAAATGGAGTGCGTGTTTAAAATGATTTTATCAATATTAATTTTCTATAAATATTGAGTTCAACCTCAATGCATCACCTCAGTATAAAGGAGTGCAATCCTGGCTCCATCGCTTTCTAGAAGCTTGACTTCGCATAGATTACTGAATTTTCACTTTCACATGAAAAAATGAAAATACTTTACATGATTCTTTTGAAGAATAAGTGACATTAGACGAATGAAATACTTGTACATTAAAAAAGAGAGAAAGGGAAATAATAGCTGTGATTATTTGTAAGGTACTGAAAATAGTAGTGGGAATTAGGTATCAACTAATGCAGTTTCTGTGGAATTTTGAAATTCAAAATTTAATTTGAAATTAAAGAATGAGAAGCAAGAGAAGCAATGTGACTTGTCTAAAATCACTCAGAGCTGAGAACAGAAACTGAATCTAGCCCCACCTTCCCTAACTTTTCCATTTTCTTTTCTAAGATACCATGATCTTGAGGAGAGGGCTGGTATTATATTTTGATTTTTTTTTGATAGTACCTTTCAAAAGAAACCCTTAATTATAGATGGACACATTGCTGCTAAGCTAAAGAATAGCTTTTTCACAGCTTCTCTTAGAGTTTCATGGTCAGTCAAATTGTATGGCCAAGTGATTAAGCTCCCCACAAGATGTAGGGCTAGCATGCTGTGCAACTTTAGTCAAGTTTCCAGAGAAAGACTGCAGACACCATTCTTAAGTCTTTGTTCCAGTCTGCTGTTTGGAATAAGGAGATATTGGCTGAGGTTCCAGGGCAATTCTGGATGAGGATGATGAGAGTAATATGCTAGGTTTGGCAGGATCGTGTCTGTCAGGACTGAGGTCCCCGATGGCCAGGGAGAGGTCATAGCAGACCTGGGTTGCTCCTTCTGGATTCTGTTACAGGAAAGAGATGAAAGTTTTATATGTTTTCATCTCTGTTGTGTGGGCCTTTTCATCTTAAGCAGCTAAAACTTCTCTAATTGAAAATAAAATTCAATTAAATATAGGGGTCTCATTAAAAGAATAAGGAAATTGGATATTGGAATGTGCAATTAGGAATTTGACACATTAATTTAATAAGCTGCCTTATATATTCATTCATTAGTTCATTAGAAATTAACCAAACATTTGTTAGAGATTCACTCTGTGTCACTCAATCTGCTTGCCTTCGTGAATCTCAAACTAAGTAAGGATAGCTTTATGAAGTGGTGGACCCCAATAACAGTGTAGCGCATCATGTGATCTACAAACTGTCTGTTAATACAATATGTATGGAAATTGAGGCTAATGTTTACAGTAGTTTACTAATTTTTATAGTAGTTTAACAGTAATTATTGCCCGTTAAAGCTTACAACAAATTATTTAGGCTTATTTTATGGTTTTCAATTTAACATTTTCTATATATTTCTTATATTTCACAAAAGTATTGGTCCAAGATGATTTGGAAACAAAACAAAAAACCAGTGTGAACATACACTGATTCAAGACAAAAAGCAAAGATACTGTTGCACGAGGATGCATTTGACTGTAAAGCCATATTGAGAGGCACGTAGAATCACATTTTGAAGACGCATGTAAGCTATACTTGAAAGTCGCATGCAAGTTTGATGATAGTCCAACTTGATCTAACAGTTCTTACTTCAAAGAGAAAAATAGTATTGTCCTTGTTCTGAGTAAATGGCTTTCTTCTCAACCAAATTCTTCACGAAGTTAACTACTTACCCCTAAATTCAGCTACCTACACTTAAATCACAAATTTAATCATTCTATTTACAAAACGTATACTGAGAGGGAACAACAAAAATGTATGAAACAAGGCAATTCTAAACAACACAAATGTATCAGAAAATATTACCATTTGTAACAGGAATGCACTGGATACATTGCACAGAACAAGGATATTTGCCTTCACAGTGGAACGAGTTTCATGGTCAGTCAATTTATTATTCTTATGTCTGATCTCTGAGAGCACATCCCTTATTCAATCTTCCATAGACATATCTAAGAAGGGTATGGAAATCAGAAGATCACTTGGGGAGGTGGACAACTATTTGCTTGGCTTATATGACACAGAGACAATTTCCTTCAAATGTTCCTTGATTGCTGATTGAAAGGACCATTTGGCAAAGTCTGAGATATCCATTCATGATGTATATAATGTAGGCGCCATGCCCTTGCAGACTATGTTACTTAGCTACAGACCTCACCACTCAGTCTGTCCTGACTCATCTGCTTCCCTCCTGGCTTCTGCCCCTGAAACAGGCATATAGCGAGGAGGCTAGATTAGACTAACAGAAGATAACTTTTCTTTTTCTGGTGCAATGTTAGCCTTTGTCAAGCAAGTACTACTCAGAAGAGCTGTGGGATCAGGTTTCCCTCTTTTTTCTCTCTCTTCCTACATTGAAATCTTTCTTTCTTTTTTTTTTTTTTTTAGAGATTTATTTTTTTTAATTTATTGGGGTGACAATTGTTAGTGAAATTATATAGATTTCAGGTGTACAATTCTGTATTACATCATCTATAAATCTCATTGTGTGTTCACCACCCAGAGTCACAATAGTTCACATTGAAATCTTATGTCTCTTGTGATTGTTGCCTCGATGTCTCTCTGCTTGGGGCAGGGATTTTGACGTACTTTTCCAAAGTCACAATGCACACTGTTGTGATTTTTAGACATAGTGGTTGCTGACCACCATCAGAAAGTGTTTCTGGAAACCTGTAACTATTATTTTTCTTGTTTTATTCCAGATGCCCCATGTAGGCAAAAGGTCATTTTCTTATAGGATGTTACTGAATGGTAGGAAGTAATACTCAGTACACCTCAATGTCCTAAGATTTTTTACCCAGTCCCCTAAAGCTATGGTCCTGAAGAATGCATTACATGATTATTATGACAAAAGAGGCAGTATATTAGCTGCCATTTATGTGACAGGATTGACTACTTAATTTTTCTCAACTTTTAGGTCTTACCAGTTTTATTTTCAGGCTGGTCTCTATCCTTACAGAGAGCAGATCTGGATGGGGGAGTGAGGTGGAGACTAAAAAATCTCTAAAGGACCCTGAACAGACCAGCTTTAACTATCTCTGGATTAATTTTATTTGCTGGTAAGATGGTTTACTTCAGTTAAGCTGAGTCATACACCCATCCCCAAGTGGCAAGGTCCAGATGAATGGCTGTCCACAGAATTATGTTGGGTGGGAAAAGGTAATTCACTAGGGAGAGAGGATAAGATGGGTTTTCAAAAATCATCATGTTTCCAAAACAGACACTTAAATTCAACTCTAGAGATATTAATCATAATGTAGTTGAAAACATTGTAAGCATTAAGCACTTATTAAAATCATATAATTCAAAAGTTATTATTTTGTTTCAATATAATTTTACACATTTGTTACAATAATATTAATGCCTGGGACAAATGCATTTTAAAGCTAATCTCCAAAAAATGTTTTTCAGAAGCTTTTGTATGGGGGTGGGAGGAAGGCTTTTGTTATGTTAGCCAGCCACAAAAAGAACTGAGAACAACTCTGGCAAAAGGTGTAACTCTTCATTCTCCAAAACCAAACTACGTCAAATTAAAAGTTAGTTTACATTAATTTAATACTCTAGCACTAGAAAAATGCTGCATAAATGATAATCATATTGCCTGAAAGAAGAGATGCATTTTGCCACATTTCAAATAATCATGATTTCATTTTTTCATAAGAATAAAAACAACAACAAAAATTAAAGAGTAAGTCATAATGTGTTATAGACTTAGAAATTCAGGCAGCGGATAGGGCTGGCAAAGGGAATTAAAAAGTGGGAGTTGTGGACTGCCATTAGCTGGGTGTTTGGGATATTGTGCTGTGTTTCATTGAAATGAAAATTTCTCCATTTTTCTATAGAGCAATTGGCTGGCTATGGTTGGTACTATGCAAGTTCCCATGGGCATATTAACTGGTGAAGTTTAAGATTAGCTTTGTTCCCTGCACAGAATACTTTAATGAATAAAGATTAGTAAGCTCAGCCACAGTTTTTTTGTTTTGTTTTGTTTTGTTTTCCTGTCAAACATCAGTAATTTTTTAAATGTTTGGAAATAGAAAATTCTTGATTACAGACAAGGACATTCACTCTCCTAATATTTAAACCCCTGCATATTGTAATATGGAATTAATGTATCATTTCTGATTCATTTAATCTTTTTTCATCACAATGTTATAAAAACAGTCTTGTTTTGGGGGCCAAAATGCTGTTGAGCTTCTAAAGCAGACATTAAAAAAAATTAAAAACTAACATTTTAACGAGGTGTAAACACAAATTGAAATCTATATGGTCTACGCTAGCTGAAAACATGAATTCCATAATTTCATATGGGCTTCATACCACACATTCCTCTATTAACTACAGGGTATAATCTCGCCAATCAGTGCCGACAATCATTCTCACAGTTGTACATTTACAACTTGTCTAATGGCTGTGTGCACTACAATCTCATTTATATAAAAAAAATTACCTGTTTAAACTGCAAATATTTACCCAGATAAGTTACTGTCTGAGATGTTAGGCTCTTTGGGACATCCATAAAGTATTTCAGTGATTTGTGGTACATATAGTAAAATGATTCACTCCAAGATACGTAACTACTCTGGAAAATGGCATACCTTAATTAGCGGTAGGCAGTACTGTATATAAAAGCAGGCATGGGAAGTGATTCTATTCTTCAAACAAGTTCTCAAATTAAATGTCAAAAATTGCTGATTCTCTATGTTCCCAATGATATGTAAGGGAACCAGAGTATACTATAGGAATGTCATTACAAAGTATATTAACATGGGATAAAATATACGGTAAAAAGTAATTCTGGGCTGATCCCAAAATGATGTCACTATCAGTGTATATAGATTAAAATATCATTGTAGGATTTATATAGGTAAAGAAAAGGACATTGCAAGTAGTAAGAACTGCTCCTAATGCATTCATTCATTATTGATGCATTCATTTATTCATTCAACACTGGTCAGTCAACAGTTATTGATTGTTTGGTGTTTGTAAGGCGTTTGTCAGTGTGCTTCACAACAGACATACCGACTGCATTCTGGTGGGAGTGACACACATATAAGGAATGAATCATAACACGTGATAGGATTTATGATAAGTATATAAAGTTTTAAGGAAACAAATAATTAGAACACAATAGGTCCAAAAAGTTTTCATAAAGAGATGACATTTTTGCCAAAACTTGTGAAATTTGAATAGATTATAGATGAGAATGTGCAGAAAGGGAAATCCACAAAAGAATTAATACCTGTAGAGGTTTTGAAAGTGACATACTGAACGAGTAGGCATGCAAGTTCCTTCATGAACTCATCAATGTCCAAGTCCATAAAATGAACTTCCCCAGCAATATTTCATCCATTTCACAATGGTTGATGGTCTAAATTTAAAGAGCATATCTAGAAACCTTATGTTCATGCATGTATACAAGGATGGACAGATGATAAATAGATTGATGATTACATGACATAGAAAGGCAGACAGACACAGACATAGATATGTGTATATGTGTGTTTTTATGAGTGTACACATGTAAATACACTCACATATGTGGTTTATGCAGAATTTTTGTTTGATAGATGCTCTGAATAATTTTCTCCCTTGTCTGTCCTTTCCTGATACTTTCTAAACTCATCCACACCCTTCCCCAATTCCAGGCCCACTCAGATTCTGTCCATTCCTCTGCATTCCTATATTGTTTCTTTAGATATGTCAACATGTTTAATCCTTTAGAGTTAAATTCTGCTGGGTCTGGAGGTTTGTAGTCTCTTTAAATTGAATTTTCTTCTTTACATGTTGATTTTGTAGTTCAATATCGAGGGTAATTTTATTTCCCTCTTTTACTGGTGCTTCCTCATGTCTAACACTTGTGCCAGTTAGAGCATGGTGGTATAAAAATGCATTGTGTATCTGAGTAATGGTGAATGGCTTTCTTGAATTACCAACAACAAGTACTGGAGGGTAAAAAGAAGGGACTAGAATGGTAAATCAAAGACTTATTCAAAAGACAAAAATGTTTTGTCATCAATATTTGACACTTAGTAGATTTTGGACTTGGACATGGCAGGCGTCTCCTGTAGTGCACAGCATAAGGATAGTCATGTTTACCATTTTGTCAAAGCTCAATCCTGCAAATCCAGTCGCCTTGCATTTAGCCTTATAGAAGTTTATTATTTGTCTTGATATTTTTGTGGATATAAAGCTAAACTCATTTATTAGGATACATTATTGTAATTTTTTACAACTATAATACTTTATGTATGTTTTTTTACCCCCACTTGTTTTTTTAACTATTAGAGATAGTGAACATTTCACAATGAAATGTACCTGCCTTAAGACAATACTTGGTGGATTGAAATAACTTGATGATCAGATATATAGATAAGAATTGGTTTCATGCTGATTTTCAACATGTCGCTCAGACTAGGACTCAATTAATATATTTTTAATATGTACTTTAAATTTATGGATGACAAGCCATGAAATATAGTACTAAGAATCTAATCTTTTTCAAAATATCCATTGGTATTTTTATAGAACACAATAATTCAAATATGCTAATTTTTATTTTTATTTTTAGTACAGTCTTTATTTTTTGCATATATTAAGGACAAGTATTCAACGTTCTAAATTTTAAAAACTAAGTATTTACATGAAAATAATGTAAATCCTTTGCCATTTCTAGTGCATAGAAGGAAAATTCAGGAACCCAATCACTGAAGGAAAAGTGCCATACATTTTTTTTTATGATATGATCAAACTGGTAAGAAACTCTGAAAAAAAATCTACAAACATCTGGTACAGTTTTACTAAATTTTACTTGAAAAAGTATACGATGGATGGGTGTAGAACATGCAATTCTATGACTTTGAAAAAGTGCTCGGGATTACAACACGTATTATGAACGTTAGTATTCAACACTGGTGCCAATATAAGAACTGAAGGAAACACCCTAAGAGACGCACAGATTATCAGTTTGAAGGGAGAAAACGGGTATTTCTCTAAGTACAGTTAAAATCAGGAAAGTACTTAAGTAAAAATATCATTGTGGTATTCTGTATTTATTCTTTCTCAATGATTTTACCTTAATACTTTACATTTATATAGGAAAAAAAGTGATTTCAATAACTATCAGGACCACAGAGTCAATCTGGAACCTTAAAAATCAAGCTGTTTTTTCTGCTTCTCATATGGGGACTAATAACAAAACTTCTTACAAATTACTTCAGTGACAATTTAGTGCATGATGTGTAAGGAAGTATAGAACTCAACTCACTCTCCTATAACTATATTGACTCTTTAGTTCGTACAACAGCAAAAACAACTTGCTCTTGTGTAGAGCAAACTGATTTATGACTCAAAATAACACCTATAACAGATATGTTGAGAACAAAAGTGTCAATTTCATATAGTTTCTTTTCTTCATAAAACTGCATTTATAGTCCATCTGATACATTTTATTTTTCAGTGCTATAAAGAAAAAATATGTTTTAATATAGTATCATTGAGCCCTAGCAATCATAGAATAAAAAATAAAACCTCTGTCAAAACTACATAGTTTGAAACTTATTTTCTCTGTATCTTAGTTGCTCCCCAGATTTCAGTTTGTTACCTCAAAAATAAGAAAAGGAGAGGAGGAAAAAGAGGAATTATTGTTTGGGGTATAAATTGGAAGGTCATTTTCTTTTCTTGAAAATTTACAGACAAATTTAGATGTTTTAAGTATTAATAATAAACGTGCCACTTATAAATAAACAAGCCACTTATAAAAATCTTAATACTCACTGATAATGAAGATAGAATATATTATACACTCTCCTTCGGAGAGCATTTTAATATATATTTGTTGTAGAAATAATTGCTTTATTTTTCAAAAGCCTTTAAAAAGTCATTATACTCTGATCTGATTGTTCAATTTTAGTATTCTAATTAAAATAGAAATGCAGATTGATATTTATCGAATAAACCTCATCAATTGCATATAAAGGAGATAACTTAACATTTAAATATCATACCATAGAAGGATGATAAATTAAATAATGATTAATCCATACAATTATTTGAATTAATTAATTACTTAGTTAATTAATTTTTTTGAATAAGGTAACTTTCCTTAGATAACTACTTACATTTTTTTGTCAATTTCCATTATAACTATAATTAAAACCTGTCAGTACCTATTCCAAATGGTTATCTAGTCTCCAGATGGCTGTTGCTGCTTCTTTTGCTTCTTTATTAACAGCTAAAATTTCAATATTTTATTTTAGCCTATCAACAGTTTTCTTAAAATAAAATAATTTCAACAATTTTATTCAGTAATTCCTTGACTGCTAATATTTAGGTTGCCTCTAATAATTCACTATAATAAACAAAGTTGTAAAGAATCTCATATGTATTTATATGATCTATATATACATATTACCTGTGTGAGTGTGTGTGTGTGTGTGTTTGTGTGTGTGTGTGTGTGTGTGTGTGTGTAGAGTGGGCTTATTCAGTTATTTCCTTGAGATACATCCTTAAATGTGAACTTGCTAGATGAAAAAGTCTAGAGCTTTTGATGTATATTGCCAATTACTCTTTCAGAAAATTTATGATAATGTACTCTACCACCATCATAAGAGTACAAATCTTTTACTGACTCATTAAAACTAGTCCTGAATTCTCTAGCTAGTCCTTCTTAATCTAATCAGGAAAAATGTTATCATTTCTCATTTTAGCTTTTTTTGTAGTGATTTTTGTCATAATCTTAAACTTTTTATATAATCAGTATTTTCTCTTAAAGTTTTTGTGGTATTTAAAAGTTCTAGATTTTCAATAAATATTTTAAGATCTCTTTTATTGCATTATATCAGATTTTACACGTACATCAATTTCATGTGAAACTTATGTTGATGTAGGATATTCATTAGGAATCAAAATATGCTATTTCCAAATGATTAACAGTTGTTCCATCATCTTTTATTACATAATCTTTCTCTACTGATCTACTTGTCTCACTAGAAGCATATTTTAAATACTTATAACTTAGAGAGCTCTGACCGCTCTTAAATGTATGTTTAAGATACCTTAGTGCTATTTAATCTTAGCAGACTCAAATTGTTTTTTGTAATGTTCTTTTATAAACTTGGAATGAATCTCATATTAATATAACCTACTTCACACATATTATTTAAATCAATAAAATGATATAATTATGATATAAATTCAAAATGTGATTCATGTTAAAATTCTCTCTCTCTCACTCATTTGCTCGCTATATATGTAACTTTTTAAAATGCTTAAGCACAACTAATAGCCATAATACAGTGGTTAGAATTTCACATCTACTCATAGTGAATAAAATAAGTATGAGAAATTTTAAAAATTAACTTAATATTGTCAAAATTTCCTTTAATATACGTATGTTTGTGTGTAAATGCATACACACACACACATAGTCAATTCTCCTTGTCGATTGTAGTTATGTGCTATAAGGTTCCTATTAGCACAGAATTGGCAAATATTAAGCAATTTCTCCCATGAGAAACACAGGGTTAGATTCCTATGTTGTTTTCAACTGAATGAAATGTCATTTGTGTTCTATAGATTTGTTTGTCAATGTCCTTGTAAAATGAGCCAGTATCATCAGCTTTAAAAACATGATCTTATACATAACCCTTTCCTATATAACATTTAGCAGTTGTTTTTTTTTTTTAAAGTTCTTCCACAGCCTCCTAATCTGCAGAACCTATCTCACCTGCAAGTTTATCAGTTTTCATGCTGTATTACCTTATGAAATATGGGAGTCAGGGAGCATTAGCTGAGAAACGAGTTTAACATTTTTCCCACTCCAGGTAATATGTAAGTTTCTTCGCTTTCGACCTCACAATGGTGTTGCCCACTACAATCTTACCTTGTCAGTTGCCAGTTCATAAATCTACAAAGTTAGCTCCTTTTTCTAACTGTCCATAGCTTTATCACTCACTATAGATGTTACTCTAGCATTTTCTGGAGCTGCCTCAGGTACATTTTGGAAAATGTCCGCTTCATTTTTCTGGATGTGTCATATCATTAATTCATTAATCTTGAACTCATGACCAATAGCACTAGAGTTGCACACATGATTGAGCTTATCTAACTCACCTATTCTCTCTATAAGTCACATAACAGACTTCTTGTGCTTCCAAATATTGGAAAGCACACTCACTATGTTTTCTGAAAAGCAAAATTACTAACAGAAAGCATCAAAATGCAAAACAAACCAACAGTGACACTAAATAGACTGTGAAAAGGCCAATCATTTACAGTATGAGAGCCGAAACAAGAAAGCAGAGTATCCACGCCTTGTTCAACCTTAGCAGGGAATATGCGTGTCAAAAGACTCAAATTTTTTACCACTCGGTGTATGTTTGTGAATGACCATAAAAGTACCATACGTGTCAATTTTGAGGTTACAAAAAAAATTTAGTGATTAGACAAATTCATAAGGAATCTACAAATAATGAGGATTGAATCTATCATCTATCTATCCATCTATCTATCTGTCTATCTATCTATCTGTCTGTCTATCTGTCTATCTATCTATTATAGCACACATGTAAAGTTGTCACATACACGATGGCATCTAAAGTACAAACTGATGCAGGGATATTCTATTTGTAACTAACTTTAAATCCATGAGTGGCGCTGCAATAGGAGAAATACCAATAATAGTGAACAAGTCTTGGTTAATTTTCAAACAAGATATTATTATCTTCCTTTTATTTCCATAATAGTTATGTTTTTTTTGAAAATTCATTTTATAAATTTTTAAAAAATATATTATTCATTTATTTCTGTATAAAAATATTATCCATTTATTTCTGTATTAGTTACCTATTGCCATTATAAGCCTGCACAAATAACACCACAAACTCAATAACAATGATCATTTATTCAGTGCACTATGAATTGATGTTTTAGGGTGGCCTTGGCTAAGCAGCTCTTCTGGTCTTAGTGAGTTCCTCATTGAGCTTTGTGTCACCTAATCAAGGATGGACTGGGACAACTGAGGCAATTTGACTCAATGTTTTCTATATCCATTAGCCAGAGCAAGTCAGAAGGGGCAGAAATATATCGTGGTGAAGGTCACAGATACAAGAGATTTTTGTGAGTTTTTATTGGGGGGCTGGGGAAGGTAACTAATTTAAAGTAAATAAATTGATGTACTTTACAACTGAGTTTGTGAACTACTATGTATTAAGAAAAATATAATTTTAACTTTAACTTTAAAGTATTTCAGACTATTTAAAAATATCATTATATATATAAAGAAAAAACTTAATAATAGCTATAATGGGTATTTTCCAAAAGACAAAAATGTTTAAAGAAAAGCAAATTTTATCTTCATCCCAGAAAAGACTAAAGCAATTATATTGGTCCTGAGTGAAAACAGTATTTAACTCTGCTAACCTATTTAAAGGTGAAACCCCAGCTGTCATGGGTCTTTTGCTTGAATATTTTCATCATTCTTCTGAAGACATAAGAAGGAAAGGATGAATGTTTAAAATATAAATATTTGGAAGTCACCTAGAATAGAAAGTGGGACATGAATTTTATGGCTTTTATTTTTTTTTTCCCCCTCACAGACCAGACTAGCAGTCAGGATGACTTCTGCCTGAAGGAAAGGAGCCGAAGAAGTCAGTATCATCTGACAAATGACGAAATATGATCTCTCACTTGGGTTTTTTTGAGAATAAAGGTTCTGATGTTGGAATCCTACTATAAATGACCTCTGAAGCACTGAGGAAAAAAAAAAAAAGAACTAGTTGAGTAAATTAAAAGCTCTCTGTTGGTCTTTCCGTATTCTAAGTATAGGTGGGTCTAGTAACTACATCTGAACAGGGGTTCTAAGTAATATGCCCTAGGTAACTTAATCTAGTAAATTCTGATGTTGACATTTAAACAGACTAAATACAAGCCCAGCTCTTAATAACAACAATGTATTATTTCCCAATATGTTTCATACATCTTTTGATTTTTGACATTTTGGAGGCTTTTATTGTTTTGTATCTAATGTGACTATTTTCAGTCACTTTTCAAATAAACATCCTCTTGAATATAAATATTATAACACTTGAGGTCTTTGATATAATTCTCAGATATGAAAAATCCTGAGATTATTAAAAGTTTAATTAAATTGATTCTAAAAAGTCTGTATCCTCATTTTCATTTCTACCAATAAGAGTCTGTCTTGGGTTTGAGAACCATAAATATTTTGTATTTTTGCTAATTTAGTAAACAAAAAATACTGAGCCAACTGCTTTGGTCACTTTTATTTTCTCATTGTAATTTTGTATGTTTGGCACACATCTATTTATTTATTAAATTTCCACTTTGATGAAGTATCTGTAACAGGTATAGTGTGTATAGGAAACTTTTTCAATTGATATCATAATGTATAATCTTTATAAATTAGGACAATGCTGATGTAGTTGTGTTTGTCCATTCAACTACCATTAAAAATAAAATTTGCAAAATGAAATTTTACAGAAAGAAAATAATTATAATGATAGTTGAGGACATTCTAATAATAATAAGTTATTGGAAACTAACTTGAGGAAAATTGAAAAAGATTGAGGAAAATAATCAACGGACCTTAGAAAAAAATCTCAACAGGAGCCAAAAAAAGCTGTAAGTGTTAAATTATTTCAGATAAAAGAATAAACTAATTAAGAATAGTGATTATTATTCTTAGTTATACTTTTAATACAACTAGGAAAAAGTTTAGTAGAGGAGAAAGATTTTAAGTAAATACTCGTATAATTGATGAAATGGAATTTTGTTTTTACTCCACTTATAATTTAAATTATAGAGATATATTTTGGGGGGATAAGCAAATAAGCACACAAATAAATGTATAATTTTTTAAAGTTTATATGTAAAACTTAAAAGTTAGCCTTAGCTTGATCAGTCTTTAGAAATGTGTCATATCCCATGGGCCATAAAGCATAAAAATTACACGCAGAAATGAGGCAACTGCTCAAATAACTGTTAATCAAAAGTATTTATATTTGATCATTTAGATAATTTTAAAAAAGATGAAAGGCTGAGCTTTTTTGGTGGAGAAAAGATTATAGATATTTGACAGTGGACATTTGATGTTTATGGACTTCGTAGAGGATTTACAAGAGACATTTTGTTACCGGTTAACAAGTCTCAGAAAATCCATCAGCATTGGATGTGATAAACCTTGCTGTAACATATGATAAGATCTTTATGTGCAGGTAGAAACATTTTATTAAACTTCTTTGCTGTCTCAACTCACAGAGAACAAAGCCCACTGGGCGTGCTCATTGAACCAACCAAATGGAATCAATCAAAAGACTCACAGAGCATCTGCAAACATCAGAGAATACAAACAAAGAGAGTGCAAGAAAATGCATCTCAAGGGCTCTGTTTGTACAGATCTGGCCTCTCTAAGATCTAGTCATGCTCAGTGCACTAGCTGGAGAGGCTTTGCTTAATGCACTGCCTAATGGCTTGGCTCTTCAAAACCGACACACTCCATTACGGCACATATGTTATGGTGTCTGTGTACAGACTACAAGACAGAATCGAAACAACAGTCACATTCCCAACCCAAACAAACTTAAAAATTAATGCTGCGAAGGGGAGAACTGTAGTCTGAATCTCCATGAGCCAAATGAAAGGGATATCAAAAGAGCCATGAAGAAGTATTGTAGGAAATTAAAAGGAAAGGGGAAAGGGATCTTTCAGAGTTAAATATTTTAAGGAAGGGAGGTACACTTTCCATCCAAAAGTGTACTCACAGCAAGGTATGGGAGTCACAGGTGTTTCAACATGTGCCCTCAATCATTTTTTCAATCCCTTGCAAATTGCTGACATTTACAGAATTGAAAGCAATTCCCTAGTCAAAGTGAAGTATAAGTATTGGTGTACAACACAGCCTGTGATTTCAGTGAGTTTGAAAGCTTGCAGGGAAGTCAAGACACATGCTTGGTATCAATAATGCAAGGTGAAAATGATTATGTGAGAATTTTTTTAGAATAGAAAAAAATGTTCTATTTGAGTTTACAGGTGTAATAAAGAATAAACCTCACATAATTATCTCTGCTAACATGGTAATGTCCTGCAGCACTATTTGTAATTTGGCATTTTCCCCCAAAATACCAAAAAAATCTTAAACCATGCATGCACCATACCTTTTAGAGTAAATGATAAGATAGTCAAGAGATCTAGAAATGTAAATATCTCTAGTAATTATATACTTCTTCCTTATAGAAGCACCCATTTAACCAGTGTTTCTAATTACATGGTAGAGATGTATAAATACATGGAAAGGCTGGTCTAACACATATTACTGTCTTTGTTTTCATGAAAAGAACAGCTACCAAGTGAGAAGTAGATGGTGCTAGGCGATACTGTACTGCTAAAGTGGGTATTTTACATGGCAGTCAGAACTTTTCACTGGTTTTCAAATTTAATTAAACTTTTCAATTCCATGGTTCACAAATGTCTAAGTACTCAATCATGCGATACTGTTCAATCCAAATGACTTATGCAAAATCCTAGTGTTACAAGATTCAAGTAGAAGTATTTCTGTTTGGTAATACTTGAACAAGCTCTGAATACACAAATATATATATATGTGTGTATATATATGTGTATATATATATATTATTTTAAGAGTTAAAAATATGTACTTTCTTTTGCATTCCTAGTTGAGGTATGGAACCAGTGTATTTGAATATATCTGTTTACTTTTGGTTCTTAAAAAAAATCTGATGGTTACTGTTACAGAAAAAGATATGGAAAACCTTTAAGGAAACTTCAAATGTTATGTATGAATAATTATTTAAGTTTAAATGCATGTAATTATCAATATTAAGTTCCCTTTCCTCTTCAATAATACAAACCTTTTTAACAACATTTGTGGAAACCCTAATATGATGCTATGCATAGTGGTGTTTCTTATTACTTACAAGAATATATTTTTATATTCATATGACATTCTTTCTTCACAATTTATGTCTCCTTGGTCATTTTAATTTGAGAGAAAGGATAAAGTAGTATAAATTTACTTACTGCACTTTTGCTTAAGTTCAGGAAACAGAAAAATCTTAGGACAATAAGCAGATTCCCAAAGCCATTGTATGTAATTAGCCTAAAATTAACAGGAAATTTTTTTTGTCTTTCACTGTAAAAGATTAGCGATACTGTCATTAATTTACTGGCATTGAGCTTATAGGAAATTATAAACTTTCAGGAAAGCAAAATCATTGAAACAATTTCATTAGGGTAGATTCTCAGAGACATTAAGCAAGAGACATAATACTTGAGGAACTTATCAGTACTTCTCCCTCTCACTTTGTTATTTTTGATTTGAAGAGAAATGAGATTGTGTAATGCATACTTCTTCCTTCCCAGATAGCATTCTAAATATTGCAATGCTATGACTCTTTACACTACAAGACAGGTGTCATTCATTCCATTTTACAGAAAAAGAAACTGAAGCTTATGAATGCAGACTAATAGAAACAGATTCATGCAGAAGAGGTGGAATTTAGACCTGAGGACATTGTGATTACATCTGTCTTAATCGCTATACACAAAGCAAAAGGACTTCATCAGGGTAATAAAAAAAAAAAAAATTAAGCAGTTGTGGGAAAGTGCTGAGCAGAGTACTCATAGCCAGGAGGATCACTTATAAATAGGAACTTATGAAAGAAGTACAAAATTTCTCAGAAACACCAGGACAAGGAGGCATAAAGACCATCTAGAAAGACAGGAGGGTGTAGAATAGCATTTGCAACTACCCAGAGTCCATGGAAAGTCTGGTATTGTAAATAAACAAACAAACGACAAATCATATTCATAAAAAAGATTTTTATTACCTAGACTAAACATGAAAAATGAAGCCATTCCTTTGGTAGCTTCCTTAAGTCAGAGAACACACTCAGAGATGAAAAATATATTTCATTCCAGGTGCCATCCCTGGACACTTGGTGCTTGGGAGTATTAGAAAAGATTGTGAAACAACATACTTACAAATCTAGATCTAGACAAATCCACAAATTCAAATTTTCTAGGGAACCGTATGAGTAAACTGAAGGGGATGACTCTGTTGGATAATGCCAATACATAAAACGCAGTTCAACTTATGGATTTTGATACATACAGACTATGTACTATACTTTTAATACAGACTATGTCTGTGCTGCTGAAGTAAACGTTTCTCAAACTGCAGAGTTCACCTCTATCTTCAAAGGAACTTACTAAAAATAGAGATTTGTGAGCCTCTATTCCAGTTGATTTGGTAAATTAGGGTAGGATTCATTAGCCAGCATTTTAAAAGGGCTTAGGACATTTCATTGTAGATGTCAATTAATAGCATAACAATATTGAGAGACAGTGCTTTGGTATTTTTCCTCCTAAAATGAGACAAAATATGCAACACCACCAAGAAAACTCAGCAACCCTTTGTTGACCCTGTACCCCTTCCACCTACTGCCACATTTATTTGTTCTTCTTTACAGTAAAACAAAACATCTTGACAGAATTTCTACCTAGGCTGTTCCACTTTCGCAAATTCCATTCATTGTTAATTAACTCTACCTTGATTTCTGACTATCATTCTACTGAAACTATCTATTCAAGATCACCAATGGTCACTTATTAAATCTCTTGAAACTGACAGCATTTTATGTAACCTTTCTCAATACATTTGGTCATCCCTCTTCAGAAACATTTTTATCTGCTTGTTTTTGGGAAACAATATTCTGCTTCCCTCTTATGTCCCCATCAGTCTATTTATTCCTTGTTTCATTTTCTCTGTTCACTTCCTTTCTTTTATTTGTAAATGATACTGTTCTTTTATTTTCAATAATTTAGGAAAATGAACCTTCTCCATAACTGAAATATAAAGGCAACATTCTATGTTATATTATATATATATATATATATATATATATATACAAAACTATACAATAAACATATGGTTGTTTAATAAGTATAGTAATGAGAATTATGCATATATTTATAATAGTTACATAAATGCAATATGTTGTACTAAACAATTTATTTACAATTGTTCTTTTGTTAAAGAATTATTAATGTCCTGTGGACTAAACCAAATCTTCATTCTTTAGACATTTCTTAGTACAATTTTCATGGCATAATTGGTTCATAGACATGTATGACCTCCTGCAAATACTAAACATATTGTGGTGGAACAAATTTAAGCTTTCAGTTAGAAAACCCTCAATTTTACTCATACTCCCTCAAATTTCTTGATACATAAATCTGGAGCAGTAATCTGGCCTTCCTGAATCTGATTAAAGGTATCTGAAAAACGGAAAACACTACAGTGACTAGTAAGGACAGTGTCAACAATAGAGATAAAGGATGAATACAAAAAACAATTCCCTTTGCAATTGCAGCAAAAAGAATAAAATTCCTAGGAATAAACTTAAACAAGGATGTGAAGGATACATATACTGAAAACTATAAGACATTTTTGAAGGAAATTCAAGAAGACACAAACAGATGGAAAGACATTCCATGCTCATGGCTTGGAAGAATCAACATAGTTAAAATGGCCATATTACCCAAAGCAATATACAGATTTAATGCAATCCCCATCAAAATCCCAATGGCATTTTTTAAAGAAATAGAACAAAAAAATCATCAGATTTGTTTGGAACCACAAAAGACCCTGAATAGCCAAAAGAATCTTAAGAAAAAAGAACAACACTGGAGGTATCACACTGCCTGAATTTAGCTTGTACTACAGGGCTACAATAATCAAAACAGCATGGTATTGGCAGAAAAACAGACACACAGACCAATGGAATAGAAATGAGAACCCAGAAATAAAACCACATAAATATGGACAGATGATTTTTGACAAAGAAGCTAAACACATACAATGGAGGAAAGACAGCCTCTTTAATAAATGGTGCTGGGAGAATTGGATAGCCGCATGCAAAAGAATGAAACTGGACTACTATCTGTCACCATGTACCCAAATTAATTTAAAATAGATCAAAGACTTAAGCATAAGACCTGACACAATAAACTGCGTAGAAGAAAAACTTATGGACCTTGGGTTCAAAGAGCATTTTATGAATTTGACTCCAAAGGCAATGGAAGTAAAAGCTAAAATAAATGAATGGGACTATATGAAACTTAAAAGATTCTGCACAGCAAAAGGAACCATAGACAAAATAAAGAGGCCAACAACTGAATGGGAGAAGATTTTTGCAAACAGTGCCTCCGATAAGGGGCTAATATCCAAAATATACAAGGAACTCATGAAGCTCAACAACAAAAACATAAACAACCCAATTGAAAAATGGGCAGAGGACCTGAAGAGACATTTCTCCAAAGAGGACATACAAATGGCAAATAGACATATGAAAAAATGCTCAACATCACTAATCATCAGAGAAATGCAAATAAAAACCACGAGGATATATCACTTCACCCCAGTTAGAATGGCTAACATCAACAAGACAAATAGTAACAAGTGTTGGAGAGGCTGTGGAGAAAAAGGAACCCTCAGACACTGTTGGTGGGAATGCAGACTGGTGCAGCCGCTATGGAAGGCAGTGTGGAGGTTCCTCAAAAAATTAAGAACAGAATTACCATACGACCCAGCAATCCCTCTCCTGGGTATCTACCCCCCAAAATTGAAAACATTTATACATAAAGACACGTGTGCTCCAATGTTCATTGCGGCTTTGTTTACGGTGGCCAAGACATGGAAACAACCAAAATGTCCTTCGATAGATGAATGGATAAAGAAGTTGTGGTATATATAAACAATGGAATACTATTCGGCGGTAAGAAAAGATGATATAATAACATTTGTGACAACATGGATGGATCTTGAGAGTATAATGCTAAACGAAATAACTCAGACAGAAAAAGCAGAGAAACCTATGATTTCACTGATATGTGGTATATAAACCAAAAACAACAAAAGAACAAGACAAACAAATGAGAAACAAAAACTCATAGACACAGGCAATAGTTTAGTGGTTATTAGAGGGTAAGGGGGGTGGAGTGAGGGACATGAGGGTAAGGGGGATCAAATATATGGTGATGAAAGGAGAACTGACTCTGGGTGGTGAACACACAGTGGGATTTATAGATGATGTAATACAGAATTGTACACCTGAAATCTATGTAATTTCACGAACAATTGTCACCCTAATAAATTTAAAAAAAGCATCTAGCACATGAGGTATCAGTAAGTCTCCTCTGTATTATCATTCATCGTCAATGTTTTATAAATAAATGGCTAAGTAAAAGTTAGCTAGATCACTAGTGGTGAGAACAAGATGGGAATCATACAGGACTCTGTTCCATGATCATACAAATATAACATACATTCTAGGGCACTCCTAATCTGTCAGAAGGTAATCATATTTTCATTAGGAATACTTTACAAAATCTTTTTTGAGTGTCTTCACAATTTCTGTGCTACTCTATTAATAGAGTTAATAGTTATGTTGTGGTGAAGATAAAGTAATTTAATTCATTTAAAGTGGTTAGTAAAGTCTCTGGGAAATAATATGTGCTTAATAAATGCTATTACCCTTGTTCTTATTATAATTATGTACTGGGCTCTAGGCCTAAGCCATATGTCTTATTTTACATACTGTTATTAAGTCTCACTGATTTTTCTATAAAAAGATAATTTCTTTCCCATTTCAAGATGAGAAAACTGAGGCATAAAGAGGTTAAATATTTTAGTTAGGAAAATATAGCAAATAAATGACAGAACTGATATTTAAAGATAGGTCTATATTATTTCCAAGCCTGTGTTAATAAATTATCTGGGTAACCTGTCACTATTATGAATGTCACTATTCAGAGTCCTTCAAACAACGTTTTTTAACTTTTGAAATTACGTGTCTTTTTTAGTATTTATGTTTAAGATATGCAAGTACAGCTACTGCCTGATTTAATCTTCACATTCACACAAAACCTTGAATTATGAAGTTGGTATGTGATTCCATTTTTCAGATGAGGAACTGAAGCTTAAGTGAATTAAGTAACTTTCCCAAGGTTACATGGTCTAATGAAAATATCAGTAAAAGCTACAGTTTAATTTCTTATTATCTAACACTTTACTAACACATGTCATGCATTAACTCATGTCATATTTTTAGTGGGCATGTCAAAGGATGATTCACACTTTACAGAAGAAGAACCAAGATATAAAATACTATGTACCTTGCTCAAAATAACACATCAGTTATGTGACAAAATCAAGTTTCAAAATTGGTTTTATTTAATTTCAATGCCCCTGCTTTTACAGTTTTGTAATTATGCTTTTTATTTATGTCTGTGAACAAGTGTTCAGTTGAGACTCAAAAACTACTGTAGCTTAACCCAATTCCATAGATGCGCTGATTCTTGCTTGGAAAATTTTAGGGACAGGTAATATTAACCTTCAGCATCTTGAGTCATAAACTATCTTCGGTGTGGTCCCCGTAGAAAGTCTGATTTAGAACACCTCTTCCTGTTAATGGGAATTCCAAAAAGAGTCTATTGTCTATGGCCTGCCAAGTACTTAAATAAATTAACTTTCTGGGTGAAGTTATTTTCTAATGTCAAGGTGTCCTGGAAGAGGAAATGAGGTAGAAAATAATAATGCTTAACCATTGCATACAAGTTGTCACAGTGACATTAGACCTTATCTTAGAACAATGTTTCAAATATTTGGGTTTAGACAATAGTAAAAGTAAACTCAAATAGTGCCACTCATTGTTCTTTCCATGGGAAACAAAAAGTTCTAGACACGTTCCAGGGAGAGAAATAAAAGAAGAGAGAGAAAAATAACTTCACTATCATGTTTAAGTGGACTAGGATGAATCTTTTTAAAAAGGGAACTTCTTAACTTTGAGAATGCCAGTGCTGACAGGTGCCAGCCAACTCGAGAGATTTAGTAAGAGCATTAGTTTTATATATCATATTTTCTTAATTGACTTACTCATTCTATAAATTTGGTTAAGCAGCATAAATTAAAAAAAGATACTGATGGGATTTTATTAGGTAAAATGTTTGGACTGTAGTGGTCTCTCTCTAAGTGTTTTCTTTCCTCTTGTACTAAAGTGAAGTAGTTATTCAGATAAACATCAAAACGGTAAATTTCCTTTTTGGAAACTTTTTCTCTAACTTCTCTGTGTACCATGCTCAATTTCTATTAAATCAAGTCCACTTTCTCTAAAGGCAGAGTATGCTAAAAGCACTCAGGGAAGGATCAACTTGTAAAATGAATGGAACTATTCATTACTTTCAAGTGAGTACGAATAGCATTGAGAGAATGCACTAAATTAGGGGTGAAAAGTCTACATACGCACAGCTAACAGCTCTTCTTCACATTAGCAAAAAGGCTTTTATATTCTTTGTGTGTGTATGTGTTGGAGGGGGGTGCTGGAACAGTATTGCTTTTCCAATTATAATAAAACATGTATATATCCAACTAGAGTTTAAAATATAACCAAGTAAGGAAATCTTAGAAAATCAGCATGATACATTTTAAGAACATTTATATATTATGTTGAGGTAAGTAAACAAATAAAAAGGTAAAATTGTTAAACTAAAGTGGAAGTCAAAACCCATAGAGTTGTAGCTTTTGAAGCAAATTCATTATATACCATAAATACATTAGAAGGAAATTGCGTGTAATGAGCAATTTTGAGTTATTTCTTAGCGGAAAGCAGACTGTTTGAGTATGTCATGAGCCCACAGAACATATTCATGTGCCCAAATCTTCCATATGTAGGAAAGATAAATATTACATTGTTCTCCCCTTTCCTATTTCATGTCTCTGGGCTGTGCA
Source organism: Rhinolophus hipposideros (assembly GCF_964194185.1). Classification (NCBI taxonomy): domain Eukaryota; kingdom Metazoa; phylum Chordata; class Mammalia; order Chiroptera; family Rhinolophidae; genus Rhinolophus; species Rhinolophus hipposideros. Next base: position 58,710,006 of record NC_138050.1, read on the forward strand.
TTACCCAAAATGTTCATGCCCTATAAATGGATCTCTGCTAATTTCTGGGTTACCGACATGACAGATGACATCATCTGCTTGACACTCTCCAGTTGCTCTAGGTTCTAGCATATGCACAATCCTATATGCTAGCTGCACTACAACCCTAGTCCTTCTGTCTCAGAAAAATACATCAGAATAAAACTGAGTTGATCTTTTTGTAGGAATAACTACATATATATATATATATATATATATATATATATATATATATATATATATATATTTTTTTTTTTTTTAATTTAAAAGTATATTGTTAGTAAAAGTAAATTATTTTTGATACCTAAGACATAAAATGTGACCCACTCACGTGTCAGGACACCAAATTGTGACCAGAGCATTGATTGAGGGGCATAACCAAGATGAAAGTGGTCAGTGTTTCCTCAACCCCTGCCCACAGATGAACACCTTAACTCTAAGTGACATAAGTCAGAGGAAAAAAAATACCCTGTGGTTTCACTCACATGTGGAATCTAGAACAACAAAGCAAATGAACAAAAGAAAACAAAACAAAATCAGACTCATAGAAACAAAGACCAAATGGATGCTTACAGAGGGAAGGGGTTGAGGGATTGGTGAAAGAGGTGAAGGAGAATATAGTCAATAATATTGTAATAAGCTTGCACAGTGACAGATGATTACTAGACTTCTGGGATGAACACATTGAAAGGTATAAAAACGTCAAATCATTATATTGTACACCTGAAACCAATATAGTATTATATATCAACAATACTTAAATATTAAAAAAAAAAAAACTGTAAAGTGTAACTCTAGATTTTAGTCAGAGTGAGTCTTCAAATGATAAGGGATCCTGGCTTTTAGATATCTAAAACTCAGATGAGGTTCAAGTTCCCTCACAAAATTGGTATAAAGAGCAACACCTTGTGTATTGATCATTTTGAATTAAAATTATTGATAAACACCCTGTACAAAAACAAAAAGACACTCTGATCGTCATTATTTTTCCTCCTGAAAGTAGGAAATAAATCTCCCATATGAAATCACCCTCCCAATACGAGGAGGATAGAAAGCATCCTATCACCAGTGTTAGGGAATTCAAGACTAAAAAAGCTACATAAATAAACTTTGTTACTTTTCCATTATTTGCTACCTCAAATACAAACTCTTTTGTTTTGTCCAATCTTCATAAATAATCATTTCTTTGTCTAAAAGTAATACATAAAAAGTCTGTTTTGGTCACTTTGAGTGTCCCATACCTATAAGACCTCCATACATATGTAATTAAATTTGATTTTCTCCTGTTACTCTGCCCCATGTCAATTTTACTTTTGTACCAGGCAGAAGAACCTAGAAAAGTAGGAGGAAAAATTTTTTGTTCCCTAACAAAAGCTAATTTGACAAGACTAATATGTTCTGAAATGAGTTATGTAAATATAAAAATTAGCCTTTTATAGTATATCAGTTTTTTGGTTGTTGTGTATTTGTATTGTTTTTAATAGAGATCTTTGAAAGAGATAATAAAATGTAACATTTAGGGAAAAATATATATTTTTTTAATTTGTAATTCAAAGTATTCAAAAGTAGCTCTCCATGTGAATTAGGTTTGTTTAAATAAACGATTAACTAGTTCTTTCCAATTGTTTTTATTTGTGGAAGTACTGATTTATATGTAAATTTGTCACCTAGCACATTTCTTCTTTACCAGGAAAACAAAACAAAAAACAATAGGAGACACAATATTCTACTATTTTATCAATTAAAACTAATAACTGTCAAGATTAACATTTCTTAGAAATATTTGAAATAAAATTTAAAATATTTATTTTAATCTGTACAGGCTAACTGCTTGCTCTAACACTGCTTTCAAGATAAATTTTCAACCCTACTCTTTATTTACATTTGCTCACTAAACCACAGGTCCCCAGATGATGTTTCCTTCATGTACATTACTTTTAGAAAAATTTGATACCCTTAAACATGAACAAGATATACATCCCATTTGTATCCAATGTTTTATTTACAAATGAATAACTCAAGAAACAGAGAATCATTATAACACTGCACTTAACACTTTGATTCCTATGGAAGTCTTGGAGTCTCCCAACCCATTCATTAATCTTTTCTAATTTCACAGTATTAGAATCCAGTAGTAGTTCCACACGAAGCACTGTATGGGCAATAAAGCTTTTTGAGTTGGCAGGTGAATCTATGCATATATAGATATATAAACATTTATGAATGAATGAATGTATTTGGATTTAACCAGAGAAGGAAAACTGTATTTGCACAGAGAACAAAAATAATCTAAAAGTGGTCTTTAAAAAGGCCTGCTCTATGATCTAGTTCATGCGAAATCTCAACTGAAATCAGATTTGTATCTCAATGACAACTTGTCTCCTTGATTTACTGTACTTGGATATGTTAGATCAAATTTCCTAAAAGGTGTTTTTTTTTGTTTACTATGACTCAGAACACTCTTCCTTGTGTGCCAAGTGGTCAGCCATCTTGACTTTGGTATATTTACTTAATTCCAAGTATCTAAACCCGTACTTTAATATCCACGTTACGTTAACCATTAATTTTATTATTTATTTTGGAAAGTACCTTGCCTAAAGAATGATTCCCACTTTTTAGTTTGATAGAAATAAAGCATTATTTTTGGCTAAAACAAAAGCAAATCTGATATGCAATCATATTTCTGACTATGTCTCAACCTGATAGAAATCATACTTTGAATACTGCTGGTTTTGCATAAAGGAATAAATTCAAACAGAAATTTTTTAAAAAGTCATCCTTTAAAAATTCTCATTTTCTTGCTAGTGATTAGAATAAAGCCACTCAAAAAAAAAAAGGGTAAAACTGGTTAAAACGCATAACACTTTTGAATTTGAAAAAGCTACATTCAAATCCTCAAATCCAGTTTTACTCTTTATATGACCTCAATCAAGTTACTTGATTTCAGCTCATTAAACTGTAAAATACTTTGAACAATTCCTTCCCTAAACGGTTGTAAAAATAAAGTGAAATATAGAGTACAATCTGTGTCAGGACACTGAATAAATGATGACTACAAGAACTATTTTTATTATTTGTGGTTAAGACAATATTAAAAAGAAAAAAAACATACAGTTAAAATATAAACATATTATGTGAGAGGATCACATATTAATAATCATAAGCACAGTAAACTGCATCCATTTAGCATTTTTCCATCTCATAGCAAAGACGCTGGTAGCGTCAGGACTGTTGATTTTTGATAGTATGTAGGAGAGTATGTTTGATAGTATGTATGTAGGAGAGTCAGCGAAAATAGGAAAGATAGAGACTCCATGAGTTACTTGATGTTATGTCCCTTCAGGAGACACATTAAGTCTCTGAAGACCAAAAAGGAGACATGTGATGATAGATTTCAAATCTTCTGCTGCATAATAATGCAGTTTAGTGAAGGCAGGACAACCTTGACATAATCACTCATATATATATATATATATATATATATATATATATATATATATGTATATATATATATGTGTGTGTGTGTGTGTGTGTGTATATATATATATATATATATATATATATATATATATATATTTAAAGGATTATTACTAAGGTAAAACTCCGTGGAGTTGTAGAAAGATTATTATAAGGGAAAAAAAGGAACAGCTATCCTATAGGAACATGATTCTGACAGAAAGGGAACAGATACCCTATGAAAACATGAGTCTTGCCCCATTAAAAACTATCTTGATAACTTGAGGCCAAATTAGATGTAAATTCAGTAATGTTACTAAGTCACACTTTACTAAGAGCTAATATATATTTTAAAATATGGTAGCATTTCATTTCTTTATGGCTTCTTTAATTTCTTATATGTTAAAAAAAAACTAGGTACAAATAAGATGAATTATATGAATGATTTGTTGCAAGATACTCCACTTCATATAGATGCTACATATTAAATGGAGACGATCACATTACTAATTGTATAAATGCTCAGAGGGCACTTGATAAGAATTGCTTTTCCTTCTTATGAAAAATTCAGTATGACTGTGAAATACTTTTTGCTAGGTCAATATCAAATCCACACCTCAAATGGCACTAAAACAACTTACTTTCAAAAACATAGACTTTGTATCAATGCGAGGTGTATGTATTCCATTTACTATGTTTTTCACGGTTGGGCCATCTCAAATGTGATTTTTAAGAACAAAATTCCTTCAGTGCCTTCCACATGGACTATGAGATGAAGCCATACTCCTTAGCCAGTAACTGAGTAGCTAACCCAGCTTGGTTCAAATCTATCTTTTCAATATGTTTAATTCTATTTCTCTATAGAAAAGCTCTAGTTTTTTTGTTTGTTTGTTTGTTTGCTTTATTTTCTCTTGAAAATTAATCATACCTTTCTTGACTAGAATCTCTTTTTACTTTTCCTAAAAGGTCCATTTTTTTCTGTAATGCCATCCCTGCCTTTCTTCCCCACCTCTCTGTCTCTCAGTATCTCCCACCTCCATCCCTTCCAGTATCACTCATTAATTTTTTGAAATATTTTATTAAAAATCTATAAAAAATAATATCATTTGCACATTACTCATTCAAATTTTAAGAACTGAAACATTACAAATGTCATGGAAGCCTTGTGTCCCTCTTACCCCCCAGAGGTCACTACTATTCTGAATTTATTTCAGAACATAAAGAAAATATCCAGCCCTGTATTTGCTCTGGTGTAGTGGAACTCAAATGTGCAGCCCCAAGCTGGGCTACGCATGACTTGGTAAAGCTGGTGGTATTATGATGGGTGGGAAGTGTTTAGATATGAGCCCCTTCACAGCACTGCCACATATCCACCTTCTTTATGTCATAAGGGTATGAAGGATATAAAGAGATGGCCATTTCCACTTGATGAAGAATAACTTCAAAGGATCAATCTATCTCCAGAGCTCCTTCTGGGGATGGCCAAGGTGGCTGCCTCATGTAATAATAGATCCTCCCTGTCCCAATTTCATCATTTTCGACTTAGGCCCTTTATTACAGTGTCGACTAAAAGTACCAAAATGTGGCATTCTGTTTCAGTCCTTTTATTTCACCCTTCAGTATAATAATTGCAAGTTTTTATTGGAAGGTTTTAAAGCTGTGTTGTCTAATAGCCACATGTTGTTATTGACCATTTGAAACTGAGACATACGGTTAAGTGTAACAGAAGTGAAAAAGTATGAAAAAATGCAAAATCGCTAACTTTTTTTAATCTTTTGACAATTTGTTGAAATAATAATGTTTGTATTGGGTTAAATAAAACATTGTAATATATTAATTTCATGTTTCTTTTTTATTTTTTTAAACATGACTACAAGAAAGTTTAACATTGAATAAATTCTTATTTGCTGTATTTCTTTTTATGTGCATGGATGTGGAAGTCTTAAAAACTGTTGTTGTTGTTGTTGTTGTTGTTGTTGTTGTTTTCTGCATCTATGAGATCATCTTTTAGTTTCTTGCATTAATCAGTTAATGTAGTGAATTATATTAATAGATTTTCCAAGGGTCAGCCATCCTTGCTTTCAAGTGATTCGACCCAAATTAATCATGTTTCACAAACATAATGCGTAATTGGTTTGCTAATAATTTACTTAGGGCTAATGAACTGGTTAATTGATGATATTGGTGTATAACTTTTCTTTCTTGCTCTGTCCTTGTCAGGTGTTGATATCAAGATAACACTAGCCCAATAAATGAGAAGTGAGTCTGATGAATTTCATGGGAAGTTTTCTTTTGTGGTTTTTTGTTTGTTTGTTTTGCTCAAGATTCAATTTTTTAAATGGCCATGGGACTATTAATATTCCTCAATTTTTCTTGTATCGATTTTGGTAATCCCAACTCTTTATTATTTATTTTCTGCTATATTCTTTGAATGAATCACTTCTGTTCTTAATCTAAAAACAGCTCATTTCATCTTTTCTTCTTGTGTATTTTTCCTAGAAATTTTCCTGTCGTTAACACCTTCATTGCATACCAACTAAACTAAACATTTCAGTTCTTTTGTTTTATTCAATTATATTTTTTGATATGTTTTACCAGGTCTTCTTTGACACAGTGTGCAGTATTGGAAAAATCTATAAAATTTTATAAGAGGAATAATTTATAAGAGGAATAATTCTAATTACTATTCTAGGGTTTTGCTCATGGTGGATATTTTATCCTTGTGAATTTGCTGAGGGCCTATCACTGAAAAGATATGTGTTAGTTTATGTCGTGTGTTCCATGTGTTACATATTTTATGCTACTTATTCTGTCTGAAATGTCTTGGACTACTCAGGTATTATAAATTCCAATTCAAAAGTCAAGCCTGGAGTAATGTATTTTTCAGAGTGGTATTTTATTTCATCTTTTTTGTGCCTTGAGAAAAACAAACAAGTTTCCTGCTTTCTCCCTGTCCAATTGGCAGATTTTTTTTTTTTTTTTTTTTTAGGGTATTAGCTCATTATTTTACCTCATTAAATCCAGTGACCAATTTAATTTCCCTCCTTTGTGGACTAAAGACCTTTTCTATTCCTTATCCTAAGAACCTTTGAATCTTCATACATCTTGAGACTAGCCAGAGATAGCCGCCTTAACACTCTTTTACTTCCTCCTTTTCATTTTTGTCCCTTGGGGATTTCCCTTATTTTTTGTGTCAGCTCTGTTAATCCTCTAAAGGGTTGTTTATTAAAACACCTAACAAAAATTATGCTGGATATAATATAGTATATAGTTTATCCTTTGCAAGAATCTTATTTTGTTCACTCCACTTACTATATTTACTCACCTTTAAAAACCAGAGCCATAGTATCTGTTTTCTCTAAAAGTTTTCAATATGGCTCCGGTGATGGTTAATTTTGTGTCAACTTGGATAAGCCAAGGTACCCAGATATTTGTTCAAACATATCTACATATTATCGTGAAGATAATTTTAGGTGGAATTAATATTTAAATCAGTAAACTTTGAGAAAACAGATTGTCCTCTATTATGTGGGTGGTACTTAGCAGTTGAAGACTTTAAGAAAAACACTGGTATCTCTGAAGGAAGAGGGAATTTCGACACCACACCTAATTTGGACTCAAAGTGTAACACCCACACTTCACTACACGTTCAGCCTGGTGGCATACCCCACAGATTGTAGATTTGCCAGCTTCCACAATCACATTCTTCAGAGATCCCTGACTAGTACAGCTCTCCCCTGAATTCAGCTTTTCTCCCCTGCATTCGTGAATAACACAATGAGTGTAGAAGTTACTTATGCCCTTTATAATTCTGCTGTTTTAACAATATTTTCTTGGCTCAGCACACTTACTCACACCATAAAATTTCAAAGCTAATGGTTCAATTAAATGTTCAGCCAAGCTGTCTTAATTCTGCCCCCTCAGTTTTGATACAATGTTCCTATATTTTCCAATCAGCTTCATCTCTCACTTTTGCTGACTTGTTCCATTGTCATTGGCAGAAGTATTTTCAACTAGACATTAATTATTAAACTATGTAAAGGAATATCAATTGTTAAGCAATGGGAGGTACTAAACACAATTATATTTGATATGCCTAATACCAGATGGAATTATCCATGTATAAAACTACAATAAATAATCAAAGCTAAGTTAGATAAATCTCTAATAAACTACTAAAAAAGCATAGCATAGCAATGGTATTCCTTACATAGAAAGAACAACATATTGTTTCCAAACATGTGTTAGTAAATTGTCGGGATATTTCATAGCACTGTTCTGCAGCTCATTTTACTTCCCTTTATTTAAAAATGATCTTATTCACACTTAAGGGCAACTGCATTCATATCTTTGAGATTAATTATTAATAAATATAAATTCAAATACAGGTTTAGATGTCTCTGTAGTGTCTTTAATATTCTTATGATAATAATGATACCTAAAGATTATTTTAATTTAGTTTTTTAGGTGTAAATCTATTGTCCAGGGAAAATATCTATATTATAAGCCACAAAATATTGACTCTTTTTCTTCTGTCTTAGAATGTGTTCAGTTTGATGTTTGTTTTCATTTAAACTATTTCAGGGACAGAGATATAATCTTTAAAAAAAAGAAAGTTTTTGTTTAATAATTTAACTTTTTTCTTGCCCCATTATATGGAACTTAAATTCTCGCCAGTGACTCTTATGCACCAAATGTTATTTTTAAAACTTGTGTTATCACTTACCATTAACAAGCTGCAACAGTTAACTTTCCTCTTCCCAATTTATACTTGGGGGTTAAAAATTTCAAATTAGATTAGTCATGATTTAAAAGTAATTAAAAATCGTATTCATTCTGAGCTAGTGATTGCAGTTTGTCTCATGTTTCAATGCTGGTTTCTTAAATAAAACGTAAGTGCTAGAAACTTGGGTTAAATATCTTTTATAAAATCTGACAATTGTTTAGTTAAACCAAGTTCTCTCCACAGAAAAAGCCAAACCCTATTTAGATTGTTTAAGTAACTGAAGTGCAGCAATTAATGTATTATAGAAAGACCCCTAAACTAGCTGTGTCTTTAAAATATACACAGAAGAAATCCTAGGCCTTAACTATTTAAAAAGTCTTCAAGTACCCCCCAAATAACTTGTTTTCCAATAATTTTTCTTATGATGCATAAAAACGCATTCTAATTTCTGTTCCAATACATACTGACTCCTCAGTATGTTTACATAAATATTAAAAATAATAATAATAAATAAAAAAAGGAAAGGAAAAGAACCCAACCTGACTCAATTGCTTTCTGCATTCTTGAAGCACTTCAGTGCTAAAATACATGATGATTTATATCAGTGAAACACTGAGGTAGAATAGCACTCTCAATCCATATGGTTTAATCCTTTTTTATGAATCTGCTAAATATATCATCATTTTACACTGTAACCAAGAAAAGGGGAAAAGGACCTTATACAGCACATCTTAAAATAACATTGTTTCATTCAACATCATTTTGTTATAACATTGATGAGAAAACAAAATCGATTGCAGCTGGGGCCACTGTCTGTGTGGATTTCATGTTCTCAACATGTCTGTGTGGATTTTCTCTGGGTGCTCCAGTTCCCTCCCACATTCCAGAGATGTGCACATTAGGTAAATTTGTTGTCTACATTGTCGCAATCTGTGTGTGTGTGTGTGTGTGCCCTACAATGGAAGGGTGTCCTGTCCAGGGTGTGTTCCTTCCTTGTGCCCTGAGCTACTGGGAGAGGCTATGACCACCCACACTCCTGAACTGGGATCACAGGGTTGGAAAATAATTATCCTACTGTTTTTTTTTATTAATCTTTCTTAAATGTATGTATAGCGCACATGTACTGAAATGTTCAATATTCTAAGTGTGTTAGGTCTTTACTTATAAGTTTGATTACGTTTTATCTAATCAGAAGTACGCCATAGGAACTTAACTCTTGCTTATATCAATTATCCTAGGGTAAAACTGGTTATGTTATACATCAATTAGCTTAAAATCACAGTTTGCTGGAACCTGTTGACAACATTAAGTGAGGACTATATTTGAAAAACAGAACAGTGGGGAGTACTTTTTTTTTTCTTGCTATTACTCATAACATGGTGAACTCTCAGAATTTGTCAAGTTTTTGGTGACTATACACAGCCAAGAATATTCTTGCTTTCTTTTTTCTTGAAGAAATCTGGTGAATACTGTGGACCTTGAGAAGATTCACTTGATGTGTACCCCAAGAAGGAAGTTATATGATGAGATGGACTTCCCATGGTCAACCAAAGGACCAAGTTTTATGAATAAGAGCCTAGCATCTATTTGCTGACAGGGTCTCCTCACATATTGTGCACACTGGGAAAAAGCTCAGACTGAACTCTAGGCTTCCCATACTATGCCCCTCTTGTTTACATCATCTGAGACATCACTACAGGGAAACCCTAGTATCATCGTTTTACCAATGTACTGAGACCTGCCACATGCAATCAGAATTGAACAATTTAGGTACCTCGTGTACATAAAATGGACCTAATTTGAACCTGGGCTGGAACATTTTCTATAAAACGTGCCCTCCCTTTTGTCTTGGTGGAACACAATTCAGGTTACTATCTGAATATGTATGAGCTATTTGTCATGGGACTTTACTATAAGAGTCTGCCACCACGTTTCCCCGAAAATAAGACCTAACAGGAAAATAAACCCTAGCATGATTGTTCACGATGACATCCCCTGAACATAAGCCCTAATGAGTCTTTAGGAGCAAAAATTAATATAAGACCTGGTCTTATTTTCGGGAAAACACAGTACATATGAAATTAGTATTATATACACCTCTTTAGGATTATATGGAATGATATGATTTTAAGGCAGAAAGGGACCACAGTGAATTATTTAATTCAACCACTAAAATCAGGAAACTGAGGTCCAGAGAGGTTGTGTTAGGGGTGAGTTTTTTTTGTTTTGTTTTGTTTTGTTTTGTTTTTAGATTCAGGGCTAGTCAGTTGAAGAGCAGAGATAACAGAATAGGGCTTCAAAAAACATCTATTGAATAAATGATTTAGAGTCCACTGTTCTCATATATTATTTTGTTTTCAATATTCAATGCTGCCTCTATAGAAGACATTCCCAATTAAACTTTCTTTAGCAGAGTATAATTACAAGAAATATTGAATAAAAATCTGCAACTTGGTTATAGTCATAAATTAAGGTTCTAATGTATTTTATTTATAAGTAGTACTGCTTTTTAATATATTTAATATTTAATAACTCCTTAATGAATGTGTGCTAGTAATAGACGTCTTTGGTAGATAATATTGATTTTGGTAATCCACATAACCATTCATTTATGAAGCCCTATCTTAAAATGCCTTAATTTTTACCACATATTGCAATACAAGATAATGTAGAAGGAAAATACACTTATATGTATTTTTGAAACTGTACCTTATACATATACTTCAAATATCACAACACATAGAATCTATTAAATAAAAAAAAACAAGAGAGAAAAGATTTCATATTTTGGAAAAGACACATGGACAACATAGAACTATTGTTGTCTGAGGAGTTTCCTCCTCAAACAAATATTGATTCCTTATATCTCATCATTTTCAATTCATATTTTAAAGGGTCATTGCCTACTAAAATTCAGATAAAATATAGACAAGTGTACTACACCCATTAGTCCACCTTTACTAATACTAGGGCTAATACTAATATTATTTATAACACTACTATCATCATATATTGAGATCTTACTATAAATAGGCACTGGTCAAACTGCTTACGTGTAACAGTCATCACAGACACTCTATGAAGCAAGTATTATTTTTATCAGTATCCACCAGATGAAGACACTTGAGGCCAAGAGAAGTTAAGTAATTTTGCCAAATGTCACACAGCTGCTAAGCAAATGAGTTAGAATTTAAACCCTGGCAGTCTGGGGCTGCTCTCTTTTATTGTATTAGAGTTTGATCAGCAAAGTAGAACTACTATGAGTGATATGGAATAAAGAACACATTATAATGATTAGCCTTTATGCTATTGTGGCAGCTGGTGAAACATTCTATAAAGTTTTGATTTTGTAACCACTTATTAGACCTTAATTGAGCAGGACCAGGATCAGGAAGGCACAATAGAAAGGAAGTATGAAGACCAGAGAAAACTTGAATTCATAGGAAAACGGAAGCCCATATCTCTCTCCCACTGCCTACAGCCCTGAAAATGAAGGTGAGTTGCAGAATAAGCTGGTTTTCTTGCACGTGAAACTGCAGATACCTGCTTATTCCAGGATTTGGAGGACTGAAGGAGGTGTTAGTAATGGTTCTCCAGAGAAACAGAACCAATAAGATATGCATAGATACATGTAAGAAGGGATTTACATAGGAATTGACTCACATGATTATGGAGGCTGAGAAGTACCAGATCTGCTGTCTGCAAGCTGAAGACTCAGGAAAGCTGGTGGTGTAATTCAGTCTGAGGACCAAAGGCTTGAGGACCAGGGCAGACAGTGGCATAAGTCCCAGTCCAAGTTCAAAGGCTCAAGAGTTGGGGAGCCAATCCTATAAATAGCGGTTTAGTTCAAATCTAAAAGGCCCAAGAACCAGGAACACCGATGTCCAAGGACTGGAGAAGATGGATTTCTCAGGTCAAGCAAAGAGACCAAATTTTTCCTTCCTCCGCCTTTCTGTTCTATTCAAACCATCAAAGGATTAGATATTGCCCACAGGCATTGGTGAAGGTGATCCTGTTTACTCTCTGTCAATTCAAATGTTCTCTTCCAGAAACAGCCTCGCAGACACACCCAGAAATAACGTTTTACCAGTTTTGGGGGCATCCTTTGCTCCAGTCAAATTGACACATAAAATTAACCACAGAGGAGCTGAGGTGGGAGCCAGAGTTGGTGCAAGCCTGGCTGTTGCCCCACATAACCAGGCTCCAAAGGTGAGGACAACTAAGTAATGAGCTACAAGAATGGCAGAGCCTGACGCAACGTCAGAGTGTGGCAATCAGGCCTTGGCTTGATTACAGGGAAGAGCATTTTGGGAAATGTAGTTCCAAATTACATAATTTGATATAAAAGTACAATATACCCATGTCTACTATACTACATTTCCTGTTCTAAGCTAGACATTGAAATATTGATAGGGTAGGTAGATTGGTAGAAATGAGCAGGAGAAGTGGAGACCTAGCCCCAGTGAGAAAGCCCCTGGCTGCAGCTGCTACTAGGGTCAAGACCCCTTGCAGCTGCCCTCACTTAGGGCATCAAAACCTTACTAGCCCAATAGGATTCCAGGCTTACACGTACTCCTAAATCAAAGGGATGTGATGTTAGAAGCCAGAGAAGGAAGACATTCTGCTTATCTTAATATACATCCTACTAATCAGGACCATTTTAATCAACTCCTCAAAGAGATCATAAAAAAGATAATTGACAGAAACTACCTTGAGAACCAAAAGGAAGGACAGGGCACCTCAGCAGGAAAGAGAAAAATAAGGAGAAGGGAGAGGGGGAGAAAGTAATTCTACCCAGAAAAATAAAAACCTTCAGACAATGTAAGGATACCTCTTTCCCCCTTTTGGGATTGGTCTGCTCCACATTGCGGAGTGTATCTTCCTTTACTAATAAACTTTTTCCTACCCTGTACTTGCACAAAACACTGTCTTTTGACTGAATTCTTTCCCTCAAGACACAAGAGCTGAGGGAAATCATCACAACGTGGTAACAATATTAGTATTTTTGTGTAACTTTCTGTGAGTGGAAGCACCAAGTCCTTTTATGATAACAGTTAATTTAACACAGGTTTTGATCAAGAGAGGCTATCTTGCCCATGCAAGAAAATGAACTATATAAGAAAATTGTGTGCTAGAATCAAGATAATTTACTCAAAATGTAAAAATAAAATAAAATAAAATAAATAAAGGGAAGATTTTATTTTATTGATTCCATAATATTTATCAGGTTAGTTTTATTAAAAGGAAAACATTTCTCAAATTTTCTTAGTGATAATTATGATATCATCTATCATATATACAGAATTGGACACTAACCACTCCATTTCTGAAATGAAATGTAGATATTATATTGGGTCTTTCATTTAAGCCAATATGGCACATAAATAACCAGTAAAACTCCGGAAAGCTGGTGATTCATACCTTACAAGGTCATGTGCAAAAATGACCTGATAAGAAATTTAGAAATACTCAGATACTGAAAACTGAGTAAAACTCAGATACCAAATGTCACCCCATGCATAAATAGGACATTTCTTGTTTTTTCAATGTTGTATTCCTAATGTCAGGGCAATTCTTAGCAAATATTATTCACCTATATAAATAATCAATGCATAAATTAATGAATGAATGAAAGTAATAGGTTTCAAAGTTTCTCAAACTGAAATCCTTACGCTAATTGGATTTCTCAAAATTGTAGACAACCATTTTCATCAATTGCATTATGAAATGTCTATACAAGGGGAGCACAGAGGTGAATTAACTGCACTAAGTTTTAGTTTCTAAAATGATCTCTAAAGAAGGAAATGGTGAAAATATAGAATGATACTTTATCATTCTTTTTATCACCTTGAATTTCCATTTGCTTTGAACAATTCTATGTGATAGATAGTATTTATGCTTTTTAAATATGCCATAAAGTATAACTATGGAAAACAAAAAAAAATGTGTTTCTCTCTGTATCTCAGTTGAAACCAGAGATTATTCCTGTTCTACTTAATGAGCTAGCTACATCTGAAAACTACAGTTGAAGCTCATTTGCTTAACTGTAGACTCCACGAGTATTGACTTTGTTCTATATAATAGTAAAATCCCTAGTTACTTCAAATATTACCTAGTTACCTCCATGATATCCACCCTTGGAGAAATGTGATCAATACGGTTCTCTGGTGCATGATCCTCAGATCTGAACTTCTGCCATTTTCCCCAAAGGATACACATATCTAGACCTCATTTTTTCTTCATTATAACAAAGCTTAGGTCCTTGGCCTTTAGGGAACTACTCAGTATTAATTTGTTTAGTTAAGCTTTTATCTAACTGATGAGGTGGGAAAAATAATTGAATTGGCAGAAAATTTTAATACATATTCATGTTGTTATACCTCTGAACATACTCATAAATTTTCATCACAAAGTTTCATTTTATTAGTTAAATTTAATAGTGATGACTGCTCACTATTTTTTTAATCTGCTGTGAATGTAGTTCTCTTTTCAAAAATTCTATTTTTCAAATATCCTATGCAGATTAATAAGGCAGAACTAGGTTTTTAAGGTTTTGATTATTGCATGCATTTGACATGGCGTATGGTTATCCATTTACCACATGGAATATGACATGGAGTATGGTTATCCATTTACCACAGGAAAAAACCAATGGGAGAAGACTGTTCTACAAAATGATGACAATATTGTCCCAAAGATAGCATTATTATAATATTTAACTAAATTTAAAAATGCAATAAAAACAAAGTGATATTTATTTCAGTATAAAGAAAGTAAACATGTGGACAATCATGATTGTATTCAAAAAATATTTTAGTAGGTGCATAGGGAAAACAATTTGATTATTACTTATCTATTAAGTGAATGGAATTGGAAAAAATAAGAAATAGGTTAAATTTGTAGATGTTGCAGATGTAAATGTATTTGAGTGGAAGTCTAGAATATGCAATTTTATAACTGTTGTAAGAGAATCTACGACTGTGTTTTCATTTATAAAAATGTTCTGTAAATATTTTATCAAGATAAATCAAAATAAACACTTTAAAGTAAATCTTTATGTGCTTTAAACATTTGAATTAGTACTCAGAGTGGAACTTACAGTTTATCTGACACAGTAGTATTTTGTGGGTAATGGCATCCCCAATACTTTCTGTTTAATATAACATAAATGTCCAAAGGATTATGCTGCTTTCCTGATTGAGTAAAATCCAGAAAATGAGCCTGGAATTCTCATAGAAATTATTCCATTTATGATGCCCACATGCTTTGCTGATGTCATGGAATTTCATTCAACCAACTGAAAGATCATTTCCCAATTATGTTTCCCCTTGACTTTATAGTTAGCATAGAAAAAATAACAAGGGTATATTTCTTTGAAAATATGAATATCAAAGCAACTATCTTGCAAATAAAGTCTATTAAACCTAGTTGAAGTAAATCTAATGATTTTCTGCTCAGCTGTAAAAAAACAACAACAAAAAAACAGCGAGTCCTGACATACATGTGATGACTGTGTAGTGTTATTTTCTTTTGCCAACTCTTGACAGAAAAATTATGCCCAGAATTTTGAAAATCTCTCATGAAGTTCACATGTATCTAATAAAAAATGACAGAGAACTGGACAAGCCTTAATGGTATACATGACTGAATAATACTTAAACAGGAACATTTATGTGTCTCTTTTCCCCCAAGCTAAATAACTCCTATAACACAATGGCCTCCATCAAATTCTCACAGGAACTGGAGTCTGCCGTTTAGATGCCATCTGCGAGGCAGCTGAAAGTGGCTGAGCCTTCCTTTGTTGTGCCTATATGATGTTATGCCTTAGTTAATAACTGAGAATTCAGGTTAAAAAGAAGGATGAATCTCTCTGATGTCATTCTCTTTATTGTGTCTGAAGATCTGTGCCCCACCACCCACCAGGCTTTCGCTGACTGACCCGTGTTTACCTTCTGTCGGTGCCACTTCCCACTGGGTTATTGATGTGCGTCTCTGCCCAGGAAGCCTGTGCTCTCAATGCACTTTGTTAAGCTGACACCATGGGCACACACAAGCTTTTGTTGTACTGTAGGCGAAGAAGAATGTTTGTGGAGGGGGACACTGAATATCTCAGTTATATTCTGTTTAGAGAAGCAGGAGAGACAGACAGGCATCTTATTACACATTCTTCTTATTCAGATGATACCTGGAAGCTTATTCTGTTCCCAGGAAAGGCAAAGTTCAGTTCTTCCCTATGATCAAGAGCCCTTTTTGCACAATATCTGACTGGTTACTTAAGATGACCAAAGTAAAAACAAACCAGCGTTGATTAGCCAACAGCAAAAGAAAACTTGTATCATTAGTTATTTCTGTTTTCTGTCTCATATAATGAAAAAAAGAAGTATATATATATATTATACAATATATGTATATATTGCTTTTAGTTTTGTTTAGATTTAATTGGCGGTTCATCTAATCATCCTTTTTTTTCTTTCTCAGAGAAAAACAAATCAAATATACTTAAAATGAAATACATATTTTAGAAAAATTTAGACCAGCATTACTTAATACATGAAATATCATTTGCCATTTTCATTATTTTATATCCTCCGCAAAAAAGACAGACTTAAGGGTAGGCTAAGAATGTCTGCAAAATGGAGTTTCCCAGTTATATATTTTTTACTTCCATTTAAGAGTCTTTACTATAATAGCTTAATATTTGATGAGATATTCATATTAGACATGGCAATGAAATATGAACATAAAGCAGAAAATACTAATGAAATTTAGAGTTACAAAAATTTAGTGAAATTAACACAACTGTTTGTACAATTCTGAATATGAAACTTAAGTTTTCTGATCAAATGTTGAAGTGTCCTCTCTCTCTTTAGTGCTCAATGTCCTTATACGTGAAATAGTTGGATTTAACTATATTAATTCTATTGCTGTGTTTAGTTCTAAAACATGCAACAAAATGTAACAAAGACAATATAACATAATTCAGAAAATAAAAGTTAAAATTAAATTATTGTTAAAAATTGGGGGTGGTCATTCATTCGTCTTGTTATTGATGCTCCAGTTTTTAGAAATGATATGCTAGATAAACCATCAATCTACTTTTTTGGGGTCACAAGTTAATGTGTTTTAATTCTTTCACTGTATTAATTGATTTCAACTTTCTTTTTAAAATGTGTCAGAAATCTTCAAAAAACCAAAAATTTGATATTTTGACTATTTTATGCATTTAATAATAACAATTTAAGCTGCTTTGTGTATAAATGACATTATTTTTATGTATAAAATACATTTTCTTCATATAGGTATTTTTATATATCTGACCATCGTGGCAAAAGAGTTAAGAATGCAGAGCCTATCTGATTCATGCGTATTGTTTCTAAGCTTTCTTAACAATACTTTAAAAATACTTTAAGACATAGTGTGTATTATTTGTGAAGTTGATGTTTTTATACCAGTAATTAACTCAGACAGGTTCTATATCTATATTCTCAAAGTGGCTAACTGAGTTGTTCCCCCTTCATACAAAATTGAATAGTCATTTTAGGCCCAATTCTGATGTGGGGTTGTGAAGTATTTGGTGACAAATAAGCCTCAATTCCCTTATTTCAGTTTGGGGTTACATAATACATAGTTAAATTTGACATTGTTAAAGACTCAGAATGTGTGTGTAACTTCTGTATAATGTGCAACTTCTGTACAAGAAGCTTTTTAAGTAATTAGGAGTTCATTAAGGGAAACTAATGCTTCTCTATTAAATTATTTTGAGTTCAATGAGGATGTGTCTTTAAGGTGAGAGAGATTGAGATACCATATAGTACAGTTTCCTTAGAAAGCAAAGCATTGATGTTTTACCAAAGGCTATTACAATCAACCATGGTCCACTGTAACCCTTGGCACTGGCTTTCAGACATATTCTGGAAATACTTCCTATTTCTATAAGGGACACAATCCAATAAAAAAATGAACTCTGTGGGAAAACCATTATTTGGTAACAAATAATAACTTGATAAGGACATTTTCTCTTTTTAATTCTATCCATACCAAATGACTTTTTTCATTTATTTTCAAATGGAAAAAATTAACAATGATAAAAGTATAGTAAAAAGATATGGCTCAGAGTACTTTGCTAAATATGTAGAATATTTAATAAATGTATAGAATTATTTATAAAATGTGAAACTAAATTACGTACTAGAGGATGAAGATTATGGATGATAAATAATATTAAATTCATCCTCCTGTAAAATATGCTTTTTATGATATACACATCATTAGATTAAATTTGAATTTTTTTTCCCATTTTAACATTATTTTTGTTAATTATGTACTTAGCATCACTTTTCTTTATATATGTATTTTTATATGCAAACTATTTAACATATATTTATAAACTATTCTTTATGTACATAGTTTAAATTATCTTCATGAGTAAAGTTAATTTTATAATTTTATTTCAGTAACTTTATTTAAAATTAT
Source organism: Rhinolophus hipposideros (assembly GCF_964194185.1). Taxonomy (NCBI): domain Eukaryota; kingdom Metazoa; phylum Chordata; class Mammalia; order Chiroptera; family Rhinolophidae; genus Rhinolophus; species Rhinolophus hipposideros. The sequence goes on from NC_138050.1 coordinate 58,728,679, forward strand.
ATTTACAACTCAGAGTTTTCACTATTCTGGAGATTAATGTTAATTAGTAACTTACCATTTGTAATTTATGTGTCTTTGAGAAGTTTCACTACTCTGTTAATAATGTTCTGAATTCTGAACCAGAATTTCCTCAGAAAACTGAACCCAGAAAAGGAGGGTAAAAAAGGAGACTTCAAGTAATATTCAAAACCTTTCAAACTAAAGCTTCTACTTTAATTATCTACATTGTTTCATTGAAACAAAATGTTTTTCTTTTATTGTTCTCAGACTATTTCATTACTTCTACAATTTAATTTCTTGCAAAGTTGGCCTACCTTTGATTTAGATGGGAATGAAAGTAATTTTGTCATCTTAGCAAATTTTTAAAGGTTAGTACTGGTACTACTTATAATTGCTAAATTTTATTTTACCACTGATAATATATTACTATATTTAAAAATCACCATTAAAGACAAATATGCTATTTGCAGTATAGTCAAAACTGCCTTACCGTGACAATCTCAAGATCCATCCATGTTGTCGCAAATGGCACTATTTCATCTTTTCTTATGGTGTGACAGAATAGTATTTCATTGTTTACATATACCACATCTTTTTTATCCAATCACCTATTGAAGGAAATAAGTCAGACAGAAAAAGACAAGACAAACAAATGAGAAACAAAAACTCATAGACACAGACAATAGTTTAGTGGTTACCAGAGGGTAAGGCGGGTGGGGGAGGGAGATGAGGATAAGGGGGATCAAATATATGGTGATGGAAGGAGTACTGACTCTGGGTGGTGAACACACAATGGGATTTATAGATGATATTTTATAGAAGTATACACCTGAAATCTTTGTAACTTTACTAACCATTGTCGTCACCCCAATAAACTTTAATTAAAAAAACAAACAAAAAAAAAACCTGCCTCATCAATGTAGTAATTTGTATTTAATTGTGATTGAAAATACGACCTTAGAAATAATTCAATTTTTGTTTCTTCAATAATTTATATCATTTTAACATATTATATTGAACAAAAATATACCCATTGTTATTTTAAAAGAAATGGTTCTCTTTTACCAAGAATTGATTATTAGAGAAATAAAGCAAATCTAAACTTTTAGAACAATTAATAAATGCCAATAAAAATACACCCTCATAATGTATTGTACTGCAAATATATATATATATATATATATATATATATATATATATATATATATATATATATTTAACTAAGGATACATTTGCAATCACAAATAATGTAAATTTATGCACATTCAGATCTAAACCTCATGATCAATCGCTCTATCACCATACATATATGGAATATTTTTACAGAAATATTTAAATAAACTCTGTTTTATTATAACATTGGTATATTCTTTCAAAGCAGAACTGTTTCTTTGAGAACATTAAATAGCCTGAACTTTAAAATAATATGCAAAATTATTGCTGGGTGAGTTTTTTGGGGGAAAAAGCAAAAAAACTAAAAAACAAGTTAAAATCCTTCCTGCTGTTTTCCAAAAGTACAAAATTCATCTGCGAATAATATGATGCAGTATGTTATCTCAGTGAGGCTTCAGATTCATACAGCCATGCCCTATCATCAGTGTTCATCTTATTTTATTTGAACATAAATGAAGATCCTTTCTATGTAAAATCAAAAAGAGAAATTCAAGTATATCACAATTTATTGAAAGAGAGATATTTAAAATATAACCATTATGGAAGATATGACTAATCCAAAGCATTTCCATTTGAAAAAGAAATGACTAATAATTGATTGGCCTGAATCCAAAGTCACAGTGGGGTTCAAAAAGCTGGTAAGTGGCCTCATAAAAATAGAAGCTGTATCAACCAATTGAATTTAATTATATATGAAGGTGATGATGGAGCTAAACTGCCTGTAATTGGAGTTGAATTACTCAGCTGGTCTTCCATAAAATTAATTCATCTGAAAGTTTGCCATTGTCCTGTGCTCCAGGCCTGCAGCTAGTTTAATTAGTTAACACTGAGGAATCTTGAAACTGTAAATTATTTTGTCTTTATTGTCAATTACTGGTTAACAAAAATTGTATATAAAATATTAACATCTGCTTCTACACAGATAGAAAAAGGCAGGATGAAGATACTTTTTTGTTGTTTTTTTCCCCCAAAGAGGCATTGAAACAGAAGAGTGCAAACTTTCCTGCTTACCTTATTTCCCTGAAAATAAAACAGGGTCTTATATTGATTTTTGCTCCAAAAGATGCATTAGGACTTATGTTCAGGGGATGCTATCCTGAAAAATCATGCTAGGGCTTATTTTCTGGTTAGGTCTTATTTTCAGGAAAACACGGTATCAGATTTATGTAAGAGATATTTGAACGTATAAGCTATTGAATATGCTGTCATTGCACACATTGTTCCATAGGCAATGATTTCACACATACTTCATTTGGTAAAAGGCCCCTCAGGTGTACACATGTAAAAATTAAGTTTCACATCGATAGAAAACAACTTTTTATGGGTAGAGAAAATTCCTGAATAAGTTCCTCTTCAGGCTTTTAAATGACTGAGAATATTTAATAATACTTTATCATAGTTTCAAAATGATATTGGCTGACTCCTGAGGTTTAATTAAGTAATTCGTATTAGGTTTCTCAGAATTATATGAATTACATATTAAATTAATCACTGAGCAGTTGAAACTATTGAAAAAGTTGATGTAATGGCTTAAATACCCATGCTTAATTATCATTCTTTTTAATATAACAAAATGAAATGTATCACCAATTGTACTGAATATACTGACATCGTCCTAAAGCTGTCGCCTATTGATATCATGTAGATATAGCTTATTTCTATGTAATATACTTCATCACATTGTACTTTAATATAGAAAGAATCACATTTCACAACATTTTATCCTTTAAATCCATGTCCAATACCTAATTCAAAGTAAAATATAACTGGAAAATTTGAATAATAAAAGAATCAATTGCAAAATGTTGATCTATCTGCAAGAGAAGAATTAGTATGATCAGACCAGACACAAAATCATCTCTTTAAAATTCATACTGGAGTAAACATTACAGTCCTCTTCAATTATACTGTTACTTATGTAGGAAAATGAAAAATTGGATTGTATAAAGTTTTAAAAACATAGTTTTTCGTATTTTTCTCCCTAAGAATATAGACGTCTTGGGCAAGTTAAGGTTGTGATTAATTATAAAATTATCAATTTTAAGTTATAATTTAAATGTTGAAACAGACTTGAATAGCTTTTGTGCAGCCTTATTCAGTAGATGTGTCTCTTCAGATTTATAACATTTACAATAAATAATTATCTTACTACATATTGCAATTAATGTAAGAATTGTGGTTACATTTTTCTATGTTTCTTCCAAAAATAACACTGCAAGAACTAATTACCTTTTAAAACCCTTGTATTCAATCCAAAATGTCAAGATAAGCTAGTTTTACAAGAAAACCGAAGTCAATCCTTTTAAAAAGAAATGTGCCTTTGTTCAAGAGAAGCATGATACAAAATGATTCTGAAAATATTGTTTCCTTTTGCAAGATTTCACTAAAGCTTTAAAAAGGAAATGCTTTATTTAACCCATGAATAATTATAAGTCAAGTTCACTGGGATTTACCAACTTGATAGAATGTTGGCAATTTATGTAGTAAGATTGTTTAATTTTGTTTTATGCTATTTCAACTTACATCTGTATATTTTGAGAGAATCCAGATTGGCCAAATAGTATTAACATAGTTAACATGTATAGTTAAACACATCTGTAATTATTTGCATCTATGTTGGAAAAATATTGCAGGAAACGTCATTTAACAAAGATTCTTCCAAAACCAGGGCTAGGAGAGATTCTTTCAATCATAAAATAGAGATATTAGCCAAAATATTTATTTTTAATACATCCGTTGATAAGAAAGGGCTGGAAAGAGTCTTAAGTTTTTCTTCTTGTGCAGTGTTTTAGGCAGCTTTGCACAACATGTGGTTGCTTAGTATTATTGAGGGAGAGAAAGTAATATTGAAGCGCTCCCCATGGAGCGCAGTGGCAGGATATCAGCTCCGAAATGCCACTGAACACAACCGGGAGGAAATGTGCGCGCTAATGCAGGCTCTTTTGTTAGAGCTCTGAGTGCTCTCTATTAAAAGAAGTAAACACGCTTTATGCAAAAAGTGGAAATTTTCTCTCTTTACACAAATAACACATTTAAGAGGAAATCACCCGTAATGAGAAAGACTTCGTCACTGGTGTCCTACTTTCTCAGTGGCTTTTCTCAAGGCAAGAGCTTGCTATGATTACAATAAACACTCTGCTAAAATAAACACTTTTTTTTTTACTATGAAATCCAGACTTTATTCAAATTTCAACATGTTTTCCCATTAATATCCTTTTTCTGTTCCATAATCCCTCTCGAACACCACAGTGCCATATCTCCTTGGTTCCTCTGGTCTGTGACAATTTCTCAGTCTTCCCTTATTTTTCATAACCTTGACAGTTAAGGTTTTAATCTTTTCTAACTTATCAGAATAAATTACGAGAGAGAGAGAGAGAGAGAGAGAGAGAGAGAGAGAGAGAGAGAGAGAGAGAGAGAGAGAGAGAGAGAGAGAAGTGTCCTCTAGGCATTAAGGGACCTGTTATCTGTTTTTCTCAGATTATCTAAGTAACTGTCTGCCTTGCACCTCATTTCCTATAGTCAAACTCTAAATAGAAACTGCATTTTATCTTTGCTATGTCACAGATCTGTTAGATTCCTCTATCACTAGGCACACATATGCACACACACACATACCTGTGTGTGCACACACATGAAGAGTCTGTCACCAAGGAAAAAAAGTTGTCTCAGAGGAGAATGACTTTCCTCAGATAAAGATTGGCATCTACACAGCTTCCCTATGTCCCCTGGGGCCCTGAATTTACTAGAAGGATAGACAAATATTCCTCAGGATGACATAAGTGCACGGATAAACATGCCTTTATCCTGAAGATATGAATTGTTCACCTTTATAAGTGTTAGATAGAAAGAATCTTCTCTCCTGTCTCTATTGACTTTTCAGTTGTTATCGCTCTGGCTAGACAGAGGATATTAGGGAATTCAGCTTGACCAACAAAAGTAAGTGGTAGCAGTAGGGAATCAGCTAAGTGCTGCTAGAGACCCAAAAACCACTAGAGAATTTTGAGTAATTTGATTTGTTTTTCCTCATGAAGAAAAAAGAGCCTATTTTATTTTATCCCCTCCCCCCCAGTCTTAAGTTATATTACACAGAAGAGGAGAAAAATGTCAATTTGTTATGAACAGGCCTTTGCATCCCAACAGTGGGATTCTTTTTCACATTAAATGCAAACTAGCATAAGACTTGCATATCCTGGGGTACCAAGTCTACAGAATCTTGACTTGAGAAAGTCAGAACTAGAAACAGAACTGCTGAAATAGCGCTGACCAGTTGCTTAAGCTTCCAAAATGAATTTTCAAGGTCCTGCTGAAAGATACCTGCAAATTAACTTTTTCCTTTGTGGGCACATGATCATAGCATAGAGCCCCCCCTCCCATGCCCAGGGACACCACCTTCCTAGTTCTATTTGACAATTTATGTGGATGTTTTATTTTTTAATGATAATTAAAATAAACTGAGTCTACAAAAGATTTGCATTTGTAATAAAAGCTTATTAAATGAAAATATAAGTAAGGAAATTTCGGTAAAAATACATTAAATGTTTTTCTACTATATTTCTAACATTTGAAGGCAATTTTCATTTTATTCAGTTGGAACTGTATACCCAGTAAAGAGAGTTTATTATTTCTAATTAACTTGTACTTGGAATTGGGGTAACTAACACCAAATAGTCTTGGAAAATTAAGCGAAATATATGAGTAATGAACATTATCATCAAGTCGAAATTAGAGGTATTTCCAAAAACCATTAATTCACTCACAGATTCATTTCTTTATTCAACAAAAATTTTGAGTGCTCTTGAATGACCAGGCAGTATACTCAACATGTTGCCCTTTAATTAGAGAGCACTGCAAAGTGATTATACGTTATTTGCCAGTGTTTAAATGCATACACGTGTCCCATAAACATTGATTGATCACCTATCATATGGCTGCAGTTCTAGCATTTTGTATCAGCCAACAACAAAAAACAATCGTTTCCCTGGTAGAATTGATATTCTCGTATTATTTAGAGAATGGTAACTGATAAACACAATAAATAAGTACATCATGCTGTCTTTTTAGAAAATGAGAATCGCTAAGGAAAAAACAAAAAGAAATAGAGCAGTGTGTGTGGGGGGAATGGGGAGCTCCAAATATAAATTGGATAATCAGCATAGGCCTCCTATAAATGAGAAAAGAAATTGTCATTTTCTGCGTTGTCTAAACAGCAGTACAGGTACTATCTCTACCCCCAACCTTTCTCTTTACAAAAATGGAGAAATGATGAAAATTCCCAAGAAACTAGCAGTAGTTTTGAATCCAGGAAGAAATAGCAGTCACTACCAACCCTAATAAAATTGGATTAAAATATAAATTTAGCACTCCATACCCATCCACATGCTACTGGAAACAGAGCAAATTTGTGATACTGGTGGACAGTGTGCAAACTGTTCTTCCCTTTCTAAGTGGGGAAGAACAGTGCACTCACATGAAGTATGTAGGAGAATCTGGGATGACTGGAGGAACTCAGTGCCTCAGGAAATGTCACTGTAGGCGAAGGTCTGGAAGGAACATTAAACCAGATGGTCTGGGAATAGCTATTCCTGACAATTACAGCCATATTAAATCCAAGTTTCTAAAGTTTCATTTCATTGGTAACCTATATATTAAATAAATAAATAAATAAACAAATAAATAAATAAATAAATAAATAAATAATTTTTTGCAATGTGCACTACTGTTTACTTCTGTAATTGAGATTCTACTTTTAAAATGATAATACTCAATGTTGGTAGAGCGGTACTGAGAAGGCAAATCTTGTGTTTTGTGGGGACAAGTAAATCATTTAATATTTCTGGAAAGGACCTTGGGAATATTGGATAAGAACTTGAAATAGGTATTTACATTCTAGGATCTATTTTAAGATTCCTCACAAAAAGTCACACACATTAATGTGTACAGTTCTTACAACATTTTCATTTGGAAGAGGTAAAATTGCAATTAACTCTAAATGTGCAGTAATAAAAAAATGCTTAAATACTTTATGGTCATTCAAACATGGACTATAAAATAACTATAAGCAATAACATTTAGTTACATGAAAATAATACCATACATAAAAAATAATGTAATGGTATTTGCACTGTGAACTCAAAATATATGCAGATTAATAACAATAAAGAACTCTAAAGTTCATAACATACTGATATTTTTTGAATGAAGTGTTTATGGTAAACTTATTTCTGTATTTATTTTTTTTCTACTTTGTACATTTTCACTAATTAATAGGTATTACTTTTATGGCTAAAGTAAAATAGTTTGTTTGAAAAATGCTGCTCAGAAGATTTAGTAAACAAAGATATCCCTCGCTTCATGATTAACTGTTAGCATAATTAACAATTAAAATATAGTGTCTTAAAGAAGCAGAATATAGCTCAATTTCTTTAAACAAGACCCCATGGATGTAATGTTGGAGGCTGACAGATTCTCTGTATTTTTTGGTTTAATCTTCATTTTCAGTTAGCTAAAATTTTATGTAAAAAAAATAACAAAATATAAAAAATAATCAGCATTATCAGATTATCATGGAGTGTGTTCTGTTCAGGACTTGCAAGGATAGCAGGGACAGAGGAGAGTGGGGTGAGCTAACACCTCACCATAAGCAGCTTTCCATTGGCAGCAGTCCTCGTGCTGCTGTTGGAGGACCCACTTTTTCCTTGACCCACGGCTGTTGGAGGACCCACTTTTTCCACAGGTCTCTGACCTGTGCACTCACATCCTGGAAACACTTTGGAGTCCTGTTGCCCATGTCCATCCCCTTCTTTGTATTCTGGGCTTCCACTTCATGATTTATCTGTATCATTTATTAGTAAATCTCATTCTCAAGTCTCTTCTAGGTATTTGTTGAAATCTCTTTTCTACTAAAAGCTTCTCTCCCTTTCCCTTGGCTGTACGATTCCTCATTTCATGTTTTTAATGGGGTCTAAGGAAGGAAAAGAAACAGCCACGCAAGCTGAATGAGGCAACTTGAGCTAAGGGTCTGCTTTTTAACATACCCATATGAACTAGAACAGTTTGATACCAACTAAAGAATTGTGGTATTTTAGCATTTACTTGTGAGTTCAGCTAAGTTATAACTACAAAAAGAAAGAACAATATCTTTATTCTTCCCAGATACTCCACGTGGCAGACAGACCCCGGGGTCATCTCCAATAATTCTTGCCCCTTGCTGTCCAGGCTTTTGTGAAATTTCCTCCTCTTTAGTATGAAGGAACCCTGTGATTTGCTTTTTTTTTTTTTTTTTTTTCCTTTAACAGAACACGGCAAAAGGTGATGATACTTCACCTCTTGATTAGGTTAAGCTATATGGAAATTGTGAAAAGAGGTACTTTTCATGATTATATTGTCTGAGATTCCAGACTTACGATGGAATGATAGACGCTTTTGTTGACCTCAAAGAGCAAGTTGCCACAATGTGGCTATCTATGGGGCGGCCCACATGGTAGGAAACTGCGGGTAGGCCGCCTCCGTGACCTGAGGACCTCAGCCCTATAGCTGCTGCAAGACACTGAATTCTGCCTTTTCCCCTTCCACCACATCCACCCCTAAAAGAAATAATAATAATAATAATAATACTAATAATAAGAGCAACAACAACAACAGAGCTTGGAAGAGAACCCTGAGTACCAGATGAGAACATGGACTGGTCAAAACCTTGACTTCAGCCTCAAGAAACCCTGAGCAGAACACCCAGCTAAGCCATGTCCAGACAGACTCCTGATTCACAGAAACTACAAAATAACAAATGTGTGGCATTTTAGCCAGTAACTTTCCAGTAATTTTTTTTCACACCAATGGAAAACAATTCTCCCTGTCATAACTACTTAAGCCATATTTCAAAAAAATATAATAGAAACTATTTCTGTTACCATGTATGGGTTTTAGGGCCACCTCCTCTCCTCTTCTTTCCAATCAGAAAGTCACCAGCATTTTACATCCTCTTTCTACTGGAGCCTTGAGAGTTAGAGTACACCTTTTCAAACTGAAAGCTTAATCTTGAAGAATTGGACTGTTGTACACCACCAAAACATGATGTAAGCATACAAGGAAATCTTGTCAGAGTTAAGCACAGTAGAGTCCCCTTGCTGATATGTATGCTTTTCTTTCTAATATTAATTACTGCCTGAAATGATACATCTTACTTATTAATTATCACCCATTAGAATTTTAGATCCATCAGGGCAGGATTTTCTCTGACATGTTCACTATTACTTCCCAGTGTCTCAAGCAATGACCAGCACACAACAGATACTGAATATATATAGTAATAAATATTGAATAGGCTTCGTAATAATTTCTGAATAGAAATTAATGGAAGTCTCTAAGGTCACAAGAAGAAATCAAGTTAGAAAATGAATGAGCCACCCAACAAGTTTGTTATTTTAAGATTAAGATCTGTAAAGTTCAGTTTTATTATTGCCTAGACATCATGAGGGAATGACAAGAATGAGACGAGGTTGGCAAAGGCACAACAACTGAAAGACAGATTAACTGAAGGCACCACAGCCACACACGTAGAGCTCATCAGGACCTCTCCTCCCATCCACTTTCCAGACTGAACTTCCTGCCCCTAAGGGCCTCAGTCCCAGCCCAATATCACAAGATGCCCTACCAGCAATACCAGCGCAGATGGTGAAATTGCTGGAAGAGACAGCAGTTTTGCCAGTGATGCTGGTCCAGAGATTGAGAGAAGCAAAAAGAAAAACCAAGTTTCTCAACAGTCTGGTAATAGAATATGTTGTCTCTTAACCCTAAATCCACCATCCATGCTTTTCTTAGAACAACTTGAGTGTGACTTTCTTCTTCATATACAATTTGTTTTTCTAAAACACTAGGCTTCCTGTGATGGCTCATCTTTTATATCTATTCATATTTCTGTGCAAATGGAAGCCAGAAAATGTCTAGACATTTATAAATGTCTAGAAATTTAAGATAAAGCAAGGGAAACAATCTAATGGAAAGATGATCATGGTTTTTATGTTCTTGGCACATTGCCTCCCTGCCCAGCTAAATCTACAGTGTGTGGGCATAAAACATGTACAGTCAGCAGACGACTGACATATTCCTATTGCACTGGCAGGAAGTGTGCCCTTTCTCCACCTGTGACCCTCAGAAAAGTGCAGAGGGTATCTATCCCAGGCATTCTGGGAGTAAATTGAAGCTAAATGTGAATCTCCCTGGAGACATAATAGTGGCGGTCATAATTTTTCTCACATTATATGTGATTGCATATTATTTATGCTCTTTAAATTACATATAATGGAAAACCTTTTAGTTATCCAGTCCTCTGTAGGGTGCACGGAGGGAAATGCAGACAAGACGGATGATAAATGCACAGATAATCAAATAGTGGGAACTTGTTTCTTGACCTTTCCCTTATACAAACGAATAATGTTTAGAACTGTGTGAAACTACCAATTTTCACTATCCATGCATTCACTTGAAAACTTGGATTTTGCAATAATTTGAAATTTTAATCCAATGCATGAGATTTTCATCAGCAAGGAGATTAAACACTGAGTATATTTTTTGCTTTAGTGAGCTCTCTTTAGCTTTGCTTACAGAATGCACTAAATAAGCTCTTGAATATTGATCTTAATCAATTATTTGAGATGGAGTTACATTTCTAATGCAATTGGGATCAAGTTACTAACGGGTTCTTTTGTCAATTTTAAAGTAAGTTATATATTCCTGATTTATTAATATTTCCACTAATTTTGCATATATACCTCGTTGGGTGTATTACTTTATACATGTATAGACAGAGTACTCTATCTCTGTACATACTCTTCCTTTCTCCTTTTACTTCCTCTATGATTGTAGAGAGAATGAGTCTCCATCTTTGACATAGTATTCTCTGCTTTGAGTAAATTTGGACTCATGTGCACATTTTCTTTTGATAATTAATAAGAAAGTTCTATATCAAGTTGTAGGGAGAATGCAAAGGCAAAACATTCTACACAGTTTCCTGCACATTCTTCTTCAGGATTATGTGATTCCTCACAGACCTTGTCTTGAATGACATGATAAATAAACTCTTTTCAGGGTGTGTACCCAGGACCAAGGCAGTAGCAAAACTTCTGTCTTTTAATACCATACAGAGAAAATCAGTGACCCTGAGACACTGCCAGATTCTCAAGTGCCTTGGGGATCATTAAAGACCTGGTAAATAATGTGAGGTCTTGATCTGGAGTTTAATATGCATCAAATCCATTTTCAAATCAATGGTTACTCAGTTGAACAAAAGACCCTATTTTGCAGTTATTCTAGATAAGACAGAATTTACATATTGTTCTAAGAAGGGAGAAGGCAATTGCTGGCAGACACATAGATAAGGGTTACCTAAGAATAATCCTTTCTGAATTAACTGTCCCAGGGATGTGGTCAGGTACCATTGCATGGTGAATAATGTAATCAAGAACAAACAACTCTTGATTCTTCATATTAAACCATCCTGTTTTTTTCAAAAGAGGAAGAGAGAAAGAGGGGAAAAAAGAATTTGACCATTCCTTTCAGTATTGTGTAGCATTTGTGGAAAAAGAGGGTGTGGAGAGAACAGAGGAAAGTGAACTAAGCAATGAGTTGTTCAAAGTAAAATCTGGGAGTGGTCTTTGAGTATTTCACTCACCTATCTGCCATATCTAATGTATTCTAATGAAGTGTTAGAGACCAATTCAGGGCCTTAGCTGTGGGCAAGCACAAGGCAGGTGGATGGCATGCTGAGCCTCCTTGTCTATTTAAACCACCCAGAGCTAGCAGTAAATTTGTTAGTTGGGTCCAGCCATTTCTTTCAGCATCACAAACAAACTTTTTGCTTATAATCCTTATAACCCTATGGAACCACCTTCATATACGTGGGCTTTCATTGACCTAGATGTCACTAGCAGTGCAGGACTGTATCTAACTAGAGTATCGTTTTGTTTTGTTTTGTTTTGCTTTGTTTTGTTTTGCCAGCGCTCACAAAAGATTTCTCTGATCCTGGACCAGTTTTTGTGTTTATTTCTTAGTTTAGGGTCATAGAGGTTGTAAAGTGGAATCACTGAGCATGGCTGTAACAGCTCTGGAGTTTTAGTTGTTTGCAGTTGACTGTTTACTGTTTTTGTTATTGTTTTCTCTAACCATGACCCTTAGCTAAAAGGGATAATCTTGACTGCTTACTATTCTGATGAGCAGGACTTTTCTAAAAACAGAAATCCTTTCAGATTTCAGGCTTTAAAAAAAAAAAAAAATCTTTGTTTTTGTTTCAGATTCCTACCATGAAGCCTCTGAGATCACCCACACAGATGTTGACACTCACTGGCCAATTGAGGCATCAATTCTAGTTTACTAATCTAAGTTCCATACTTACTTCCATAGTGGACATGACTTTTTCTATTAAGTTTATAATTTTTTGATTCATTATTTCTATGGCTGTTTATTGGACAAAAGGGGAAGCATTCAATACTAGCTTAGATGAGTATGTAAAAATGTTTTTCTCCAGTTTTTATAATAGTTTATTGTTATTTTAAAATAAAGGAATACATTTTGAAGTTATTAGTGTGTATAGGACATACAGAGGTAAAAATAATCACTTCAATGAGCTTTAAGATTTTTTAGACTTTCAATGACTATAAGATGAACAAAAATAATTTTTATGATTATAGAAATTATCAATATCACAGAAATTTTGCTGGGGAATTTGTTTTTTTAATATTGAATGTGTTTTGTGTGATCCTACTATAGTATATCCATTACAATCTAAATTTTTACACTCTGCAACTGAGTACTAATGAAATAATATGAACTATCACTCTAAGCTTTACTGCATATATCAGTTTTTCATAAGTGTCTTGTGAAATATGTAATGTGAACTAATATTTAAGAATTTCCATAAAATTTCCTATTGTGTTCTTATCTAAAAGGTTATATACTAGTAAAAATGTCATTAGAAAAAACATAAATATATATAAATATATATATTATAAATTCAGTATATGGATATTAAAATAATACATCACTTAAATCCACATTTATAAAATGTTTTAAAAATCTTAGCTCTATATTGATACAATACTGCTATAAATTAATACCTTTAAAAAGCCACTTTTTCTTGAAAGAAATATAAAGATTTTTTTTTTAAGTTATATTGTTTCTGGTTATAACTGATATGGTATCAATTTATTTTTAAAAAGATGAATTTTTTTCTCTAAGCAATTGAAGTGGTATCTCCACCTTTTATGTCATTAAAAGCTCGTGGCCTTACCCTGAACTTTTTAACGCACTTGTTCATCACAAAGACCATGTACACTTTGGAAGCTTCTGATATATTTTCTGTGCCCCTATGATCTATAGCATGAAGAAATTCTCAAAAGACTTCCTTTTGCTTAGCAGTATTAAAACATTTGAACAATATGATTTATTAAGCAACATCTCAATAAAACTTGCATTGAAATAAAAATCGTCGTGTTAAAATGGTATAAAATGAATTCAATAACAGCTTTTATTTTCCATCTGTTTTTGAGAAATTATCAGGATAATTGTGATTCGGGAAAATACCCAATGAAAGCAAGTAGATTGATTGTTAAAAAACAAAACGAAACACCTAAACATATTAACAAACGTACTCTAATATATGAGTAAAGAATTTACTAGTTGAATATATGTTCTCCAGTATCTGTCATTTGTCATATTTATCTTGCTCATGACATTGAAATGTTTATGATTAACACAACCAACATTAGGCAAATATTAATGAAGGGAAGACAACTTTCTAGTACAACTACTGGCTGTGTGGTATCTCACTGCTGTAATAGTTATGTTTATGTACATAATGCCCCCTTTATCAACCTGCAAACTATTAGGTTACTAATTGGTGCTAAAAAAAAAAAAAAACAAACAAACAAAAATAAAACTGTTGAAACATTCTGAATTTGAATGCTATAAACTACAAAATTTCTGTCAGGAGCATTGGAAGAAGTGGTAGATCTTATTGGGTTTGAAATACATAAAGAGACATCACATAATTGAGAATGAGCTCACGGAGAGCGGAATACTTAAAATTAAAATCATGGCCGGTTTGCAACTATTAGTAATGACAAGACCTAATGTGCGAAAAGTTAAGTGTCAGTTTTTAAATAAACACTTATGAAATCTAGTGTCCTACTACTCCCAAAGAGGAATATTGTTTGCTTTGGTAAAACTAAAATCTTTGCTTTCACCACCCATTGATCATGCTGTCCTTTCTTTCCTTACTGTGCTTCTTCTTTTCCCTACCTTGCAGAATCTTCTAGTTTTTTATCTCCTCATGAGCATTTTTTTGATGACACTGGTCATAAACTACCTCCCATTTCTTATCAGTTATGTCACTGATGTTGTTATAAATCTTTGTAAGTTTTAAAATGATTTACCTCATAATTTATATGAGCTTTACTTATCGCTATGAAGTTACTTATGATATAGACATGAAGTACTTATCAATCAACATGCTCATATCAACAAGTATATTAAGCATTTTGGGAATAAATGGATTAATTCAATAGTGAATGCACGAATGAATAAGAAAATAATGAAAACACATTTATTCCAAATTTTAAAATATTACTAAGATATCCAGACACTTGATTGATTTGATGAAGTTTGACACTTTAATACTATTACTTTTTACATCCTGACTTAGGTTAATATATATAGTAACTGAAATAAGACCTAGAAGATTTGTGCATGGTACCTAACTCCATTGTATAATAGACGATGGATTTCATAAGTGTCATATAACTCATACGGGCATTAATCTCTCTGTTCTCAAAAAGGACATTACTAATCAATGTAGTGATGATATGAACACTGAATTGAAAGTATTTGTATTTTGTACTAACAATTACCAACTATGAGATCTTAGTCAATCATCCTGAAACTTTTTTTCTTGTATTCATGTTAATTATAAAATTACAGAGCTATTAAGAAGTTAAAATAATGTGAAAAATATTTGTATTGTAATCCTTAAAGAAATATTAAACATTCTCATAACCTCATGTTATTAATTTTGGGTGAATTTTGTTTTATGTTTTCTAATGCCTATATTAAATATTCTAATTTAAACTTGTAAAAACCCAAATATGATATATCAAGTTAATCTAGATGGGATAAATATTGGTAATTAATGTACACAAACTTTAATATACCTACAAATAAACATTTTGTGATCATATTTGTTTACTAATATTTTGCTTGTTAATATTTGCCAGTTATAAAATCCTGTCATTTTTCTATTGTGTAAAAAGAAACTTTCCTTTATGTTTCATGACACTGCGGGAAAATAGTGCATATTCTTTTTTTTGTATGTGGTAATGGTTTACTTCATCTCAATTACTTAAACATATGTCTCATCGCATTATTTATTATTCAATTATATTCTCCACTACATTACTTTCGGGTGCTATTTTTTGACTGAGAAGGTTTCTACTAAAGCCTCTGTGCAAATAATCTCACCATATCTACATTACAAACAGAGCAAATTGATTATTTGCAAGATAAAGAATATAGTTCACCCTCAGTGCTGGTGGTCTAGAGTCAAAGAGTTGAACATACAGACCTTACATTAAAATCACTCTGTTGATCAGAGAAAATTCATCTACAGCCCCAATTAGAACTCAGTATTAGACAATTGTGAGATCACTTAGACCCAAATATGTTGCATTGAACTCGTGATAAGCAGGTACTTCACTTAAAAGGCCCATTCATTTTTTTCCCATTTATTTGTTTAATAATCTTAAAATAAATGACTATGTGTCAGATATTTAGCTGATTTTTGGCTAATAAGTTTGTCTAATTCAGAACTTCTAAGCCTAATTAGTAAAATAATTAGTGAAAACAAATAATCCAAAATAAAATGATTAGACCTACAACGTATGGATGAACAAAATACTAGAGAGTGTGAGTGTGGAGGTAAGACAGAAAGAACATTTCACATTTAATAGAAAAATGAATATTCTAATTAGTTTTTGCAGGAAGAGAAGGTTAGAGCTCCTTTTGCACAGTAACATAAGAATGTAAAATCAGGAGAGACAACTTCTTGGATCTTACAAGATTCTAAGTGACACACTCTGAAAATAACTACTCAGAGCTGGAATCTTCTCAGTACTATGGTCATGTGGAAAGAACAACTGGGAAGTCAGTGAGATTTGCAACAATACAATTCTGATGTTTGCAGGGAGGAATAAATTCATATATGTAAAAACAAACACAAAAAGCTTTATGCATCACATTAAATTTAATTAGTTAATGTGTTTTTTTACTTTATTGCATTTGGAAATTAGGACTCTTTTGTCAGTCTTCCACAGTGTCTAGTTGGAAAACATTATTTTATCCTTCTGTTTCAGCAATTACATAAAAACCTTCTCAGGGTCATGTTTGTTTCCTCTCCTTGATGGTGGTCATGTTATTGACCAGGTCTGAAGGAGAAGATGCAGTGATGGAAATTGGTTTTGTTGTTCAGCATCTGCTCAGGTTCATATAAGTGGTGTAGTTCTCCCTGCACTGTGTCAGCGTAGACTGCTAATAGTGTTTAGTGCATTTAATTAAAGATTCCCTTTCTAAGTACTCATATAAATAAATGGACTCTAAAAATCCCTTACTAAATCAGAAAATTTAAAAAGGCATTTTGTGCCATGCTTACATTAATAGAGAGGTACCTAAACATTGTTTTTGTGCTTCTAGTTACAATATTGAGTAAGTGTCTTTATAGTTGTATAAGCCTTAGAGATTCAAATATAAGTAGTTCAATAACTCAATTTGTTATATTTCTTAATGTTGTTCATTGTCCTTGGAGTTTTATTTCCAATTTTATATCTTACTTTAAAAATGAAATGGATGTAGGAAAAGAAGGGAAAACTTGTGCAGTACAATCAGATTTCTAAATTTAGAAGACAACTAAATTGTGAATTTAAGAAGTTCATTTTGCAATGAATCTATATTTTTAGTGAGTATCAATATATGAGACATAAAATGGAAGTTTGCACTTATTAAACCATTTTTTTTCCTATACCTGACTATGTTCTCGCTTAAATTTCAGCCATATGGTATAGCATCTGTTGAAGAAGATCCTTATCTTTCTTGGATTCTGGTTTTAGTTATAATTAATTTGTTCTTCAAGACACCATTTTACCTGGTACAGATAAATATCATTTTCTATAGTTCAAAATACAAACAACAATTAGTTGAAACTCAAGCATTATGACTTTAACTTACAGTTAGAAAGCACAACAAACTATTATTATTGTCTTTATTCTAAGAACAAGAAAGCTAGCTAGGGTAAAAAAAAGAAATCTTAGATTTGTTTTTCCTTTGTTTAACCCATCAGAGAGCTGCGAGCTGCAGATGCTAGAAATCTAAATGAACTATATTGCAGAAAGTGATGAGCCCTTCTTCGATAAAGAAGACCCATGACTGTTTGCACTGCTGCTAGACAAGTAATGTGCCACAGATGAGAAGTAGGAGAAACAGAACAACTTGGAATACACATTCAGCAGCCTTGTAAAGGCTTCCTTGTAAAGACTGAGGCTTGAAGCTCCAGCTCCACGGACAACATATACTCACATCCAGAGATATCCACTGACCTCCATTAAGTACATTGCAGCATTTTTCTAAAAATTGAGGGTAGGCCAGAATTGCTGAGGGGATCCCCTGTGGAATCTTCTCCAAGTGTAAGACAGTGCCCATTGATGCCTGGCATAGGGGTAAAGGCATTGATGGAGTTCCCGTCAAATATTTCACTGACACAGAGCTGCTCTGCAGATTGGGGTAAGGAAGGGTAAGCAGGGCTTTCCCAAGGCATAGAAAGCCTGGGACAGAACTAGGGAGAAGAGAACTCCCCAGTGTTGCTTAAAGCTTGCAGCCTCATTTTAAAGCAGACAAAGCCTCAAATGGTTTGGAAAACTGGTGACTGAGTTGTACATCTCAGAGTCCCACTGGGACTTAGGTTTCAGCTACGTTGAAAAGGCTGCCCTGATTTCAAAATATTTGGAGCTGTTAGTGAACTGATTCTAAAAATGCTGCAACAAACTTCTGAACTAGCTTATCTGTTTTAGAAATAATAGACTCACTTAGCTGCACACGCCAGGATGCCAACAGAACGAGTCCCATGAAGTTTTCTGGTGGAAATATTATGTACTTCATACTTTAGGTGCTTTTACTGTTCTCTTACCCAAAATGTTTGGCATACATCTACTTTGTGACCTGATAGAAAAAGAAATTGTGTGTCCTAAAACAAAAATCTCGTATAAGAACATTCATAACTTATTAGCCCCAGACTGGAAAGAACCCAAATGTCGATCAATATATGAATGGATAATCAATTTACCCCATATTTCATACAGTGAAATACTACTAAGCAGTACTACTAAGCAATTACAAAATAGCTACTAATAGAACTGAAAATATGGATGATCCCATTAAGTAGAAACAGTTAGATGTAAAAAAATATTTGCCTATGATTTCATTTTTACGATGTGCTAGAATAAGCAAAAACAATCTTGGGTGATAAAATTTATAACAGATGGTGGGCAGTGGGACTGGTGGATAAGAGAGAGATTCAAAGCAACTTTTCTAGGTAATGGAAATGTTCTCTATCTTCATTTAGGTGATAGAAACACAGGATTTCAGTTACCTAAATTCATTGAGCATTGTGATTTTATAATATATAAATTATACCTTAATACAAAAGACATAAAACTTAAAATAAGTTTTTTTAAATTTGCAAGTCCAGCAACACATTTTTTACTCATTGCCAATTAACATATTTGATTTTTTTATTTATTACTGAAAGAGCTAGAAGAAAGTAATAAATATTCATGTTCAAAGTGATAAATATTCATATTGTGTAGAATAGTTCTTTAATTTTTAAAAAGTGAATACAGTGCTTTTGAATGTCTTTTAGGCATCATTACATAATAGTTCATATTCAAACTATGGTTATTTTAAATGTCTTATAGGAAATAAACCAAGGCTGTATATAGCATATCAATACAAAGACAACAATTGAGAACGGTAAAAACAAATAAAACTTATGTGTATAGTTTTTACAAGCTTCTGATTTAGAGAGTAAAATTTAAGAAATGAAAGGTATTTACAAATGTAAAACTATTTTACTCATGCATTGTAAATGTTTTACACTGTGTAGAATTGTTTTATATTATGAATATGTTTATTCTACCTTGCCCCACTGAACTAATTGGCTTGGGAGGCAACAGGGTAATTAAAAAAATAAATAAATTTACCACATTAACTAATATAAATATAGCTACTATATTCAAAAGGAGACACTTAGAAAAGTTCAAAACACCTGCCACTCTGTTTGTTGTCTGATGCCTACCAAACACTTTCTATGTGCTAGATCCCTTCTTCATCCCTTGAGTCAATCTCTATTAAGAGTGCTTCAACTTCTCTAAACATTTTCTTCTCTTTAAAATTCCAGGATTTGGGGATATATATATATATTTCACTGGACACTGTATTAACCAAATCATTTATAATAATTTCACGCATCAAATCCATCCCCCCCACACACACACAAAACCTGCGTGACACCATTGCCTTGTATTTGTGCTATTCAGACATGATACATGTAGCTTCATGCTAACCCCCAAATGATAAACTACAATATTTTATAGAAGAAATAATAGCAATGGTTCCAAAGAGCAAATAAGATCACAGATCAACAATATGTGTATGATTAAATCTAGTAAAATAACAGCCATTTCCTAATTTTATCTTTATTGTTGATTGCCCTCAGTAATTTCACATAAAAATAGTTGTAGCCTATATACATATAGCGATTGCTTTACAGCTTAAAACAATATTGAAAGGGACCCAGGAGTAGCTGGGAGGAAGTTCAAACACAGGTCACCATACCGCCTAACTGAGCTATGATTTCTACGTCTTTAGCCTAAATTAGAAGATCATTAAAATTCAATGTACTGTAATGTGAAATGGCAGCTCTGAATCTTGTACACAAACAATGTGCAGAAAGTTGGACAGGGTGTTGCCTCACAGATATGATGTATTCTGAAAGCACTAACAAAAGCTTGCAAAAATAAAACATGAAGAGTTCAAGACTCTCATCCCCCTTCCCTCAAAGCCTCGATGAGCTAAGTGGGTAGTAAAATGCCCTTGTAGTGAACTCCATATAGCCTATAAAACGTATATGGTTTGTAAAAATGTACTTTATATAACTCTTCTGATAAGCACTAGAGGAGAGAGAAAATGAGACAGCACACAAAGAGAGAAAGACAGAATAAGGCAATCATTAGTGATTCGGCTGTGTCAAGAAACTAATAAAAGGAATCATTCCTTCTGATGCTTTATTTTGCATCTTGTCATGTCACTTTGTTTATATGTGTTTTCTCAGTTGTTAGCATTTTTATAATACTACATTGCATTAAAACAAACATTAATGAATAAAATAATTTCACCTGACTCAAATCTCATACAAATTCTGCTATGTGTATCTGAACAATGCTTTTAGGACTACTATCATCTGATTCCATTTACAAAAGCATCTTTTTTTTTTTTTTTTTTTAAAGAAGGACTCTAAACAGAAAACATAGTTTCTAGTGTTTTATATTTGGAAAATAAAGTGTCCTGAAAAATAAAATAATCTAAAAAAATAATAATAAAAAAAATCTAAAAATGTATGTTAAAAGTGAAGGAAAAATACTATTCATGTATGTTATTATTATTCAACAGAACACCAATTTTTTTCTCAGAGACTTGTTATCAAAGGGAAACAGGCAAAGCAAAAGTACTACACTGTATGGAGCATCATTACTTAATACTAAATATGCTTGTTATGTCAAGAGGCATCAGATTTCCCTGGGTTTAAATTATTTAAGGAATTTGTCACTATAGGTCTTTATATCAGGTACTCATTAATTAGTGGGAAATAGTAGTTTACAAAATATTTAAACATAGTTTACAGAAAATAAATCATAGATTTTCTTAATCTAGCACATTTCTATGTCAATCCTTCATAATATTTAAAGTTTACTGGATTAAGATCCTTCTCTTCAGGGTTACACTAACATGTTATGAATAGGCAGGTTTTTATTTCACACACACACATATATTATATATGTATATAATATATACGTATGTATGTATTACACCATTGACAAAAGCATGACAGTGTCCCCCCCCAAGTTCTTGTTTATTATTCTTTTTTTGGTGTTAACCATTTTATCTATATCCCATTTCATCATATTCTATGTTACACACATACAAAGTTCCATGTTCTATAAATTGAAGATATGCAAATATCAAGATCAAACATGGCCTGTTGGTCTCTAGTCTCTTACTATCTCCTTTTCAATTTTTAAATCCACCAAGGGATTGTTTGGTTACAATAATAATTGATTCCCATAGCCTGCAAATATTTTATAAAATGTATTTCTAAAAATCTGGAGGAAATAGATAGTTTCAATTTCGAAGCTTCAGACAATTTGGAGAACAGTAAGTTTAATTTTGTCCTTTTCAAACTTTATTTGAAAAAATAATCTTAAAATTTGAGCACAGTAGTGAGGGAGGGATACAGATGAGCTTCATTTGTTTATATCAATTAATGTGATCATGTAAATTCCCATTATATTGTTATCCATAGTTTTGCAATATCTAAAAGATTTATGATAGTAAAAAATGAACACATACATTGTACGTAGATGCTTACATACAATGGCTACATTAGAAACTGTGTTTCTAATACTCCAAAAGACAGAATGTTTAAAGTATCTTTCTCTGAAGAAAAATGACCTGTATTTAGAATTCACATGAAGTATACTATCAACAGATCAGAATATTTCTAATTAAACTCTCATTTTGGGCAATACTGAACTATTGTTCTATATAGCTAGTCACAACAATTGAACACTTTTAAAATAAACTAATGCAGAATGTTGAATGGTGTGTGTATGTGTGTGTGCATTTCTTGTTCAACAGTTACACATTGGGAAAAAATTTAAAGTGAATCTGCACCACACAGATGGATGGAGAACTTTCTAATGGAAGGATCCAGTAAGTTGTTGTGCCCTTCTCCAGGATTTGAAATGCTAGAGGCTCCCACAGACAGTCTTGCCAAAGCCAGGTAGACTCTAGACATAACATCTCACACCTGTGAGGACAAGAAATGAAGTATTATGGGCTAAAGTCACCTAGTAGATTTACAAAAAGGCTAGGGATTAAGTGTCATATGATTGATTTTAAAAGAAAAAAAAAAGTGTTTTCTCAGAGAGCTAGGGAGCAGAGGGCATAGGAATCAGGTCAAAACCTGGTGATTTCCATGAAAACTTTGAATGGTGTCTCTCCATAGATGCTTTCACCTGGCTATGTGGGGAAAGTTTTGCATAGCATACAAATAAAACATTTACCTCTTCTTCATAAATCCTTCTCCTTTCTATAATAAAATGTGACAAACATACATAGTTTTGTGGAGTGGCATTGAAGGAAAAATGGAAGGAGAGAAGAAGAAAGGGTTTTCTCTCTCTCTCCTAGTGTCTGCCTATGGCCAGGAAGTAGCGGTGTCCAAGACTCTTGGGGGAGCCCATGGGAGAGCAAGAGATGCCCATGGCGGGACTGGAGGGATTTCAGACACAGCAGAGTAACTACTAGCTGGACAACTCAGGAGCCAATATGAAACAACTCCATGTTTATTTTCCCACATGCAGCAGGACTCATTCCTTAAAGAAAGGAAAACATCAACTTTAGGAGTATAAGTGGGAAAAGTAGAACCCATGATAACACCATTATTTTCTAAATGTAAATATTTCTTATTTGATTTCAAGCACATTTGTTTGTCTTGTGACAGTATTATGAGTGTAATGATTTAAACTGATACTTCCACTCCTGCTCCAACCTCATATTTGAAATTTAAATTTTGTGAAACGAGATGGGCTTTCATCATGTCTTTTATTAACACTAATTGAAAAACTTCCACAGAGATGAATGAATTGGCTTTACCTCAAGCAAGCACATGTGGACCGTCTGTGCACTGGGGAGTGGGGACACAGCTGACAGTCAAAGCCACTACACCTGCTGGAGCTTGGGTCTTTGGAAGGTGGGCTGGGGAGATGGCTTTTAACTTACTGGCTTCCCAGTGGAAACAAAGAAAATAATTTGCTCTATTAGGTCATGGCTTATCTTGGAAATCATCCAGCTGGGGAAATGCTTCAATTTTTGCTAGAATTCTGAAGTGAAAGAGGGTACTGTGTGCATGAGCAATTCAGGAATTAAGAGAACGATTACAAATAACACACTAGTTTTGAACTGTAAAGCACGTGAAATATTCCAAAAGGAAATGTCTCAGAAGTATAACTGTACCTCTCAAACTAAAACATTACTAAATGATCATATCAACCAAGAATTAGGAAGCTACCCAGTGGTAACAACATTGTTTTAGGAGGGGATTGAATCATATGTTTATCTGGGAAAGGAAAACTTTAGCTTTGTTTTCACTGTCCTTTTGTTCATATTGATTTTTATCATAATTTAGAAACACTCCCAAACACAAAAGCAGAATAAACCTCCCTTTCTTATTACACCAGAGAGCTTCTAAGCAGCAGAGGATTTTGATTTAGATTCAGGCATTAAAATTAAATCACACATCCTAAGGAAAAATGATCTGTAATAATGAAAGCCACACACATGGGATATGAAAGTGTTATTGAATAATGAAGCAAACTACAGTTGCAGTGTGTGGGGCCAGCATGATTTAATGAAGGAGTGCTTTTGAAAACAAATTTATTCATTGTCATCTATCGATTGCTGGCATATTAGCAAACAAATTACTGGAATTGATGAATATCATAAATTAGAAAAAAAATATTTCTCCTCAATTAAAGTCGCTTCATTTTATGGATATGTTGCGGTGGCTGTTAGCAAAGTGCCTGTATGTACAATTGCAGGGCCCAGCGGATTCATCAGCAATAACAGGTTACTCCGATGACTGCCATTCTGTAACTGTTAATCGCTGACATCAGCCACCCTGTGGTGACAACCTGTATGGTTCTACTACTGGCATTCTGCTTATTACCTGAGATCCCTTGCTTACTTCCTTTAACACACCTGAGGGAGTGACCTATATGGAGACTTTTCTGCATTGATTCTGAGTTACTTTGAAAGCTCTGAGTTTAGTCCTTTTTCTTTTCTCCTCTTTTAAATCAACGTCTTTATCTTGTTTGGTCTATTACAAGATTTCCTGATTAAAATGTTTATTAGTGATAGTTTAACCTGGTTACAGAGTTTTACAACATTTTTTAAAAAGATATTTTCTCTTTCTATTGGGTGATAAAGATCATTATAGCAAATACGTTTTTATTAGCAGATGAAACAGATGAGGTTTGGAATCCAATGAACTCATAAAAAGTGTTTCTACCCATCTTATTTCTTTTCATTTTCTTTTTTCTTTTCTTTTTTTTTTTTTTTTTGTGAGTGGTTTTTATGTTACTAACGTTTTGGGAAAACACTGAGCTAGTTTTACTTTGATTTCAATCACAAAAGAATGCATTTCTCATTTAGTCCTCATAAACCCGAGGCCTTCTGACTTACTAGTGACTAGAAAAAGTGCCAGCCCAGCTATTATCAAATCTCTTTCTGACCTATGCTATGTTATTCTGCATTCATTTTACTTCAATATTTGACTTCTAAGGAATTTAAGGTATGTAACAAGTATAATATTGGTTAACAGTAATCATTGTGAGATGTATTGTAAGAGAATTAACTATTGTATTCATGTTTAGAGGAAATATAAAAGAAAAAAGGAAAGGAAGAAAGAGTTTTCACAGTTGGTAACATTGAAAAAATTCCACATAAATCCCTAAAAGAGAAAAAAAAAATCCCTACCTTATAGGATTGGGATGGAAATAATATGTGAACATGTGCAAAAGGTTTGTAACTGTGAAACACTCTATAAATAAGAGGGATAAGTGTGTTTTATGGGACTTGTAGAACAGTGATGTTCAATACTGACGAAACTTTGTCAGAAAAGTTTTCCCAGATCAATTGGAATAGCATTTAAATAATGGTTTATTCCTCAAGGGGTAGAGTGAAAGATTAATGAAAAAATACCATAAAATATTATATGTGGGGTAACATTCACTATTCTTGAATGGTATTAGTGGACAAGTTTAAATGCGCCAGCTGGTTTTATACCAAGCATATTAAAGAAGATCAAGGACAACTGCACAAAGTCAGTATTTACTTCTTTCTTATTTGCTCTGTGAATGCTTATCTTCTCTTTTAAAAGAGTACATTGTCAGATTAAATAAATGGTTTCCATATCATTTTAGGAAAATTTTCTAGAAAAATTAAGACAATTTATTATAAAGAAGAAAAAAATACATAAAAATTTATATTTTTGAAAATCCAGGATACCATGGATAGACTAATTCCTTGTATATTCATATGTGTCTATAAAAATGTCATACTTTAAAAATTCCAATGCTTTTACTCTGGTGTAATAAATCAAGTACAAAAAAATATTCAATTTAAACTCATTCTTCAAATAACAGCTGTAAGAGAAACCCAGTATTAAAAAATACATATACTCTGAACTCTGAACGTTTGTGTGTGTGTACACATACTCTGAACTCTCTGTAAGATACACAGATTCAAGAGGGTGCTTTAGAACTCTGTGGTCTCCACCCTGTTATTCTATATGCACAATTCAAAGATTACTGAAATAAGTCTGCAAAAGAAACATGAGACTTCTGATCTTTGGCTTTCAGTAATAAAACTGCAGAAGTATAATGTCTTATGTCACCATAGGAAAAATTTACTTTTAAAGTACTTGTCAAAAATTAACTATTATTTTTACTTTTATTAGAAGTAATATTATCCAATTATTAGAAGTAATAAACTTTGTATTATTCTGGATGAAATTTAGGTGATACAATTTTGAATAAAACAAATAAAAGAAGCCTGATTAAATTATCTAGCATCATCTCCCATTATATTTAAAAAATGTCAAGTAGTTTTATTAACACAAACCTTAAAACTAATTTACCCTAAATGACACCAGCACTACCCAGCCCATTTTTATATTTCTTAAATCTTTTATTATCAACAAAACATGTCTGTTGAGTTCACAAAGAATTTCCACTAAAAAAAATGAGCCTTACAAAATACATAAACCATGAAACTATTGTCAACAGTGCCACAATTCTCTAAAACATAAAGTCCAATAAAAATACTCTTGGCGTAGATAAAGTCTGTGAATATGCTATAATGTGAAGATAACATGCTGAATTGACATTTATTAATCATAGTAAAATGCCCATTAAAATTAAATTGCATGTGTGTTAAGCAGAAGCATTCAGGATGTCATAAGATGAATCACAGTATTATGTTTAGCCCCAGCTTGAGTTGTAACCTGAGATCTGACGTTGAATTTGGTTCTTGTCTCCTGGGTTCATTGCTCTTTCTGTGACTGGGCTATGTGTGTGCAGCTTCCCACTGGCCTGTCTATGGACACTTTCCAGGACCGAAATGGTTCCATTGTCAATGTTAACGATGAATAACTGACAATAATTTATCATATTTTACCTGATTCTTTTCAGTATGAGCAAAACAAAAGCAACAACAATAACAAAATACTGTTATTTTTGCAGTCCCTTGAGATCTAGGTAAAAGTGAGGAGAGATGCTTTCTAAAAGTTACAACAATGATTGTCAGGAGAGAGTTAGTAGGTTACCATTTGCTGAATGACCTGAAGTGATAGAACCTCAAGAGGCCCAGTGGGTGTGCGGACAGCATTGACTTCAGCTGTGACAATGGG
This sequence comes from Rhinolophus hipposideros, assembly GCF_964194185.1. Classification (NCBI taxonomy): domain Eukaryota; kingdom Metazoa; phylum Chordata; class Mammalia; order Chiroptera; family Rhinolophidae; genus Rhinolophus; species Rhinolophus hipposideros. The sequence goes on from NC_138050.1 coordinate 58,755,686, forward strand.
TCATGACTTTGACAAATCAGGTTCCCATACTGCAGTGACAAAAGCAGTGACAGTACTGTTTTCATTTTTGTTTGGTTTTGCTTCTCTTTCCATTTCCTCAAGAATGTATGAGACCAACATTCAGTCATCTCCACTACGTCCTACCATGGTTTGCTTACCTCTGGATTGTGCTTCATTCACATCTATACTCATCACCATGCTACCGGAAATAGAATCCAAAAATTGTATTTAGTTTGTAAATGTATAGATAGAGCCTCTGTGTTAAAATAATATACAGAATACTCTCTATGTATAACAGCATAAGGTTGCCTATTTGGTATTTTCTGAATATTATACATTTTTGTGCCTCTATAAATGTGGACCAAAATCATCCAGGTTTGCCCTGGACTGCAAAGTTTTCCAAGATGTGGAACTTTCAGTGCTAAATGTGGAAATTCCCAGGCAAAGTGGGATGAGTTGGTCACCCTAATTTTTTCCTCTATATATTCTCTGTTAAGGGAGATGGCTAGCAAAGTACTGGCCTCCAAAAGTGGAAAACTTCCCCTCAATTTTGTGACTTTAGAGACTATAAGGGTGGAGGTATTTTTTGAAAAAGAAACTAATGTGAATTTGGCTATAAAGCATAAGACACGAAGTATAGTGAATTCACCACAAAGTTGAGTCTCATTCTGTGAAGGGTACTTAAAGGGGAAATTGGCATTTATCTACAAAGACCAATTTCTGTATTATCATTTTACAATGGTAAAATTTCTTGTCGTATTAAAATGTAAATTAAGCATACTTCAAGATGTCACCCAATATCTTTTAGGTAACATTCATTAATATAGTTCAGACCTTTAAAGTAAAATTGAATAAGTCTCCGAACATAAGTTCTTACCAAAATATATTGCCCAAGCTAAATATTTACACATTAATTAACCAAATTATTATTATTATTTATATAATGACTAGTTACTAAATGACTAGTGCTCAGAAGTTAGTCATGGGCCAATCATGAACGCCATTTACTCTCCTTCCTATTTCAGTTATGAAACCAAGTTAGAGAAGGGCCAAAACATGAGATCTCTGTGAAATAGTTGTTGACATTGTAGGATATAAAATCAAAATCTGAATTGCTTTAAAAATAAATAATTAAAATAATTTTCTATAAAGTTTTACTTGAATTTACTAATTTCATTTCTTTTGTAAAACAATTATTTACTGTTATCTAGACTGCCTTGATAATATCACATACACACACAAAGAAATTCTGTAAAACCCTACATTTCTTTTTGTTTACCCTGTTGTTCACATCCAGTCTATCTACAAGTGTTTCCAGGTCAATCACCAAAGTAGTTGTTGCAGTTGGCACCCTGTCTCCATTTCACTGCTAGCAGCCCTGTCCTTTTGATTGTCATCTTCACTAATTTTAAAAATGTCCTAGCTCTTCTGCCTCCATCTGCTCTTATTTCCCAAATTCCATTCTCCATGCAGGTGCTAGAGGCATCTTTATGAGTAAAAAATATTGTCGTTTGTTTGTTTGTTTGTTTGTTTGTTTGTTTAAAACCTGAGTGATTTGCAGAACTTCAAACTGAGGGACCTGACTAGCCCTTCACCACCACTCCTCGTCTGATACCATTCCCCAGGAACCCCTCCCAGCTCTACTAGTCCTTAGGGATCCACACCTCTCACCCTTCCTCTCCCAGCACACATCTGTTCTCTCTTTGACCCTTGCCTTGCTCCTTCTAGGCCTCTACCTAGTCCATCTAACCCAAGCATAAATGACACTTTTAAAGACACATTCTATGCCAACACCATCAAAGAAATTCTGTAGCACAATACCCTATTACTTATCCTTCTTTTATTTACTGCAATTCAGAGTTTGAATTTATTTTATTTTGTTTTATTCCATTAAATTTTATTTTTCCCTTTCTTAATTAAAGAGCATTGAAGCAGAGATGTCCTTGTCATGTTATTGTTATATTTCCCAGTTTATCAAAGCACAGAGTAGATGTTCAATAAGCATATGTTGAATTAAAACATTATGATTCTAACTACTCTATTTTTTTAATCTTAAAATGTCGTATCCTCATTTGGGTTCAATGCTTAATTAGACTAAAAGTGATGTTTTTGTCTTACCTTCACGTTCCTTTTTTAACTAACATTTTAATCTAGTATGTAAATGTATTTTTTAACACCTTGATTGCACTATGGTATACAAACTGTCTGAAAAAACTTTATATTAAATTAATAAAATAAACATGGAAGACAATTTTTACTATACTTAGACATTAATTGAGATCAGAAAAATATAACAACTCCCTATTTACAAGATCTAAATTTTGTTCTATAATCAAAATATCACTTGAAGAATTTCATATATAAAGTAAAAACTAGCAACTGAAACCAAATCATACTAGATATCTATAAGTATAAAAAAGAATGCTACAATGCTTTTAGTTTTGTTTGCAAATCAATGGAAAATATCTCTTTCCACAAAAAATTGCTCACGTTTCTTTTTTTAATTACTGAAAAATAAAGGAGATATATATATATATATATATATATATATATATATATATATATATTTTGTTGTTGTTGTTATTGTTTACATATCTGATGTTATCAGGAGAAAAGAAAAATTGATGGCAAGTTCAAATAGGACTCTCATTGGAAGGAGAAGAAGTAAAATGAATATTAAAATTATTTTGACAATGTAGGGTTGAGGATTACAATGTCAGAGAGATCCAAGATGGTAGAATAGATAAACACTGTGCCAGATTCCTTCCATAAACATATTAAAATTACAACTAAATTATAGAACAATCAATCTGGAAAACCATCTGAAGTCTGGATAAACAGAAGTTTTATAACTAAGCATATAAAGAAGAAGCAATGTTGAGATTGGTAGGAGCGGTAGACTCTATGCAGTGTTTGAGAACCAAAAGGGATATCTCACCATGGAGGTTATTTCCCGAGGAACAAGACACACCAGACCCACATTGGCCTCCCCAGCTCAGAGTACTGGGAGGAGGAGCCCCCACAACACCTAGCTGTGAAAAACTGGGAATTCCAACAATCCGGGTGGGATGGAAGGCTGCGAAAAACCCACACATCCTCTTAAATGGCCTGCACACAAACTGTCACTCACAGCCACTCACTTTGGGCTCCTCCAGAAGGATGGTAACTTGGGGGGGGGTGTCAAAGGCATGGGGGGGGGGCAGACTGAGGTGTTTGGCCTGGAGGCGAGGGCTGGAGGACAGTCTCCATTTTCCCTGTGTGGGGTCTTCCATGAAGCCGGCAAGCAGGTACCATCTTTCCTGTGTTGAATCCACCCCCATAGGCCAAATCTGAATTTGATTAGCCTGGTTAGCTCTGCTGTTCCACCCTGCCAACTCACTGGGACCCCACCCCACCAAATTCTCCCAAAACCAGAGGCACTTTTCCAAGAGCAACCAACCCTGCCCAAATCGCACTCTTTCTTAAAAAAAACCTATTAGAATCCACAGGATCCAGGTGGGCAACAGCTGGCCTCCATGTGCTTTGAGACTTTTGCTGAGTAGCTCCAGGCTCAGCACTGACACCAAACCAGAGTCTACATTAACCTGGTAATCATAACTCTTCCCACTCTAATGATTCCCTGAGAGTCTGCCTCACCCAACTTACATACCACACAAGGCTCTATCAACAGCTGAACCCTAAGGGAGCAGGCAGGTGGCAGCAGGCCTCATGGCATCCTGATTTTTTGTGAAGCTACCTCAGGCCCAGGACTGGTGGCAGACATCCTCAGTTTGCAGCATGGCCTCTCCCACGTGCCTCCACGGTTAGCACAGGCAGTGAACAACTGTGATCACTTTATAATGCTTATCAGGTACTCCCCAGCAGGTCACTGGAAGTGGGTGACCTGGGTCTGCAATGGAGCCCCTTCTAAGAGACCCCAGAACCAACACACTTGGAGATTGGCTTCAAAATACAGCAGACCACTACCCGATTAGCCCCGCAAGTGGCATACCCAAAAGTGGTTCCAACAGGTACCAGAGCCTTTTGGGGCAACTCCCACTCAGTGGGTAAGCCTGCCACACCGCAGCCTGTAAGCTGTGGACATGGCCAAATCCCACAGCCAATCAGTCTGAGGGTCTATCCCACCTACTGGCATGCCAATAGCAATAAAGATAAACCTATAACAATAGGGCACACAAAGGGACACTCCCACACAAGGGACACTCCTGAAACACCCAGCACAGATGACCAGGGAGACTGTGCCAGGTCTCCACAGGGCATCTACTACATAAGGCCACCTGGGACACATAGCAGATCTACCTAATACATAGAAACAAACACAAAGAAGCAACCAAAATGAGAAAACTAAGAAATATTAGGTTGGTGCAAAAGTAATTGTGATTTTTGCAATTATTTTTAACCTTCTAACCTGAATTAATTTTGCACCAACCTAATATGTTTCAAATGAAAGAACAGGAGAAAATTCTGTGTGTGTGTGTGGGGGGGAACCTAAAAGAATTGGAGGCAGGCAGTCTACCAGAGACAGAGTTCAAAACAATAATAATAAGGATGCTCAAGGATCTTACTGAGAACTTCAACAAAGAAACAACACAGATAAAAAAGGACATACAAACCATAAAAAAAGAACCAATCAGAAGTGAAGAATAAAATACCTGAAATGAAGTTTGCACTAGAAGGAATCACCAGCAGACTAGATAAAGCAAATGATTGAATCAACAATTTGGAAGACAAGGTAGCATAAAACACCCACTTAGAACAGCAAAAAATGGGCCAGCCTAGTGGCTCAGGTGGTTGGAGCACCTTGCTTCTAACGCCGAGGTCACCGGTTCGATTCCCTAATGAGCCAGTGAGCTGCACCCTCTACAGCTAAGATTGTGAACAACAGCTCTCCCTGGAGCTGGGATGTTGTGTGCTGCCATGGGCCGTGGCCAGCATGAGTGGCTGGCAGCCTGCGAGAGCTGCTGTGAGCTGGCGTGAGCTGCTGTGAGAGGCCAACTGACAATCGTGACCGACTGCCTCAGCCCAGTGGGAACCCAAGGCTCATAATACCAGTATGGGCCAGGGAGCTGTGTCCTACACAACTAGACTGAGAAACAACGGCTTCAGCCAGAGTGTGGGGGGAAGTGGGGGAGGGAGAGCAATATTAAAAATAATCCAATCAATAAATAAGTAAATAAATAAATATAGTTTAAGATACCTCTGGGACCACATAAAGCGTAAAATATTAGCATCATAGGTGTACCAGAAGGAAAAGAGAGAGAATACAAGGGATTGAGAACCTATTTGAAGAAATAACTAAAAATGTTCCAAAAGTCCAGGAAGCATAGAGAGTCCCAGAACAAGATGAACCCAAACAAGCCCATACCAAGACACATTATAATTAGAATGGCAATGTTTAAAGACAAAGAAAAAATCCTAAAAGCATCAACTAAAATCAGCAAGAGAAAGGTAACTAGTAACTTATAAGGGAGCTCCCATAAGATTGTCAGGTGATTTCCCACCAGAATCTTTGCATGCCAGAAGAGATTGGCACAAAATATTCAATGTGATAAAAATCAAAGACCTACAACCAAGACTACTCTACCCAACAAGTCTATTTAAAATTGAAGGACAGATAAAGAGCTTCCTAGAGAAGAAAAAGATAAAGGATTCATCGCCTCCAAACCAGTAATACAAGGAATGTTAAAGGGACTTCTTTAAGATGGGGGGAAGAATCAAAATTATGAATAATAAAATGGCAATAGCTGCATGTCTATGGCCAATCACTTCAATGTAAATGTATTAAATGTTCCACTCAAAAGACATAGGTGGGCTAAATGCATAAGAAAACAAAATTTTACATATCATACCTACAAGAGAATCACTTCACATTGAAAGACATACACAGAGGGAAAATAAAGGAATGGAAAAAGATATTTCATCAATATGGAAATGAAAACAACAACAGCAAAAAGCTGTGATGGTAATAATTATACCATACAAAATAGACTTTAAAGCAAACGCTATAACAAGAGACAAAGAAGGATATAGTAATCCCACTTCTGGGTATTTATCCGAAGAATCTCAAATGCTACTTTGAGGGAACAAGTGCATCCATATGTTCAATGCTTTACTGTTTACAGTAGTCAAGATGTGGGGGCTGGCTGGGTGTTTGTTAATGGAAGAATAAAGAAGAGGTGGTACATATATGCAATGGAATATTACTCGGCCATGAATGAGAATGAGTTCTTGCCATCAACAGGGGCATGCATGGACCTGGAGGGTATTGTGATGAGTAAAGTATGTCAGACTGCGAAAGACAGATGTAATGTGATTTCATTTATACATATATGTGGAACCTAAAGAAGAATATTAAGATACAAAACAGAAACAAATTCATTGAAACAGGACATTTTGATGGTTGCCAGATGGGAGGGAGTTTGGAGGTGAGTGAAAAAGGGGAAAAGATTAAGAGTGCAAACTGGTTGTTACACAGTAATCAGGGGATGTAGGGTATAATCAGGGGATGTAGGAGTTTGGAGGTGAGTGAAAAAGGGGAAAAGATTAAGAGTGCAAACTGGTTGTTACACAGTAATCAGGGGATGTAGGGATGTAGAATGAATATAGTCAATAATATTTTAATAATTGTGTATGGTGTTAGATGGATACTAGATTTCTTGGGGTGATAGATGGGAGGGGGTTAGAGGGCAGTGTGAAAAAGGTAAAGAGAATAAGAAGTAAAAACTGGTAGTTACAAAATAATCATGCAGATATAAAATAAAGCACAGGGAATATAGTCAATAGTATGGTAATAACTATGTATAGTTCCAGGTGGGTACTAGACTAGTCAGGAGGTCATTTTTTAATATATAAATGTCTAACCACTATTCCGTAGACATGAAATTAATATAAAATAATATTGAGTATCAATGTAATTAAAAAATTTAAAAGGGTGAAAAGGTGAAGGGAAATGAGATTCAAATTTCCTGGTAAAAAATAAATAAGTCATAGGGATTTAAAGTACAGTATAGGGAATATAGTCAATAATATTGTGATTGTGTGGTATGGTGTCAGATGGTTGCTGGACTTATCATGGTGATCACTTCTTTACGTCTATAAATGTTGAGTAACTATGGTGTACACCTGAAACTATAATAATGTATGTTAGCTATATTTTAATAAAAATCTTAAAATAAAAACATAAAATAAAAAAGAATTACAATTTCAGGGTACAGGTTCATGGTGAATCACATGTCAAATGAAAAAAAGTACTATTAGAAGAGAAATAGTAATAATGTTGTAATTTCCTTTAAATTTCAGTTCAATTAGAATCATGCTGAGGAAAGAATGAAGTGTGAAGAGAACAGATATTTGTTGAGTGCCAATGAGTGGCATTAGATACATCAGCCCATTTATTCCTGTCATGACTACTTTCACCCTGCCCTAGATTGCCTATTGGAAAATTAGATATAAATTCAGAGCAATTAAGAGATATAACCAACATTAAATGGCTGGTAAATGAAAGACTGATTTGAATTCAGATGTTTCTTTCTAAACACAGTGCCATAGGAATCAATACTGGGGTTTGTCTCCCATCATAGTTACTGCCACACCTCTCAGAATGAGGAGTAAATTAGTGGCTCCCTCATTGGGAGCTCAGAAAGCCAAGGCAGCAAAGAAAAACAAATGAAATAATTTTTACAAACCTGAGTTAGTTACTATGCAGCTAAAGAAGCACCTTCGGTCCTCCTCCATTTCCCACTAATTATTTCTAACTTCCTTCTCTCTCTTTCCAATAATTCAACTTAAAAAAAAAAAAAAAAACTTGCATAGTATTTTATACTTGCAGTAGAAATATAACGTAATTCAAAAAGAATTAAGTGAAAATCATCCCTAACATCTCAAATCTCAGAAAGAAAACTTTCAACTACCTTTCTGTCTCTCCACAGGTGTCTGTGTGCAACTACACAAGCATGCGCGTGCGCGCGCGCGCGCACACACACACACACACACACACACACTAGCTATGTATCTCTATCTATCTATCTATCATCTATATACCTATGTAAACTACATGTGCATAATCACATTACACATGCTATTTGGAAAACTTATTTTATTACACACACACACAAACAATATATGTGTGTGTTTGACAAATGAAACATGACAAATGTCATGATACTATTGCTTACATTTCTTTCATTATTATTCTGCTTTTCTAAAATAATGGAGTGCTCAGTCTTCCTCTATATTTTGTAAAGTTTTATTTATTAAGAAGGTGTGCTTACTGAAGCCTTGAAATAATTCACCTTTAATTCTATTTAAACTACTACGTGAAGTAATTCTCGGAGAATTTTTTCTATTTATCTCAAAGTCACAAGTGCATTCATTTTCTAATACTTCTTGAGTCATATATTTGTGATATTTCCCTTTATATTTTACTTATTTTTTTCATTGATCCATTTGTTTATTAAGCATTTTTTTTTTTTTGTATTGCACATATACCGGGCATAGTTCTATATTCTCAATGAACCAGAGTTAAAGATCCACGGATAATTTTACTAACAATTGTCACCCTAATAAATTTAAAAAAATAAAGAAACTACACTAGAATAATATAATATAATATATTATTTCTTTTATGGCTTCCTATAACACTTTGACTATTAATTAATAAAATAATATTTTTGTAAAGATATAAAAAAATGATCCTCGGACTCACAGAGTTTATATTAAAGCAAAAGGAGAGAAAAAAAATAAATACATAAAATGCACAAATTTTTGAGTATGTTAGAAGTTGATACATACTGAAAAGAAAATAGAAGAGCAGATTAAGAAGCTTCTGAAGTGTCGGTGTGATGGGGGAGGGGAGCAGTTTGCAGTGTTAAAACAGATCTTCTAGGTGGTCTAATTGAGAAGGTAAGATCAGAGGAAGGAAAAAGGATGATGGAAGATGGAAGAGAAAAAGTTAAGAGACAATTAGTGGAAGACATTTCTCAGAAGAGGGAATGGATAGAGCAGGGATGTATGTTATGTGCTCTAGGATTAACAAGCATCCCACACTACTGAGCAGAGAGCTGCACAAATTATTATCATACAATCATTTGCATTTATCAAGATCTTCATAGCTCTCTGTGTTCTAATCCTGGTTGCACCACTTACTGCATCTTCCTGACTTCTATAAGAGACGTGATTTCTCTACGCCTCAGTTATCTCATTTAGAAAATAAAGATATTAAAAATACTGACCTAAGTGTGTTGATGAGAGTAATGAATGACTAAATACAAGTAATACATTTAAAACAATTTTTAGCACAGTGTAAGAAGTAAATATGGGTTACCTTTCACCACCACCATCATCATCACTATTATCACCATCATCATCTGTAATATTTCTCACCCAAGAGGGATTAGTTCTGTAAATATCAAGTCATTGGGATTTTTGTCATTTTGATCAATTGTTTGCCTCAATATTTATTCTAGGTTGCTCAATATCAAAGATGTGTGTTTTTTTTTTTTTTTTCAGCTTTTGAGATCTAACATGGTTAAAAAGTTCCTAGAACCTGAGAAGCTACGATGTGTCTTTTGTAGTGGATGTCATTATAACTCTTTCTCAGGGCAGGTCTGTCAGGTTGGAAATACACAATCAATTAGGAACGCACTTCCAGTTTTGTCTGAGGCGAGATTTTAGTATTTCTTCAGCCTTATAGTTTGCTCTAATAAGAGGGTTTCTTTTGTTGTTTGTATTTGACTGGTCTGTTTTAATCTCCAGTGCCCCCCTTCCCACAAACACACACTGCTTCTTCTGGTGTTCCTATCCAGATGAATACTGTTCACGTATCAATTCCCCTTCTGCTTCTAGCTCACTTCTATAATGCCACCTTAAATGTTGAGTGGATTTCCAACTGGAGCCATTTCGCATTTGGGATTCTCCGTGATTTTTTTTTTTTTTAATCTGTGGTGGAGGAAATAGGTTGCGAGTGGGAAGGTGAATATTCGATATCTCTGTGACCCACTATCATTCTTGTGGGGTCTTATTCTCACATTTATGACTATGGATGAAGAGTTTCTTTTATGAATTTTTTTTGTCTCTGTTAGTTTCCTTCATTTTCTTAATGCTATATAACACAGTGCTCTCCTAAAGGGGATCACGTGTGGATTTCCAAAACGATATTATAACTTGTTCAAAATTATTATTGACAATTATTATTGAGGTTTACTGTATGAGCTTGGGGTCCCTCCCAAGTTCAGTATTTATTACACAATCTGTGTAATCACTCTTGTTCATTCTACTCAGAGGATTAGAATTCTGAAATCCAAAGCGCAAAAAAAGTCAGCATTAGGCACCCACGGAATCCATGCTAAGAAAACAAAAACAAAAACAAACAAAAAACACAAAAAAACAACATTCCACTAAACTTAGCTTTCAGTTCTTTAAAACTAATGTCATATATATTATTTTCCATATTATGTAATTCTCAAAAATTGAAGTTTATTGTTTCTATGTTGAGTCTTCTCATGTTGCATACAGTAATCCATATGTCTTATTTTTATATGTAAATATAGGTTTATAAATCATAAGAACATGTTTTAATATTGTTCCTGAATTATTGGTTAATTTCCCGAGTTTCTTGTAGGGTAGAATACTCATTCTATATACTATTTACTGCTATATGTGTGGCTTTCCATCTTGTAGATTGTAAGAGTCTTATAGGCACACAGCTGCAATTTTGAACCAAATTTTGCTTTGTCTTTAGCACATGGCTACACAATGACAAGCAGATGTTGTAGAGAAGAAAGTACAGGTGTACTGTTTCTTTAGTGAGAAACTGGATATTCTCCTATGGAACCTTTGTGGTATATTGGTCTTTACTGGGAGGGGGTGGGCAATGGGAAGGGCTCAATTGATGCCAGTACATTGGTAGCTCTCCAAGCCTATCACCTGGTTCAGGATGACCATCTCTAATTTAACTCACAGAAGGCTTGCTGGAGCTCTCTGGAGTCCTGGGTCTAATTCTAGTTGTTTTACCAACTGGCCTATGAGAAGTCATTTAACTGATTTGGTCCTTGAGTTTCTCAGCTATAAAATGAAATAATTGAAACTTATCCCAGGTCTTTTGTTTAGAGCAGCCAGATTCTTACTCTAAAATACGGTAAAACTTAATTTATCAGGAATCTCATCCAAATTAATCAGAATGTCTATTCAGGGATCAATCTCCAACTGCATGTCTAACCCCTTGTGTGGGTAGGCAAACAGCAACCAACTTGGTATGATCTGAGATCTACCCAAAGACCTATTTGTCTGAAAGCATCACACTTCTTAGCGTTCAATTATAAACTGCCCACAACTACATTTACGTTCTATAGGACTCTAGTGGCTTAGAGACTTACCTTCATTCAGCGGCTGTCATGGTACTAGGCATATAACAGATTACATAGCACATAGTAAGTGCTTTATAAATATTGAAGGAATGAAATAATGAGTTACATAGAAATGTTAAATAACACTAAATCTATAACATTAGACTCCAGTCATTTAGTTTATCACACTTGCTAACACAATAACTTTCCAAATAAATAAATAAATAAATAAATAAATAAATAAATAAATAAATAAGATAGAGATTGAGGTCACCCTTCTATTAGTATTGGAGACTTAAACAGAAAACAACTGTTTTATTTTTTAATCTCAGTTTTTTTAGAAAATTTACAGTGTATTACATAAATCACAAGAGAAGCTATTTGGCTTTTCCAATTCATCATATAATTAACAATAAGATGAAAGTAAATTCTGCAAAAATCACTGAATTTTTTTTAGGCGCAGTCTATCATTATGGCACTATTTCCATCAAACTGTTTTGTGTATTGCTTTTGATGCTTAAAACACTTTTTCTAAAATGGGAAATGAGATGACTTTTCAGCTGTCAAGATTTAAAGACAATCTTTTACAATTTCTTTTACATTTTTGCTTTTCTCAATATCTGTGTCTACCTCCAAAGCCTCTATCTGTAACTAAAGTACTTTTTCCCAAGTTAGGAAAAAAAATATATAATATTATCTAAACACTTGGGATACCACGATTTATCAAGTATTTTTTAAAATATGTTTTGTCTATGTTGATTCTTTCAATCCGTGAGCATGGAATGTCTTTCCATTTATTTGTGTCTTATTACCCAAAGCAATATACAGATTTAATGCAATCCCCATCAAAATCCCAAAAGGCATTTTTTAAAGAAATAGAACAAAAAAATCATCAGATTTGTATGGAACCACAAAAGACCCTGAATAGCCAAAGCAATCCTACGACAAAAGAACAATGCTGGAGGTATCACACTCCCTGACTTCAGCTTATATACAGGGCAACAATAATCAAAACAGCATGGAAATAGCAGAAAAACAGACATACAGACCAATGAAATAGAATTGAGAACCCAGAAAGAAGCCCACATAAATATGGACAGACAATTTTTGACAAAGAAATAAAAAACATATAATGGACAAAAGACAGCCTCTACAATAAATGGTGCTGGGAGATTGTTGCACTGGAAAGCCACATGAAAAAGAATAAAACTGGACTGCTATCTGTCACCAATTACCAAAATTAATTCAAAATGAATCAAAGACCTAAGCATAAGACCCAAAACAACAAACTGCATAAAAGAAAACAGGTACTACACTTATGGACCTTGGCTTCAAAGAGCATTTTATGAATTTGACACCAAAGACAAGGGAAGTAAAAGCTAAGATAAATGAATGAGATATATCAAACTTAAAAGCGTCTGCACAGCAAAAGAAACCATGACAAAATAAAGAGGCAACCCAATGAATGGAAGACGATTTTTGCAAACAGCACCTCCAATAAGGGGCTAATTTCCAAAATATACAAGGAACTCATACAACTCAACAACAACAACAACAACAACAACAACAAAACAACAAACAACCCAATTGAAAAAATGAGCAGAGGACCTGAAGAGACATTTCTCCAAAGAGGACATACAAATGCCAAATAGACATATGAAAAAATGCTAAACATCACTAATCATCAGAGAAATGCAAATAAAAACCACAATGAGATATCGCCTCATCCCAGTTAGAACGGCTGTCATCAACAAGACAAATAGTAACAAGTGTTGGAGAGGCTGTGGAGAAAAGAGAACCCTCGTACAATGTTGGTGGGAATGCAAATAGGTGCAGCCACTATGGAAGGCAGTGTGGAGGTTCCTCAAAAAATTAAGAATAGAATTACCATGTGACCCAGCAATACCTCTCCTAGATATCTATCCAAAAACTCTAAAAACATTTATCCATAGAGACATGTGGGTTTCAATGTTCACTGCAGCTTTATTTACAGTGGCCAAGACATGGAAACAACCAAAATGTCCTTCTATAGATGAATGAATGGATAAAGAAGTTGTAGTATATATACACAATGGAATACTATTTGGCGGTAAGAAAAGATGAAATAGGACCATTTGTGACAACATGGGTGGATCTTGATATTATAATGTTAAGAGAAATAAGTCAGACAGAAAAAGCAGAGAATCATATTGTTTTCACTGATAGATGGTATATAAACTAAAAACAATAAAAGAACAAGACAAACAAATGAACAACAAAAACTCATAGACACAGACAATAGTTTAGTGGTAACCAGAGGGTAAGGGGGGTGGGTGGTGGGAGATGAGGGTAAGGGGGATCAGATATATGGTGATGGAAGGAGAACTGACTCTGGGTGTTGAACACACAATGGGATTTATAGATGATGTAATATAGAATTGTACACCTGAAATCTATGTAACTTTACTAACAATTGTCACCCCCCAAAACTTTGTGTGTGTATGTATATATATATATATATATATATATATATATATATATATATATACACATATATATATATATGTTTTTTAAAAATATAATATATATGATATATTAAGTACATATATAATATATACTTAATATATAATATATATAATTATTTTTTAAAAAAATAACACATTTTAAAAGGGAGTACATAAGTATGATCAATCAGGCCACAAATAATTAAGGAATAATTAAGGATGACCATTTGGAGAGTTTCAATCCCTTCTGATTATGTTTTAGACTGCATTTTTGGTTCAGGAGCAATTTATCAGTTAGCAACTAATATTGGCTTCTATTAGCAGAGATTTGACTTCACTGCCTTAAACATATAAGTGTGTATTCTCACAAGTAAAAGACTTCTAGAGGTAGCAATCCAGAGCTAGAACAGGAACTCCATCAGGCAATTAGGGAAACGTGCTTCTATTTGTCAGTTCTGCCCTTTTATTACTATCTTCCTTATTCAAGTAATCTCATAATCCAATATGGCTACAGTAGCCTGAAAACCATCATGTCTATATTGTAAGCATGCAATAATATGCAAGTGGATAGAAAGACTTTCAAGGCTGATGAATAAAACTCTATAATTCCTACTTCAAATAGCAAACCTCTTTGCACATATGCTAATCTTATGCAAGTTGCTCATTCCACACTTACACACAGTAGGTCTCATTCTCCAAAAGAAATCAATAACCCAGCTCCAAATGTCAAAGTCTCCTATGTTCTTATTCTATATATTTCCCATTAACACCTTGGCTTACACTACCACTGAGTGTTCTCATTATGAATTCACCTTTGGTTTTGACTCATAGGAATTTCTCTTTTATATATTGACACATGGCTATGCATTGAAGTTGCATTGAATTTGTTATATTTTGCCAATATTTGTTATATATTTCTGTGTTTCCACATCAGCTTTGTTTTCCTCATATAACAAAGTTTCCAGTATCAATCATTTTGTTGTATGAATAGGTAGGCTTTAATCACAATGAATTTGAATTATGCTCCTACAGTCTGTTCTAGATTATACTCAGTTTTGGTCTTGGGATCTTTTTCCATGACAGAGCCTGTTCAAAAAATATAAATAAGTTAAATAAAAATATGAATAATTGAATAAATAATATTATGTGGCAGGAAAGGATATCTTGCCTCTGCTTCCAGTACAACTAATTTCCCCAAGTCGATGAAGTGCAGATGAGTGATTCCCAAAAACGCAGTTCATGGTGTAGGTTAACTGGATCCCAAGTCTGCTGTGGTGTTGGTGAACAGCAGCCAAACTCATTTTTCTAGGTGACGTGGTCTTTCACACTGCTCATAGATATAGCCTCACTTTTTAACAGAAATTATCCCAAAGGAGACAGTTTTATTAAATTTCTCAACTAGCTTTTATATACTGATTTTGACTAATATTCCATTATAATTTCATTATCAGCAAACCCTTCTCTCTAATTGTCCTAACTCTAAGCACAATTTGCACCAAATAGTCTGAGACAGAAGTTTTTAGGTGAAATATTTCCTGCAAACCCTTCCTTTAATTAAAAATCTAAGTAATTTAACCATTCTGTGACAACATCATTTTATCACAATGAGTACATCATCCAAAATCAGGTGGCAAAACTTAGTGTATTTTTTGTACTTGAAATTAAAGAGCTGCTTTGTGTTCTCAATGTAGTTGGTATTTGCTTAATCATTATTGCTTTCTCTATACTGACCACATCCTGATGCACGTTCTTCAGCACTCTTTTCTGTGTCACTGCATCCCCTGATTGATGACCATGTGTTACGTCTGTTGTTGCACCTTTCAGTCCTTTGCTTTGGAATTAGACTCTTTTTTTTTCCTATTGAACCGACTTCTTCTTTTAAGGCCTTGCCTGACATGCAACTTCATGGTTATTTCAGGGTTGATGATCTCTTGATATGTATAGTCTTGGTTTTTATTTTTGTTTAGATGTCATAAGATCATATATAGCTTAAGTTATAAGATCTTATTCTTTAGCTGTTGTGTTTTTCCGTTGGGCAGACTAAAACACACTGAATTTAATTTCTTCATCACTTTTTAAAAAATCTATAAATGTTCCAAAAAATATTATTTAAAATAATAAATTATATCTTTATCATTTATATAACAAATTTTATGTCAGTAAGAAAAGAGTATGCATATCCACTGTATACATTATAGTGTGGAACAAACTGGCATACTAGGTTATTATATCTAATATGTTTAGTAACAGGAAAATATTTTACTCCACATATATGATTTACAAATCTATCTTCAATCTTTTTGATAATATTATAATTTTAATAAACAATTACTAATTTGAAGGATTAGAAGGCTTGTATTCTGGTGTTGTTCAAATCAAATAAATATTGTATGGTATTTAACAAGTCACTTAATTTTTCTGATAGTGGTTTTATCTATGTATATAATGTGTGCAATAATAATTGATTTAACTTATTTTGATGCACTGTTTCATTTGATAATAAAGATATAACAACAACGACGACAATACAGAGTTTTAAAAACCTTAAACTATTTTATGTGTGTAAAGTAATTGATCTACTAGTAAAATAAAAGTCTAGTTTCCCGTTCTCCCAATTAGAATTCTCTAGAAGTTAGTTATTGTTACTAGTTGACTTATTAATTATTCTTTTTTATTGATTAGATACTTGCTTTCCTGTAGGTGTCATTCTAGAAGGTAAAAATAAACAATAGATAAGCACACAAATAAAGCTTATACATCTTAATGGTAAGAATTGCAATAAAGTGCAAAAGATATATGAAATTGAGTAACCCATTCTGTGGAATTGGAGTTTGATGGGGGGGCGGGAGGTGGTGGAATTACTTTAAATAAGATGCTCAATGAATGTCGTTCTAAGATAAAATTCAATATGAGGCCTTTAGAATAAGAAAAAGCTAGCAAGCACACCACTGAGAGTTAAAAGCAATAGTACACATGGCATTGAAGTATGAGATGGGTGATGGATTTAAACAATATGTGGGAGGAGGACTTGGCCATACCTGTTGATAGATTAGATATGGAAGATAGGAAAAGAAAGTTTGGCTCAACATTTTTGATTTGAGAAATTGGGTAAATAACAACAATAATATCACTTACAGAGTAGAAAGAAAGTGAGAGGGACAAATACAGAGCAGAACAAGAGGTTCTGAGTTGGACATGTTACATTTGACATATCTGTGAAAAAACTCCCAAGCAGAGATGTCAAAAAAGATGGACATGCGTCCTATTTGGGAGACCACCTCAGGGATACTGTGGATGCCTGATCATGGCATTGTACACCAGAAGCTAAACAATAATGAATGCCAACTATAATTTTATATATATAATGTGATGGCTCGGTGCGAGGTCAGAGGGATAGTGGATGGGGGGAGGGGGGTTCACAGTGTGAGGGATATAAATGATGAACGTCTAAGTATTACTTGGTCTTGTACACCTGAAACTAATAAAAAAATAAAAAATAAATAAATAAATAAAAAAGGAATATCTTGAATTAGTCTCCAGAGAATCATATTGAATAATAAAAACCTTTGTCAAAGACTCACATGCTGCATAATTCTACTTATATAACATTTTCAAAATGATAACATTATAAAGCTAGAAAATAGATTAGTGGTTGACAAGGTTAGGGATGGTGGGGGAATGATAGGCATTATAAAGGGGTAACACATCACCTTTGTGGTAATGAAATAATGGTTCATTAACTTGAACTGAGGTGATGGTTAAACAAATTTACATATCTGATAAACAGCAAAAAACTAATTGTACTATAATTAATATTAGATGTAACCTTTGGAGATAGCTGGGTAAAATGTACATAGGACTGCTTTATACTATCTTTGCAACTTTTTGTAAATCTATCATTATCCCAATAAAAAGTTTTTTAAAGATAAAAAACAAAAGATATATGCTTTTGGAGTTTAGAGGAAACATAAGTGTGAGGTATATAAATTTGGTAATCATTGATGAATGGAGGCTATTTTAAAACAAAGAAAAGAATGAGCTCATGTAGATTTAAAGATAGACAACTGATGATATAAAAGAGCAGGACTAATATTCAAGGTTTGGCAACAATGTTTGAAGAACATTCAAAAAAGACATGCATATTATTATTCTTGTTATTGTTCTATGAGCAGCAGTGAGGATGTGCATACCTTGTTTTCCCGAAAATAAGACCTAGCTGGATCATCAGTTCTAATGCATCTTTTGGAGCAAAAATTAATATAAGACTAGGTATAATATAATAATATAATATAATTAATATAATATAATATAATATAATATAATATAATATAATATAATATAATATAATATAATATAATATAATATATCTTGCATTACAGTAGAATAAGACGGGGTCTTATATTAATTTTTGCTCCAAAAGATGCATTAGAGCTGATTGTTCAGCTATGTCTTTTTTGTGGGGAAATACCGTAGTAGTTTTCACTACTTTGCAACGTCCCTTTAACCCAATATCATCCACATGTGCTTTTGTTACCCTCAAACTGGGCTTTAATCAGAGAATATTAGATCTGGAAATGACCTTAAGGATCATTCTTTTCAACTGTACTATTTTATACATTAGACATGTGGAGAAATATTTAAAAACGTACTAAAAATAGGAAGTAAAGGAGAAATATTTTAAAAAATACTAAAAATAAATTATTGCCCTAATTTTTCCTTTTTGAAGATAAAATAAAACATAGAAACATATATTACAATTTTGGAAAACTGGTTGCCATAGCATTATTAGAACTTTTCAAGTTAAATGGCTTATTATAACATAAAAATAAATAGTACTTTTCATATTATCTTATAATATAGATTTACTTTCACCCTTTTCACAGAAAATTCTAAACATCTCATTTTCAAAAAGCTAAATGATGTACACAAATATAGATAAAATGTATCCACACAATTGGGAAATTTAATTAATGTTATTTTCTATTGACTTGTATTTTTTATATAATTGCAGTGTCTATAAACATAATTTTAAAGTTCCCAAATTCACTATTCAGGCGCAGATATGAATTTAAAGAGTCTCATTAGTGAAAATTGCTTTTGAAGTTGCAAATAAAAACCCATTTATTTTCATATAGAATCTTTCCAACAGAGGATCTTAGAACGTATTTAATTGTGACATGATTTATTTAAAGCTAGAAGAATGCCAAAAACGTCTTTATTTTTTCTTCATATAAGAGCACACTACAAGTATAAATGGCCACTGAATATATTCTTCACAAAGTACTAGCATGGTTAAAAATATATGTGTGTGTGTGTGTGTGTGTGTGTGTGTGTGTGTTTAACTCCAAGTACTCTGTGCTACAGTATTTAACGATTCTTTCTCTTCTTATGATTTCTTCCATAACTCATTACACATCTGATGAACCTATTTATGGGATAGTTAGAGTATCTGTGTATCTTCTATTATATTAAGTTATCAAGGTCCTTAGCCTAGTTTTGTGTTACCAATAAATTTTCTTCTGAAATTCTAATACAATGAAGAAACTCAGACTATGGATAAAATTTTCACAGCAATACTCATGCAATTTTTTCAGTGATATCATTTCTTATATGTATTTTCTTTTATATTTTGTGTTACAAAATAGAGTGTTTTTTAAAAGCATCCAATGAACATTTGGTTTAAAAAAGCAATAAACAGTTAAACAATTAAATTAGGAAACATTTATATGTGTTGTGTAATAAAGAGATTATAAATATTAAGGGTCACTAATACAAGGAAAATGGTTAAGGAGAGGTGGGATTTCAAATTACAAACAACACTCAAATAAAGCAAATTTAATAAGTGGTTTTGTAGATTTTATTAACTAAATTCATTTATAATAAAAGATGGAAATAAAACTATTTACATCATGTATAATATTTATGCATAGACAATATTTCTATGTTATACATGAATATAAAATGAATAATGAATAGAATGAATAAAATTCATTATATGAGTGCTAAGTAAGAGATTTTTTTTTAAAGAAATATTCTGCTAGAAAAACCTCAAAATAGTAAAAAATGAGTAAGCAAGGTCAGCAAAATTTTACTATTGGAAATTGAGTTGGAATAAATGACGAAAAAAGTTTTTTAATGTCTCTAAATTATTTGCAAATGAAGGTGGTAAAGTGCCTCAATGGAGAGAGAGATTTGTGTTTGTTTAAAAATAATACAAAAATGTTTAATTATGAGGGTATAATTAAAATATATCCATCAAATATTAATTATTTTAATTATTTAAATATATTGTAAATTATATTCCATATATACATATATATGTTTGTATATATATATGTATATATATATGTACATATACACAATTCATATATCTATTTTTTTACTGGAGAGAGCAAAATTAAGCCACCATCTTAAAAGGAAGTGGTTTAAAATTATAAGCGTGTATGTTTTTGTCAAAAGCAATCAATTAGTAAGTGTTCCAGAGCTAGTAGAACAGGAGAAAGCATACTGAATCCTATATTTTTAAAAATCTATCATTTTTAAATAGATAGGTTTTCAAAAACATACAAAGTAAATAGAATAGTTAACTAATCCCCCATTGATTCATCACCTATCTTGGACAATTGTTAACATTCTGCCATTCCTATTTCATCATACCATCACCCACAATCCATACCACAAAACTCACTATTTATTACCGTTTTACAAATGTGTATACATACAGTTTCTTTTTTTTTCTTTGTTTTTCATTAAAGTTTATTGTGGTGCCAATTTTAAGTAAAGTTACATAGGTTTCAGGTGTACAATTCTGTAACACATCATCTATATATTCTATTGTGTGTTCAACCCCCAGAGTCAGTTCTCCTTCTATCATTACATATTTGATCCCTTTTGCCTTCGTCTACCACTCCTTTTCCCCCTTACCCTCTGGTAATTACATAAGCTTAACCACTTTGAGCTTCAAATGTGTCAACGTTATAGGGTAACCATTAACTTTCTGTCACCCCAGAACATTCTTTTCACTTGCTAATATGACATCCACGTATCTTTGAGAAAGTGCCTGAGACATTAATCCTTTTATTTTTATTACATTATTTGCATTGTTTTTATTAGATATGGAGGTATTCTTAATATATTCTGGAAGAAAACCATTTTATCAAATATTTGGTTTGCAAAATTTCTCCTAGACTATGCATTGTCTTTTCATACTCTTAACAGTGCCTTATGAAGAACAGAAATTCTAAATTTTACTGAAGTTCAATTCACACACACACACACACACACACACACACACACACACTATGTAAATGGATATAATCACTTTCATAAGTTTCTACATTGCATCACATCATTTTTAAAAGGGCTAATTTTAAATAACAATTCTGTTATGGTAAATTTACTCTTAATAAATGAATTATACTGGTAAGGTAGGAAAATCTAAACTAGTAAAGAATTTCCCTTTACTTTAATCTCAAAAAGTGTTATTAATGAAAGACAAATTGTTATTCCGTTATTTTGCATCATAGTCAACATACATTTTTATAATTTTGTATAGACTATTGTTTTGAAATTATTTTTACTTTCTCAAAGAACTCTTTTTGCAAACAAACAAACATTGCTAGAGTTGAAGTTCAAGCTTTGTGGAAAAGCAGTTTTGTTAAATTAGAAAAAAAAACAAAAAACAAAACACCTTGGTTTATGACACCAAATAATTATAGCTTGAGCCATAAGAAATTACCTAAGCTTAACCACTTTGAGCTTCAAATGTGTCAATGTTATAGGGTTCCACCTAACATTGGCTATACCTTGAAAACTGCACGGTCATTAGTTTTTTCTTGAATATCCTTAGAAATTCCCTGAATGCTCTCAAAGAGCCCTTAGTCATTTTTCAAGGAAACAAAACATGTTTTTTTTTTTTTGGTTTTTTTTTTAAGCATGCCCTTGTTTAAAGAACATGCATTACAGCACTCCAGGAAAAGCACAAAAGCGAATGTAAGATTTTTCTCACATCTTCACCACATGGAGAAAGTTCTAATTAGTGACAATGCATAATTTGAACAATTGCTACTGTCAAAGTTATCTGTGAGCCTATATTTCAAGGTTCCAATGAGTTCCCTTGATTGGAAATTAAATCAATTCCGTTCAAAGGCACAAAAAGTAATAAAAATTTCCGTCAATTAATATAAAAATAGGCAGTCTGGTCAGGCACAGATTACATTTTATTATAACCTAGTCCTTTAGGGTAAAGTATGCCATGTATATATCATTAAAATAACATACTTCTGCACAAAGTAGGTTTTCGTTATTTTAATAATGGTATTAACTTAGAAACATAACATTAAACCAACAAAGATGTAGAGAACAATGTTTAAAATAGCATATTTCTTCTCACCATCCTGGTCTAGACTCAAACACTACTTACATAGACTCAGGTCATAACAATTCATATTACATTAAGTATATTCTTTCAAGTGTAGCATATAATACATAACAATGCACGTAATATATTTTCAATAAATATTTTGAGAAGAGGATAAAAAAAACTAAGAAATTAAAGAAAGGACATAAGAACAAATAAATTAAAAGATAGTTGAAATTTTCTATTTGCTTTGCATATAAGGAAACAACATTCACAGACAAATGAAGTTTACAAAATAAGCAGGACTCTTGATTTCCCATTAATTATTTTTCATAATTCTACATTATAAAATGTCATCTTAGGTATGATGTTTTTGAACCAATTACAAAGATATAAGTAATGGAGGACTCTCTTTTCTCATAAATGCCTTTAAATATTCAACATAAAGGTAACAAAATATACTTATTGAAAATAAAGTCACTTATCTTTGTCATCAAAAACAGTCATCAAATTCTGTATGTAACAGTGCAGGTGCTCTATACTTAAAATTAAAAAAAACAACAACAAAAGCCTGTCTCCTAAAAATCAGTAGTTTAAAATAAATAACACTGATATGGAATAAAGATAATTAGGATCAACTGTTTTGAAAAATAGGACAAAAATAAAATAAAAAGACATACAGTATTGTGCTTTAGTTTAAGCTTTTTTTTTCTTCTTAAAATATGTAAATATTTTATTCTTGTTGACATAGCTAGAGTAGACTTCAATGTGAATGCAGGTGAAATTCACAAGTCCAATTTGGTATAAGCTCCAACTTGAAAAAATAGTATTGACCTTCATATATATATATATATATATATATATATATATATATATATATATATATATATATATGTATATATATACATATATATATATATATATATATATAATTGTGGAGTAAAAAAAAAAAAAAACCTTGATCTTACATAAGGCACATTCTATGAAAATATTTATCCCAATTCCCTATGGCTGCCAATAAAGATATCCTCTAACAGCATTATAAATTATATAGCCAAGCAAAACTTTTTAGATGAGCTGTGTTTTTGTTTTCTTTGCTTTCATTTCTGTATTGTGACCTTATTCTCTTGGTGCTTTAAGACAGTCACCAAAATGTCAACGGATTTATTAAATCTTTTCGTATTCCAACCAAAATGTTTTACCAGTGAGGGGAAAAGGCCACGGTGCTAATTTTAACCTAAACTTTGGGAGAAACCCTATGATATCCTCTCACAAGGCATAAATATTTGCACAATGGATTACTAACAAGGCCTTCAGTTCCTCTGTAAACATCAGAACAAACTACATACCGAAATATGTGGAAGCACCAAAACCAACATAATATATTTTATAGGTATGTGAAATCCCACCATGTTTTTAGAATATTTTTGAACCAGTTATATAGCTTGAGACAAAACAGTATCAGAGGTCAAAAATAACATTTCTTAATTAAGCAAATAAGAAGGAACCTTAAATAATACTTTGTTGTAATTCCTCATGTTTCCAAACTTGATACTTTCAGGACAAACTTACATAGAAAGTCCAATTCTCCAGACATGAAGTCCAGGAATAGACTCAAAGCTGGGTAAGTTTCTTTTCATTGTTTGTACTCTATTTCTGTATCTGGTTATTTTTCCTCATAACAGAATGTTTTAAGCATGCCTCATTAGCATTTCACTCAGAATAGAGGGTACACATATTCAAAGTTATAAATACTTGCTATTGGTAACCTACAACAAAAATTGGAGGACTTCTTGATTCCCCCACACTGAAAAACAAAATCTCTATCATTATAAATATGTAGCCCAACTTTCTTTCTTTTGAAAATATAATGTTCATAAATGTTTTGTAATGTTAACATTTTAAGTAATTAATGTTATCTCATTATAAGAAAATACATTTGAAATGATAGAAGAATGTTATAAACATTTCCCACCACCTAGAAATACTAACAATATTATTAGCATAACTACCTTGTTTTTTTGTGTGTGTTTTTTTCCCCCTTTGCTGGTTACACACAGAAGCTCCTTTTGTATATGAAAAACATTTTCTCGTTCTCTCAGAGGCTTTCTTTAACTTTAGTCTTAAGGGAGGCATCACATTGATATAAATGTTTTATAATTTATAAAATTTCTTGTTGCATGTTTAATTTACATGCAACTTGTCATTATAAAATGCTGGATATTATAAAAAGATATTTTGATTTGAAATGAGATCCTAAATACATTGAATATTCAAATAAAATGAAAACACTGGATGGTATTGAACTGACATTGGTTTAATAACTCTTCAGTTAACAATGCCCTCGATACCCATTCTCTATATTGTTATTCAGAGAATACAATGCAGCAGGAGGCAATTGAGTGGAGAGATTAATTGCATTGACTTTCTAGCCAGTTTACCTGTGTTCTAAATACTGTTATATCACATATTAGATGCATAACCTTGGACATGTCATTTAGTCTTTCTATTTCCTCCTTTCCTTTTATAAAATGAGGTGATGGAAGTAATCACTGTGGTAAAAAAACACATATATATATGATTATTTAAGCTTTTCATATCTTCCCATGTTAGCCCCAACTGTGTTGGTCTGCTTTACTCCATTGCTGACAATGTCCTAACTGGGAAATGGATGTGTTCTATCTCATTCAGATTGTTGCATATGTGTGCCACAATGAAGATGTGGTTTGGTTTAAGTTGGCTTTGCAGTAAACACAATCCTGAGAAATGTCAGGGGCAAAAGGAAGTCAGAGCCTTGCATTCTTGGCATAGACAGAAAAGTGTGTAAGAACACAAGACTTCCTGGAGTAGTGCTCTTCAAAAGCATGATTTCTGAAGCTTAACACTGGTTAATTAAAAATACTGCTATATATGTTGATAGTATCAATATTTTTTTAAATTTACATATATTTATTAAGTATGTACTCTGTATCAAAAAATTTCCTTAAAACATTTCCTCAAAAAAAGTTTCCTCAAAAAACTAAGAATCGGATTACCATAAGACCCAGCAATCCCTCTCCTGGGTATATAACCCAAAAAAATCTGAAAACATTGATCCGTAAAGATATATGTGCTCCAATGTTCATTGCACCTTTATTTACAGTGGCCAAGACATGGAAACTACCAAAGTGTCCTTACACAGAGGACTGGATAAATAAGATATGGTATATGAGGTCAGACAATTAAGTTTGTGAACTCATCCTAGAAAAAGTGCTACAAACCTCATTGCTGAATATCACTACAATCACCTTCAAAGTACTCCCCATGAGAAGTTATGCACACTGACACCACTGCTTAGTCCACCCTTCAAAGCAATTTTGGAACTCTCTTTCTGGAATGACAATCAGAGCTGTCATGGTATTACCCTTGATATCCTGAATGTCTTCCTTTCTATCAAAATGTCTTCCTTTCAATATATCCTTTTTCTCCAGGTAAAGAAAGCAGTCATTGGGGGCCAGATCAGGTGAGTAGGGAGGGTGTTCCAATACAGTTATTTGTTTGCTGGATAAAAACTCCCTCACAGACAGTGCTGTGTGAGCCCGTGCCTTATTGTGATGCAAGAGCCATGAATTGTTGGTGAAAAGTTCAGGTTGTCTTTTTCATGCAACCTTTTCAGCACTTCTAAAAAGTAAACTTGGTTAACTGTTTGTCCAGTTAGTACAAATTCACAATGAATAATCCCTCTGATCTCAAAAACAGTTAGCGACATTGACATTGTTGCAACAAGTCCGTGAACTTAATTGTCAGACCTTGTATATACACAATGGAATACTACTTGGCCATACAAAAAGATGAAATAGTGCCATTTGTGACAAAATGGATAGACCTTGAGATTACTATGCTAAGTGAAAAAGGTCACGCAGAAAAAGTAGAGAACCATATGATTTCACTGATATGTGGGATATAAAACTCAAAGCAACAAAGAAACGAGACAAAGAAACAAAAACTCATAGACACAGACAATAGTTTAGTGGTTGGGGGGAAGGGGGGAAGGGGGATGTAGACAAGGATAAATGGGTCAAATATATGGTGATGGAAGGAGAACACACAATGTGACATACAGATGCTGTATTACAGAATTGTACACTTGAAACCTATGTAATTTTACTGACCATTGTCATCCCAATAAATTTTAATTAAAAAAATGAGAGCTTGAAACCGGAAATAAGTAGAACATCTGATTTTGTTTCAAAAATCAGGACAGGTCTCTCTGAGAAAGTGACAGGTAAGGAACCACATCAATAACCATGTGAACATCCTGCCATATGCTAGGTCTGTGAAGTGTTTTGTTCTAGAGCACATGCTAAAATTCAAATGCCTTTATCTTCATTCAAAATTCTTCCAACTCATTCATTTTAGGGTCAAAAATTTTTAAAAATGAGAGGGTTATAAGTAACCTACCTGCATTTGCGGGCGGGGGCACAATTGAAAATTCTGGAAATAGAAATGCTATTTTTTCAGACTACTCTAATCCATAAATGCAGTCTCCTTTACTGAGTCTCATTTTTATAAGAAGTTCTATAAATTTTAAGAAACAAATCAAAAAGGAATTGCACATTTGGAAGAACATACATCTTTCCACTATGTGAAACATGAATGCAATATGTCTTCCTCTGATCGGAGAGGAGCTTCTGATGAATCAAATCTGCAGTAAACACAGAGGAACAATTCATTCAGCATCTTTGAATTCCATTCTGACTTGAAATGATGTTCCTCTGATATTTTAAAGATCACTTGTCATTGCATTTTCCTAATATGTCATTTGATAGATTCAAATATCCTGAAAGAAGCACTTCTGATTCAAAAGAATAATTCCTTAATTTCAGGCCCCCATCTACTTTCTGTCAATGTATCATTAACCCTTTGAATGTTTGTGCAACTGGTAAGACGTTCATCTTCCTAGCATATATTTATATGAGTTGCCCATGGGCTTTTAGGAGTTTCTGCAGGATTGAGGGAAGAAATAGAGGGATATGTCTGCAAAATATGAGACACAGAGAGTGGTAAAGGGGAGGAGAGAGAGATAGTGTGGGGGGGGAGAGAGAGAGAGAGACAGAGAGAGACAGAGAGAGAGAGAAAGAGAGAGAGAGAGAGAGAGAGAGAGAGAGAACAATGAAGGGATGAAATGGCATTTGACTGCCCATATCAGATTACTTTTGAGAGAGCTCTGCAGTGAAAGCAATTATATTAGAGTTGTCCAGAGAGTTGACTCATGTAATTTTTGAGACCGAGAAGTTCTTGGACTGATGTTTGCAAGTTGGAGACCCAGGGAAGCTGGTGGTATAATTCTGTACATGTCCAAAAGCCTGATAACCAGGAAGCCAATGGTTTGCCTCCTAGTTTCGAGACCAGAGAAGATAAAATTAGATGTCCTGGACTCAAGTAGGCAGGAAGGAAGCAAAAAGGGATAAAATTTTCTTTCCTGTCTATGGTTCTAGTCAGGCTCTCAATAGATCAGATGATGCCCACCCACATTGGAGACAACAGTCTACTGAGTTCACCAATTCTAACGCTAATCTAATCTACAAACACCTTCATAAACACACCAGAAATAATGTTTACTCTGGGCACCTCATGGCCAGTCAAATTGATACATAAAATTAACCACAGTGGTGTTAGGATCAGAAGATAAACAAGCTATTTTAAGAAAAGCAATTAAACAACAAGAACAAAAGCTTTTTTTATAATCTGTTACTGTCCAATTTATAGGGACAAATGAGATACAAATTTGGGTTGAGGTCAATGCTTCCTTCCTCTGTCTCACACACATTGCTATTGTGTTTCCTAATCTTCAGTAACCTGAGGGCTCATAAAGTCTAACTAGAGGAAGAGTAAAGTACTTTTTTTTTTTTTTTGAGTGAAGTACTTTGATGAAGAAGCCAGAGCTGCTGAAACTGCGTGGAAAATTTTGGAAACATGAAAGGATCTATCCTTAGGGACTCTCAGAGATTATATGAAACAACCAAGAGTCATTGCTGCTGAATTCCTGTAGTTATAAAAGGTGAGATCTAAAAGGTCTACTAATTAGTACGTCAATGTTTATGTGAACTCTGTTGTCCCACACATCGGTAATAGGACTTTAAAGGAACAAATACATTCTCTTGATCTTGGTTTGAGGCACTGTGATGCCAAACCATGTCATCTCACCCAAAAGTAAATAAGAACAAGGAGGGACATTTCATTAAGTTAGTGATGAATCAACAACAAAACCATTTAGGTGATTCACAGCATTTTTCAGATTTCAAGTAGTTTGACTTTGTACAGAGGCAGTCAGTTTTAAAATAAAATATGGCCAGCAGAGTTGTCTCCCCATGCACTCTCATAATGCTCACATTGCTGGGTTTCTGTTATTATTGTTGTTGCTGTTGTTGTTTTTGTTTTTATTTTTTGTATGAAATATAAAGAAATGGTTCAAACACTACAATAATAACTTAAAATGGTAGAATCTAATCTTTGAAGCTATTTTACTCTTATTTTATTAATACCATAAATTTGAAAATCACCAATTATTTAGGTGACACTTTCAGGTTATTTAGATTTCTCACTTCCTTGAAATATTTGGGTCAACTTATTTTACCACCTTTCTATTCAATAGGCTTAGACTTTGTCACAGGTCCAGAAATCAAATGCTCAGCACCTAATGGCATTATGTAACCACCCCCCCCCAAAAAAAAAAACACACAATCCTCCCAAACTCCATTAAAAAATTCAAGAGGGTTGTTAAAGAGTACAATTTTCAAAAATGTCTTTAACATTATTTTTGATCACACATTTACTTCCAGAACCTTGTGACTCCTCCATCAAGTGGTAGAATCTATGTCTCATCTCCTTGAATCTGAAGGGTCTTTCTGATTGCTACAAGTAATAGGATAAGAAAGTAGTGGTGCTATGTGACTGAAATTAGACCATATAATGGGATAGAGCTTTTTGCGGGATCTTTTTTATTTATTGCGAAGTTCAAGTTTTCTTTATTGTGGGAAAACCCAGGTGGAGAGGAACTGAAATCTCAGCCCTTATCTTTAGCTGATCTCCTTGCTAACAGCCAGCCAGAACTTGCCAGGCATGTGGGAAATGGACCATCTTGGCAATTGGTCCTCCAGCCCTCGGGGGAATTGCCCCAGCTGATGCTCCACAGAGCACCACCAAGCCCTGCCCAAATTACAAATTTATAAATAAATTACCTGGCAGTTGTTTTTAAAAACCTAAGTTTTAGAGTGGCTTATTTTGAAACAATAAATAACCAGCATATCAAATGCTAGAGGAATTTAAGTTATCCAAAACTGATAAATAAGGCAAAATGAGGGCTACAGATTCTTCAACTGCTATATTGAAGCATTGTCTAGCATTGTCTTCAAAAGGATTAATTTTCTAGCTAATAAACCTTTGTTAGGCTTATTATGCACACTTGATTAAGACACAGGCTCTGTACAGTTACTTATATATATCTTCCCGCTGCAAAAATGCAAATGATTTCTGTCCTGTAGAGAGAATAACCATAGAGGTTAAGTTTGTATCGTCCTATAAGCCATTAACCAGTTTTCAAACTATTAGCAAACTCATCTTTATATTCCTTTAACTACTTAAATATAGATACTCAATGTCGTCAGCTGTCTTTGAACCAGATTTTACCATCTATTTATTACCTCACTAATGAGCTAAGAAAATCTTTGATATGTGTTTATACTATTAGCACCACGCTCTAACCAATCAGCCACCTGATACGTGTTTATATTAGAACGACAGTCTTTTTTTTCAGTAAACTTTTTTGAAAAATATATTATGATATAGGTAAACTAAATATAGTTTAAAATGAGGTAAGCGGGTTATGTCAGTGAAAATGGCAGAATAAGGAACTCCAAAAATCCTCTCCAATATAACAGCAAAAAGAAAAGTGGCAAAAAATGATCAGAATCAATATTTTAGAAATCTGAATAGTAACAAAATACTTGCAAAATGCTCTGGGAACTGTTTATTCAAGTAAAATGTCCACATTTCAGTAAGAACAGTTAGCCGTGTGGCATTTTCACTTGCTATTTTACCCTCCTTTCTTTAGCTCTGCAGTAGCCTTGAAAACCAACAGCTGTAATCATGGTGAACGTTAAGTTGCTTATCAGCCACCAGAGGGGGCCAAACAAGGTTGGAACACATTCAACATCTCATTCCAAGAAAAGTGTTACTATTTGACCTATCTGGGTGTGTGGGGCAACTCCACTTGCAAGGATATTTTTATTTGACCAGATACAGAGCTCACCCAGTGAAAAAGGCTTTTCTCTAGGGTCATTTATCAAAAACAATTAGGAGGACTTGTTTCTTTTCAACTGTCTAATTTAGTAGATAGCAGTTGAGGAAAACAATAGGGTAACAAAAAAGCCAAAAAGGGAAAACTGGGGAATGAGATGTCCATAAGGGCTTTGAAAAAAGTCCGACATATTACCGGGACTCAAGAAGACTTCAAGCATCATATAGGGCTGGGTGTATGTCAGAAAAGAGCTGAGAATGTGCTAATCTCTTACCTTTGGCTGACCTTGGGGGCTTACTGGAAGCAAGACCTGAAGAAGAGGTATCTATTGCCTGGTTCAGCAAAACTGGGAGATTAATGATTTCAAAAATGTAAACAAATATGTGGCCAATGATTAACTGACTGCTAAATTAACCAATGAGAGGCTTCAGTGGCCATATATGACAAAAAAATACAAACTTTACAGTTAGTTCAGAAAAGTCACTAAACAAACACCACCAACAACAACAAACTCTAGGAATGAAAAGAATCTGATTTCCAGATTATGACATTATATTATTTAACATGTCTAATTTTCAACAAAAAAGTTATGGTCATTTGAAGAAATAAGGAACTATGCTCAGAGAAATAAAAGCAATCAATAGAAACTCTTTCTGTGGAAGCCTAAACATCGGATGTACCAAAGATTTTAAAAGCTATTTTAAATATGTCCAAAGAACTAAAAGAAATCCTCTCCAAATAAATAAAGGACACAGTGAGAATGACTTCTCACCAAATATTGAATATCAATAAAAAGGCAGATGCTATGAAAGGGAACCAGATAGAAATTCTGGAATTGAAATGTACAATGATTAAAAGAAAAATATAGTAGAAGGCTCAACAGCACATTTGAGTCAGTAAAAAATTAATCCACAAACTCAAAGATAAGTCAATTCAGGTTATTTAGTTTGAGAACAGAAAGTTTAAAGAATAAAATAAAATGAACAAATGAAATAAAATAAACAGACCTTTAGAGACCAATGGACATCAAGTAAAATAAAATAAAATTTATGTCTGCCAATTTGCTATTGTACTCACAAAGGGAGGCTAATGAGAGGAGAGAGAGAAAGTGGCAAAAAGAATGTTTGAAAAAATAATGGTCAACTTCCTAAATGTGAAGAAAAATAATAATCTACACATCCAAAAACTTAAAGCTGGAAACAGGATAAATTCAAAGAGATCCACAACTAGACACATCAAAACCAAACTGTAAAGACAAAAACAAAGAGAATCTTGAAAACAGAAATAAGTGACTCATCATATACAAGAGATCCTTAAGATAACCAGCTAATGACTCATCAAACCACAGAGGTTAGAAGGTATAGAGTTATGTATTCAAACTAATGAAAGAAAGACACTGTCAAAGAAACATTTGATATACAGCAAAAAATAACCTTCAAAAAATGAGAAATTAATACATAATGACATTCCCAGATATAACTGAGAAATTTAAGAAATATTAAAGGGAGTCCTTCTGGCCCAAATAATAGACACTAGGCAATAACTCAAATACACAAAAAGAAATAAAAAGCACCATGGATTGTAACAACATAGGTAGATATAAAAGATGATATGAATGTATGTTTTGTTTGTGACTCTTTTTCTTCTATTTTATTTAAAAGATAATAGCATAAGTATAAATTTGTGCTGATGAGCACACAACACTAAATATGAAATTTGTATGATAATAGCAGCACAAATGAGAGGTGAGGGCACAGAACTATACAGGAAACAGGTTTTTATATACTAATGAAAAATTAAGTTTTTCTTAATCCAAACTAGATTGTTACAACTTAAAATATTTGTTATAATCTCCTTAGCAATCACTAAGAAAATAACAGAAAAATATAGTATAAAGAAATGACAACGGAATTATAATGCCACACTGGAGAATATTTATTTAACACAAGAGATTACAACAGTGGAGCAGCAGATGAACAAAAGACTTAATAGCAAATGACAGAAAAATTCTAGTTTATCAGGAAATAACGTAAATGGACTAGAAATTCCAAGCACTCTCAAATCCTCACAAAACATCAAAATTATGGAGACAACATATGGTTGAGCCTTTTGAGGATCTTAATCTAGTTTAGAAAGTTTCCTGGCTGATTACATTATGGGCATTATAACTCCTTAGGCAATTGTATACTAACTCCAAAATCAAGACACAATGCTTATTATGTAGATATAGCAGATGGACATTTCATTAGTCTAGAAATGATATTATGATCTTTCCCTCTTTTTGTTTTACCACAAAAAGGTAATTTTATGACAAATTTATGGCTGTCAACTATAGAGAGGTAAAAGAGGACGAAGAGGAAATAAAGAAGGAAAAGAAAATTGTATTTATACAACAGAGAACAAACCTATGAAAATATTATAATTTTTCCATGTGGAAGATATCATTTTGGTAAACTTAAAAGCTTCATGTAGATAGCAATTAAAATTCTTTACTGCAGGACACATTTAAACTTAAAGCTCCAATATATAATTTTGATGATTAACACGGACTTCAACAAAGACTTCAATGAGGAAGCATTGAAAGTTACTAACACAATTTTTAATAAGGATGTTATGAATGGCATATCAAATATAAATAAGCTTTATTTAACTATCAATTGGTAAACATTAGTCTTCAAACCTCAGGTGGACAAGAAATATCTGAGGGAGATTGTTAAACATGTAGATCTCCAAGGCTTTCTATAGAGATGCTATTTTACGAAATATGAAAATTATGCTACCAAGATGAGTCTTGGTTGTGGTTTACAGAAAAAGCAGAGAACCCTATGATTTCACTGATATGTTGGTGTGTTTTAAACAAGGATCGAAGATATTTCTGAAGCAAGGGTTAGCAAATTGCACTTTGAGAAATATGGTCAAGGCCCTGCTTTTGTTTGCCATTTATTCTGATCCTATTGGCATTGTGTTCAACCTGATTACATATCTAAGAAAAATTGAAACTGTTCTCGAAACTTTATAGATATCATATTGGTGATTGAGAGGAAATTGATTTACACTGTGCAATGCAATCATTATAGTCAATTTAATAAAGAGTCAATTTTGGTGTAAACAATTAAGGAACAAATTGCATAAACATGCATTTGTCAAGTTAATATTTTAAATATTATATATATTTATTATATATGTATAATAAATATAATATTTAAAATATTTGTCAAGTATAAATATTTCAAGTATAAGTATCAAGTATAAGTATTTAATATTTTAAATTCATGTTTATGCAATTTGTTCTTAATTGTTATATGCTTATATATAATATGCTAAAGGAGGATTCCAGCTACATAAAGAATAACAAAAGTATCACTATGCCAACCATCAGGAATAAAAGTCCAAACACTTCTATCCATTGTATCTTGGTATCGGAGTAGCCAAGGAAAATACATGCAATCAAACACTGGCTAGAACAACACTTTTCTTACATAGATAAGAAACAAAGCAAGATCAGGTTTAATGGTGGGCCTCATTCTCCATGGACAGGGGTTTCTCCTGATGGGCAGTGTAGGGCAATTGGCCTACATGCACCCCTTTTGTGCTTCAGTAGAAGGACCCTGTTCCCTCCCTGTGGAGGATGGATATAACAGTGGGGTATGTGATACACAATGCACACATTTTAAGTAGAGACAAAAGAGTACTCATTGAGCCTGAAACAAGATATTCTCACACAAAGGGATAAGCCCACAGGTAATGTGGGCTCTTTATCTCTTGGTAAGGAAGTGTTCCAGACCCAAGGCCCATCTTAAGCAGCTGAGTGAGAGTTGAAAGGCTGCGTGCATGAGACTGCTTTTCCTAACATCGTAAATAGCATAAATTAATTACATATATAACACATATTTAATAATGAGCATATATCACAGTGCTGATAATTCCATACAACAGTGGTAAAAATCTACCAGGTGTGACTGGAGAAATACTGAAATGTTTGCAGAGCCTCTTCTTCCATCATCAGTCCCCTCACCGATCTCTTCTATGTCCTGGACCATCCACCTTTCTTCATAGCCTTTCCAGTCAGCTTGCAAAGGATGACTATGATGCTCTCTTAGCATGACTTTTAAAGGTTACATTTCAGAAGGAAGGACGTCAATTGTATGTACTGTATAACAAGCACTACCATATTGGGTCCTTTGCAAAACTTATTTTATCATTTAATTGAAATTATTTTCTTTAATTTCGCTTGCCGCATGTTTTGTTGTAGTTGTGGGGGTTGTTTCTGTTTACTATTTTTGTTGATCACACCCAGAATTTTGTAGATATTTTAAGTGCAGAAGAAGGGCTTTACTCTAGTGTGTGTTCTGCAACAAATTTTTGTACTTAGATATGGCAGTGGAGCTTAAAAAGTACTATTGAAAAGAATTTTAAGACAGGGTACTCACTGAGTTATTAACCTTGTGCCCCTTCCCATTGCTTAAAGCAACTTGGTCCTGTGTCACCACAACAGCACATCAACATAAAAAATGTGGCCTTGAACTATTAGTAAATACAAATTGACACAATATTTGTATACTTAGTTATACATTTACAAATATATTATTACCAATTCAAATACTGACTGGTAACAAATATTAGTTCTTTCATCTTTATATAAGTATATAAGTAGAATCTCTAATCATTCATTCCTGTGCTTCAATAAATTCTCTTGGACATGTACCCCAACTTGGAGACCCTTCATTAAAAGAACTCCTCCATTTCTTGCTGGATGTTGTACAG
This sequence comes from Rhinolophus hipposideros, assembly GCF_964194185.1. Taxonomy (NCBI): domain Eukaryota; kingdom Metazoa; phylum Chordata; class Mammalia; order Chiroptera; family Rhinolophidae; genus Rhinolophus; species Rhinolophus hipposideros. Next base: position 58,790,912 of record NC_138050.1, read on the forward strand.
TGGATGGATCATCTGTGAATAAAATTTTCTCTATTTCTCATCATATATGAGTTGACCAATTAAATACTGCTTTTGTTTTTTCATTTTTTTTAATATGAATGTGTTACCACTCTACACTGAGACTGTGCTGAGTTTGGAGTATTTCCCTGGATAAACAAAATAACTGATTTAGTCTATAAGCAAAGTTATCACTGTTTAGCTTATAAATATAACATATGGTATGTGAAAAGTCAGTGTGCATTCTCTCAATACTGTTCTATCTTTTCACCTAGGAAGACTCATAATCCTACAGATGATGCTACCAGACGTGATATGTTGATGGCATCAGCTATTTTCAGAGCCATCCATATTCAGTTGTAATATGTATAGGAAAAACCACATGTAAAAAGAAAAGATGAAAATTCTTACGGATTGTCTCCGTAAGCCATTGGTCATTCTTCTGGCTAAAGCAATATTATGTTTTACTAAAATGCCATCAAATGATATTTGTCTTTCACTAATTCTTTATAGCTTCCTTTTAATGGTTGTTCTAGCATATATGTAGTTTTGATCATTTATAGATACATGCAAAGTATTCTAAGAAATTAGAGTCTGTTTTACCTCTTCCTAAATTTTTTGTGTGTGTTTCATATTTGAGCTTTGTAAAATTACTGTAGAAATTGAGGCAATTTCTTAAGGTGATACAATGTATAATATTTTATATTTATTTCAATAGCACTGACTTTCAACTGCTATAATTTTAATCCCATATAAAAGCAACAGTCAAAAACGATGTGAGCTAAAAAAGAAAATAGTTTAAATCCTCAGTTGTGGCGTACATATCTTTTTCAATTCAACTTTACTGAATTTGTCATCTAATCTTTTCTAAAATGCTCAGCAGGAATTTTCTGAGGGCCTATTAGATGCAATCACCGCATGATCAAACGTGGGGGAAAGGGAGCTTTGTACATTCAAACAGGAAATAAGATTTAAAAAGTAACCTGTGATCAATGGTTCATTATTTTTCTTTTGACCGCAAACTTCTCTTATGAAGTCTTATGCTGTTAAATTTTCAGATGCTTATATGACTAACAGTCACTAAATTGTAGGAAATTAGAAGGAGAGTGTTTTGAATAATTTAAATATGTTTTCAAAGGTACAATTTTTAAAATACAATAAAAATTGTATTAGAGACTAACAATATTAGAGTTTATTACAAAGAAAATATGTATTATAATTTTAAGTACTGAAGACAATCTTGCTCAAATGCTGTTTAGCATTCAAGTTTAGCATTTTCAGACAAATTGGAGACATCACCAGAAACTATCCCTAATGTGTTACAGGCAATATATTTGCTCTAAAAAAGGAAATAAAACTACAGATTAACAAACAGAAGACTTATGCATGACCATATTCCCACTACAGTGTGAATTAGGACTTATTTTCTACATATTCTCTCATTCTACCTATCTATTTAGCTAGCTAGCTAGGTATCTACCTATTGTTCTATCTGTCCATCTGTCCGTCCGTCTGTTCGTCCATCCATCCATTCATCCATCTATCACTGTATCTATCTTATCTGTCTTACTATATGAGAATCAAATCAGATTATAGCACAGAGTATTTTATAATCTGAATTGTGTCATTTAATTATATAACATACCATCATTTCAATTTTTTAACATTCAATATCATTGTTAATGAGTAAAGAGTTTTATATTAATGACTATGAATTGTATTTCATTGTATGGATGTTGTAACAGACACAATGGCTTGCATTCCTGATAATTATCACCTGTTTCTTCTCTCTGACAATTTCGTAAATTTGTTTAGGTATCTACTCATCATCTATGTAATTCAGCAAAATTTCAGACTATTTCATTCTCCAGAGAAAAGTTCTGATGGATTAAAGAAATCAATGTGGTTTCATTCTTCTTTATAGAGAGAGTTTTTCAGATGGAAATGTGACATAATTCTGGTACATAAGTATTATGTAACACATAGTACTTTGATTTAAATATACAGCAGTTAATATGTTTCATAATCATAAACACTAGTGTATTCAGAAAATAGTTGTAGCATGACCTAGATAATCAGAAAAAAATTTTCATCTAATTTTGAAGGGTCATTATTTAGAAGTATAATATTTGGCACATTTCAACTTTTAAGATCCAATTGTATTTTATATTCTTATGTTCTACTTATAATTTGTAATATACTTAATTGTCTTGAGGAAGTTTGAATTTAAAGAACATTACAGTACTGAACATTAATATTTATACAAATGTCTCAGAGACATTGACATTCAGTACTATAGTTATAATTAAAACAAAGACATTACTATGTGTGTTGTACATACATATATATTATACGATATTATATAAATACACACATATTACATAATACAAATACACATACGTATACAGAAATAGAGAGAGTCAGAATTTGGGTTGATCAGTCAAAAGAAGATTTTAGGCAAAACCTCAAGAGACCATTTTTCATGTACTGTTCTCTGCTAATCATATGTAATTCTAAATTACTAGATATATTAAGACTTCCTACAAGAAAATTAAAGATTTACTAGTCCTATGGTAAGGCAATAAACTTGAACTGTATTTGCATTTATATACTGAAACTTTAGTATAGCAAACATAGCATGATGTATAAAGTTGATAAGGGAATGGAAAAGAAAATGAATTTGCAATTCAGAAAAAGTAGTAAGATACAAAGTTTGGAAAAACAGTATGTGATTATTAGAATCAGTAATAATTAAACATAAAAATCCCCTGGGTTCTTCTAACAGAAATCAAATAAGAGGAAGAACTGGTTGATGAAGCCAAAAACCATACGTGTGAACCATACTTTTACCACATACTTATAACTGTTGTTAGATGAATTGGGTGATGATGGACTTAACCTACTGTACAGAACTTTGGACACTGAGCTATTTGACATCTCTTCAATAATTTCAAGCTTGAACAGACCTTTTATCTCTTGGGGGCTGACAATATATACCAAAAAAAAAAAAAGGAACAGTAGCTGGAATCTGTCACCTTAGAACCTAGAACTGTTAGTTGTTAGAAGGCCAGTGCCTTCAAATTGAAAGAGAAAATAAATAGATAAAGGAACAGGGGTCTCGTTCTGAAGTGATGAAAGTGTTCTAAAATAGACTGTGATAATGGTTTCATGAACATATCTGTAAATATACTAAACTATTTGAATTCCACACCTTAAATATTTGTAATTATATATTAATAAACTTAAAAAATAGGATGTAGGGCCGGCCCGGTGGCTCAGGCGGTTGGAGCTCCAAGCTCCTAACTCCGAGGGCTGCCGGTTCGATTCCCACATGGGCCAGTGGGCTCTCACGCACAAGGTTGCCAGTTCGACTCCCACAGGGGATGGTGGGCTGCACCCCCTGCAACTAGAAACGGCAACTGGACCTGGAGCTGAGTTGCGCCCTCCACGGCTAAGACTGAAAGGACAACTTAAAGCTGAATGACACCCTCCACAGCTAAGATTGAGGGGACAACAACTTGACTTGGAAAAAAGTCCTGGAAGTACACACTGTTCCCCAATAAACTCCTGTTCCCCTTCCCCAATAAAATCTTTAAAAAAAAAAATAGGATGTAAAAAGTAGAAATTCATTCTCCATCAGAGCTTGGGATTTTTGGTGATACTGGAACGAAGTAATTCTACTACAAATCTTTAGATGGATACAGTCTAAAACAATCTGACTTTCCTCAATACCTGTATATTAAGAGTATGTCATTATGCTAGGATGTAACCTAATTGTATTTATTTTGCAAGGAATCTATACTTTTAATAGTAAGAGAAATGGAATAATTGAATCAAGAATTTGAGTGGGACCACTGTCATGTTAAAACTAGATTAAAATCATTATATACCCATGATTTATAATCCGAGAATAAATATATCATGTAGCTCTATCCACTGAAAGGCACAGAAGCAATGTCCCTTACACAAAGTTACCCTAGTTAACAAATTCTGGTCTCTAATATTATTTTTTACTAAAAGGAAGAAGAGTTCCTTGGATAAATGGCTAGTTTCATGTTTAAGGCAGGAAGTTGCAAGCTAAATCTGGGACATCTGGTTTAGCCAGAGAACTTGTCAGCTTTCATAGATTAATGGTACATACTGAACTGACCAAAGAGCCAAACTACAAGTACCGACCACTGGACAAATCTGAAATCATTTGAGCCTTAAAGGAGAATGTTTTCTTTTTACTAAGTGATTTATTCAGCAAGGTCAGTTGAGGTACAGTTTACCTGAAAGGTTTGGGTACTGATAATAAAAAGGTATTTAATCACAGGCAAACAAGAGAACAGTTCACATAACTCCCACGTAGAGGGAGGACACACTGCTGCCATCATCAAGGACTCTGTGTAGTCTATGTACCTTTTCAGCCCAGGTAAGGATTGCCAGAACTACACTGTTGACTCAATCCAGGCACTTCTTTGTTGATTGGCAGCCTGTCCCATGACACTGGAATTCTGAAGAAAGATTACCTTACACCAGATGGACTGGCTTCTGTAAAATTCTTCTGACTGCTTTAAGCCTGTGCTAAGTTATTCCAGGCCTACCTCAACAATACAGGCCATCTCCCTGCAAGTTAGTCCCATACAATAAACAGAACTCACTGTTCCACAATCCACAGTCTTATCAAAATCACTACTAAACCTTGTCACTTGAGTCCTCTTCAAATCACATGCTGTTAAGATCTCAAAAGACAGGGATCCCTAGATTTTCAAAGGCAGAAGGAATTACACTGCTAAGTATAAAGCAAAATATTGATATATTTTTTATAGTTTTCTTATTTTCTACTTTTAGTAATTTTAAGAAATATTGTTGTTTATTTCTTCTCATGCCCAATGAAACCAGCTCTGTCTACTGGTTTCACTGTAGGGGCAAAAGGCTTCAGATTTACAATTTTTAAAAATACAGTCTTTCTGTTCACCAACTTACTCAACAACTAGATTAAAAATATCAGTTCTAACCGTGGTTTACTTAAGGATACTGTGGTGACAAAGTTTGAGCACTTAAACTTTGGTTTCCATACTGCATTTAAATACCACATTTAGTTTTACATATACATGAAATGCACAAAAGGCAAGTGATATCAAACGGCAAATTGATTATAACACATATCTTTTTTATTTGCAAGCCCTGCTTCTCATAATTTCTCAGAGACCTTGTGAGTTTTGGTCTGACACATATTAATCAAATTATGAATGAGAGGGTAGAGAAGGGGGAGTCTATAAAAGAGAAAGGATGGAGGGATGGGGTGAAAAGAAAGTCCTATACGTTCAAGGGGAAAATTGGGGACTTCACATTTTCAGTTGCATGCTCTTTTTGCTCAACTGTTTCCTATGATTCTTTGCACAGCACTTTGTAATTAATTGAAGTGTGTGTGTGTGTGTGTGTGTGTGTGTGTGTGTGTGTGTTTAGGACCTCTGAATGTACAGTCTTTTCTATCCTGAGTATTACTTCGTTCTTACCAGCCCATACTTATGAGGTACTGAATTTCACAGACAGAAACATGTCTAAAATGTCTCCATCTCAAGTGAATTCAATCACAGAGAAAATGGTTTCCATACTGCATTTGATTCATCTATAATGAATGCAAATGGGGTCAGTTCCAGCAACCAAGTATAAGCCTTTTATTTTAAATTTAGTGTATGGCAGGGATTCATTTTCTCTCCAGAAATGTGATGCTAAATATTGACCATTTAAAAACTAATAAGATACTGAATGGAAAAGATTAATAAATCAAATTCATTAACATTGCAAATGCCTTTGAATTTTGCAGGTTGCCGTCATAGAACTGATTTTATTTGACTCCATGGTACCATTATGTTAGCTGCTGTTCTAAATTTAGCTCATTGAATGCCTGATGAAATGTCATGTACTGCAAGTCCATTATAAGCACATCAACTCTGGCATCTGCAATTTGCAAGTTTAGACAGTTATTCTTTGAAAGAACTCTTAATGGGCTTCAGCAGTTGATAAATTGTGAACTATTTCACCTAGGACAAGGCTCCCTTAGTCAAAACAGGTGCATTTCCTCTTCACATTTAAAGATTACAGCAAATTCAAATAGAGCAGTACCAGTATTCTTATTATATATTTATAGGTATCCCAGGTAGAGAATCCATTTAGTCAAATAAAACAAAAAGATAAAGCCGATGTTATTTATTGAAAAAATAAAAACAACTCTAATAATAACAATAAAGATAGTAGGTTTCTTTATGAAACGCTTAGATTAAACTGAAGACTGGCATAACATAATGATATCAAAGCTCATAACAACTCTTCATGTAGGTATTATGTTCCTTTTATTATAATTGAGGAGATTGAATTTCAGACACTTTAATTATTTTTGCAAGAGACACAGAGTTAATCAAAGCAGAGTCAGATTTGGAGCCCAGAAATAACTAGTACCAAAACCATTCTGCTACTTAACAGTACTAAAACAAATATGTAGTTATTATTCCTTTTTGCTCTCCTAGTTTTAGTGGTCATCAGATATGGCCTATAAGGTAGATGGTGAAAATCAGAACTTGTTTGAGGCAAGACAGCCAACTTTGAAACAACTGCCTAGATGTTGAATACCCTGGACATCAATCATGTAACTTCCCATAGTAGGGCAGCACTATATTCAGGAAAATACTTTCTTATGCTAAATGAAGCATGAAAGACAGTAAACACAGAATTTGACCTACTGCCTTGCTCTCAGTTACTCCTGGTGGAAGTAATTCCCCAGGGAAAATTGGTCCGTCATTTATGCCATCAATAAACAAACTAACTAAATGTGTTCAACCACCTAGTAATTTAACTTAAGCTTCATAATCAAGGCAAGTTCCACTTTGTGACACATTAACTGCAAAAAAGTATACAACTAATTATAATTAAAATGCATTTTCAGTCTTTAGATTCCAGTTCTTTTGCGTTTTGAGACCATGTGCTTCCTTAGATATACACATTTGGAATGCAAATTCACAGGTTTCCTTTCTCATTTTTTAACAGAATAAATGTGAGTGATTTGACAGTCAATGTCCTCAGCCTGAAGACTCAGGCTAAAGATTTTCTTATCCGTCTCTTGTATATCAAGTCTTTTTTCTTTTTTTCTTTTTTTTTTTTTTTTTTTTGTAGGGCAGATAGGAAAATTAGGTCTGTGCAGATTTAGGCAGAAGCAGCTGTTCTCCAACCTCAGCAACCACACAAAGGATGTGCTTTCTCAGAGTTCTCTCCAATCTTCCCAGTGAACACTTGGTGTAAAATCTGCCAGAGGGTTCCACCCTCCCTAGGTCTGCAACCCTCAAGTGCTCCATAATCTCTCACTAGCCCATAGTTGGCTTTTGCAATGTGTTATACATTTCTAGTTGACTTTCACCAGCTTTTGTGGTATTCAGGGCTGTCTCTCTCAGAAAAGCAAATGCTCAGATCCTGTTTCTCCATGCAAGAATATGTCTGTCTCCAGATTTGGGAATATTGAATTGCCCTGAGATCTCAGGTGTTCTTCGTTGGTTTTAAGGAAAGCTGTTAACTTAACGTTTGTCTTCTTTTGTTGTTGTTGTTACTGTTAGAAAAGGAGGAGCATTACTTTCCTGCTTTTCACATATCCAAGCTTTCAGTTTGTGACAGGTACAGATACATCATTAAATATAACATTTTAATAGCAATCACAGGCTTACTATGATGGCCGTACAGAAGAGAAGGACTTATCCCAGTCCTTAGCAGTAAAGAAAACTTTCTTCAGAATTTATTTTAAAAGGAAAAAAAATTGGATTCCAGGATAAGAGGAATTCCCAGGGAGAAAGTGGAGTATGGGGTCTGTCAAGAAAGCCACATTTAGTGATCAAGGGGACCATAAAGAGATTTCAATAGTTATAGCTTAAAATCTGAGAGAAAGAATGTCAAGAACTAGTGGTAGAAAGGGAGATAGTCCCAGATACCACATGCCATTTTAAAAAGCTTAGACTGTGTTCTCTTGATTATGAGATGTTGTGGAAAGTTTTTACAAGTAATATGATGAGCTTTATAGTTTACATAAATCTTGAGTAAATGTGGAAATTGTAGGTAAGAGAGACTTCTCATTCAATTCACAATGGTCATGTAGCACTTAATAACAGTAGCATAGAAGATAAGAAAGTGTGTTACAGCTATCATTAATAAGGATAGAGAATAAGGACCAATTGTTTAAACCTTAGAAACTACAATAATATAAAATTTAGACATTGACTGGATATAGGGGGTAAAGTGATAAATGCCTCCAGGTTCTTGACTGTACATATGAGGCACAGAAAAGAACAGGAACAGGTTTATTCAAGAAAAGGATGCATTTAAATGTGAAACTTGAGATGTTTATGGAACGTCAAGATAGCTATGTTGAACGGGCAGTTGGGTGCATGATTCAGAAGTACAGGCTTCTGAGTTGCTACAGGCTTGCAAAGAGATTTATCAGTCTTTAGCATATAGTGGTTTGAAGCATATAAACTGGGGGGGGGATGATCAAGCAATGATGGGTCAGAAGGGAAGTATGGAAAACTGAGGATACCACCTTTTGAATCTGTGAAGGAAGTAAGGGGGAAGAATTCCGGAATTTGCCAGGAAGAAACAGTTATAAAGTTTTAAACATTGCCAGAATGCTTGCAATCCAGTTCACAAAAATGATGGCAGAGACCTCTAGAAAGGGATGAACTGAGAAAGTAGAAAGAAGGAGAGAGAGACAGAGACAGAGAGAGAGAGAGGGAAAGAGAGAGAGAGAGAGAGAGAGAGAGAGAGAGAGAGAGAGAGAGAGAGAGAGAAGGCCATTGCATGTAATAATTAGGAGACCAAGTTAGAAAAATCAGTTTCAGTAGCATGTGGTAGGCAGAAGGCAAATTTCAAAGTATGAAAGATACACAAGAAAGTGAGCAAGGAAAGATAGACTATATTTATAAGAAATTTTGAAAAAGATGATAAGACTAGAAGAGGAAGTCTACTGCTCTCAGAGATATTGCAAAAGATAATATAATAAAGAATCCAACGAGTCAAAAGTGTCAGAGACTAAAATTCTGTTTGTATGAAAAGCATGTGCACAAATATTCCAACCTGAATTAGAGTCCTAGATTAACCTGAAAAGACAAATTATGTTTCCACCCTCTAATTTGTCTCTTTTCATAAATTCCTCTCTTCTCCCTCCTTTTGTTCTCTGCCCTCCTTCCTGCCTTCTCTTCTTTTTGCTGCTCTTCCTTTTTCATTATTTTCATTGTTATTGTTCCTTTTCTCTATTACATACATATAAAATTGATATATATTTAAAAGTAAATTCTAAAAAGATGAGCAAATCAAAGTAAAGGAAAACCAATTTATGAGGATTGGTTAATAAAAAAAAATCAATTGTACAGAGAGTTAAGGAACTAAGAAAGTTCTCTTTGAGGCCAGATAATATCAGTCATGTGTAATGTTTCCTTCTCCTGGGAACAGATGGATTTGATAAACCATCATTTTTTTTCCCTGAATGTTGGTAGTGCAAGGCTCTGACAGTTCATCTTCAGATAATGTATACTACTACAAGAAGGAAAGAAAACAAACAAGTAATACTCTGCAAAATTCCCAATACTTTTATCTGGAAATTATGTATGATTAGTAACTTAATGTTTCTATGTAAAAATAGAAAAGTAAGAACACACACCCCTTCTTTTTCAAGCTCCTTTTAAGAAAATTTCTACATGTACTTTTTAAATGTATGCCATTTTTTCCATGAGAAAGGTTATAAACAAATCAGAACCCCTGTACTTCCTTGAAATCATTTAGCCCCTGGAACTTGCCAAGAGACAAGTTCTTTGTCTACCCATATGGCTTTGAGTGGGTCTAGAATATAACCAGGAGTCAGAGCGTAATGTCTGCCTGTACACCAGCCCCAAATGGTAAGAATTAAGTAGCCAGTTCTCAGGCCAGGTTTGACATCACTTCCATCCCATTGTTTACTACACATGGACAGATTCCCCTCTGATATATAGAATGCTACGCTCGCCTTGCTCCAGACGCTATCAGAACATGAGAGAAGAAGAAATGAAATATCTCTAAAGAATATTTTGTTTTATTATTTTGTTGCTTTTCTATTTTTTTTCTTTGTACAATATGTGCTTATATCTACTGCAAACTTCATGCGTTTAACTTATTGGTTTTTATATAGAGACATTGTATTAGTAGACCAAGGAATGACTTGAAGTACTGAAATATGAAAGAAATAGGCTACCATGTTTTGAAAGGGGATATGGGCAGCTTCTAAGATCTAAAAGCAATTGTTAACTAAGAGTAAGGAAAAAAAAAAGAAACAAACAAAAGAAAAGGTGGGGACCTTGGTCATACAGGCTCATGAAATAAGTTCTGCCAACAACTTGAATGAGCATGGAAGGTGATTCCTCATCAGAAAAGCTTTCAAATGCAAATGCTGCTTAATCTACACCTTGATTATAGCCTTATGAAATCCTGTGCATGTGCCAGACTTCTGACCCAGGAAAATTATAAGACAATAAATGTTTGTTGTTTTAAGCTGCTAAAGTTGTGGTAATTTCTTATGCAGTGATAGAACATTTTTAGAAGACAGATGGAAATTTATTAAGTAAACAAGTGATCATAAATAAATAAAATTCATGTAAGTTGTCTCAAATACCTGATTGCCTGTCACTTTCAACATCTTTAAAATAACAGTCATGGTTTGCAAGTTGTCTAGATATTTATATATGTCATATTTGGATCATGCCCAATTAAATCTCAGGAAATAATACGTACGAGTTGGTCAATTGTTAGGTTTTATTGATATGGAATGTATGAAGTGTTCACCTATTTAGTGAGCATGAATAGAACTATCTTTATGGTAATAATGAGTAAGTAAGGAATCAAATCTGCCAGCAGGTTTAGATATTTCATGTGTCTAGGCCGTGCTCACTGGGTAAGCTTTCCCAGAATAAGGTATGAAAAGTAAGCTTGTCAAGGACACACAATGGTTCACCTACCTGGGCATGTAAATTTGTCTGAACAAGTCAGTTTGTATTTCCAGGTTTATATTTGATTGTTGTTCTCTCTGTATAGGTGAATATGCCATAGATAAATAATTTGCCCCAGTATACATTATCTCTTTTTCTCTTTCAGTAAAGAAATAAGTGATTAAATTTACTGAGATGGAATGTGAGTAAAGGTAATTTGTGCATTTCTTGTTTATAGTCTTTAAAATTCCTGCTCTTCATTTTCATTTGACGTATTCCTATTGACTAGGAAAAGACTACAGTTTCTAATATGATCTCAGAGATAAAAGCCTTTATATGAATGGGCAGAGGACCTGAAGAGACATTTCTCCAAAGAGGACTTACAAATGGCAAATAGACATGTGAAAAAATGCTCAACATTACTAATCATCAGAGAAATGCAAATAAAAACCACAATGAGATATCACCTCACCCCAGTCAGAATTGCTATCATCAACAAGACAAATAGCAACAAGTGTTGGAGAGGCTGTGGAGAAAAAGGAACCCTCATACACTGTTGGTGGGAATGCAGACTGGTGCAGCCGCTATGGAAGGCAGTGTGGAGGTTCCTCAAGAAATTATGAATAGAATTACCATACGACCCAGCAATCGCTCTCCTGGGTATCTACCCAAAAATTTGAAAGCATTTCTCTATAGAGACACGTGTACTCCAATGTTCATTGCAGCTTTGTTTACGGTGGCCAAGACATGGAAACAACCAAAATGTCCTTCGATAGATGAATGGATAAAGAAGTTGTGGTATATATACACAATGGAATACTATTCAGCGTTAAGGAAAGATGATATAGGAACATTTGTGACAACATGGATGGATCTTGAGAGTATAATGCTAAGCGAAATAAGTCAGACAGAAAAAGCAGAGAACCCTGTGATTTCACTGATATGTGGTATATAAACCAAAAACAAGACAAACAAATGAGAAATAAAAACTCATAGACACAGACAATAGTTTAGTGGTTACCAGAGGGTAAGGGGGGTGGGGGGTGGGAGATGAGGGTAAGGGGGATCAAATATATGGTGATGGAAGGAGAACTGACTCTGGGTGGTGAACACACAATGGAATTTATAGTTGATGTAATACAGAATTGTACACCTGAAATTATGTAATTTCATTAATAATTGTCACCCCAATAAATAAATTTAAATAAAAAAAAGCCTTTATATTGAGAATGGCAAAGAAATCACACCATCTTAAACATCTCAGGGATGGACATGAGAAAGCAATAAACTATTTTATTTAACTTGCTGGATTTGGAATTTGCTTTGTTTGAAGAGCTTCAGGATTCTTATCTTGGACCCTAACTAATATATTCAGTGTAGGATGGTAGTCAACTAGACTGATCTTGCCTTTATCCCTGTCTGGGTTACAGGGTACCTTGGAAGCATTTCCACCTCATACCTCCCTGAAGCTGACTCTAAAGCTTTCAAAAATACACAGACCTGTACAAAGCTCAGGAGCCCAGACTTCCAATGCTCAGCATCTTTTTGTTCATGCCTCCATGTTTTAAATGGAGAAGTTCAACTGGAGGTAGTTTAACTGGCAAGTCATGAATATGAGTTACTGTGGAGGTAGTTTGTTCAAATCCTTACACTGCCATTTATTGGCAGGCTTTGTATAGGTCAATTAAACTTTCTGAGCCTCATTTTCTACATATGTAAAACTGACACAATAATAATTCTCTTTTAAAGAGTTGGCGATAGTAGATCATTTTTAGAAAACAGTTGACAAGCAATATTTAACTATGTTATTGAATGATGCATTGAAACCGGTAATCATATTAGAAAATATCCTATTATTCTTCTATTTTTAATTGATAATGATGATGATGATGATGAGTAGGTGAAAATCAGATTATGGAGTGGAAGGAAGACCACCATTTTCATCTAGAATAAGTGCATTTGAGATGCTTTTCATATACCTAGGTAGAGTTGTCTAGCAGTTACTTGTATATGCCAGTCAAGAACTCTTTACCCAGTTTAGCAAATTATATTTTGAATCATGATATAAGGTAATGGCTAAAAACATAAGAAAAGGTAAAAATCACACATAAAGAAAATGTAAAGTAAGAAGAAAAAATAATTTGAGAACAGAATGTTGTGAATTGACATTTGAGGAGAGGTAAGGGAGAAGTTCCAATGAAGAAGACTAGAGATACATTCAGAGGCTAGAAGGAGAACTAGGAAAGAATCATGTTATGGGAGCAAAGGCAGAGACAAAGGAAAGTGAATGAATGGTAGGAGAAAGTTAAAGCAGTTGGCCTGTGAGCTAGCTATTCATTCCTTCATCAGAGACTCAACTAGGAAAAAAGAAAAGGAGGAAGATGGGCAAGTGGCCTGGTTTAATCCCTTTGTCAAATGGTCCTCTGATATTTGCAATAAGTAAAAATAATTTATCTTTGAAATATTCTTAGAAGGATATCCCTAACTTAGGATAACCTATAAGAAGTTGAATCCAATATCTATGAAGAATGTTTCCTGGAGAATATCACATAAGCTAAATAACTTTTAACTGGATATAAAATAAAGATATGCATAATTTATATACTCTACTGTGTTTGGTGAACATCCCCCATTGGAGATATCTTTTATTATTTTGAACCAGAGGTGTACCAATGATGCAAGAAGACAGACCCCAAGGAGCTACGCTTGGTGCCCCCATCTTTTCTTTGCTTCAACTGAGCACTGAAACTATTAATAAAGATTAACAATTAGCAAAATCACTGATTCTAGTAGTATGATTTGACAATAAGATCCTATGAGTTAGTGCACAGCCAACATTATTAAATGTTTCATAGCATCCAGATAAATCACATTTGCAAATCTGGTTAGATTTTCTTTTTTTTTAATTTGGACAAGCATTAATGACCTTTGGTGTGAGCAAGAGTTTAGTTAACTGTGGATGAAATAAGGCATGAGAATGTAGAGACATCTATTCTAACACCACCCATTAAGAAGGTGAAGTGAGAATGAAAGGAAGGAAGTAAATTTTCTTTGGAAAAATATCCAAAGAAGAATGTGTTTTTTCCCCTTAACTCTTTACTTATTTTCTTATTCTTTTTTTAGTTAAGGAGTGAAGTTGAGAGACCCATAGCGGAGATTAAGGGATTTTCTACGGACAGAGAGAGGTACATCTCTACTCTGAAACCAGCAAGAGTTAGCAAAGGATAAATAAGATAAACACGAAGAACTGAAGGATAAATAAGAACTTTTGGAACCATAGGGAGTTAGGGGGGGTTACATATAATGATCCTTATTGTTTTGCTCATGTAGGTAGCAAAGAACTATTATAAATATGAGCATAATGGTGTTAGATTTGGACTGTGAAAGGAAGAATTTAGACTAAAATTGTAGCTGAGCAATAAAAAAAAGTAAAGAATTAAAAAGAATTAATAAGAGTTATCTGAAATACATTTACTATTGGATCCCATGGCATTAAAACATTATATTTAATGGAATATTATCATTTATTGTTGGATTTCATGACATTAAGACATTATATATAACAAAATATCCTATCTCTGTATTATTCCTCTCTTAGAGATGGAGACATAGTAAAATGCTTATATAAAATCCAGTATAAAAATACCCTCCCTTGAAATTTTTTACTCAATTGAACACTACCATGAATATTTGTTTTTCAATTTGAAATTCAACAGCTACTTTTCTTTTATCTTCAAACCTTTGGCATGTCAATTCTTGTGGGGCTTTTCCAAAGTCTTATTTTCAATAATAGCTGAAATATGTTGTTCTGTGGCTGGCTTAAAGTATCTAAAAATATTTTATTAATCTCAGTCTATCTGCCACATTCTAGGATTTTTTTTAATCTTAGTTTCAAAAAGTGACATTTTATATTTTATAAGAAGTAGAAGAAGCAAAACCCTATCCACTTGCAACATTTTACAATACCCACTCCCATTACCAATGAAAATCCCTTTTCCCTTTCTCCACAACCAGGATTATACAACATCAATACATCAAGAAATATAAGAGCAGGCAAACAATTTGTAAAGAATCCTGAAACATTACACCAATACATTGGTGAAATATAAATCAGTCCCAGATAAGCACTCTCATGTGTATACATCTATATCTAGGAAATATTTTTCCATAAACATAATGCAGTCTCAATGGTTTAAAATTCTAAAACAGAGTAACACAGAGCCTAATACTATTTTCCAATAATAAATTATATTTAATTTAAAATTCAAATCCTTCATATGTCTCATAATAAATTGTCCATTTTAGGAAAAAAAAATCAGAAGGGAACTGACAAGAGAATAACAATTAGGCAAAAATAAAGTAAGGCTTACACCATTTTTATGATTGTTTATTTTTTGTTAGTGTAATAAATTAAGGAAGGAATATGTTACTATTTGGAAATAAAATAGAATGTATTATATAATAATTCATAGATAGATAGATGGAACATAAAACTAAGAGATAAATTAGAAACAATATGTATTAATATAATACATATAAATATAATATAAAACATTCCTTTCCATTCCCTCTAAATTAATTTTAATATTTAAAAATTATTGGTTTTAAAAAAGAACAATGTATTAGACTATCAGGTGACTCTCTGCTTTAAGGTGTCAGATATTCATCCTATGATATTTCTTCTGTAAGTGATCATTCACCATTATGGAATACCCAATTTAGCTAAACATTTAGGGCTTCGGTCTCGTCCACTTCTCTAATCTGCCCATCCCTCTCCCAACACCAACATTAATTTCACAGAATAACGCAAGTTTATTTTCATGCTGGCTACAAAATGGGAGATGTGGAGGAAAAATGTTGTAAGGGAAATGAGATGACAAAGTATTACCTTATAATTCTGTTTGGTGGATATAAGAAAATATAAGAGAGCCTCACTAGGGATTAGGGAAATGACAATCAAAACCACAATAAGGTATCACTACAGACCTACTAGGATGTCTATTATCAACAAGACAAATAACAACAAGTGTTGGAGAGGCTGGGGAGAAAAAGAATCCCTCATACACTGTTGGTGGGAATGCAGATTGGTACAGCTGCTAAGGAAGGCAGTGTGGAGGGTTCTCAAAAAACTGAGAAGAGAAGTACCATCTGACCCAGCAATCCCTTTCCTGGGTACATACACAAAAAAATCTGAAAACATTTATACATAAAGATATGTAAACTCCGATGTTCATAGCAGCTTTATTTATGGTGGCCAAGACATGGAAACAACCAAAGCATTTTTCAATAGATGATTGAATACAGAAGACGTGGTATATATACGCAATGGAATAATACTACTCTGCCATAAGAAAAGATGAAACACTGCCAATTGCGACAAGGTGGATGGATACTGAGATTATTATGCTAAGTGAAATATGTCAGACAGAAAAAGTCGAGAACCATGTGACTGCACCCATGTGTGGGATATAAAACTGAAAATAATAAAGGAACAACACAAACAAATAAACAAAAACTCATAGACACAGACAATAGGTCAGTGGTTACTAGAAGGTAAGGGGTGAGGAGGATGGTAGAAGAGGGTAAAGGGGATCAAATATATGGTGATAATCCAGATGAATATTAGACATAATTCCTACCCTGCATGATCTTCCTTTTGTATTATGAATATGCCATGTAATCATGAAGGCCATGAAAATGAGTCACTCATACTTCTGTTAAATGTCTAATCCACTTTTGATGTGTTCTTCTCAGAGAACCCTAATGCAGGTGATGCCATGAGTGAGAAAACAGGAAGTAAGATGTGATTTTGTGACAGGCACACTCATCACCTGGTGAATATGCTGAGGTACATGTGAGAAGAGATAGTCCTTGGAACAAGATGACAACCTTATTAATAAATATATCACAGGTAGTGACTTGGGAAACTTATTGGTGGATAGAAATGAGTGTCTGATTCAAGCATTTTAGAAGCAGAAATCAATGCATATGAAGAGTTGGTTACTGAAAAATTGTATTAACTCGCTATCTTGGTCAGCTTGCACTTCATACAAAATACCATAGACTGGGTGGCTTTGAGACAGGTTAGTTAGTATGACATCAGGCAGTTAGAGACTCCTTGGTAGACTGAGCAAAAACAACAAAAACAGAACACAGAACAAACATATCAGGACAATGTACCAGGACAAAAATGCCATCAATCATACTCTGGGACAAATGAGTTTGTGCAATAGTCTCCCCCAAGCTGAGCATTAGAGCGAGTCTGGGAAACATTGTATCCATAGGCACCCACATCCCAACAGCCCCCTCCCAGGTAGAAATAAAAGTATTTAAACATAAGCTT
Organism: Rhinolophus hipposideros; assembly: GCF_964194185.1. Lineage (NCBI taxonomy): Eukaryota > Metazoa > Chordata > Mammalia > Chiroptera > Rhinolophidae > Rhinolophus > Rhinolophus hipposideros. Next base: position 58,808,228 of record NC_138050.1, read on the forward strand.
TATGCCTTAGCTACTGGGCCTCCCTACTTCAGATAACCCCTCCATTCGGAAGCTGTAACTCTTTGCTTATTATAATAAACTATCTTCCTGTGCAACTCTTTGCCTCTCCCTGGTCCATGTATCCATTTTTCAGCTCCACGAGCCTAAGAACCCCAGCACTCACTAGGGAACGTCCTATATCATTTGGGGCTCGTCTGGGATCCGGGAGAGGTATATATTATCTGTGCTTGTCTACTTCCCATTTATGGGCTTTCATTATTTTTGTATTTTTCTCTTGTCACACAAATATTGGGCCACTGTCAGCCAGTTAAAAGTGAATAGCAGTGGGATCCTGATACATCTAAGGGAAACTGGCAGAGAGAAGACTCTCTGGCATGCATTTTAGAGGGTCTGAGGAGAACGAGGACTAAGCCCATCAATTATTCAAAACTATCTACCATTAGTGAGTATTCAGAAGAAAATCCCTCAGCCTTTTTAGAAAGACACAGGGAAGCCCTAATCAAGTACATTACTACTGGGTCAGACTCCCTTGAAACAGAAATCCTTTTTTTTTTTTTTTTTTTTTTTTAAGATTTTACTGGGGAAGGGGAACAGGACTTTATTGGGGAACAGTGTGTACTTCCAGGACTTTTTTCCAAGTCGAGTTGTTGACCTTTCAATCTTAGTTGTGGAGGGCGCAGCTCAGCTCCAGGTCCAGGTCCAGTTGCCATTACTAGTTGCAGGGGGCACAGCCCACCATCCCTTGCGGGAGTGAAACCCTCAACCTTGTGGTTGAGAGGACACACTCCAACCAACTGAGCCATCCGGGAGCTCAGTGGCAGCTCAGCTCAAGGTGCTGTGTTCAATCTTAGTTGCAGGGGGCGAAGCCCACCATCCCTTGCGGGACTTGAGGAGCTGAACTGGCAACCTTGTGGTTGAGAGCCCACTGGCCCATGTGGGAATCAAACCGGCAGCTTTCGGAGTTAGGAGTACGGAGCTCTAACCGCCTGAGCCACTGGGCCGGCCCCAGAAATCCTTTTAAAAGATAAATTTATAATGCAGGCTGCCCCAAATATCCACAGAAAATTACAGAAATTGGCTATTCGTCTTGAAGTCACTTTGGATCAGTTATTCAAGGTAGCCAACACTGTCTTTTACAATCAGGACCAGGAGGAAGCCCAGGATAAGGAGAGGAAAATAAGAAAAAAGGTGGAGGTATTAGTGGCTACCTTGCGGACCACAACTCAATAGGGTATCTGAGGAAAGTCCAACTGTCACCATTGCGGACAGTCTGGCCACTGGCGAAGGTAAGGTCTATGGCCACTGAAGCTGATTCGGAGATCTCCGTGGCCCTGTCCCATTTGCCAAGGGGATCACTGGAAGTCAGACTCTCCCTGGAGGCCTCCACCCCTGGGGACAGCCTCGCCCAGCCAGACCCTCGCTCGGGAGTGAGGGCGCCCAGGGCTTCTACCAATGGCTCCCTCATCCCATTTTGCTCTCAGGACTCCCAAGCCCTGGGTAACCCTAGAAGTAGAAGCAAAATCCATTGATTTCCTTTTAGACACAGGAGCCACTTTCTCCATCCTCCTCTCGAACCCAGGGACCCTCTTGAATCGACATGTTACCATCTGTGGAGTAACTGGCAAGCCAAGTACTAAATATTTCTCTCAGTCTTTAGGCTGCATTTGGGGTGACCTAATGTTCTCCCATTCTTTTTTGATTATACCAGAAAGCCCTACCCCACTATTAGGAAGAGACATGATGACTGAGATGGGAACAATTATTTTCCTAGCCACTGGAAGTATTCCTAGCTGCCTCCCACTAATAGAAGCCAATATCAACCCTAATGTTTGGGCCACACAGGGGCTAGTTGGCCATGCCTTAACAGCCACCCCGGTAGACATCATCTTAAGGACCCCACTCTATTTCCTAGCTGGACACAATACCCTCTAAAATCTGAGGCACTGAAAGGACTAATACCCATCATTACCAATTTCAAACAATAAGTTTTACTACAAACCTATGCTGCTAGAGCAGATTTATGAGAAACACCCCTAGATAACACAAACAGGACGCTCTTCACGGATGGGAGCTCTTTTGTAGAAAATGACATTCTGAGAGCTGGATATGCTGTTGCTCTAATATGTGCATAACATATTAGAAAATGGAAGCCTTCCCTCTAGTGCCAGGGTACAACAGACTGATTTAATAGCTCTCACCCGAGTATTCAAGTAAGGGAAGGAGAGCCAATATATATATACTGATTACAATTGGGGTCCCACCAGCACCCAAAAGGACAGAGAAATATTTTCTTTACAGGTAGGAAGTGTAACTCAAGCTGACCAATGTGTTGTTTTTACTGGCTGCTCCAGACAATGTTTTAGTCTTTCAACCACTTATAGCCTAAATTGTAGCTCCATCGTTTTAATGAGTTATGCTAATGCCCATATCAAATTGCCAGCTGGATTGTTTCTCATTTGTGGAAAGGTTGCCTACTCTTACATTCCAGCTTACAGCACTGGGAGACCACATTCTCTCAGACAATTAACTGTTTTCTTTCCCCAAAAGCCCCATCAAGGTAGACACCACAGAGAGCTTACTTTAGATCCTAGCTGCAATGTTGATGTACATTTATACAACCCAGTTGAATATATATCCTTATTTCTTTTTGTGGTTCCTGCCATGACTATTGCCTTAAATGTAGAAACTAGTTTTATAGTTTGCTCAATGGCAAAGGCCCTGAATGCGCAGGCACTTAATGCCATGGGACAAGAGTTAGGACAGGTCAGAGAAGCAGTTCTGAAAACAGAGCTGTCATAGACTACCTACTCCTCAAACATAATCAAGGATGTGAAGATTTTTAAGGATTATGCTGTTTCAATCTTTCTGACAATTCTCAGCTAATTGAGGATAAAGTTTAACAAATTCATAACATAGTTTGCAACATTGAACAGCAGACAGGATTTTTCAGCGTAGATCTATCCTTCCTTACCTCCCCGCTTCCTAGGTTGACGGGACTTAAGAAGCTTTTCTAATTTTTCTTTTATTCATTATTATAGGAATTACTTCATGTTGTTGCCTACAGTGCATCTTGGTTTGTAGACCAGCCCTCGGGCGGCTGCAATGGCCTGGGAAACAACACTGCCCCTATCCACAATTGCTCTTCTACCAAGGTCCTTTAGATACACCTCTGGACAAGCCTTAGCTGCCAGTGTCTCTACGTCCCTCCTCAGCCTGAAATAGCCAGAGCGGTCATCACCCCCACTCCCTAACGGCAGTTAGGGTTTTGTCTTCAGAAGGGGGACTGAGACAGGTTAGTTAGTATGACATCAGGCAGTTACAGACTCCTTGGCAGACTGAACAAAAAAAGAACAAATACAAAACACAGTGCAACCCTACCAGGACAATGTACCAGGACAAAAATGTCATCAATCATACTCTGGGATAAATGGGTTTGTTTCAATGGTCTTCCCCCAAGTTGAGCAGTAGAGCGAGTCTGGGAAACATTGTATCCATAGGCACCCACATCCCAACAGCCCCCTCCCAGGTAGAAATAAAGGTATATAAACACAAGCTTTTTGCCTTAGCTAGTGGGCATCCCAGTTCGGGTACCCCCTCCCGCTCGGGAGCTGTAACTCTTTGCTTGCTATAATAAACTATCTTCCTGTGCAAATTTTTTTCTCTCCCTTGTCCATTCTTTGGTTTGACGAGACTAAGAACCCCAGCACTCACTAAGCAACATCCTACATCAGCTTCAACAACAGAAGTTTACATTTATCTGTTTTAGAAGCTAAGAAGTCAAGATCAAGGTGCCAGCTCATACTATTCCTGGTGAGAACTCCCTTCCTGGCTTGCAAATGACCACCTTCTTGCTGTATCCGCACATGGAAAGAGCCCTGGTGGGTCCCAGGAGGTATTCCTTGGATTACATTTTGAGTGTGTTTGATTAAAAAGACTGGAGTTGAAGACTGGATAAGCAAGTATTCATTGACCTGGTGGCACTTTCTTAGGACACATTATTTTACATTCTGACAAAGACTCAAAAGATGAGGTAAGTATACTGGTGGTGTGGCTATTTGAAGCTTGGGGATAGTGCGGGCCAGTGCTTGGTGAAGTAAACAAATCTGAACTGTCATAACAGTTAATAGAAAAGGTATAAAGAGCTCAAGGGTGGTGGGTATGCTGGAATAGATCTAATACACGATGCCAGAAGACCTGCTCAAGGATTATATTCTATAGGACCATCAGGAGAATGTACCAGTGATCAAGGCTATAGAAATGCTCTGGTGTTGATGTAAGAAACGTCCAAACCTGTAGAGAATTTTTATAAGAGTTCATTTGATCCAAACTGATGACGCATGCCAGGGAGCAAGCTCTCAAATGCTCCAGAGAATAAAAATTTTGCAGCTTCTTTTATGCATTTGGTATTCAGGAAGGAATGCTAAGGAAGATTACATAGAGGTAGGAAAAAGCAAGGTGATTGAAAAACAGGATAGTCAAGATTACATGGTCTCTTGAGGGTGGTTACAACTTATTGCAAAGGTGTGTTAACCTAGATGCACCAAAACAATGGACAGAGCTTGCTTAAGGCAAATAAACACCTTTTAATAAAAACTTATATGCCCAGGGCATGACTACCCACCATGACCTGCCCCGTTAGGAATTTACCCTGTGAGGTACCCTGTGAGGCTACTTTTCATAGAACCCCATTTTTTGTCCACACTAGTGAGAGAGATACCCAACTTCAGAGGTTGCTCTTCTCTGTCAGCTATGGCTAATATTAAAATGTTTCTTTAAAATGATCAGATCGTGATCATTTTTAATGACATTCAATATTATTTTATATTGGTTTCAGGTATACACCATAGTGGTTACACATTTATATAATTTATGCAGTGATTCCCTTGATTAGTTTAGTACCCACCTGGAACTTGACATAGTTGCACCATTATTGACTATATTCTCCACGTTTTACTTTAACATCCTTGTGACTATTTTGTAACTACCAATTTGCTTGTACTTCTTCACCTAGCTCCCCAATCCCCTTCACCTCTGGCAACCATCAGTTTGTTCTTTTAAGGTATGTTGGAAGAATTCTCATATATTTGGATGTTACAGACCAATATATATGAATATAAGGAAGAGGATGGCACCATTTATTTTTCTAGTAGGGATATAAAAAAGCCAAAACAAAACTAGATCCTACCACCCAAAGTAGAATCTTTCATCACTCTCATTTCATGAGGGAAAGACATTTCAATACTAAAAATTAGAAAATAAATTATCTCAACCCTGAATTTAAAGCCCTTAATAATAAGTAAATCTGGTCTTTGGAAAATTTTTACTGAATTCACCTTGACTTTGTGTGTGTGTGTGTGTGTGTGTGTGTGTGTGTGTGTGTGTGTGTGTTTCCATTTTGACATGGACCAGTAAAATCTCATTATGGGAAGACACTGGTTTGCTGATCAGCATTTAGAAATAGCTAAATCAGATTTTGTTCCAAAACAAACCATATGTACCAAGGATAGAAAGCAGTTCAGTGCCAAGTGCTTAGATGTGGTTGAGAAGATTCAAACTGGAAGGTCTGAGAGTTGATAATAATGTATTTGCTCCCTATTAAAGACGATCTTACATCTGCTGGGGAAAAGCTGCCTCTCAGCTCTTGTTTGAGCTGGTAAAGCAAAACTTTACTGGACACAAGTGACTGGAAATTCAAATGGGATTAGCTGGCAGCAGGTCAAAATGAGGACAAACAAGTTAAATTGTCATTAGATCTTGAGGACATAATCTGTTTGACGTTTCCTCATGTGTAAATCAAGGTTTTATTTCTTCATTGCTAATTAGAATAATATGCTAAAGAAGTAGCACTGCACTATTTATAGGGGAATAGACTGTTACTCATCAACATCAATTAAATAAGCTCAATCCTATATATGGCCTGCTCATTAAAAGGTGGAAGACAGGTAAGATAGTGATAGGGTAGTGTAGGTGAAATTTAGCCTGGTACAGGACTCATCTGCCATAATTGCATGTGGGCAAGGAATTCAGAAGAATTCTCTAGCCATATTCTTATTCTATCCCTTTTGCTCCCTACGTTATATTCTTCGAGGATTACCCCCTTTTGTATATACATCCTGTATTTCAGAAACCTCAATCCTGTAGATGTTTTCTGAGTCTGGTTTCCAGTTCATTAATCCTAACTTTAGTTTTGATTCTTCATTTAATTTGTTCTCCTGGTTTCATCAACATCCCAGGTTTTCAGTAACTATGGTAGCAAATGCCATACATGCACCTGCATGGAGTTTATGTGTACTAGGCACATATAAAGTGTCAAGTCCCATTTCTACTTGCTAGTATTGCAGAACCTTTTATGTCAAGGCCAAAGCTGGGGTTCAAGAACCAGAATGTTGGGGTTAGGAAAGAAATATTGACTCGATGCTGATGAGTTTGGATTTTGTCAGTAAGGAGCCAACAGGAGAGTGTTGTGATCAAGTTAATCTAAAACAGCAACATTGATGACAAGGTGGGTGATAAATTAGAAGGGATTAAGACATGAGTAAAGTTAGAAAAATTAGAAGTCTTTTAAGTAAGGAATTCTGAGAGGCTGAGATAGGAAAATTTCACTCGAGATAAAGAGGAAAGAGTGGATTAAAGGGATATTTTGAGGTATAATTGACTTACTATGGTAACTAATGTAGAATAATGGCTAAACTTAATGACAACTGGAGTTTCCATCATGGATGTAACCAGACAGAAAATATGATGGAAGAGATTAAAAGAAACAAAGTTATAAAGAAAATATTATGTTTTAGAAGGATTGGATGTCTGTAGGATGTACAGGCTATTTTAAGAATTACCTCTTCAAAATGAAGACCTGGTCATCATAAGTCCCAGAGAAAACATTGTTAATCTTTCCATTGTTCTCAGAGTAAAGTCCAGCTATTTAATATGAACTAACAGAGAGCCTTTAAAATATGATTCTCCACCCTCATCTCTGTGTGGGTATTGACTGGCTATCGTCATGAATTTACTTTAGCTATACCTAAATCCTGTGCTTCTCTAAAGATGCCTTTTTATTTATCTTTCATCTACTTTGCACAGTTGCTTCTGTAAACACAGTACTCACCTCAGATAGGGTGAACCCTTATGTATCAAGACTTACCCCAAAATACCCCAATAACATAGTCACTCTCTTTGGAGGTTTTCTTTTGTTTTTGTTTTTGTTTTTGTTATCTTTTATTTCTTCTCCCTGAGCATCTACCCTCAGGATCAAATTCACAAAATACATTTACAGACCCAGAATGTATTCGGAAAATAATTTTCTCATAATAGACTTCACTAAATTCAATGTTTACATACTTATTTCCCACAATGCAGGACAGACATTGTATTGTATTTGGTTTTCTAGTCCAATAGCTAATGAAACTGGGGCAGATTAATGTGTGTTGAATGAATGAATAAATGACTCTTGAACCAACATTGTTTCTTAGGCAGTTGTAATTATAAATTAGGTGTCCCAAAGACAGTTTGTTCATTACTGGAGACATGTGGATGGCACCCAGGTAGCTAGAAGAGCATATCAGTGGGAAAGGGATTGGTTAGGGGTTCAAATGTTGAGGAGAGATCTAGAGGATGAAGACAGAGAAGAGGCTGATTTTGTAATTAACGAAACAAGTAAAAACAGAAAACATTGTTGGAAGACGATAATTAGTATGAGCATAACACTACACCAGGCAGTTCTTAACAAGATTATAAAAATCACAGTATTTATCTACCATCTCCTATCTATCTATCTATCTATCTATCTATCTATCTATCTATCTATCTATCTATCTATCATCTATCTATCTATCTATCTATCTATCTATCTATCATCTATCTATCATCTATGTATCTAGTTTTTGCTCCTTGCTTCTTCTTGGAGGTGATTATAGAATATATACATGGACAGAGCAAATTAAAATAACCCAACTATCTACTGAGAATGAATGTTCTGCTACAGCTAAGCTTCTAACAAGGAAAAATAACCTAATATGCAACGTGAACCTCTGTGACATCCTGAGACTAATTATACATTGTATTTATAAAAAGATTATCAACATATTTCTCCTTAATTTTACTCTATACTTTTACATAAATCATATCAGGACTACTTAAATATGAATTTATGTTGCTATAGGAAAAGTTAGAAATATTGAGATATTTCATTCAAGCTTCCAGGAAAAAATTTTCACAAAGTACTGAATCAGTTCATTTATTTATGGCTTCAATTTTGAACTGATCAACCAACCTATGTACTAATACTAACTTTTCACACGGTACTATCTGTTTATGTTAAACCAAAACAAGCACATATCCTTATGAGTTCTAAGATGAAATAAATCTTTATATGAAATAACTATATCTTAAAAGTCTGTATATGCTAATTATGAATTTAGTGAAGTGTTCAACTTAATCCATTAGGTTAAATGACCTATTTAATTATATTTTTCTTAAAATATTATATTGATAATAACAGACTACCTTTAATTCTATGATTAAATAGATAGTCACCAAATTATAAATTCTCTTTTCTTGTAATTATCTTCATTTATAATATAAAATACCAATTTTCTAATCATAGCTAAGATGTGGCATACAACAATTGAATGTTGTTGTTTTTGAAAAAATAGTTTAGATGACCTATTATTCATCGCAGCAAAAAAAAAAAACTTAAAGAATTTATGAAGTAGGTCAGATCATAATGGGGATATTGAACTTTTCAACTGAGAATAATTAGGTTTTAGTTGCAGTGTTCACAGACCTAACCTGTAATTTAATGTAATACAGGAATAGTTTAGCTACATTTGGCCTTATTTAGCAGCAATTGTTCACTCTGTTTGTTATTAACATGGTTATCATCTCTAAAACTTTGCTCACATCTGCATTGGCAATTCTTTGCCACAATTTAAAAAATCTGAAATGATCAGTGACCAAAAAAAAAAAAATGGTTACTGTCACTTTCTCCAAAACCGGAATTGACTATTAAATCATTTTAGCTTCAGTGTCACTGTGCGTAAATGCAAAACCACTAGTGTTACTGTTTCTGTAAGAAACCAATTTAAAAATAATCACAGTAGCATGGAATGTGGTTCCACCATAACTTCTCGTTTAATTGCATGCAATATTAAGAAAAAGAAACAACTTCTCTTGGTCTGATTTCTATTTTATCACATGATTCAAGAAAAAGCATATATTCTATCAAATAACATTTACCCTTTATATCAGGATATGTTAGATACAGTTCAGACTATTAAGTTTGGCAATATGATATCCTTTTTTCAAAATTAGGCTTAAATATTTTGTATGCCACAATAGTTACTTCAGCAAACAATGCACCATCTCTTTTCATTCTAAATGTGTTTTCATAGGTGTGAAGGCGACATGCTCCCTCATGTCTGCATCCATTATAAGACACCATGTCACAGGACATGACACAGTAAGACAGATGCAGCCCAACTCAATATGGCAGCTGTGCCCCTGATACAGATGAGGGACTCACGCATGTGCCTTCACATATTAGCAAAGAATCAATGGAGAAACACTTGGGTATTTTATCTTCGTTCTCTCTACCAACCTAATTTTTTGAAAGAAACAGAATAAGTGTGTTCAACGGATTTTTCTCAAAATTCACAAAGCAGTGTCTTCTATATTGTTAAGTAGAACCAGAAATCTTCATTTCAGCTGTCATTTCTTCCCAAAAAATACAGAGGATAGAATTATTCAAAGTAAAATGGTAATAGAAATCACATGATTTTATATTCTGAATATGTTTTCAAGTGAATACATTTTATAACCCCAGACCTATTAAATGGCATGAAATACCACACGCTCAATACGTAGGCATACTCTATGTTGATAGTTTTGTTATCGTTGATGTACAAAACTCTACAATTGTTCTCATTTTGCATTTAATCTGCATTTTTTTTCCTCTGAATAGTGTATAATCTTACTGAAGAGATCTATCCGATCTTACTGCCTTGAATGACAGGAGATAAATAAATACCCTACAATATATAAGATATATAACAGAAGATACCTACAAAGTCATTTCCAACCTTGTGGTAATAAATGTCAGTTCTTGTAAATGTTGACAAGAAGAAATAAAACATTTTTTGTAAATAAAAGCTCAAATTCATTATGCAGTATAGTAAGATTTCAAGAAAATGTAAAATTTAAATTGATCTTTGAATTTTTTTTTTAATTTTTGGTAAGCTTAATATAAAACATTTTTAACAGATTTTTGATTTCAAAAGTCACAAAGCAATATATTTATGTTTCAACAACATAGTGAGCAATGGGATATAATAGTTTCATTTTTAAAAAGACACAACAAATGGATTAATATTTTCACCTATTGTAAATCAGAAAGAAAGATATATTATTTAAAACCCGGAAGATTTAGGTCTTGACCTCATGCCTATCTTATTATATGATTTTTGTCAAGTTTGTTAAACTCTTGGTCATCTACTTGCCTCTGGAATAACATGATCTAATTTTTATTACATCTGTACAACAAAGACAATTTATGTTTATTTAATTTCTAACAGAATAAATGCTATAAACATTTACATTAATACCATATGAGAATCTTAAAGCATTTTCACATATACAAATGAAAAACTTTCTCCTTTTTTCTCTCTCCATGTGTATACAAATGTGTGTATTTCCATATTATATACATAAATATGTATGCATAAATGATTGGCTTTTAGGAATAAAAATAAGAACTAAATGTATGATATTTGGTGGGAAGAAAGGTTAAATAAGGTTTTAATATAATCTAAAAAACTTGTTATGGGGTTTTCTCTAGATTTTCACTTCTTATATGAGCTGATGCCTGAATAATTAAGTACTTATGTTGTTAATATATACATGTACAGATACTGCACACATTTGGGTATGTTTTGGGGAGTGCTCAGCAATGTGTTGTGTCTCATAAATATAAATGTGAGTATACATACAACTGATAAATAAATATCCATCTTCTCTTTGATAACTATTGAAAATTGTATTTAAGATAAGTGGAACCTTCAAAACTCTCCACTCTTCCCAAATTAAAATTTCAATCTCTCTTGAAGTACTATCAAATCCTTCTAATATGCCAAGCAAGCTGAATGATTTTTTATTTCTCTTTTTCCTTTGATGCTAATAGATTTAATTTTTTACAGAATCAACTATTTTTTCCCTGGATTTCTACAGTCTGTGGACTAACTAACCTCATCATTATGTAATGAAATGTATTAAACCAACTTCTCTCATTTCTACCTGTCTCAAATACCTAATGTACTTATTAAGAGACAAGGTTAAGCATTATTTTCATCCTACCTCTCCCTTGTTCTAAAAAAGTGTTCATGTTTTTATATTTTATTTCATCCAAACTTTAGATTAAATTTTCACATTCTCTATTGAGTTATGCTCAAGTAATATTTGCAATTTTTATTTTTTCTGTTGCTAGGATTCTGTACTATTAATCCTAGAAAATCAATCTGCGTTTCTGGTCTTACAAACTGAAAGCACATCCATGCTAAACTTGGCTCTTTATCAAAATATGCCATATTATTATCTGTATATTTTTAGGATTCAGGTCATTTATCCTTATTTGAATGACTTTCTTGGTAAGTTTCCACACCTTCTTCACAATTCATACATTAAATAATGCCTTCTGACAATCCTTCTTATAATCTCTTTTAAAACATTATAATCGTATATGTTTTATTGAATAAATAACACAAAAAATTAAGGTATTCAATTAATAATATGTCACTTAAGGTACTTTTCATTTCTTTATGGTCGCTTATTGACTAGAGATTTTAATAGTTAGAAAAATAGAGTATGGTTCTTTAATTTTTTTGACTTAACAATGTTATTATAAATATTTTCAAATTATTATATAATCCAAACAGTGATCAAAAGTTACTCTTTTAGAGATCATAACCCAAAATAATTATACTTGAAATTTGACTATATACTGTATATTTATTTCATTTTATCTCCTTACCAAATTTATGATATGGTAGTCATACACAAGAAACATTTTAAGATCAAGAAATTAAGAGGTTTGCCAAAGACTGCAGCCAGCTAGCAAATGGACAACCTGGGGTGTTTCTGATTCTCCATTAAAAAATATCTCTCACACTCTTTATCTATAACTACATCTACTTACTCCACAAATAAATTTATTAACACTTAGATTGGTTTTACTTATTGTGTTTGTATTTGATTCTTGGCTAATGAGTAACAACCTTCTATACAGTGTTTATTTGAAAGAAAATTTTATGGTTTATAATAAGTGTTCATGTCTACATTATTAAGTAAGTTTGCATTCTCAAGTAACTTTAATTATGTCAGTAAACCTCATCCTCTATCATCTCATCAGTAAAATAAAAATGGTTAAGCCTAACTCATTGTGCTTTTTTTATCATATTTGAATAAGATACTGTTCATGAAGCATAGCTCAGTGAACAAAATATAGGCTTTCAAATATTCTAACAATTATTAAATAATAGCATTTTATTATTTTTTGTTGACATTAATATCAACAAAAATAATAGAGCGATCAATAAATAAAAATGAAATAGAAACTCTAAACATTGATTGATACTACATCAAATACTATAATTTATAGAAAAGGGCTAATTCATGTTTGTTTGTTTTCTCCTTCTTCACTCCTTTTATGAATCTCTTCCTAATTCTTCTCCTTTTCTAATCGTTTTTTTCTTCACCTTTTTTTCAGTTTACAAATGGTTCTGGGTTTCATATATTTGTATTCAAATATTAATTTGTGTACATGTTATGGGTATTCATATTTTCATAAATAGTTTCAAAAACACTTCCCTTTATGGTATGTAACTATGATTGAGGTGGGGTTAAAATACTTGATTATTTATTATAATTCTTGCACCATGATCTGTATGTACCAGCCCATTCATATGTCACAATTATCAAGTATTCTAGCTCCCATTTTACAGAATAGGAAATGGTTGGAGAGTGATGTAAGAAACATGATGACATTAGGCGTCCCCTTTATCTCTCCTCTGAAGTTACAACAAGTTGAACAGCTATAATTCAACAAAGGATTTCCTATGCATCACAAAAAAATACATCCAGGCATTGAAATATCTGAAGGTGGGAGACTTGAGGGAAACGGGGAAGGAGGGAAAGGAGAAGTGCACAGACAGGGGTCACAGGATGCTGCCCAGAGCTCATTATGGTCCCAGGATAGGGGAGGATTGAGACTGTAGGGGCACTCTCTACAGAGTGAGCCAGGGCAATCCTGTCTGACTGCTCAGCATGTAACATGGCTGAGCGCAGCAATCAGGGCAGAGACCTCAGGGTAAAGACCAATACAGAACTATGACAACTATGTTATAAGAGCCCTCAAAGCCAGGCAGAAAATAAAGCTAAGGAGCTTGACCTCCTCCTCCTACCATCTCAGAGCTCACCTCCCCCATACTGTCTCAGTGTTACCAGCAGGCCCCAGAAGAAACTGAAGCTGTGTCAGATTAAAGAAAAGAATATTGACAGCCCTGAAAACTGGAGAGAGAGTTTCTGAGCAGTAGATGCACACTGCAGATAATTCGTGACAAGGGAGGAGCTCTAGGGGCAAGGCAGCTGTGGTCTGCCAGTTACCATTACTCAGAGGATAACAAAGATATAGACACACCATCAGCCTCTCCCAGCCCACCCTGTTCCCACCTTTCATGGCAGATCCCAGCGGGGGCACTCAGGGCTGCTTAAGTGCATGGCTCTGCATCTGGCTTCAGGGCAGCACTAGAATTTCAGGGGCTGAGAATCCCAATGCCCACCATATCCTCCCCTAGGGGTAGTGCCCTGAGACATAGACGACATGGTCACAGAGCAGAGACCCACCTCTCTAGGAAGTCCTTTACCACAAGAAGCTGGAACAGGGCAAGAAAAAATAAAACACTCCAATGCTACCTACTGGAAAACAAAAGAAACACCTTTTCATATCAACCTGCTGCAGAATTCATTCCCGTAGATGCCCAGTAAAAGAAAGAATCCATCAATTACTGTGAATAACCAAGGTAACAAGGCAGCTAAAAAAAAAAAAAAAAAAAAAAAAAAGGAAAGAAAGAAGAAAAATCTCCAGAAAATAAACTTAAAAATATGTGACTTAAATGACAAAAAAGCTCAATGAGATGCAAGAAAACTCAGATAGGCAGAAACTCAGAAACAAAATGAATGAATGAAATAAATATTTTGCCAACAAGACTGAAATTTAAAAGAAGAACCAAATAGAAATTCTGCATCTGAAGAACTCATAAAAGAGATAAAAATGAAATAGTGAATTTAGAAAACAGAGCTGACTAGATGGAGGAAAGAATTAGTAATATCAAAGATAGAAATCTGAAAATAATGCAGATGGAAGGAGAGAGAGACTTTAGAGCTAAAAGAAATGAAAGAACTCTATAAGAACTAGCATCTGAATCCATCAGTAAGAACAATATAAGAATAATGGGTATATCAGGAGAAGAGAGGGAGACAGTACAGAGAGCCTATTCAAACAGTCGATGAGAAATTCCCAAACCTATAAAGATAAAGAAAGAACTTTATCCACAAAATCAAGATACAAACAGAACAACTAATTACCTCAATCCTGAAAGGACTTCTCCAAATCACATTATATTGAAATTGCCAAAACAATCTTAAGAAAAAACAACGAAGTTGGAAGTATCACACTCCCTGACATCAGTTTATACTACAAAGTGACAATAATGAAAACAGCATGGTTTTGGCAAAAAAAAAAAAAAAAAAGAATACACTGACCAATGGAATAGAATTGAGAACCCAGAAATAAACCCACATATATATATATGGGAAGATATTTTTTCACACAGGAGCCAAAAACATACAATGGAGAAAAGAAAGCCACTTCAATAAATAGTATTGGGAAAATTAGAAAGACACATGCAAATGAATGAAACTGGACTACTATCTGTCACCATATACCAAAATTAAGTCAAAATGGATGAAATACCTAAATATAAGACCTGAAACAATATATTACACAGAAGCATAAGTACTAAATTTATGGATCTTGGGTTTAGAGAGGATTTTATGCATTTGACCTCAAAGGCAAGGGAATTAAAAGCAAAAATAAATGAATGGGACTATATCAAACTAAAAAGCTCTGTACGGCAAAAGAAATCATCAACAAAACAAAGGGGTAACCAACCAAATGAGAGAAGACATTTGTAAAGAGCACTACTGATAAGGGGCTAATATCAAACACACATAAAGAACTCATACAATTCAACAACAAAAACACAAACAATCCAATTAAAAAATGGCAGAAAACCTGAAGAGACACTTCTCCCAAGAGGACAAAAAAATGGCAACCAATATATGAAAAAATGCACAACTTCACTAGCTATTAGGGGAATGCAAATCAAAACCACAATGAGATACCTCCTCACACCTCTTAGAATGGCTATTTTCAACAAGACAAGTAATAACAAGTGATGGAGAGGCTGTGGAGAAAAAGAAACCATCATATACTGCTGGTGGAAGTGTAAATTGATACAGCCACTATGGAAAACAGACGGAGTTTCCTCAAAAAATAAGAAGTAGAATTACTGTATGACCCAGCAATCTCTCTTATGGGTACTGCCTTAAAAATCTGAAAACATTTATCTGTACAGATATATGTACTCTTATGTTCATTGCAGCATTATTCACGGTGACCAAAATATGGAAACAATCAAAGTGTCCTTTGATAGATGATTGAATAAAGAAAATGTGGTATATATACGAATACTACTCTGCCATAAGAAAAGATGAAATACTGCCATTTGCATCAACATGGATGGAATTTGAGATTATCGTGCTAATCTTATCAAAGTAAGTCAGACAGAAAACATCTAGAACCATATGACGTCACTAATATGTGGCATATAAAAACTGAAATGAATGAGAGACGGTAAGTGCTGAGATTATGACCTAGTTCTGTCAAACCACGAAGTCTATAAAGTTTGCCTTTATCACTTCAAAAAGTATCCTCAAAGAGATTGTTAAGTCAAGTAACTATAGGTTTTTAAAATTTTAATTTTAATTTTTGAAAAGAAAATTGAAAATTTAAATATATCATGTGCAGTGATAATTTTTATCAGAAAAACAATGACAAATGAGAAAAAGATATTAATAATAAATGTTCTTTAAATTTTGAGGTGATAAAGTAAATAAAATGTAGAGCTATGTATATTAGTGCCAAAACTATAAAAGATCATCTACATATTTGTTTCTGTATTAACAAATGTCTTCTAAAATGCAGGACTCAATAACATATGAAATGCTACGTCTATAGTTTTAATGTATTCCAGTAAACAATGTAAGTTAAAAAATATGCTACCTTCCAATAACCACTCTCATAAATTTAATTGTTCAGATTACATGTTGGGCCATTTTCAATTGCTTAGGAATATGTCCAAAATTTCAGCAAAATACAAGGAACTATAAACTGTTTTGAACAAGTGCATCACAGACTTAAAACTATAAATGGTCAACAATCATTTTTTAATATTCATACATCAGAGTGTATAGAATTATGTATTTTTTCATGCACTATTTTGAAATGATACTAATTCATTTCACATATGCTTGCATTCTCTATGAACTGATTTGTAATGTTTCTGAGAACAAATATTTATTTATGAATATAATAATTTATAACTAAAAAAGTAAATTAAGGATATTAATAAATAATTCCTGTAATTTTCAGTATAGAAATCAGTAATAAAAACCCTAGCTGATACCAGAAGTAGTTTTATATGTTTCATCTCTTAATAAATATTGTATTAATGTCCCTGAAGTTCCAGGATTGATAACCATAGAAGGATGGGGACACTACACAGTTTATTCTTTTGAATAGAAAAATTAAATGGCTTTAGGAATGAAATCATTCCCCAATATCACACCTTATCTTGTCTAGAAACACCTTTCCCCCCAATTTATCAACTCTAAGACACATCTAGAAATTGATGGCATCAATCTCTGCAGGTAAATATTAGTCATTGGAGAAATGATTGTAATTCGTTATTTTCTTGCAAAGCAAAAATAAAATGCTTTATTGTACCTAAAATGGAAAAGAAAAACACAAAAAAACATACACACAGGTAGATTATATAGTGTTATATTTTGCAACTGAGATATGTGCAAAATGATTGCCTATCACCTATAAACAATATAAGGAAGACAAAAAAATGACATCTCACTAACAACATATTAAATACATTTCAAAGTTTCCAAAGGCTAGTGTGACTATTATATATTCATGTAAATTATTCCTAAGCATACATTATAGTTTATAAACTTTTTTTTCTTTCTGAGTGCTACATAAAATAATGGTTCATTTAATAATTAAAAGCCTCTAGACGTAAACACAAACATTACCTCTTTTATATCTATAGCAGAGCCTGCAATTCCATTATTTAGATTTTTAAGCCTTTGTTCAAATGCATCTTAAAGAAATAAAAATGCAAATTTTATTAGAAACTACTTCACTAGATTGATCTGAAGGCATCTAAGAACAAGTTTCTGTACGCACTTCGTACAAGTAATTCTTGGAACATCAGGAGGAAGAGACAAAACACTAATAGAAAATACAGAGGTCATTGCAAAACACACACACACACACACACACACACACACACACACAAAACAAAATACAATTTTGACTGGTGCCTGATGTACCAGCAAATTGCAATAATATATTTATGCCACAAGCAGGCACATTTATGTGGAAATGTTTACTTACTTAAAATTAATTTATTAATAAGTCTCTACCACTTAACTACAATATTGAAGTTGAAAAAGATGAAGTGAAATAATCATTTCTAAAGGCTTTTTTAAATAAGAAAAGTCAATACATAGAAAACAGTATTTTATGATGAATTGAGGACATAGAAACATTTTCTTTATCCAGGTGCTTCTGAAACATTCTAAGTTAGTGACTTCATTCATGTATTTTTTTTTCTTTAGCTCTTGCCAGCATGTACATTATTCTACAAGATTTAAGTAATTGAAGAGGCTTAGTAAATCTTCCAGGAAACTATGATACTGTTTAATAAATTATTCCAGCCAGAGTAGTAACATGATTAATATACTTCCCATATTGCTGTGTTTTTCTTTCTTTCTTTCTTTCTTTCTTTCTTTCTTTCTTTCTTTCTTTCTTTCTTTCTTTCTTTCTTTCCTTCCTTCCTTCCTTCCTTCCTTCCTTCCTTCCTTCCTTCCTTCCTTCCTTCCTTCCTTCCTTCTTCTCTCTGTCTCTCTTTCTCTCTCTCTCTTTCTCTCTCTCTCTTCTCTCTCTCTCTCTCTCTCTCTCTCTCTCTCTCTCTCTCTCTCTCTCTCTCTCTCTCTCTCTCTCCCTCCCTCCCTCCCTCCCTCCCTCCCTTTCTTTTCCCTCTTTTTTTTCCCTTAGAAAACATAAATGAATGCAGAACACACAAATGGAAACACATAATTGGGTTGGCTTTCCCATTAATGATTTCATTAAGATCAAACAGTTCTGTTCATCCATCTTAACCCTTCACCTGGGGAAGTGATTTTATACATAATCTGCTCCTAAAATTATGCTTACTAGAAAACAGGTTACCTTTCCTCCATTGTATGTTTTTAGCTTCTTTGTCAAAAATTCTCTGTCAATAAATGGTGCTGGCAGAATTGGATAGCTACATGCAAAAGAATGAAACTGGACTGCTATCTGTCACCATGTACCAAAATTAATTCAAAATGGATCAAAGACTTAAGCATAAGACCTGACACAATAAACTGCAGAGAAGAAAACATAGGTACTAAACTTATGGACCTTGGGTTCAAAGAGCATTTTATGAATTTGACTCCAAAGGCAATGAAAGTAAAAACTAAAATAAACTAATGGGATTATATGAAACTGAAAAGCTTCTGCGCAACAAAAGAAACTATTGACAAAATAATGAGGCAACCAACTGAATGGGAGAAGATTTTTGCAAACAATGCCTCTGATAAGGGGCTAATATCCAAAATATACAAGGAACTCATGAAACTCAACAACAAAGAAACAAACAACCCAATTGAAAAATGGACAGAGGACCTGAAGAGACATTTCTCCTAAGAGGACTTACAAATGGCAAATAGACATATGAAAAAATGCTCAACATCGCTAATCATCAGAGAAATGCAAATGAAAACCACAATGAGATATCACCTCACCCCAGTCAGAATGGCTTTCACCAACAAGACAAATAGTAACAAGTGTTGGAGAGGCTGTGGAGAAAAAGGAACTCTCATACACTGTTGGTGGGAATGCAGACTGGTGCAGCCACTATGGAAGGCAGTGTGGAGGTTCCTCAAGAAATTACGAATAGAATTACCATATGACCCAGCAATCCCTCTCCTGGGTATCTACCCAAAAAATCTGAAAGCATTTCTCTATAGAGACACGTGTACTCCAATGTTCATCGCAGCTTTGTTTATGGTGGCCAAGACATGGAAACAGCCAAAATGTCCTTCGATAGATGAATGGATTAGGAAGTTGTGGTATATATACACAATGGAATACTATTTGGCATTAAGGAAAGATGATATAGGAGCATTTGTGACAACATGGATGGATCTTGAGAGTATAATTCTAAGTGAAATAAGTCAGACAGAAAAAGCAGAGAACCCTATGATTTCACTGATATGTGGTATATAAATCAAAAACAACAAAAGAAGAAGACAAACAAATGAGAAATAAAAACTCATAGACACAGACAGTAATTTAGTGGTTACCAGAGGGTAAGGGGGTGGGGGGTGGGTGATGAGGTTAAGGGGGATCAAATATACGATGATGGAAGGAGAACTGACTCTGGGTGGTGAACACACAATGGGATTTATAGACGATGTAATACAGAATTGTACACCTGAAATCTATGTAAATTTACTAACAACTGTCACCCCAATAAATTTAATTAAAAAAAAAATAGGTTACAATGTTTCTAGGCTTCTGGGGATGACACTGGGTGAAACCACCACATTCTTCTTGAGTGGACACATGTATCACTCCACTTTTCATGCATTACAGTTTGTAGACAGGCTTACCTATTTCTGTTTGCCAAATGCTTACAACAAACAACCCATTCCCTCGTTGGAGTCAACTCACTTAATATGGTGCTTACAATTATTCATGTAAAAAGGAGCAAACATTGAGGTCTGTGTTTCCTCTTTCCCTAGCCTAGACTTTTGATTCCCTTTCTGGAGGATAAGACAGCAGATTAAAGCATATTCAAAGATAAGGCATTAACTCCCTGTGGGAAATGTTTATTTTAGGGTTGTGACCAATTTGACCATATATGTTTATATATGTGTTCCTGACATCTTTTATCAAAAAAAAAAAAAAAAAAACCTTAATTTTTAAACCCATAACACTGGGATTTGTTGATAGCCCTTCATATCTTCATTTGTATTCTTTTTGCACTATTTTATTTAATCAGGTGAATGGTTAGTGTTCCCAGGGCCCCCCTCACTACCCACACATACTTGCTGACATAACAACACTGACAAGGAAATAAATGCTTAAAGAACTGTGGGCTGGGACTGAACTTTACATGCCCTTAATCACTTAGCTGGACTCAAATAACAAAGCACTGAAAAGCCAACATGCCAGTTAAGTTTTGTAAGTGAAACAGAAACAATGCAATAATGTTTAATTCAATTTGTTATCTATAGAAGCATACACATTCAAATTAAAGTGAGCTTTTTGTGTTGTTGTTCCTGAAGGACATCATAACCCTGATGCTTTGCTTAGAATTCTGGCTTCCAAAACTTAGCTAAGCAATGCTGTTGAGGTACCTGCTCCTTCACAGTGTAGAGATTCACTCCAGTTCCAGATACATATGCTATGTCCCAATAGTTAATTAACCTATTCCCCTGAACTTTGCCTTTTCATATGAAAGGAGCGTTGCAAATGTGGTTGGCTTCTGAGGCAAATTCATAAAACCCAACCAAATCCGTAAAAAATACAGGTTTGGTTTCAAATCCATGAAGGTATGAACCCCCTTTCCCTTGTACAAATATTGTTTCTATGGCAAAATCCCCTAAGCATTCCAAATGAGGAGGAAAGAAGCACATCGGATTCCAACAGGGATATAGAAGCAGTTCCCTGCCTCACCTATGACTATTCCGATAACTCTGAGGGAAAGGAACCTCTTTAGTAGAGGGATGGGCAGTGTAGCCACTCTTGAGTGGGTCAGTAATTCCAAGACAAAAGGGCTCTACCAAAGTTGAAAGTTGCTCAAGGGCCACAGTCTCTCATCAGACACTCCTTAGGAACAAGTTTTGATTAGTTTCCTAATCACTACCATTCTTACTTATCACATGTGCCCTACGTTTGCCAACCTCTTTTTCTCTATTCCCCCCACCTGTAGCTTCTGTCCAGAGTGTTTTTAGCTTTTCATTTCTGCCTCTCCTTTAAATGGGTGCTCCATTTTAGAAAAAAAATGATGAGTCATATCCATGGTGGTAACGGCAGCAGAATTGGGCAGGGAGTAAACCATTCTCCTTGAAACATAGTTTGATTTTTGACTAAATGAGAAACTAAATGTGAGTTTTCAAAATTCAACAGTTTCAGATTGCTTCATACTGAATGTGCCCATCCTCAAGTTCATATATGAAAATGCTAAGCCCCAAGGTGATGGTATGAGGTGGTGATGCCTCTGGGAAATGATTAGGACATGAGGATGGAGCCCTTCTGAATGGGACTGTGCTCTTAGAAAAAAAGATTCCAGAGGGTGTCCTCACCCCTTCCACCATGTGAGAACATACTGACAAGATGGTCATCTATGAAGCAGGAAGCAGGTCCTCCTGGGAGGCTATATCTGTTGGTGCCTCTATCTTGGACTTCCAGGCTCCAGAACTCTGAGAGATAAATTTCACTTTTTTATAAGCAATCCAGTCCATGGTATTTTTGTTACAGCAGGCCAAATGGACTAAGACAAATTCAGGAACTTCTGGTCATGTTAGCAGCTTTGGTGGGGTTGGTAATTCTCTAAGAAACATTTAGAATAGGGCCTGTGTTTAAGTAAGATTGGAGATTTGGAAAAAAAGGAGACTCGTGGACAAGAGTTGATAGTTGGAGGGAAAAACATTAAACAAGTGAACCCTTTCTTTCCTCTTATGTATAAGGTGATCAGGAACATGCATAACTACGCTGATCTAGGGTCAAAACCAGAGGTACAGAAGGTCAAACTCGCAGGGGGCAGCTAATAGAGAGGGGCAAAAAACATACGCAGGAGAAATATCCAAGGCCACTGCTGTGGAGTGGAAACAAATTTATTTGATTACTACCTAAAATGTGCTGCATGAGAAGCCAATGTAAGCCAAGCTGAGAGTGCAGAGACTACACGTCATACAAGTAGTCAGAGACTACATGTCCTACAGCAAGGGACTGTGGGGAGTTTCTGAATGAATTTTACTAAAATATAAACAGTGCAAAGAGCATGTGCACTAAGCCATGTGTGCTAATGAGACTATGAAGCCTTATGTTAGCTGAATTAAACAAAAATAAAAATAAAAAATTCCATGCTAGAGGGATGTTTTCCTCTATCTGTGTTCAGTATCCAGATTCAGAAATACAGAATGAGATGAATCTGTCTTTAATTGACAACTTTATTAATCTTTGTTAATATTCTCAACATTAAATCCACTCAGAAGTATTACTTCAATTCTCCAAAAGTGTACAGTAAAAATTTGGTCAAGAAACAGCCCCACATGATTCAATGCAGTGGTGATCCACTCAGCTCTTCTAGACTCTTTAAATTTACCTCTGATCATAGCAACTGTCTCCTTACCTTACATTTCTTCTGCATGCATGCTTGAACTTACTGTACTTTTCCATTAGCTGGTCTGTCCTTGCTCATATGTATTTATGTTTCATGTCCAGTGAATATGTCCTCTGTCTGCAGCTAGTTCATCTGGTACTCAGGAAAAGTGGAAGAAACTGCTTATTTGAATATTTTGTCTCATGCTTAGCACCTGATCATCCACATTTAGAAAAAAATGTACGGAGTGAAGGTAACCTGCTCCAATCCAACAGAGTTACTTACATGTTGCATGATAATTATACTTCTTGGTTTTAGCATCAATGTGTCAATAATAATAATAATAATAATAATAATAATAATAATAATAACAACAACAATACTAATTACTGTCATTTATTAAAGTGATTCAATTTTTGAAGTTTTAAATGTACAGCTAAATGCCAAAACCCATTTACGGAGAAATGGACCCTCAGATGGCTTATCTCTACTAGAGACTTTGCAAAGTACCATGACAAATTAGTGGACTATGTAACATTTGTGCCCAATATTCCAGACTCATAACTGAGTGCCCTCTGCCCTCTGCCATCTAACTTTCTAAAAGCAGCAGCTAAATCTCAATCGTATTTAGTGAATGTGAAAAACGCACAATGTCTGTTGTGTAAATTGTTTTCCTTATATATTAATATCAAAAGCAAGGTGTGCAAACATTCTAAAATATCATTAATAATATTGATGCAAATATGCATTGGAAAGGAATAAGTGATTTGTGACTTCAAATTTGATATTTGCTTGACAGAGAATTTAATTTTGCTTTAACGTTTTTCAGATACAAGTTAGATATTTTCCAATTACAAAAAAAAAAAAAAAAGCATGGGCTAAAATACAGTATAGATGTTTAGCAAATAATCCCTAAAATAGTAAATTATCTCCAGATTCTTTGTTTTTCTTACACAATGAGTGAATGTGGAAAATTGTGACATCAAAAAAAGAAAACTTTCTGTGTCTATGTATAACATACCTCTGAGTATGACATAAAGAAGTTATTAATAGATTTAGAGATAACAAAGATAAATCATATATATGAGATATAATATCCCTATACTTCCAAAAAAGGTTACGCGAGGCAAAAATGTGGAAGTCAAGAAATAGAAAGTCTGAACATAAGAACCATTTACTTTTTAATGATACCGTACTAGAACTATTAATATATCTGCATCTACATCTATATTTCTCTCTCCATATATATAGTCATAGAGAAAATCTACTTATATCTATTTATACAAGATATAAATCTTAGATAGAGAGAGTATGAAGATGGGGAGAAAAATCCAAAGCATAAAATTTAATACAATCTAGAAGTCATTCACAAAAAACCTTAATCTAATTGAACAGTTAAAATGAACTAAGCATCAACTTGGTAAAAACAGAAAAATGTAAAATAGCCCAAATAGCAGAAAAATAAATAAACAATAAAGCTTATATTGACATAAATGAAAGAAAATGAAACATATGAATACTAAAGATCATTCTTTGGAAAAGAATATATAATAGTTTATTAAGGAACAATAAGATAAATCAGAACTGTCAAAAATAGGGGCAACTATAGTGTAAAATAAAACCATATACTCCATAATAGCAGATGTGGTATTTTAGTGCTGTTACTCTGGCACTTAGAAAAGTGATTAGGGCATTGTGGTCACTCTGTTTTACTGTAGTTTTATTTTTTTAATGTTTTTAACTGATATAATAACCTGTGGAAAATTATCTTTGCAGATTTAATTTACTATGTAGATAAGCCAAATAAATAAAATCAATATATATTAACACGCATAGAAATTGGTTTGAAATTTTCCAAAATCTAGCATTAATAATTAAGATGTATATGGATTCAAAGACTTCATTCATACCTACCATGAAAATGCACAACACATAAAAATTAACTTGATATGTATGTATATCTATATCTACTTATTTATCTATAAAGAGAGGATTTTTATAACAGTGTATGAATGAACATAAAAATACTTTTAAAATATACCTTATCCTTAAATAAAATATAAATGTACATAACATAATATTATTTTGAGCTCTTTAGAAAGACTATGATATAATAGTTTTGGAAGTAGTAATGGGAGAGGGTTTGTCAACTTTGATTTTCTTAATAACACCAATGAGAGGACTTGCTGTACCAAATATGAAAATACATTTTAAGAATATCTATGATTTAAATAGTGTATTTTGAATTGGAAAGAGAGAAAAAAATTAATGGAAAAATTTACTAAAGGGCAGAAGTAGACCTTAGTGTAAAATTTTAGTATATGCTAAAGGTGACACTATGAAAAAAATTAGATAAATTATTTAATACATAGTTATAGGGTGACTTTTTATTTAAAAAAAATGAAATAAAATCAGTTCTTCTATGCTACCCACCACACGTCCAAACAGTGCATATAGATTATTTGACACAGTATTCAAAATAAAATAAAATATTAGTAAAATAAATATAAACAGTTCCATGCTTTTTAAAGGAAAGTTTTGTAAGTGATTATAGAAAACATAAATTATAGCCTCATTTAATTAGCAACATTAAAAATTATACATACAAATAAAAATAAACTTCTTCAACTTGCTAAAAACATAAAAGAAAATAGCTGTAATGTATAAGAATGATTACATAGAAAATTTAATATCAACTTAAAAATTATACCAATATATGACTATATAAAATAAAAAAATCCAACATGTATGTATAATCATAGAAAAGTCCAAGACAGAAATTTAAAACAATTAAAATATATATTTCTTATAATTTTAGAAATTTTATTTAAGAAATTTGTACTAGATGCTATAAAATGAACAGTTTAAAATCACCATGGATCTAATTAAAAAGGAAAAGGAAAACAAATAGCCCAGATTTGTTTTCAATGTGAAGATAAAGGAAATAACCTAAATACTTATAAAATCTGATTGATCAACTAAATGTTCTGTCTCTATAATGTGGAGAATCACAAAGCTAACAAAATTCCTATCCCCAAAGAATACTTTCTGACATGATAAGTATTTAGGATATAATCTTATATAGAAGCATAAATCACATCCTTATAAATAAACAGCAAAATCTCATTTTTGTATTTATCCGTATTTATATAACTATGTCTGTGTGGATTGAGTGAAATAAGCAGGAAAGATTTAGTGTACCAAAATGTTACGATCTCTAGTATTGTGAGGTAGGGGTATTTTTCCTTTTTTACTTTGTACATAGTATTGAAGTTTTATAAAATCACTATGTTTTATTTATAATTAACAAGCATAAATGATTTAAAAGTAAAAATCATTTAAAATCATTTTTTTAAATTATCGTTTTATAATTACCAAACAATAATCATTCAAATGATTTTTACCAAATAATGGCCAAATTATATTTAAATTATGTCTCTTAAATGTTTGCATTATTATATGTGTTATTTTTCTCAAGACCAGTGATTTTATTTTAATAGCAGATTCCCCTCAGATGTTAAGCTAAAGTTCCCAAATTACAATGCTTTCTGAGTCCTTTACTCACTTACTATTAGATCACGTTAGTTTGTATTATTGAATTCCTTTCCCCAATGTCTGTATTTAGAAAACAGAAAAAAAAAAAAAAAAAATATATATATATATATATATATATATATATATATATATATATATATATATATATATATATATATATATCTGTCCAGTGAGTAAGAACTGAAACAAGAAATGTTCCAGAATTAAAATTCTAGACAGCATATTTGGACAGGGGACACATTTATATTAACTATTATTTTTATCTTAATAGGTCAGACAATGGAAATCATACAACATATAGGTACATCTACTTAAAATAAGAATATTTCATACAACCAATAGAAATCTTCACATATGCAAACATAAAGTTTTGACACATTCTGTACAAGATATGTTTATCTCTTCAAAATATACTTGGTTTATATACTACAAACTACAGGTTTCATTGTTTCTTGATTTGATTATGCAGTTTTCATGTTCCTAATCATTTCTTTTCTTCAATTCTCTCTTTTAAACAGTAAAGAATTTGGGCAAGTCTGAACCAGGGCATACTTTTCTCCCTTGCTCACTTTATTTTGAAATACCCCTGATTAATAAGATTTATGGATGGGGACTTACTTGGCGGGGATTTGGGGCTGTTTTATTTTACTGTAGTCATTCTAGCTGTCCGTTGTCTCTGTTCTTCCTCAGGAATTGAACTTTTTACCTCCAAGAGTCCATATGCTCATCCGACTACGGAAAACGCCAAATGCTGCTTAATTGTATCTCTGCTTCAAAATTTGCAACAATTATTTTCACTACAAGCTTTACCGCCAGTGAAAATACTCAGGAAAGAAAAGAAGTACTCCACGCTGCGGTGAACACATAATTCTCCATAATTTAAACATAAAGAGAAAAAGTTGGGGCAGGTCCCAAACATTAAATAAGTATCTTTTTCTTTTTTGTGTGTCTTTCTAAATTTTATTTTGAAAATATCCTCTGGCTTTTTAAAAATCTAAGACCTAATAGATTGGTCCTTTTGCTAAAGTGCAACATCTTTGCAAAGGATGCCCAAAGATATCAATGAACACGAACTCTAGGTACTGTTTTTATTGTGAAGTTTTTATAGCACAGTGTTTCAAAAGTAAATCCACTGAGGACGATACTAGATTCCTGGTTTGCTCAGTTCTTTATTTGCTCACATTTTGTCCACCAAAGACCATCCTTTAAGAAAATTAAGAATGAAAATATTTATTGTTGTATGTAGGACTCTTTAGTGAGAGTAACATGATATATGTTAGCATTGACATGCTAGTTTGATAATAAAAATCTGACCTGTCATCTTTGATCCAAATATTTATAAATATTATTCTTCTGGGATTATTCCCATGCCTGCACAAAGCAAATCCAGAGCCAAAAGAACTCAAACAGGGAAGCCTCTGGTGAAAGTCATTCAACTGCCTTATCCGCAAAGCAACAATTTTACCAGCATTCTCCTTATTTGTCTGATTCCAATGTTTGTCAAGTAAACATGACATTGTATTTGCTGATTTGCAGCATTCCCTAGCATACGGTGCCTTCTTAAAGCTATGTTTAAAAACTCTTATGGTAACAGAGGGGGACAATTTCCCCATCTCTATAGATGAGTACTTATAAAAATAAAATTCACTCAGAATATGTACAGTATGCTTAATCCTAAATTAAAGTAGTTGCTGAAATGCTATTACTTAACCCCAAGGCATATGTGATGTCTAAAGAAACAAATTCAGTGTTTAATTAACTGAAATCCTCCTGTAAATGGAGCTGATATGTGTGTGTGCAGTTCAAGGCAGGATGCATTTAGAGAAGAAAACTGCTCAGAGGGCTTGCTATTTTCCAGCAGCCAGCCTGCCCTATCTGAGGCAGACAGATTCCTCACATGGCTACATGTTCTAAATTAGGGAGTGGGGAGGTTCATCTAGAGTGCACAGATTAAAATTTTCAATAGACCAAAAAAAATGTCTCGAAGGCATGAATGGGCCTGTCACTTTCCCTCTGCCTCTCCAGCATATGATGGATTCACTTTATCCCCATCATATAACCCGTGAGATCTGTCTGGTTCTGTCCGTTATTCTTGGTCTTCAGTCATGCTGAAACAGAGGTTGTGGTTAAACAAATCTGCTTTTATGGAGCAAAGCACTGTGAAACAGAGCTGATTAGGACCTGACACATTGAATTAGACTAGGCTATAAAGTTGGCTGATGACTCTATTGTTTCAGGGTCCCAGGTCTGACTCTGCCATTCTTTCTAACCACACAAGTTACTTTGTTTTGTTTTAATTTAGGGGAGAAAACTTTTGCTAGAGTGAAGGAATTTTCTGCTACAATCATGTAAGGAGTTTATTTCTAATCTTTACTAAGCATTTCCTTTTTTCCTGTAACTTAAAACCCAGGTTCTTGCCCAGTAGACTCTAGATTAACAAATCAAAGAACGAACATGAGAATTAACCATCGGAGGAATGGTATTTTAAAATATTATCGTGTGAGAAATAGCCAGACAAATGACTGATAAAGTAAATAATAAAATATGCGTGAAATGTTCTAAAATGTTTTTCTTTGTTTTTTTGTAAAAGCCCTCTGTAATTATAATTAAGATTATTCTTCAGAGTCTGGCATAACAATGTAACCTAGCTTGAAAACTATAAAAGAAAAACTTCTAATCCTCTTTATAAGAGGATGGTGGTTATTGTATTAGAATAGTTACATTTCCTATGCTATTGCATACCTTCGGGATATAGTTCATGTATGTGCATACATTTACACACCAAGATAAATCCAGAACATCTATCACTACTCTGTTTCTGAGTAAATATTCTCTGAAAGATGCTTACCTTTACATGCATCGTTATTGCCATTTATGCCAATACAGTATATTTTGTTTCTTCCAATGCTACAGAATTTTGTTTTTATGATTTTATTTGACAATTATGAAGCTCATACTATTTCAGCAGTCAAATAAACTTCAAATGTCAATTCACCTCAGGGAGACAATAATATAAAGAATATCAGTTAGAAAATTAGAGATAATAGATCTTTAAGATCCTAATTAGTTGAATGTGGCATCTTTTCACATCTCAATTCAACAGACCAAAGTTTAAATTATAGAAGAGAGATGGATCTGATTCCTGAGACCAAGTTTTAGAAATAAACGATAAAGCAGAGTTCACTGGGCCTGACCCCTCCTTCAAAATGCCTGTGTTAATCTTACTGCTGCTGCATGAGTGGTCGTCCAGGGCTGGTCTGTGGTATACCCATTGGCGAACCCTATGCCCTGAGTTCTATCTGCCCTCTTCCTAGTTCAGGTGATACAAGTGTCTGATCTTAGTTATTTTTCAGATATTTGAGGGATGTGATAATTCCAAACAGAATGTAACATATAAAAACAATTGTTCTTGAAATTGCTATTGCTCTTTGACATCTTTTACAGTCTTTCACATTCAGTCTTTTCAGAGAGGGATTGGAATTGTTCCAGATTTCTAAAACTTGATTAAAAATTGAAGAGAATCTGTGTTTTATTATTAATGTTTATTTAGAGATTCCTATGACTTATAATCTTGTTGAGGACTCATCTGATGGTCGCTAAGAAACATAAATATGATAGAATTACTTTACCTCAAACACCAGATTAACCTTTTTATGACACATATGTCACAGACGACATGTGAGTGTGGAGTCATTTGGGTTTTTCCTGTGATACATAACGTCTGACATTATGAGAAACAAAATTATTTTATTTTTTTAACACCTTTAGACTTGGTAAGAGCACTCAGGACCACCCACTATCTTTATATGGTGCAGGAGGATAGAAAGACACAAGTTCTCATAACCTGTTGTTACATTTTGTTGTTACATTTATAATATAAACTATAGGTTGAGGCAAGACTTAGGGGCCTGTGAGAGGGTAGGGCTTCAATAATGTGTATCCTGTGTTGAAGTTCAGAGGATTCCAGGGCTCAGGGGCTCTAACTGATTTCTGTGATAAGTACATCAGCTTGTCCTATCCAATTCCTCTATCACAAGAGGCAAAGGGGCTTTTCTGGAAACTTGCATTTGCATCTGAACTTGTATTTTCCTTGATACATTTAAAAATTACTCCACACATGAGCATACATATGCTTGCCTACCCATATACACATATCTCAGAGCTGCAAATTCAACCAGTGAAAACATAACTGTAGACAAACTTATGAAACGTATCTGCAATTATGAAGTCTATTTTGGTTAACTCTGAGATTACATAAAACTGTAATGCTAAATTAAACCCTGAAATAATTTACTTAAGGTCATTTTCACTCAACATGCTAATACAAATGATTATCTTTTCCCAACATTTTCCAATTAAACAAAATACATCTAATTAAAGTACTACATGGAGAAAATCCTATTGAATTGGGTACACAGTGCCAAGGAAGATTGATAGTTTGTTCTCCCTTTGCCTGCATTGTATTTAGGCAGCTATGTAACATATAAACAAATAAATAATTGAGATAAGTTCAGCTACTAAGAAGCACTAGGATTAAGATAAAAATGGGCAATCTGGTTAAGAGTTTTGAGAGATGGATATGTGGAGGATTTTTAGGGATCTCATTGGGTAAGACACCTCTGAAGCCTGGGTATCGACTTTAGAATTAATTATGCATGACATTAGAGTAAGAGCCTTCCAAGTCAAAGAAATAGCATTTATAGAATGCTGTAATAAAAATACCTTGGTTTTGTAAAACTAAAATAAAGCTATTTGGGTTAAAGTATAGTGAAAAGGGGAAGAGTGGTCACGATGGATCTCAGAGAAGTAAGCAGTCATCAAATTATGTAGGAACTTTCAGACTGTAATATAAAGCTGGAATTTTATTTTGAGAACTACAGAAAACATGGGGCATGGTTGACAAGGGTGTGATTGATGTTTCAGAAAAAATAACCCTGGTTGTTCTATAGAACATGAAGAAGGTAAGTGTGGAGGCAGGAACTGGTTAGCAAGCTATGGACGTACTCCAGGAGAGAGATGATGGTGGTCATGGCACAGGTTTTGGCCATGGAAATAGAAAAGCACAGTTTGATTCTGGACACTTTGAAAGTAGAGGTGATAGGACTAAGTGATGGAGTGAATAGGGGTATGAGCAAAAGAGATAAATTACTCCTAGGTTTCCCCTTAAGTGGCAGGGTGAAGGATCATGGCATTTATTGAAAGGGAGAATGCTTGATCAGTGTGGGAAGAAATTAGTAGAAGGAAAAAAATGTTACCTTTGTTTAAACTTAGTACATATCTTAGTGAAGACAGTAAGTAGGAAGTGGGATATGGGGATCTGATGGTCATGGAATAGGGCTTTGCTATTGCCGTACATTTGAAAGTCAGTATACGGATGTTGTCTACATTCATGGGACAAATAAGGTAACTTTGGGAGGGTGTGCAGGACTGGGTTAGGAAAGAGCCCTAGGATACTTCTTTATTCAGTGAACTGATAAAGTAGAAAAAAATACCAACATAGGAAATGTGACCACATTGCCAATGACTGAAATGTCAAAAAAAAAAAAAAAAAAAAAAAAACTGAGGAAAGAAAATTTTATAAGAAAGTGAGAGAGAGTACCAAATGCTAGCAAGATATGATGTAACATGAAGACAGAAAATTGACCTTCAGGTTGGGCAAAATTTATAGCCTTTTGAATGGTGGCATAGAAAGTGTGATTAGAATAGCTGAGGAGTACTGGGCAATGAGGAAATAAGACCAGTATGATAGGAAAATTTGAAGAAATTGAGCTAGGAAGGAAGGGACATCACAGTACAAGGACAGGAGGGAATAGCATCAAAGATACAGGTAGTGAGGTCGGCCTTTGAATAATGACCTTTCTTTTATCTCCACAGGTTGAGCACATGGGTCTATATTATTTAAATGGTGATTGAAAAACCAAGTAGTTCTTCACTAGTTTCAAATGTCTTATTCTTGTGCTGAGAGTCAGGTTGGGAAGTAGTTGAAGATTTGAGGAGAAATTAGACTGTCATCCCAGGGGCCAGAAAGGGTAATTCACTATTTTATCCCATAGTGTTGCAAGCCTATTTGACATCAGTGATCATAAATTTGAAATGAGTACATCCAGCAAGTTTGTGGAATTTTTCTCCTGCAACATTCAACTTCTTGGGTACGTGCAACCCCTATACATCATCAAGCTTCTGAAGCAGTGGTTTTTCAACAGATGAGTATGAAAATAGAAAAAAGAAAAGGAAAAAAGAAAAAGAAAAACAAGTTTCTGGGAGTTAATGACGTTTGCAAGATAAAGATTACAGTGCTAAGAAAAGGAAGTTGCAACAAAGAGGGTGAAGACAGTAAACATGATGTAGGGTCAATGCATTCATCGGAAGTTGCTATGGGCAGTAAAGCAAATCAGTTTGCAAAATCGGAGACAGATTAACAAGAAACAAACATTTGAAATAAGGATTCAGAGGTAGCCCAAATATTGGTCATGGGGAGGTAAATGGGCAGTAGAGTGTCTAGAGTGAATTTGAGAGGAAAGCAGAGAAAAGGAAGTCTAGGAACTGAAAAGCCAATGATCAGTGTTTGATGGATCATCCTGTGAATGCTGCAGTTTCCGGGAATGATGCAAAAGCTGTGAGGAAGAAGGAAGACAGTGTACCTTGTGCTAAAACTAATACTACATGATAGTGATACCTGGGAGGTCATAATGTAATCCCCACTATCAGGGGTAATGGTGAGAATGATTTCAAGGACAGTATTTTAATGTGATTGTGGGTTGTGGAGGCTGAAATGAATCTGTGATTTAGGACAGCAATGAGAGGTTTGCAAAGGATGGGGTATCTTCGGGTGACTCTAATGTTTAAGAATTAGGATTTAATAAATAAAAGTTAAATTGTAATTCATACTTTAGTTTGTAGTGTAGAGCTTATGTTTATGAATTGATGCAAAATGCAAACACCAAGTAAAATGCTGAAGAGGAATGTAACCCTGGAGAGTGAGAAAAGGCAGGGGACGTTTGTTAAGGATGCTGAAACTGAGTTTTGCAGATACTGAAAATATTATTTAGTGTCAGAGATTCTAACTAAAGCAATTATTCTAGATAAGAAACTAAATAATCACACTAATCCTAAAACGTAGACATTAAAAAAAAAAAGAAAAAGAAAAATCTGGAATAAACGTAATTCAAAATACATCTCTATTATATAAAAAAAAAGGAACTACACGGATATATGCTGATAGGGATGAACACCTTAATTGTGCTTATAGGCACAATGGCTCATCAGGGCTAATTTCAATTTTAAGTGTGTGTGTGTGTGTGTGTGTGTGTGTGTGTGTGTGATAGCAGTATTTAGGTAGACGTTAAGTAGCATTACATTCAAACACATTTGAGACTGGAAACTTGTTTGTACTGGAAAGCTCAGTAATAAAAAATAAGTTTATTATAAAGAGAAAAGTAATAAAACACATGCTATGAAATTAAATATTTCTTTTAATCCAGGGGTTATTGAACTGATGTTTGTATTATAAAATCTACACTATTTCACTACAGATTTGTGTATTGAATATGAGTGCTAGTGGTTATAGCTCTGTTTCACAGTAAAGCACACCATGAATTTTGATAGAGGTATTCATTACTGGATAGGTTTTCTGGTTAGAGGCTTTACTATAAGAAATCAAACTAAAATGCTTCTGCACAGTGAAAGAAACCATTGACAAAATAAAGAGTCAACCAACTGAATGGGAAAAGACTTTTGCAAACAATGCTTCTGGTAAGGGGATGATATCCAAAATACCTAAGGAATTCATACAACTCAACAACAAATCAACAAAGAATCCAATTAAAAAATGGGCAGAGAACCTGAAGAGACATTTTTCCAAAGAAGACATACAAATGGCCAATAGACATATGAAAAAATGCTCAACATCACTAATCATCAGAGAAATGCAAATGAAAACCACAATGAGATATCACCTCACACCAATTAGAATAGCTTTCATCAACAACAGAAATAGCAACAAGTGTTGGAGAGTCTGTGAAGAAAAAGGAACCCTCATACACTGTTGGTGGGAATGCAGATTGGTGCAGCCATTATGGAAGGCAGTGTGGAGGTTCCTCAAAAAATTAAGAATAGAATTACCATATGACCCAGCAATACCTCTCCTGGGTATCTACCAAAAAAAGCTGAAAACATTTATCCATAAATATGTATGCACTCTGATGTTTATAGCAGCTTTATTTACGGTGGACAAGACATGGAAACAACTGAAATATCCTTCGATAGATGATTGGATAAAGATGTTATGGAATATATACACAATGGAGTACTATTCTGCAATAAGAAAAGATGAAATAGTGCCATTTGCAACAACATGAATGGATCTTGAGATTATTATGTTGAGTGAAATAAGTCAGACAAAAAAAGTTGAGAACCATAGGATTTCACTAATATGTGGTATATGAAACTGAAAACAACAAAAGAACAAGAAAAACAAATGAAAAAACAAAAACTCATAGACACAGGCAATAGTTTAGTGGTTACCAGAGGGTAAGAGGGCGGGAGCGTGGTAGATAAGGGTAAAGGGGATCCAATATATGGTGATAGAAAGAGAACTGACTCTGGGTGGTGAACACACAATGTGATGTATAGATGATGTATTACAGAATTGTATACCTGAAATCTTTGTAACTTTACTAACAATTATCTCCTCAATAAACTTAAAATAAAAAAAGAAAACAAATTTGGACTCAGACACAATTTTTAGAGATGAAATAACGGTTTAGGAACTTACATTACACTTAGCTTAGCAAATTCGTCTTATTCTATACACACTTATATTGCAATTGTCATTTATTCTAGTTGACTTCTTCATGTATATTATTTTGCTAAATATAAAATTAGTGGCATTCAAACATAAATTCAGTAGAAATATCATATGTATATAATCTAACAAAAATATCTATTTGATAGGGATCTTCCATATTTGTTCAAGATTATTATGTGTTTATGAAATAATTAATTTGTTGTGATTTTATTTTTGTTACATTTTATTGCTGAAAATGTAGTAAAGTAATTGAAATTAAAATGTGATGGTTCTTGGATGGGTCCATGAATTGCAAAGTTACGAAACAAAAGTAGGAATATGTATTGAATTTATGTGGTTGATTTTTAACAGAGGCATTCCAGATTAAGGAATATTAGTTGCTAATGTTTTACTTTGAATGTACTCATTACATCATTGATTATATATGTTACTTTTAGAATATCTAGGATGATAGTTATTGCAAAATGGAATGATTTTTTTTTTTCTCCTTGAGATGAGAAGGAAATAGTTCAGTATGGGATTGGAACTGTGATCATATAATTCTAAGAAAAATAGGGTGTAGATTGAATCTATTTCTCCAAGCAATTATTAATAAATGTAAACCCTGGATAATAAATCTATTCATATAGCATAATTAATCTCTATTTGATGAAAGATAGAAATTAAGAAAACAATCCCATTTATAACTGCATCAATTAAATACTTAAGAATAAATTTAACCAAGAAAGTAAAAGACCTGTAATCAGAAAATTATGACATTGGAGAGAGATATTAAAGAAGATATAAATAAATGGAAACATATACCATGCTCATGAATAGGAAGAATTAAAATAGTTGAAACACTCATATTACTCAAAGCAATCTATACATTCAATGCAATACTTATCAAAATCCCAATGGAACATTTTACAGTACTAGAACAAATATTCCTAAAAATCTATATGGAACCATAAGAGACCCCAAATAGCCACAGCAATCCTGAGAAAGACAACAAAGTTGGAGGTACCATGCTACCTGATATCAAATTATATATACTACAAGCCCATTGTAATCAAAACAGCATGGTATTGGCATAAAAACAGACACATAGATCAATGGCACAGAATAAAGAGCCCAGAAATTAACCCATGCCTATACAGTCATTTAATCTACAATAAAGGAAGCAACAATATACATTGGAGTAAAGACAGTCTATTCAATAAATGGTACTGGGAAAATTGAACAGATATATGCAAAAAAAAAAATGAAACTGGACCACCTTCCTTTAACATATACAAGAAAAAAACTCAAGATGGATTAAAGAATTAAATGTAAAACCCAAAACCCTAAAACTCTTAGAAGAAAATATAGGAAGTAAACTCTTAGACATTACCCATAGCAATATTTTTACTGATATATCTCCTCGGGCAAGAGAAACAAAAGAAAAAACAAACAAATGAGATTACATCAACCAAAAAATTTTTGCACAGAAAAGGAAACCATCAACAGAACAAAAAGACATTCTACTGAATGGAAGAAGATATTTGCCAATGATACATCTGATAAGGGGTTAATATCCAAAATTTATTTTTTAAAAAACAACACATCTCATACAACTCAACACCAAAAATCAATACAATTGAAAAATGAGCAGACTGATATGTGGTATATAAACCAAAAACAACAAAAGAACAAGACAAACAAATGAGAAACAAAAACTCATAGACACAGACAATAGTTTAGTGGTTACTAGAGGGCAAGGGAAGAAGGGGGAGGGAGATGAGGGTAAGGGGGATCAATTATTTGGTGATGGAAGGAGAACTGACTCTGGGTGGTGAACACACAGTGGGATTTATAGATGATGTAATACAGAATTGTACACCTGAAATCTATGTAATTTCAGTCACAATTGTCACCCCAATAAATTAAAAAAAAGAAAAAAAAACAGAGAAACATGTCTCCAAAAATCACACACAGATAACCAATAGACATATCAAAGATGCTCAACATCACTAATCATCAGAGAAATGTAAATGAAAACTACAGTGAGATAACACCTCACACCCGTCAAAATGGCTATCATTAATAAATCAACAAACATGAGTGATGGCAAGGATGTAGAGAAAAGGGAACCCTTGTGCACTGTTGGTGAGATTGCAAATTGGTGCAGCCTCTATGGGAAACAGAATGGAGATTACTCAAAATATTAAAAATAGAACTATCTTATAAGCCAGCATTTCCACTCCTGGGTATTTATCCAAAGAAATCCAAAACACTAATTTGAAATGATATACACATCCTGTGCTCACTGCAGTGCTATCCACAATAGCCAAGATATGAAAACAACCGAAATGCCTATCAACAGACAATTGCATAAAGAAATTTTGGTACATATATACAATGGAATATTACTCTGTCATAAAAAGAAGAAATCTTACCATTTGAGATAACATGGATGGACCTAGAGGATATTATGCTAAGTGAAATAAGTCTGACAGAGAAAGACAAATACCATGTAATCTCACTTATATGTGCAATCTAAAGTATAAAATAAGTGAACAAACAAAACATAAAGAGACTCATAGATGCAGGGAACAAATTGATGATTGCTGATGGAAGGGAATTTGGGGGATTGGGTGAGAAAGGTGAAGGGATTAGGAAAGAAAACTTGATATTTACAAAATAGTCACAGGGATGTGAAGTTCAGTATGTGGAATATAGACAATAATATTGTAAAGACCATACATCGTGTCAGATGGGCACAAGACTTATTGAGGTATCACTTCATAAATTATATAAGTGCCTAACCATTATGCTATACACCTAAAACGAATGTAAAGTATTATTGAATGTCACATATAATTTAAAAAATTGTATATAATCATGGGATGTAAAGTACAGCACAGGGAATACAGTCAATGGTATTGTA
Source organism: Rhinolophus hipposideros (assembly GCF_964194185.1). NCBI lineage: Eukaryota > Metazoa > Chordata > Mammalia > Chiroptera > Rhinolophidae > Rhinolophus > Rhinolophus hipposideros. The sequence continues at coordinate 58,846,311 of NC_138050.1, forward strand.
ATAGCTAAGTGTGGTCTCAAATGAATAGTAGACTAATTGGAGCTATCACTTTGTGAGGGGTGTAAATGTTTAATCGCTATGTTAGTTTGTACACCTGAAACTAATAATAAAAAATATGTATGTATCATAGTATGCTAGACTAACAGTGTATGAAAGAATCTAATGCAATGGTTAACATACCTATTCCCTCTTGAATCAGAGAAATTCAGGAAATGTAAAAAGTTGTGATATTCATAATATGTTGTACTCAACTATAGTTCACTACTATAGGTGGATGGGAATCACCACTATAATTGAGTAAAAGGGAATAGCATAAAAATTGAATTTCAAAACAAAAATTAGTATAAAATGTATAATAGATTGAAATACCACAAATAACATGTTTTTTTAAAAATATATCATCAATTACAGACAATTTCAAAAACCTACTTTCCATAGTTGCTTCATGCATAAATCATATCTGTCATGTCATTTTGGTTTGCAGTATATTTGATCTAATATTTCCCCCAATATTAGTATATTTGTCTAATTTTGGGATCAAATGCATCTCATTGTTTATACATCAAATGCTGCAATGATGATGATAATTTTTATTCTGTGCTTTGTGGCTCTTTTTTTTTTTAATTTATTAGTTTCAGGTGTACAAGACAAGGTAATACTTAGACGTTCATCATTTATATCCCTCACACTGTGAACCCCCATCCCCCCATCCACTATCCCTCCGACCTCACACTGAGCCATCACATTATATATATAAAATTATAGTTGGCATACATTAATGTTTAGCTTCTGGTGTACAATGCCACATGGCTCTTTTTAATTGAACTCAAACAACTATTTAAAAATTTTTAAAATAACAATCAACTAAAACTGATTATTCTGGGTCATGTAAGTAATAAAATAACTTACTCTATTTAAACCTTTCCACCAAACGTAATTCAGGAAAACAACATATGGAACAGCAAAAGGGCATTTATTATAATTTCCATTTATTAGGAGGAAAATTTATAAGAGGGAAAGTTGTTGACCATTACTGAGTACCTACTATGTTAAAACTAGACAGCCCAATAGAAACTCTCATTGACTTTCATTGACTTCAATGAGTTTCACACTATTTACTGGGGAAATGTTAACTCTAGATCTGGGGGGGATAAATTTCTTTCAACAAAACAGTGCTATTATTATTTAGGTTTTATGATTGTGGGTCTCCATGATCTTAGGAGGGTCTGTCTATGAGCAAAGCTGTGAGTGTGAATATTAATGATCAGTTATTTAGTGGATAGACCATAGCACTAGAGATAAAACTGAAAGCCAGAAAAGGAGCAAGTGGTCGCAGGCTAAAGTGAGGAACAAACCCTTTTAAATAGTGAATCAGGCTGAAAGTTCAAGGAGAGAGAGAGAGGAAGGGAAGGGCATTTATGTTATGAAACAACCTCCCATTCAAAAGGCACAAGACTTTTAAGTATATTATCCCATGTCCTCCCATGAACCCAATGAAATATTAATAGCCCATTTTATAGAAAAAGCCCCTTGAAGCTGAGAGCACTTATATAGGTAATCCAAGTTTCCTGATAGTAAATAGTGAAACCAGAGTCCAAAATCTAAACAAACTCACTCAATAATCCATGGATTGTGAACTAAATGCTTGCTACACAAAGTGTTCTGTGATACGGGACCAGCATGTCTTTGGGAGCTTGTTTGAAAAGAAAACTCTCATAGCCCAGACCAGGACCATAGAAGTAGAATCTGCATTTGAACCTGCTCTACAGCTAGAACTTAATCACATTAAAGAAGCACTAAACTAAAACCTTCTCATGGAACTATACTGAAGGATAAGTAAAACCAGTGACAGGGACTTTAGAAGTTGAATGAGACAAAGTTGAAATCAATGAGAATTAACTCCACAAATACAAATACCTGCTGGGGATTTCTCATGGGAAGGTTGGCCTGCTACCTCAGACAGAGGCACAGGTTTAAGTGGCCCAGACATGACCAGACTCTGACCCATATAAGAATCCATAAAAACGTATCCAGACATGAACTGAAAATAACTATGATTTCTGTGTTACCAACCTTTCATTTTACATTTCAGTTACTGATTTATGCAACAGTGATATGTTGAAACCAGAATCAAGTCTTCTACTTCCCTACCCCCAAATCAGGGCTTGAGATAAAGAAGTGCTTGTACCCCACAAATGAGATGGTATATTCTTGATTTTTCAGGATTGCTTTGATTTCAAGTATCATGTTATTATTAGATGATATAACATGTTAAAAATAGTCTAAAATTTTGACAGATGCCATAGACATTTATCATAACACATATCAATGAAGTGAAATACCTGGACATACAAAGTTTAAGTTTTGAAAGTATGATTTGCTAGAAGTTTTCACTCTAGGTAGAGTGCTCTAATATCTAGTATTATGATGTTATGTAAATTCTACATTAGGACAAAACCAAAACCCATTGTTTATTTTTTTTTAGTGAACAGTTTACAATGGTTGTTAATGTTCAACTGTGGTGTGTCACAATTATTTTCCTATTTATTAACAGTCTTGAATGTAAACACTTTCAAAATACTGCTAAATTTTAAAGTCATTCATTCATTTATTGAATGCTTAATATATGTGAGGTATTATTTAAATTATTAGGGTTAAAAAATACCTGTGATTTGGTTCAGGAAGCAAAGGCACATGAGTAAGAAATAAAAACGAGTGTCTCTAGCTGTATTTTAGAAGCTAGAGGATTCATGGACACAAAAAGAGAGTCTCAATCAACCTAGGATGAGGTTAAATCATTCATAGAAGATAGGAAGTTTGATATAAATAAGGTCAATAATTACCATGTGAAGAAGTTGGTTAGGGAAAGTCCCATGGGGAATACACCACAGTAAGCAAAGCAGTCAGGGGGAAAAGTCACACACACACACACACACACACTCACTCACTCACACACACACAAAATAGTGGTCAGGAAAAATGAGTAAAGGTGCAAAAATCTAGAAGAGGACAGCGAGCTAGCCAAAATTCACAGACAACTTTTTAGGAACACAGGTGTCTAAATTTGATGTTATTGTTAAACTTGTTTTACATGCAAAGGCAGATGTGAAAGTTTTACTATGTCAAGTTTTGTATGTGAAGAGTAAAAGAAGGAGCTAAGTTTAATATCTTGGTCTATTTAATAGGAAAATAGAGGGATTAAGTAATGTGCAGCAAACAATATAAGCCATCTTCTGGGTATGAATGGGTACTTGAGCCAATCATGGAGGTCAAACCATTTGTAAGTTAGAGGATCAGCAAAAATATGAAACTAGACATGTATGAGACACGGGAAGAGAGACATTCAAAATATCAAGAGTGAGAGTCAAAAGAAGTCATGTCATTAGTATGAGAGTTCCAACTTTTGCTCAGATCTGCTTTCCAGAATCAAACTTCTAGCTGAGCCATCTAGTTTTTTTTTTTTTTTTTTTAAGTTAACATATAAGCTCTTTATACGGCCATTGTAATGGCCATTGTAAAAACCAAAATTCAAAAGAGAGATAAATGCATAAAAAAATTTCCATCAGACTTCCAACCTTTCTGAAATAATTATCGTTATTTTCATTATTTCGTTATTTTCGTTATTTCGTTATATTGTTATTCGTTTATTTATTGTCACAAATAAAGATTTGTGACAATATTTCCACATGTCTCTTGCAGGAACATGGAATTATATCATATATATGTTTCATCACAGACACAGTTTAAAGTATTTTCATTTCTTGTGTTCTGTTTTATTTTGTTTTTACATATCTTTTGCTCCCTAAATAATTAATAATATCAACCTGTTTTATTTGCTTTCTAAAAAGTTTGCATTGACAATTTTAAAATATTATTTGAATAAGTTAGATTTTCAGGTCAGAGTTTTGTCTTTATCACATAGAGATAACACAAATAGAATGAAAACAATGTGGGGCCGACACATGCCATTTGACTATGTTTAATAATATACTTAATTGCATTAGCGTGACAGCATGTTGAAGTGGTTACCTCTGGCTCCAGAGATAAACTGTTCGCACTGGTATCCTGATTATTCTTTTTCATTTTTTTTTCCAGCTGTGTGTGATGCTGGGCATTCACTTATCCACTCTGTTTTATTTACTGTAATAGGGGTAAAAAATAAAACCTAATGGAGTGGTTGGGAATTAAATTGGTTAATATGTACAGGTGAAGCAATTGGAATTATGCTTGGCACATAATAGTTAATAAACAATAACTCATTTTTGGTTATTGCTATTACTTTAATTACCAGGGTTATTACTATTCCATTCTTGGCTCTAGAACCATGTATGACCCCTATCTGACTCAGTTCCACATTTGTATTTCCATGAAGTGCCCATAGATCTCTTTTATGATGTACCATATGCACTCAGGTGGTGGGGGGAGAAGCACGTGTTAGCTTTGTCCATTAAAATTGTGTTGGGATAATTGTGGTCTCACGAGAAGATGTCTTAAGGTCAAATTTTCATTTCATAAGAAGGCACCTGTCTCAGTTATAGGCATTTTGCAGAATGTCTCCCTGGACCTTGACTCCTCCTCTAGTTTTCCCAAAAGGGCAGTATTGAGGAGCACCTGCAGAGTCTTGATGAGGGTTGCAGTTCTGATCCTTGTTCCTCTTCCAACAATGTGAATGATAAAGAAGGGAAAAAGCTGTTGCACTGCAGAGATTCCCCGGAAAATCCACTACAGCATTACTGAAAACAACAAAGAAGTTCAGAGAAGATTTAGCAGCAGGACAGAAACATGAGGCGCTGACAGATACTCCTACTAAATGCAGTGTTCAAGTTGTCTTCCCTTACAATTCACCTACTGGTTTTAATTAGTGTTGGCAGCAATTATTTACCCTATTTCAAATATCATCAATATTTCTTCAAGAGCTTTTGCCTTAATGATAACCTGATATCACAATAAACATGTTGCATTTCAACACTCATAATCACACTTATTCCAAATATTTTTAAAAACCTTATTGGAATTTTAGTAAATGTCAGAGTGCAGTATATGTTGTAAAGGGTCTGAAGTTTCATGTATGGGACAGCCATATCTGCAGTTTTTTGGAATCATATAGCCTGAACAATTTATTACTTTTCACCAGAAAGTCATTATTTCCAAGGATGTTTAGGATATTATTTGAAGATGATGAGTTATGATTTCATGGTCAATAATATTTATTTTCACTGATTAAAGTAAAAAGGAAAGTTACTGATATATCATTCAAATCTGGTTATTTCTAATTTTATTTATTCTATCAATTATTAAAGCCTAATAGACTCTAGGAAAGTGATGTGAAATTAGAAGTAGCTTCTTGATAAGCTTCATTTATTCTCTTTGCAACATGATTCACTTAGTGATTATGTTTCTTGGGTTTTACAAACCTAGGAAGTCAGTAAATCAATGGGTTTCCACCATTTGCACCAGCTGCAAAAGACATATCTTTTGATGGAAGCTGATTGGCAAATTAACATATTTAAAATAAAATTTTAATCTGCTATTGGGAGTTAGAATTAAAAATTACAAATCTGCTCTCAATTTTGAAAAAGAGCACAGTAAAAATTATAGATAATAAAAGAATATAAATGTCAAAATATCATATTTCTTCAATTTAGTATTATTTTAATTGTTAAATCTTAGCCAAAAACGTAGGCTGGTCTTGGCATTCTCAACAGAGTTTAAATCAATTAAAATAAAAACTATTTTATTTGAATTAAAATTACTAAACATTTTAATTACTAAGTAAATCCTTTTCACACATACCATGTTTCCCCAAAAATAAGACCTAGTCGGATAATCAGCTCTAATGTGTCTTTTGAGTCTTATGTTAATTTTTGCTCCAAAAGACGCATTAGAGCTGATTGTCCAGCTAGGTCTTATTTTCAGGGAAACACGATAGTTAAGAAACACGTTCAGAGTTATTATTTAGAGTTAATATTTAGAGAAAAGTATTAAAGACTAGCATATTCTTGGAAAAAGTACTTTATCACTTACCTTATTAAAACTATAAATGCCCTACTGTCATTTGTAGCTGCATAATTTTAGCAATATGTAACATTCTTGGTGTTACTACCATTTATAACAACAATAAGCTAACATGAGAAATTAAATTGCAAATGCATATTCATTAATTGCTAAAGCTTTTTAAAACTATAATTTTAAAATAGGTGAACATTATTCAATTAAGTTGCCCCAATGGTGTCAGATATATATGTGTCCCAGTTAGAGGGGAGGCAGTGATTACAGGATGTAGGGAAATAGTCCTAAGCCAACATGAATACAATATTTAATATACAGTCAGGAAATACAAGTATTACACTATTGGCCCTTGGTAGCTAACCCAGAGACCTCTCAGTGCTGAGCTAGAAAAACTGAAGTCTGATTTTGACTTCATCATATAAATAAAATGTCATCCTCACATCAAATTCCACCCACAGTGAACTCCTGGCATGGTTAATGATTATAATCTTCACATTTAATCATGGGAACTCAGTGACAGGCAAACAAAGGTTAGCTAAACTGCCAATTCAGATGGTTTCAACAGAGAAAAACTCCACAAGTTGTATTTTTGAATGTGCATATACAATTCCAACAGCACTTTTCCAGAATGCAGTTGAATTTGTACAAAACATAGTTACATGAAAAAACTAACCGTTTGTTTTATCCTTTATGTGGTAGGAATTATATGGAAGTTTGTTAGGTTTCTTCCAAATGTCTGATTTCCAATGCTGATTTCCTCGTTGAATTAAGTTGTGGGTTGTTCACAGAATGTGCAACAAAATCCCTTATAACCTAACAAAATGAAAAAAACTTGGGACACATTTTATGATAGAATGTATTCAGAAATAATTTAAAGCTTTTCAGAATTTTACACAAACACACTATTAAATAAAATTAATTTACTATATTTTAACTAGTTAATCAGAATAATTTAATAGATATTAAATCATTGATAAATATGATTTACCAAATAATAAAAAATTCAAAGTATACAAGGATTTAATTATTCTATGTTTAATTAATAAAAGCTTTATAAAATCTGTGTTATAATACAGTGTATACAACCATGTTTCCCCGCAAATAAGACCAAGTTAGACCATCAGCTCTAATGCATCTTTTGGAGCAAAAATTAATATAAGACCTGGTCTTATTTTACTATAATATAAAATCGGGTCTTTAATGTAATATAAAATAATCTAACATAACACTGGTTCTTATATTATTTTTTGCTCCTAAAGACACATTAGAGCTGATGCTCTGGCTAGGTCTTATTTTCGGGTAAATGGCATTAGATACAAATGAAGATGTTTGTTATTATAATTCTGGTAACTTTCCTAATATTATGTTTTCCCTTAAACAATAAGATATACTTTTATAGGTCTTAAAAATTATTTGATGATTTCATTTGGCATTTATTAGCTGTTATTAACAAAATATGTGTGTTGATTCTCTTTATAAAATATTGAGACAATTTTTCACAAATTTTTGTGTTATTTAATCCATGTTTGTCCTAATGTAGTTTCTTTTAGTTACTTTGATTTATAATTTAAAAATAATGAATTTATTGTCCTAATTCAGCACGCCAACAGAATTTTGCATCACTGTGGCTTTTTTAACTTTATTTAGTCAATGTTTGCTTAACTTTTGTTTTCTCATTTTTTTAGGGAGAATCACTTTAATTAAAATTAGAAAAGTTACAAGGATCTTATTTTTTTCATAATTTTATTGATGAAAGAAGAAGAAGAAAAAAAAAAGAAAAACACATCTTCAAAATAACTACCAAAATGAAAGAGGGAGAGAAAAAAAATCTACACAATTTGGGGTTCTCTTTTAAGAAAGATGGTACAAACTCATAAATAAAAATGCGTGTTTAAAGAGATCTAATGTACAGCCTGATGGACAATAGTATTTGCTACGGAGATAGATTTTATATTAAATCTCAACACACACACATGCACAGTAAGTGTGAGGTGATGTATACGTTATTTGGCTTGATTATGGTGTTCTTTTCACAATGTATACATATTTCAAAACATCAAGCTGTAAACCATAAATACATACCAGTTTTATATGTTAAAGATAGCTCAGTAAATTTATTGAAAAAGTGAATACAGAATGAAAAAAACGACTCACAATAATAAATGACAAACAATATCTCAAATTAGAAAATCTAGAGTCTACGGCCATACCACCCTGAACACACCCGATCTTGGAAGCTAAGCAGGGTTGGGCCTGGTTAGTACTTGGATGGAGAAAATCTAGAAAATACATTTTTGTTAGATGACTGCTTGACAAACTATATAAAACTTTCTTATTTTTTAGCTACATACATATGACAAAATATTATTTATATTTTCTGCAGAAGTAAAAAAAGATAACTCAGTCTTTCTTTACTGATTAATCAAAATTTGTTTTTCATGATTGACAGTTCATAAAATATCCTTTAAGCTTCACAATTCCATGATTTTTATCAAATTGGAAAAATCTGTCAGATTCTTATATATTTAAGAGCTATTCCAAACACTTCCAATTTTTGTAGTGCTGTTACAGAGTATGCTCTGCAAACATTAGAATGCTGATATACTCCATTTTGCATAATACTTGTCAATTAAAAAAAGTATAAGATAAATTTATAATTTCGTACAATCATTACTGAGAATATCCCTGGCAGGAAAGAAATTCCAACTGACAAGGTATCCACGGGAATATTTATAACAGTCTATGTATGATGTTTTGACTTTTTATATGTATTAGGTCTGGCTCCACACATTGTTGACTTTGTTTTTCCTTCAGAACCCACATACTTTGAAGGTGTGTGTGTAGAATACCTTCATAGTACAATATGACTACAGGCCCTGCACCTTCAAGTTGAAACACAGAGTGTGATGAAATAGGAGGAAACAGTATTCTTGGAAACCATTTCCACCCTAGGTCAGCTGGCAATAAGTGAGCTATACACTGAAGTGATATGAACCACAAAACTATATCTACTAAATGTATTCTCACTCAACCTCTCCTTAACAGGATCCAGAAAGGCTCACACCACTCCTAACTTCTCTAGTTCTTCAAAGGAAAAGGTGGTAGAGGGGGCATTTGGAATAAAAGAAAGAATGACCCTAACAGAGCTTCTTGCTTTTGCAGATTTTACAAACATGATCCCGAGAACACACAGGTCCTTAGAAAGGCCCATGCAAGTGAGGAGGGTCCCTGAAGCTTAAGTTCCTTTAGGTTCATGGAATATTCCCCTATGGGTTTATTATAGAAAATACAATCTGGATTCAGTAAACATATTGTGGTTCTATCAACGTGTTCTTTCTATGGCTCACACTAAAAATGTAAACATGTTGAATTATATAGACACATAATATATAGATTTGTTTCATAAAATCTCTCTTTTGCCCTTTTGCCCTTCTTTACGAACATACACTCATATGGCTCAGGTTCAGGCATGTACATACCCCATGTTTAAAAAACTTAGGCGCAATAAATAGCTGTAATGTAGAGTCTATATGTCTCTAACAAATTTCCCCTGTAGTCATAACAGAAATTATTGAGAAATAAAAACTCTAAAATTAAGGTTAGTTTAAATCCTCCAGATTTTATCATTTATGATTAAGCTAAACAAAAATTAATTAAATCCAACTAATAAATCTCAACAACTGACACACAAACGGGGATAAATTAAAAAGCAGTAATTGCGGTAAGAAACAATTGGGAAGATTTACATTTTATTCACGAAAAGTCAAATAATTTCAGCAGAGAGAAAAATCTAGAGATTCCCTTTTTATTGCCAAAAAAAAGTATTTACCTACTGTTTACATTTCTGAGGAAGGATTTATAATGTAGGTGATATTAACTGTATAAATGTACTTTAAAATCATAAAGAATGCTAGTTGCTACCTTAATAATCAATCTCATGAATTGTTCATGTTCTTGTGTCATGCTTATGTCATAAGAAAATAACAAGCAAACATATATTACATGAACACATGTACTTTCGAGAAGATAAAAAATAGTTTTTAATCTATCATTTGTAATTTGATTAAAGTCAGATTTTATGCAACATGCAAACTTTTTAAATCCACAAATCAATGTTCCTCTTACAGTATCTTTCCCAAACCAAAATTTAAGCACACAGCTTCTCAAGTTTTCTCCTGAAAAGGGTTACTATTAAGTCAATTTTTTACAATGAAGGTAATTTTACCTTATTTGATGTTTACTTGAAACATTTGTAATAACAATTTGCCATTTGGAGTATTTAGATTATCAAATATCTCATTTGTGATCAACAATCTATCAATTTTAATAAATTATTTTGGAAGATATTATAACTCATCAGAATATTTTAAATAGAAGTCTACATTCAAAGAAATTCTCAATTTTTGTAAATGCAAAAATGAAGGAAAAAAAACTATAAGAAGGGTTAGTGACAATTTTACATGTAGATAAAGATTAGGAGAGACTGAATGGCAATAAATATGTTTAATCTATTTTCAAGGTTATATTACACATCGCTTGGGCTGTCAAGATTTTACTAATGGAGAAAAAAATGAGGAAAAATGATGTTGTATTTTAAGCCTGAAATAATAAAGTGATAGCAACAAGAGATTAGAAATGTTTATTCTCACGTCATTGATTCTGGCCTGTAGATATATATACAGATGTAGCAAACAAGCTAAGAATGAATAGACAACATGTAACTTTTTAAATTTTATAGCCACAAAAGCAGGATACAGTGATTTATAATCCTGAAACATTTGCCATGGAATGGGGAGTGGTGACATTGAGGAAATAGACTGATCAACTTTCTAGACTAGGTAAGAACTAAAGATCTATGAAATATACTGAGACACAAAAGAAACAAACAATTATGAACATGAAGTTGGAATCCCAAAATCAGTGTGTGTTCATGTAAGTGTGCGTCAAGCAGAAGAAAAAAGAAAAAACAAAAACAAAAAAACAAAACACTACTATGTCTTAGTGAAAAGAAGTTAAAACCAAAATTTAGCTACTACGAAATGTGAGTCCTAAATGAGATTCTTTAGGCAAATTGGTCTGCCTGAGTATTTAAAAAATAATAATAATAATACAGGGATAATACCACACATACTTGTAGGTCACATATAAATTAAATAAGAGGATCTATGTGGCTGTACTTCTAAATTATCAATGTCATATAAATAGCAGATATGTAAATCCTGCAGAGAAGCATGAGATGGTGAGAGGAAATATTTGATTTGCTATTCTCTCAGGCAGTCAGCCTTTCACAGAGGGATCACCTCAGTTCACTGGTTATGTTATCTGATGATATACATTTTCACTTCCCATGCTGATTTTAGAACCTAACCCCAAATAAGAGATTCAGTGTCATGCAGATTTCATCTGAGACTGGAAGTGGAGTGTGAGCTAGAAAAGATGTCCCAAGGGCTATTGGGGGAGTTTTTTTGTTTTTGTTATTTGTGTTTTTTTTTTGTTTGTTTTGTTTGTTTTTGTTTGTTTGTTTGTTTGTTTTTATGTTTTTTTGCCTTTTCCCAAATGACTGTGATTCTCTGTTGAATAAGTCTTTTCTCAGGATATTGTCCAGGTAAATTTAATGCCCAGAGAATATCGGTAAGAAACTATATGAAACCCTAGTGGATAAGCATCAGTTATCTCCAGCTCTGTTGAGATCAAATATAAAATGGTTGCTTAGTTTCTAAAAATGTGGTGCGTGCAATTATCTTTATTTTTACAGTGTGTGCAGTTCTCATCAGAAGTTCAATCCTGATGCACTCAGAAGCAATGAGAAGCCAAATGCTTGTTTCAGTGATTCTCCTCGAATGTATAGAAGGGTATTTTAGGAATAGAAAAGGCCATAATTACCTACAAAGAGCCAGAGTATCATTATTTTTGCCAAGCTACTTGCTCTGCTTCAAAAAGTGGCTTTTCCTGTCCATCTTAATTTCACTTCAAATCCACTTATGTAGCACAGTCACAGATGTAATGTTATTTGTCACAGCTTATTACATGTGAGCTGTATATCAAAACACTTTTGAGAGTTGTATCATACGATTATAGCAAAAGAGAAGCTGAACAAAAACTAAAGCAAAAATTAAACTAGAAATAAAATATTTGATATGAGTTTAGCTGAATTAGCAAAGGGAGATTTCCCCAAAGGAAAAAAGACCACCTCAGAAAAATCCCTTGCTTCCCTACTTTATCACTTCATCAGTATTTATAACTAGCAAACCACTAAAAGATGCTTGTGTATGTAACATACATATTACATATAAATTCATCATTTCATGGTGTTATAAAAGGACAAAGCCAGGATCCATCCTTTGCTATAGTTGCCATTAAATTGCTGGAAATCATTATTTCATAGTGCTCCATCAGCCTGTGTATTCCATTTATGCGGACAATCAGAAATCCAAACCCCATCTTAAGACTAAAATAACAATTAAAAAATGGCAACTAATAAGTTACTGCTTTATTTAAAAATACGTCCTTTTTAAAAGAAAACTTTCAGAAGTCAATGGATAATGGTATGGTAAACACTGAAAAAATAGTTCACTATCGACATTATTACTGAAATTTTGAAAATACTTAAAATTGATATTTTCTAATACTGAGGTTTGGGACCACTGGAATGATATCTGAGAATCATGGAATCATTTATATCCTGGTCCCATGACAAAAGTCTATAAAGCAGCTACTATAAGTAGACTCATTTATGAGATGACAAAACTTCAGAAAAGAGAAAATACTTTGCAAATTTCTCAATGTCAAATGATCTGTAGGTGCTGAGTAGTCTAATTCCAGAGCCTGCACTAAATCACAGTGGTGTCTTCCCACCAGGAGGGCGGCAACACAGACCAAACAGATCCCATAACATCCCAACTCTTCCTCCAAATCCCCACTGTTTTTCAGCATACCAATTTCAAACTTAGAAACCTTAAAACAAAACAACAACGAAAAAAACACACCATGATGACTAACACATCCCTCCGTTGTTCAGATATAAACATGGAAAGGGATCTAATGCATATATTCATTTTTAACAAAATGCAAAACATTTTTGCCATATTTCTAAGGTCTCTTATATAATTGTTATTTTACGTCACAGTTATTTCTATTATTAAATATACATATGGCACAAATTACTCTCCCCAAACTGATCCCACATCATGCTATCACGAGCGCTGTGTGTGTTGAAGTAGGAAATACATGAGATTGTGATTTTTAGAAAACAATATAAACTACATTTCTTTGGAATGGATTTTACTTTCCTTTTGGTCAAATATGTAACAGGTAAGCAAAAAGACAACAACGTCTACATTTCCACTTTTTTCTTTTAAAATTAAGATAGTATTATTTGTCTTATAGTTTGTAGGAATTGGTTTATTAACGTTATTTTTTAAAAATATTTTAAATAGATGCAGAAAAAGCATTTGATAAAATACAGCAACCTTTTATGATAAAAACCCTTAAGAAAGTGGGAATAGAGGGATCATATCTTAACATAATAAAGGCCATATATGACAAACCCACATCTAACATCGTACTCAATGGGGAAAAGCTAAAACCATTCCCTCTAAGATCAGGAACAAGACAAGGTTACCCACTTTCTCCACTTCTATTCAACATAGTGCTGGAAGTTCTAGCCACAGCAATCAGACAAGAGAAAGAAATAAAAGGCATCCAAATTGGTAAGGAGGAAGTAAAATTATCACTATATGCAGATGATATGATACTATATATAGAGAACCCTAAAGACTCCACCAAGAAACTATTAGAACTGATAGATAAATTTAGTAAAGTAGCAGGATATAAAATTAATATTCGAAATCAGTTGCATTTGTATACACCAATGATAAAATATCAGAAGGAGAAATTAAAAAAACAATTCCATTTACAATTGCTCCAAAGACTATAAAATATCTGGGAATAAATCTAACCAAAGATGTAAAAGATCTGTACTCAGAAAATTATACAACACTGAAGAAAGAAATGAAAGAAGACATAAATAGATGGAAACACATTCCATGTTCATGGATAGGAAGAATTAATATAGTTAAAATGTCCATACTGCCTAAGGCAATATACATATTCAACGCAATTCCTATCAAACTACCAATGACGTTTTTCACAGAAATGGAACATATAATCCTGAAATTTATATGGGACCATAAAAGACCCCGGATAGCCTCAGCAATCTTGAGAAATAAGAACAAAGTGGGAGGTATAACGATACCTGATTTCAAACTATACTACAAGGCTACAGTAATCAAAACAGCATGGTACTGGCATAAAAATAGACACATAGATCAATGGAACAGAATAGAGAGTCCAGAAGTAAATCCATGCCTATATGCCCATTTAATCTACGACAATGGAAGCAAGAATGTACGATGGGGTAAAGACAGTCTGTTCAATAAGTGGTGTTGGGAAACCTGGACAGACACATGCAAGAAAATGAAGCTGGACCACCTCCTTACACCATATACAAAAATAAATTCAAAATGGCTTAAAGACTTAAATGTAAGATCTGAAACCATAAAATATCTAGAAGAAAATATAGGAAGAAACTTCATGGACATTACCCGGAGTAAGATTTTCACTGATATATCCCCTCGTGTGGAGGAAGTAAGAGAAAAAATAAACATGTGGGATTACATCAAACTAAAAAGTTTTTTTTTTACAGCATAGGAAACCATCAATAAAACAAAAAGGGATCCTACTGAATGGGAAAAGATATTTGCCAATGATATATCTGATAAGGGATTAATATCACAAATCTATAAAAAACTTACTCAACTCCAAAAAAACAAACAACCCAATTAAAAAATGGGCAGAGGACTTGAGGAGACATTTTTCTAAAAAGGACATACAGAAGGCAAGAAGACATATGAAGAAATGCTCAACCTCACTAACCATCAGATAAATGCAAATAAAAACCACAATGAGATACCACCTCACTCCAGTCAAAATGGCTATCATCAATAAATCAACAAACAACAAACGCTGGCGTGGATGTGGAGAAAAGGGAACGCTAGTGCACTGTTGGTGGGATTGCAGATTAGTGCAGCCACTATGGAAAACAGTATGGAGGTATCTCGGGAATCTGAAAATGAAACTACCCTATGATCCAGTAATTCCAGTCCTAGGCATCTACCTGGAGAAATCCAAAAGGTGAAGGGATTAGGAAGCAGCTGCTAACCACAAGATGGCCTCAGGGTTTTTTGAAAATTAATTTGGCGAACGTAATCGATAATGTCGTAAAGATTTTGTTGGGTATCCGATGGACATGTGTCCTATTTGGGAGACCACCTCAGAGATAATGTGGATGCCTGATCATGGCATTGTACACCAGAAGCTAAACATTAATGAATGCCAACTATAATTTTATATATATAATGTGATGGCTGGGTGTGAGTTCGGAGGGATAATGGATGGGGGGTGGGGGGTTCACAGTGTGAGGGATATAAATGATGAAAGTCTAAGTATTACCTTGTCTTGTACACCTGAAACATAATAAAAAAAATAAAAAAAAATATTTTGATTAGCTTAAATTTCAAGCATTCTATGATTTCAATGGTTGAAATTGTCTCGATTGATTTGAACTGTATAATCCATTTTTCTGTATGTGAATGATTTTTTCACACAGATTGTCTTTCTGTGAAAAAGGTCATTCTACCAAAGCAAGTGTTTTTTAACAACTTTTAAAAGGCCAAAAGAGGAAGAAAAGAAAAGGTTTAATATGTAATCAGTAAAATAACACTCATTTTACATGGCTAAAAAAACATTTAAAAAGTTTTTTTTATTTTGTAGCAATCACAAATGTACAAAAATCTTACACTCTTAAGATGGAGAACTTTTATTTTTCCTGGATCATTTCAAATTAAGTTGTCTTCCCGATTCCGCATCACCCCAATTAATTGAACGTTAATTTCTACAAAAAAAACAGTCTTCAGTGACCACAGTGCCACTAACAAATTCAACAAATTAGCAGTGATAAATTACTACTGTCTAATCCTTAGACCTCATTCATGTTTCACCAAATGTCTCAATAATATCTTTATGAAAAAAGAGTTCAGTTTAGAATCCTTGTATTTAGTTTACAGCTTGCTCTAGTTTATTTCACTTTGTAAAACTCCAAGGTTTCTTATTTATCACTCATGATCTTGACATTTTTTAAAGATCACAGACCCCTTATTTTATAGAGTGACTCTTAGTTTGTGTTTGTGTTTGTCTGATGTTGCCTCATGTTTATTAGTTTGGTGCAAAAGTAATTGCCGTTTAAAAGGTTAAACATAATTGCAAGAACCGCAATTACTTTTGCACCAACCTAATAGATTCAAATTATCTCTGTCTGGAGTTAATGCTGTGTTTTTCTGATTGCATCCTATTCGTAGACAGGGTTTCAAATTGCCCATTACTGATGATGTTCATGTTGATAACTTGATAAAGTATTTGTCAGGCTTCTCCACTGTAAAATTATCATTTTTTTCTTTATCATTAATAAGAATTTAGGAAGGAGGTACTTTAAAACTATATAAGTATCCTGTGTCTCATGAAACTTTTAATTATTTTATTTGTTTATTTATAACTCAATGGACTCAGGTTTTATGTTTCATTTAATGGGTTATAATATATATTAGATAGGGTTATAATATATATTATAATATATTAGAATAATTAATTTTGATGGTCAAATTCTCCTTCAAAATAGATCATCTGTCCATTAGACCTGTCATTATATTCTGTGAGTACTTTCTCATTTTGTGGCACAATAATATATTCTACACTCATCTAGTTTTTTTCTTACCTCAGCTCTGGAAAAGGAACCCTGGTTCCTTTTACTGGAATCTTTCACTAAGATTGTGCAATTTTCTTTCTTTTTCAACTTGCTTTTGGAAGGTCATATGGAGTCAGGTTGATCACAGTAATCCAATAAGTAACAATACTATCAACTTCTGGTTAGTAAGTAACCATTCAGAGGTGTTTTTTTTTTTTGTTTGTTTTGTTTTATTTTGAATTTATTTTTATCAAATGCATTGGGGTAACATTGGGTAGTTAAAATATACAGGTTTTAAGTGTACAACTCTATAAAACATCATCACTTGCGACAACATGGATGGATCTTAAGATTATCATGCTAAGCAAAATAAATCAGACAGAAAAAGTCAAGAACCACTCAGGGTTTTTATCTGTTTTGTGCATTCTGTGAAGCCTCTTACGTCGGGCACCTCCCATCACTGTCTGACCAGACTGAAGAAAAACTCCTGCCTGCTTTTCAAACATGTTCTGCTTAGGCTGTTAGTCTGATGCTCATAATACAGTGGCAGGGTCCCCTGTCCCACCCACACCACGGTATTTGTAAATATCATAGGGGAAAACCTCCCAGTTGTTTGAAGCCCACAGGTCTCTGCCAACGCAATGCTCTTTGTCCACCTTTATGCTAAGCTTCTCTCTACGGAAATAACACCTGTTGCTCACTCACTTTCCCTCACAACGAGTCAGCCTGAGTGAAATTTTTGTTAAGTCACTAACCTGAACAAGATTCATCTCTCCAGATTCTTAGCCCCTCTTCTCCCACTTGTCCCTGTATCATTCTGAATCCCTTATAAGATGATGTATTATTATTTTTTTTTATTATTCTATCATTTCTAATTGTTTGGCCAGAAGTTCTGATCTGCCATCAGCTACTCTATTCTATTTGGAATCTGAAGTCACTTGAGTTCAAATTAACAGATTATTTCCTCATTTACTTTCATTTCTCAGCTTTACAAAGGCCAGTGTATCCTGCATTATCTATCTATCTATCTATCTATCTATCTATCTATCTATCTATCTATCTATCTACACACGAGGTCTCTGGTGATTTTTGTTTTTGTTTTTTGAGGGGGAGAAGTGGAGACCAGAAATGTTTCTGATTACCTGGAATTTTCCTTAATAATCCAAAATATATGGGTGAATTGGGTTTTGTTCGTTTCTTCCTAACCAAGAGGGAATAAAATCCATATGAATTGTTTTTGTTATTTTATTATTTGTGTTGTTATTTTAAAAGTAAAGACTGATTTTTTCCTTGCCACAAAGACAGTCTACATATTACAATAATGGTTTTACCATGTGATCCCTCATACGTTCTACAGAATCACTTTCTAAAACCAAGCATGATTTTAAACAGCTCTCTGTGATCAGTGTATCCAGTTCTTCTCTTGTATGAAACAGGTGGTTTGATTGTGCCCCTAACCCTTGAGAACTGTATTTGATTGGGCATTTTTGATCACTACTCTCTGGGTCCTTTCTCATTGATACCTCCTTATAATTCTCTGAACTATCACTTATCCTGGAAGGTCTTCCAGCTAATGGAGGTCCTAATTTTCTCCTAGTTTCCTAAGGGAGGAAAATGAAGTGCTTAATTTCTGTTTTAGTTCTCCTTGTTGTTTTTAGATTATTTTTAAGATCAGAAAGGGGAAATACTAGCTTTACTCGTGTTCAAATGGAAAATTAGCAAGCACTACACTCTATTAATTTCCATATTTTAAAAGGTAAAGTATACAGCATGAAGGGTTGGCTCTGTAAAATATTTTCCTAAATCCTCAAGCTTTCTTATTAAAAAGAGTTACCTGGCTATCGATATGTTAAATTTTAATTTGAATACTTAAGGTAGTATCTTATTTACATAATAGCTAAAATAAAGCATGTGGTACTAAATCAGAAATACAGCAAAAGAGATAGGGCAATAATTCCCATGAAAGGAAATTAAAATACACACACACGGATAAACACAGAAGAGATGCTATAAAAATGTGACAATAACCAGCATGTTTCTAAAAATTAATAATTTAACATAAAACTTAGAGGATCCTTAGAATTTACTGCAACAAATTGGTGAAATCTCTTCCATATTTGACAAATGAAATTTCAGGGTAGAGGTGGACTGACCTAAGCTAATGTATTGAAAAGTAAATTGGGTTCCATATCACCAATTTCCAACATATAGAAGGGATTCCCCCAAACATCCATGCCATTCTCAGACACCAGAAGGATGTATTACAATTCTCCTCAATTCTGATACTATCTACCCAGAAATAGTATCAGATTCAATAGGCTCAGACCTAAAAGAATGCTCCTCCCCACCACTTCCAACTTCAGACACCAATCACAAGTTCAGGTTGTACCAATTGGCCTTAAGTCTATACACACCCTAAAAAGCTTTCCCATGACTTTGGGTCGGATTAATTTGCTAGATCAGCTCACAGAACACAGAGAAACATTTTACTTATACTAGACCGCTGTTTTATTATAAAAAAGATGTAACTCAAGAATAACCAAATGGAAAAGATGCATAGGGCATTATGTGCAAAAGATTGCTGAGATTCAATGCCCTCTCCAAACACACCCCTCACCCTGTATTTCCATGTGTTCACTACTCAAAATCTCTCTGAAAACCATCGTTTTGGATTCTGACGGAAGCTTTATTACAGAAGCATGATTGATTAACTGATTGGCCATTGGTGATTGATTCAACTTTTAGCGGGTGTGACAAAAAATTCAACGCTCTAATAACATGGTTGCTTCCCTTGGCAATCAGCCCCCAATCTTAGGTGCTTTCCAAAGGACATCTTTATTGCTCTCACCACTTAAGGAATTCCAAGGGTTTTAGGAGTACTGTGCCACAAGTGGGAGTAAGACCAAATATATATTTCTTACTATAAATCACAATATCACAGAAAGTCAACAAAGGAACAAGACAAACAAATGAAGAAACAAAAATTCATAGACACAGACAATAGTTAGTGGTTACCAGAGGGTAAGCGGAGAAGAGGGTGTTAGAGGGTAAAAGGGATCAAATATATGGTGATAGAAGGAGAACTGACTCTGGGTGATGAACACACAATGTGATATATAGATGATGTAATACAGAATTGTATACCTGAAACCTATGTAGCTTTACTAACACTTGTCACCCCAATAAACTTTAATTTAAAAAAAAAGGAAAAAAAGTCATAAGAATTCATTAAATCCTATTCTTCAAATCTTTTGAATTCATGAGCACTAATAACTAAACAGATGGGGAAATTCTAAAATATTTTCTTTTACATCAATTTTCAAGTAGTCCCATCATTTAAAATCTTTCAGTACATTAATCTAGGTGAGATATAAAAATCAAAGATACTTTAAACCCTCAGGGATATTTAAAATCTCAAATAATATACAAATGGAAAATTTTAAAAGGCTATTCTGCATGTGTACCTCACCTCAGAAAGTTCAATATCTGCTTAATGATCTTGTTTGCAGTATCATTACAACTTCTGGCAATCTCTTGCTAAAGGAACTTTCAAAAATTAACAATAGTTAAAAAGCAGGAGGAGATAATTAGCCTTATTAATGAGATTGCTTACCAGATTCCACAACTGTACCTTGCACAGCAGGAGAGTCAGGGTATTTTAATGTCAGATATACTTATCCTTGACATTCCTTAATTATTTTTCTCAGTTTTTCTTGACTCACCTTAACAGGCAGGGGTGTTAATGTGCCCCCAATAGAGCACCAATTGTAGTAAGTAAGCACCAAATGTGTAAGATAACAACACGTTTTTGGATATGATATAACACTGATCCTGGAAAGTTTAAGCTTGTTTTAAAGAAATTAGAATCACAAAGTGTGTATTAAATCTCAACACAGGTTTATTTGTAATGCTATGACTAAAAAAATGCTTAAACTTTGAATGAGAAGGTTGTCATTTAGGTACTCAATTTTTAAAAGCCAATTTTATGAAGTCTACTATATGCAATGATATTTTCAAGGGGTGAGAGAGGTTGTTCACAATAAGAATAACAGTAACAACATTACAGAGTACTGATGATTTATTTGTGTTAAGTTGCTTTAATTTATTATTTTATTAAATTTATATAACACTCTCATGCAGTTAAAAATGAATCAGTTTATTATCATGATTATTGATTCCTCAAGATAGGATGAATAATTTGCCTAAATGCTAGGCTGTGAATTAAATCCCATAAAATTGACAAAAATTTTTAAAGCAATGGAAAGTTTTTTGGAGGTAAAATAAGTACCCTGTCTTATCTGTTCTTTTGTACATTAGAAAATGTTAATGACATTTGACAGTAAAACACTAATGAAAAGTAATCATGTGGTTTGATAGAATTTTACCTTATGGAGGGTTTTTTGTTTGTTTGTTTGTTTGTTTGTTTTTGTTTCCAAGTGGGAAATCCCAAACATTTGCCAATAGAAAGTAAAAATAAGATAATGGAGTGGATTTCTGTAAAAAAATAAAATTAAAATAAATATTTAAAAAGCACATTAAATGATATTGCAGTAATCATTATTGACATATAAAGTTATAAAGCAAGTTAATAAAGACCTTTAAGTGGTCCATAGTGACAAAGGTAATAGAGCTGAGGAGTAACAGGCAAATATAGCTATCTTCAATACTATCATAATCTGTGTAATTTTCATGGCCCTTGCTTGATGCAATTCAACTCAGACATGCTATCTTACATACATTATCTATGATCTCCAGGGAATTATTTACAATTTCTTAAGGCATACACTTTAAATTTCTTTTTTACTACTAGAAAAGGTTTGACATACTAATCACTATTAACATAATGGCTCCTAAGAATAAAATTAATAAATAATGTTAAAGTTAATGAGAATATATGTCCCTTGAAGACCAATTAAATAAAATCATGACCACAGGTGGCAGAGCTATTCACACTGACTTAAACCTCTGGAACTTTGGTGCATATTTGAGACACATTAGTATAGAATGATGCTGATAGTAATTAATGTGGAATAATAACTTGTCCATGTAAAATGTATCAAGTGATACAGGATATTGTTATTAGGGCTAAGAATGCAGAACTGGTTATTCTTAAGAATGTACTCTTTCGATAAGACGTCTTAACTTGTCTTTCTTCTTTGGAACAATTCTGGGTTACTTTCTTTCATGACCACATCAAAGTTACAACTAAACTACAAAACAGCCACCATTGAGAACCAATTGAAATCTTGCTGAACCAAAGCCCTGCAACTAAGGACATACAGATGAAGCTACCTGAAGATTGGTAGGCTAGACATAGATGCAGAACAGGCTGATCCCACATTAAAAATTTGGAGCGGTATCTCCACTGCAGAGGTTCCTTCCAAAGGAGCAAGGGGTCCCAGATCCACACCAGGTTCCCCAGCCCAGAGTTCAAGAGCCAGGGAAAGAAGTCCCCATACGTTCCGGTTGTAAAAGCCAGTAGGGATTGTGGCTGAGTGAGGTGGTCCCTGGTATTCCTCTTAATTGGACCTCACATAGACTTACTTAATGATGGAATCACAGGCTCTGAGCTCCAGGGCTGGGGCAGCAGCTGGAGAGGCGACAGGGACATATGGGGGGTAGGACAGGTAACTGAGTTGTTTGGCATCAGGACAAGCTGGAGGGGCAGTTTTCTCCTGGATGAAGGAACTGGTTGTAGCCATTGCTTACTTGTTGAGCCCTCCCCTTCCCTGTATGCAGACACAGGTGACCATGATATGTGAGTCTCCATCAAGCTGGCTGACACCATTCGTTCACCATGCCCTGGTAATTCTAAGACCTTGTCCCACCCAACTTTTGGGCACATCCAAGCCTCTTCCAGTGGCTTTATTATATAAACTTCCTGCCTTAGCTGATGCTGCTGACTTTCCTAGGTTTGTTTAACCCAGAAAAGCAGTAGCTGGCTTAAGCATGTCTTGTACCTCTGCCTGAGCAGCACTAAGCCCAGAATGAGCAGCAGCTGGCCTTGGTTCATGTCTTGGCCTCATGAGGCACTTTGAAACACAGCACAGGCAGCTGCCATCTGTGGATTTCTTTGTGGCTCCTACCGAGTGGCCCCGGATGGGGCACAGGCTGCAGCTGGATTTGACCTGCAACGAGTCACCTCTCAGGTGACCCTGGGACAGGCGCATGCAGTGGGCAGCTACAAAATGAGATGGAGCATCACCTCGCTGTCTCCAAGGATGACACACACAAGGGGTGGATTGGGCAGGCATCAGAGCCCTGCTAAGGCAGATCCTACTCTGTAGGGTCAGTTCCTGCACAACTCCTTCATTGTAGTCACAGCTGTTCTCACAATAAATAAGCGTAAGGGTCAGTTCCTCCAACTGACATGCAAACAGCAACCAAGGCTCAAGTACAAGAGGGCACCCACAACCCACACCTGACATTCACAGCTCAGATGACCAGAAAGACTGTGCCACGAGGCTCTGCAGGAAACCTACTACATAAGGCCACTCTACTAAGACAAGGAGACATAGCCGCCCTACCTAATACATAGAAACAAGCACAGGGAGGCAGCCAAAATGGGGAGACAAAGAAACATGTCCCGAATAAAGCTTCAGAAAAAGAACTAAACAAAATGGTGAGAAGAAATCTTCCAGATACAGAGTCCCAAGCACTGGTTATAAGGATGCTCAATGATCTCAGGGAGAACTTCAATAAAGAGAGAGGAAACCTAAAAAAGAACCACTCAGAAATAAAGAATACAATAATGAAAATGAAGAATGCATTTGAGGGAATCAACAGTAGATTAGATGAAACAGAGGATCAAATCAGCAATTTTAGAAGAAAAGGTAGCAGAAAACACCCAATCAGAACAGCAAAAAGAAAAAAAAAAAGAATCCAAAAAAATTATGATAGTTTAACGGGCCTCCGGGGCAACTTCAAGCATATCAACATTTGTATTATAGGGATACCAGAAGGAGAAGAGAGAGAGTAAGGAATTGAAAACCTATTTGAAGAAATAATGACAGAAAACTTCCCTAACCTGGTAAAGGAAATAGATATACAAGCCCAGGAAGTGTAGAACATTCCAAACAAGATGTACCCAAAGAGTCTCACACCAAGACATACCATAACTAAAATGGTTCAAGACAAAGAGAGAATGGTAAAAGCAGCAAGAGACAAGCAGTTACTTACATTAGCTGATTTCTCAACAGAAATTTTGCAGACCAGAAGGGATTGGCATGAAATATTCAAAGTGATGAAAATCAAGGACATATAACCAAGATTACTTGACCCAGTTAAGCTATCATTTAGAATCAAAGGACAGATCAAGAGCTTCCCAGACAAGAAAACGCTAAAGGAGTTCATCACCACCAAATCAGTACTATAAGGAATGTTTCTCTACAACAAACAAACAAATAAATAAATAATAAAAAATCTTAATAATAAAATATCAATAAATATATATTTCTCAACAATTACTTTCAATATAAATGGATTAAATGCTCCAATCAAAGGATAGGGAGGGGCTGAACAGATATGAAAACAAGACCCTTACATATGCTGCCTACAAGAGACGCACTTCAGATTGAAAGACACAGACTGAAAGTAAAGAGTTGGGAAAAGATATTTCACAAAAACAGAAACAAACAAACAACCAAATTAAAAAATATTTGTAACAATACTTATACCAGACAAAATAGACTTTAAAACAAAGACTATAACAAGAGACAAAGAAGGACACAGTAATCCTACTTTTGGGTATTTATTTGAAAAAAAAAAACAAAATGCTACTTCAAGGGGACCTGTTCATCCATATGTTCACTTCAGCATTATTTATATTAGCCAAGATACGTAGGCAACCTAGTTGTTTCTGAATGGATGGATGGATAAAGAAGAGGTGGTATGTATATACAATGGAATATTATTGAGCTGTAAAAAAGAATGAAGTCTTGCCACCTGTAACATCAATGGACCTAGAGGATATTATGTGAGTATAGTTAAGTCAGACGGTAGAAGACAAAAGTTGTATGATTTCACTTATAAGTAGAATCTAGAGAACAAAATAAACAAACAAATGAAATAGAAACAACTCATTGATACAGAAAACATTTCAATGGTTGCTAGATGGGATGAGGGTTGGGGGCAGGGTGAAAAAAATGAAGAGATTAAGAAGTAAAAATTGGGAGTTATAAAATAGTCATGGGGATATAAAGTAAAGCATAGAGACTATAATCAATAATATGGTAATAACTATGTATAGCGCCATGTGGGTACTAGTCAGGGGGATCCCTTCGTAAATTATAAAAATATCTAACCACAATGCTATACACCTGAAATTAATATTAAAAATACTATTGAATGTCAGCTGTAATTGAAAAATTAAAAAGGGTGGAAGATGAAGTGGAATAAGAGGTTCAAAATTCCAAGTATAAAACAATAAGTCATGGGGCTGTAATGTACAGCATAGAAACTATAATCAATAATATTTTGATAGTGTGATACGGTGTCAGATGGTTGCTGGACTTATGGTGATCACTTCTTTAGCATAGGGAATATAATCAGTAGTATGATAATAACTATGTATAGTGCCAGGTGGGTACTGTTTAATAAACATAATGTACGCCTGAAACTAATGTAACATTGTATGTTAGCTATATTTTAATAAAAATCTTTTAAAAGTCTGTATTAATGTCATGGCTCTAACTGATTTTACCAAAATGCATCAGTCTGAACTTTGTCTACATGACACCAAATCCTTCAGGTAAAAACTAAAGTTCAAAGAAGAAATCAATAATTTAACATCTAAGTGTCTCCCCACCACAGATTTTAAAGTTTTTAATTCTTGTAGCTTACAGTATGTATCTTGTTTTTCAATTATTTTATAATATTTGCTCTTATACCTAAATGTCTCTCAATACACAGAACACTTTATTATAAAGGAAAGAACATGGAATTTGCACTGGTGAAGAACTGGATTTGAATCCTGATTTTGGCAAGGTATCTATTTAATATCACAACCATATTTATGAGCTGCAGTTTCCACATGTTGAGCATATATGTGCTCCAGAATTATACGCAGAATATCAAACCTTACATAGCATTAGTACCATTTTTGTCTCTCAGTAAATACAGTATTTATTTCATTATCCAGCATGTAATTAATTTATACTATTACATACCCATTTGACTCGTTGGCAAGATAGCTATACTTTATTCCGCCTTATCCCCACACCTATATAATGCCGTCTTTAAACACATTAAGAAGATAAATGGTATATTTATTGTTTTTTCTGTTTCTTGAAGTAGAGTTCATAGTTTATTTATTTATTTATTTATATTTTTATTTTTTTGGACTTTACTATTGTCTCACAGATTACCTCCACCTGTCCTTTTTATCATCTTTTGGTCATCGAACAAAAACCCCTGCTGCAGAGATTTCCTGCTCTTTCCCAATCTTTGGTGTAAGTTAACTTTCTTTGTGGGACAACTGCCCTCTAAATGTATCACTCTAATATTAGGTTTCTTTGTTAAGCAACCCAACCCAAATCTATCTTCATCTCTGTGACTTAATGGGTTTCGCTCTGGATCCACAGATGTCCTTGAATTGTTGTTTTTACAAGCTGGGAATTCATGAGACATACTCTATGTATTTTATTTATATTTACTTATTTCCTAATAACGTTTTGGTGTTATACATGGTTGGACAATTAAGTTTGTGAACTCATCCTAGAAAAAAAGTGCTACATACCTCATTGCTGAATATCACTACAGTCACCTCTGAAGTACTCCCGTTGGGAAGTTATGCACTTATGCCAGTGCCTAGTCCACCCTACAAAGCAATTTGGCAACTCTTTTTATGGAATGGCCGTCAGAGCTCTTGTGTTACTCTTGATGTCCTGAATATCATCGAAAGGTCTTCCTTTCAATATTTCCTTCATCTTCAGGCAAAGAAAGAAGTCGTTGGGGGGCAGATCAGGTGAGTAGGGAGTGTGTTCCAATACAATTATATGTTTACTGGCTATAAACTCCCTCACACACAGTGAGTGCAGTGTGAGCTGGTGCATTGTTGTGATGCAAGAGCCATGAACTGTTGGTGAAAAGTTCAGGTCATCTAACTTTTTCATGCACTTCCAAATAGTAAACTTGATTAACTGTTTGTCCAGTTGATACAAATTCATAATGATTAAACCCTCTGGTAGCAAAAAAGTTCAGCAACATCATTGCACAAGTTTGTGAACTTAATTGTCAGAACTTGTATATTAATATCCCATGATAATGCCTCTCCTTCTCTTATTTCCTTTTTCCTTTGTCCCTCTCTTATTTCTTTACTTCCTTCTTTCTTTCTTTTACATTTTGTCATTGTCTTTCAATTCTGAAAATAGGGTATTTAGGAACTTGATTAAACCTCAAATTTCAGCCAGATTTTTCTGCAATTGAACAATAATTTTATGAAACTATATAAAGCAGTAAGTGTGGCGTAGAATATACATGGATAGAAAAAGCTTGATAAAGATTTTTAGACATCTGTAACTGATTTATTGTCAGTAGGTCCTCATTTACAGAATGAAATGCTATTGTAGACATTATTTTTAATAGAAACTATCTTAAAACTTAAATTAACAGGGGACAATTTTAAGAAATATGACTTCTGACCAAATTGAATAATTATTAATGTGTTCAAATTAACATCTTCTTCATTATGAAGCATGATAAAACAAGATTCATCCCTTAAAGATTTCTTCCCCTTTCCTTACAACAGTAAAAAAAAAAAAAAAAAAAAAAAAAAAAAAAACCTAAAATAACAGAACAACAACAACAAATGGTTACAGAAGTTATACTTAGGAGACAGATTACATAATTGGCATTCATAATCAAACTTACTAATGTTTGGCTTGGCTCTGAGTCTGAA
This sequence comes from Rhinolophus hipposideros, assembly GCF_964194185.1. NCBI lineage: Eukaryota > Metazoa > Chordata > Mammalia > Chiroptera > Rhinolophidae > Rhinolophus > Rhinolophus hipposideros. Next base: position 58,874,015 of record NC_138050.1, read on the forward strand.
TTCAGAAAACTTAGAAGAAAAGAGTCACGTGATGTTTTTTACTTGAATAATTATTACACAGGTTTATTTTTAGTGTATTTGTGTATAGCATTCATAGGAATAAAATATTTTTCTCTTCTGCCCACCACGGTTTACCATGTGGTAATTATAAGAATGATTTTAATCTTTAACTAATTCAATTAAGTATGACTATCAATACTATTTATTAAGAAATGTACATTTCACACTGAGTTATGAGAAATAAAAAGTAGTTTAAATACAAACAGTCCTTGTGCTGCAGGAATTTACAATGTCGGTCAATGATACAAATCCGCATTAAAAATACAGACATACACCATTCCAAGACTAACATATGTGCATTTTAAATTTGAGCGTGCTATGAAAAGGAAGACTATTTCCTGGAAGTTGGAGGAGTAAGTGAGATGTTAAGAAGTAAAATTCTAAAAGAAACTTAGCTCCTGGCTAAACCCTCACTGCAAACTCCTTTGAGGGCTGCTAGAGTGAAGTATGATTGGGTACCCTACACTGATGGCATCATCTGCTGCTGAGGGTTAATTGAAAGACCCCCTGAGGTTAAAACTTTCCAACATTTTTCAGAATAAATGGAAAGTTGTACATCATTAGGGCCCAATATGTTGCATTTTTCTGACAGTAGTACTAGCAAAGAGCAGTTACCAGGTAGTTGATAGTAGTCTATAGCAAAGTAGAAAATATGAAAATAGAAAATTTGAAGCACTACTGCATAAGCTTTGAGGTCAGGCATCCTGGGTTTGCATCCTGACATGAATCTACTTAACTTTTGAAAAGTCAATTAATCTAAATCTTAGTTCGTCTAAATTTTAGTCATCTGCATGGTGAAAACTAGATCTTGTGCTTATCAATAGTTTTACTGTTTATTATTTATCTCTCCCACCTAGAATATATGATCCAACAGAGTAGAGATATTATTAGAGATAACAGAGTAGAGATAACACAATAAACTTTGTTCAATGACACATAGTTGTTGATCAATAAATGTACTTTAACTAAATAAATGAATAAATAAAATCTGTTAAATATTGCTATTAGTAGTGCCAGTGCTATTAGTAGGTTTGTGGTAAGCGCTAAACAAAAGATGACATGTACTTTGGTTAATCATGTGTCTGCCATAAATTAAGCCCTCAATAAGTTTTACTATATTATAATTATTTTATATCTGCTTAGATTGTCTTAATGTTTAGACAGTGCTGACAACATACTAATCAAATACCTGTTTAAACTTTAGAGCAATTAAAAGTATTTTGGGGAAAGTGTACATGGAAAATGCCATCTAATTTTTAAGAGCACTAATATAGAATTGATATTTATGTTCTACTTAACAGAGCAGTGATTTTTAAGTCTACCAGAAATAATTTTTTAAAACTTAATATATCTATTTATATATATATATATATTTTATATATGTGAATCTGTAAAATGTATTCATATATTAATATATGTAATAGTATATATGCATGAATATATGAAGTATATTTAATACACATATTTACACACTGCTTATATTAGTTTCTGCTTATTTTCATAAACATAGCAAATACAATGGCATGCTAACAATGCTTTCCAAATGTGCTAGAACCCTGACAATACCTGTCAAATCTACTTTGCTCCATTCCCATGTCTCTATTAGAGAACACAACCTGGATTAAAACTAGACATTTAACTGCACCGACATTCACCCGTACAATTAAATTTTCACAGTATTCAGAGTAATCTTTATAAAATCAAACGCTATGGTGTGCCTTCCTTGCTTACAAGCTCTCATCTGCAGAACAAAGTTCAAATCCCTTCTCCTGATAAGCAAGACCCTCCAGGAGCTGCTTTTGTGTTTCTATCTTCCCACAAGGTTTTCCTTCATCTCCTTATTTTCACAAGGACTCTAGTCACACTGACTACTTAAAATTCCCTAATATGCCACATTTATGTCTGAAGCATTGTACAGGTGTCTCCCGATGTGTAAAATTTAACATATATGCATAAATGCTTTCTCCACAGAGATTTAGCTCACTGACCTTGCTGGCTCTTTCTTACTTTTCAAAATAGGCTTTAGTTCCAAGCAGTACTTGTTAATTGCATATGATTGGGTCTGTAGACTCTCCTCTGTGTTCCCATAGCACGATTCACTTTGGCAATTATAGCATTTCCCATTTCTACAATTTCTAGCTTGTTTACTTGTTTATCGCCCACAAGAGGCTATAAAATCCCTGAAGCAGGAGCGAAGTCATCCTATACTCTCAACTAGATAGCACTTGATACAGGGGAAGTACTCAATTATGGTTTGCTGATTGCATAACAGCACAGAAATGGAGAGCAAAATATAGCTTCAGGACTGACAAACATGTTGGGAAGACGGGTGTACAATGACCTCAGCACATTCAGTCCCGGCCCAGAAGCAACCTGGCATTACAGTGCCATCTGGAATCTCAAGGCCAGATAATTCTAGCCATATTTCCATCCATGATATATTTGGGTAAAATTTTAAACCTTTCCTTCTTTTTCCTGTTTTGTTTTCTTTTCAATTATTTCATTCTTTAACACTGACACAAACATTACAGCTAATATTCTTACCAAATGCTTTCACTGTGTTTTTAGTTTTTACTATTTCTTAGTTGCATCAGAGAACTTCCTTCTCACTCATTGACTTAACTGATACTTGAATCTCCCCTTAGAATACAGCTTCTATCATTATCTCTTTGAGTTAAATCTGCTCATTGTCCCATATTATCTATATTTCCAAAAAGGGTTGATAGCAGAATTGTTCCCAAACTTTTTCAATGCAGAATATTAAATTTATTATTATTCTGCAAAGCCTCCTCTTTGACATCCATTTTACTGAATATTTTTACTGTTACCATGTTTCCCCAAAATAAAACCTAACTGAAAAACCCTAGCATGATTTTTCAGGATGACATCCCCTGAACATAAGCCCTAATGGGTCTTTTGGAGCAAAAATTAACATAATACCCAGTCTTATTTTCGGGGAAATATGGTAAAACATATTTGCCACTGACTTCTACCAAATTCCAATTCCTTCTCAACGTTATTTATCTATCCCATACACTCTGCCTGAATTACCACCAGTAACTGAGTTATATATAGTAGATATTATTATACCTTCCTTATAGATTTTTAATCTACTCTACTACAGTGACTTTCCTTTACTTCTTTTCCTAACACTTTACAGGCTAGCCTGAGGTTTCATTGTTTCAGTAACTCTGACAACATTTGAAGAGTACTTTAATTTCTGTTCTCCCATTGCACAGATGCCGGTGGATCAAGTGCATGAATGTACACAAACATCCACATTCTGTGCTCATATACCTGGAGTTTGAGCAATTCTAAATAACCACATGGAGAATGGTGTGGTTTTGGCTAAAAAGCTAAACTGGACCCTGAAAGAATTTATGGTCGGAGTCTCTCACCCTCCTTATATCAAGGTAGTGATTCTTGCTTGAGAAGATTGTATAAACAGCATGTATCCGTGTCTGTCACAATCTCTGAGGTAGAAAGTAAAATACATAGAACAGCTGAGGTGGGTGAGGGCCTATCAGATTGCAACTATGCATCTGGATTTCCCAAGCAATGGCCAGAGCAAAAAATGCGTGCTAAGAGTACGTGAGAGGATACTCTAAAGGTGCTGACTCAAAAGGTTTTTTTGTTTTGTATTTTTTCGTTTGTTTGTTTTGTTTGTTTGTTTTTAAACTCTAATTATCTGGTAATAGACATTTGTTACTTTATTGCCTAGTATTTTTTCCTCATTTGCCTTCTTCTTCTTTTTTTTTTTTTTTTTTTTTTAATTAAAAGGAGCACCTCCCTGACTCAGTTCTTGGGATTGGGAGTCACTCAATCTCAATTTTTGAAGATGTTTGTGGTAGAAGTCAATTAGTAAATCTCAAACTCCCATTCAGGGGATTGGTCTAAAGATGTGCGAGTAATTCCATTTATGCCAGTGGGATCCAGTTTTAGAACTTTTACAACTTGTATATGCCCTGTTAGGGAACAGCATCTCATCCTTTTCCGTTGGACTTGGGGATAAAGATGCAATCCTGGAGTTCCAGGAAGCTGTTACCAGGGTGTTACTTCTTCAGGTACAGTGCTAACATAGATGTGAATAGAGCTGAGATGGAGAAATGCCAGTTTCTGGTTACACATCAAATAACTGGATCAAACTATTTCCTATATCCCCTTGAATATTATTTCACATTACACAGTGAATTTTTTTTTCTTTACACAAGTTTGAGTTGGGCTTGTTGTCACTGGAAACCAAATCTCTCTTGAGTAATACAATTGTACCCAGTTTATAGGTAAGAAAATTCAGATGCTGAGAGGTAGTTTGGTAGTTTGTCTCCTTTCATTTTAGCCAAATTTCTGTCAATGTAATCATTCTGCCATTTTCCCACCAGAATTTTCTTTTAAAACATACATATGATCGTGTCTTTTTTCTATTTAACAAACTACTGTTTTCTCTGTAGACTCCTATGTAAATTCCTGGTTCAGCAGATGATGCGTAAGCCCTATTATTCAGTCATACCAAACCTGCCGTGCTCTACTGTTTTCCCATTTCCAGTAAGATCTTTTTCCTCCAGACTAGATCTCTGTTCCCAGACCAAGAGAAGCCTCATCTTGCTAGATTCATACACCTTAAGAGTGCCATGTAACGCTGGAGTTTTTGCTTACACACATCTTCATGTCACTGAACTGTGATCCTTTAAGACAGGGACTACCTTTTATCCTAATCCCCTCCCTTTTTAAGAAGATAGTACTTACTACATGGTATGCCCTCAACCACTTTTGAATTAATTACTAATTGTTTTAATAGCTAAAACTTCTGTTGAGAGACTTTAAAAACTGTAAAACAAAATGTTTATAGGTTTGGCAGTATTAGATAAATCAAGTGTTACAAATATTTTAAAAATTGGTCATCTTGTCATCAATAAAGCATCTATCTTCTAATATAAATAGACAATCACAGGAAATAATCTTGCCAAGAAAAAAATCAAACTTTACTCTTTCCAGGTATCTATCAATTGACAGAAAAACAGAGGGTAGAGAACAAGAAACATGAAACCAATAAATAAAATCAGAAAAAGTGATATTAACTCTTTTTATCATTGTGATTATTTCATGATTATTCAAGTTTACAAATATTGAATCATTATGTTGTACACTTGAAACTAACATGTTAGGTGTCAATTATATGACAATAAAAAATCCACTAAAGTAATAATTTAATGTATAATTAAATTAGTGTTGGAGTTTGGGTAAAACATTCAGCATTAGAATCCAGAGTTTATTTGTGATATATTGATAATTTTTTTCTATATGAAATCTAATTGTGGCATTTGATTAACTTTATTATGAACTTTGAATATGACTTTCATTCAAGTTGTACTCAGTGTAAATAAAGAAAACCTCAAGAAGAAAAAAGACATTTAGATCGGGGGCACTCTGGCACAAGCTTCTCAGTACCATCTAAAAAATGTGAGAGCAAGAAGGCACCAGCATATTAATAGAAGCTTGCAACATATCAACCAATTATAATGGATGGCTTTTTTGAATTCTGATTCAAAAAATTAGGCTGCAAAAGAAAGTAATATATGGGGAAATGGAGAAATTTAAACACTGACTAGACAGTTACTGATTTCAAGGGATTTTTATAAATAATGATAATACAATGTTTGTTTTCTTTTGTTACGAACTTTACCTCTTAGCGATAGATGTTGAAATAGTTATAAATATAATGAAATGATATTTGGATTTCTTTTAAATTTATATGGGTTTCAAGGAAGTGGGTGGGGATACAGATGAAATTATATTGGATAGGAGTTTAAAATTTTTTATGCAGGTGATGAGTATTTCTGGATTTATTATATTGTACTCTATTTTTATATATGCTTGAGGTTTTACATATTAAAATGTTTTAAAACATACTTACATAGCACTCAAGTGTGTTTCATTTATATTTGTTGTAGAAGACCTAACAACCTACTGAAAATGAATTCAGCTTTGCTGACCTCCATGCACATATAAACAGCACTTTCACACAACAGTGACATTGATAACCACAGTGAAATTCAAACAAATAATTTCAACATGATGATAATAAAAAGAAAAAACAAGTTTAATAGATTCCATGGATTCCTTTCTTCTACCCCTCATCCCATCAAAACAGAGCAAAAATACTGTCATTTCTATAGAAGCCAGTTTTCTAGCAGCTGTTTCGTAGGAATTGGTAGGTCAACATTTTGGTATTGAGGTATGCATAGGTATACTTCCAATTCAAAGAAAAAAAGCTGAATCTTAGTGCTTGATGGGCATGTTGGTATATATATGAAATCAACACTGAAAAGTAGTGCAAAACACATTTTGCAAACACAGTGATTACCCTCAATTTTATATAAAACAACAAGATAAAGATATTCCTTGAGATATTTGCACATTCTACAATGGCGTTAGCTCTAAAATTAACTTTATTCTATATCCATCATCAAATAAAGGAGGTAGCTTGTCTCTATCAGATTGATATCAGATTACCAAGTTATAACTACTGCTGGTATTTGTTTAAAAGTAATTTAACTCCATTTCCCTGTAGAGAGGATTTACTGAAGTAAAACTGAAAGAATAAAAGAAAAGAAAAGAAAGCACTATGCTGCTTAACATTTATGAGTGAACATCCTGGATGCTTCTCCCATGCCTTTCAAAACGGTGGCTAAATTAAACAAAAACAGCTCGGGCTTAGATCACAGGATCTAAATTCCTTTGGGATTCTACTTAATGCAAATTCCACTTTTAGAGTTGAAATGAAATTAGAGGAGTTTAGTGTGGATAAAATGTTTCAGTTCAGGCATTTAAAAGAAACTGGATAAACTATTGAACATCTGCTCAATGTAATCACACTCAGGAATACAACATCTTGAAATGAAGCTCAAAAAAAAAAAAAAATGAAATAGCTACTTTCCCTAAACTCTAGCACTCAGTGTAAGTTATGTTATTTTTGAATGACTTCCACTGGTAAGTAATATTTCAAAAACTTTGAAAACTTTACCATGTTAAAACTAGACCATGCATGGATGCCTAATGTAACAGATACTTAATCTATGGCTTAATCAGTCTTTGAGCTTCCGGTACCTTCTTCCTGGATGAAAGTGACTCTATCTGCAGTATTTTACCTTTATCTCTTTCGTTTATCCTTGATGGCTGATGGAATAACAGAGCAGTCACTTGGTGGTCTGAAACACACACAGTACACCATTTTTCTACTAAGTCTTAATCTGGATCATATAAAGGAAAATCTATTTACAGGTGTGCTCTTTTCTATAACTATACTCGGTCACCTGATCCAAAGACCATTGGAAATGGAAAGACTAATGACAGGGAGATAACATCAACCAGCCATTGATAGCTGCCAGCTTTTGAAGTCTTCTCAGCTCAGATGTAAATCATACACAATGAAGGCACAGAACATTAAAGGCAGAAATTCTATAAAACCAGCTGAGCTGATTAGTACTAAATTACTGATGTTCCATCTGCTGAAGTAGTGATATATTTTTTTAACTGCCTGACTGAAAAGCTTCATTACACAAAGAACCCATGTTCATTTGTCCCATGAGATATACTTTATAGATGTACAAAGAAAGAAGATGGGGACCAATATGCAATCATTGCATCAGGGTTTAATGCCACCATTAAAAAAACTAGCACTTCATTAAGGCGTTAGGAAAATATGTTTCCAATAGTGTGTGAGTATATATTTTGCCATTGGAGTATTGAATACAAAGTTGGGATTAGGGCCTCCAGATTTTCATATATATATATATGTAGTTTAAATAAATAGAAAAGCATTTATGTCACATCATAATATCCTATATTGGTGCAAATGTTAAGGTCAATATCCAGCCATAAGTTGTTCCGGGAAGGGAGAACAAATCAACTTTAAGTCTTTCATTTTTGCCAGTCATTTGATGTTAAAGATTATTGCCTCTTAGTCTAATGTAAATAAACATTTGATTTATCTAAATGATTGTGTAATGATTTCATGTTTTCTGAATATTTTTTTCCATCATGGTTTATCTTCCTTTGTAGATTTGCCTATAAAAACAGTATGCACAGATCATAAGAACTTGGAGTCTCCTGGGCCTTTTGGCAGTCAACAATATACCTTGTTGAGAGAATAATCTAGTGTGATATTTACCTATTGTAAACTAAAATGTTGGAAATCCATTGTAATGTGTTATTTACAGATTCCATGCATGAGAGATGAATCTATAATCAGTATACTGACAAATCAGTACACTAACAAATCAGGTTGCTAGCCTGCCATTATTCTGAAGATAACAGAAAATGTTAACTAGGCAATTTTTCAGAGAATGGTTATTAGTAGACAATAATTTGTCCTGATAACTTTACATGTCATACAGCTTACAGTTAATACTATCACAGAACCAAACAATTTAAATCTCAAAGCTCACTAGAGCCAACGTTGGTTGACCTGCAATGGGAGTCAGGATTCTCTTTCGTGTTATCTTCATGCTATGATGCAGCCGAAAGGATCAGCCTCTGCCTGAAATATCATGGGGTCTTGCAGCGCAGAAAATAGAGAGATGGGGTAAAAAACACAGGGGTCTTCAAGGTTTTCCTCACAACCAATACATATCACTTCTACTAATAGGCCACTGACCAAAGCAAGACTTACAGTCAAGCTGTTATCATTGTGGAGAAAATGTATAATCATTTCTGAGAAAATTAAAAACGGCATTGCTTGCAGCCACAACAAGGTGTTACCAAGTGAATACAAAAAACAAACAAACAAACAAACAAAGAAAAAAACATTCCAGTAAGGATGTGCTGCAAGCATGTTTGGAATGAGACAAGGAAAAAGCACCCCATAACCCTAACTATAAACAACCCGAGATTTTGACTAACATGTATGATTGTTGCTTTCTTCCACCATGACAATCTTTGCCCACTTTAATTCTCCTCCTTCCTAGATAAAATGTTAAAGATACACAATTTCTGAATGTTCTCTGCAACAGAAAATATTCAACACAGAACCAGCCACAGCTTCCCGAATTTCTCCCAGGAGTCATTTGACACAAGCCTGAATTCTATAAAATGCTCTGCCCACCAGTCCTTTTTGAGATGTTGCCGCAAGTCCTATGGGATACATTGGCCCTTGCTGCAACAAGCTAAATTAGACTAATTTTTGGACTACAGAAATATTCCCAGTGGCCTTCAGTTAGTGACTCTTAACACTGGGTAGGGAGAGGACCCATTTTCAACAATAATACCAGTGACCAGCTTCTGATTATCTATTGTAAATTATATCTCCAGTTGTGGCAGCACACCAGGATAGTGACATATGCTCTCAGCACTCTGTGCAATTTGCACATCAAAATGTATTACTAATTGAACACTGCTTTGAAAAACAGTCTACCCAGATGGACTTCAAATCCATCTTTATTTTTACAAACATTTTTTCTAAATAATGTCTTCACATTTTTTTCTTTTTTTTGAAAAGTCCAATTATTTAACCAAATTCATTTTCTCTATCTCAAAACCGAGTAAAATATAGAATGAAAAAGAAGTATCCCTCAGCTGGATTGTCTAATGGTAGACATAAGTTCTTTAAGAGGAATATATATAAATTAAATTACTAATAACTAATGTTACCTCATGGGGGTTAAGGTGATATCAGTCAATTATTTAAAAGTAAGAATTTCTATAATGGCTTGGATGAAGTATTGTTTATAAAATTATTTCTTAAAGAAACATCAAAGGCAGAAATTTCCATTGTTAGTGTATACCACGTTAATATTTGAAATAATACATTTCTATCTCTTCTAATGATATTTTTCCTCTTTTCAAAAAATAAATAAAGCCAAATCTTTCTGTTTCTTTGCCTGGAATAGTTTAATATTGCCATACAATATAAACTACTAGCAAGGCAAAGATGGGTGGAAGAAAAAGTGAATGGATGTTTTGCAATGAAAGGTAAATGCTTATGGAAGGAATTGAGACAAGATATAGCACTTACACACATAAGAACCTGATACAGGTTCAGTATAGCTTAACGACCAAGTGCTAGTGAAGAGTGATAAGGAGACAGTGAGAAGGGTAAGCAGAAATCAGACCATAATGGCTTCAAATAATCATCATGAGGAGCTTAAATTTGATTCTAAGAGCAAAAGGGAGCATTGAAGAATTTTCTCAAGGCAAGAAGTTCTGATTTTATTAGTACAACAGAAACAAAATTCGGGATGCGATATGGAGTATAGTTTGGAAGACAGATGATAGAAAAACAATGAAGATTTTTATGGCAGCAAGCAATGTGCAAAAATAAGAATAACCTGAAACAGAAAAATGGCAGTGGGTTTTGAAGGAAGGGGAATGCTTGGGGTAATACTTAAGAGGCAGAATTTGCAAGATTTGGTGAACAATTATATTATGCAATGAAGGCCAAAAAAGAGTCTAAAACACATCCAAGTTTATGAATGACTGAGACATTCATTACATGAAGGAGAGGTGGCAAGAAGTGGAGGTATTTTGATGATCAAATGAGTTTAACTTTAGCCATTTCAGGGTTAGATGTGAAGCATCTACATAATCTATATTAGTAACATTAAATAAAGTACAAGTGTGGCTGGACTTCACGAATAACTGGAATCAGACTCTTGGATGTTAAAACACTTTCTGCATTTAACCTCTGCTCAATGTTTGTATGTAAGCTGTGACTCAACTTGGTCTGAATGAATGTCATGCCACACCCCTGCAGCTTGATTCAGGTTCTGCCCCTCAATTGATAAATTCTGCCCAGTGAGGACTCGGGGGTTAGATTGCATTACTGTTCCAAAAGATCCAACATCTCCCCCAGTGTCCATGGAATGATGTTGACTGTGTGAGAGCTCTGGTTGGGTGTGGTACTTTCCCTTGACTTTGGTATATATCTTGCCTTGGTGAATGGCCCTCAGTGACCCTGGAACTATTAGGTTGGTGCAAAAGTTATTGTGGTTTAGAAGGTTAAAAATAATTGCAAAAACCATAAATACTTTCACACCAATCTAATAGCAAGACCTTGAAATATGCTTACTTTGTCAAGCTTACGCTCTCACGCTTAAGCCATCAGGATTGGAGGAATTCTTTTGAGTATTCACTCCTTCATTCTGAGCCAAAGAATGAACATATGTGGAGCAAACGGGAGTCCATGTGCAACAGAAGTCAAGCCCAGCTGGATGTGTAGCTTGAAGCACATCTGTACTTCATCCTAAAGCAGCAACACACAGCCAATCTGTGGTCACCAAATGATATAGGCGGAGTAACATATTTCTCATTCTCCACCAGAATCTCATATTTTTTTAGCTAAGAAAAAGTCATTTCACTGAAATTGGAAAGGGACGTTATCCAGGCCAAAAACCAGGTTCTGGGAAACAAAATGCAGGTACTCACCACTGTTGAGAAATGAGTAGGGTTGTTATGAGAGATTTAAGTATAAACAAGAAGTCTAGGTATGAAAGCAAGGAATAATTTAAGGTGGTAGCTTCAGGGGTGGTGTTGTGAAGTTGGAGTTTAGTTTAATTTTCTGTTTTTTGTTTGTTTGTTTGTTTGCTTGTTTTTAAAATGGGAAAACTTATTAAGATGTAAAACCTAATAGAATGGAGTGAACAAAGCAGGAGTCTCTGAAAATATCAGAGACGAGGTGTGTGATTGGAGTTCAAGGTCCCTGGGAAGGCCAAAGAGTCTGTAGTCCAGAATGAAATGGAGCGCAACCCAGCTCAAAGCAGAGATGTTCATTATGAAAGAAAAGATGTGCTTGGAGAAGATAATTATGAAGTGTTCATGATGGAAATTTGAGGCATTTAGGGATTAATTTGGTTATTTTAAGTCATTTCTACGATGTTGACACAATGTGCATCTACTAGAAGTTACTGTGCGCATGTAAGGTTAATGATATGAAGAAAGAAAACAAGGATTGAAATAACTGCTGTATATCCTAAAGGGCTATAAAAAAAGAAACATAATGAAGGCTCACACCATCACACCAACTAGAATTTACAATAAAGTCATTGACAGAATAGAGAAGGAATTTTCACCTACAAGTGTAATGCAGTGAATGAGAAACAAAACGAGGGCCCGATGGCATTTTTAGTTACTCGAACTACTGCAATGCCCTGTCAAGATGCAAAGCAGGAAACACATCCTCACTATGTGTCCTCAAAATTAAAATTATAATAACTGCCCCTTTACCACAAAAAAGGCAAAACAAACAAACAACAAACAAACAAATACCAAATATAGCAGCTGCCCCCTTTGCTGTTTTTAAGGCAGCCTCAGTGATGTGGATCCAGCCTCCCTAGTACCTCTCTCTAACAGTCAGTTGTAGACTGAAAAATCTCACATTACAACCGAGGGGAAACAAACATCCAAGAAGTGTAAAATAATCAATATGACCAAACACAGCAGAAAAACAAATGAATCACTTCGGAGAATAATTGCAAACTGGTTAAACACTTCTTTGATGCTCAGCTTAATTAAAGATATTAAACCCAAATAAATACTGCTTTGAAGAGACTCATCTAAAACAAAATTTGACATGATTCTTCTTTTAAACAAAGGTGGACAATGATGTGGTCAAAGAACGCAAAAAAGAGCACATGTGGCAAATTAATTGCAGGCAAAAAAAGATTTAACAGAAAGTGTTTGGTGTTTGACCAAGATAAATAGGGTTAGTTCAAATTGACAAAATGTCCAATCCACAATGAGTAATCAACTTATGCATGTTTATGTAACAAATAGGATGGCAACAAAATATATAAAGCATTTTTAATATTTTACCAAAGAATTATAAAATATGATTTCTTTTTATAAGAAGCATATGCTGTAATAAACATAAACAAGACTAGGTATGTACAGAAGAGGACTTAAACTCAACCTGTTTACATCTCTATTATCGAGTCTTTGGTCCTACAATGGAGACACTATTATCTTTTTACTAAAGTATATGTGGCCTCAGAATTATTCTAACCTGCTCATCATGTCCTGCACATGGTGATATTTATAGATTTCTTTGCTGTAGCTCCTTCCTCTGTTCTACTTTCCCTGAATATTCTGGCTCTGGAATGAGGTTGGCACTGCCTCGTACTCTAGGGTGAAATCTGTTATGCTTCACTGCTTGTTTCCATTGCTGCTACTGCTCCTTTTTACTTCTGGGGTGTGTATACCAATGTAACTATAAGACTAAGAAGTAATAGTCCTGGTAGTAATAATTATGTTTTGTAAGGACCCAGTTTGGGTCAAACAAGTAGTAGAGTTGATAAATGGTGCAATAAATAAAAATGACTCTAATGTGAATTGTTTTGTGGTACCCATTAAAAGACAAATAGTAAAGAAAATTACTACAGAAATGCTCAAAGCTAAATGCTATCAATTCAGCAAGCAAAATAAATCAGAAAATTCTATTTGAAGTTTTGCAAATATGCTGATTTGAATATTGAGTAATATAGATGAGAGAGTAACATAGCATATCAATTTAGTCTGGATAAGACAATGTTTTCTAAGGGGTCTTACTTATCTGTTTTAATTTTCTCTATTTCCAATCAAAATAAGTAAGGCATGACTAATTTGTTGTACAAATCTACCTATAAAATTATTTGAAGTGTGTTTCTAAATATAACATAGGTATTATTTGAGCAGGACTTAATATACATTTTTATGATCTGTCCATCATTCTAAAAGCATATTTCTAATGAGTATCTGATATTAATTCAAATATAGGTACTAAACTACTGAAGTATTTACCCATGAAATTCTAAAAATATTTTCTTAATGTTTAGTCCAATTTACCAATTTCATCCGTTCTGAATCTTGCTCAATTTGACTTACTTCTTTTTTCTTTTGCTTATTTTTGGGTGCAGCCCAACTCTTTTTCAATCACAACTAAATTATTTTACCAGTAATATTTACTCTCAGTCTCCATTTAAATCCTCGCTCAGAATTTGTTTAAAGGTATTTCTTGAAGAATTACATTACTACTAACATTTTATTATTAACCAACATGTTTTGTAAACTGTATGACTAGTTACTAATTTGTAAAGTGTTCTTTAATTTGCATTGCCTGGCAAATTAATCATATGTATTTGTTGTCATTTTAAAATCAGATCACCTGGATCTTGCTGTTTAAGGTACTTTGCCTTAGCCTTCTGTCCAAGTGACATATTTGTTTATTCATTCCTTTTATTCATTAAATAAATATTTTGAAACCTCCATTCTATATTACATTATATATGAGGTGTTAAAAATATAAATGATTTACACAAACACAAGACTGTTAGGAAAGCCAGATTTGAGTCAAACCTTTGTTTTTGAGTTGAATGTGTGATCTTATCTATCTTGAAGTTCCCAGCTTTGAGACTTTCATACCTTTATACTTATGTTGCTGCATTCTTTGCTAGAGGGACAATTTGCACTTTCAAGTGCCACCACATTTCAGACCACATTTCATTGACTGTCAGGTCTTTTTCCCCTCAGGCATTGACATCTTATCGCAACTGCCATCTTTCAGAATTTTTAATTATCACTTTCCTGATTGACACTTTTGAACATTTGTCAACATTTCATTTTCTTTTAGATAGCACTAGGGCTTTCTGAACCAAACATTTAGGCAACTCAGTAATTGTGGACTGTCAGGAAACATCATTATTGACAGCTGATGGTAGGATAAGTTCGCCAGCAAATGAAAAGCCATGTGTCAGTACCTTGTATTTAGCAAATGCATAGCTTAGACAAGAAGGTGAAATATCCAGGATAGTTTTAGCAAAGAAATTGACAAGTGAAAACAAAGTACCAGCGTAAAATGTATACATGGTCATGTACATACAACACTATATTTGTGTCCCTGTGTGCAGACATACATAGATACTTGTAATTGTATGGTATCTGGATTAGCACCTCTCATCAAGTTGGTAATATTGAGATCCAAAAGAGAATATAGGACTTTACTAAGGCCACAAGGTGGTGAAGATCAGAATTAGAACTCAGCGTCATCATTTCCAGTGCCTCACAATGTCTCTTATGTACTTGTAAGCATTTGCTAATGAGCAGTTATGTTCAGGGTAGAAATAGCTCTGTCATCTGCTCATATTGCACATAAACATGTCCTGTTGTCCAGAACAACAGCGTTGTAGATTTTATTTCACACATGTATTTCTAATTTTTGAGGGTGAACTTGGTTCCCTATGACATTTACAAATGAAATTCCTGTACTAAAAGTTTATAAGGCCCATTTAGGCAAATTATTAAAATACAGTGCTAGATATAAACATTGAAACAACTTTGTGAATAAATCACTAAATTAAGTTTCATTGAGTTTGAGATGGGTTGGCTGATAAGTAGACAGACAGATGATACATAAATGGATGGATGCATGCATGGATGGCTTGATGGAGGGATGGGTGGATGGATGGGTGGATAGATAGATAGATAGATAGATCATTTTTACTTGCCTTTGTAATTGCTACATTATTTCATAGAAAAAATATAATGAAATATTTTAAATTGAAAGGCATTTTTTCCAACAATAATTGACTCTTGTAAATTTCACTAATAAATTTAAGTATTTTCCTTTATCTCTCATGATAAAAATTTGAGGTGGTATTTATATTGCATAATTAACTTTGGACCTGATTTAAGCCTTCTCTTTAGAGTCAAAATTCTATGCTTTGCAACCAGCAAGAAACTCAGATTTCTAAGGTTTGAAACTCAAATACATTTTAATACTAATTAACATAAATGGAGACATCTGGATTTTATAATAAAAATTTTCAGTACAGAAAGGGAGAAATCTGCTTAGGACACATTAAAACATTTGAGTCAATGAATATCTAGATTGCCCAAATAAAATACTGAAATCTATATGGAAGAAAAAAATTAATTGCCTTAGTAGAATCACCAAAGGAGAACTCCCTTTTGTGATGATGTGAAGTTGTTTTTAAATTGAATTAGTTTTTGAATTAACCCAATTACACATCACTATTCAACTGTGATATTAAATTTAGGAAATTTAATGATGTGAAAATACTTTTACAGGAATATCATGGTGGCAACAGAACATATGAAGTATTCATATTTAGAAAGTATTACTTACATATGTTAAATCATTTAAGAAATTCTCTAATTTTAAAAAGAAAATTATTTTTAATTGCATAATATAGGATTAATGGAGTTAAAGAAAACAAATTTCAACATATCATGGCAAACTTAGGATTAAAAGATATTTAAAATTCTTTGGCAAAAATAATGATCTGGAAAAGGAAGATATGTTTTCAGAATGGACATTAAATGATTTCTATTTTACTATTTTCAATATATCTGGATGGAAATGAAAATTTCTTGGAATGCATCACCAAAACATCTTTCATCCTAAATTGTAACAACAAATAAAATTTATGTTTATCTGCTTATTTTTCCTAATGCCTTTTTTTTAATGCAATGACAAACAACAGGGAAACATGTCTAATTCATGCCTTTACTAAACAAATAAAGTAGACTTGCAAAGAAACACTGAAAGGACAAAGTTATACACATAAATATGCTGTATACACAAATGCACGCACACAAGGGTCTTGTTTTCAATTCTATATTTTGTACAAAAACGGAAATTTTTTTAAACTAAATTTTATTATGAAATGAGAATAAACATGAAGAAGAATAATGTTCTGTACCTTAGGTTATTAAAAATATTCATTGTAAAATTCTATAAACATATTTTCATTTTGATTGAACTGTGTATCATGAATCTTAATGTAATAAAGCTAGTGAAGCAAATTTTATCATCATGACATAACTCACTTTGGATTATAAATATGTATCATATTAAAAACCCCTTCTATCTTTTAACCAATTTCCTTATTGATAGGTATAATAGAAAAACTTTTAAATAGGCTTTGGAGGCTTACAATAAAATATAATTTATGACCAAAACTTAACAAGTCTTAAGGGCTCATTCCAATACAGTTTAATCAGGAAATAACATTAATTGTAAGGTTAAAATTAATATTTTATGAAGATTAAAAGGAAATATTACTTAGAATGTATAATGTACTGAATCTTAGCATACTCTGGCTAATTAATAAATATCAATTTAAGAAAATCTATCTTGGAATGTATTATTTGACACAGCATTGACCTGGAAATAATAAGATTTCATTCATTATCACTCTCTTGGCTAGCACTTGTACATCTCTACACAAGTAATACCAAAATATATATACATAATATGCATCATTGTGTTAGATGTCAAGGGAACTGTGCACCAAACTGTCCTTTTTCTAGGTTACAACTATAGTGGTCTCTAAGTACTATTCTTCTGTCATTGGAGTAAGATACATTTGTAGATACATTGTACATACTCTTTGCACTACACTTGGTCAAGACTCTATATTAAAACTGAAGCAGTTGAGCCAGCATGTCCCTAGGTAGACAGGAGGTCCTTGATGGAATAAACAAAAGACAGCCATATCCTGAATCTTCAGGTATTGAAATCACTCCTTCACTCCAAGACATAATGTATCAAGGCCCTGAGATTAATCATAAAATTCATTTTGTCCTGACAAATGGAGCAGATCTGATAGATAAAGAGTGGGTTACTTTGTTAATTCCTTTAGGGTGGGCAAGCAGAACAAATCTGGTAGACAAATTTCATTAGAAGGCGTCAGTTCCTTTCTTCAAACAAGTTTCCTTCTTAAAACAGCTCCCCTTCCCCAAGCAGGCAAGGGAAGATATAAAAGGAAAAGCTTTTGCCTCAGTCAAGGGGCACCCCCCATTCAGGGCCCCCTCCATCTCGGGAGCTGCAACCTCTTTTCCTGCCTCTAATAAACTATCCTGTTTTTAAAACTTTTTGCCTTTCCCTGGCCCATGTTTCCATTTTTCATCTTCACAAGACACAATCCCAGCCCACACCCAGAAATTATGGACAGATCCAACATCACCTACATCAAAACTACGATTATAAAAATGGAAGGAAGTGCTTAACACAGTAACAGTCACTAATAAATTCTTAACATATATGTTACTTAGTGGTTTCATATTCCTTAATATTTCTGATTTTTCCCTTCATCCTCCATGAGAAAACCACATTTTCTTACTTTAAATGTATACTACTGTCATATTAAGTGTTTCAATATTTAAAATAATAAGCATACTTTGTATTTAAATATTTTCTCTCCATATAATTTTAGAGAAAGCTCTGTACAAGAGCTGTCTTAAAGTTTTCTAATTCCACTGTGGACAGGCAATAAATATTATTTATTGATTGCTTACTATAGTCCCTTTACTGGGCTAAGTGTTTTACATGTTTAATCTAATTTACCTTCGTCAACAGTCTTTTGAGATAGTTTTAATTTCCCCAGTTCTACAGGTGAGAAATCCAAGTTTCAGAGATAATCTATTCAAATTCACTTAGTTACTAAATTATGAGGTTTTTACAATCCAGGTCTGTTTAACTCAGATCATATACTCTAAGTCACTAACCCTGCACTTTCTAAAACACTGAATCCATCAAGTAGTTCTAAGATGTTGTAAACCAAAGATGGTGAATAAATGGCACAAGAACTGCCATTCCTTAAACTTAAGCCAATAAAAAAATCACTAATCAATACTCTCACCAATTTTCAGAAATCTTCTTTTTTTAGGTAATTTAGCATTCTCACATGTAAGCCTGTAATGTTAATTCGATTTGTATTTTTTTATATTGACTACCAATAGAAAATTAAAATTATGTTTTATAATGTCTTTAGTTTAGGTTCATATAATAGCTTCCCCCTCCTTTGTTTTTTTTCTGAGAAAAGACCTACTTTGTAATATGTAATAGATCTGAGTTTAAAAGAAAATCAAAGCATCTCATCCAGTATGATATTGTTCTCATCCATTGATACTGTTGAAAAACTCAACGGAAAGAAAAACCTCCAGAATTAGTCTTATCTCAGACTTACAGAGTCATCTCAAATTAAGATTATAATAAAATGAATGCCCGATATTATCTCTCTAATTCCATGGCTCCCAAACTCTTATCACTAGCTTGAAAATTATTTATTTAAAAGTTTCTGAAATCTCCCATTAGGAGTATTTGACTAGTTTTGTTCTTCTTGAAGTTGAAAGAAAATAGTCTCATCTTCTTCTATAAGGTGGAAGAATATTATTAAGTAATTATAGAATTGTTCCTTATGTTAACTTCATTATACTCTTTCAATACATGAAGTTTATTGAAATAAATATATGAATACATAAGTGAATATCAATCCCAAACAGAGAGTGTGGAAGAGAATAGATTTCATTTAAGTTATATGTGAAGATTGTGAAATTTTAATTGCATGTTTACATTGTCTCTCCAATATAGTACTACTCTAGCCCAACCACCAACAACTGTATCCTCAAAGCAAACTCTGAGTGAAAACTACCTAGCAAAACCCCGTCAACCCTCAGAAACAGAACAGAAAATAATACATTTATTCTTTTCAACCCACAGACACATAAAAGGAAATAATACTGTTTGTTTTGTTTTATTTTGTTTTAAGCCATTAAATTTTAGGAGTTTTTTTATGTAGCAATAAGAAAAAAAAAACTGGAACATACTTAAGGAATCTATTAATAATTATGATATATAGAATACATTAGAATGTCTGTTATGACAATTTGGGAAATGAGCATTGGACATTTATGCATGTTAAATAATTATTGGTAACTTTAAAGGACTTATAATGATAACTTGGAAAGTAATCTAGGGAGGTTCATTAAACTTTTCGTCAGCTTAGTTTTCTCATGTATTAAACATGAGTAATAATATAGGGAATTAAATTGAAAACAATGTGTATAATATAACTAGCACAGTTACTAGGTCATATTAGTGTCTTGATAAATTTTAGTCCCCTCATATTGTATTATTTCAATAAAATATTTATATAAAATAATATCCAATAACTTCAAAATTAGAAAAACAATGAGTGAATGAAGCAGATTTAGGAAGGGCAATATCAGCACATGAAACAACTTCGAGGAAAGCTTAAGGAAAGACAGCCCAGCTTTTGTTGAGCATCTATCAAGAGGCAGTCCCTAAGAAGTACAATTAAATTTTAATATTACCTTATTTTATGCTAATAATCAACCATGGTGAAAGCAGGGCTGAAACAATAGTAATATTTAGGATATCTTGTTTGTGAATAAGTTGCAACTGAAAATTATATGACTAAGGATAATCACATGACAAGTATATGTGCTAGAGAATATAGAAGTGTTAATGAATTTGAATAATAACTAGGTTCATTGAATGGTAAGGTGATTTCTGTTCTCTAGGTCAAAGGAAATTTCTGATGAACTGTGTTTACAAGGGATTTTGCTTCTATTTTATTGTCGGACTGCTTTTGAAAGAGGCTGTGAATGAATCGATATAACACTAGTTATTGAAATGTGTTTTTTTCTGTTTAAATATATTTCATTTACTTTTATTTAAATGCAAAAAAACAGACATTTCTATGGCCTTCCTATTAATCCTTAAATGCATTTGTTGCTGTCCTATTCCCAAGAAATTTGTGAGGTGGCTTACAAAGTAAAACGTATATAGTAAGATGAGCACTTAGGATTTGAAAACCAGGTCCAAACAAAAAATTTGGAAAGATATATAGATATAGATATAGATATAGATATAGATATAGATAATATAGATATAGACATAGATATAGATAACAAAACAATGCAAAAACAATTTCACAAGGCTGTTATATACAGCAACATTTGATAAAAGTCAAATGCAGGCTGTTCACTGGCTGATATAGAATGGCTGGTGGTAGACTAGTTCTCCTTCCTCGCCAACTAGAAAAGCAGAATAAAAAAGAAATAAAAAACAACTACAAGAAAACAGTGAGAGTTGGTGAAGAAAAAGAACTAGAGAAACAAAGACTGTTGGAAGGAAAGAACAATTTAGAAGTGAGCTAAGCTTCTACCAACAAATCACTATGGAACAATTTTCTAATTCTGGGTGATTACTATAGGTGGACAATCTGCTTATGTGCCCATGGAGGACAACTGCTGAGAGAAAAATAAAACTGGCAAATATTTTTGCAGATATTTGAGAGGCCACAAACATACAACTTGTTTTTCCCTAAGCATATTTGCTGGATACTAGGATTCCATGGGGCTGAGACGAAACACCTATGTTGAAAGCCCACAGAAAATAAAACAGAGCATTTTATTAGTTTTCTGAGACAAGGATACAATTTTTTTTTTTTTTTGAGAAGGGTCTCAGAGAACCCACGGTGACCTTACTTAAAACAGTAAAGGACCATGGAGATCATACATAAAGTGAGCCTTTCCAGGACTGCAACACAGCTGTGATATAGCAAGTCCCTGATTAAAATAATCAGATGGATACTTAGGTTGCTGCCATACCTTGGCTGTGGTGAAAAATGCTGCAATGAATATATAGATGTACATGTTTTTCTGAATTCATATTTTGGGTTTCTTTAAATAAATACCCAGAAGTAGAATTACTAGGTCCTTCTTGTCTCTTGTTATAACCTTTGCTTTAAAGTCTATTTTTGTCTGGCTTAAGTGTTGCTACCCCAGCTTATTATTATTATTATTATCATTTCCATTTTTATGATTTTTTTCCATCCCTTTACTTATATATTCTATGCAACAGGAAAAGAGAATACAGAATTATCATTGTATAGAAAAAATACATATATATATATGTATTTGTATATAATGATATGTAATTTTATATATAATGATACCATATTCATGGCAAAGAAATCATGATTTTCTTGTTCTAGACTTCCAGAACATCATTACAAGAAAATGTTACACAACTTAAGCAATTTCAATTAGATTTTATGAATTTTACATTGTATATTATTGGTTGTGCTAAGTACAAATATCTCTATGGCTAGTCAAAACAATGCCTAATTTTTAACATTCTTCAGGTAATTCCATTATTTAAATTTCCTTCATTTGGTATACCAACTGCAGGATATGTCTATTTTTTTTTAACTTTAGTCAATTTAAACATCAAAGAAAAAAGTTGATACTAAAATAATTCATGATTTTTTTCTTAGCTAGTAAAAAGACTAAGTCTGTTATAAATTTTAAAATATTACACAAAAGAAAATCTTTTAAACTAATTGAATAAGTGCCAAAGTGCTGGCAATACCTATCAAATCATGGAGAATAATGCAAGTGTATTTCCTTAGATGTAAAATAACAAAAAGGAACAGTGTAATTTTACTTTTATATTATTACTCCCAAGCTTTTTTTTTCTTTCACAATCTCTATGAAACCAAGAAAAGCACAGACCAAGAAATTTCATATATGTTGTTTAAAAACACAAAATTAGCACTGACAAGACATGAAGAGACACAGAATCAAGAGGAATCCTGTTTGAATTTCATGGCCATTCACTTCTGCAGAAAGTCCATTTAACTTCTTGTGAAAGCATTAAATGTATCATGAGTCTGGGACTATAGACTATTTGAAGCCAATGGAGCAGTCAGACAATTAGATACAGTTTTCCATTTGGCTTAAATGAGTAATCACCTCATTTCCATTATATTATTTCTTGACATCTACAATCATTTCATACCCTGCTCCCAGAAAAAAAAGTCAGCAATCTAGACCAGTTGTGTTCATTGGGAGGTGACTATGCAGTCTGCATCATTATTTCTTTAACAGAAAAGCAAGTAAAAATATTAATATATTTGTTTTCTCTGAACCTTTATCCCCCCTCACCAGTTCCTCAATTTTGTTTGCAATAGAAAGAAGAACTCGTCTTGTGGAACCAAAGATAATTCTGTATTCTCTTTGCCTGTTGTATAGGATAGAGATGAAATCCAGGCACATTAATTAAACTTGGGAAAATGCCCAGTTGCCTTGTAAAAATACTATATTTGTTTCTATTTTCTTGTCTAAAACAATCAGGGACTTCAATTTCTGAATTCATACAGCAAATTCTAATCACTATTCTTAATTAATTAGCAAAAATAAAAATTCACATTTTATGTCCATACCTAATGAATAGATAATACAATTATGAACCTGAGTTTATTTAACACATCTTACATTTTAAAAATACATTTAAATATTTTATTGGCAACTAATTTCCTACTTATACTCAAGTCATGAAACATGTTTAGGTTAATTTATCAGTTGATAAGTTTTCACAAAGTCATAAATAATCAGTATTGAGCATCTGGAAACATGATTCCTAACACCTGGTTCTATGTCTAGAATTTAATATGTCATACCATGTTTATAGAGAACCAGATGGGTCTACCAGACAGCGTTCTTACTGTATAAATTCTACCACTGGTAAAAATAGAACACAGTTAGGTGGCTTTTGATACTTTGTAGGGATACACAGTAGAGCTGATAAAACCCAAAGAAATATAAAACCTTGCTTTTATATAAACCTTGCAGGTATATGTACTAGCTGATAAAATCCAAAGGAATACAAAACCTCACTAAAGGATACACTGCATTTACTCCAAAATAAAAGTTTTCTTTATTTGTTTGTTTGTTTGCTTAATTAAGCATCATGTGACTCTTTGAAATATGGAAGATGTAATGCTGGTACATCCCATAAAAAGATAGAAAATAAAAAGCATAATTATTTTGAACTAAAATATGGTTTCTGATAATTGGACCATGATATTTAAAAAAGTAAAAGTAAGTATGATATCTCAGAGAGGCAAATGATTTTGCATATGATCTCTGTACGTGGAAAGTATGAATGATAAAGCTCAGGACCTTATCATGATAGTCAAGATTCAAATGAATTAAACTTAGGGAAAACTGTCCTAGATTTTATGACAAAAAGTGTGTACAGTTGTTTTAGAATTATGATTATATGTATCTGAGGAATTGCAAGCAGGTACAAAGGCATTGTGTATACTCCCTGCTTTATTCCTCCTGCTTAATCTATATTTGCATATAGCTGAGAAGAAACAGGGGACTATCTTCTCTATTTCTTAGACTGGCTGCACTAGAAGAGGAGCCATAACTCAGTTAAATGGCCAAAGGTATACAGAATGTCCAGTGGGAAAGGTGGAACAGAGGGGCACTTTATATTCTCTTCAATCAAAAATGAGTTAAAATAAATCTAAAATGCTGTTATTTTGCCTTCTTGAGAAATTGTCAGTTTTTATTTGGTATTTGATACTTTAAGATTTGTAATACATTATTTTATGTTATTGAATTATTTTTCCGTAGCAAGAATATAAAGACTACGTCTCAATCGTGAGCTTCCATACTTTTGACCATAGTCTAGCCATGTTTTTAAAATAATTGGTAAATGGCTTTGGTGACTTGTGATGGGTTGCTTTTGTATAATTAGATTTATCCATTCTAGAATCTTTTAGGGTTGTCTATTTTTTATTGATGTTCTTAACTTTCATGATAATGTGCATAATTGTTGGTGGCTCTTAACTCATTGATTCATTTGTCACCATTTGAGACTGTGGATTGAAATCTTTTTTCAGATCCTGGAAATATTTTACTATTACTATTTTGATAATAGTCTTCTCTTCATTTATTTGTTCCTTGTGTACAACTAATACAAATACATCAGGTGTTTGAGGTCTCACATTTATTCTCTTTATCTTGTTTTTTCAATTTTTTTTATCTTTTTCCTCTAGCTTTTATAAAAATTCATAATTTATCTTTCAAACTTTGTCATCTTTTTTTTTAAAGTTTTGCAAAGTCTTTCTTGTTTTCTCTTTATTCCAGTTCAATAATACATACCATTCCAAGTACCCTCCACCTCCCATTAGATACTGTATCTTCTTGACACTTTAGGAAAACAAAGTAGAGCTTTTTGTTTTTGTTGTTAAAACTTTATCTACTTTTTGAATTCTTTCAGCATATCTCCAGGATAAGTTTTTCTACTTGTTTATCTTTTTAAAAATCATTTCAACCATATTAAAAAGTTTCAATAACAAAGAAGAAATTTCATATTTTTTACCAGATTGATGAATCTCATCATTTTTTTTAAAAAAATTCCCACTTTTGTTTTTTATCCTCTCAACATTTATTATTATTATTTTACTTTTAAACACATTTTTTAAATAGTTTAAGATTTATCAAAAAATTGTGAAAATAGTACAGAGGGTTCAAGTTTTCCTATTTTTAACATATTTTAGTTCAATAGTACATATGTCATAATTAATAAATCAAGATTGACATATTATTATTCAGTAAAGTCTATATTTAATACCACTTTCCTTAATTTGTATAACATTGTTTTTCTTTCTTTTTTTTTTTTTTTTGTCTGTTCCTGTATCCCATCTAGCATACCACATCACCTTTAGGTTACTTTTATCTATGATGCTTTGACAGATTTTTCTTGTTTTTGAGTACTTTATTTTAAACTTCAGCTATCACATGTCTCATAAACTTCAATTAGCCATTCATATTTTATAATATAAATGTAATGCTCTATTAAAAGTACTTTTTTTGTAGGTAGGTGTGTATGTAGCCTTATTTTCTCTTTTCCTCCCACGCCTTTACTATACTTTTTCATGGAGAACATTGGCTAATAACTAGTAATTTAGATTGTGAGAAGAATTTGTTGTCTAAAATGTATCAATAAGGTAGAGACTAAATAAAGGTAGAACAATCATGGATCTTCACGTCAGGTTGGATTTTAAAATATCAGAGTAGTTGAATTTTCTTGCACATAAGACTACCACTACCTTAATTCTTCATTGACATTTCTTTCAGTACCTTTAGAAAGAAGGCATTGACTTTTTGTCTTTTTAGCCCGGTTGGATAAATGAGATCTTATCTGAACTTAGCTTGCGTAAATATCAGAGAACGGCAATAAAATGGAGGTACAATTTAAAAATTGGTATTGTGGTTCCACAGACATATTTTAATTGATTACGCCCCTCTCTGAGTACATTTGCTTTCAACCATACCTACTGCCTTTGAAACCAGACACTTTTTTTTTTTAATTAATTTTATTGGGGTGACAATTGTTAGTAAATTTACATAGATTTCAGGTGTACAATTCTGTATTACATCGTCTATAAATCCCAGTGTGTGTTCACCACCCAGAGTCAGTTCTCCTTCCATCACCATATATTTGATCCCCTGAAACCAGACACTTTTTAACAAATCCTGTTCTGCATATTTTTAAGTACCTCACTTCATATTCACTCTGCTCCTCTTGAGAAATATGTTGAAGTATTGTCCCTGTTGGGCCCCTCTCAGTCTCTTTGATATTTGGCTTTATTATTTTAAAAAATGTCTTTCCTTAAAAGTCAATGGGTAAAATTCACCTGTGACGCCATCTGGTCCTGGACTTACGTTTGTTGGGAGCTCATTGATAACTGATTCACCTTCATTGGTAGTAATCGGTCTGTTCAGATTTGTTGTTTCTTTTCAATTTAGCCTTACAAGATTGCATGCTTCTAGGAATGTATCCATTTCTTCCAGATTGTCCAATCTATCGGCTTATAGTTTCTCACAGTATTTTCTTTAAATGTTTTGTATTTCTGTGGTGTCAATTGTCACTTCTCTTTCATTTCTGCTTTTTATTCATTTGGGTCCTTTTTTATTTTTTTTTTCCCTTGATGAGTCTGGTTCAAGATTTGTCAATTTTGCTTATATTTTCAAAAATCAGCTATTGGTTTCATTGATATTTTGTATTTTTTTTTGTTTGCTTCTCTTTTGTTTATTTCCACTCTGCTCTTTATTATTATTTTTCTTTGTACTCACTTTGGGCTTTGTTTGCTGTTCTTTTTTCAGTTACCTTAAGTGTGAAGATAAACTATTGATTTGAGATTTTTCTTATTTCTTTCAGTAGGCCTGCCTTGCTATGAATTTCCCTTTTAGGACTGCTTTTGCTGTGTCCCATAAATTTTAGGTCATTGTGTTTTCATTTTCATTTATCAAAAATATAGGAAGTAAACACTTAAACATTACCCTTAGTAGAGTAGTTCTACATATATATCTCCTAGGACAAGGGAAACAAAAGAAAAAATAAACAAATGGGACTACATCAAACTGAAAAGTTTTTGCACAGCAAAGGAAACCATCAACAGAACGAAAAGACACTTTAGTGAATGGGAGAAGATATTTGCCAATGATACACCTGATAAGGGGTTAATATCCAAAATTTATTATAAAAACTCATACAAGTCAACACACACACACACACACACACACACACACACACACTCTGATTAAACAATGGGCAGAGGACATGAGTAGACATTTCCCCAAAAAGGACATATAGATGGCCAATAGACATAATGAAAAGATGTTCAACATCACTAATCACCATAAAAATGCAAATAAAAGTCACAATGAGATACCACCTCGATCCTGTCAGAATGGCTATCATCGATAAATCAACAGACAAGCACTGGAAAGGATGTGGAGAAAAAGCAACCCTCATGCACTTTTGGTGGGATTGCAAATTGGTGCAGCCACTATGTAAAACAGTATGGAGGTTCTTCAAAAAATTAAAAATAGAACTATCTTATGATCCATCAATTTCAGTCCTGGGTATTTATCCAAAGAAATCACAAACACTAATTCAAAATGACATATAGAGTTCTTTGTTCCCTGCAGCACTGTTTACAATAGCCAAGATATATAGAAATAATCAAAATTCCTATCAATAGACAACTGGATAAATAAATTGTGGTACATTTATCCAATGGAGTATTACTCTGCCATAAAAAAGAATGAAATCTTGCCATTTACAACAACAACAATGGATGGACCTAGAGAGTATTATGCTAAGTGAAATAAGTCAGACTAAGTGAAATAAGTCAAATACGATCTCACTTATATGTAGAATCTAAAGAACAGAATAAATGAGCAAACAAAACAGAAATAGACTCATAGATACAGAGAAAAACTGATGGTTGCTAGATGGGAGGGGTTAGGGGATGGGTGAGAAGGTGAAGGGATTAGAAAGCACAAGCTTAGAGTTACAAAATAGTCACAGGGATGTAAAATACAGTATGGAGAACATAATGAATAAGGTTATAAAGATTATGTAGGGTGCCGGATGGGTACTGGCCTTATTGGGAGGATGACTTCATAGACTGTGTAGATGCCTGACCATTGCAGTATACACTTAAAGCTGATGTAGAATAATATTGTCAACTACAATTAAATATGTATATATAGTCACAGGATGTAAAGTACAGCATAGAGAATATAGCCAATGATATTTTAAAGCTACATACGATGTAGAAGGGGTAGAAGACTGGGAAGGGTGTTATCATTCTGTGAGAGTATAAATGTCTAATCATTATGTTGTTTTGTAAAACTGAAAATAATATTTAAAAAATTAAAATAAAATAAGAAAAATCAGGCTACCTATCTGTAAGAAATAATTTGTTCCATTTTTTTTAAATAAGTGTGTTTTCTGTTTGAACAAAATAAAGGACTGAACTGTAACAAATTGCAACCACTGTCCTCTGTCAGCCGACTAAATGTGATTTTTACTTTCATGCATGTGTTTTACTGGATTCAATGGCTTATGTGTTAGATATATTACCAGGTAAATGTAAAAATGTTATGAATATAGAAAATTGCTTAAGTAAATGAACCAGAATTTGTGGAGTAAGGAAAATATGAAAATATTAAAAGACATATGTGTCTAATCAGAAAGGCATTTTATGAGTAGAAGTACTTGAGATGTGAATAGTGAGAGAACAGCTTGAATAAGAATTACTACATTGTATCTTAGAGAGAAAAAAATAAGTAAATTATATATGACATATGACAAGTCATGTAATCATCACTGATCATCTAAGATATGATCAGAAGGAAGTGCAGGAGTTTGGACTGGGTGAGTGATGGGCAGGCATTGAGGGAGAGTTTAAAGAGTGAAGAGAAAGAAGTTAGAAAATTATGGTTAGGATGACATAGAGGTGTTCTAGATATAGCCATAAAGATAGTCCACAATAAGATGGCTTCTAAAACTACATAAAAATAAAGTATTCACTTCATATGGTAAATCCTTACATATCATGGTTAATTATGCTGCAGAATAGAAAGAAGCTTTGCATATGAATAAACCTGAGACACGTCCTGGTTCTTCCTTCAGAAAATTCATAGACAGAAAGTTAGAGTGCAAGAGATGTGTGCTAAATATTATTACACAATTGTTTAAGGTCTATGAAGGTAGTAAGTTGGCAAAGTGATTTGTGAGTGGTGGAAGGATTAGACTAAATGTCACTTCTGTGTTCTCAGCTACCGATCAGCACTTATCAGGCATAATTTTATGACTTGTTCATTTATTGGTTTTCCCTCTACAAACAAGGCTATAAACTTATGAGTCTTTATATTCCTAAATTCTAGCATATTTCTCAACATAAATTTTAATGGGTTGATGGATTAATGGAGTATTCATAAACAAAATCTTTGAGAATAGCAAGATTGAAAAGTGATATCTGAGAGGATAATTTATAAATAAAATGTAATTCCTTCACATCGTTAATTTTAGGAGAAGGAAGACATGACTGAAAAAAGAAGGTTTCTGTAAGGTCACTAAAAATAGTTGAGTAGAAGAGGTAAAAAAAAAAGTCATTTCAGAATATTTTGTTTAAATAATCTTTCAAATGTATTTTCATTTAATGATGATGGAGAATAAAATACTATGTAATACTAGATAATGGTCAAGTATTTTGAGGTAATAATAACATTTATAGCTTGAAATATTTTAATTTGAAATTTTTACCCATTGACCAGAAAGTCAAATTTTATCCATTAGGGTCAACCCTGCATTAAAATGAATAGATTTAAGAACTAAATACCCTTATGCAGAAGATGCTTAAAATAGTCAATATTACTTCAATGATTTTAAAATGTAAATACTATATATCACTTGAATTAATTAGATTGTATGTGATCTTTCATGAAATCCATTCATTTTATAGACCTAACACAAAATTATGGACTTTCAATAGTCCGGGTTGGGTTGAAAAATAGCATAAATAAATAAACTGAGGTATAAAAGTGATGAAATGTTAAGAAGATTCCAGATAGATGCAAAATATTTTTCCTAAAATACAAATAAAAAATAATCAAACATTTCTACAAAATTATTTTTGCTTGACTAATTTGTTAATTCTCAAATACATGTAGACATGAATAGAAAATGTTTTAAGAAACTATTTCATATATTTATAGCATTTTAGTTTCATAAATTACTAAGAATCACCCTCCTTCTTACACTAAAGTATCTTGGCACCTAAGCTTTAGATATTATTGATTTGTTCCAGACTGTACCTAAAGACATTATTTATGAGTAAAGAAATAAGGTTACATTAGTAAAACTTACAAAATAAATGATTTCTCAATTTAATAAAATTAATGAGAATCAAAGACAGATTTCCTTTAAGTATTCTGTTAATTAATCTTGGCATTGAAAATTATTAGACTTCCCACATTTGATATATTTCCATGTAATTTTAAATATATTTACAATGCTTCTAATAATTGAATCATGCCATTTCCCTACTTGACTCTCTTCATACCTATGATAGCTCTTCATCACTTCAAGAAAACTAACTAACTAAATAAATAAATATAACTAAACACCTCAACATTACACTCAATGCCCTTCACAATCTGCAGCTTTTCCATTCCTCCGAGTTTCATCTCTTGACACTGTGCCTGTTGACTGACTTATTGTCCACAGCTCGTTTCTACACATATGCTCCTTTCACACTTCTATTTTTGATGATGCTAGTTTGTTTATTTAGATGTATTTTACAGAAAACATTAAGTGACATGTTTTCTTGAGCTCTTTGCTGTTTACTCTTAATGGAATACCTATCTTGTCTTCTCTATAACACTAATTTTGTACTTCTCTTTTCCCACCCTTCGCAGCCATATACTTGTATATTAATGTACGTATGTATATACATGTTTATGTTTCATAGTGTTTGCACCCCTCAAAACCTAGAATCATCTTCTACATTGCCATATGTACTCAGCCAATAATTATAACTGAAATAAAACATTAAATGGAAGAAAACACTGGACATATTCAGGAGACTAAAGGTCTAATTCTGGAAATTTACCAATAAGCATGTTTCTTTATGACACAACAAAGGCAGTGATATAGAATGAGATGAGTACAAGCCAAAAAACATGTGTTTAAATTGAAATTGGTTTCATCATTTACGAATGTGTTGACTTGGCTCTATTATTCAATCTTGCTTGTGTCTAATTTCTTACTTGAAAAATAAGGAGCTGTAAGGATATTCTGAGGTCAATTATATAGATTAACAATCAATTGACCTCTATGAAATATTCAGAAAAGTGTAAAAACACAATAAGTATTAGTTCACATATTTTCAATCTGACATTAAAAGAAAAGTTGCTTAACTTCTTTATGATTCAGTTCATTCATTTTAAAGGAGGATTTTGAAATGATTTCTAAATTTCTGTTTAACACTTATATTCTAATCCAATAATGATTCCACAGTGTTCAATAGCATTAGTCTGTACATGTGAAATTCCTCTCATAGATCTGGAACTGCTTTAATACACAAACACATAAATTAATATTATTTCAGAAATGACATAGCTTTGTAACTGTTGATTTGTTTAAGGCATATAAATTTTATCGTCCTCTGCTTTTTTGTAATTAAATTTGGAGGAAAAATGTCTTCCCTGCCTAACCTACAAAGTTGTTATGGGATCAAATGACAACCCATATGTGAACATTCTTAAAATAGAGTAAGGTGTTAAATAAGTATGAAGCATTTTCATATCTTATATTTGTGGTTTTCATGTTGCTTTTATTATCTCGATTCTTACAAAAGCATGATAAGTACCTATATATTTATAACATAGCCACGCATAGCTGAGGAACATGAGACTTTTTTAGAGTACAAGTGGTTTGCCAATGGTCTCCTAGCCAATTGGAGCAGAATTCAGACAACTCAAATTTTCTCCCTCGTGATTAAGTTTCCTTTTCCCCATATTATGAATATTACTATTTGCATGGATATTACTATGAGGATGTATGAAATAAAGCAACATAATTATATGCAATCTTCTAATCTATGAGTAAATTAGCTACAACTGAAATGCCAAGACGACTTTACAAATTATGACATCAGCAGATAAATTTTTAATAATAAAATGGTATAAAGGTGAATCTACATACCAAATTTCTTACATAAAATTACTTTATTATTTCTTCCTAAGTCTTTTACATGAATGTTTGCTGAGCGAACGTAAGTTAAGAGACACATGAAAAAGTCATCCCTATAATAATTTCTCTCCTCCAGACTGAATAATAGATTTTACTTATTCAATAAGTACTTAATGAATACCTACCATATGCCAGATATAATTTTCTAAGACTATTTGCTATTTTACTAGGGACATGTAGATATAATACATTCCCTATTGGAATATGTTAAGAATATTTACCTATGATACTGTAAAATAACTTTCAATATCACTTGTACCATTGTTATTTTTCTAGAAGTATTGTCTTCTTTCCTTCATAGGAAAAATCACAGATTTTATATGAACTTTTAACCTTATCTGTTGTAAAAATTTGAAGACAAACAATAATACATGAAAAATTGGAGCCAAATGTGTCATCATTATTGATTTTAGTCTTAAAATATGTAAAGGACTTTGTATGTTTCATCGATTTATTGCCTGGCTGTGTTTTACTTCAAAAACCACAATTGATTTTTAGGACTTTGGTTTGTTTAGGGCCAAAGTGCTAAAATGAGTATTCCAAAAAGAGAAAGATATGCACATGAAAGACATGCAAAGAAGAGAATGTTTCTGAAGGTCAACCTCTTCCAGGATAATTTCAGAATAATACTTTTGCCATTCTGCTAGTCATCAGGAGGATTTCAGAGATGGGAATTGTGTTATTAGTAAGAACAGAGCAATCATCTGTTAAATTGCGAGACATTTGTTTTGTTTTGTTTTCACATCAGGAACTGCATGTGTAATATTTTCATTATGAATATTTTTTTATGATTGTATGTGCATATTTGTTCTTTTTTCATAGGTGCTACAGTAGCAAGTATCAGAATCACTCCAAGAATTTAAATGTATTTGTTAAGTCAATGTTTTTTATGATATTAATTCTCAGGAAAACAGAAGAGAAGGGGCTTTTTCCTTTCTGGGACTGTGTAACCACTAATATCAGATATGAGCATGAATTAGTCAGGTTCATGCTAGACATAATCCCTTATATCTGAACCCTTTCTTTGATGTTTAATATTCAACCGAGAATCAGGTGCTTCCTTCAAGTCCTGTAAAAATCATTGAATATTCCAGATCTGGAGTTGGCCCAGAAAACATTAACATGATCACAGGTCTTATACATAGTCATATATTAGGATTCTCTAAATTCTTAGGAGAATATTGTTAAAGGATACAATCAAGTGACAAATTAGTGTCATGATCAGTGGCAAATTGACATACTCTCAAAAGTCATTGCAAAACTTTGGATACAAATAGTTGATAATTCATTTTTTATAATGCTAGGGAAAAGCTCAAGGAATAAAAGTGTTTATAATAAGTATCATATGTATGGGGAAAATGTAATCTATACCATAAAGCAATATACAAGTTAATCTTATCAGTCATTGTAATATTGAAGTGAAGGCAGATTATTTATTCAACATACACTTACTCAATTGTGCCACCTTTGCTTCCCACTAGAGTTATATAGGTAGAATTTATTTCCATTAACAGGAACCTCAGGCTATAGCTCCTGTGCTATCGAGACCCAAAGAATTTATGCCATCGCAATGCACCCTAAAGAAAGAAATGAGCCATTCAGAGATCCAATTTACATAATATATAAAATGGTTGTACAGAACAATATTCACAGAAATATGAATATGAGTTTAAGATAAGTTGTATAAGTTCTTTATCACAGAATTTATTACAGGAACAAGTCTAGAAATCAATTATATTAATAAATCTATCCTTTGTGATATCACAGCTAATAAAATAACAAAAATGTACTGCATAAAGGCAAGTTGATTTTTTTTTAATGTTGACTGTACGTGTCTATATTTCACATATGCACTCTTTACAAATGGTAGTGAAGATAACTTATTTTACCAATGTCTGTAGTGGAAATATGCAACATAATTTTAACATCAAGAAATTGGCTCTTGATTACTCGAACACATAAACAGAAAATGTTCTTTTGAGTATTCTTTTGCCTGTTTTTAAATTAAATTAGTTTAATGGAATTTTAAATACCTTAGAACAATAATATTTGTACCTAGAATTGTTAGTATAGGATACTCCATATTCTTAAATATCATAAAAAGAAGACTTTCAGATTATGTACTCAAAAGAAAAACATTTAAGTAAAATTTATGAGCATTTATAGGTCCATAAAAAAGAGAGGGGAAGAGGGAAATTAACATATTTGAGGCACTTATTGTTAAACTACAAAAATGCTATTACCCAAAGCATATTATATATGCATATACTAAAATAATATATCTGTGATTTTCATGTTAAGAAGCATTTTTCTCTGACAATGTGTAAAAGATCATAGTCAGGTGACCTCAAAAAACAATAAAGAGACTTACTTTTTATTTTAATTTACTGAATTTTTATGCAGTGGACTTTTATTGCTATTGTTTTTACTTCTAGAAGAAAAGAAGGTTTACGTCATCAAATGACTAGGAGCTAATGAACAAGCTCCAGACAGCTCTCTCTCCATTAGCAAGAGGAGGTAGTTAGGGACTGCTAGGAGATAAATTGAAAAAACAGCCAAATTTTAGTTGATTAAAACGGGGTCAGTGTGGCTGTTTCATAATTATAATAAAATAGGCAGCACATTTTAGTTCTTTTACTAACAATAACAAATCGTGAAACAAAATATAACCTCTATAGAAATCCATTAAAACAGATGTATAAATATTAATTCTAAGTTTTCATTATAATTGCTGAACTTACATAACACAATTTCATGTAACTATCCTAAAAGATATGAGCACTGCTTTATATTTAAGATGAGAAGATAGGACTGCATGATCTCTGCATGTCTTTGGAGCTATTGCATTCTATAGTCACTGATTTAAGTGATAGATTAATAGGGTCGTACATTGAAGGTACGGTGTTTTAAAAGCAAACTGTTTCTTTTTATTCTCAAATGGAGTCACCCTTTCCTTCTCTGAATTTACTCTGCATTATCACTGAATTTATTTGTTGAAAAAAGAAACAGTAAAAGCCTGAAAACGTATTGAGAATTAAATCTAAAATATTTATAGACAATATTCTAGTTCAGTAAATGCCAACAATCTATTACACACTAGCAGACAAATACAGTTTATAACAGAGGATACTCTTCTAAACATGAGCCAGAGAAAGTTAGATTATCACCCATAAAATTGTCAAGTTGGCAATTTCCCTCAAACAGCAAACACGTTAATGTTGGATAAAAAGATGAGAAAAAGGTGATGTATTTGAGCTACTGGAAGTGACAAATTGGAGATCTATGTTTAAGGAAACAATCACATTATTCCTTTTCATTATTTCTGAATATTGATTACTTCACTAGTCAACCAGAAAAGTCAGGAGCTGTCTGCTCTTTAATGTATAAGCATCTTACTGAATGAAGATAATATTGTCTAAGTTGAAGTCTGTTAACCATGTAAACATCACACTAGTAATAAAATTAAAGGGAGTTCTCACACTTCCACTTAGGAAAGAAATCTACTTGAATCAAAAGTATCATGTTTGATTAAATAAAGAGAATCACTAAAGTTAGTTGTCCAAAAATAAGTGTTTTAAAGCTTTGCTTTTTCGTTGTTGTTTTTCTGTGAAAGTGAGGTCTGAAGTTGAGACAAATACTACATTCAATCTTCCATTTTCTACTTCTGGTCCTAAAGAAACAAGAAGTGTGTTATCCTTCAACTTGTACTAATCTAATAGGTGATTTTGGGGATAAAACAAAGGTGTAAAGACATGTGAAATACTCAGAGAGAGACTTCCCCTGTTTTTTCTGTTTTGTTTTCCTGGAGTTCACAGCCAGGGGCAACTTCCAACCATGGATGCAGGAAAAGCAATAAATCATCAAGAAAGCATTGACTACGATGACTGGCACAGAAACAGAACTCTATAATTTTCCATTCATTCTTTTGTTGATTCATTTAATGTCTCTATAATACTTTGTAGGTTAGCATCTCATAAAGTTTGAGTAGTGGTATTTTAAAAATTTCACCCTGAAGTACCTTGAAAGATAAATGATTGCCATATGCTATAGTATATAAAATCATTCATGATCATTATAAACCTGAAGATAAAATAAGGAATCTGCCAAGTCTATGATCCTATGAGAATATCATGTTATTTCAGTGGAGTTCATAGAGTATAAAACAAAACAACTTGAGTAAAAACACATTTTGTGAAATGGAAAATGCAATGAAAATGTTTGCTTGTACTATTTCTTCTTTAATTGTTCTTTGATAAATTCATAAAGAGGGCACCACTGGGAAACACATGAAATACTGAAGCCAAGAACACAATGAGCTGAGATGTCCTCCTGCTAAGTTTCTGGGAGAGTAACCAGTTTAAGGATAGGTTGGTTCATTCTTTATACAATAATCAAGCCAGTATTTTCATATTGATCTTACTAGTGAAAAAATACAATCAGGGTATGAGTATCCCTGGAAAATTCATAATGATGGCTGACTGACAAGCTATTTGTGTTGCTCAAGGCTTTGTATTTAACCTGAAGTAGGTAGAGAGATTTTTGAAAATGTTATTAGCTGTTAGAAACAGTGGAATATTGATACCAAAGACAGAAGAGAAGTTATTTCCAATCCAGCATCCAAAAAGCAAAAGAGGTATAATTACATTCTTAGAGGCTGTATACACAAAAATGTGAATGGCTAAATAGAACCTTAATTCCTAATTTGGCACGAGGGACAAATAACAAAAATGTTTGTTATCAAATTTGCCCTTGAGGATGTAGTTTTTAGTGGGGTGTTAAATAGATGTTGCATTCAATTATTTGAATGCTCCTGCATCAGTAGGTCTGCTATAGTCAGCGGTAATAAATTCTAAAATTGCACAAAATTTAAAAGCTAACTTTTCACCTGTTTATACCATCTAAATTGAGTGGGGAAAGGTCTGAAGTCAGAGAAAATGTAGTCGTTCCAAGATACATTTTTAAGGACCTTAAATGTATAAAATCTTCATCAAAATCCTTATCAGCGTTCTCAAGAAGCTAAATCATACCTTCTACCTTTCTAACAAGAAGATGGAACTAGCTCAATCCATCCATTCAGGAAACTTAATTATTGAAAACTAGTTAGTTTTTGTGTTAATTTATTAGAGCTGCCATAACAAAATACCACAGATTGGAGGGCATGAACAACAGAAATTTATTTTCTTATTGTTCTGGAGGCTGAAGTCCAGGATGAAAAGTGACAGCAGATTGGTTTTTCTGAGGCCTCTCTCCTTGGCTTGCAGACAGGAACCTTCTCTCTGTGTCCTAGTGTGGTCTTCCCTTTATGTGAGCACATCTCTCTTGTCTCCCTGTGTGTCCTAATCTCCTCTTCTTATTTGGACACAAGTCAGGTTGGATTAGGACCCACCTTAATGACTCATTTTAACTTAATTACCTTTTTAAAGGCCCTGTTTGAATACAGTCACATTTTGAGGTACCAGGGGTTAAGACTTAAACCTATGAATTTGTGGGGATACAATTCAGTCCATGACAGTTGTAAGAAAGAATGGTCACTCCTATGAAAGAAAGAAATCAGAAACTGTCCAAAGTTTTTGGTGTGTCCCAGAATACACACATTTTTTGTTCATGCTTAGATTGAATATCAACCCATCCAAGAAATGACTCTTCTTGGAAAATGAGGTTAGAAAATTGTGAAAAATATCATCTTGAGAAAATAAAAATTGCAATGTCCTTATTGACTCAACCAAATGTAGTCTGACATAAAAAGCTTTACTTTACACAGAAATAAAAAAGCAGAACCACATTATGTATTTAAAACTTTGAAACAAATTTAATCATCATTCTGTTTATCATCATATATAGATCCAATGAAAACCCTCAAAAGCCTCTAAAGATGAGCATATTCATTCTGGAATCCTACTTGTGAAAGGGACTCTCCAACTTGTGAAATACAGTCACTTTCCTTGAATCTGGCAACATCCCCAATAAATTATGCAGTTCCATATGGTCTGGAAATAGCTCCTATTACTTTCCTTATCTTTCCAAAATGAGGCCTATTTGGAAAGTGATAAATAACAGACATTATGAGCAATTGAATTTGTTCTTGCCTTTATACACATACTAGCTTTATTTGGTTTCATCTTTCCCATTATTTTATCAGACATCATAAGTCAGTAAGTTATTCATCTATTTCTAAACAATATAGCATAATTCTTGTAAAAGCAAATGAACCTAATGCCTTGCCAAGGATACAAAAATTGTAATTTAAGGAAATGTTAGCATCTAGAATGGGTTTTGGATAAAGTGATGCTTTTATTACAAATATACACATAAATGTTAACCTCCAAATGCTAATAAGGGTTTAGATTAAGAAACCTGTTTTTCAAAATTAAATGAAGAAGAGAAGTTGGCTTAGGTAGGCTTATCCAGAAAGCTCTCACTACACATTTATTATTCAATATGAGCTTAAGAGAGCATGCATCAATCTGAGTTGTGGCCTGCACAGACGGTAGACCCGGTCACCAATCTGATTACCAACATTCAAATTCTATCTGAAACTAGTAACTAGAGTCACTATGAGACTCTACAATCACATGAGTTTTTGTGATCCGGAACACAGTCTTTGATAATTTTCATCAATAATTCTGTTTTAGTTTCTAATTGACTCTACCCTAAAACTAATAATAACCAACATCTTCATTTTTTAAATATTTTTGCCACACATATACGAACAGCTTTTGCTAAGATATAAATCAGATAACCAATCTCTAGTGGCACTTGTAGAAGTCTCTTTTATTACCCTTTTACTTATTTTCATTTGTTTATATTATCTACTTAACATCTTTCCCTTTTAAAAATTGAGAACAGAAATTTAAGAAAATAGTGATGAATACAATCTGTTCCCTACATAAAGAAGGTAAAAATGTCCCCTAACCCCAAAATATTGGTTAGTTTTGAGAACCCTAGTGTTACTTAAAATAAGAATTTTCTTTCTCACTCAAAATGAATGCCCTGAAACCAACTCAACCCAGTGACAATTTGACTACATTACTTTAAAACCACAAAACTATGTAAGTAAGAGAACCACAAGCCAGATTTCCTTTGAGAGGCACAATATCTGTCTCAGTATGTTCCAATAAAAGGGCTTGGAAAATGCAGTGTCAACTATTCTTTTGTGCAATTGAATATAATGGGTGGGATTATTGTTTTTCACATTATCTGGAGTGACATTTTCCTACCACATATTATTTTAGTATTTATTTTTATCAAATTACATACAGAAAACAGTACATGTTATAACTGTGCATCTTCATAAATGGTCACCAAGTGAATTCACCTGTATAACCATCCCAGTATATATATCTACAAGAGTATGTCCAATACTCAGATGTTTCTTTGGTGCCCTCTCCCATTCACTAGCCCTTCTCCTGACATTTACTAGCAGAGAATAATTTTGCTTGTTTTTATGTAAAGTAAATCATATGAGTTCTTTAGTGTTTGTCTTCATTCGTATCAATGCAAACAATTCTACATTGTGCATTTGTATTATCCTCTGCAATTCCTTTGTATGAATACACCATTATACTGATGATGGACATTTAGGCAGCTGCCAGTTTGTCTCCATCACAAATATTGTTATTGTAAACATTCTAGTGTATGTTCTTGGTGCATATATGTATGCATTTTTATAGGTTTATATCTAGGAGTGGAATTGCTACAATATGAGATATGAGTTAGCAGATATCAGAGTTTTCCAAAGGGTTCAAAAGTGTCATTACCAAATTGTATTTCTTCCACTGGTGCTGTAACCTTTCAGTTTTTCCACATTCTTTTTAACATAATTATTTTATATTTTTTGTTTTTGTTTATTGTGGCTTCCATTCTTAAGCCATATGGTAGTGCAAAGTATTTTTGTACTATGATTCTAATTTATATTTTCTTGATGAATAATAATCTATTTTGACTAATGCCTTCTCATTTTCTCCTCATCTCAGCCTTGAGAATCACCAGTGAATTATTTCCTTCTATGAGTTTGACTATTTTGGATTCCTCATATAATTAATGTCATATGGAATTTATCTTTCTGTATCTGGCTTATTTCACTTAGCATAATGTTCTCCAGCTCCATCCATATTATCACAAATGGCAGGATTTCCTTTCCAAGTTTGAATATTATTCAAGTCTAAATATGTATATACCATAAGCTGATGGATCTGTTGATGACATAGATTGTGATGATGATTTCATGGATGTATATTTATCTCCAAAGTCAAGTTGTATAAATTAAATTTTCCTTTATGGTAGGTGATTTTGTGTTTCTAGTGAAGAAATATTTGCTAATGCCACCTTTGGTACTGGAAGATGCTTCACATTTTTCTCTTTCTGGTTTACCTTTTATATTAATATCTTTATGCCATCTGGAAATAACTTTTGCATGTAAGTGAGTTATATCTGATTGACTCAGCATCATTTATATAAAAAAACACATGATTTCCACTCCATTGTATCTCAGATGAAACCTAGGTGAATATTTATAAATATTATATATGAATAGGTAGTGTCTGGTTGCTCTATTCTACGTCATTGATCATTTTTTCTACTTGTGTTACAATATCACGTCTTAATTATTATGGATTTCTAATGATTTTTAATATCTCAAGTATACATAGTACGACTTTGTTGTTCTCCTCAGGATTTTTATGGCTATTTTGGCTTTTTGTGTTTTTGCATAAATTTTAGATTCAATATATTATATTACTTTATTTGTGAATATAAAATTTAATTTGATTTATTTTGATGCCACTTATTAATCTGTTCAATAAATTATACAGTTATTTAACTGTGTTATTTCTATAAGCTCAAGAAGTTGAATTTGTCTTTTTTTCCTATTTTTGTGCCATTTAATAACAGGGATGCATTCTGAGAAGTGTGTCAATAGGCAATTTTGTAGCTGGGCAAACATCATAGCATATACTTACACAAACCTAGATGGTATAATCTACTACTGTAATTGTATATGTTATACTGTTATATGACTGTCAATGCAGTTGGTTTGTTTACACCAGCAACACCACTAACACATGAGTCATGCATTGTTCTACAAACACATGAGTTAGGCATTGTGTTAGGATGGTGGAGAGGTCATTAGGTC
The DNA here is from genome assembly GCF_964194185.1 of Rhinolophus hipposideros. Classification (NCBI taxonomy): domain Eukaryota; kingdom Metazoa; phylum Chordata; class Mammalia; order Chiroptera; family Rhinolophidae; genus Rhinolophus; species Rhinolophus hipposideros. The sequence continues at coordinate 58,915,408 of NC_138050.1, forward strand.
ATAAGAATTTTTCAGCTCCATTATAATCTTATGGGACCACCATTGTACATTCAGTCCATCATTGACCTAAATGTCATTATGCTGTACATGACTGTAGTAGTTTCATCTTCAAACTGGAAATAACCCTATTGCCATCATCAGGTGAATGGAAAAAAAATGGTAGGATGGAATACCAATCAGCAATAAAAGCATGAACTGTTGGTACACATGACATGGACAAGTCTCCAAAGAGTTCTGCTGAATGAAAGGAGCAAAACATGAGAGTAAATACTGTATAATTTCATTTACATAAAATTCTAGAAAATACAAACTAACCTATAGTAAAAACTGCAGATCAGCATGGTTGCCTAAGGATGCCTGGATGGCAGAGGTGATTGAAGGAAGGGGAATTACAAAGGACATGAGAGAGCTGTTGGGGTGATGGATATATACTCATTAAATAAATGGATACATATTTTTGCAATTTTCTATGATTTCCTATTAATGTGCATAATATGTTCACAGTAAATTAGCAATCTACTTATCAGGGGGCACATACTAATTAGTCCATTTTATAGGCAGGCATATGGCATGGCTAATGCTGATGCCACACTGTCAGTATGAATTGATTATGATTTGGATGGTAATGTCTCTTTAGTTCGTTTCATTTGAAACAAAAATAAGAATGAGTATTGTCTTAACGCCCTAAAAAATAAACACTTGAGGGATTTTTTTGCCTGGTATCACCAGGCAAAATGAAGATAATTATTTTATATCATTTTTGAGATTTTTTTAAATTGGTTTTATAGCCCAATCAGTCATTAAGTCAAATCATAATTTTGCTATTTTTTTGTATCTCTAACACAACAGTGACATTGCATTTATATATCTAAATATAGTTGCATGCTAAGTTATGATGAAATGATAAACTCAAATGAAATAATCTGAATTTTCCTTGTAGGTGGTTCAACATCCGCAAATCAATTAATGTGATACAGCACATTAACAAAATGAAAAAATAAAAATCACACGATCATATCAATAGATACAGAAAAAGCATTTGATAAAATTCAGCAGCCATTTATGATAAAAACCCTTAAGAAAGTGGGAATCGAGGGATCATATCTCAACATAATAAAAGCCATGTATGATAAACCCACAGCTAACATCATACTCAATGGGGAAAAGCTAAAACCATTCCCCTTGAGATCAAGAACAACGCAAGGTTGCCCATTTTCTCCACTTCTATTCAACATAGTGCTGGAAGTTCTACCCACAGCAATCAGACAAGAGAAAGAAATAAAAGGCACCCAAAACAGTAAGGAGGAAGTAAAATCATCATTAAATGCAGATGACATGATACTACATATAGAGAACCCTAAAGACTCCACCAAGAAACTATTAGAGCTGATAGATGAATTTAGTAAAGTAGCAGGATACAAAATTAATATTCAGAAATCAGTTGCATTTGTATACACCAATAATAAAACATCAGAAGGAGAAATTTAAAAAATAATCCCATTTACAATTACTACAAAGACAATAAAATACCTGGTAATAAATTTAACCAAACAAGTAAAAGATCTGTACCCAGAAAATTATAAGACACCAAAGAAAGAAATGAAACGAGATACAAATAGATGGAAATACATACCATGTTCATGGATAGGAAAAATTAATATAGTTAAAATGTTCATACTGCCTAAGGCAATATACATATTCAACACCATTCCTGTCAAACTACCAACGACGTTTTTCACAAAAATAGAACATATAATCCTAAAATTTACATGGGACCATAAAAGACCCCCGGATAGCCTCAGCAATCTTGAGAAATAAGAACAAAGTGGGAGGTATAACAATACCTGACATCAAATTATACTATAAGGCTACAGTAATCAAAACAGCATGGTACTGGCATAAAAACAGATACATAGATCAATGGAATAGAATAGAGAGTCCAGAAATATATCCATGCCTATATGGCCATTTAATCTATGACAATGGAAGCAAGAATGTACGGTGGGATAAAGACAGTCTATTCAATAAATGGTGTTGGGAAACCTGGACAGACACATGCAAAAAAATGAAGCTGGACCACCTCCTTACACCATATACAAAAATAAATTCAAAATGGCTTAAAGACTTAAATGTAAGATCTGAAACCATAAAATTCCTAGAAGAAAATGTAGGAAGAAACTTCACAGATATTACCTGGAGTAAGATTTTTACTGATATATCCCTTTGTGCAAGGGAAGTAAGAGAAAAAATAAACATGTGGGATTACATTAAACTAAAAAGTTTTTTCACAGCAAAGGAAACCATCAATAAAACAAAAAGGGATTTTACTGAATGGGAAAAGATATTTGCCAATGACATATCTGATAAGGGGTTAATATCACAAATTTATAAAAAACTCAACTCAACTCCAAAAAACAAACAACCCAATTAAAAAATGGGCAGAGTACTTGAAGAGACGTTTTTCTAAAAAGGACATACAGATGGCAAACAGACATATGAAGAAACCCTCAACCTCACTAACCATCAGAGAAATGCAAATAAAAACCACAATGAGATACCACCTCACCCCAGTCAAAATGGCTATCATCAATAAATCAGCAAACAACAAGTGCTGGCGCGGATGTGGAGAAAAGGGAACCCTTGTGCACTATTGGTGGGATTGCAGATTGGTGCAGCCACTATGGAAAACAGTATAGATGTATCTCAAAAAGCTGAAAATGGAACTACCTTAAGATCCAGCAATTCCACTCCTAGATATCTATCCGGAGAAATTCAAAACTCTAATTCAAAAAACTTTATGCACTCCTATGTTTATTGCAGCACTATACACAATAGCCAAGACATGGAAACAATTGAAATGCCCATCGGTAGATGACTGGATTAAGAACCTGTGGTAGATTTATACAATGGAGTATTACGCAGCCATAAAGAAGAAAGAAATCTTACTATTTGCAACAGCATGGATGGACCTAGAGAAGATTATGTTAAGTGAAATAAGTCAGACAGAGAAAGACAAATACCATATGATCTTACTTAAATGTGGAATCTAAAGAAAAGATTAAGTGAATGAACTAATCAGAAACAGTTTTGGAGACATAGAGAAAAAACTGAGGGTTGCTAGATGGGAGGGGTAGAGATAAGGGGGAAGGTTAGGGGATTAGAAAACAGTCAGTAACCACCAGATGGCCACGGCGTTTTGAAAATTAATTTGGTGAACGTAATCACCAATGTCGTAAAGATTTTGTAGGGTATCCAATGGACACTTGTCCCATTTGGGAGACCACCTCAGGGATGAAGTAGATGCCTGATCACTGCACTGTACACCTGAAGCTGAAGCTGAACAATAATGAATGCCAACTATAATTATATATATATATATATATATATATATATATATATATATATATATATATATATATATATATTCTTACAAGAAGCGGAGTACAGCATTACGTATAGAGAGAGTGGAAATGTAATGGCTCTGTGTGATGTCAGAGGGATAGTGGATGGGAGGAGGGGGATTCACACAGTGTGAGGGATATAAATGATAAATGTCTAAGTATTACTTTGTTTTGTGCATCTGAAACTAAAAAAAAAAATGCTTGTATAATTCCCATTTTACAGATGTTTAATTGAGGTTCAAATTGATTAATAAAATAAACCAAGTTACATAGCTCATAGGAATTATTTATGAAATATATACAAAAGTTAAATTACTTGCCCATCAGTATTAAATGTATTCTTGCTGAATGTGTAATTTACCTTAAGTAAAAGATATCCTGGCACAGAAAACTTTCTTCTTGTTGCTGAATTAATATAGTTTCTATTTCTTTTCAAATCATAAGAGTATGCAAACTTAGTACCTAAACTATTACTATCATATATTTTTATATGATAAGAAAATAAAATCCACAGGAAAAAAAATGAACAATTTATTTTCTCAAATCATATCTATATGCTCGATATTAAAATTGATGCTTTTCTGGCTTCAAAAGAGAGAAATTATTCAATGTTTGTTGATATTTCCTGCTAAGCCATAATGATACTTAATCCCTTTTCTATAATCTTTTCCCTTCATATGCCCGTCAACACCCCCACACAACTACCAACTCCTCTTTTCACAAGTAAAATTTAGTGAAAAACTATATTGGAAATGCAGCGCAAGTAGTTGAATAATTTGACTGGATCTTCTCACAAAATATTAAAAACCCTTTCTACCCAGCCTCCAGCTCCATAAAAAAGCAAACAAACACACCAAAACAGAAAATATGGAAGCAAAAACGTTCCTTATTTTTCAAACTGAAAAGAATCTTAAAATTGTTTACTAAAGATTTAAATTTGAAATCAGCAGTACTCTGTCCAGTCTCTTTCCCCTACAACTTTTCTTTACAGATTCTTGCTCTTCTTTTAAATGCTTTTTCCGGTATTTACTTAAAATTTTCACAATAACATACTTAGTAGCAAATTTTTGATTCAATAATTAGAAGTAAGAGCTTTTAAAGACCTGTACTGCTGTGTGAGGGCTCAGTCTTTCTCACATCCTCCTCAACCTGCTTGGAACAACCCATTTTAAAGACATCTGAATTTTTGTATAACTAGCAAATATTTAAGTTTTATGACTACTTCAGTATTCTAACTTGCCAGTCAAGTAATGTATTACTATTACTACTACTACTACTACTATTATTATTGTTGTTGTTGTTGTTGTTGTTGTTTCTTTTCATAGGTGTTTTCACATTTAATAATTCATTGATGTGTTTTCATTTAATTAATATTCCATGCGTCTAGGATTTTTTTTCTCTCTCAAATTTTAAAAACACAAACAAATCTGTCAAACTTCTAGCCATTTACTCCCAACAATTATACATTTTATAGGATTCATGACAAAACTATATTTAAATTAACAATTTCCTTTGTCTTTTAACTTAATATCTTAGATATGTTTCCAAAGTGTATGAGGTTTAGTTCTTTTTTCTTTTTAATTGATTGCCATTTAGATGGCCTTTCTTTTACAGGAAGCAACATTACAATGAACATCTTAGAACACAATCATTTATATTATGTTTTCTATAGGATTGATTTTGCAAATCAGAGAACTGGGTCAGAGAATTTGCATAGTTAATAATTCACTGTACTGATTAAATTTGAAAATCATGTGCTTATTAGCCTTAGTCACTATCCTAGGTAGTGAAAAGACACAATAGAAGACATCCTAGACATGCTTGTTTTATGATGAGAATCTTTTGTCGGTAGATATTTTTACGGCTCTTTTCAAAGCTGACAAAATTAACAATTTCACCAATAGCTGATTATATTGTAAAATTCTCTACAGCATGTCTAGAATTACTGGTAATAATTTTTAAATCATTTTATTTATTTATTTATTTATTTATTTATTTATTTATTTATTTATTTATTTATTTGAAAATCTGATGGACGAGGAGAGACTTACCATTGCTATTTTATTTTGATTACTCTCAATCATCAATGAGATTTGATATACTTGCATATATTTGTTGGCCATTTGTATTTTTCTAAATTTCTTGTTCAAATACTATGCTAAATTTAATATTGATCTCATTGATTAGTAGCGGCTCAATTATGTTTTTATATTTCAATTAAATAATTTTGAAATTTCAGTTATAATATCACCTTGTAATTTTTTTTCAAATAATGTATCTGAGACTATTTCTAGCTTTTTCACTATTTTTATGGTGTCATTTCTGTTAAAATATTTTGTTTCAGTTGATTTTTGTCTGATAATTTTTATTTTTAAAAAATCACTACATTTTATTTAGTTGATTATTCGAATTGAAAAATCTCTGATTTATATAATTCTGTGTCTGCCTTTTAATTTGTTCTAAACATGAATAAACATCTAAAATGGTATTTTTTCCAGTGTAACAGAAACACTTCTAATCACCTCTTGTGTTTTATAATAGACAATGTGTGAACACATTTTATCACTAAAATTTCTCAGAAAACGCTACAGAACATAGTACATATTGCTTAACTCAAACAGAAAAGCTATCCAAGAACTTATGAAAATGTCCCCAAATTATTCTAAGTATTAACTTCAGGGTTTATTATCTTTCTCAAATTTTAATACGACTTAGGGTGGCATAGCATACAGGTTTTTATTTTCTCAAACACCGTAAGAGGTTTTAAAGGTCATCAATGAAGGTTTGATCAATATGTGGCTCTTCATGGCATTATAATGCTGAGAGGCTAACGTGTTAGTAGAGATTAAAAGAAAAAAAAAAACTAGACCGTTTTTATCAGTGTGACAGATACATATGCCTTGAGCACTAACAAGGCATAGCTAATTACTGATACAGTTGCTGAAAAGGGTTTCTGACAGTCATGATATATGAGCAAATTTGTCTTGCAAGTGACAAATCAAACAGAGGTTATTGGGAGTTTTGGGCACTGCCAGCTCAGTGGGTGGGTTACAGAAAGTGTATGCTCATTCGTTTTCCTTTGCTGGGGGCGGAAATCGTTTACCATCATCTCAGACCGCTGAGTCTTTCATGTACGTTCATACTGTTTCATTAAAAGTATCAATATTTCTTTCTACAAATATTTTCAAAAGGATTTGAAAATTGCAACTGTTAGTTTTCCTCTAAAGTCCTTGCTTAAATTTTTCACATCTGCAGGGTTTATCTAGCAATATGTTGTTTATCTAAATTACATATATTTATACCATGCTTTAGTCATGTGTTGCTCCTGTAGATGTAAGTGTGTAGTTTACATATAAGGTATAATAAATCCCACAGTATTTGGTCATTGCAAGATTTCCTTATTTTATCTCAAATCCAGAAAATTATAAGTCATATGAAGAAAATTGGAAGTTATTTTGTTATAAGTAATTGGCTATATATTATGTTTATGAGTGTGTGTTTCAATGCAAAATTATTGCCTAGAAAGCCTATATTCAGAAACACTATTTTTGTACTGCTGGTTCAAGTTTTTCAATGTTAAAGAAAAAAATCAAGCCTTAGATATGCATCAAAAGTTTTCCGAATCTTTTCTCATTTCCATAGTGCTAATGTAACATTCACTAAACATGAATCATTTAATAAGAATTAATTTTTCTTATAATGAATCAGTATGGAAGAATAATAACTGGCATTAGTAGGTTAATAGTTCAACTTTACTATGAAGCCAAGGCCATATATAAGTTATAACAGAAAGCAGACACAGTGATAGTAAAATGTATCCATTTTGTTCCAACCTACATCACATGAATTGCTAAACAAGTGTTCCACCTCTTTTGTGAAGGTTTATTTTTTGTAAGTAGGGGGGAATAATTCCATGGAGAGCTACACTTCAAATGCCTACCATGTTATGTCTTGCCTGGAACACAATGATACACAATGTCCTCTGCATGCAAAGAAATAAATGAAAAAGACTATAAACATACATGTTTTACATAGGGAAGGAAATTGCTTACTTTTATGACAGAATAGAAAATTCACTTTTTCAAACCTAAAGAAGGAGGAGGTTGTGACATTCGTGGTGGCAACTGAGAGGTGTTAATGAGCTGATGTGCGTAGTTGTGCTGGTGATGGTAACAGTGATAGAGGTTCCTGGAAGAAGGATGACTGAGTAGGGGTTCTATTGGTAGTAGAACCCAATAATGAGTAGGGTTCAGCGGGTTCAGAATGGACAAATGAGAGAATGTTCAGACAGAGAAATTAAATCTAGCATGTTTAAGTTCTTTGAAAGAGTATCATGGGAAATGTTCTTGCTCCCATCTCCAACAATACTTTCACTCCTGCTCGTCTCTGATTTAGGATGGGTGAGCTATTTCAGAAAAACATATTTAATCCTGTAATTTGTACATACAACTACAGTAGACATTAACACATATGATCCATATTGGCAATTTACTTCCATTTTCTTTACTAAGTAAGCTACTTATTCATGCAGGGAAATTACCCATTAGTAATTTTAATCTCAGTACTGAAATAGAGCCTGCTCCATACTAATTTATAATAAATGTTTCTTCAAGACTATAAGTATTTGTATCTATTTATTTTATGTCTGGACACCTGGGCTGATTAGTTTTATGCACCAATCTGACATGGTTAAAGGATAACCAGATATTTGATGAAACATGATTTCTAGGTGTGTTTGTAAGGATGAAATTAGCATTTGAGTCAGAAGAATGAGTAAAGAAGATTACCCTCACCAATATGGGTGAATATCATTCAATCCATTGAAGGCCTGAATAGAATCAAATAGCAGAGAATGAGTGTATTTGTTCTCCCTGCTTGAGTGGAGAAATTAATCTTCTCTTTCCCTTAGACATTGTTGCTCCTGATACTTGAGCCTTTGGACTCAAATCAGGACTTACACTTTGAGACCCCCCTGACCCCCGAATTCTCAGATATTCAGACTCAGACTGAATTATACTGGCTTTCTTGGTTCTCCACTTGCACAAAGCAGATTGTGGGACTACTCAGCCTCCATAAGTGTGAGCCAATTCTTATAATCTCTCGCTCTCTCGCTCTCTCGCTCTCTTTCTCTCTCTCATATATAATTGGTTCTGTTTCCCTGGAGAATGCTGACTAATATGACCCCCAAATAGTATCTTAAACTTAGATCATAAAAATAAAAGCTTAGAAATAGTGCAATAGAAAAAAATGAAAAGTAAAAATGTAAAAAATAACATTATATTGAAACAAAATAAACAAATAGTACCTCAAGGAGCACAAATATATGTATTTTATACAAATTCTACTTTCATATTTATAAATCCAAATGAATCTGCATATAAAACCAAATAATAGTTGTATACTAATTTAAAGGTTTGCATGTCTTCCAGGTGTTACAAATATGTGTCATGACAATATTTTTGTAAGATTTGACGTTTTAGTTAACACAAGGCAGTTGCATGGAGGCCCAGAATAGATTGCTGGAGCTCACCAAGAGCAGCAGCTTTCCCTCTGGCCCTATAGAAGGAAACTTAGGATGAAAGACAAATTGAGTTTGATTGATAGGATGCTGGAGGTGACTGGGAAAAACAGAGAGAAAAAAATATGGGGAGAAGGGAAAATACATGATTAAATAGAAAAAGTAAAGAAAAGTAGAGTAGAATAAAATGTTTGTTTTTTGGCTTCCCGGGATAGTTGTCTATGTGTATATATATGTGTGTGTATATATATATATATACATTCATATTCTTTGTTGTATGGCCATAGTTTCTTAGTTTAATAGAAAGTCCGGTTTACCTTGGTGACAAAGTTTTTTCTTTTATTTTTTCTGAGTAACTGTTTTCTTTCAATATTTAACTCAAAAAAACAATTCCCTACAACAATTTTGCAGGGTGAGGAGGTCATCCTGCTCAAAAGTATAAATATCTACTTAGAAGACAGGTTTACCATAGACAGTTGCAATATTTTCTCCTAAAACCAAGTTAAAATTAAACAAAAATTAATAAAACTTAAAGAATCACCAAAAACAACAACAACAAAAATAGGGTAGGCTTTAGAAAAGAAATTTCCAACATTTCAGTAAGAAGGAAAGTTGATTAGTGAGGCAAGTTGATCTTAATACAATCAATCCAAAGGCTCTCAACCTGGAGCCAGAACCCCAAATAGATGTGCCTTAACAAGCAAAATATAAATGAAGGACTGTATATAGAACATTTAGCATCTCAAATCTGATCATATTTTACTGAGCAGAAGTAATGTAGCTAGGTGATCATCACCAGAGCAAAAATGGAGGTTTGCTTTCCAAAGAATAAAATGTCAAGAGAAAACCTTGTTGGACATCCCACAGTAAAGCTTTCCTATTCTTGCAGATGAGTGCTTTCCACAAAACACCTGTTTCTGTTTAAAAGCAAGTGTGAACAGATGTGGAGCCTTGTCCACATTCACAGAGTTACTAGTTCACAATATTCTATGGACAAATTTAAAATAACAATGGTTAAACATTTTAGGAAAGCTTGAAACAAGGAAGTTTTAGACAAACAAAAAATACCCAGAGATATAATTCAGGAAAATTACAGAAATTAAATGTGTTCAAAATAGTACTTTCCATGAAAAGTGTAGAGAAAATGTATTCATAAATTAAAAGAAGAAAGGTATAAAAAAGAGAAAAATTTAAGATATAAAAACAAAATATAAATTTAAAATTTCAACACAAATTCTGGAATATAATGTTTAGAGTATGATTATTCAATAAAAAGGACTCATAAAATGTGAGGAGAAAGATATATGACATAAATCATAAAACCAAGAAACTGATGATCCAATTAATATGAGTTCCAGAAAGAAGAAATACCCAAAGTGTAGGAGAATAGATTATCAAAGAAATATAACAAGAATTTCAAATTATATAAAGATTACTGAATAAAATTATGAAGTCATACTTTGATACATATTTCAAAATATCTGAATATCTAGGGATAAAAGAAAAAATAAGATATTTTCAGGGTTCTTTGGGGTGAATCACATTCACCCCAAAGATATGTTCAAGACCTAACTCCCATTACTTAAAAGTGACCTTATTTGAGAATAGGGGCTTTGCAGATGCAATCAAATTAAGATGTGGTCATACTGCATTAAGGTGGGCCCTAATCCAATGACTTGCTTCCCTTTAAGAAGAAGGAGATTTGGACACAGAGACACATAGACACATAAGAAGAATGCCATGTGACAACAGAGGCAATATTTCAAGAGACCCAGGACAAGCCAAAGAACACCAAAGATTGCTGACAAAACTAGAAGCTAGGAAATGGCAATGAATGATGCTGTTCTAGTACTTACAGAAGGAGCATGAGCTTCCAACACTTTGATTTCAGACTTCTGGTATCCAGAACTATGAGAGAATAAATTTATTTTGTTTTAAGCCACCCAATTTGTGGTACTTTATTAAGATAACCATAGGAAACTAAGACCCAGGGTGTCAAGAGATGGGAAACAAAGCAATATCAAAAGAACAGAGAAAAGAAAAAAAAAAAAAAGAAAAAACAAGAAAAAAGAAAAAACAAGAAAAAAGAAAAAACAAAAAACTGGAATTGACCTTTCAGTCAGCAATGCTAGATGGTGTGATACAAAGAGAAAATGTCTTCAAATTCTGAGCATACTGTTTTTCTACCTAGAATTCTTCACTGAGACTACTAAGGCAGAATAAGGATACTTTTAGACAATTAATGATTCATGAATTTAAACCCTATGCACTGTCTCTTACTTGAGGATGTACATCAGACAAATAAAGAATTACATCATGAACTAGGAAGACACATTGCCTAGAAAATAATATACAATATTCAAGGAAGCAAATGATGAGACGTCTCAGGACAGCTGTGTACAGGCTTGGAAAGCAACCAGTTTAGGTTATAGAAAGATGGAGACCATTAGAATGAGAGACTTGGGGGAAAAAATAGATTTGTTAGTATTATTGAAATATTTAAGAAAAGTTGAAATTAGATACTTAGTGAAAAGAACAAAGCAAATGGCAAATAGAACCCCTCAGACAAAAAGCACACCAAAAAAAATAGGTGTAATCATAATATACTCTTAGGATATATATTGAACAAAATTCACATTATATATAGAATATATATATATATATATATATATATATATATATATATACACACACACACACACATATATAGAATGTATATAGAATGTATATAGAATACACATTCTATATATATTCTATATATATACTATATATACACATTCTATATATTCTATATATACTATATATCTATAAATTTTATATTATATATTTATTGATTTATATATTATATAGAATATACATATTATACATAAATCAATAAATATATAGTCTATATATATACACACACATGAGTATATGGTGTACATATGTGTGCATGCTTGTATTGCTTTAATTTAAATAAGAAGACAGCACAATGTAATTATTTAAGTAGATAATTTTCCATCTATCAAGTTAAAAGTTTATACATTACTATGTAACAATTAATCAATCAATCTTTTTGTGAAGTTTGTAAAAAGGAGACAAACAACAAAGACAGATTGTGTGTGTGTGTATATCTGTATGCATGCATTTGATGGGAAATTTTCTAAAGTAATTTTCACAGAAACACAGTAAGAGAAGATTTGAAACAATGGGATATGCATTGACAATATTTGACGGCTTCTGACATACAAAAAAACCCAATTTCCTATGGTTCAGACTTATAATTGTTTACATGGTTTGAATTAAGCAGCTCTAAATCCAGGTTCCTAATGAGAAAGAGTCAGAATGTTGCCTTCTAGTTTATCAAAAATGGTCAATGCTGGGAGAATTTAATATATATATATATATATATATATATATATATATATATATATATATACACACACACACATATATCATAAAATTAAATATATATATCATAAAATTGGACCAAGTTGGATCCACAGACTACCATGAACTTGGATCCACAGACTACCACAGACTACCATGAACAATATATATATGTAGTTTTCTTTTGTTTCATTTGGTTTGGTTTGGTTTGGTTTGGTTTGGTTTGGTTCATGATAGTCTACGGATCCAAGTTGGTCTTTTTCCTGTATTGTCAGCCAACTGTGCTGAACTTAACTCAGATAGTCTTTCATAAGATATCAAAGATCTTCCTGATGTTTTTAAGTCAAGTCTGTATGCTTGGTGACTCGAGGAATAATTATCACAAAAAGGAAGTCCTGTTCACTTAAAAAAGAATAGGAAGAAAGCCTGCCTCTTCTGGATCTCTTAGGGTCCAATTTGAAATCCAAGTGAGGAAGATGAGAGTAGGCAGAAACAGAAACACATAAATAAGCATGAGACAACCTAAGAAAGCTGTTCTTGTTTTATCAAGCCTTCAGTTGAAGTTGTCTATGGGGCAAAATCCAACATGATGTTAGATAATAATAAGCAAAGGAGTGAATTTGTTAGATCAGTGATATCACATTGTTACTTTTTCCTGGCATTCAAGAAATCAAGAAGTTTTTGTGTGTCCTCATGAAGACATATATAGCTGTTGAAAGATGCACTCAGTGGGCAGAGACCTGGGATAGGTTGCATATGGTCAACTGTCAGCAGTGGTTACTATGTCATAGCAAGAGATGGATGAATGTGTTGATCTCAGCTGATGACAGTGCAGAGATGAATCAAGCCAACATCCAATGACATGAACCAGACAAAAAGAGAGCACTAGGACTACATACTCTTACGTTGTTGTTAAGAAATATGATAAGATTTCCGATACTTCATCTTGAATATGAGAAAACATAAAAACTTAGTTGGACTTAGAATGAACTGAAATGTAACCTAAGGAGACTATTTAAAGAAGATAAAAATCAAGATAAAATTAAGAGATCTAAATTTCTCCTCTACTAAGTAGTCTGGGGACTTATAAGAAAGATTAAATGACTTCTATAAAATAAAATTAAAAAAATAAGTTGACTTTGTATATCAGTTTTGTATGATTAAATTTGTGACCTTTACTAAATTATAATTTGTATAAATTAATTTAATGATTTTTAAACAAATTACTTTTTCTCTAAGTTAACAATAGTTAAAAGATCACAAGGATAAGATAAAGAAGGAAAAGTCTCAATTTCTCTTTTCTCTCCGCTTTGGTATTATCTATAGTTTATAAATCGAGCAAGATAATTGACTTAAATTTAAGAGAGAATCATAAAAAAGGTTTAAAAACTTTCTTTGTATGTGGCCAAAAATAGAGGAATTGACTTTTGGAATTCATATTAAATTTAGCTTGTTATCAAGGGACACCATGTTGAATATTTGGAGAGGGGGAAACTCAATTTCCATGTGGTGCACACAAATTTAAATGATTATAACTAATAAAACCTCAGTGGGTCATCTATTCATTTTGATCATCCCAACCACATCTCAAATCTAATATATGTTTCACTGTATTATAATAAACCCTCTAGACAAATTTAATGTTTTTTTCCTGAATGAAATAAGACAATTCAACATAAAAAAAGTACAAAAGCAAAACTTACTAAAATTGTTTGTAATGTATCGGTGAGATGTAGAGTCTGCTATGAGATGCAATAAATTACCTTAGAAACAAAGGATCAATTTGCATTAAAAATTGCCAGCACATCTTCAGTAAATGCAATGATTGCCTTATCCATTTTGGTAAAATAACTAAAATAAAATATTAGGCCAAAATAAATTACTTAAATATTAACAACCTTTCTATGAACAAGAATTACTGCCCTTAAATTGTTTGTAAGGAAATAGCCTTTAGGAACTCAAAAGTCAGGTGGAAAGGAGGCCAAAAGTTAGATAAGTACTTACTGCTGCAGTAATTCTTCCTCTATTAGGAACACAACTACCAACCTGACATGCTTATAACTCAGCTGTTAAAATGCTGTGTACTGACAACCAGGGTAATTCGCTCCTGAGACAGTTAAGGAACTAATCTGCCATAAAATTCATTCCTACATTTTATCATCCATTAGATGATGGAAATAGAGTTCAACCTAAGATTATTATTTGAGTTAAGATTTGTAAGATCAGAAGGCAATGTGCAAATATCTCCACTAGTTATTAGAACCATATTAACATGAGTATAAGATACAAACAGTGCCATATAGGAATTCATTAGAGGCTTGGTATTTTTTAACTTGTAATTGCTATAGTAAAGATTATATAATGCAGGAAATAGGCATCAATACCATAATGTCTTTGGGAAAGAATCCATAAATGGAATTTCTATATAAATATGTCAAGTAATAATGAAAAATAAATTAATTAAGCTGAAAACAGTTGAAAATAGTATTTTCAGACATCTTAAGAATAGTCTTTCCAAGTACCTCAACATAATAAAGGTTGCAATGACTAACACTCAGCTAATATCATACTTAATGGTAAAATACTGAACACATTTTCTCAAAGAACAGGAACAAAACAAGGATGCCCCCTCTTACCACTGTTACTCAACATAACAGTGGTAGTTACTCAACTCAACAACACTGTTACTCAACTCAACATAACTTTTGGAAGTCCTAGCCAGAGCAATCAGGCAAGAGAAAGAAATAAAAGGCATTTGCATTGGAAATGAAGAAGTCATATTGTCACATTTTATAAATGACATGATTATTTATACAGAAAACCCTGAAGATTATAGGAAAATACTATTAAAACAATAAATAAATACAGTAAAGTTGCAGGATACCAAATCAATGTACAAATTCCATTGTGTTCCTATACACTAACATTGAAATTTCAGAAAAAGAAATGAAAAAAAGAAATTCCTTTTTTCTAACAAGAAAGAATACTATACCTAGGAATAAGTTAATGAAGGCCATGAAAGACCCATACACTGAAAACTACAAGACATCATTAAAAGAAATTGAAGACACAAAGAAATGGAAAGATATTCCATGTTCATGGATTGGACAAAATCAACCTAGTTAAAATAGCCATATTACTCAAAGCAGTGTACAGATTTAATGAAATCTCCATCAAAATCCCAATGGCATTTTTTTCAAGAAATAGAACAAAAAAATCATCAGCTTTGTATGGAATCACAAAAGATCCCAAATAGCCAAAGCAATCCTGAGAAAAAAGAACAAGACTGGTGGTATCATGTTCCCTGACTTCAATTTATACTATAATACAAAGTGGTAATAAAGAAAACAGCATGGTATGAACAGAAAAACAGACACACAGACCAATGGAATATAATTGAGAATCCAGAAATACACACACATACTTTTGGGGCAGATAATTTTCAACAAAGGAGCCTAAAACAGAAAATGGAGAAATGAAATCCTCTTCAAAAAATGGTGGTGGGAATACTGGAAATCCACATGCAAAGAATGAAACTAAACTGCTATCTCTCATTGTATACCAAAATTACCTCAAAATGGATCAAAAACCTAAATATAAGTCCTGAAATAATAAATTGCATAGAAGAAAGCCTAATTACTAAATTTATGGACCTTGGGTTAGGAGAGAATTTTATGAATTTGACCTGAAAAGCAAGGGAGGTAAAAGTAAAAATAAATGAATGGGACTATACCAAACTAAAAAGCTTTTGTACAGCAAAAGAAACCATCAACAAAGCAAAGAGGCAACCAACAGAATGGGAGAATATATTTGCAAGCAACACTTTCAATAAGGGTTTAATATCCAAAATACATAAAGACCTCACACAACTCACCGCCACCACTACCACCACCACCACCACCAAAACAAACAATTCAATTAAAAAATGGCAGAGGACCTGAACAGACACTTCTCCCAAGAAGACATACAAATGGCCAACAGATACATGAAAAAATGTCAACGTCACTAGCTGTTAGGGAAATGTAAGTCAAATTAGATAGCACCTCACACATATTAGAATGGCTATTTTCATCAAGACAAGTAATAACAAGTGTTGGAGAGGTTATGGAGAAAAGTAAATCTCATACACTGCTAATGGGAATGTAAATTTGTACATTCACTATAGAAAACAGTATGGAGGTTCCTCCAAAAATTAAGAATATAATTACCATATGACCCAGCAATTCCATTTTCTGGGTATCTAACCCCAAAAATCTGGAAACAGTTATCCATAAAGATATATGCACCACTATATTCATTGCAGCATTATTCGTGGTGGCCAAGACATGGAAACCACTAAAGTGTCCTTCAGTAGATGACTATACAAAGAAAATTTGGTACATTTACACAATGGAATACTATTCTGACATAAGAAAAGTTGAGATACTGCTGTTTGCAACATATGGATGGATCTTGAGATTATCATTCTAAGTGAAATAAATCAGACAGAAAAAGTCAAGAACCATATGATTTCACTCATATGTGAAAAATAAAACTGAAAGCAACAAATGGAGAAGACAAACAAACAAAAACTCATAGGCACAGATAATAGTTTAGTGGTTACCAGGAGGTAATGGGGAGAGGAGGTGCTAGAAGAGGGTAAAGGGGGTCAAATATGTGGTGATGGAAGAAGAATTGATTCTGAGTGGTGAGAATACAATACAACATATAGATGATGTATTATAGAAATGTACACTTAAAACCTATATAATTTTACTAACCAATGTTAATTTTACTAACATTGTTATAATTTTATTAACCTAATTAATTTGATAAAAATGATAAAAAAAAAGATAGAACAACAAAAAAGAATAGTCCTTCCATTTACTAAAAATCTAAATGAGCCTACTGGCATCATTCAAGTCTGAACTATTTCATGTTCTATCTCCAATTCATTATCAAGAATCACTTGAACATATTTTAACGTTCAATATTAATATTATATTGGAAAATCAGCTGATTAAAAGCTATACATGGATATTTTTCCCCAAAGCAAAATGTCTGTATAAACCTATGGGAGCTAGTAAAGGCCATGTTTTCTATATTGATTGTTCCCAAAGTTACAAAATGCCAAGAAACAAAAAGATAATTATAGGCATAATTATTTTCCTGTATGGATTATTTTCATTTCTTCTTTCACTATGAGATTTACAAATATATATCTATATATATATATATATAGATATATATAGATTTAAAATACTCCTATCAAATCCCATAGTTCTGCCAATGTTGTTCAAATTCTGATATGATTTGTATGAGATAGTGTTATAATAGCAATAACTAATATATTTTATTAATCCAGAACTGAATTTATAGTACAACTTTTCATATTCTACCTTAAACCTATTATTATAAAGAATCTTCGTTTTTTAAACCAAGTCCTGACTGTAGTCAATAATAGCCAGAGACCAAGTATAAATCAAAACTATTTTAATTATGTTTTCATACTTATTTCCTCTACTTCTTCAATAAAAAAAGAAAGAAAAACAGCATATTATACAAGGTGACTGACCCTAGAATTATCTCTTAGCTTATAAAGTGAATATCATTTACTCATATACTCATGTCTATCCTTTATGCCTTCCTAATAAGAAAAAAGGATGAATAATCTCTCAATTTTGAGCCACTTAAAATGAAGTTTTTTACTGCTCTGATTAAATGTTGTTGTTTTTTTGTTTGTTTTATTTTGTGTGATTTTTTTTTTATTTTGACCAAAATTACACTCCACGTAAGACAATTAAACATTTTTTTATTCAAATATTTTTTTTTCTAGGTAATAATTTTGTTAACCTGGATTTATTTTACCAATGGCCCTACAAGAACGGGATTATTTGAATTTGTTTTATGTATTTATAAGATTTCACATAAGCATCAGATACACAGGGATCAGATTAAGTCTTGCTACTTATGTCTCCCTGTCTTATTTTAAAAGTGATCAATTGTGCAGTTTATGGAATAATTTTCAGCAGTAAAAGAGGTCAAACTCTGGCAGCTATATAAATTCAGTGAGGTTAACTAGGCCATTAAAAAATAAATGCTGAAGTGTTCATTTCTCTGTCTGCTTTAGTATAAGATGATTTTCTTTTCTACTTATTACCAATTTCTTCAGAAATGAAAAGTTATAAGTAATTTTGAAAGAAAAACAAACAGGAAAACTCAATTGCTACCTATAGAATTTGTGGATATAGCAAAATAAGTCAAGTGGCAATATAATTGTTTGTAAGGCATTCATATACATTTAGTAGAAAATAAGCCTGACAGGATACATGTATTTTCCCATAATTAATTTTGTAGTCCAATTTCTGTACCCTGGAGAGCTCAAATAGTTATTGAATAAGTGTGGAGATAAACAGTTATTTGAACACAAAATGGTTATTAAAGATACAATAGCATTTGTTCTTGATCTCATGACATAAATATCTATGAATTATAGAATGTTACAGTTGAGTTTTACAAAAAAAGAGGCATTTATTGTATACAGAGGAAGTGACTGTTTTTGTGGCAGGCAATACAATTTCATGTCTAAATAATCCATAACTCTGAACAAGAATTTTGTGTAAAAATTTCCTTATTTCTTGAAAAAATAGTACTTGCATTAGACTGTGTTCTTTCTTGTGTCTTATGCTACTCTCCCTCATTTGATTTTTTTCTTTCAAATACTAATGTGGCCATTTGTTACTCAAAGACCAGCCTCTTGCCTCCTTCCTTGCACAGCTGCTTGTGGGAAGATGCATCGATGTATTTAATTCTGGTAAATTGGTGATAAATGAAAGAGTTGTGTATGGTTTCAAAGCTAAAGCAGAGAAGAGCAAAGTAAGCTCTTTCTGAGCTTTAGTGCCCTGCCACAAAGACCTTGGAAGTCACAGAGTATGGTAGAGAGAATTGGAAGTAGTCTACATCACAGAGTCACTTCATGGAACAGGGTTGACCCTGGGGAGTCACCCAACTTCCTCCAGACTTTGCATGAACCACAAATAAATATGGTAAACTTCTGTGGTTTGTTGATTAAATTAATATTGCAACACAGCTTAACCCATACTAATTTACTCCATGAAGACTTCTTTATGGCTTTCTACTGCCTTGAGTTGTTATCTTACTCTGTACTTCCTTCCACCATCAAACTTCCTCCGAAGATAGATTGTTTTACTGTATTCATTGTCACCTAATACGCTTTCATGCCTCAATTTCTCATTATTGGTGTATTTATTTTATTGCAATTGTTTTATTCAAACATTATCTCATAATCATGAAATTTATTTCATCCCCTGTACCTTGAAAGAACAGTTGACATAATTAAACACCTTCTCCTTTAAAGATATCCCTCCTTCAATTATTAGAAAATGGCAAATCTAATGGTTCCCTTAGTCCCTAAAACTGCTTCTTCCCTTTTCTTTCAAAGTAGAAATGCAGGCTTTTCCACAAAGATTGGATGTTAGCTTTCTTTTCTCTCTTTATGGAAATAATGCATTTCCTTTATTTTGTGTAGAGCTTCATTTTCTTCAGTTTTATATTTACATATGGAGTCAATTATGAAAAACTCCACTAAAATATTTGGCCACTATCTCAAACTCAAATGTATAACACTGACCTCATGATTTTCTCCAGCATTTTTTTTTACAAGCTTGTATGTTCTACTTTCCCATCTGTTTTGAGGAACTCATCATCTATCCATTATCTAGACTTTAAAACTAGACTTGGTTACATTAACTTCTCTTTGGAGCTCCACATGCCATTGATGGCCTACATTCCATTAGTTCTATTTCCATACTATCTCTTGCCATATCAGCTTCTGCTTTCTCCAATCCTTCTTAGCTAAGGAATTGGTAGTAACTCCATTCACGGATGAAGTTAATTTGAATTAAAATAGGCAAAAAGATCAGGTACAAGATCTGATGCATTGTAAAAGTAGTCATGCCGTGTTGCGTAAGTTAAGAATTTTATGTGTCTAAAAATAGACCTAGTCACCAGAAAACTGTGGCTTTCATTAATTCTCATAGGTTTGTGCAAATTATTTTTATAGAGTTTATGCTTCTAAGGGCTAGATATGAATGTAATTTAATACATGACCATTTAATAAGGCATCAAACTTCTTCCCAGCTCTTTCAGCCCTCTCTCCATCATGAAGGAAGGGATATATTGACTCTCCTCTTTGCATTGTTAGTTGTTGGAATACTTAGCCAAAGAGATGGCCTATACTGTTTAACTCATTGAATTCTAAAACACCTTTTTGTCTCATTATTTCTCAGAGCTTAATCATTTCTCACATAGACTGTAATAATAATCTCTTAGTTTCATAACTTACCCAATCCATATTTAACATTGCTAGCTAATAGTCTTTGAAAGTATGAATGCTCATGCTTCTCCTCTGATTTAAACTACATAGATTCTTAAAATAATATTTAAATTTTTGATGTAATACTTAAAGGAACTTTACAATCTGGCTGAAACCTAAATTTTAAATTATACATATTAAGTATGCATTCTTTGCTTCACTTTGCATATATTAATAGGTTGACTAATTGATTATAAAAACTGAGGAACTATTGAGAAAAACAGGGGATGAAATAAAGGGGTGACAAGCACAAATGAAATCTATCCCAAGGACACTGGGTATTATGTTAAACCTGATACATAATGTTTATCTGGCCTTATAATTTTCTACTTGTGTAGAATGGACCCTTCCTCCCCTTGGAATGATTCTCATTGGAATGCTATTCATACTTTAAATTCTACCATAAGCATAACAAACCTTGTATTATTTTATCCTCCAAGCATTAAGTGCATTTGTTAATTTTTTTAGGTTGTAAATGACAGAAACGCAACTCAAATTAACTTATTGGGAAGAGAACCAGTGAACCAAGACTCAAGCATGAACGGATTGAATTGTGGGCTCCACCTTACTGAGCTCCTGCCACTCTTCCATTAACTGTGACTGGGTATATAAAATAGGTATGAAGCAGCAAGTGGAGTAATATGCTTCAGGAGGTCACTTCTATTTTGTCTTATCAAAAATAAAAATCCAAGAGAAAAGAGAATAAACAGCCTTCTGCTAACATTTGTACAAAAAGCTGCGAGGCAGAAATTTTACTGATTTGGCTTAGGCCTTCTATATATCTCTGGACAAGTTATGCTGGTTTGGACGCCTATGTCATATTTCTATCCTTACATCCAGAAGGACAGGAGTGCACAATAATGGCTTCCCCCATAACCACAATCAAGGAAGGCTTTCACCAGAGAATAGGAAAGATATTTTACACAAAATGAAAAGGGCCACTAGGGCAAATCGTTATTTGGTAGTAAAAAATAAATCTTTGCATTTGGATATATGTGTTTGAATCTTCACTCTATGACTTGCCTGCTACCTCTCTAAGCTTTGGTTTCCTTACCTATAAATTCATTGTTTGGGAGATTTGTGATAATTTCATTTAATAATTCAAGAGTTTTAAGCACCATTTTATTACTGATGTCAGTATAACCACTCCTTCCTTTCCTGTTGATGTGTCATTGATCATATTGTGCTTTTTAAATAAAAATATGTCTATAATTGTCATTTTTTATTATGTCATAAGCTTTTCAGAGTCCATATGTTTTTCATTTTATTCCCACAATACTTAGCATGACACTCTACACAAATTAGGTGTATTTACCACATATCATTTTGTACTTGATATATAAGTCTTGATTGTATTTTGTCTCTTCATATACCATGTAATGCACATGTTCATCTTTTTCCCTGAGAAGTGGTCAGCTCTCCAGAAGCACAGGTCCTTGCCTTATCCTCTTTATCTCTCAAAGATTTTAAGCAATATTTTATATACTTTAGATATATAATAAGGTTTTGAATAAACTCATAAAAATATGATGCATATATCATTGTGGAAGATTCAGTGTTCATTCTGTCCTCCCTTCTATGGAACCCTTGTCAGAATATACATTGTCTAAGTTTCCAGAGGATATATTCCTTCAGACATTCCCTGCTGTGTGCCCATTACTTCTGTAGTGTCTCTAGATGACTTTAATATGCTTTTAAGAAGAAGAGAGAGCATTATGGTTAGGTAATTGCAAACCTAAAGTCATTTAAATTTTTAAAATGTAAATAATATGTGTTCATATTTTTACTTAGCGAAAATATTTCTAATTTCCAAATTTCTACAGCCTCCTACTTTCCATTCCCACCATCATAAAGCTGCTAACACTCTTCTAATTTTGATTTGTTTAAAGGAAAAAAAAAAAGGGGGTGAAGAGTTCATACCGTCATTTTTTTTCCCCACAAATAAAATAACTCTGCTTCTTTTTCGGCACATGCAGAAGTTTGAAAAGCCTCTCAGATTCCTGACAGAACTGTCATTGTTTACCATTAGCACTGTCATAGCTGTGTGCCTTGTCATTCTATACAGCAAGGCATGGGCTGGCACCTTGCCTGATACTGATTTGCAGGAGGGAAGCCTCTTGTCTTACTTCCCAGGATAATTCCTGGGGAAAGTGTGCTCCCTAGTGTTAAGAGTGGCTTAATGGCTACAGGGTTCCAGCTGACCACACAGACAGAAAGTTGGTGTTCATTTCTCATCACTCTCCATTTACACCTTGTGTAGTTTGTCAGGTTGCCCATCCTTCTAATTAATTTTGTTGCATATTTGACATTCCGATCCAAACAAAAAGATATAAATATAATTTTCACATGCTTACTAGAAATCACCTGAACGTTAAATCTGGGAGACTTTCAAGTAGGTTTCCATCTTCATGGAAAATATTAATAATGATTCTATTTATGACCCAAAAGTGAAAATCCCAATTTATTCTCCTCCTTCCTTACCTGCTTTGAAATTATATCCATAGCAGAAGTAAAAGGTTCTCCTTTCTGTATACTTTTCATATAAAATCAATATTTATCTTTTGTTACGTTGCAAGTTATTGGAAATAATTTTACTTATATGAAAGTGAAAGAGATAATAATTGATAAAAAATTAGTAAGAGGCGAGAGTGAACTATAAACCCCACCATTTTTTCTAATTATAGCTATTTAATTCAAAGTATTTTAATTGAAAGACTTATTTTGCTGCAATATAGCACCCAGAGGTAAATTCTTATTTGTCCTTTTTAGAAAAAAAAGAGTCTGCCTTAAAGTTTTGGATTTTTCTCAATATTGTTTTTAATAAATATGCTGAATTATTTTTTTCTTTCACGCACCTGCATATATGAATTTTGCTTACAGAGTAGTTTGAGGATGGAGTTCCAGTTGAACATATAATTTACCTCTGCACTTCAACATTGTTTTTAGTATTGCTATGTACAAAAGCAAATAAGTAAATAAATACATAATCTTAATAAAAAGGCTAAGAATGTTTTTCTAAGAAATTTTTGGTAGTTAATGAGTTGATAGTCATCTTTTAAAAAGTGTAACAAACATCGCTATTCCCCAAGATTCACTAGCAAATATGTTTCTCCCAGGATATACACTATACCTGAATTTAGGAAATATAAAATAAACGTGATGGCAAATACTGATGCATGAACATTAGAAATATCATGCTGTTATACAATGAAGAAAATGGTAATTGATTCTAAATTAAGTAAATGTAATATAAAATGACATAATAATTTCTGCTATCTAAAAAAACCCTGAGAATAGCATCCAGGATAGTCTAATATTTTGGAGAATCATGTGCTATTTATTACAGAAGTAAGAATTATATCGAAATAATAAAATTCTACTTGGTGCCTATGAATAATCTTACTTTTTTCAAGGACCATGAAGGAAAAAACTACAATAAAATAAGTTCATGTGAATTTTTTTACATTTAAGACTGAATATAGCAAGTAGACAAAAATTACTAGTATTTGTTTGTTAAATATTAGAATGGGCCACTAAAAAAGTACCTACAATTTCTACCTTTATCTTCCAGAATTATTTATATAGTTATCCATAAAGTCTCTCCAGTCTTAGGAATTTACAATACCCTCTCAACAATTGTTAAACAACCTGTACATTATGTAACAGTGTTAATATACATTAGATTAAAATAACCTACTATTCTTTAGGTATCAATAAAATTGTTATACTGTTTTAGAATTTATCTCAATCAAATAACTTTTGCATGTATAACTTTGTTAGATGTTTATGAGTATAAGAATTTATTGAATCAGATTATTTTTAGAAATAGTTCTCAGTCCTAGGAATCTGTGATTCGCAGGTTAAAACTTAAACTAAAATAAACTTATAGAAAATACTGTACTTAGTGAATAAAATATTTTCTCATTCCAAACAAAAAAGCCAAATATATTACTTGCATCCAGTGTCTGGCCCTTGTCCCCCAACCCCAAAATGTTACATCAGTACGTTGATGAAAGATGGTGAGAATACTTAAAACTTATACAGATGGGGTTAATCCTTTTTTGTTTAAATGTGTACTTATTTTGTGATCATATATATCTAGGCTGAATTTTTGGCAACATTTTTTGTATCAATAAAATATTGTACGTCCGAGGGCTAGCTACATGGCAGCATTGTTTCTCAATTAGAGATAATCACAGGAGTTACAAAAATGAACACTAAATATCACCTTTATTACTAAAACTGTCTGTTGGAGAAGTAGAATTTTCTAATACCCACTCAAGAATCATGTATTCTCCTCCAAAGTTACATAATAGAAAAGCAGAAGGAATGAATGCCTTCTGTAGGTAGGCCCATGCCAAGAGATGAAGAAGAGGACCACCCAGCCAAATAGCTCAGCCTCTTCATCAAAATTCATCAACAAGATATGTGAGATCTCCCCGATGAAAAGAAACAAATGAGGAGAAGAAGAAAGAAGCCAGGGATGTTGCTCTAATTGATATCCCTCTTCATGATAAATGAGAAAAGAATCACAGTCCTCTCTGCTACCTTCAACAAGAAAATATCACATCCCAAAGCTGAAACTAAATGACTAGGATTTCTTGAAACTACTACACTTTTTCTGTAAATCTGATCAGAGATATTACATCACAAACATTTTATGGTGTAAAAACTTCCACAAATATTCTTTGAAACCATTTCAAACCCTTACCAAACAAATCCAGAGAGGATTTGTATTTGCTAAATATATTGGTCTAAAGCAAATTAATCAGAAAGCTACTTTGAGTCTGATAATCTCAGTAAATTCCAGGAAGATTCGAATAGCATAATGTGAGAGTTAAATAGAATTTCTTTCTTTGTATTTTGCTTTCAACTTCATTTATTTAAAAAATGCATATTTGGAAGGAGATCCAAGATGGCAGAGTAGATAAACACTGTGCCTACTTTCTCCCATGAACATATTAAAATTATAACTAAATTATACAACAATCAACCTAGGGAAGTATCTGAAGTCTAGCCAAACAGGAGTTTTATAAGGAAATAAAGAAGAACCACATCAAGACTGGTAGGAGGAGCAGAGATGCGAAACAAATTGGCCCAAACCACTGTGTGGTGGTTGAGAATCAGGAGGGATATCTTGGCCACGGAGTTTCCCCCATAAAGGAATGAGGGTCCCCTGCATTACAGCAGGCTCCCCAGCCCAGAGTATAGGCACGAGGAAGAGGAGCCCCCACAGTAGATGTTGTGAAAAACTGGGAATTCTGACCGACCAGGTGGGATGGAAGGTGGCTGGAAATCTAACCAGCCTCTTAAAGGGCACACGCACAGATTGACTCGCTCTCAGGCACTTACCCCGGCTCCAGCGGAGGGATGATGATTCAGTGTCGTGCAGGATCTCAGCTCCCACTCCCCGCCCAAGAACGCAGGACACGGTAAGGCCAAAAAGGAACACCCACGGAGCCATAGATAGGGAAGTCAAACCAACATATTCTCGCTGGAGGCTGGGCTGGAGACACAGGAAGCAGGATATACATAATCTGCTTAACAGCATTCCGCACTTGCCAGCCACCATCTTCTTGATAGCCCCCATTCTTTTTTGGTAGCGTACCCATGGCAGTTATATTAGTGGCCAATGGCTTACGGGTTACAGCTGACGGCCAACTAGCCACAAGCTGCTGGCCATCTGATCACAGTTAATGGCCATTTACTACCCGAGGCCGAGAGCCTGGAAACTGTTTTTTGGGGCTTTGTCCCCACACTCAGGGTGCCTCAGAGGCATGTAGGAGACAGAATGAGGTATGTGGCTTTCAGGCGAGGGCTGGAGGACAGTCAGTATTTCCCCTGTATGGGGTCTTCCTCCTGTGCAGCTGACAGGCAAGAGCCATTTTTCTTGTGTTAAGCCCTCCCCCACACGGTCAAATCAGAATCTGATTGGCCTGGTGAGCTCCCCTGCTCTGCTCTGCTGACTCACTGCGACCCCGCCCCACCTAACACCGCCAAAGCTGAGGTACTTTCTCTGTGAAGAGCCATCCCTACCCGCATTGCTCTCTTTCTTGGAAAACTATCAGAGTCCAAGGGCTCCAGGTGGGCAACAATTGGCCTCAGTGTGCTCTGAGACTTTTGCTCAATAGCTCCAGGCTTAACACTGGCACCAAACCAGAATCTATATTATCCAGGTGACCACAACACTTCCCATTCTGATGACTCCCTGAGACCTTGTCTCACTCACTTGCATACAGCTCAAGGTTTTATTAGTGGCTGAACCTGAAGGGAGCCAGTAGGTGGCAGCAGGCTGTGGGTATCTTGGCTTTTTGTGGCACTAAAGCCCTGGTACTGGTGGCAGATATCCTGAGTTAACAGTGTGGCTTCTCCCAGAACACTTTGTAGGTCCGACCAGGTTGTCTCCACCTGGTGACAGGCAGTGGGTGACCTGGGCCTGTACTGGAGCCCCTTCCAAGAGGCCCCAGAACCAACATATTTGGAGATTGGCTTCAGACAACAGTAAAGCACCACACAATTAGCCCCACAAGGGCATACCCAAAGGGTGGCCTAAACAGGTACCAGAGTCCAATGGGGTGAATCCCACTCAACCAAACCCCAAAATCAGTTTGAGGGTTAATCCTACACACTGACCTGCTAATATCAATCAAGACTCAAAATAACAGGTGGGCACACACAACCTAAAAGACGGACAGTCTTCTGGAGCACCTGGAGCAGATGACCAGGGAGCCTGTGCCAGGACCCCACAAGGCACCAACTACATAAGCCAACTTGGCTAATACTGGAAGACATAGAAAATCTAATACATATGTGGGGACAGAGTCCCAGAGAGCAATTTCCAGGCTCTCAGCTTCACACGGAGGGGTACTGGCTTGCATATTAAATGGCCATCAGCTGTAATCAGATGGCCATGCGCTTTGGCTGGGTGGCCATCACCTGTTACCGGTTAGCCATTAGCCACTAATATAACTGCCATGGCTATGCTGGGGGGTGGGTTGCTTGGCAGAGAAGTGAGTGGCAGATTGCAGATCTGCCACCAGCGAGCTAGTGGGGCTCCCCAGTTCCTGTGTCTCCAACCCAGCCGGCAGCGAGAATATAGTGGTACAACCCCCCTATCTATGTCTCCATCGGTGTTCCTTTTTGGCTTCACCGTAGCCTGTGTTCTTGTGCGGGGAGCGGGACCAGAGCCCCTGCATGACACAGAAACAAACACAAAGAGGAAGCCAAAATGAAGAAAACAAAGAAACACATCCAAAATGAAAAACAAACAGGAACCATCGACAAAATAAAGAGGCAACCGACTGAAAGGGAGAAGATTTTTGCAAACGGTTCCTCTGATAAGGGTCTAATATCCAAAATATACAAGGAACTCATGAAACTCAACAACAAAAAAAAAACAAACAACCCAATTGAAAAACGGGCAGCGGACCTGAAGAGACATTTCTCCAAAGAGGACTTACAAATGGCAAGTAGACATATGAAAAAGTGCTCAACATCACTAATCAGAGAAATGCAAATAAAATCCACAATGAGATATCACCTCACCCCAGTCAAAATGGTTATCATCAACGAGACAAATAGTAACAAGTGTTGGAGAGGCTGTGGAGAAAAAGGAACCCTCATACACTGTTGGTGGGAATGCAGACTGGTGCAGCTGCTATGGAAGGCAGTGTGGAGGTTCCTCAAAAAATTACAAATAGAATTACCATATGGCCCAGCAATCCCTCTCCTGGGTATCTACCCAAAGAATTTGAAATCATTTATACATAAAGACACGTGTGCTCCAATGTTCATTGCTGCTTTGTTTGCGGTGGCCAAGACATGGAACCAACCAAAATGTCCTTCGATAGATGAATGGACAAAGAAGTTGTGGTATATATACACAAAGGAATACTATTCGGCATTAAGGAAAGATGATATTGGAATATTTGTGACAACATGGATGGATCTTGAGAGTATAATGCTAAGGGAAATAAGTCAGACAGAAAAAGCAGAGAACCCTATGATTTCACTGATATGTGGTATATAAACCAAAAACAACAAAAGAACAAAGCAAACAAATGAGAAACAAGAACTCATAGACACAGACATATTTTAGTGGTTACCAGAGGGTAACGGGGGTGCGTGGAGGGAGATGATGGTAAGGGGGATCAAATATATGGTGATGGAAGGAGAACTGACTCTGGGTGGTGAACACACAATGGGAAATATAGATGATATAATACAGAATTGTACACCTGAAATTATGTAATTTCATTAACAATTGTCACCCCAATAAATTAAAAAAGAAGAAGTATAAACTGGTTGTTACAAAGTAGTTATGGGGATATAAGGTATAGCATAAGAACATAATCAATAATATTGTAATAACTGTATGGTGTCAAAGGGATTTTAGATTTATTGGGGTGTTAGATGGGAGAGGAGTTGGGTGACACAGTGAAAAAGGTAAATGCAGTAAGATGTACAAATTCGATGCTTACAAAATTGTCATTAGGATGTAAAGTACAGCATAGGGAATATTTTCAATGACACGGTAATATTATGTATAGTCCAGACTAATCAGGGGGATCACTTCTTAAATTATATAAACGTCTAACCACTATGCTGTACACTTGAAATTAACGTGAAATAATATTGAATGTAAAAAATGTAACATCATTTTCTATGGTAGTATATTCATAAATAATGTTTAAAAATAAATTTGAAAAATATAGTATTTGATATTTAGGTTATTTTTTTTGCAAGAAATGTAATGAAAACAATATTATAATTTGCCTTGAATGTCTATAATCCCATATAAAAATAGTATATGATTTCTTTTTTTCTGTCCAAGATATCAAACAGCATGCATTACAATTTAGCAGTAGATCCGAAGTAACATTGAAATGTGCATAATCACATCAAAATTCAGTCTACATGTCTGTATCATACCCATATGATACCATAGAAGATTTTTGTCAAGAGTGAGGCTATCGCTGTTTAAATACTTTATGTTTGGGAAAGATAGCTCATAAAATTAGGCAACAGGCTATGCTAGTGACATGGTGACATGGATCGACCAGCCCCAGCTGTAAGGAAAAGACAGGGTGCAGATATAAACAAGGCTGAACGTGTCACTTTCCAAATTTGAGGTGATTCAAAACTGGGAGGAAAAAACAATATAACACTTGATGACAAGATTGAGATTTAGGTTATCTGGAAAGACTAGAATGCTGGATGGATACCAAGAATATAAAATTTGATAAGGATGAATCTCAAGTCATGTGTTGGGTTTCAAAAAAAGACGGAAAAAATGCAAAGTAGTGGATAGTGCAGACGGTAGTTCATGGTTACAAGATCTGACTTGGCCATAACTCAATAATCACCAACAGTGCCAAGAGACTGCTGAAAAAGAAAAACATATGTTGCATTAGGAGAAATTGAGTATACAGAACTGTGAAAAGCATAGACCCCTTTTCGGAATGTTAAATATAAATATTAGGCTTGATATGTGAACGTGAGGTTGATGGGTAAAGACACCATTTTATAGTAAGATGACTGAAAGCATTAAGTTGTTAGCTTGGAAGAAAGCATATTTTTGAAGAAAATGATGACTAATTTCAAATATACTAGGGCTTCCACGTGGAAGCATAAAGAAATACCTTTATTCTAATACAGTGTTTCAAACAACAGGACTAAAAATTAGTAATCAAATTAGAGAGTAGCTTTCAGTTCTTATTACATATTAAATGAACAATTAGCAATTATTGAATGAATTAATGACGAAACAAATAATTTTCTCACACTTCAGTTTATGAAATAATGAAACAGCATTGTCTCTAATAAGATAGTACGTTTTCATTTACAGAGAGGGTTCAGGTATAAGCTTTACTAATGTTTCAAATTTTAACATGTTATTTCAATATCCTTCCTTATAGCCTCTGAAATTCTATTCACTTCTATAATTACTTCATTTTTCACTGAAAATTAGCTTTGTATAAATCCATTTTTGTTTCTATTTTTTGAAGGATCTTAGGAGGCATGGTTAAAATGGAGAAGATAACTCTCCAATAAAAAATTCTTAGTGACTAGTAATTTTAAAACAGCTAAAGTCAATTGATTAAAAATCTAGTAATATTTATAATAAAATATTCATAGTTAAAAAAAGGGATATTCCCCTATCATTTAGCCACTACATTTATGCCTTAGAAGTGGGATGATACATTTCATGTGGAAGTTTTCTGATTTTTTTGTGTGTGTGTGTGTCTGCATGGGCGATATCATTAAAAATTTTAACCAGTGTTATCATCTCATCAGCACCATTCACCAAAGCATCATTTGTTGTGTATATTTAAAATCTGCCTTCTTTTTTCCTGGTCTAATGTTGTTAGTACAGAGGTTATGGGGCCAAATATTTGTTTCTCTTTTTATTGAGAGAATGACTTCTTTCCACCTTTGGCAAAAATACACATGGACATCAGCAAGTGAGTAAGAGGTTAAAGTCAGAAAGACAAAATATGTTTAGAAATCTGGGTTAAAAATCCTTTATTTTTTTATTTTTTATTTTTTTGTTAACAGTCAATTATGCATAATGGATTAGACTATCTTTGCAGTGGTGCTAATTGGCCATTAAGATAGCTTATACCATTGATTTGAGTGTGCTAAATTTGATGATATTTTGGACATCCTGAAACTGCCTAAGGTGAAAAGGGCTCAGGTATACATAATTTATGAATTGATTATCATACTATCCAGATAAACTTATATGGCCTCCAGGCTATTTGGGTGTTACCATATCAAGTGCACCTCATTTAAATAAATCAACTTTCTTTTTCTAGGTGCCTGGTTTGCTATCCTGCATGCAATATTTTAATTAAATAACAATAGTGAAAGAAAGGAAGTAAAATGAACAATCACTACAGAGCAAATAATAATATGCTCAACTTCTATGTCAAATTAATTTTGCTTAATTTCTCATATTGGAAAGACAAATATCTTCTCTAAGTGATTACAGTATATTGGTATCCTTGCTAAGATAAAAATAGTTGTAAGCATAATAAAATTTAATTTGATGAATTTTTTCCTATATAAAAATAATAAGGTAACATAAAAAAGAATATGAATTTATAATGAGAAATAGACATAAAATTAACAATCAATTTTTTTGCTCTAAGGAAGACTCACTATTGGACCTTAATTTCTATTGGAGAGGAGAAAAGACTTACTTTAGTGTCTTCCCAACTCCTTCATGTGCCAGTTCTTAGACAAATATTTTGTTGGACTCTCCTGAATGTCGAAAGTAAACTATCTGGGAAACATATAATAGTTACCACATTTTATGGTTCTGCACACTGAACTTTGGGACTGACATCATCAAGTGCTTGCAAAACTCCAGGGAAGCACCTTTAATAGTTTAACTTCATTCACATGTTGGTGCCTTGGATGTCTGTTTGAAGAGCCTAAAACTGCCTGAAAACTCTATAAAAGGACAAAAAAACTGAGGCTCTATAAAATCAGAACTTGCAATTTCTTTTATGGCAACATGAATTCAACTGCTACTATGAAAGGCTAATAAAATAATATGGGCTGACTTTCAGATTTCTTGGTACTTTCATGTCTATTTTTAAATTGTTTTTGGGGGTCTCATCATTATATTTATGAAACTGACATAAACTGTCTAGACCCTTAATATTGATAAAAGTCCCTTAATATTAAAAAAGCAAAAATGTTCTTATGTGGTCTAGGGGGAGGTTTTTGGTTTTGTTTGTTTGTTTCTTTGTTTTAAAGAGAGAAGCATATATTTATACAAGAATTTCATCAAAAATGTAATTATCTGTACTGTTCATTAGTTACATTAAGGTAACCTCTTTCTGGCTGACATCTATAATAATGGTTATCTATCTTCTTCCTTTCTAAGAGAACCCTTGTTTTGTTCAAAGGACAATGTGTGTTGTGGATATGACATACCTCCTTCCAGACTTGCTTAAGGCTAAGAATTACTATGTGACCCAGTTCTGGGCAATGGGATATAAACAGAATTTAATAAGGTGGGGGTTACTGTAAGTTATTGCTTTTTGAAAAAAAACTGACTCTGCTAGCATATGCCTTTAAATTTTTTGTCTTTTTCCCTTTTTACTGACTGTTATATCGACAGAAACCTGGAGATGGGGTGGCCATGAGGCCATCATGAAGACAAAACGGGCATAAATACCCATAGAGAAGATGTCAGAGGTAAAATGTGAAATATCCAGGCCTCCTGATCACTTGAATGTGAGCAGTCTTTGTACTTCTTGATACCATTCTCAAGGAAATGGGAACCACTCTCTGGTTAAGCCATGACCCCTGAAGATTTCAGCTTTCTGAACAATGAAAATTAGGTTATTTTAAGAATTTCTTCAAGATATGGGTACTTAGATAATTTGAGCTCTGGAAATGATAATTTGTTTACTAAGTTGTTGCTAAGAATTCTCAGGAAGGAATTGAAAAGACAGTGTAAATAATAATACTGCTTTCAAAACTAATAATAAAATTATTATTTAGAGATGTATGTGGAATATGGAGAATATTTCAGTTATTTCCCAGAATAGCTAAAAAATCTAAAAATTATTAAATAACCAACCAAATATTATGAGAAATCCAAGGAATGAAAGAAAGTTAAAAACAAGGGGAAAAAAGAGACGAGTAATTGGGAAAAAATGGAACTTGCCCAAATTAGAAAGTTCTGTTGAGTACTATAATGTATTTTTTAATTATACTAATAAATTGAAATATTTTGGGAAATGAAATATGCAGTACTAATAAAGACCATTCCAAGAAATATAGTCTAAGTACCATGTGTGTATTAACAAAAGCATAGGGTCAGCTTTATTTAAAATTTATTTATTTATTAATAAATGTGTTTATTCATTTTACTTATAAAGTTGCCATTCACAAAAATTGAACACTTATTAATTCTGATGTGCTAGGTCCTAGGCATATAGTAGGGAACCATAAAGACAACATCTATGTGCTCATTGAACTTGCATTCCATAAGGGAACATAGCCAATATAGCCAATAAATAAATGTTTTATTTTTACAAAAAGATAAATTATGTAATATATATGTGTGTATATATAGAACCATGTGCAAAACAACAAATTTCTGTTTCAGACCCTTATAATTGGAACTTTAATTGGTCATCTCAACAGAAAATTGTACCTACTATATGGCCAGCATTGGGAGACACCAACAATTTAGAAAAATGAACAAAAAAACAGTGCCTGCCCTAGAATAGCTCAGATCCCAGAGGGGAAGATATGCAAGTAGCAGTGATTTAAAAAAAAATGTATTTAAAACTGATGATAGAATTCCTTAGAAGGAAGATTATCTTTTATTAAGCAGGACACCTTGATGTGTCATTTTGATTGCCTTTAATTGAAAGACTATGTGACAAAGAGACTTAATTTGTCATGAAGAATGAAATAAAATAAAAAAAAATGAAAATTGAGTTCCCTTGGGACTCCAGAGGCATTGGTGAAATAGATGAGACTGACCGAATAAGGAACAGATACAGCAGTGTGCTGTAGTGCTGGGCCCTAGTAATTGAGAAGTGAATGGTACTGGGTAATAAATGTTTCCATGTCAATTTAAAAAATTTACTGATGTGTATCAATAGCCAATCTCTTAGTTTTCTCTAGCACAGTCATCCTATAATTTAAGTAGCCATCACAATCACTTGTTGAAACACATATTTGGGGACCCCACCCCCAGAATGTCTGATTCAGAAAGTCTCAGGTAGAGTCTGCGAATTCACGTTTCTAACGCGTTTCTTGGTAACTGATACTGCTAATCCAAAGAGTTCAGTGATCTATAATATCCCAAGATCTTGCCATAGTTTGACTTCTTTCCTGATTTTCCCCATTAATTTAAGGCACTTCCTTAATATTTTTAGCTTCTCTACAGATAGTCCATGTTACACAGCTGCTTAATACATTTATTTGAGCTGCTTTAATACATTTGTTTGGTAATTTTTTAGCCATTTCATATATATATATATTTAATTATCTCTCTAGAATATTGGTCACCTAATTTAAGTAGTTAGAATAAAAATATATGTATGGAAACATATATCATAAGTATAGGGTAGGAAACATTTATAACACCTTTGCTTCTTCTATTGCACTTAATTTACAGTAATAAATGCCTCACATTATTACATTAAAAATTGTTTAGCCTTAAAAAAAGTCAGCAGGTGGATGCTTTGATTAAGTATATTGAAAACTGAAATTAATCACTTTGACTTGAGAAAACTGTTCTAAACCACCCTCTATTGACCTTAACGTAAAATTATTTCCTCTGAAATCCTGTTTTAATTTTTATTTCCATTTTAGTGACCTGATTTGTAATCCAATTTAGACCAACTAGGTTGTTTTGGTTTTTAATTTGTTTTTAACCAAGACAAGTATAAAGCAGCAATGAAGAACGGAGATCTTGCTAGGTATAAGGAGTTTTTGAGATCTGAAAGAATGCATGTCCTTTATCCCTTCTTGGCTAACATCATGAAGGAACAACCTGCCATCACAAAAAATACTTTGTTCTGTTCATTGATACACTGTCATCTACTTAGTAATAACAATAGTGATAACGGTAAATAGCATTTAGAAAACACTTGCTATTGCACTAATTGAATCTGAACTGCAAAATGATATGAGATATTTTTACTTAGCGGATCAGGAAACTGCAGAACAAAAGTCATATCAAGTTTATACAGTTCCTCTAATACCCACGTGAATAACATTGTGATTTCTATATAATGAACAGCTGAAAAATATTTTCTGGTATGAAAATAAATGAAACACACAAAATAATGATTTAAAGGTAAAACCATCTGAGGGAGGGATTTGTGAAAACCAATAAACTTGAAATCAGTAACTAAAGATGATACAGATGTTGGCTACGAGACATAGTATGACATAAGATTTTACCATTTGGAGACATTAATTGATCAAAAGTCTAGGGAAACTTGAGATTTATATGGACAGGAGGGAGGAGACAGTGCAATCCTCAGTCCCTTTGTTGTTTTAACATTGGTATAACAGTCCCTTTGCCTTATAATATTGGTATAGCATAACGCCATGCCTTTCTGAAGTAATTATTTTATCACTGTAACTTGATATTTAATAGTAATGTTCAGTATATTTGCATACAATTTATCTCAGAGGTAATTTTTTTAAATGTTAACATTGGCCTATTACTGATTCAGTGTCCTTTATTTGAAGTGTTTAGAATTTTTGTACTTATACATAAATTTTGATTTTTTGCATGAACATATCAATAGAAGCTTAAAGATTGATATCTATGCAGACTAATGGTAAAGAAAATGTTCTCTAGTTTTGAGATTCTATAGACAATATTGTGTAACTGAGGAAAAGCCAATACTCTAATGAAATGAGAGAGAGAGAGAGAGAGAGAGAGAGAGAGAGAGAAAAGAAAGAAAGAAAAACCAAAAAGTGAAATTATGACAGTAAAAAGTGTCTCAAAAAGGTTTCAGTTTGTAAATCTTTAACATATATATATATGTGTATGTATATATATATATATATATATATATATATATATATATATATATATATATAATAACCCATCAATTACATGACTTTATAGAATCTTAGTGCTGAGGGGGCCCCCAAAGATGGTATTACATCTTCTAATCTTTAGTGTATATCCCCTCAACACTATTCTTAACATGTCCGGATTCAATGATTTACTGATCATCATTTTTTAAAATTTAATTGTTGTTACCACTGAAATGAATGGTAAAGTCAGATGTATTATGAATAAACTGAATGCAGGTTTCTATTTTCTGACTATAGCAGACATTATCTGTTGGTGCTCAGCACCGATTTCTCCCTTTCTCTTGCCTAAGGGTCCCTGATTTCAAGATATCTATTCTTTGGGCCTACATTTTACTCCTAGCCCCTACATTTCACTCTTAGAGCACCTGAGATCTAAGGGCAAAGACAGCACTTTTAAGGCTGAATAATTCAAAGCCCGTATCTTAACTCACACCAATGAGAGCAAACCAAATTTTTCTGTGGACTTCTGGAAAGGTTTGTGCTTTTTCCACTATCAACATATCCATAAGCAGCTCTGCCTCACTCCTACTAGGTTGCACCATTTATAGACCTGTGAGCTGATATCACTGTAGGCATCAAGCTGTCAGCTGGGAAAATCAGGCATAGGCAAGAAGGTGGAGCCCAGAGAAACATGGGAATCCTTGCTATTCCCTGTAGCAAGCCATACAAATGTAAATTTTGGTTTCATTAAACCAGTTTCATTTGGATAAGACAAATACAAACTAGTGTTTTCTTGGGGGAAAAAAATTAAGTATGTAAAGTAGGAAATATATTACATGTTATAAGGCTGATTCTATCTACGCAAAGCCAAAAGTCAAATTCCCAATGACACGTGAACTGACAAAATTCTTGTGACATTTTTTCGTGTTCTGTAAATTTGTTCCTTTTATTCACAATTAAGCACATGATTTATTGGCCTAAGTTCATTGAACATCCAATTGAGATGAAAGATTCACTGCATTAGCATTCTAATGATTTCCACCTCTGACCCATTTATATTATGTTTATTAGACTCACAACTAAATCAGCATTTGTCTTTTTCTTTCATTAAAAATAAATAAATAAAGAGCATATACATTGGAAGTATTTTGAAAATGAGAAAACACTAAATAGATAAAAAGAAAATTCTGCAAAAATTGGACTTCGGGCACCATTATTCAGTAGGTGTACAGAGTTAAATGAGTTTGTGGACATCAGTAGATAAATTTACTATACAACAAATGCATTGAGGACAAAGATATTTGTTTACCCTACTAGTGTATCTTAATTTCCTCTGCTTTTGCCTAAAGCCTAGAAGGCACTCAAGAAATATCTGTCCAATGCATAAATGATTTTCCAATGTCCTGATTGAAAATATGATATCTCTCATCAAGATTAATATATTCTTTATTTTAATAGAGAGCAACTGAAAAGTGTGAAAGTTCAGTTATGTTGCTGTATTTGGGGCTATAGGATTTTGCCATCAGACACGTAGAAGTTCATAAAACAAAATATCCACCAAAATAGTTCAATACCCAAATATTTGCTTAAATCTTTCACCTATTTGGACTAAACACATTTTATTAAATGAATCTGATGGAGCATTATGCACATAGAAACCTCTGCTTTTTCTCTGCCCTCCTTCTCTTACATCTTTTCTATGGCATCCTTCGTTTTTCTCTGCTCAGTGAAATCTCTGATAGGCCGCTTAGGTTTTACAGTCACTCACAAAATCAAAAGTCCTTGGCTCCCTCTCAAGCATTGAGAATCCATGCCACACATTTTAGTCCAGAAAAATGTAAAATTATGTTTTAAAATTATTACTCTTATTCTTCCCATATCTGCCTAGGTATGGCAGCCCACAGAAGGAAAGCAGCCAATGGGTAGCTTCTTCCTTTTTCCTTACTAGCCTCCTCCTCCACTGAGTAGCTTCTATTCTTCAACTCTCCATGTGACAGATAAGGAAAGAGGAGATTGGAAGTGAATGGCAAAATCTGACTGGACTGCACAGCGACAGGTATTTC
Organism: Rhinolophus hipposideros; assembly: GCF_964194185.1. Lineage (NCBI taxonomy): Eukaryota > Metazoa > Chordata > Mammalia > Chiroptera > Rhinolophidae > Rhinolophus > Rhinolophus hipposideros. The sequence goes on from NC_138050.1 coordinate 58,953,667, forward strand.
TGCCTCAGTGCCTTCTGGGAGTTGTGGGTGTGTAATGCTAACTCCTAAATTCATGGGGTGTTTGGGGGGTTACTCGGACATCTCCCACTGGAAACATTTGGGTTGGTGACAATATCATGGCTTAGGCTGTGTGATTCCTCTAGAGTCCCCAATTCCAAGTAAAAGGCCCCTTTCCCAGTAACCTAAACGACAAACTTCACCTCAACTTACCCTCAAACTTACCCTTTTACTTCATCCCCTGTCTAATTGATCACAAAGTTCGGTGGTCTCCAACCCTTATATTTTTTTATTACATCATTATGTAATACCTCTCATCTTCCTTGGATTAACTTTTTTCTTAAAAATACTTTAGTCTAATATCAGTATCATTGTATCAGATTCATTTTGTTCTCCTAGAATAATAATTTTGTCCTTTTATTTGAACATTTTTATATCTTTAGATTTATTTGATTCCCTTGTGAACAATCTAGATTTTATTTTAATTCAATCTGAGTATTTAGGTCTTGTAAAGTGTAAGTTTCAAACATTATGATGAGTGATATATTTGGATTCGGTTAATTATATTATCGTGCATTTTCTATTTACCATCTTTATTCATTGTCTGTTTTCTATGTAATTGACCTATTTTTATTTATTCCCTTTTATTGCCACTACCATATGAATAATTCTATAATTATTCTTTCAGTGGTTAACCTAAAATTTACTATGTGCATATTGATTTAATAAAATCTTTATTCAAGTAACATTTGTGTTGAAAGAAGGTAGTTGGAGCAGCTATTCCTTTGGGAGGTGATTAGGTCATAATGGTGGAGTCCTCATGAATGGGATTAATGCCCTGATGAAAGAGGCCCCAGAGAGCTCCCTCATCCCTTCACCACTGTGAAGTTGCAGTGAAAAGACCGCTTTATGTGAATCAGGAAGAGGGTCCTCAACAGACATTAAATCTGCCAGCTCCTTGGTCTTGGACTTTCTAGTCTCCAGAACTGTGAGGAATAAATTTCTGTTGTTTATAAGCTACCCAATCTATGGTAAGTTTGTTATAGCAGCCTGAATGCACTAAAACAACCAACTATAATATATCATGCGCAATCTCATCATCTTACTTGAAGGCTTTAGAACTTTCTGTTCTTTGATTGAAAAACTCTTTCATAAATGATTACAACTTTATTCACCCTGTTTATCTGGGCTTCTTTCTCATTGCTTGGTCATAGAGGCCTTCTCTCATCGCCTTCTATAACTGTATATCTGTCTCTTCTCATCCCTGCCCCTGCCTCATTCTCTAATACCTATGGCCATTTATTTGTTTATCAGTAAATCACCAGTCACCCCAAGGAATAAGTCTCATGAAAGCAGAGGCCTTATCTGTCTTTGTCAACCTTGGGATCTAGGTGGTCAGATGGGGACCTTGAATACCAGTAGGTATTCACTGTATGTGTTAAATGAATAAATAAGAAATCACGAATTTATATTAATTTTATAACAACGGTTTCACCGTGTGTACATCAGCTGGATGCATTGAGAAGCTGTTAGAAAAATAAGCTCACCAAAGCAAATATTTAGTCTTCACTGCATTTTATTAAACACTCTAGAGTTAAGCAAACTAGAAAGTGGAAATGGTGCCATAAGCCAAATCACATAGTATATTAGGCCTGAGGGACTATGGCCAGAGAGTGCTCTTGTCTGTTCATTTCAAGACTCTATCCCCAGACTTTGTTCTCTACTCTTGGGACCTTTTAAAAGTTCAAAAATGTTTTAAAGTTTCAATATGTTGTGAAGGTGGTTTTGAGGTTTCCTTTTTCCTTATATTCAACACACTTTTTATATTCTATCTGGAACCATAACTTAAATTATTTGAATACCACCAGTGTATCAAATAGAAAGAAGTTTGGCTAATTTTGACAGATTGCCATTAAATTGTGCAGACCTAAGGAAAATTAGGCACCACACTTTTCATCCCCATATTGACTGGCTCATTAAAACCCTCCCTCAATATTGCTAGTAGCACTTCGAATCGTAAAATTAGTAAATTTTATAATAATAACATTCCCAGGAACATTTAAGCTTCATTGTTGATTATTATACATAATTATTTATTTTAAATATTAATTTTAACATTCAATTACATTTGCTTCCAAAGGCTATAAGAATAAAATAAGGGAATTAGATAAGATATTAGACAATATCAGGTTATTTAAGCATGAACCCTTAATCCACAAGAGAAGAAATACAACAAGTTAACAAACATAATGTTTAACGTTACTGGTGGTCCTAGTCATGCAAATTATAGTAGCTAACATTTATTGAAAGGACATTGTGTGTCAGATATGGTTTTAATAATTTAGAACCATAAATTAATTAAATTTCTTATTGAAATAGCATCATTACCATTATACTCTTCATTTTATCAATGAGGACCTCACGGGTAGTAACTGGTGAAGCTTGTATATAAAACCAACATATACAAGTCTCAGAGAACACATCCTTATCCACATGCAATCCTGCCCTTCTCAGCACTATCTATTTCTGCCTGCTTGCATAAATGCCCTTATAAAATTAACTGTGCTGAGAAGCTGAAGCATATTGAATGTCAACTATAATCATATATATACATATATATATATGTATATATATACACATATATATGTGTATATATATACGTATATATACATATATGTATATATACATATATATACATATATATAAATATATATACATATATATACATATATATATATATATATATATATATATATATATATATATACACACACATATCCCCCAACAGGAAGTGAAGTACAGCATAGGATATAGAGTCATTGGAATTGTAACAGCTATATACGATGTTAGAGGAGTAGTAAATTGGGGGAAGGGGGCTATCATTTTGTGACAGGTGTAAATGTCTATTACATGGTTTTGTACACCTGAAACTAATAATAATAATAATTAAAAAAACTAACCATCTGTTTACCATATAATTGAGCAAATGAACTTTTGCATTTATCTGAGAGAAATGGAAAATAATGTCCACCCAAAATCTGGTGCTCGTTAACTGTTTTTATAATAGTGAAAAACTGAGAACAACCAAAATATCTCTCAATCAGTGAAAGGCTAAACAAACAGGTACATCTACCATGAAATATAGAAATAAAAATGAATGAACTAGTGATACACACAACTTGAATTGCTCTTTCAAGGACTTTACATTGAGTGTGAAAAGCTAATCCCAAAAAGTACCTGTGAACCATACTGTATGATTGCATTTATAGAACATTCTGAAATGACAAAATTATAGAGATGAAGAACATATTAGTGGCTGCCAGAGGTTGATGGAGGGTTAGTATGAGACACCTTATGGGGAGGGACAGTTTTATATCTTGATTGTGGTGGTGGTATATGAATCTATACATGTGACAAATTGCACAGAATTGCACATGCCCACACACAACTCACAGGTACACACACACACACACACACACACACACCCAAACGAGTATGTGTAAACCTGGCAAAATCTGAACAAGTTCTGCTTATTGTACCAATGTTAATTTGCTGCTGTTGATATTGTATTATAGCTATGCAGGTTATTGCTATTTAAGGAAATTGTAAAAAGGGTATGCAAGACTACCATATAGATAGTTTTGCAACTTCCTATGAATTTATAAGTATTTAAAAGTAAAAAGTGAAGAAAAAAATCCTGGATCTTGCTTGGCTTTACCCTCACCTTCTAACTTGTGTTTAGTCTCTTAACCTCTTTATTCCTCTGTTACTTTATTTCAATAAATTGGGGGAAATGACATTTTCCTTCATAGGAACATTGCTAATTTGCCAAAATATGTGAAATATTACACATAAAACATTTTTTTTCTTCGAAAATGGGGGACCTATCTGTGACAAATGATATTGGCCTAATAATTACCATTGCTATTTTTCTGCTATACAAAGACAAGTGATATTCTTATGGAAACTGTAATGCAATATACTTTTATAAGGTGATAAGTCAATGAATTTATATAAATCTAGTTGATAAAGTCCATGAGCAGAAACAAGGTAAAATCCACTTTACTTCATCCCCAAAGATGATTCCCTTCATAACTATGTCACCTTTAATTATCGACACACAAATAGTGCTTTCATAAGCAAACAGTATACAATGTTTGGACTAAATGCAATCACATTCCTTTAAAAAATCCCGGTTAATTCAATCTGTCTTATAATCATGCAGTAGGAGGACTTTTTATAGTGAAATTACTGCTGAATTTGATATATTGTCTGAGACAACATATTTACCACAAACAAGGGAACGATTTTTAGATGATAATTTTTCACCCAGGAAGCTTCAAAGGGATCTTTCTGAATAATGTACTTCTGTTCATGGAGCAAAAGTTTGTTGAATCCCAGTGGTTTCCAATTTTTAAAAATACAGTAAATATAAGCTCAGGGTTTCTTTTGTTAAGAACATTTACGAAGAAGCAGGGAAGTAGTCAAGATATATATTTATAACTAAAATGTGTTAGTATAATATGAATTAAAGCTTGTCTGATTCAAAATATATATATGAATTTTCAAACGTGAACATTTAACCATGTCATGTTCACTATGATTTTTTTAGCTGTGAATTATGAAATAGTCTGAAAAACATTAGAACTAAAACCAAAAATGATTTTTTTTTTTTGGTGGGAATGAATTGATTCTATTTATTCTGATTTCAAAGTAAAAAATGTCAGAATTATAAATGAGGTGAAATTTGCATTCATGCTAAAACAGAGCAGGTTTCTGAAAGCTCATGGTAAACTAGGCGATTCGGAGATGGAAGGCTTTATACTATGGTAACTTTATAAAGCTTTCTTATTCTCCCTTCATTATTTTTGCATGTCCTTTCATTTTACTGAAACACATCCATTCATCGAACCAAAAAACTAATCTGAAAACTTTCCTGTCAGATGATTTACTTGTGAATAAAATTGTCAGCTTAGCTAATGATTAAGAAAGAAAAAGCCTTCTTAAGTGCTTTTAAGGAAAAATCTTTCCTTAACCTTTGACACTTGAGATAATTGCTCCTGTAAACCATTAAGACGAGGAAAGACCTGCTTGTTACAGAGCCAGTTAACACAGATGTGATGATTCTGCATGTGTCTGACAAGCAGAAACCCTACTAACGACACTTCCGTCAATGTTGCTCAAGCAGTAGTTTGCCGTAATCAGAAATATCTGGACACTGATGGTAACCACTTTGAGCACCTCTTGTAATTGTAGAAGTCAAAAGTGACTTGTATTCATCTTTTGTTATCGTTATATACTGACTATTACAATTGTAACACAGTTTTCTTTTCTTAAAATACATATACATTTTTCTAGCACCCTCTGTATTTGATGGTGAAAGACAAAGGTTTGGACACAAAATATATATATATATATATATATATATATATATATATATATATATATATATACACACACACACATATATATATATGTGTGTATATGTATGTATATATATATATATATATATGTATGTATATGTGTGTTTTTCTAATACAGTCTACCAAGATATATACTTTATTAATCTATTGAAAAGCCTAATTTATTATTTATGTTTATGTTATGGGGCGTATAGTATATTTATTTTTTTTATTATTTTACTATTGGTATTCTGAATACTTATACAGAATGCAATTTAAAAAAAATAGAACCTTTTATAGAAATTGTACACAAGCTTTACAATGGTGCATTCTTTCCATATTTCCACTGTTAGAAAATATACCTGTATTATTATAACTACCAATCAGATATATGCCTCAGTTTAGGTTTCTCAGAAGTATGTGCTGAGACAAATATTCTAGTGTGAATAGTCCATTTAGGAAGTGATTCTAGAAAAGTACAGTTACGAGAGAAGAGAGGAGAGAAAAGGAAGAGAAAAGAGTTAAGAAAATCTGAGATATTAAACAAGTTATCAGTGTGGCCTATTAAGCATAGCCCTACTGGAGAACTAGGTGAGAACATACAGAACATAGGTCACCATTATTGCAACAGAGAGGCAAGAAATCTAGTGAATTTATCCAAAAATTCTCCATCGTGCCTGAGTTACGGTATAGGCCAAGTGTGCACCATGGCCTAATAAAAACAGCCACAGAGTTACAGATGTGTGGTAAATGTCCATAAGCAGATAGAAGTAAGGTCTAAGGGAATATGAATGATGCACTCTGAACATCTGCTGTGCTATCTATTTGTATCTGATTTGGTGGAAAAAGAAAAGTAGAAAAATTAAAGAGTTGTTTTTCCCCCTTATTTATTAATATAAGACATCATTAATCATTGCATATGATATTTAAAGGAAAAAAAATGAACTGCAGAAGAGAACTCCCCCACCCATCATTTCCCTATCCAGAAGTAACCAATACAATTTTATGGTATAATTCGTTGATGTCACTCTTGTTGATTTTTAATTTAGTTGTGTAGTAAAAACATTAGATTTTCACTTCTAGCTAAGATAAAGAAACTGAAGCAACATAAACCAGACAAAATTCATTCAAAACACTTTTTAAGATGCTTGACTTCAGGCGACGAAGGACAAACGTCCCTGAGGTATGGGACACAAATAAGGTGAGTCCTACAATTGTTCAGCTTATGGCCTTGAGAGTTCCTGGCTATGGCATAGAGAAACTGAGCCAAGGAACAGATTCACTGAGTTGAGGAGATAGAACTGAAAGTCAGAAACCAAGGAAACTAGAGTATACAGGATAGAGTCCAGGAGAAGAGACTGCTACACAGGGAGATAATTATGGAGATATTCAGAAAGAGCTTTTGTGTATCAAACGGAGAATGTGATGGCAGGAGGAAAAGAACCTCTCAAAATGATTTAGATGAAAGTTACCTAAACAAAGGGTGCAGAGTAGTGTGTTTCCTCCAAACTGGAAAAACTCATGATTTCTGGGGCATTGGACAGAGGACACAGAGGGGGCCTTGCTTCAGCAGTGGGAAATTCTTAGATTTTTATAATCTCAAAAGTGAGAAACAAACAGATAAAGACTGTTTACAAGTAAAACACTTTGGAAGTTTTTTAAAAAGTAATACATAATCCTATTATTATATCAATTTCACTCCTGTGTAATTCGAAACGAGAAAATAAGCTTATGTCCATACAAAGCCATACACCTGAATGTTTATCAAAGCTTTATTTATAATAACCCAAAATTATAAATCACCCAAATGTCCATCAACAGGGTGAACAAGTAAACAAATTGTTATAGATCTATACAATAGAATGCTACCAAAAACTAAAAGGAAAAAAAAGAAAAAGAATGAACTACTGGTGCATACCACAACATAGATGGATCTCAAAATAATTGTGGTAGTGAAAGATATTAGACAAAAAAGAGTAATCAGTGTTTGATACCATTTATATGAAATGCTATGAAATACAAATTAATGTATAATGATAGAAAGCAGATCAGTGGATACCTGGAGATGGAGGGTGGTGGTGAAAAAGGATGGGACAGAGCAATTACAAAGTAACATGATAAATTTTGGAGGATTGGTAATGTTTACATATTTTTGGAGGATTGGTATGTTTACATATTTTTACAAATATGCAATTATCTATTCCAGAACATCAAATTTTATTCTTTAAATATTTTCAGTATCCTGGATATCAATTATACCTAAATAAAGCTGTTTCAAAGAAAAAATAAAGAAGTTCAAAATTTGTGCTTGAAATCAGTGTTCTAATTGAGAGTCTACTACTTCCTTGATAAGTTTGTGACTTAGGCACAATTGTGATTTGTAATTTATACACTTCAGTTTTTTCATTGGTAGAATAAGAAAACAGTATTTATCTCATATTTGAGGATTACGTAAGAGAAACATCTAATATATAGTTCAGGTTTCACAATATTAGCCGTTTCAAATTATTATCCTCTCCATCTCGAATTCCTGGTTAGAAGAATTATAGTGCTTCATTAGGTGTGATACACTTTTCAAAGTTAGTTTCTATTTTAATATGCTCCCAAATGTAATATACGCTGCTTCTTTCCAAAATGGATCTAAGGTCACATCCAGTAATGTTTTTAAAATCCTTAAGTGCCACTGGAAAAATAAATTTTATAAAAAAAAAATCTTCTCTATCAAGCCAGAAATCCAATAGTAGTCATATGTATTCTGATTTTGTGTATTTATAAACACATGTTGTGTGCTGTACATATTGGGAAATCATTGATATATAATTGGCTGCACCATTTTTTGTGCTTTATTGTCGTGATTTAATCACTAAGTGTCAGAACATTTTTGGTCAGCATCATTTGGCAGAATGTGGTTAATCTAAACATCTTTGAAACTTTTACTGAATGTTCATGTTGTGAATGTGAAATTTCTGGAAACTGAATTTCTAGCCTCTTACAGCAATGGTGGGACAGATGGCCAGTTGTTACATAAGGCAGTAGTTGAAGAATTCGCCTCTCAGCGACCCTCTTGAAGCTAAGAGTAAGCATCTGGTGGTACGCATGAGGTACTAAGTGGACTCCAAAGTCTGGGAGGGAAGCCACTTGGCTGCTCTGAGCTATCGAGACTTTCTTAGAGACAGCACCATATGGATCTATATTGGGAGAAGGATAGCTCAAATGGAAATCAAAGAAAGAAACAAGCTAAAGTAAATTAGAAACAGAAGTTAAGTAGATTTGTGAAGAACTAAAATCAGAGGCCTAAACCTGAGTTCGTAGTTTTTTACATTGATTGCACAATGTGTACTTCGTGACATTTCTATGCCAATGCAGTGCCATTTAAGGCCTGACACAGTGTGATTCATATGTTCCTACACACAGAGCTATTTTATTATTGTTTTGGATGTCAGGATCCATTTGTATATTTAGTTCTCTACACATGTGTCATTCTGAGATCAACCATTTCATGTATTGTCTTTTCTTGACAGAAAACAAGGGTTATCATTTTTGTTAAGAACAATGTTTAGCAATTAAAATAATATGCTTAAAATTGGTAAATCTTCAACAAATATATATACTGCTTGGTTTGATTCAAATGACTGATATGAGTTTATGGGGAAGAGCATTTACACGTTCTTTTACATTTCTTCTTCTCAGTAAACTTTTTACTTATCACTTACCATATATTGGGTTCTGTACTAGGAGATCATGATATAATTTACTGAACAGGACTGTTTTACCTCTAGGATCTGGGGGCCACTTAGGATAGACAGACATGTAAAGAGACTTGTCTGACATGGTGGTCACTTCTATAATGACATGAAGTGATGTACATGATGCTGAGGAAGCAGATATGGATACCTAACCAAACCTGGGTTACTGGTATTGGGAGTCAGAGAGGGCTTCCTGGAAGTGTGGGCATCTCAGCTGGCAGTACTTACCAAGTCAAACATAGTGATGGAAGGAAGAAAAGCATGGAAGAGAAACATAGCACCATTTGCAGAGACACAGAAGCTTGATAGAGCTAAGCATTCTAAGAAATTTGGTGGGCCGTAGGGTTATTGTAGAAATAAAAGGGATTGAGTTTGGTGAGAGAAGTAGAAACTAGATCATAATGAAAATATTCATGCTCTGTTCTGCTAATCTGGAATATGAAAAAAGGGCATTCATCTCTTTTAATCAAAGGAAAGATAGAAACAGAACAATTACTTTGGTAGCCTAGAAGAGAAAAAATCTCAAAAGATCAGGGTGTGAATATTAAGAGAAATTTTAGTGTAGGTGGCCTTTCTGGTGTTGACATTCTCTCTAGAGAAACAAATGCCCTCCCCCCCCCCCCGCCTTGCATATTCTTCTTGGGAGCAGATAAAGCTGAGTAACACAGAAAAAGAAGTACTTGTAAGAATGCCAGGGTCCTTGTGGCCCCGAGTATAGTGTTTCCAGTCCCACATGTCAGAAGTAGTCAGTGGGGTATCAAACTCAACTTTCACAACAAAAGTTTACTGACCACAAGACCCAAGCTGATTTCCAGACTCTGACTCTGTTATTAGTCTGTGTGAATATAAAATCTCTTTCTAAACTGAATCACCACATACATATTTCTTCCAAGGTGAAAGGAGCACTGCCACTTACTAGACATGATGTATATTTAGGCAAACTATGTCAGCTCACTTTTAGGTTTAGGCATGTGCTACCAAATACTGGGCCATTTTGAGAAGCCATTCGGTCACAGCCATGAAATCAGAGCAACTGAGCTGCAGAGATGTCAGTGTGGATTCCCCCTTGTCCTGGACACTCAGCCGGCAGGATTTCTTCCACCCTCTGGTGGGATTCTCAGCCAACTGTGGCCAACCTTCCTATTGTACCCCTCATTCCTGGAGAGGTAATTTTCTAAATCTCCTTCCCAGGGGACGTAAGATACTTCTTGTTCTGGCTATCTTACCTACTAGGAGCTACTTTCCTTTAGAAACACTTATGTAGAAATAAGTGCCATAAAGATGGTGAGGAACATTGAGAAGAACAGACTGAATTATATTCTTGTCAGTGAGAACACTTCCATTACCCCCAGATCTCATTCTAGAGCATCACTCTACAATAGATATAAAATGCAAACCACATTAAAAAAAAAAAGCAAAATTATTTCTAATGATATGCTGTATTTAATCCAATATATCTAAAAGAGTATCATTTCAGTGTGTATTAAGTACAAAAATATTTATGAATTATTTTACCTTCAATTTTTTGCACTGTCTTTGAAATCCAGTGTGCAGCTCACACATACACCCTTTCTTAAGTTGGAATCACACGTAAGTGTTCAATAGCCATGCTCTAGAAGACAAATAAACGAGGGGGACATTTTCTTTACAGTTCACCCAGCTTTGCCTCCCATGTTCTTTGTATCCTGCCAGGGCCTTCCACCCTGCGGTAAGGACCCCTGTCCCTGTCAGGCTCCTCTGAAACTCTGCCCTCAGGTGACTGGGGAAACACTCCACCTGGGGCATGTGTGTCAGGATGTCGAATGCTGCCCCTCTCCTGCATAGTCACATTTTTAGGGCTTATAGCATGTAAAGTTCTTAGGAATTCTATTGATCATCTGTAGGTAGATCAATATTTTGAAGATTTTCTGAAACCCTACCACTTTTTTCTTTTTATTAGTTTCAGGTATACAAAACAATGTAATAGACATTTACATCCCGCACAGAGTGATAGCCCCACCCCCCAATCTACTACCTATCTAATTTCTTATATAGCTGTTACAATTCCATTGACTATATTCCCTATGCTGTACTCCACATCCTGTGACTTTATATATTTATTTATTTGTTTGTTTATTCATTCATTTATTTATTTATTTAATTATAGTTGACATTCGATATTATTCAACTTCAGACTCAGGTGTATAATGTAGTGGGTCAGGCATCTACACAGTGTATGAAATGGTCTCCATAAGTCCAGTGCCCATCTGGCACCCTACATAATCTTTACATTATTGATTATATTCCTCAAACTATATTTCATATCCCTGTAACAATATTGTGACTACTAATTTGTGCTTTCTAAGCCCTTTACCTTTGCTCCCATCTATCAATCATCCATTTTGTGTTTTCTTTTTATTCCTTATATCTTTGAATCTATTTCTGTTTTGTTTGTTTGTTTATTCTGTTCTCTACATTCTGCAGGTAAGTGATGAGATCATATGGTATTTGTCTTTCTCCATCTGACTTAGATGGACCTAGAGAATATTATGCTAAGTGAAATCCTACCACTTTTTAATACATTTGTTCTAAGTTCATATGAATCTGATTTGAGAGGGACAAACATGAGAAAACTGAGCAAACTCACAGTTTCCTTGGAGTCTGCAGAGCTCTCACAGCCTCACAATGTGGAAACAGTATATTGAAGACATTTCAATATCTTCAATGTTCCTATTTTCTGAATTCACCTTTCTTTCACCTCTGAGGTGTGCTCTGCTTTGCTGGTGTTTGTTCTTTAATCTTTGCTCTTGCTATTCAGAACAGGGCTGCTGTGTGGAACTTGCCAATGGATATTAAACTCGAATTTACTTGCTTGCTACCTGCTTGCTTGAGGCACTTTAAAATTTTCTCTCAGCTCAGCACGAGGCAAATGTGAGCAGCATTATCAGCTGGAAAGAGTTTATTAGCCAGCCGCCAGCCTTCAAACCTCCAGTAAACCATGCACAGCAGCTTTCTCTCAGTCATGACATCCAGAGGCAGATTTCTGAAGTAATGTACCCGGGCTTCTGGGACAAAATGGAAGCATTAGATCCCACTTCCTGTGGTTGGCCCTGTGTAACTCAACTCACCTGCTCAGCTAGCAGAAAGGAAATGCTTGTGCCAGGCTAGAGGAAACCTCTAAAATGTGAGCATGTTAGATTGGAGAGATTTGGGCCTGGTATACTTCACCTTCATTAATGGGATTATTAAGAGCACATTATCACTTCCATTCAATATTTGTAAGATCTTTGCAACTCAGCATGTCTATTTGATTACAGGTAACATAAAGGTTAATTTTAAAGACACATAGTGCCCAAGAAGCGAAGAATATACTATTAACTGAATAAAAGTCTTTTAGATTTGTGGAAATGTGGTATAATTATACCATATTGAACAACTAAAACTATCTAGAAATAGACATCAGGCAAAGATCTTTGATATTGATAGCAGATTATATTCCAAATAAGACATGCACTGCTACTCAAAACTTTATTGTGGAAAAGAAATGCTATAAAGGAAAATTGGACAAATGGTCTAAATGGTCTGTAGGTATACAGAACTTCCCTGTCACCTCCACAGTTATAACACAATATTTTTTTAAAAATTGAGAATCTTAACAGAAAAGTACAAAGATATCTTTATCATATGTACAAATATAAATGTTGATATATTTAACTGAGGCTTGTTTGATGTGGGATATGAATATAATGGGTAGTTTATAAAAGATCTGCTTTTCTAAACTGGGTATTAGAACTGGGCTGTCATAAATCTTTTGCATGAGAACTCCTATAGGTTTACATACATTGTTCATGGTGGCAATGGGTAGTATTTTTGTACTTTGTTTATCCTAAGAAACATGTATTAATAATTATCACATCTCATCCTTAACAAGCCCACCCCACTCTTTATAATAAACCTCTGGAAGGGTCCAGAGGTCTTGGATATGGAGGCATTCAGTCCAGGGTTGCATTGCCCCACCCTCCACCCAGTCCAGAATGGTAATACATTGTAACATGAAGACATTGCCACCGTAGGAGATCATGCACCGAGGTGGTCCATAAGAATTCAGAAAGACACATCAAAGAATGGGAATGAATGAGTTTAACATTTCAAAAACACACTGAAAGAATTCACAAAGTGATTTTCCTGAAAGAATTCACATGGAGTCCTATGACGACTGCTAGTAGGGTTTTCTTGCTCTACTCCTCGCTAGCTTTTGCCTTGTATAAGTTTTTTAACCCATAAGAACTTCAAAATTTCCTCAACTTTAAAGTGCTCACAATAATACCTTCCATGTATTGAATACTTCCCATGTTTGATATTTACATACAATATCCTTTATTCTTTCATAAACCACTTAAAGTTGGGACTATTATGCCCATTTTATAAAAAATAAATAAATAAAGTTCATAAAGGTAAAATGTTTAGTCCAAGTCCACAGTGCTTTTAAGTGGCAGAGCCAGAGATCAAATACATGTACTTTAATTTTGTCTGGAGTATATTATATTAGCCTATTATACACAAAATAGTGTCATTTCAGCCCATTACCCAAGCTTCATTTCAAATACTAAATAGCTACATATGGCTAGTAACCACTGTACTGGATGCATTATTTTCTTACCATTCTCCAAAATATGTCATCTCCATAATCTCCATGCTATTGGTTATTCACACTCTATCTCCTTGAGCTTCCAAGCATCACCAACTCCAATTTTTTATAAAATCTTTTGAATTTTGAAGGACCTAACCCCAATCAAAACTTCACAGATTACCCAGATCCTCTAGAATGAATTGATCTATTTCTACTGCTTCCTCATTGCATTTTGTACTGCTTTACCACATTTAACCTGACTTCTTTGCATTATAGCTATTTTTGTATTCATCAGTGTCACTCACTAGACTGTGAACTATTGGAAGCCACAAAATGGGTCTCATTGATCTATGCATACCCATTCAGTCCTTAGCATAATTCCTTATATATAGTGGGTAATAGGTAACTGTCAAGAGGAATGAAATCAAAGTGCCAGAAAAGAAGAAAACAGTAACACATATTTGAAAAATGATCAAATTTTAGTGTATGTTATTTGTTTGATGTATAATGCTTAGATTTAGATGATATTTTAAGACTGATATCTATGGTGATGCCGAACATTTTCTGATATATTTACCTTCTAAGACACAATAAAAAAGAAGCTACAAATAAAAAAATGTCTGAGGATTCAACTGTTAGCATCCAAATTTGCATTGGAAAATCCATTATTTATGTTCTTTATAAGTGCATGTATATTTATTTTGGTAACCTACTCATAACTTTATCATCTGAAATGACATTTTGTGATGGTTGCATTATGCTAGGTAATAGAAACGGAAGGTAATTTCAAATGGATCAAGAAATCCCCATATTAAGAAATGAATGCAGAAGTAAGAAGCAACAAACCAATAAATAGCTTATACTTCCACCTCACACAAAGGAATGCCATAATTTTTACAGCCATTGACTGTAAAAATTATGAGTATTTACATACAATCCCTATTAGGAAGCCAAATAGAAATATATATTTCAAAGCAATAAGATACAATGAATCAAGCTAATGCAATGGAATTTTAATGTCAACTGTACTTTAAATTATCCCTTTAGGTGAAACTCACAGCCCTCTTCCCTACAGGCATGCATTGAAAATATACTTTGCTTCTTCTTGCTTATTAAGTCAAGATTCTCCTTTAACAATAGGGTTTTTCTTTTTATTTAAGAAAAAGAAATATAGGCTATTTTAGAGTTCATGTTTAATTAGGTAGCTGACATCAACGCAATGGAAGAAACAGATCTGAACACATCACTGCAATAAAAATTAATTTTCCAAGATTTATAATATCGAAGATGAAAGTACCACAGAACTGATAAAATACAGAATTGTATTGATAGAACATGAAGTACCTATCACTTCCAGTACAGATGGCTGTTGTTGCAACTATTTATTTCCAGTTTCTTGTATTTGTGTGGTATAAAAGTATGTATGATTTCTCTGTAGCAAAGTAAGAATAGGATCCCAATGGTGATTAAAGTACTCTCTGACCATTACAATTCAAATTCAATGACAGCACTCAAGATTTTCAATTATTTTTTATATTTTCAAAGTAAGTTTATAGTATTCTTTGTAGAATATTTGAGGGGGATATTTTTAAATACAAGGTCCACATGTATCTCTAATAGTATTTGTAAATATCTAGACTGTTTTATTTTAATTTTTGGTGTTGAGATTATTTTTTATCCTGTCTCTTAATTGCCCTTTATTATCATGTATGAAATCAGTATTTTGTGTGTATTTATACACTAGAATATTTTACTAATTGTTTTTTTAATTTTCTTTTTTTCTTAATTTTCTAAATGCCCTTAATTTTAATTTTTATTTTTATTTTTAAGCAGGTGTACAGGCACAGTACATAAAGTCAAATTATTTTACATTATAGAAAGGAGACTCTCTGGCCCTTCTCCTTCCAGCTTCATCAGTAAACAGAAGTAATTTCTTTGAAGAAGTTTCTAGTCTTTTGTCAGGCATTTAAATCCATATCTCTTAGTGTCATTTGTGTACCATTAGTAATTGATTTGTCAGGTTTTCTCATGACCTATTGATTTCAAATTATGAAAAATGAGAATTTGGCTCTGTCAAATTTGCACATCTATATTGAATAACACATTTTCGCTTCTCCCTCATCTAAAGTAGTTCTCCTAATTTTGTCTGACAATGTTCAGTGTTTACATAATTATAACCGTGCATTATCTCAGGTGAGACAGGTTGTATTCTAAGATTGCATGTCTCTTGTACCACTTTGGTTTATTTGGAGTTAATAACAGTTTCATGTTTTTCTTTGCTTAGCTTTTATGAACTTTTTATTAATTCATCCCTTGACATTCTACCAGAAGTATCAACCTCCTTTAAATAATTTCAGACATGTGGGTGTTTTCTTCTCTCTTATGCAAAATCCTCTGCTAAGTGGATCTTATATTCTGATCCTTGATTTCCATGGAGGCCTTCCCGAGAATAAAGGTAAAATTTTGAAAAAGTACATATATGAAATTGTCTTTACCTCTGGCTCATACTTAATTGAGTATAGAATTAACATTGGGAAATCCTTTTCTTCAGGAAAGGCTTTTCTTTTGAAGGTATTACTTCCCTCTACACAAATTTTCTAGGTTTTCTTTTGAGACATTGATACTTATGTTGATGCTTTCTCTGCAAGCCTTTAGGCATGATCTTGGTTCCCAGTGAAATAAAATTTGGAACAATGTGCCTTGTTATAGATCTATTTTCATTAATTGACTGAGAACAAGGTGACCTAGCAGTCAGAGAATTCATGTCCTCCAATTTAGAGAAATTTCCTAGACCTTTTGTTTCCATAATTTCTTCCCTTCAATTTATTCTCTTTTTGAAACTCCAATTTGAATTCTTTGGTCTAGAAGACTGATTCTTTAAAAATCTAATCATTTCTTTATTTTTCATTTCAATGGTCTTTTATTTATACTTTCTATATTGTTTCTTCAACCTTATCTTTCAGTCATTTTCCTTTTAAAAATGCTATTATTATTTCATTTTTATTTTCAAAATGCCCCTTTGAATCCTGATTTGCTTTCCTACCTAAGAATATTCCCTTCTTCCTTTTACTGTTTCTTTTAAATATGTGAGAGAGAGAGAGAGAGTGTGTGTGTGTGTGTGTGTGTGTGTGTGTGTGTATGTGTGTGTGTTTAGGAAAGTGTGAGGTTAGTTTTGGTAATTGTACTTAGTAAATAGCAATCACAGTGGAAGAACTATAAAGTTTTTGTAATGATTTTATTTTGCTGAGCAGGAAATTGAGGATAGATTTTGGGTAAACAATCTCCTTACCTCATCTTATTGGGTAATACTGTAATATGTGCAGTATTATACTACACAATTCTAATAAATGAGTAGGTTAATTTTTTTCAACCTGTCCTTATAAATGTTATAATTAGTCGAAATTAATCTAGGAATCTGAAAGTGATTTTTCTTTACTCACAATTTGAGGAGTGCTAGTGATCTATGTTTTAGTTTTTATGCCACTGTAGATTTTATTTTATTTCATTTCATTTCATTTCATTTCATTTTATTAATTTCCAAAAAAGGGAAAGTTGAGCTGAAACATGCACCATTTGGGCTCACAAAATTTCTCTTCTGAAAATGTTTACTGAATATAAAATCATAATAAATTCCGTGACTCTTTCAACAGAATTATTATAATAAGATTCAATCTTTTGCTTATAAACATAAGGAACACACTTGGAACACTTGGCTCATGAAATGAGAGAGAATCCACCATTGAGTCCCATAGCACACCTACTACATAAAGCCACTCTACTAAGACTGTGGGACATAGCATCTCTACTTAATACAGAGAAACAAACACAGGAAGGCAAACAACATGGAGAGACAAAAAAACATGTTCCAAATGAAAGAACAGAACAAGAACCAAATAAAATGGAAAAGAGAAATTTATCAGATACAGAGTTCAAAACACTGATTATAAGGATGCTCAACAATCTTAGTGATAACTTAAACAAAGAGAGAGGAAACATAAAAATGGAGATAGAAAACATAAAACAGAACCAGTCAGAAGAGAAGAATACAATAACTAAAATAAAAAGTACATTAAGGGGAATCAAGAGTGGAATGTATAAAGCAGAGGATCAAATCAGGGATTTGGAAGACAAGGTAGCAGAAAACACCAAATCAGAGCAGCAAAAAAAAAAAAAAAAAATCAAAAACAGAAAATGAGAATAGTTTAAAGGGCCTCTGGGAAAACATCGAACGTGTCAACATTCACATCGTAGAGATACCGGAAGGAGAAGAGAGATAGGAAGGCCAGAAGGGATTAGCAGGACATATTCAAAGTAGTGAAAAGTCGGGATCTACAACCAAGATTATTTTATCATTTACAAGATTACAAAGCTATCATTTAAAATCAAAGGATAGATAAAGATTTTCCCAGACAAGAAATAGCTAAAGGAGTTCATCACCACCAAACCACTATTACAAGAAATGTTAAACGGACTTCTTTAAGAAGAAAAAAGAGAAAAAAAAAAGATAAAAATATGAATCGTAAAATGGCAATAGCTATATATCTATAATATCAACAATTGCTTTCAATGTAAATGGATTAAATGCTCCAATCAAAAGATATAGCGTAGATAAATGGATAAGAAATCAAGACCCTTACATATGCTGCTTGCAAGAGACTCACTCATATTGAAAGACACACACAGACTGAAAGTAAAGGAATAGGAAAAGATATTTCATGAAAATGGAAATTAAAAAAAAAAAAAAGGCAGGGGTAGAAATACTTATACCAGACAAACTAGGCTTTAGAACAAAGGCTATAACAAGAGACAAAGAAGGACCACTAATTCTACTTTTGGGTACTTATCCACAGAAACCCAAAAAGACATATGCAACCAGAAGCTGATTGCAGCATTATTTATAATAGTCAAAATATGCAGGTAGCCTGGATGTCCATCAATGGATAAATGGAAAAAAGAAGAGGTGGTACAATGGAAAATTACTCAGACATAAATAAGAATGAAATTTTGCCATCTGCAACAACATAGATGAGCCTAGAGAGTATTGTGTTGAGTGGAACAAGTCAGATAGAGAAAGACAAGTGTCATATTATTTCATGTATATGTGATATCTGAAGAACAAAATAAACAAACAAACAAAACAGAAAAAACTCATATATACAGGAAACATTTTGATATTTAGCAGAAGGGAAGGGATTACGAAGTACAAATTGATAGTTACAAAACAGTCATGGGGATGTAAACTATAGTATAAGGAATTCAGTCAATAATATTGTAATACTTATTTATGATGTCAGATATGTACTAGATTTATGGGATGATCACCTTGTATGTTATAAAAGTGTCTAATCACTATATTACGCATCTAAAACTGATATAATGTATTGTATATCAACTCTAATTAAACAATTAAAATATAAAAAATATAGACTGCATTGGTAGTTTACATTTCTTGTGTATATTTTTATAATTGTATTTATTTATCATGATTCTGAAGCATAAAAATTTTAACTTCTATATAAATGAAGAGATAAAAAAATCTCTTGTGAGGAAACAAGAGATTGTGAGGCTAGAAAAGTATTTAATTTCTGGCAAGCTTTACTATTTTAAAACGTGAAGATTTTTCATGGAGATGTTTTTATTTGGATTCACTATTTGTATTTATAGACTTAAAATTATTTTAATATTTCTCATTTCATCCTCATTAATATCTGTTAATATATTTCTTACTGTAAACAGATAAAGGATCAAAATTTCTTATAAGGGAACAACTACTGAGAAAGATGTAAAGATGTTTTCAACATGCCCACTTGAAAATGGAAAGACTCAACAATGATTCCAGCGTAGGGAATCCCAACCATTCCTAATTATACTTAATATAAGATTTTTTTGAGGGTCCAGCATATAGTCAATTTTGTAAAATGATCCAGATGATCTTGAAAATTGCAATCTCTGAGTATAACTAAATAATCCAAGTCTAGTATGGTTATAGTATAATTCAAACATCTGATAATATTACCAATTGTTATTCTGATTATTTATCAATTACTGAGATCAATGTTTAAAACCCCTCACTATAAATATGGATTTGTCTAATTCTCCTTGCAATTATTTTATGATTTGTTTAGTTTGTGTCTGTATTGTTATGAATATGCTAAATTAATAATATATTGCTGTTGAGTTGACCCTTTACTGTTAAACAGCATATATCCCCTTTATCTCCAGTAATGCTTTTTGCCTTAAATCATACTTATTCTAACATTATTAGAGATGTACCACTTTGTTTTTATGTTTGTATGCCAGATTTGTTTCTGTCATTATGATTTCATATATTATACATTCTTATATTGAACACCTGTCTCCTGTAAGCAAAACGGTTGTTTCTGTTTTGTCTTGTACTCCGGTCTGACAATGTTTGCTGTTCATAAGGGTATTAGCCCATTTACATGTAAACTAAATACTAGTATATTTCAGATTAAATCTACCATCTATTTACTGTCATCTTATTATCTTATTGGAATTCTCTGTTCTGTGCCTTTTTTCTCTTTTGTCTTTTTTGGTTTGAGTGACTGCTGAATATTTTATCACACGCTTCATAAGCTCCACTTCAAATCTTCTTGACCTAACCTCTTACTCCATCCACTGCTGAAGCAACCAACTGCTTCATGCAGATATAACCTGACAACACCTTGCTTCAAATGTGTGCTTCATTCTTCTATTTTTCTGCCTTGGAGTTTAGATATCATACATAAGTAACCTGGCAATGAGGGCTGGTTAAAACCCATAGGGCTACATTTGCCCACTGACATAAAATGCTTCCCTCTATGTTCTCTCATGGATGAAAGTTGTGGTTGTTTCAACACTGACTAGTAAAGTGCTTGCTGTAGTTGGGGAAAAAAATCTACATTATGTGGTGGAAGATGAAAAAGGTTGATATAAATTCCTCTAAAAGAAATTAGTAAATTATAGGCAGTATTATTAGAAGTCTTATGTCCAAAATAAAAGAAGTAAAGCTTTTACTATATTTTCAATTAGTCGATAAACCTCTTGACTTTTCCGTTTTATTTTGTGCTTCACATTTTAAGAATTTGAATGAGTGTGTCTAGATATAGATACAGAATGCTATATGATTTTATTGTTGTCATTGGGAAAATAATTAAAGAAATGTGGAACATCTAACCACAAAACAGTAAGATCATAAAAAGACTTAGGTTAAAGGAAATAACACTTCATATTTTAATAGATTTTTTTAAACAAAGTACATAAAGTGAAGAGAATTCATTAGTATATAATAATGATAGCAAAGTCTTTAAGAAGTTGGAACCCTAATGAATCCTTCCTGAGCCATTCAATTAATTTGCTTTGACCACTACTTCATGGTTACTCTATTATTACACTCTGACAGAATATATGAATGTTGATTAAATATTTAATTCTTAAATTAGATGTTGAGACTATCATAGAGTTTTCTTCTCCATGCTTAATTCCATTCCCAGGTCTTAATATTATATTTGGAGTTTAGTGGAAACTAAACAAATGTATGATGAATAAGGGATTAAATAAGTCAATATTAATCTACTATAAAATTTGCATCATATTGATTTTGAAATAACACTCAAAATTTAATATTACTTGGAAGATAAGTTTTCATAATATCATGGCTGTTGTATATTGAATAAAATAGAAAAGCAAAACAAATTTAAAAATAGTAAAGTGAGTAAAAGTGGGAAAACTGACTCTGGGTGGTGAACACACAATGTGATATATAGATGATGTATTACAGAGTTGTACACCTGAAACCTATGTAACTTTACTAACAATTGTCACCCCCCCCATAAAATTTTATTTAAAAAAATGGTTCATAAGAGAATAACTGGAAAGAAGAAATGCAGGGAATAATTTGTCCTTGTTTTTTAAAAGTTCTTTACTTGGAGAATTCTCTCCATACATTAATGATTTTTATGGATTGGATAAATAGCTCAATATTGAAATTTGAAAGAAGAGTAAAATAGGATCCTAAAGGGACTAATCTTATACGTTCATGTAATTGACAAGTTCATCTGCATATAATAAACTCATTAGAATCTCCATTTAAATTTCAAAATTAATCAATTTTGATAGTGCCAGTAAGTCATTAAACATTATTGATTATATGAGACTTCAGCAAAACAAAACAGCAATAGAAGAAACATAGAAGCATATATAAATAAAGAATAAATAACTGAGTATTACAAAAATAATGCAAGAATTGTCAAAGATAAAACATATCTCCATGAGAATGCTATGTAATCTTTATCATCAAGACTCTCTCACTAAAGGCTGGAATCTCAAGCTGGCTTGATAAAACCTAACACAATCAGAACTCCACGCGAAAAGGCTTTTGGCATCTTTCTTTGAGCATTGAGAACTTTTCCTTTGCACAGCATCTGTCTCTGCCATTTTGGGAGGAAACAATATGACAAAAAATTGCACAATATCCTTCAAGATGATTTCATAGAGAACTTTTAAAAAATTGATAAAAAAGTGACTAAGAAATAAGAAATCAAAGTACTTGATATTTGCATTTATCTTTACTTAATAGTGTTCACATTCAGTGACTATAAACAATACAAACTATTGTCTTTTTCTTAGTTTGAAGAAACTAAACTTATATTTTAAATAAGCCTTTTAAAACACAATAAAAAGACCACTTGTTAAATCTCAAAATAAATGAAATCTGTAGTTCCTAATTCTACATTTATCAGACTGAAACATCTGTGATTATTTTTAAGGTATAATAAAAATCAACACAACCAAGTGAAAGAAGTGTCAGCAAACACCTGTCCATCACAAAATAATAGTATTCCTTTCCAAATCATACTTAATTTTGATTGAAGAATTAGTATAATCATTAACTGCTTTTATGTTAGTAATTTTCCTGTCTGTCCATCAAAGAAAAACAAAACAAACAAACAAACAAACAAAAAACTCTGGTGTCTACAACTGAAACTAACAAATAGGTACGGCCTCTGACCTTGCCAAGCACTGACATCTCTGTCTCCCATTTGTCATTTGATCTGAGGTTGTCAGCAAACAGATGTCTCCTTTAGCCTAAGGCATACTCAGAGTTACCAGGGCAGCTGTTGCTATGACATTTGATGAAGGTATGGAAAGTGACTATAATGTGATTTGTAGGTCCATTCACAGTAAGTGCTTGAGAGAGTAAGATGGGAATGATGCATCTTCTGCTAATTTGTTAATGCTCATTTTAAAAAATGCTTTTAGTTAAATGTAATTTCCTGTACCAAATATATTTTTCCTTTAAAGTGCCTCCTAAGATAACTTACTAAGAGATGATCTGTGCCTGCAAAATGCCTCTATTTAATGTTCGAACTCTAAATGTTATTTGCTTGCGAGAATATAACTTCTAATATTCTTGCTAAAGACAAATGTGGGCTAATTATTACCCATGCTTTCTCATAATGAACGTATATACAAACAGGTGATAGCTTATTATACTAATATTATCAGATGGATTCTAATATGCTTTAGTAAACTTAGAATACTTCATAAATTCTTTTTGTTGTTGTTGTTTGGAGGTGTGAGATCTATCTTCACATATTGTGTGATTTTCCATTTTACATGTATAGGCAGCAAATTTACCTAATGGGCATTCCCAATATGTACATAATCATGCTTCAAGAAAAGTACTAATTGTTCTGTTCCTGTAGTCTTAAATGTTTTTAAAACATATTTTACACATTTTTTTTTTCACATCTGCATCGGGAAATGCAGACTGCTCGTAAATGTAATAGCACTTTTTAAAAAATAATGGTAAATTTTTTTTTGCTTCTATAAACAGTTTATTACTTAGTATATTTACATGAGTAATTGAAATGAATCGTAGTTAAGCTCAGAAACTGTGGCCATGATAACTAGTTGAAAATTGTAATACTACGATTATATTTAACATAGTTCTCTAAAAACTAGGGGACTGGAGAAAATGTGGAATTTGAAACTAAGCCAACATGATCTCTAGTACTTTGATAGAGGCAAGCTCCATAATCTCTTTAAGTCTTAGTTTCTTGACATAAAATGAAACTAATGATAGCTATCCTGAAAGATTATTGCCATCACTGAAGTTAATATTCATTAATCATCCAATACCATCCCTCCTTTATGGTACAAAAATAGTGTTACACATATGATAAAGGAGCACTACTATTACTATTTTCACACTAAGTCTAAATAATCCAAAACAGAAAACTGTATGCGTATGTACATGTGTGTGTCGGTGCATGTGCATAGTCAAATAAATGATTAACAAATAGAAAGTCTTACTATATTTAATAAACTTACCTTACTTCTGAGGGGAAAACAGTTATTCCTAGGTTAAAGTAGGTAATCTCTAGGTTCTCTTTTTGGAGTAAATTAGTAGCAGCCCATCTTAAAATTTGTTGTGACTATTTTCCTCTTATTTCTGTGTCTACCAGTTCTCGTGGTGGTGTGCAAAAATGGTCACATAAGTGTTATTTCATTTTGTAGTAAATAGTATAGGCCCTTGCCTCGCCATTTCTAGAACAAATCTAAAGTAAATTTCCCTGGGACATATTTTCAAAGAGGCTAACGGCAGCTCAAATGACAATCTAGCTAGCATATGTGGACAGCACTATCTTCTATAAAGCAATTTTTATTTTACCGCAAATTATGTCTCTTTTATTTTTGTTTTTATGATATAATCATTGAAAACATGTATTAATCTTTCTGGTAAGTAAATTTTCCTCTAAATATGAGTTTATTTTAAACAACTTTACATAACATCCATTGATTTTCAATAATTTCTTCTTTTAAATAACTATTTACATAATTTATTTAAACATCCAGTCTTATAATACCCTCTGACGGATAAATTGTTGCTAAAGCCACTCCAGAAAAGGTATAACACTCATGAAATGTCTAAACTGTCCAGTTTAAATAAAAATATTAGTGCTATACTGGTTTCAGAGACTATTATTTTGTGAGTGAGGGTAAAATGAATAACCATAAATTGTTTTTTGACACTGAAAACTATTGAGGAAATTTACTATTGATAGAAAAATCTTGTGAGCAAAACCAAATAAAATTGGAAGGCGCATTTTTAAATGGATACATTTGACACTCTTTAAAGCTTACTGATTTATATTTGTTAAAACATAGTTTGCTTGAAATAAAGGGGGGAGCTTATTTATAGATATGTCAGTGATTATAAAATTTAATAATTAGAAATTAGAATTAAAGAGTTCATACAAATGTCATGAATGATATGTTTAAGTTCTAATGAGACTATGTAGGGAGAACAGAAATGCCCAATTGTATGCACAGATTCTACTGTATCTCCAGCCAAGGACATAAAAAAATGCAATCTTATAAAGTTTGCATTCTTATAAAATACACATTGCATTAGCAATGTTTTTGGAATTTCATGAAGCAGTAATGAAGAGGTAAGAATAGGTTAATACAGAACAATTTGGCTGAAAACAGTATTGTTACTTTAGAGGTAAAAATGCTTTAAAAAATCGTGCTACTTTCTACTTATAAGAACCCAGGGACTGTATGCTTAGCATTGATTTGATATCTGTTATGATAGCACATATCTGATTCCCAAAAATATTTTCAGTATTTAGTGATGTAAACATTACACAATCCTTGATGTACTGAGCATAGAGAAAATGATGATGAACAACAAACACAGTGAAAAATTTAATGCATAAGAATAAGAAAAATTATTATGGAATCAATGAAAATAATGCTCTAGACAATATCTTATTGTTGATAAGGAATATAAAATCAACAAGAAATGACACAACAAAAATCTTAGCAGATGGTAAGTCATCTTAATCAAGCAAATCAAGGGATCATACATTTAAAAAGTAAAATAGTAGGTTATTTGACATGCACTGTAATTACATTGGATATATTGCTTTCAATAAACATTAAAGGACAAATTAGCATTAGTCGTGCCAGCTACATTTCTAAATCTGCTTTTCAAGCTTATAATTAAAATCCTAAATTATTACTGCGCAAATTAACAGTTTTAATGTAATGCAGACATTGTAATCATCAGTGTTTAGTTGTTTTTTAAATGGATTGTCTAATGAAAACTTAAACAAGATTAACCTCAATAAACAGTAAATACTAATAGCCTCTTTAGTATTGCAAGAGAAAACTGTGTAAGGCAG
This sequence comes from Rhinolophus hipposideros, assembly GCF_964194185.1. Taxonomy (NCBI): domain Eukaryota; kingdom Metazoa; phylum Chordata; class Mammalia; order Chiroptera; family Rhinolophidae; genus Rhinolophus; species Rhinolophus hipposideros. The sequence continues at coordinate 58,979,615 of NC_138050.1, forward strand.
ACTTCTCTACTGTCTTTTCTCAATCAAGGAGAAAAATTTGGCTCACAAAGATTAACAGTGCAATCCTTAATAGAATAATTGTGTTTGCCTCACCTAAAGAAGCAGTGACATCCTTAGAATACAGTTGTTTGGAATCTTCCATCTTACAAAAAGCAAGGGGACTCCACTCTCCCATTTGGATGGTGAGAGCTATGATTTGATGCTACTATATGGCATGAGTCCTTTAGTTAGAAGATGAGTCTAGAAGCTGTCAGAATTTCACATTCCAAGATTCCCATACTCTCACTGAACACATATTAATCCTATTTAAGTCTCACAAATTTCGAAAGTAATTTTAATATAGCAGCTTATGGGGGGGAATGTTGACATATATTACATATTTGGAGTTGTTGTCAAATTCCACATGAAGTTCTTAGTGTTTAACTGTATTGATGCAAATTGATGTTTTGGAGCATTTGCCTTCAGTCCTCTGCCTCATAATGTATCTCTCTTTCTAAGTCAATGGTTTTGGATTAAACAGTTAAAGAAACACTACAGTTAAAAAGTGTAATAACAAACAGCGAGGTATGATTCAACCAGGGAGATCAATTTAGTACAGTAAAATTTCTTCTTTAATTATTATATAATTGATGACTTGATCATGAAATAGGTAAACTAAGAACTATGTATAAAGGTAGTCTGTTCTTACTTAAAAAGTAGAAAAATGTGAAATATTCGCAAATCTTGGATTTAAATGAGTACTGGAGATAGCTTTGTAGATAAAAATTATTATGGTACGAGGCATACACACAGTGTTTTCAGTTTTAGTAAATGTTATTTGAGTAGGTTATTTTACTCAAAGAAGACTACAATTACAGTGTACTTTCTTACTGAATTCAATTTATCGGGGTGACATTGTTTAATACATTATATTCTCAAGTGTACAATTCTATAATATATCAGCTGTATATTGCCTTGTGTACTCACCAACCGTCTGGTCTCCTTTTATCACCATATATTTGGCCCACTTTACCCTCTTAATCCTCTCTCTTTTCCCCTCTGGTAACCATCATACTATTGTCTGTGTCTGTATTGTCTGAGTTTGCTTTGCTTGTTCGTTTGTTGCTTTCTGTTTTATATGCCACATATGCATGAAATCATATGGTTCTTGTCCTTTTCCATCTGACTTATTTCACTTAGCATGATACTCTCAAGAGCCATCCGTGTTGTTGCAATCTTCAATACAATTTTAATTATAATGATCTCAGTATAAATTAGTAGTTGCTTATTTCCAGGGTATTTTTTTTTTTAATTCTATGGTTGGAGCCAATGGAAAAATATTTACTAATTTATGGGGCAACATAGAAATCTCAAGGAAAAATTTGTAATTTTATTCTCAATTATGATTGCCAAATTAGAATTATAAATAATATGATAATATGCAAAAAAACACACCAGACTCTTTCTAAACCTTCTGTGTACCTACTCTCTGCATTAACAACAGCACCATTCTTATTAAACTCAGAAACATCTTTAATTTCTTAGTAATTACCCCATACTTTTAAAAATGCAAGGGATGGTAATGTTGTTAATATCTCACTTATTATGAAGAATGTTGGTGAGTATAAAATAAGAAAAATGAAAGTGTCTCTTAAATTAAAAATACTCTACAAATGTAATATGTTACTTATTAGAAATTGAAGTTGTTCTCGTGTTCTTTTCTTCCCATTGTTTGAGGCACCCAAGTCTTTTTAAATAGCATAATAGAATTGTACGTTAGCCATTTTACATCCAAGAAAGTTGATATGTAGCGTGCCATTTCTCTGCCTATTCATTAATGTACCACCATCTGTCTAGTGGATTAAACTCCGAAATTAGCTTTCCCTGCTGACCATCACTTCTATGGATTCTATAAGTGGTGTATTGAGCTTCCAGTACAATTCCTAAATTGTCAAAATTTTCTGATTTGCCCATATTTCCACATTCTGAGGGCCTCTTTTAAACAGACTGAATCATACACAAAAGGAAATGTGGACCATCCTCTACTCTTCAAAAAAACTCTGTGCTCCTGCATCTTACACTCACTTCCACATGATATTCCACTGGTTTTTATTTTAGTGAACACTTTATTTAACTTAATTGATATTAAGTGATAATGACCATTGTGTCTATTTCTAACCCAATAGTTGCACCCCTTCCAGCACACACACACACACACACACACACACACACACACACACACACACCTCTTCCCTCTGCTCCAGAGCAACCTCTATTCTTACTTCTATTGTTCAATAATGTAGACTAATCAATTCAAATGTTATATATGTACTCATTGCCCCCATTAGTCTTACATTTTTCCAAAGAAATTTTAGTTTAGCCATATGCCAAAGGAGCTATCATAAATCTTCAGGGATTGACAGATCCTTACTTCCATCCATGAAGGAGTTTATACATGAACACTAGCACAAAACAATTATACAAAAGTATGATGAAATATACATATTCTATAGTTAGAAAATTTGTGCTCAATTTCTGATTTTGTTCTTTACACTGTGACAGTATCTTTGGCCTCTCTTAATTCCATTTGCAGTCTACATTTCCAGCTATGGTTGCCCAGCATTGGGCTCCTCACTTGACACTCCATCTTGCAACCCTTGACACACATAGCATCCTGGACTTGGCAAATGGTATATGTCATTCTTCTACTTACAGATTTAGAATGACTTTTTAGTGTCTTTTGTTTCCAGACAGATCCCTCCAGATAAGTCAAAGATTGTTTTTCATTATTAATTTTTAAAAAAGGCCTAAGTAACTGTCAAAAGTGTCAACCAGGATGGTATAGCTGAAACAAAGCGAGGCACAATACTGACATTTGCTGACAATTTGTTGGAAGTTGCAACTGCAACGAATCAAGAATGACAGAAAGACGACAATAGAATTTTGTTGACTAATAGAATTTACTAACCAAGTAAAGTGTCATAGGAACCAAGATGAAGATCAGAAACTCCATTTAAACATACTATTATTTTTATGGCCTTGATTATAATAATTTAAATATTCACTCACAGCATGAAGACCTGTCTTACAATGCCATTGCAAATATATTCTTGAGAATGTAATTTTTAAGGGAAGATCTCCATAATGAACTCTAGTCCTATCTTCAATTTCAATATGAAAATGTATCTAAAAATGAATGGGGGGTGTAAGGCAACACAGGGTATTTGAAAGGAATACTAAACTCTGATAGCTAAAACTCAAATAAGCAAACAAAAAACAATAGGTAAAGAACAAATTTAACAGAAGGTTGAAATATCTTGTTTACAGAAATGGTTGTCACTTGTTTATCTTTTGTGCTGGAATATTAACATTGCCTAAAAATAAATGTGAAAATGTCAGACATTTATTACAAAGAAAGTATAGAAATGCAAGGTGTGATGGTTAATTCTATAGGTCACTTGACTAGGCTAAGTAGTGGTCAGATAGCTGGGAAATCATTATTACTGGGTGTATCTGTGAGGGGATTTCTGGAGGACATTAGCATTCCAGTGGTTAGACTGAGCAAAGATCTCCCTCTCCAGTGTGGATGGGCATCGTCTAACCCATTGAGGGCCTAAAAAGAACAAAAAGGCAGAGGAAGGGTGAATTTGCTGTCTGTTTGAGCTGAGACATCCATCTTCTCCTGCCCTCACTCATCAGTGCTCCAAATTCAGTCCTTTGGACTTGGACTGAATTATAACACTGGTTTTCCTGGTTCTCCAGCTTGAAGATAGCAGAACATGGGACTTTGGCCTCCATAACAGAGTGAGCCAATTTCTGTTATAAATCTCTGGATGGATAGATAGACAGATAGATGGACGGACGGACGGACGGATAGATAGGTATCTCCCATTGGTTCTTTTTCTTAGAAGAACCCTGGCTAATATAGAAGGGCTTCTTGATGATCAATAAAAATTGTGTAACTATTAATTATTTTGGATAAAAATACAAATGCTAGGAGTATTGGATGTATGGAGCTTAAGGGTGAGCTATATAATTTTAAGTTTCACGTTCCTCATTCTTTTGTCATTAGAAATTTTTATGTAAACCTCTAACTGGAAATATAATTTTATGTCTTTTTTAAATCATGCATTCATTTTTCATTTACAAGAAGCTGGCAAAAATCATATTCTATTTGATGTTCATGCTAGACTCCAAAGAGAGAATATCCTTTAACATGAAGTGATGAAGTGTAAAATCATACCATTATGTTTCCTAAATGCACAGAGTCACATTAGATATGTATTATTCCTAAGTTCAGCACTGATGTTGATATTACATTTTCTTCACCAAATGTGAATCGCAGTTTCAGAAATCTGATATTTTCAAGGGATACTTGAACTCTCCGATGCTTCATTCATTGAAATATTGATGAACACATTTCTATCACAGTCACCTAAATGAAACATTATATCTATTTTTCCTCCCAGGAAATTTTATTGTCCCTGTTTGCAATGATATAAAATAATATATGATTTTGAGCTCTTAGTATTCTAAAATTTTGGAATCTTCTTTATCAAATTTTGTTGGGTATGTTTCATAACATAATGTAAGAGAAAACCAACATATTTTTGTTGGGTAAGAGGATGCCTGAACCAGTCAGCATAATATAAGAACTTTCATAATTTTATCTTTAGATCAAATGTCTTAAGATTTTTTAAAAGAAGCATTCACTATTTCAAAGCTTTGACTTTGACAAAATATTGTCCAGCATTTTATTTTTTGTTTCATTTGGACTTTCGTTAAAAATATGTAATAAAAAAGCAGAATAAACAAACAACAAGCATCATACAAATTGAACGATATATAGACAATGATGATGAGATTGTAATTTATATCTGCACGTGACAACAATTTGAAACTAAAGTTTTCATATTTGTCACGACATTAAAATTCATTCCTGGTGCCTGGATCCTATTCTATAAAAATCACTTTATGTTTTCATATTTGTATACTTGCCATTTTTAATATATGTTTTTAAATTAATGAGAAATTATTTAATTTTTAGCAAAATATAAACAAAAGTATACAAAAATATTTCTTTTAAATATTTCCATTCCTGTTTAAACCAAACATTCGACTAATGGTTTCTCAATGCAGGGTGTATCTATTGTATTTGAGGGACACAATACGTAATACTCAGGACAGTTCTGTATTAAATGGTATACTTTCAGGTGTAGTAGTAGCAATCCTAGCGATTAATGGTGTAAGTAAAAGGAATTTATTACCTCACAAACCTGGGCAGTTATCAGTTTATTGGCTCTCATTTCCAAATTCACTCTTTCAAACTGACTGGGCTTCACAATAATGCAGGGATTTCTTTAAGCATTAAGAGTGCGCATAACAAGCTTTCTCAGTAGAGGGAGTTGGAGGGACATAGCTGGAGAGGAGGTTCTTCGTGTTAGTTCTGGTGTCTACACCGTCTGCAACTGCCTGGGTAGGAGGTCATGGGAAAATGCTCTGCCTAAGACACAGCCTAGGATGCCTAGAGTACAACAACTTGGAGCCTCAGACCAGCATGGTGATCACCTTCCACAGCGTACTTGACATGAACACAAAGTGTCACAGACCTTTTATACCATGTGCTGCAGACTCCTGCCTATGAGGTCTGACAATTAAGTTAGTGAAATTGTTACAATTGTTGCTTTTTTGATATCAGAGGGATTATTCATTATGAATTTGTACCAAACGGACAAACAGTTAACCAAGTTTATTATTTAAAAGTGCTAAAAAGGCTGCATGAAAAAGTTGTATGACCTGAACTTTTTGCCAACATTCATGGTTCTTGCATCACAACAATGCACCAGCTCACATGGCACTGTCTGTGAGGGAGTTTTCAGCCAGTAAACAAATGACTGTATTGGAACGCCCTCCCTATTCACCTAATCTGCCCCCCAATGACTTCTTTCTTTACCCAAAGATAAAGGAAATATTGAAAGGGAGACATTTTGATGACATTCAGGACGTCAAGGGTAATACAACGATAGCTCTAATGGCCATTGCAGAAAAAAAGTTCCAAATTGCTTTGAAGGGTGGACTAGGTGCTGGCGTTGGTGCACAGCTTCCCAAGGGAAGGACTTCCAAGGTAATTGTAGTGATACTCAGCAATGAGGCATGTAGTACTTTTTCTAGGATGAGTTTGCGAACGTAATTGTCCAATCTCGTATACTAGAGCTCTACTCCTTTTGCTTGCATGTCCCTCCCTACAAACTTGTCTCCCACAGCCCATCCAATCCTGTAGCCATTCTAAAGTGAATACTGCCCACTGCAGTTGTCCGACCTCTACTGACAGCCCTACGCTTCTGCACATGGCACATCTGAACTCTGGCTGTGGATCACTCATGCCCCATAAGTTGTTTCCTGCTTGCTCAGCAGCTACAGACCAGCTCTGTTCTGGGAAAACCAGCGGAATTTCTGCCATTCATTGACTTGCAACTCCAACTTCTCCAATACCATCAGAGCCCCAGACTTAGCAGAGAGGGTGCCTGCCAATATCATTGAGCACATTCCATCAGTCCTAGGTTACTTTATATCTTATCATTATTTTTTATTATACTATAATAATGATCTTTATTAAATCTTTCCTATTTAAATCATCATGTCAGACTGGACCCAGACTGGTACAATAATATAACAAGATATCATGAACTAGAGTTTTAAGTAAAGTTTGTTAATTCAGTGGTTCTAAGGCTTCAAAGAATTGCTGATGGATTGCAAAGAGATCATGTAATAAGGAGTAGAGTCGGGAACCCTAAGTGTTATGGCCTTAAGGCCAGCTACAGAAATGAAGGTAATGAAATTGATGTGTATTGTTTCATGCATATACTACCCAATTTTCCCACTACACTGTCCTGACAAAGTGTCACCCAACAATGATAATTCACCCAGAAAAGGACTGAACAAGTTATACAAATGTGTCTCTTTATTATGGGTCTCCTCATTTTAGGGTGAGTCTAAATTTTTTGCTGGTGTAAAGCATAATTTCATAATTTTGGATGATAAATTCGTTGTTATTGTTGTGCTATGGATAGTTAAATGTGGGTAGGAGTGTGTGGCAGATTATAAAATAGTATCACACATTTCTATAATTCCAGATTGCATACCTCTCTTTAATGTGAACATGCCATCTGGACTGGCTCAGTGACTTGCTTTGACTTGACATAAGCAAGTATCTGAAGTATCTCTCTGCAACTTCTGAGACACGGCCTTCAGAGGACCTGTAGCCTCCATTTTTACTCTTTGGATGGCTGATATGAAAGAAAGCTGGTTTGAATGTCTGGTAAATGTGAGGTAACATGAAGGAGAACCCAGTTGTCCTCACTTAACAGCAAGTACTAACTTCCAGACACATAAGTGAGGCCACAATGTACCTTCCAGCTAGATGTAACTACTTCAATGAGCCCAGGTAAAACCAAGAGAAGACCTACCCAGCCAAACCACAGAAACAGAAATCTGGGAAATGATAAATCACTGACTTAAGACATTGAGTTTTGGGTTGACCTGTTATGCAGCAAAAGCTATCTGAAACTGAGTGTGTGTGTGTGTGTGTGTAGTGCTGAAGAAGTGTCAGGTGTGTCAGGTACTCAGTTGCTGATTTAGCATCATTGTCACCCCTTTCTATAGTCTTTGCTGCATCAAACTCTGGGATTGTGCATTTCCCAAAGCGCCCTTCTTTATACATTAGAGGTTAAATTCTGGAAATAAAGACACTTGGTTGATTTGGAAGAAGAGGTAGGAGAGCCATTAATTAACAGCTGTGGTTGTGAACAGCTTCACCTGCGGAGAGCACACTGATTGATTATACAACATCTGGACAAACTCCAAGAAATCACCTGCTTTTTTTGTTGTTGGCAGATGAGTTAGTGAATGGCAGCTTTCCTATAATTCAGGCACTTGTTGATTTTCTGAATTCAAGCAACAGATTCCTCATCATTTATTTCTCAGCTTTTCCAACAGTTATGTAAGTTCTTAATTCCCTGTATTAGAAGCTCTCCTAATTAGAATAGCAAAAGTGACTTTTTTTTTCTGTACTGAACTCTGACAAAGGTATGAAAGGATAGAAGAAAAATAAAAATATTTGATGGTTATTTCCATTGAGGTGAAAGCACTCTGTAAAATGGTTGTAAAATATACAGATGCATCTATATACATATACATTTTATTTTACCAAATGGAACCATGCTATGAAATTTGATATACAATATGATCCTTACTTTAGCTAAACAACATCTGTCTGGAAAAATACATAGATACCCACGTCTTTCATTTAAATGGCTGTACTACATCCAATTGTATTTTAAATCATTTTCCTATGACTGAGATTTAAAGTATTTTCTATTCCTTCTAATTACAATGATGATAATAATTAAATGTTTGTGCATTTATATTGTGCCACACATTTTAAAGATTTGTATACATGTATATCAAGGATGCCAAAAAAATGTATACACATTTTAAGAGCTGTTATTTATGTATTACTTTTTGAAGTTCAATTAAATTACTGTAGCAATATGTAGTATAACGTTCTCTCAAAAGATGGTGTTAATCAAATGAATGCTAGCATCACCATGCGACAGACAGGACAGTCAAAGAAAATGGCGGAAGCACTATTGTCATTTGAGGAGCACAAAGCCATTTTGAAGTGGTATTTGAAATTTGAGACCATAGTGGAAGTACAATGAAAATGAAGCTGTGAGTATGCAACAAAACCTCCATCACACCTAATTGCATGCATTCGTGATAAGTTTGAGATGCATGGTACTTGGGAAGAAATTGAAATGGCACATGCAGCGATACAAGTGGACACTTAGGTCAATATTGCTCAAGCAGTAATTCACCGTAATCAAAAGTGTCTGGATATTGATGGTAACTACTTTCAGCACCTCTTGTAATTGCAGAAATCAAATATGACTTGTATTCATTTTTTTCAAATAGGTATATATTGAGTATTATAATAGTTTTATTAAATTTTTAAGTTTTCCTTTCTGAAAATGTGTATACATTTTCTGCACCCTCTCTGTGTGTGTGTATATATATATGTATGTGTGTGTATGCATATATATATTCCTATATATGTATATATACATGTATACATATATATGTGTGTATATGTGTATATATATATATATATATATATATATATATATATATATATATATATCACTTAATCTTCATAAAATATCCTTTAGGATATTTTATTTTTATCCCAATTTTAGAGTTTGAGTGACTGAGGAGAAGCAGATAAGCGACTAGTTTACAATTATAATGGTATGTTAGAAGATCCAGGGCAGGACCCAAGCAGTCTGGGTTTAAATTGTACTTTCTTAATTATAAAGCTCTTCTCTGTCTTTTTCTCTCTCCTCTTTACCTCCATACGTATATGTATATATGTGTGTCTGTGTGTATATATATATATCTATACATTATACATATGTGTATATTACATATATTATATAAATATATTCATTCTTATACATATATACTCTCATTTAGGAGAGATGCTTAGAAGTTGGATTGCTGGATCACAGTTATGTGCAATTAAAACATTAAAAATGCTATATATATTTATTTATAACAATTTAGCCATTTACATTTCCATTGGCATTATCTAAGAATATTGTTTTGTCCATAATTATAACATAATTATATTTTGTCAACTCTTTCAGAATTGTGTCATATTGTTTTAATTTGCATTCCCCTGGTTAGCCATGAAGTGAAATTTATTTTCACATGTTTATTAATAATCTATAATTTTCCTGCTATAGCTTGCCTATTCACATCTATTGTTAAAATATATTCCTTTTTATTTGTTTTTTTCCAGGAGCTCTTGGCAAAGGATGACTTGATTATTTTAAGTACTACAACTAATTTCTCTCAGGCCATTTTGACATTTCTTAAAAAATCACTCAAAATACTGATATTTTCTTTTTTTTTTAATTAATTTATTTATTTATTAGTTTCAGGTGTACAAAACAAGGTAATACTTAGACGTTCATCATTTATATCCCTCAAACTGTGAACCCCCCTCCCCCCATCCACTATCCCTCCGACCTCACACTGAACCATCACATTATATATATAAAATTATAGTTGTCATTCATTAATGTTTAGCTTCTGGTGTACAATGCCATGATCAGGTATCCACAGTATCCCTGAGGTGGTCTCCCAAATAGGACGCATGTCCATCGGATACCCAACAAAATCTTTACAACATTATAGAATACCTTCCCCAAATTAATTTTCAAAAAAACCCTGAGGCCATCTTGTGGTTACCAGCTGCTTCCAAATCCCTTCACCTTTCCCCTTATCCCCAACCCCCTCCCACACACCCATCTAACCACTCTCGGTTTTTTCTCTGCGTCCCCAAAACTGTCTCTGATTAAAATACTGATATTTTCAGTTGATTGTTTATTATTAAATCTCTGACTCTCCAAGTGTTTGTTTCCACTAGCTCTAAAGTTCTCCGCAACGTCTCACCTTACCAAAATTATTACTTTAGTTCAAGCTTAAAATAAAATCTTATCAACTCTCTGCCACCTTATTTGGAGATTTCTTTAATTTGTTTTATTCTTCTGATAATTCATTTAAAAGTTACTTTTTAGCATTTATTTTGTAGCCGTTACATTTCATTTTAATATCTGGTACAACACAACATGTATTTCCAACATTATTGAGCCATTCAGCTTAGTTAGGCATCATTTTGTTAGTAGAAACAGAGACAAATTTAACCTTACTTAAGCAAAATCAAGACCTCTCATATGTAAATGGTTATGAATATGATAAAGAGAATAAAATAGAGCAAGTCTTCTATCCCCTGCCCCAGTGGGAAGGAAACTTGGAGTGCACATCATACTACAGAGCTCCCTGTGGGATCAAGTTGAATATAGACTTTATGAGAGATCATGTTCTTACTTAGATGTTTCCAGTACTCTATTCTTCCCTCTTATGCTCTCTCCTAAGAGCACATTCTCATTAATTCATTTACACAAGAATTCCTGTCTCAGGCTCTCCTTGTAAGAAATACAACCTAAGACAGAAAACAATCAGAATAAAAACTAGAAGAGATTATATATATATATATATATATTTCTTATTATAATTTTTCTTAGAGAATGAAAGAACACAGTTGCTTGTGTTTTGAAACATAAAGTGAAGACTTTGAATTAACTAGATAGTTCTCTGACTATGGATAGGTAAACATAAGCCCATGTAGTAATACTTTATATTAAAGTTATTTCTTCATTCCTAAGAAAGCTCATGTGAGAGATCTGGTCAAGACCGTGTAGTACGTAAATGCTGTGTTTACCTTCTTTCATGACCACAGCAAAATTACAACTAAACTACACAATAACCATCATTGAAAGTCACCTGAAGTCTAGCTGAACCAAAGCCCTACAACTGAGGACATATATAAGAAGCCACCTTGAGACTGGTAGGAGGAATGGAGATGCAGAACAGACTGGTACCACACCCATGTGTGACCACTAATAATTGGGAGGGATATCTTGGCTGTGGGGGTCCTCCCCCTCCCCCCACTACCAGAGGAGCTCCACACAGGTTCCACAGACCAGGATTTCAGTGCCAGGGTGAGAAATCCCCATAACTTCTGGCTGTGAAAACCAGTGGATACTGTACTTGAATGACAAGGGGGAGGCTGCAGTTTCAAGGTGCTCCTCTTAATGGGCTCTCACATGAACTTACTTGCTGACAGACTTACTTGCTCTGAGCTCCAGTGCTGGGGCAGCAGCTCAAAAGTCATGAGGAACACACAGGGAGGAAGTGAGTGTCTGGCTGCAGGATGAGGGCTAGAAGGGCAACTTTCTCTCAAATGGAGGATCTGGCAGAAACCATGTATTCTCTGTTTAGCCCAGCTCTCTCTCGACATGCAAACACATGTGGCTGCCATATCTGAGTCCCCATCAACTTACCTAACACTGTTCACTTGCCCTGAGTCCCTGATACCCTACCCCACCCAAAGTCTGGACCCACCCAATGCTCATCTAGTGGTTTTCCCATAAAAACTGCCTGTCTTGGAATATGCTGTGGAATTTAATCAAATCTCCCAAAGGTTCAAAAAACTAAGCATCTAGCTTCAGCATGTCCTGTACCCCTAGCTGAGTAGCCCTAAACCCAGCACTAGTGACAGCTGGCCTTGGTTCACAGCTTGGCCTCTCAAGACACCTCCAAGCCCAGCATGAGCAGTGGCCATCTGTGGGTTGGTTTGTGGCTCATGCCAGGTGGCCCCAGTCAGGACACAGGTTGCGGCTGAACTTGGCCTGTTGTGGGGCCCCTCCAGGAGGCCCCAAGGTAGGCACACCAGGTGGACAGCTTCAGACCCAGATATCACATCACTAGGCCACCTTCAGAGGTGATGCATCAACAGACAAGACTGGGTAGGAACTAAAGCCCTGCTAAAGCAAATCCTGCTCTGTATGTTCAGTGCCTGCACAACAGCTCCTCCACTGTAGACACAAACAGTCCTCACAACCAATAAGCCAGAGGATCAATCCATCTCATTGATGGAGAAACAGCAACCAAGGCTCAACAATGACAGGAGGGTACACACAATCCATACAAGGGACACATCTGGAGCACCCAGATCAAGAGACCAGAGAGACTGCACCACTGGAGCCCACAGGACACCAACTATAAAAGGCCACTCTACTGAGACCAAGAGACATAACAGCCCTATCTAGTACATAGAAACAAACACAGGCAGGCAGCCAAAATGGGGAGACAAAGAAACATGTCCCAAATAAAATAACAGAACAAAGCTTCAGAAAAAGAACTAAACAAAAATGGAGATTAGCAATCTATCAGACACAGTGTTCAAAATACTGGTATGAGGAGATCCAAGATGGCAGAGAAGATAAACACTGTACATACTTTCTTCCATAAACACGAAAAAATTACAACTAAAGTATAGAACAATCAACCTGGAGAACCATCTGAAGTCTGGATGAACAGAAGTTTTGTAACTAAGGATATAAAGAAGAAGCCACGTCAAGATTGGTAGGAGGAGCAGATGCAAATTGGGCAGGCCCCAAACCTCTGTGTGATGGTTGAGAATGAGGAGGGATATTTCAGTTGCAGAGGTTCCTCCCAAGAGAGTGATGGACCCCACAACTACATAAGGCTTCCCAGTCCGGAGTACGGGTGCTGGGAAGAGGATCCTCCACAACACCTAGCTGTGAAAAACAGTGAGGATTCCAATCACCTAGGTGAGACAGAAGGCTACAGGAAACCCAGACATCCTTTTAACGGCCCACTCACTTGCAGGCACTCAGCCTAGACTCCAGTGGAGGGACAGTGGTTCAGAGGGCTTTGGCAGCATGCAGGGGTCAGATTAAGGTACAAGTTCTCCAGGCAAGGGCTGGAGGACAGATGCCACTTTCCCTGTGTGGGGCCCTCTTCCCATGCAGACAGCAGGCAGGCACCATCTTCCTCCTGTGGTGAGACCTCCACCACATGGCCAAATCTGAATCTGATTAGTCTATTGAGCTCCCTTGGGACCATACCCCACCCAATTTTCCCATGCCAAAGGCACTTTCCCCCACGAAGCCAGTCCCACCCACAGAATGCACTCTGAGACTTGCTGAGTATCTCCAGGCTCAGCATTGGCATCAAACCAGAGTCTACATTAACCTGGTGACCACAACTCTTCCCCTGAGACCCTGCCTCACCCAACTCTAATGCTATACAAGGCTCGATCAGTGGAAGAAGCTTAAGGTAGCCAGCAGGTGACAGAAGGCCTCAGGGTGTCATGGCTTTTTGCAAAGCTACCCTAGGCCTGGTATTGGTAGCAGCTATCCTCAGTTCACAGTGTGACATCTCATACATACCTCCAACTTTAGCACAGGCTGGGAACAACTGCAGATTGCTTTGTAGCTCCTCCAAGTAGTCCTCAGCCAGTTACAGGCAGTGGGTGACCAGACCACAGCAGAGCACTGCCCAATTAGCTAAACAAGTGGCATATACAAAGGGTGATCTCAACAGGCACAAGTGCTCATGGGGGAGAATCACACGTGGTGAGGTAAGCCCCCTGCACTGCAGCTCATAAGCTGTGAACATAGCAAACTCCACAGCCAGTCAGCTTGAGGGTCAATCCCACTCACTGATGTGCCAGCAATCAAGGCTCAGCTGTAATAGAAGGGCACACACAACCCACTTAAAGGAGATTCATGGAGCACCCAGAGCAAGTGACCAGGGAGACTGTACCATGGTCCCACAGGGCACCTACTACATAAGGCTACCTGACCAAGACTGGGACACACCCCAGATCTACCACACACATAGAAACAAACACAGAGATGCAGCTAAAATGAGAAAACAAAGAAATGTATCCCAAATGAAAGAACAGCAGAAAACTCTAGGAAAAGAACTAAACAAAATGGAAGATAACCTACGAGAAGCAGAGTTCAAAACAATGGTTATAAGGATGCTCAAGGAACTTAGTGAGAACTTCAATAGAGACTTAACAAGCATAAAAAAATACACAGAAACCATAAAAAAGGAACTAGTCAGAAGTGAACAATACAATAACTGAAATGATGAGTGTACTAGAAGGAGTCAGCAGTAGATTAGATGAAGTAGGAGATCGAATCAACTATTTGGAAGAAAAGGTAGTAGGAAACACCCAATCAGAACAGCAAAAAGGAAAAAGAATCCAAAAAGATGAAGATAGTTTAAGAGACCACTGGGAAAACATCAAGTGTAGCAACATTTGCATCACAATGGTACCAGAAGGAGAAGAGAAAAAGCAAGGTATTGAGAAACTATTCGATCATATGTTTGACCCTATTTACCCTCTTCTACCACTATCTGGAAGGAGAACTAACTCTGGATGGTGAACACACAATGTGATATATAGATGATGTATCACAGAATTGTACACTTAAAACCTATGTATTTTACTAACCATTGTCACTCCAATAAATTTTAATTAAAAAATATATAACAAAAGTTTAGACTTAGGTTCTAACATTAATAATCTTTAATGCACCAATTAAATACATCAATTAAAAGGCAAAAAAAAAAAAAAAAGAAAAGAAAAAAAGAACCTATGAACCTATTTGAAGAAATAATGACTGAAAATTTCCTCACCCAGTGAAGGAAATAGACATGCAAGCCCAGGAAGTGTAGAGAGTCCCAAATAAGATGAACCCCAAAAGGCCCACACCAATATGCAATATTATTAGAATCGCAAAGGTTAAAGACAAAGAGAGAATCCCTAAAAGTAACTAGTAACTTATAAGGGAGCCCCCATAAGATTGTCAGCTGATTTCTCAACAGAAATTTTGCAGGCCAGAACGGTTCAGCACAAAGTATTTAACATCTTAAAAAGCAAGGACCTACAACCAACAGTACTCTTCCCAGCAAGGCTAAAGAACTTCCCAGACAAGAAAAAGCTAAAGAAGTTCATCACCAGCAAACCAGTATTCTAAGGAATATTAGAGGGACTTCCTTAAGATGAGGGGGGGAAAAAAGATCAAAATTATAAATAATAAAATGGCAATACCTTCAAATCTATTATATGAACAATTATAATACTTTCAATGTAAATGGATTAAATACTCCAATCAAAAGACACAGGAGGGCCCAATGGTTAAGAAACCAAAACCCTTACGTATGCTGCCTATAAGACACTCATTTCAGATTGAAAGACACACAAAAATGGAAAGTAAATGGATGGAAAAAGTTATTTTACGAAAATGGCAATGAAGAAAACAAAAAAAGCTGGTTAGCAATACTTATTCCAGACAAAATAGATTTTAAAACAAAGGCTATAACAAAAGATAAAGAAGGAACCAGTAATCCCACTTCTGGGTATTTATCCAAAGAAACCCAAAACACTACTTAAGGGGACCTCTGCCTCCATATGTTCATTGCAACATTGTGTACAAAGGCCAAGATGTGGCGGCAGCCTGGGTATCCATCAATAGATGAATGGATAAAGAGGAGGTGGTACATATATACAATGGACTATCACTCAGTCATGGAAGAGAATAGGTTCTTGCCATCAGCGACAGAACCTAGGATGGACCTAGAAGGTACTGTGTTGAGTGGAGTGTTAGACAGGAAAAGAGAGGTGCAATGTGATTTCGCGTGTATGTTGAATCTAAAGAACAAAACAAACAAACAAACCAACAAACAAAACAGAAGCAAACTCATAGATACAGAAAACATTTTGATGGTTGCCAGATGGGAGGTGCGTTGGGAGTAAGTGAAAAAGGGGAAGGGATTAAGAAGTACAAATTGGTTGTTACAAAGTAGTCACAGGGATGTAAAGTAAAGCACAGGGGATACAGTCAATGATGTGGTAATAACTATGTATAGTGCCAGGTGGGTACTAGACTAGTCAGGGGAATCACTTCTTAAATTATATCAATGTCTAACCACTATGCTGTACACCTGAAATTAATAATATTAAATGTCAACTGTAAATGAAAAATTAAAAAGGAAAATGGGAATTGTAATGGGCAATAATAGGTTCAAATTTCCAGGTATAAAACAAATAAGTCATGTGGATACAATGTACAGCATAAGGGATATAGTCAGTGATATTGTGATAGTATAGCACAATGTCAGATAGTTGTTGGATTTATCACTTCTTTAGGTATATGAACGTTGAATAACTGTGTGTACACCTGGAATTAATAGAATATTGTATGTTAGCTATATGTTAATAAAAATCCTTAAAAAAAAAGAAAGCACATACTAGCAACATCTCAAACCTTACAGGAAAGGACACACAATATTACAAATATAGCTAGATAGATAAGGTTGCAACCAAATTATTTAAAATACAAAATCGCGTGGATGTATATATGATGAAAAAACTAATATTTCTATAAAATCTATTTTCTTGAGACTATACTAGTTATTTTACATAATACGTTTAAAGTAAATTCGTTATTTAATCAATTTAGTATTACAAATAATTTCATCACCACTGACATATTTCCAAATAGAATATAGATACAACTGATTTGCTAATAAAAAAATGAGGGTCTAAGGTTCAATTCAGAGAATTTATAGGATATGCTTACTTTCTTACCATTAGACATTTTTTTCAATAAACACATGATTTTTTACAACTCTTAAAATGTATTTGAAGAAATGATGATAAATGCTCAAAATTAATAAAGTTATAGGCTTATTCAATTACTGAACATTTTATTTTCCATGACGGATTTTTTTTTTAATTGAATTGGCTAAACCAAACAGCCAATTTGGGCAACACATAGACACAAATACAGTGCTGAATAGAATGCAGAATATTGTGAAGGGTTTGGAAGATGATCGAGAATAACTTTACTAAGATACATGAGGACCCAAAGGCAGGAAAGTGTCTCAGTATTTAATGTAAAGCATATTTTAATACCAAGTTGCTGTGTTCCATAAGGGCCTTGCCCATAGAAATTCCCGATATTAGAACAGGATACAGACAGACTTTCTTTTTCAAGTAAAATGTTAAGTAGGTAAAAAAAAAAAAAAAAAAGAATGTTCATTAAAAGAAATATGCTGTCATATATCTGGTTGAGCCTCTCTCTATCTCTATGTATGCCTTCTACTAATCTAGTCTTAACTGTTTTTTAATGCATTTTTATCTGCATTTGTATTCAACTCTCAGGAAAGTTGATTACGTGAATCTCCTATCTAAAAAGAACTGCTATCTGAATTAGGCTCTGTTTCATCATTTACATTAGGAGCTTCCCATCCTTATCTGAAACCCTCATTATCCATTTTCAGTCCCTGACCTTCTTTCCCTTTTGCTAATTGAGGTTTAAGGATATCAAAATTCATGTTCACTGATTTATGAGAATAAGGGGACAAAAGTTTCCAATGTAAGTGGACCAAAATATAATTACTCATCTGCATAAATAGTTTATTTTGTGGCTGTGTTGCAAGTTTTCAGTTCAGAGAAGTTTTTAAAATCATAAAGAACTGTTTTTAGCAGGTGACAATATTTCAATGCAAATGTGAGTAATAGGTGAATTTTCCTCCGGACAGAGGAGAAATCAGAAACAAAAGGTGATACTAATTCCACTGGAAAAATGTGAGAGAAAGAGAAAGAGCCACAGAAAACTGTAATTAGTTTAAACCTTTGAGGTTTCCATGTGGACAGCAGGGCCTTCCAAGGAAAGGCAAGCCAGGAGTCTCATGAGATACCGCGAAAGGGAAATTAAAGTAAGCTGATGAGGAGGAGGTCTTCAAACATCAACTCATGCAGAGTAATGAGGCAACAAGGACATCGTGCTCTGCTTCACTTTGTCACTCTGCCACTTCCCTCAATTCTTACACTGATTTTAAACTTTCAAATAACTACCAGTAACAGGGATTAAAGAAAGCTATAAATGCTCATTACTTAATATTTAAGTGCTGTAAGGTGTCTATATATATATATATATATATATATATATATATATATACACACACACATAGTTATATATATAGTTATATATACACTACATATGGTGTATATAGTTATATACACCATATAATATATGGTACATATACATATATGATATGTGTGTATATATATATATATATATATATATATATACACATAAACATATACACACCTATATCTATATATCTATATGTTATATAAACCGCATATATATACAATTAAATTATAAATAAGTTCAAACTTTTGTATTAATATTTACTTTCCCTTTTTTAATTTATATTATATTTATTTATCTGAGAGCCTGGAAAAACACTGACCAAAATAAAGGTGAAAAATTTCAGATGCTTGTTAGATATTTTTATATATGATAATTATTCCCTTGACCAGAAACATTATCTTTTTTAATTTGTATTAAACAATATGGCATCCATTACTTCTGACTAATTATGTTCATAGGATTATATAGGAGGCCAAAAACTTCGTTTACTACGATGAGGAATTTATTTAGAAGAAAATGACTAATTAGATAGTAAGAATAACATACTGCCCAAATATTAGGTAGGATTTCAGAGGTTATAGAGCCTGAGGAAGAGTTTCCTCTCACTGGTTTCCTAAAATAACAATTTAAATAGAAACCAAGGTTGTATTTCTCAGTTAGTTAGAATAAAATTCAAATACCATTATTAATAATTTACATTAAGATCCTTTATTGGGTGATTTTACAATGACAGAATGAGGCAAAACATATCAAAGAGCCCTGATCCAGATTTACTCAGCAAATTGAGTTCAGTTTCTTGTTGTTGTTACCTCTTCAAAGAGAGTACACTTCTGTAACAGAGACTGGGCTTGGACATTATGTATCAAGTAAAGTGAAAATAAAAGGGAAACATCAGAATAATTAAAAAGTAAATATGGACTAAGCACTATCACCTACTCGAAGTGCCTACCTATATGGTATAATTGAGGCTTCAACAAGTCCCACTTCCCGTTTTTTACCCCTAAATTCCACTTTCATTTTCCATAGCTATGCACTTACTGATCTGAAACACCAACCAGACTTAGTAACAACTTTTTCTTTGTACTTATATCTTTCCAAGTACTTATTGTACACGTTTTTATGTTGAGAGGTAGGGAAGTTGTGCTTTTTCTAGAACAAACAGTAAGCAGGGATGATATGGCTAGCCCGAGTTCCCTGACAATATTCCCTTTTGTATTTTCACCACATTATGGACCATTTTCCTTCTGTTTGAAATTTGTGGGGAGAGGATTACACAAACAAGACTGAGATCAGTGGTTCTCAATCCTAGTTTCATTTTAAAATCTGAGATATATACTTAGAAGTGTTAGCTAAACCTCATCTCTAGAGACTGGCCACAGTTGGCTGAGGGCAGGAGAATAGACTAAATTGGAGCCTCACAAAAATTGTTTTCAAAAGTTCCTCCAGGTGATTTTCTATGAGTAACTAGAGTTAGGTAGAAATAAGCTGAACTATATTTATCCCTCATATCATTGTTTTTTTGAAAATATCAACTCTAGACATCTCTACTGAAAATACAAAATAGGGGCAGCCAGATAGCTCAGTTGGTTAGAGGGTGAGCTCTCAAACAACAAGGTTGCCAGTTCAGTTTCCATATGGGATGGTGGGCTGTGCCCCACTGCAACTAAAGATTGAAAATGGTGACTGCACTTGGAAATTGAAGGACAACGACTTGGAGCTGATTGGCCCTGGAGATATACACTGTTCCCCAATATTCCCAAATAAATTAATAAGTAAATAATACAAATACAAATTTCTTGTGGCTTTCTGTTTTCCCTTCTTTCAGAAATTATTTAGATTCAGTTCTTAAGAGAATATGTTTAAGGTGAATTAACAATGAAGGTGAGAATGATGAGGATGATAGCTTTCATGCATGGTGCATTTATGTTCCAGTCACACTGTTAAATATATCTCCTGCGGCATATCATTTCTTTATAAGAAACCACAAGGTAGGAATTACTACATCCCCTTTATTTGCACAGACAGTAATTTAAATGTCGGTAGGGATTAAACTATTTCCCTGAGATCGTACATTTAATCCAGAGTTGGTATAAAATATAAACATTACTGGTTCCATCCCTCACGTTCTTAACCACAGCCTATCAGCCTGCAGATCTTAAGTCAAGCCATGGAGACATCGAATATTGCTTATGAAAGTGTAGAGACGAAGAAGATATTCGATGACAGATGTTTTCTAAGGTTTTTCTATTCTTTGTCCTCAATCATATTTACCCTACTTTGCAGCCTGTTTCTCACCTTTGGATGCTGGCAATAGGATTTAGTACGGATGCTGGCTGTACTTGAAGTGCATTTGTTTTGTGCATCTCATGCACGGAGATCCTTACATTCAATGTTCCATCCAGTTGTTGCAAAAGGCCTAGGAATTGAAACTGCTGCTTCTTCCATTTGAAGTAAGGAATGCAATTGAAGTTTTAGAATGGTCAGCTGACCTGCCCAAGTACTGTCACTGAGAGGGTCTGCAATTGCCAGAGTCTCTGTACTTACCCACTGAACCGTGCTGCCTTTGAAGCTAATTAGGAAAATCTAGGGAGTGCGAGAAACACAAGATTCATGATTGAATCGGAATAGAAAATCTTACCTTATCCGTATCTGATACAGAGATTCTGCTGAGAAGAAAAATGGACTAATTTGGGAGACAGCCAACTTTGTTAGGAAAGCCTTTGTTAACAAAGGAAAAATGTCACGAATGCCAATGGACTTGTATTTATGAGTATTCCTCTGATTGCATGTGACAGAAACTAAACCTAAGCAAGAGGCTGAATTTATCAAATCAAGCAAGGGATACATAAGTATGTGAAATGCTGCAAGGGTCACTGGCCCCAGGGACAAATGGATGTAGAATTTTTAAATCCCTTCAAGTCTTTCTCTGCTTGGTCTCTATGTCAGTCTCTAGCCTTCTGGTAAAACAAGTGGTTCTCAGCAAACCTGAGGTTTTGCAGAAGGATCCAGATATTTTCCCATGAGATACCTAAAATACACACCTTGTCCCTTGTCACAACAAGCATCAGTGCTTAGCAGTGAAGTTTGTGAAACGTCTGCAGTTTCCAGATTGTCTTGATGACAGTTGCAAACTGGTGAGCTGACAGTGGCTTTGCCTGACCTTTGTTCCTTAAAGCAATCTTGCAAACACATTTTTCTCAAGCTTTAATGCAGTTAACACTTGAAATAACGACAGTGGTTTCTACTTTCCTCATAGAACGCCAACTGGTACAAAGCCTTAATAAAATAAACTTTAAAAGGTTTGAGTAAATGACTATTGGTACTGTTTTACAAATCACATTTTACTCTTAATGTCAACCTGTCAATGGCTATGGAGGATAATTTTTCTCCTTGATGCAGTTCCAAATTCCCCACTCCAAATTAGGCTGTTTTCCCCCAAAACTCAATAGGACCTTCTCCTTCTTCTTCACTGAAGCATTTACCTAAATTAACCTCATGGTATAAATACGTAATTGAGATAGTAACTCTTAGTGAATTATGTTCTTCAAAGGCAGGACTTGTATTTATGTATTTCTGTCTTACCAATAATGCTTCCCAGGACCTTTCCTACAAAAAAAAAAAAAAAGCCTTAATTGATGTTTTTTTGGAATTTAATTAAATTCGATTAAAATTACCTTTTCATAATATGATAAAAAATTAAAACATAGTTTTATTTATTCATTCACAAAAAATTAAAACCATTACATATTCTTATTAATAGAATTTGTGAAAGCCACTCTAGCCATTTCTTTAAAAAACAACAACAACAACAACAACAAAATCCAGGTTGTTGCCTTCAGAAAAACCACTCTTTAATTCAGCTATTTATAGCTTTTTATTTAGGAAAAGGGACCTAGTATTTGAATGTTTATTTATTCTATGCACCGTATGTTCATGAACTTGTGAGTTTCTTTGATCATTCCTTTTTCTTTTTGATTTGTAAGAATTCTACATATGATGGCGATAAAGCCTTTTTCTGTGATATGTTACAAAGAGTTTTCATTGTTTATTACTTTTTTAAACTTTTTCTATAATTTTATCACATTTTGTTTTGATGTTAAGTTTATCAAGTAGGTAAATTTGTTGATATTTGTGTTGTCTTCCTTTTGTGTCACGTTAGAAAAACTTTCTTGCTTAAAATCTTTTTTAATCATCCGTGCTCTCTTCCAGTTATGTTCTTCCTGTACTGTCCCACCCTGAGCACCCTGAGAAAACCAGTGTTATAGGCATCACGTATGTACATCCATCCTTTAACAATGCATTCACTTGCTTTCAACGTACTAGTATGCTGTGTGCATTGTTGTTCAGCTTCCGGTGGTAAACAAAGGAGACACACCTAACTGCATGTCTTCTTTATGTAACATAGTATTCCATAGTATTCCTAGTATGGTTTTATGGCTGTACCACAATTTAATGCATTCTTCCAACCATTCCTTCCATTTCCACTGCTGGGTAGTTAGATTGTTTTCATTTGTTTTCTCTTTATGTCTTCTGCTCTTCTCTCCTCCTACTTCTTTTCTTTTTAATTTTAAAGAATACATTGATGACATCATCCTTTTACTTATATAGGATAGAATTCTAGATACATGGTGTCGTTGGTAATACATTATTAAATTATGGATACTTTAAATTGATACCTAGATAATTTTCAAGAAACAATAGTTTCATTTTGAATAATTATTGCCTTAACCACTAGTCCCTTGGCAATTTGCATACTCTTCTGTGATTTGCATGTTTATATTTTTGACAGATTTTGAGTTGATTTGTTTATTTATTTTCTAATAATTTGTTGGGTCTCTGTGTATTTAGCATGTTGTCTGATTTCACCATTCTATATGTGTCACAAGTATTGGTAAAAGTCTCTTATCTGTTTTGTTTGTTTTTCTACTTTTCCTCCATTAAAATGTTTTAAATTGTGAATGACCTTTCCAACATATTTTTAATAGTTTCTGCATTTCCTAACTTGTTAGAAAAGATTTCAAATCTATGTATTATAACAATATTCTTTATTTTTATAATATTTTAATATAATTTTAAATGTTATCAGATCTACCTTAAATTTATTTATTTATTTATTTATTTATTTATTTATTTATTTATTTTAATTAATTTTATTGGGGTGACAATTGTTAGTAGATTTACATAGATTTCAGGTGTACAATTCTGTATTACATCGTCTATAAATCCCATTGCGTGTTCACCACCCAGAGTCAGTTCTCCTTCCATCACCATATATTTGATCCCCTTTACCCTCATCACCCACCCCCCACCCCCTTACCCTCTGGTAACCACTAAATTATTGTCTGTGTCTATGAGTTTTTGTTTCTCATTTGTTTGTCTTGTTCTTTTTGGTTTATATACCACATATCAGTGAAATCATAGGGTTCTCTGCTTTTTCTGTCTGACTTATTTCACTTAGCATTATTCTCTCGAGATCCATCCATGTTGTCACAAATGCTCCTATATCATCTTTCCTTAATGCCGAATAGTATTCCATTGTGTATATGTAAAATTTATTTTTTAATAAATTGATGTAGGTCATTTTCCTGAAAATAATTATTGAATAATCTATTTTTTCCAACAATTTGCAATGTTACTTTTCTAATGTGATAAATTAACATATCGATTTGATTGAATTATAAACTCTAACATTTAATATTATCCAATATTATTTCTATATAGATTTAATATTATCCAATTTTACATGTTTTGAACTGCTGTAGCTCTAAACTATAATTTAATAACTCATGGTTTGTTACTGTTTATGACAATTAGCTCTATCATCAGAATCATACTATCTATGTTCCTTTTTCTATTTTCTGCAAAGAAGTACTGGGGAGGTGGCTGAGGAATCAAATCCCAAGAGATTCCTTCTCCAGTAAATTACTGGGGGGCTTTCTCCTCCTTATCCTTTAGACAATTTCACCCAACCTATAGCATATTACAAAGATTATAAAGAATTGTGTCCATTCACCAAACACTGTAAAATTATTATCTGTGAAATGACATTTTTAGATTTGGAGAACAAGTTTTGAGACATACAGATTGAAGATGAGGGCTGAGGACTCCCTGGTAACCAGAAGACCAGATGGGAGAAAGCTGTTAGAATCAAGGCTAAAGATGGTGGGGGCCTGGAATGGGACAGCGGTGGTGAGAGGAAGGAACTCAATGAATATATAGCTGCCCAAGTCCTTCCCTTTGCTGTGACTGCTACATCAACCCCTTAGATGATAGCAGTGGTTAGGTAGTACGTGAATCACCCATGCACCATTGGATTCAGTCATTGTGATTGGCCCCTTTCCTTGCAACTAGATCTGACATTATGTTTATTTAAGTTCTATGAAATCAGTTTATTCTCTTTTCCTCTTGGGTACATGTTTATTTCCAACGTACCACTATAGCAGAACTCAACTAGTATATGGAGTTTTCTAAAAACTCTGGGTAATGGTGATGTTAAAACTATTTGTGATGCATTTCCCCCTGCATTAGAAGTTTGTCCATTGCTGTGGGTAATGATTTTGTTAATATGTGTTTAATTTCATGTATAATCTCTTCTGTAGACATAAGGTAAAACACTATCATGGATGATGATAATTAAGTGAACTCTAAAGTCTCTAATCATCATAAGTTATGGGGAAATAGCAGCCTGAGCAATTATGCTAATTAGATTTGTTAAAACGCAGCAAAGTTGCTGTAAATAAATGCTTGCGAATGTTCTTTTATGTAACTTAAGTAAGCTAAAAGCCAACACTTTTACAACGAATTAATAAAGCAGTAGTTAGGGAGCTACATGCATGACTGAAATCTAATGTTTTAAATTCAAACTGGTAAAATATATTTACAGAATATGAAAAGAACATTAAATTCATGTTATTGCTACAAAAATGAAATCAGGTACAATTGCCTCAAAAGCAGGATCTCAATGTTATAACAACCTTTAAGTAAGATCTAGTTAATAATAAGAAAATGCTTTGGAATATACTGACACCATATTTCACTCTTTATAGTGCCAGAAATATTTGAGTTTATGATGTATAAATTCTTTAATTTGAGAATGTATTTTTTATGAGATACAATATAATTTTAAAAATGGTAGACTTAGATTATTCCTAAAGACAAAGAATTAATTAATTCATAGTAAATGAAGTTGTTTGGTTTTTTGTTTGTTTGTTTTGTGTGTGTGAGTGTGTTTTTCCTAAGTATATGCTTTGTTTTTTCTTTTATATTTATTAGGGTGATGGCTTCTCTACTTCAGTCACTATTAAAAATGCAAAATTGTTTTGCAGCAATCCTCTGCAGTCCCCATTTTTCCAGCCCTCTTTAAAAATCTAAAACTACTATCAGGCCAGGGAGAAAGACCAAGGTTCACACACAGAATTCTGCAAGATGAAACCAACCACTAAAATCTCAGCTTCATCTGATGGTTATGGGTGCATTTTTGGACAAATACATGCATAACTGAAAATTGCATTCATGACATATATTTGGTGTAGACAAATAAAGGTAGTAAATGTTTTTAAAACCTTACAATACAAAAACATTTTCTTAATATCTAAATTAAAATCTGTACATTTGCACATTTTTCTTAGGATTCTGATTCTATGTGTCCTTTTATTTCTTTTTTTTTTTTTTTTGCTACTCAAATCATTAGAGTATACTCTTTGGTGTTGGCACTTTTCATTAATAACAATATAAAAGTATAATAAGATGATTAAGACTAAAACAGATTTGAATATTCTCTCAAATTTTTCAGAAACAAAAGCTCATTCAGAGAATTAATTCCAACAGGTCTAGAATTTTTTAAGTTGTTGAGAATTTATATTTTCTTAAAACTTGTAAATCACTTTCTCCTTTTATTTTTCTTGAAAGGCATTTCTGAGTAACAAGTTAAATCAATTTAATAATGCTTTCATAAATTTTCAATTACATAAACATCTCAAAATTTTTGTAAAATTATATACTATATCACAATATAGTAAGAAATGCATTATTACTGCTAAATTTAGAACTTATTTCTTTTTGTCAGTAATTTATATAAATTATTAGAAATATATTTGTGGAAATATACATCACCTAAAATTAAAAAATCAGTAATTTTTCAAAATGGATGTCTAAAAACATTTGATTTCTTTGTTATCTGAGTCCTTCATTAATTATGAAATGCCTTTAACATTATGTTTCAAACTGAAACAGAGATCATATTCTAAATAGAGGGTCATTGTATCATAATGAACATAGGCTTTTTAATTAGAACAATCTGGGTTCAGATCCATCTCTGACATGCATTACCTCTTTGAATTAGAAAAATTAAAATCTTTTAGGCATCAGTTTTCTCAATTTTAAAATTAGTGTATGACTATTCATGTCTCAGAGTCTTTTAAAAATTAAGTGAAGTAAACAATAAAATATGCAACATTTCTGAAGTAAATAAAATCTATTACTAAGCATTATTATTGTTTTTTCTTTAAATGAAATGACAAACATTAATAGTTTCTTACTATTTTATTTTCACAGGTGAGATAGGATGCCAAATTATAAAACATTTTATCAAACTATCAGCATCAAAGAAAGATGTGATAATTTCCACCAAACTATATATGTTTTTTTTAATTAACATTTGATTCTCTTTCCTGTATGTAGACTTTTCACGAAAAATAATTCAATTACTGAGACCCAAGGTATAAAACATCTAAATAAATTACTGAAAAGGTGGTTTTGTGTCCTCTCAATTGATTGACAGCCACAAGTCTAACTATTGAATTTCATGAGGTGACGTTCCCCAGCACCCCATTATAATAAAGTGTGGTGAGGTCAGAGGCAGTAGTGGCAGAACCATTTTTATAATTATAGCAATTAAAAATAACCACTGGTACTACAACTATATTAGTGATTTAAAATATACCAGAATCGTGAAGAATGATTTTCCGAGTATATGAAAATCTGTTAGAATACACGTGACAAGTACATACATTGAGATCAAAAAGAACTGTGTTTGGGGTCATCTGGGTTTTGTAAATTAAAGAAGTAAATACTTTGCTGTCATAAATAAATGAAGTATTTGTTTCCACTCTTTAAAATTCTTAGAATAGCTTTCCTCTCACTATCAGGTGCCCTTTAAATATATAATGTTTTTGTATCAAATAAATACACAATTGCCATTTACTGAGACAAAAATGGTTTAGATTACAATATTAATAAAACTTGCACTGTACTTTTTAGCTGTCCTTTTGAGGCAGACTAGCAAATATTTTAACAAGTAGAGATAAAGCTCAGGTCTATGCCTACATGTTAGCAGCACCTCGTGGAAATGTAGAGAAAGGGGGTTATATAGAGTTCAAATGCAGGCAAACTCTCTCTCTCCACTAGATTAAAAGCAAGAGTAAAAGAGAAGGTCTTTCATATTTTGAAAAAAATAAATTCAGTACATGTGAAATAGGAACTAAAAATATTATGTGTGTAATAATTATTTGAAAGATTGAGTATAACATTTCAGGGAATATGAAAGCTATAATAAATTCAGTCAAATTGGTCCAAATATAATTATGTCAATTATACTTCACAGAAGTCTGAGCTCCAGCTCCATGGTCAGTGGCTTTATTGTTTGCAATATGTCAATCTATGCTTTGTCTCTGTTATACAAATGGAAATTCTCTTCAGAATCTCACAATGTATAAAGCAAAGTCATGCTCGAGATAAATTCATAGACCTGTAATCTAATGGGCTTAAATCACCTTAAAGTAGGACTGATTAATAAGTAATATGTTTTGATTTTGTGTTATATCTGGTGACTTTAGAAAATAATACTTTCAATTTCAGTATGAAATTATATTTCTGTCTTATTCCCATGAATTGAGGCACCAAGCATACATGCCATTAGGGCATTGAAAACCAGACAAGTCTAGAATACAATCAAATAAAAAGTAGTCATTTTGTGAAACAGTCTTCTTTAGCATTCATTTTATCTTTGGTCTTCAAGAAACTATCTTAATAATTATGGCAAATGAGATGTGTTCATTGCTACTACTAATATTTAATTCCGTGATGCCTTTATTTTTGAGTTATCTAAGCAACTTAACTACCTAAATCATATTCCAAGCAAAAATTACTAAAGAAATAAAGTATTAAAGTTACAAGGTGAGAAGATAAAGATGTATTTTAATATCACCAGAAGCATTATTTGCCAAACTAGAAATGTGTTATGTTCTCTAGTTGCTATCTTATATTAAGTGGATTTGATATAAAAAGATGTATTAAAGATTGAAAGACAATTAGCCATAATAATGTTTTAGGAACTGGATTTTAAACTTGGCATAGCCAACTAGGCTCAATTTATACACATATGTCACATGACAAGTGTTGTATTGAGTAAAGAGAGAAAACATATTTTCCTGTCCATGATTGACAATTGTGTAATTTAAGCACTTTACTAAAATATCTTGAGAGTCTCTAAATATTAATATTTACCTCAGGGTTTTAAATGAAATAGTTTATAAACACTTACTAATCAAAATGGTCATACATAATATATACTCTACAAATATTAGTTTCTTTTCACTTTCCACAGGAAATAAAATATGGTAGCTTTTCCTATGGTTTCCTAAATAGCCAGAAAACGGAAGCTATATACAAATCTCAGTACTTACTTGGTCCTCCTGGTTCTTTATTAGAAATGGCCCATCTCCTGTTCAGCAAATACAGGTTAGTTTTACACTATAAGGGGTTGGACTATAAACCATTTTCAGGTGATGAGGTTATGGTATTCTATGTCCTTTGTTGTATTAGGCTATTGCTACATCACCCGTAAAGGCCTTCTTTTAATGTCCGGCTGCACAAAATCAGAGTTTAAGCAGTGGTCAGGAGAACATTCTGCTCAGCTCACTGCATTACTTAAATTCGTTTCCTATGGTCTGTGTATTCCAACCTGCATCCAGCACATCAGAGGCAGTACAGATGCTAGTGGAGAGAACTATTTTGGTGAACACAATATTGCGAACGTATTTAATGCCACTGAATTGTACACTCAAAAAATGGTTAAAATGATAAATATTGTGTTATGTATGTTTTACCTCAATAAAAAAATAACAAAAAAAAGTAATTGCTTGAATAAGCTTCAATGTTTTTCTTTTTCTCTGCTATTTATTTTTGATCACCTTAAAGTAATAAAAACAACAACAACAAAAAAAAAAAACTGGGCATGATTTAAAGCTCGTCACCACACCCCCAACCCTACTCCATCACAGCCTAGGTCTTTACAATCTTATTCTTTAAATGGTATTTTGGGACTGAAAACAAGGAAAGGGAAGTGAATTCAGTTCATTTTAAAAGCACACATCATAGTATCATTCTATGCTGCTTTCATATTTTTTTAGAAACAAATGTAAACTTATTAGGGGAAATGGCAGCAAAGGAATTGCTTTTCACCATTAGCATGCAACCTTATATGCATTTGCCTAACAGTATTTCTCAATATCGTTTAGTTTAATTGTATCTCTCAAGTCAACCACCTAGAAAAATTTTGGTAAAAGTAAGCATGTTTCTAGCAAAACTTTCAAATCAGATTTAAAACTCTATACAAAACTCACAACATCCCATACTTTACAAAGAGCAGACTTTGAGAACGAAAGGCTCAGAACAGCATGCTGAAAGTTTGGAGAGAGCCTTACCCTGTGCACCTTGACCTTCTGAACCAAAGCTGACGGCCAGTCAATTGTAAGCCTTCAGTTGTGCTCCAGTCTAAAAGCTGACATGTGAGCATTAGCTGCAGTGACAGGCTGCTCTCACTTGGCTGTCATCTGGCCCATTTTCTACACAAACCATCAACATAATTCACTCTAAAGGGCTCTTTGAGAGGGCCTAATGCTTTTTCTTTCTTCCCTTGTACGGTGCAGAATTTAGGATGGCTTATTTTAATTTGATGACCTGCACTATGATCTAATAAGGGACAGCTGTGTCAGCTAAGTCCCCAGGCTATTTATTGTCAATTCGAATGAATCCTAAATAAACTCCCTTCATTCTAAACTTGACCCATTCTTGAACAGTAGACAAAAATAACACTTAGAAAAGGAATAGTGGGGAAGCGGAAGAAAGAGCCAATGGAATGTAAAAACTGTGAAAGAGAGGACTCTTCAAACAAAATTAGAAGGATGAGCAGTAATAATGACATTTTGATGTCAAATAATTGTACTGAATTGTTGGTATTGTGGAAGCTATCCAATGGGGTAACACAAAGGAATATCAAGCTGTCAAATAAAATTACCATGTTATTAGAGTTAAGCTAAAAATAAATAACTGTATTTTATGTAAAGAAAAAAGTCTTTATTCAGATATAAAGGTTAAAATGGCCTAGAGCAGTGGATTACAAACTTTTTCTGTCTGTTATCTATAACAGATAAACATTTTCCAACAAGACCTAGGACTCTAGTGCACAAATCCATATATATCTGTTAAGCAAATGTCTCTTGAAATAATATTCACTTTCTCCTGTGTGATGTACTCTTAGTTTGTATTCTGCTCTATTTGCTCTCATATTAAAAAAAATGCTAATCACAATGCACCAAACTTATTTCTCCACCCCCACAATGATCAGGACCTACAGATTGAAAAATAGTATACCAGAACCAAGGAACCAAATAGAAAATAGGAAATTTTCAAAGAAAAATGTAAACATTCTGAAATACTGATGTTAAGAGGGGATTTAACAGCCCAGTGAAAAGGCAAATACATTGTCAGCCCATGTAAAAATAATTTATTATAACATTGTTCACTGCTTCCTTGATTATAAGGGGCCTGGCATAAAGCATGCAGAAGTAAACATAGTCTGTGACTGTTATACTTAAGCATAGCTGTGCATTATTTTCTAAGCTCTTCTCATTTCAGTATAAAAATATGAAACAATGATTTCTTAGTGTACTTGGAAACCCTCATATGAATAATTGCTGTATAAAATCAAGGTGCAAAGGAACTTAGAACTTGAGTAGATAAAGTTAGATGATTCTTCCTGTTTTAGGGAAATATAAGATTTTTAAAGGGTCTCAGTTTGCCAGAATTGTATTAAGAATGCATGACAGTTTTGAAACTGATTATAAGGACAGAATTGACAAGTAGAATTGTTTAAAGAAATCAGCTCTCCCTATTGGAGGACCAAATCTCTGGAAGAGTGTAGTCAGTTTGTAACCACTTGCTTTGGATAACTTTGTCTCTCACGCAGACCAGGGAATAAACTGATGTTGGGCTGGCTGTCCCAAGGGGCCTTCTGCCTTATAGGTAAAACACACCATTGAAGGTCACCTCTCTAGACTTCCTGTAAAGAAACCCATTCTCCTCAGCCTCTTTTGGCTGAAGACCTAGAATTCATTTGTTATTCTCTCAATCCAAAGGATCTCCAGTGCCTTTATTAATAGGCTAGGTCTTAAACTCTGCACACTCCATCTTTCTTCACATGTATGTAAGCTACTATCTCAATTATTTTGCCTTTCTTTATATTGAAAGAATAAAAGCTGTCAAGAAATAAGCAAATGGAATATGCCTAAATAGTGAATCCTAAATATCACACTTAAAAATTCTAATCCTAATCTTAATCAAATTTCGTTAAATTATAGACATCATCAAAAAAATTTTCAATGCTTCAATCATACGTCAACATAGACTTATCTTTCAAGAAGACAATGTATTTTGTACTGTTTCTACCTATTGAAAATGGGACTTATATTTCATAGCAAAGCTATAAAAGAAATATTCCATTTGCACTTATAATGTGTCTTTTACATGCCATCAAGTGGCAACAGAAAAAAGAAAAGGAGATGAAAGAAGCCAACTTCTCAAATATCATACTGACTGTGGTCATGTTTGCAATGGCAAAAGGATCAAAGAGATCTTCAGCCAAAATGACGTTATCAGCAATTGAAATTCACAGCAGTGTGATCACGAGATCAGCTAGTTAATATGGTTACACATAAACAATATAGACTTGTACGACCACCCTGAGACTCTCTGAGCAGTCAATTCTCTTACACACAAACATTCAAGAAACACCTCATGCAACTACTGTCTATATTTCTATCATGGCATCAATGATGGGAATAAAAACATAAAATTAAAGCTTTAATTTCTTAAAGAGGGTAATGAGTCAAGCTAGAATTTCATTATTAGTCACAAATAATGTGTTGAAGAAATTCAAAATATTACTGGTCATTCTTATTTATGTGGGCTCAAAAATAAAGAACACTCACTCACACACACACACACACACAAATACCTGTGGTAAAATAAGAAACCAGAACATATTTTCAACCTATGAATTATTCTCTGTATGTCTGTTTTGTTTCATTTTACTTTGTTTTGTTTTCTGCCTTTAAAAATATATAAGGTGAAAATAACCAGACCTTCAGGTGTCAGAAAAAGTTTTTAATATTAAAACCTAGATTCAACCCTATTTAACCATTTGGTGAATGGTTAAGAATTATATTTTATCTTCTTGATATAATCATACATAGCCATTAAATTCAATGCTTAGATCCATGTATAAGGAGATCCAAGATGGGAGCATAGATAAACACTGCCTGCAATCTTCCATGAACACATTAAAATTACAACTAAATTATGGAACAATCAAAATGGACAACCATCTGAAGTCTGGCTGAACAGACATTTTATAACTAAGAATATAAAGAAGAAGCCACATAAGACTGGTAGGAGGGGTGAAGATGCAAAACAGGTCCCACACCTGCATGTGTCGAATGAGAATCAAGAGGGATATCATGGCTATAGAGGTTCCCCTGAGAGGAGCAAGGGACCCCAGCCCCAAAAAGGGTCCCCAGCCAGGAGTACTGGTGCTTGGAAAAGGAGGCCCCACAACATCTGGCTGTGAAAAAGTGGGGATTCCGACCATTTGGGTGGGACAGAAGGCTGTCAAAAACCCAAACATCCTTTTAAACAGCCCGCACACAGACTCTCTTGCTCACAGGCACTCACCTTGGGCTCCCTTGGACGAATGGTGACTCAGGGGATGTCGAAGGCATATGGGGGCGCAAACTGAGGTATATGGCTTCAGTACAAGGCCTGGGGGGGGGGCAGTCAACATTTTTCCTGTGTGGGGTCCTGCTCCTTCCATGCAGCTGGCAGGTGAGAGCCATCTTTTCTGTGTTGAGCCCACCCCCAGATCTAAAGATGATTGGTCTGATGAGCTCTGCCACTCTGCCCTACTGACTCACTGAGACCCCACCCCACAGAACTCCTCCAACACCAGAGGCACTTTCTCCTCAAGCAGCCAATACTGTCACATTGCACTCTTTCTTGAAAAACTATCAGAGTCCACAGCAGGCAGCAATTGGGCTTCAGTGTTCTCTGAGACTTTTGCTGAGTAGCTCTAGGTTCAGCACTGGCACCAAATCAGAATCTACATTAACCTGGTGACCATAAATCTTACCTCTCTAGTCACTCCCTGAGATCCTGCCTCACATAATTTGCCTACTGTAAGAGCCTTTATCAGTGGCTGAACCTTAAGGGAGCCAGCAGGTGGCAACAGGCCTTGGGGTGTCCTGCTTTTTGTATAGCTACCCCAGGCCTGGTACTGGTGGCAGACATCCTTGGTTCACAGCATGGCCTCTCCCATATGCCTACAAATTTAGCACATGCAACCAACAACCACTGATTGCTTTGTAGCTGTTACCAGCTACTCAGCTGGTCATAGACAATGAGTCCCCGGGCCTACAGCAGAGTCCCCCACTAGAGGCCTCATAAGTAACATATTTGGGGGTTGACATAAGACCACTGCTGACCACCACCTAATTAGCTCCACAAGTGGCACACCCAAAGGGTGGTCTCAACAGGCATCTGAGCCCACTGGGGTGAATCCCACTCAATCAATGGTGTAAGCCCCTACACAGTAGTCTGTAAGCTGTGGATGACGCCAAACCCCACAGCCAATCAGCTTTAGGGTCAATCTCACCCACTGATATGCCAGTAGCAATCAAGGCTCAACTATTACAGGAGGGCACACACAACCCACACAAGGGACACTCCTGAAGCACCTGTTGCAGGTGACCAAGGAGAAAGTACCACTGGGCCCCACAAGGCACCTACTATATAAGGCCATCTGGCCAAGACTGTAGCAGATCCACCTATTACATAGACACAAAGAGGAAGCCAAAATGAGAAAACAAAGAAATATATCCCAAATGAAAGAACAGGAGAAAATTCCAGAAAAAGAATTAAACAAAATGGAGGTAAGCAACCTACCAGAGACAGAGTTCAAAACAATGGTCATAAGGATTTTCAAGGAACTTAATGAGAACTTCAACAAGGAGATAGCAAGCATAAAAAAGGACATAGAAAACATTGTAATTAAAATGTCAAAGATTAAAAACAAAGAGAGAATCCTAGAAGCAGAAAGAGAAAGGCAACTGGTAACTTATATGGAAGTGTCCATCAGATTGTCAGCTGATTTCTCAACAGAAAGTTTGCAGGCCAGAAGGGATTGGAACAAAATATTCAATGTGAGGAAAAGAAAATACCTACAACTAAGGGTACTCTACCCAACAAGGTTATCATTTAAAATTGAAGGACAGATAGACTGCTTCCCAAACAAGAAAAAAACAAAAGGAGTTCATCACTAACCATCAAGCATTACAATGAATGTTAGAGGGACTTCTTTGAGATGGGGGGGGGGATATCAATATTATGAATAATAAAATAACAATAGCTACATATCTATCAACAATTACTTTCAATGTAAGTAGATTAAAGGTTCCAATTAAAAGACGTCTGATGGTTGAATGGATAACAAAACAAAACTCTTATATATGCTACCTGCAAGAGACTCACTTCAGACTGAAAGACGCACACAAATGGAAAATAAGGGATGAAAAAGTTATTTCATGGCAGAAGAGTATTCCATTAGTGTCATTTATGACAACATGGATGGATCTTAAGATTATTATGCTAAGCAAAATAAGTCAGACAGAAAAAATTGAGAACCATATGATTTTACTCATATGTGGGATATAAAACTGAAAACAACAAAGGAACAAGACAAACAATTAAAGAAACAAAAACTCATAGATGCAGACAATAGTTTAGTGGTTACCAGATGGTAAGGAGGAAGGGGTGGCAAATGAGGGTAAATGGGATCAAATATATGGTGTTGGAAGGAGAACTAACTATGGATAGTGAACACACAATGTGATACATAGATGATGTATTACAGAATTAGACACCTGAAACCTATGTAACTTTACTAACCATTATCACCCCAATAAACTTTAAAAAAATTATTTAATGAAAAAAAAATGCTGGGGAAACAATACTTTCACCAGACAAACAGACTTTAAAACAAAGGCTATAACAAGAGACAAATAAGGACCTAGTAATCCCACTTCTGGGTATTTATTTGAAAAAACTCAAAATGCTACTTCAAGAGGATGTGGGCATCCATATGTTCATTGCAGCATTGTTTACAATGGCCAAGATGTGGAGGCAGCGTGTGGGACCATTGATAGATGAATGGATAAAAAGGAGGTGGTACATACATACAATGGAATATTGCTGGGACAGGGAAAGGAATGGGTTCTTGCTATCTGTGGTAGCATGGATGGAGCTGGAGGGTGTTGTGCTGAGTGGAGTATGTTAGACAGAGATAAATAGATGCAATGTGATTAAGCGTATACGGAATCTAAAGAAGAAAATTAACAAACAAAACAGGAACACACTCATAGATACAAAGAACCTTCCAATGGTCACCAGATGAAATGGGGGTTGGTGAAAAAAGAAGAAGGAGTTAAAAAGGACACATTGGTTGTACAAAGTAGTTATGGGGATATAGGTCATAGCATAAGGAATACAGTCAATAACATTTTAATAACCATGTATGTGTCAGATGGGTACTAGATTCATCAGGGTGATAGATGGCCTGTATTTTTCCTGAGCTAAAACTGTACGGGCATCTGTTATACTATTCTCCTGCTTTTCTACATGTTTAAGATAGTTTGTAATGAAAACAAATTCATACTATAAAACGTTAAAAGTTTACAGTTAAAACTAATTCAGTATTCATGTTTAAATATCAGTTTACCTTTCTTTAATGTTTATGGTGATATTTTATCCCCATATCTCACAAGAGCATCATATGGGTTAGGTCACATATAAAAATAATCCACTTATAGTAAATGCAACAAAATCAGAGGCCTTTTCCACTCAACCAAAATGTAAATTCAACCAAAATGTCTCCCCGTTCCCCTTTGTTTTCTGTATGAGAAACGCTAATTGGTGCAGGTGCACACCGTTACAGGCCTTTCAGTCCTGCCAAACTAATACCTAACAGTGCACTGGCAAGTGTACCTTCATCACTCCAAAATGCGCTTCTTATAAAGGACTTTCTTTATTGTGACTCTTCTCACATAGTCTGTGACCTTTCGACAATTGGATTGAAGATAAATCAATCTCCTTCACACAGAGCAACTCAACCTAGTGTGATGATGATGAAAGAGAATAAAATATCATTTGATAGTGACATAATAGTTTCCTAAATTACTTAACATTCAAAAATAACAGTCCACAGACAGCCCAGTAAATGCATTAGAGTGCTGAAATAATTCGACCTCAATTTTGACTTAAGAATTTTATTTTAAATTTATAATTCCATTATGAAAACTGCTTTTGATGGTGGCGTTCCCCCCAAAAGTAAATTATAAAGGTCTAAAATGTAATCATTTTCCAACTCCTATATGCAATATATTTCTTAAAGGAAATGCTCTCACTTTATTTTTGTTACATAAACATTATCAGTATATTTGCTTATGTTTATATTTACTAGAAATTTTACTTGTTCCAGGCTAGCACTATCCCTCAAAATACTTGTGGAAATAACTTTTAGAGAAAAGAGACTTGAAATTTAGAGAGGTTTAACTCTTTGAATAAGGATCCATAGCGCTAAGTGGAACACTGTGAATTAGGGTCCAACATGGCTTAGCGGTATGCTCATTGTCCATGACTTCTACTCTGTGAAGAATAGCTGGTGCCACAAGACCAAGGCCAGGTAAGGCCCATGCCCATCTGCCTTGTCTGTGCTTCTGCTCATGGAGAGTCGAAAAGCAAACAACACACTCTTGGTAGAAGGTGGTTAGATGGACTACCTCTCTCTCATCTGCATGTAGGCACTACATATGGTTAAAAGAAAAAAAGATGGTCAGTGACCTGACCATCTTTCCAGTCCTGGTGAATCTACCAGACTGCATTTCTTTTCCTAGTTTTGTTTTAATGAATAACACCATTTACAACACATTCAGACATAACTCTGGAATCAGTATTTGATAATGATGATGGATGAGAGAGAGAGAGAGAGAGAGAGAGAGAGAGAGAGAGAGAGAGAAAACGTAAATGCACACATGTGTAATTAGGTAAAAATTTATCTATATTATCTATAGATAGATAGATGATAGATAGATAATAGGTAGAGATAAAATGTTATTTAATTATACATATATGCATTTATATGATCTATCTATCTATTTATCTATCTATGATGACGATCACATTTCTGTATTAACCAGACCCAAAAGATAATGTAAATGTATCACTCTTCTAAAACCTAATCTCTAAAGCTATTTTATGAGTTTTGGTAAGAGCCATACTTTATAAGTAAACATATTTAAGAATATAAGTTGTGATTCTTTATTCTTATCCTTTCTATATCAATCTGTACTACTAGTGTTGCTTTCCAAGCCCACCATTATTTTTTTCCATTTGTTATTTTCAACACCACCATTAAGTTTCCAAATGTGTGTGAAGCAACTATATTAATAGTGCGTCTTGGGAAAGCAGGGACACAAAGGAGAATTGTGAGGAAAGTATATCTTTAAAAGATTAACTTCAAAACCAAGGATGTTAGCTCACATTTGGTATATTTTTGCTATAGAGTATTCTAAAGAGCTTATATTTTGAAATAATTATACAGAAATAGTTTGCTGAAAATTGTTAACTTAATATGACTTTTAAAAATCGTATTCAAATAGAGGCATACAGTGCAAGTTTCCTTACAAAGTATCTGTTATCAAGTACCTTCTTCCAGACCTTTCATGACTTAAAACCTAGAATCTAACTACCATTCCCAGCCACACTCCAGGCAGGGCTGACTGTTGATTGGACTCTTCCCCACAATTTGTAAATGGAACTTTTCTGGGAAGAATGTCCCTTTCTAGACAGAAGGTCCAGTGGAAGGAAAAATCTCATGCCCTCTCTCTGATCCTCAGAGATGACACCTGGAGATTTGAGAGGAGACTTGAGTGTAAAGACAAGAAAGCAGCAGACATCAGGCTGCACAACGACATTTTTAACTAGCTGTACCTTCTTTGGTCTGCTTTTTTTGGAATGTCTGGTTAGAAGGCGAAAATAACTCCATATATTTTAACCTACTGCTACTCAGAGTTTTTATTGCTGGTTGTGGAATACGGTTCTAAATGTTATACACAAATAACCCTTCGCCCATTTGTCAGTGAGTATTAGCATTCCCAGTGTGTACTCTTCTGACATTTTCGTATATAATAGATATGTTATAGTTATTTAAGTTACATTTGTTCATATCTTTACTATACATAATTGAGATGTATTTTTTTTAGGAAACAAAATGCTATTGTGCACAAATAAACATCTCCTGCTTCAAACAGATAGCCAAGTCAGGGGCTTGGTAAGGGAGATAAAATTATCTTGAAGCAGTCCTTCATAACAGCAATCATTCCAAATCTTTTGTCCACATCATTGACATTAATATTATATTGATAATGGAAAAATATATGGTGCTGTTTTAAAAGTGGTTTTTCAAAGATCTTGGCTCTATTCCCATTCAGTCATTGCAGCCATACACAATTGGCTAAAAGTTGATAATTTTGGCCACAGTTCTGTTTTTACCAATTCAACTTCCCACAATGTCATGATTTCATTATAGTAAAAAGTTACATGATGTACTAAGAAAAGTAGAGCTAATGTAGCTCTCCATCCATTTCTTCCAGATATGTATTCTCCCTAGTTTCCCTTCTGCCATTACATGTCTTGTGTTACAAATATCTCCCACTCCATGGAGTAAACGGTTTTATACTTTAAAAACATATTGATAAAGTTTCATGTAACAATCACCTTAGCTGTGTTGAGAATGACAAGCATGTTCTATAATATAATAATGATATCGTTGTAATTCAAATCCAGTGACTACCTCTGGCACATACACTGCTCTTAATGTGTTTTTGTTGTTTGTAATGTCAACAGATGACATGGATTAAATTGCAGCACTCTATCATAATGCTGCCTGTGTTTCATGCTCCCTCTCTGTTCCAGATTACTTTGCAAAAGATAGGAAGACAGACCAGTCTCAGCAAACATGGCAGCATTTCTCATTGACGCAATAAGACATGTTATTTGTCTTGCTGTTTTAAGTGAAAAGCCAGGTGTGAGTAAAAAATAAAGTGATTACCAACTGCTGTTTAATCTTCTACTGTTTTTTTTTTTTTTTTCCTGGTGGGTTAGAGGGTAAAGCTGCAGAATAGTACCAGGAGGTAAATACTAAAACTGTTTACTTCCTTTTCATTTAGAAATACTCATATTGCATATAGAATGAATTGTGTAACCAACTGACAAGCAACTTCCTAGAAACATCACTATGGCATAGATGCCTGATATTTCTGTGGCTCAAATATATCCAATTGAACTATTTACATTACAAATTTATGCACTTACAAAATAAGATACTTCATTTTCCTCCGTAAAAACAGTTCATCTGTTTGTTCAATGTTCTTTTTTTTCCTTTTAATGGAAATTTTCACACCTTTCTATTAAGATTAACTCAGATAACATGCAGTTAAACTTTGATCCGTAGTTGTGTAAAATTCAATGTGAGGCATTAAATACTAATGTATTCATCAAATTGATATATTTTTGTATTACTTTCAGATGTACAAAGCAATGTAATAGACATTTATACACCTCACAAAGTGCTAACCCCCCTCTATTACCCCTCTGACATCGTATATATCTGTTACAATTCCACTATGATGTATTATTCTCTATGCTGTACTCCATATCCTATGTGTATATATAGATACATATATATACACATATATACATATATACATATATACATATGTATATGTATGTATACATATATGTGGAATATAATGTATATATGTATATATATATATTATTTGATATATGTGTGTATATATATATGTGTGTGTATATATACGTGTATGTATATTAAATTATGTTTGACATTATTATTCAGCTTCAGCTTCAGGTATAAACTGCAGTGGTCAGGCATCTACACCATCCATGAAGTGGTTTCCGTAATAAGACCAGTGCCTATCTGACACCCTATACAAAATCTTTACAACATTATTGATTATATTCCTCAAACTGTCTTTTGCATCCCCGTGGTCAAATTGATATTTTAAAGCACTTAACTTTATTATAAAAAATATGGAAAGGTTTTATATATAATATTAAAATGCTTATGAAGACTGATCTTAATGTCACCAAGAAGAGATATTTAGAAAACGCACAAAATAATAAGTTAAATAAAGAATAGTTCATGACACATTTAATATAGAACAAAACCTATTTATGTTTTCAAAATATTATCTCCTTGAAACTTACACAATAAGTCACAGATACGGCTGAAAGAAACTTTTAAAAAAATAATATTACAATTGCTGTAAGAATCTGTTATTCTTGTCATATTCTATCGTAAATTAATCTAAAATGCATGACATGATATTTTTATTTATTCATCCCATCTTCCATGAAATTGAATTCCTGAATTTTTCCATTCTGAAGTTGACTTTAAATGCTAACAATTCTAAACAACTATCTAACCACTATTTACAAATATGTAATCTGGTCCACAGTCAAACCATGTCGGGCCACTTCCTAGGTGATCTGCTCTTCCTTTAGACTTGCTAAAAAATTATTCACACTGGAGACTCTAGACTCTTACTAAGTCCATAAACTAATTTAGATTTCTATAAGTTGGATATTGGTATAAAGATTATTGTAAGTTTCCCAGGTGGGGAGTGTGGGCTGGATGTTATTATTTAGAATGCTGTTACTTTTTCTTTATTGATTGCAACACTGTAATAACTCAAACCCCTTGAGTTCATGCTAAATATAATCTTATCTAAATGGAATCAAAACTCAGGTCCTATGTTAGGAAATGGCATATGATACATTTCAAGTGAAAAACCTGAAAGTTATTAAAAATGACAGATATGAGACAGCTTTGTTGTCTGATGGATTGAACAAGGGAGAGAAAAATAACAGAGAAATGAATATCTTCAAAGCAAACAGGATGAGTTTGATATGCTGCTTCTTGCCAGACCAAATATACAGTTTGATCATCAGTATTTGTCAAATGAGCAAAAATTAAAGAGATGGACAGAAAACACAGCAGGGAAACCCACAGCCCTGACACAGGTCTTACTAGACCTCTAGACTTTGACATTGACATCTGCAGGGTGACTTTGAGAAGATTAATTAGTCGCTGCTTGTCTATTTTTACTGATGCACATTATTACGTTGATGAACATGTTTCTATTTCTTACTGACATATGGTACATTAACTGTAATTCACAGAGAAATCACAAGATACCTATATAATTGACACATATAACGATATTACATTATCACTTTCCTATCCAGAATACAGCCTTAGAAGACCCGGTACTAGGTTTGCAATTAATAAAAGTAATTCCAAAATACTCAAGAGGTTAAAACTAAACACAAAATATGCACCTCAGGCATCTCCATGTTCATCCATGTGTGAGATTTTTCTAGCAATAAAAATTATGTTGCCTTACTTTGTGTTTTAGCTATTAGAAAATACAAAAACTTCTGTTTGTGAAAGACTGGCCACCTCTTGCAGCAAAGAAAACCACTGTTCTGTGCCATATGATGTTTGCTCCTGTTTCACCTTGTTGGGTGTTGAATCATGTTTCACTGTCAGTAGCAGTGGGTCCAGGTAAAGACAAAAGGCATTTCAAGCATTCTCTTCTGACCTATTCCCTCCTTTTCTCTTGTCTTCCTCCTTCATTTCTCAGGAAAACTGACTTTCTATATTTCTCTCTTTTAACCACCTTAACACACTTTAATCTTCTCAATCTTTTTCATGAAATCCTAAGTGAAAATTACCAGAACTGTCATTCTGAATTTTTTTGTTAATTTTTATTTTTTTAAGTTGAAAAAAGTGAAGGTAGGAAAGGGAAAGAAATAGAGAGGAAGAGCGAATTCTCTCTTGTATCACAAATAGTAAGACATGCATGTCATAATGCACTTCAATAAAGAAAAAGACTTTAAAAAAAGTCTACAAAACAAATGTCAATAATTATAACTGATTTTCCATAAATTCATGTACAAATAAAAATGGCAATCTTTAT
The DNA here is from genome assembly GCF_964194185.1 of Rhinolophus hipposideros. Classification (NCBI taxonomy): domain Eukaryota; kingdom Metazoa; phylum Chordata; class Mammalia; order Chiroptera; family Rhinolophidae; genus Rhinolophus; species Rhinolophus hipposideros. The sequence continues at coordinate 59,022,492 of NC_138050.1, forward strand.
CATTTGTTTTATTAAAAATTAAGTATTTATTAAAAATTATGGGAAAAATGTCAGTCATTGAAAGTCTTACATTTTCTACTGAACTAACAGCAATTATATTTTTATTTAACATCTTTTACTTTATACCACTTTTATATTTTTCTAAACAAATTAAAAGTGCTAAAGATAGATAGTTGTATTAATACATATACCACACAGCACCAGAGTGACACTTTGAATTAGATATCATATCTGTGTTCAGTCTTTGAATATTTTTCTAGTTTTCTCAGAGTAAAAACTAAAGACATACAGGCCCATCATAATCTGTCCTCTGCCCTCCCTTGCCTCACCTAAATCAGTAACTTCCTATGCCACAACTGCCTCCATGTTCGACACTCAAACACTAACCACACACCTTTTACTTCAGGCCATCAGGTACACTCTACTTCAGAGTACTGACCCTGATTTGTACTCTTAACCTGCCACATTCCCTCCTCCTCCAATCCACGTGTTTCAACTTCCTCACCTCCTTCAAGTCCTAACTCAAGCACTTCATTTTTTGCTGAAGCCTACCCTGATCACACTACTTAAGTCTGAATAATTCCTACACACTCTTTATGATACCTAACCTCCTACTGGCTTTATTTTTTCCCCCAGAGAACTTACACACCTTTGTGAATCAATTCTGCTGTGTCTATCAGAGCAAGACGCCCCAGACTCACACAAAAAATGTACCTGTTGAGGAAAAGTATGCGGTCATCCTTCTTATAATCAGTACAATAGACACAGTGTTGAAATATAAAGGGCTTGTAGGCTGAAGTCAAAAATGAATACTACTCAGTGACATGAGTATTAGATGAGAACCAATGTGTGCAAATTACTAAATGCAATGAAGAAAATCACCCCAAAATATGCAATCCTATGTAACAATCATGTCTTTCTCTGTCACTTAGCTTTTCACCTGCAGTGCATGTAGGGATAATTATAGTACGATTATTCACCTGCATCAAATTTGAGGCTCCCGTCTAATGCTTAGCACAAGATTTTAACAGAGGATATTCAACTCATGATTGATGGGATAGTAATTATCAAACTCCTCAATCTTCTTCAAAATAAATAAATGCCCAAACAAACAAGCATCAAAAAATAGAGTCAGTTCCTGCTAACTACAGGCAAAAGGTAAAGTCTTGGAACAAACAATGCACTTTGATTACCAAATGATAATGATAAATAGTGACTTCAATTATGCTTAAAATCAATCAGAATGTCTGTTTTTGTTCTGCAACACCAATGCCCATGAAACGACTAAACTGAAAAGAATCTAGCAAACAAAATATTATAGAACTGTCCAATTAAAATGTCCATAGTATTATATATAAAATGCTCCTAAAATGCAAATTTAATATAGTCCTAATAAGTCAAGGAACTCATTTCTCAGAGACCAAAAATAGATTAGAATGGAAAACCTTTTGTAATACTTGATACCTTAAGGCTGCCTTACTCAATTATTTTCCCTATTTTTTCTCTAATGAAATAATTTTACATATTTACCTATGTATACCCATTCTTACATATTTGCATTTGTTGTGCCTATAAAATAAACTTAGGCTTCCATTTAAATTTAAAAGACAAAATAGCACCAAATATTGACATATGTAAAATTACTGAAATTGTAATTTTATGTAAAGATTTACTATATACCATATATTAAATAACACTATGTAGTAGTGTTGCTGCATGCACTTGAATTTTCTGTAAAGAAAACATATACAAACAATGCTGTTTGAAAACTCAAGTGCAGATTTCATATCCCTGGTTAACGCTGAGCCAACCTCTTTCTCTTATCACAGTCTCATAAATCTCACTGAAGAAGATTTAGTTACATCAATATATTGTTGATTTGTATATCGTCTTTTGAGTTTAAGATAAAGAATAACAAAATGATACTGATGTAATTTAAGCTAGGTAAATCTTCCATGACCTTGTTGCTAACCAAATGTAATGTTCAAAACTTCTAGGTTAATCAATTGCAGAACATATCCACATTTATTCTTAAACTTTGAAGTATAAGTAGATAATAAAATTAACTTTATTTTCTGAAGAACAGGTTATATTAGGTTGGTGCAAAAGTAATTGCGGTTTTTACAATTATTTTTAACCTTTTAAACCTCAATTAGTTTTGCACCAGTCCAATATATTCTGTTTGTATCTCCTATTTATGAACTCTAATTTATTCATCTGCACTATTATTCCCCTATACAAATTTATTCAATACAAATTTTAAAGAATTTCAAATTTCTCAAGGAATACGATGATACGGACTTGGAACAGGTCATCCTTACTGTGTTTCCCCGAAAATAAAACCTAGCCAGACAATCAGCTATAATGGGTCTTTTGGAGCAAATATTAATATAAGACCCTGTCTTATATTAGACCGGGTCTTATATTAATATTATTTTACTATAAGACCAGGTCTTATACAATATAATATATAATACCAGGTATAATATAATATAACATAATACCAGGTATCATATCATATCATATATCATATCATATCATATAATACTGGGTATAATACAGGGCATAATATAATACTGGGTATAATATAATACAGGGCATAATATAATACTGGGTATAATATAATACTGGGTATAATACTAGGACTTATATGAATTTTCACTCCAAAAGACGCATTAGAGCTGATTGTCCAGCTAGGTCTTATTTTCAGGGAAACACAATAGTGGATACAGAACAGAGGCAGTAGATAGTAAATATAGAAATAAGAAACCAAATATAAAATATATTGAAGAACCGACTTAATAAAACGTGATAACTAATGTTTGAAGGCATGAAAAATTGGGAGACAGAATAGGCGAGGATAACAGAGGCTGATATCATGGGTATGTTAGTGATGATTAAATTAACTGAGATTTAGACAAGAGATAAAATAGATTTGAAGAAAAACGTAACGTGATATATAGATGATGTATTACAGAATTGTACACCTGAAAACTTTGTAACTTTACTAGCAATTGTCACCCCAATAAACTTTTAATTAATTAATTAATTAGGTTTTACTGAAAATAAAGTTCATGGCTTGAAGTACAATTGTGCACTTTTGAAACTACAGTGTGGTTGATGGCTTCTGTTTCTTTTATGTCAAATCCTTAGCTCAGTCCCCACATTTAGGATGATTTTTTCTGTCAAGATGGAATACACATTCATTCATATCAAAGTGCAATGCTAACAGAAGTATATATGTGTATAAAAGGAAAAATAATTAAGTATGACAATATTAGCACTACTCAGTGAAGGTTTTGACATCTTTCTCTTTTCAGTAAAGGTTGAATATTTATATAAAATAATCACAATACATTTTTAATATTAGAGTGAAAATGAAGACCTTTGTTCAAATTTAGCCTAATATACTACAAGATACCTCCAATGTTAAAGAAGAGACCCTTGCATCTATAGGAATGACAATTTGTAAAATGTTCCTGACAACAAAAATACACTATATGAAGGGAAAAATCTTTCAGTAACTTTCTTCTTTCTGAATCCAGTGCTCATAGCTCTAAATAGATGTTACCTCCTTCTAAAGGTAAAATGACCATTATCCCTGGATTTGAGTTCTAATTCCTCATGGGATGGCTATTTTGTCTGGCTTTCTTTCACCAAAGGGACTTCACTCTAACTTACTGATAAGACCTCACTTTTGATTGTCCATTCCTATTCTGACGCAATGTTTCTCTAGCCTGTTCTCTGCCCAATCCCTCAAGGTTAGGTACTTAATACATCTGATAACTCACCCACTTAATCTCTTATCACTACTAGGTTTGGGGATAGTTTTAAACATTTAGGGGGAGACAACAAATTTGAAAGCAACTTACAACCACCAAATATTATACAGATATATAAAGTATAAATTAAAGTGATATGTTTGCTATTTTATAGTAAATACAAGATTAAAAAAAATTTAAAAAGCATTCCATTAACTAAATTTCAGTAATGCCAGTGTCATATTTTATATTTTACTTTTCAATGGTTAATCACAACTCATCTAACTTAAATTGTTTACTTTCAGCTATTCATTTAAAAACTATAGTGTTTCAAAATATAAAGCTGCTATTTGTAGCTGGTTTATAACTAATTTTTTTGTGATTCATTTTGATAACTTAGGTTTGGTTCAATAATTATTTCATGTATCCCTGGTTTCAACATCCTGGAAGTGTTCATTAAGACCTTTGAAATCCACACACAAGGAATGTGTGATAGCTTTCTCCTGCATTACTTCCCTCCACTTAGGTCCTAATTGTCTCAACTATGGGATCAGGTCTAGCTAAAAGCTGACCTTGATCTGGTTCACAAAACAAAGTCATTCTAGAGATTGGCTCCAGGATCTCTTGAATTGTTTTAACCTGTCACTTAGACATTCCCTAAGAATCCATTAGATGATTTTTTTTTTTTTTTTGTAAACTAGGTGATGTAAGACAATGGTGAAGAATATGGCAATATTCTTAAAGATTCATGGTTTGATGGACGTGAAAGACAGGTTAAATAACCCTAATAAAAAGGAATACATTTTTAAATACCTGAGGGAGGAAGTAAAGTACCTCACTTGCAAGTGAAATATATGGTAGGTGCCTAGTTAAGGAAAAATTCACAGAGGAAACAATGTCATGAAATGATTTTCAAAGATGTATAGGGTAGCCAGTAGTATAGTTCAGATTTCAAACTGGCTTCCCTACTTCTACCTCTAAGAGACCCCTCTCCTCTCTCTCAGCACGGATCTCTGAGCTCTGCTGCTATACCTGTACATCTGGTCCTAATGTCGACTCCTGAATCCTCACTGGCTTCCTGTTGAGGATCTTACACTTAACCAACTGTCAGGATCTATCAGCCATTCATAGTCCAACAAGATCCCAGGTGACACCTCTCTCAGCTTCTCCTTCTGCAGATAAGTAGGAATTCACCTAAGCAAGGGAGAAGTTTCATCCTTTTTAATTGCAAAGTTACAATATTCAACACTCTATGGCTTTGATCCTGAGTATACCCCATATCCTTACCACATAGATATGAAAATCCTGAATGGCAGAACAAAGTTTTCCCATATCCTCAACTGCTATGTTTTCATAGTGAAGTTTTTTTAACGTTCTGTACCATTTATTCTTCAACATTTTTACACTTTTCTCTGTAGAAATTGTCCCTTATCAAATCCTAATTCAAATATTATCGCTGCTTCCATAAGACTTCTATCAAGTATCTTTACCCTTCTTAAAACTGTTCCTGTAGTCTCTTATAGCAATTTACATTGGACCATTGCTTTTGTCATTCTCAGCTTATTACACAAGTATCTGCCCTTCCCACATAGAATAAAAGAAGTCTGAGAGCAGGGGTTAGTCCTTATTCTTGTGTGCATCCCCCAATACCTGTAACGTTTCTTAAGTCCATTCAGTCTGTGTTCATTGATCAAATATGAATTGTGATGTGTATACATGTGGGGGGTATCTTTTGGGCAGCAGTGAATTCAGCTGAATTATATTGTAACATCTTGTACAAAAGAACTTTGATTTTGTTTGTTTGTTTAGCAAGTTAATCAGGGAGAATATCAAAATGCATGGCTTTTCCTCCTTTATATCCCAAAATGATATATGACTAGAAGTCTGGACTCAAAGGTGAGAATGAACGACTTTATAATAAATCTCGTCATTCAATATAATCATACAAAACCACAAAACATTGAGCTTTTTCATACCCCGATGGTTCTTGTTCAAATGTCATTTTAATTCTGAAATCAATTCCATGTGTTAATATGTTGGAATGAATAGGTCACATGGCTCAGTCCTTGAGGGATTGTAGTCATGTCCCTATTGCTTGAAATTCCAGACTAAAAACTGAAGTGTCCCAGAATGCTTGAAGCAAAAAAAATAAAAAATAAAAATCTGAAGCAGCTGTGTTTTTAATACAAAAAAAAAAAAAAAAGAAAGAAAAAAAGTCTTGTCTTCAGTAGTTTATGTTTAAGACATTTTAGAAAGTGTACACATCCTCAGGCTTCCAGTCCCTGAAGAAAATGGAGGCCAAAGGCCGAAACGGCAGCTGCCTAGAAATGGAAGTGCTTAGGGCTTGTGCCTTCCTCAGTTGGGTTAAGAATATCTAACATGAAGCACTTTTTCCATGATTGACTACATGAGAGAAGGAGTTAATGGAAGTATATTTCACAGGAAGGGTTTGTCTTTCCAGAATAATTGTGGGGAAAACCATTTCCAACTTAACCCCTCCAGGAAAAGTAAATTGTGAAATAATTGTAAACATCCTAATATCATAGGAAAAGGCATACAGCTACAGAACAATAAAGGCAAAAAAGTTAAAAAATAGTCGAGCCATTTAGAAAAGTGTTCCATTCAGAAAACAGAAGAAGAACGTTCTGTCCTTTCAATGTAGAGATGCTACTCCTTATCTGTCTACCTTTGGGAAAGTACAGTATTTGAATGGCTTCTCTCATAATGCTAATGAACAGGGTTGATTAATTATCACTCTTTCAGCTAGTGCCCATGACCTCTAGCATATATTTTTGAGGAATCTTACTGAATTTTGGATTCCAAAATGGAGTTTGTACTTGGAGATCCTTTCATATGGAGAGTAAATTATTGGCTAAAAAAAAAAAAAAAGAAGAAGCTTTCTGTCTGTGACGGAAAAGTTTCCTAAAGTTTCTCTCACTATAAAGAAGAGCCAATGCTTAGAATTCCAATTGTTTTCCATGGTGAACTTCCATCCTATTTTTTTCCTTCCAAATACTCAGTAATTGTTGAGAGCTTAACTTCTTACCCCTTCTATCACAGTTCACAAGAAATAAAAGACAACAATATCCCAAAAAAATAAATAATAACAGTAGAAAATCACTCAACCTTTGTCTTTTGAATCTCTGATTAGGTGATAAGTGTATTGATACTACTTATTTCTTCATAAAACATTGGGGTTGGGTCACAGATGTGTTCTGACGTCAGTTTTCTGTTGTCATCTTCAGAACTGATACCCACTACCTGGTGGCTTAGCCTGCTCCTATCTCTACAATTAAACAGGATGGACATCAACAAGGGCTTCAGAAATTACTGATGCTCTCATACTGATGTCACCTATCACAGTCCTGCTTGCTGCATTGTTTTCTCAACATACAGCTATTGTGGTGGTTAGAGAAGAGTCTCTTCCAGTAAATGTCATAACTTTGTTGAATAAAGGAAACGTGATCTCCCTGTGTTTGTTTGTTGGCTTATATTGTTTTTCAGTGGCATCTCTGTTCCCCCTTTTATTATGCCCACCCTGCACTTATTCTTCAACCCTTCACCCTAGGTGGATTTTGATGCTCTGGCTGCCCGCAAGGCACGCAATTATATTTGTAGTATTTAGAGATCATAATATCTGCAAGCCTAGGCTGTGATGTATTTTAGAGACTTCCAGCTGTCCCTCAAGACTCACTCTTGCCTTCCTTCTAAACATCTGGGTGTTCAGTTAGTTACATTTTCAGCCTCCTGTGCTTTCAGATATGGTTATGCCTCTATGTTCTCACCAGCTGAATGTGAATAGTGATAACTTGATTGATCACAGAAGCTACACAACGAAGAAGGTAGACCTGCATGGTAGCCTGGTTTCCTGGAATACTTCCAAGGAAATTCTGTTCCTAATCACATGTGGTAGGAAGTGTGCAATACAGATTATTTTACTATTTAGAAATACACATGTGTAGATATCATTGAACTAGGATTTTTAAATTTAAGAATAAAAGCTGGGACACAGAATACATTATCTGCAAACTGTATAGGCTATTGAGGTCATTTTAACTTATCAGAGAGAAAAAGAGAGAAAGTTCCATGTGAGAAACAACATTTTTTGGACAGTGGAGTGCAGAAACAAAATAAAAGTGGGAGGGTAAATCAAAACTAGCATGCTGCACGTTAAAGGTATGAAGCAGTCTATATATCTGAATATGTTTATTTAAAAGTTAATAATAGTAATATACTCAAGTTTAAAATTCATGCAGGCTTCCTCTATTTTTTAATGCATAGAATAATAAAACAGAGAGGATTTATCTAACATGAGTTTTCTCATCAGAAAAGGCAAAGTAGAAGCCTAATAGTGCAATAAACAGTTTTAGATTGCAAGGAAGTTTCTTTTTTCTGGAAGAAAACTTCAAAAACTGACTGTGTTTCTAACAAGGTACAGCTCCTTGCTTTACCTGATTACTTTGAGAATAACCTTTTGTGATATCAGGTTTATATTCCATCTACAATAATTTTGATTTGCTATCTCAACTTACTCCAAGTTTAATTAAATTTAAGAACCCATGTATAGATTGTCCTTTGCAATACCTTAATAATAATAATAATAATAATACTAATAATAATAATAATAATAAACCTATTATGCGCAACCTAAATTGTCCTAGTCTGTGGCCCTTAGAAAATTTCATAAGGGACTACTACTCATGTCAATCATGAAAATCTCTAAGCATCACCCAGTATCTGACCTATAACCAAGAGGACAAAATTTTTTAAAAACCTGCTTGCGTTAGGAAGGTGGTTATTTTATATCACACCTAAATTACTTCAGGGCTTGGGCAAATAATCTAAACATTCAGAAAACTTAAAGGGGTTATGAGTTCTAAAAAAAAGCATACTTCCGTTTTTGGTAATAATATTAGGACAAAGTCACATGGAGATTTTATTGTGCGATTAGTAATAAGAGCAAATACCTGAATTTTGACTTGAGGTAACTACCAAGCAATGTAAAGTAATGTTTTTCTAGGTCATCAATCCTAATACTAATGTTATTACTACCAATGATGATAATAATAATAAAAATAATAATAAGAGGTCACACCTGTAGAGTGCTCATATGTGCCATACAATGCTCTTTGCATTTCCTACTAGTTTATTTAATCCTCATCCAAAACAACATTATGATATGGGTGTTACAATTATACCGTTTAACAGATCAGAAAAATGAGGCAAAGATGATAAGTGATTTTGACAAGGTAATCTCTGCACCACTCATTTTAAGGCCCTGGAAGAATCTGGATCACAAACATATAGCCACCATCCCAAATCCACGCAGAGGAACTGCTGAAGTAGAGAATAACAACTAAAGGACTGAGAAGAGGGGATGGAGGAAGGACCAGCAGACATCTCTAAGTAATATTGAAGCCATACATCTAGAATAGGGCCAAGAACATGTGTTTGCCATTTTCCACAGCAGAACATGGCAGCTTAAAAATAGAAAGAGAAGGAGTGATTTGAGTTGAATCAATCCTTGAAGCTACTCAAATACTCTCACACCCAAATTTCTATATATTATGGATTAAGGTTAGATGATCAGAACATGGATTAGTGTCAGAATTAGCCAGGGCTATTCACAAATGATACTTTATTTAAAAATTGAATTAACAATTATGTTTTTTACAAGATGGAACTGAAAAACATTTATTGTTTCCCTCCCAATTTCTCTGTGCTTTTAATCTGAAAGTGTGAATGAGACAAAGCCTGAGCACTGTGATCCATAATATGTACAGTTCATTGTGAGTTGCTTGGAAAATCTGTACCTCCATATGTCTTCAATGCCCAATTCATGTCAATATTGGATAACGCTATGCTATCCATCTAATTAAAGCATATATGTTATCTCTAATAATGCATAAAATTGAAGCAGTTTTCCACTTCATTTTGCACATTTAGACACTGTCTTCCTGGCCAAATAATTAGACATCCATTAAAGCATTTTCTGTTGTAGTATATCTATTCTTTGCCTGAATAATACTTAATGAGCAATGTGGTTTGATAAGTGAATTCAAAATATGAAAATGAATTATGCAAATTAGAAGAACTAATACCTAAATGTTATTAAAATGATTTACTTATCTTTTACCACAGATCAATTACTATGGCAAAGGTTATTTTTCTTTAATTTATAATAATTACTACTAATATACTTACTGAACAGCCACAGGCCAAGTCTAATAAGCTGTATCAAAGCATGGCATTATGTAAAAAACACGATACTGTAGGCAAAAGGTCAGATTTTATCTAAGCACTGTGCCCAGACCACGTTTAGGGGAAAGATTAGGGGTTCAACTTTGACCTTTAGATATGACGATAGATACCATGTAAATATTTAAATATGTATACTTGAAGATCTTTAGAGAGATTTGTGTTAGAGATACAGTTTGAGAATCATCAGTAATTGAAACTATAGAAATGAGTGCAAGCACTGTAGGAATAAAAATATTAAGAAGTAAAAGGAGGACTACTGTAGAGTACTGAAGAACTCAACATTGAACTGTGAGAACCTGGCAGAATATCCAATAAAATATACTAAGAAAGAAAAGCTAGCAAGATTGTAAGTATGGGATGAATTCAGTACATATTATGGGACTGGCTATCTAGAAAGGGGTAGGAAGAGACTTGGCCCCAATACAATTTTTCTCTAATGATTTTGAACTCATCTGACTATGTTGGGAGCCTAAAATACACATTAACACACAAAAGTACACACAGATATCCATATGTATATGTACGTAGATGTACCTTCACCAGAACCTAAGCCTCTGCTAGAAGACCCTGTAATGTGATACGTGGGGAGGGAGAGAATGTAGACAATTAAATTCTATTGGAAGGTTGTGCAAGATAATAATGAAATAGAACCAATTTGATATTTTATTTAGATCATATATAAGTATAATCATTAAAATAAAATGGAAAAAAATATGTGTTTGGTACAAGGCAAGGTAATTCATGTATAATGCAACACTAAATCGCAAAATAATCATTACAATTAATATTTACTGTGCACTTGTATTTGAGTGGGACTGTATTCATAGGATGTTTTACAGTAAATTTCCAATTTAAATATTTTAACAACCTTATGAAGTAGAGACTAATGTAATGCTTTATAGCATGCCTTTTAAAAAAAAGAAAATTGATGTTTATGGACTTAAGTAATTTTCTCAAAGTAACTTAGCTAATAAGTGGCAGAGAGATGATGCACGTCGAGATGTACTCAGTTTCATATATCACACTTTTAAGTAGATGGTCACAATTTCATGAAGCTCAACAGGATTAAAAAGAGAATATCATCATGCCTTTCCTTTGTAGAAGTGCAGCCATCAAATCGCCTTGGCAATGGATGTACTTGTCTCCAGTCAAGTAAAGTGAGTGTTCTCAAAACTCTGGGTGTGTAAGGCATTCATCTAAAGCATTCCCCTTGGAAACTCCCTGTTCTCAGTAATGTCCAACGATTTTCAACAGAATTTTTTTTAATTGTAACACAATATCATTTATTTGGGGGTAATTTTAGTTCTCTTGAACATGTTTATATTATCCAGGGTTGTATTATTTGAGAATGTACATGTTGCTCTGTGTACGTACTATAACATTACCTTGATTTTCCTCTGCATAATTGTTGTTACTGTAAATGTGTTTCCTTCTTGTGACATCTGTCTTCATAAGAAAATACAACACTACTAAGCTACAAAAAATGTTTCTAGTGAGGGTAATACTAATAACATATAAAAATTTAAAATGTAATACCTAATTTATTAAATTCACTATGAATAGAAAGAACTCACATCAAATGCTATTAAGGGAAGAAAGAGAGATGTGGTGAGAGCATTTACGATGCTCTGGAGGAAACATTTTGTTCTATTTTAATTTATCAAGATTAGAAAATAATCAACAGCTGAAATGCTATTTCCACAAATAAAAAATCTTGTCTGTTAAAAGGATGAAATTATGTAACTTTTTTTTTAATTAATTAATTTATTTATTAGTTTCAGGTGTACAAAACAAGGTAATACTTAGACGTTCATCATTTATATCCCTCATAATGTGAACCCCTCTCCCCCCATCCACTATCCCTCCGACCTCACACTGAACCATCACATTATATATATAAAATTATAGTTGGCATTCATTAATGTTTAGCTTCTGGTGTACAATGCCATGATCAGGTATCCACAGTATCCCTGAGGTGGTCTCCCAAATAGGACGCATGTCCATCGGATACCCAACAAAATCTTTACAACATTATAGAATACCTTCCCCAAATTAATTTTCAAAAGAAAAACCCTGAGGCCATCTTGTGGTTACCAGCTGCTTCCAAATCCCTTCACCTTTCCCCTTATCCCCAACCCCCTCCCACACACCCATCTAACCACTCTCGGTTTTTTCTCTGCGTCCCCAAAACTGACTCTGATTAGTTCATTCACATAGTCTTTTCTTTAGATTCCATATATAAGTGAGATCATATGGTACTTGTCTTTCTCTTTCTGACTTATTTCACTTAACATAATGTTCTCTAGATCCATCCATGTTGCTGCAAATGATAAGATTTCTTTCTTCTTTATGGCTGCGTAATACTCCATTGTATAAATGTACCACAGCTTCTTAATCCAGTCATCTACCGATGGGCATTTTGGTTGTTTCCATATCTTGGCTATTGTGTAAAGTGCTGCAATAAACATAGGAGTGCATACAGATTTTTGAATTGGAGTTTTGGATTTCTCCGGGTAGATGCCTAGGAGTGGAATTACTGGATCATAGGGTAGTTCCATTTTCAGATTCCTGAGATACCTCCATACTGTTTTCCATAGTGGCTGCACTAATCTGCAGTCCCACCAACAGTGCACTAGCGTTCCCTTTTCTCCACATCCGCGCCAGCATTTGTTGTTTGTTGATTTATTGATAATAGCCATTTTGACTGGAGTGAGGTGGTATCTCATTGTGGTTTTTATTTGCATTTCTCTGATGGTTAGTGAGGTTGAGCATTTCTTCATATGTCTTCTTGCCTTCTGTATGTCCTTTTTAGAGAAATGTCTCCCCAAGTCCTCTGCCCATTTTTTAATTGGGTTGTTTGTTTTTTTGGAGTTGAGTTGAGTAAGTTTTTTATAGATTTGTGATATTAATCCCTTATCAGATATATCATTGGCAAATATCTTTTCCCATAGAGTAGGATCCCTTTTTGTTTTATTGATGGTTTCCTTTGCTGTGAAAAAACTTTTTAGTTTGATGTAATCCCACATGTTTATTTTTTCTCTTACTTCGCTCGCGCGAGGGGATATATCAGTGAAAATCTTACTCCGGGTAATGTCCATGAAGTTTCTTCCTATATTTTCTTCTAGATATTTTATGGTTTCAGATCTTACATTTAAGTCTTTAAGCCATTTTGAATTTGTTTTTGTATATGGTGTAAGGAGGTGGTCCAGCTTCATTTTCTTGCATGTGTCCGTCCAGGTTTCCCAACACCACTTATTGAACAGACTATCTTTACCCCATCGTACATTCTTGCTTCCATTGTCGTAGATTAGATGGGCATATAGGCATGGATTTACGTCTGGACTCTCTATTCTGTTCCATTGATCTATGTATCTATTTTTATGCCAGTACCATGTTGTTTTGATTACTGTAGCCTTGTAGTATAGTTTGAAATCAGGTATCGTTATACCTCCCACTTTGTTCTTATTTCTCAAGATTGCTGAGGCTATCCGGGGTCTTTTATGGTCCCATATAAATTTTAGGATTATATGTTCTATTTCTGTGAAAAACGTCGTTGGTAGTTTGATAGGAATTGCGTTGAAATTATGTAACTTAATAGTACACAAATAGTGCACAAAAATAGTACACAAAATCCAAAAATAGGCATTTGTGGGAATTTTTAATGTAAAAAAATCAGTCAATTGAGTCTATACTCTCTTGGTGATATTTACACAAATTCAGTTTCTTAATTCAGTTAGAAAAAATTTATTTCCCATCCATTTTTATATTAACACTAAGATTGGTCACAAAATTAAACATAGAATTATACCTAACATTGTTTTAGAATCTTGTATTAAATTTTTTTAACAGTCTCTTGTACTCCATGTATCATCAAATATCAAAAATACTTTTTTTTTTATAAATTAAGTCTGATGGTAAATAGCATTAAGTTAGTCATTTCAAAAACCTGAATAAATTCTTCAAAGTAAAATTAGATTACATAAGATAACTATATTTCTTTGGAGGTTAGGGCCTCCAAAAGGACTTATTTCTGTATCACAAATAAAAGTAATATTTGATTCTCAGTAGAGTCAAAAATTTTTTAAGATCTTAATTTGTATCACATTTTTAATGAGATAAAGAGAGGAAGAAACAGTGGAGGTAAGGATAGAGAAGAAAGATCAGAGAAAAAAAATTGCCGTATCTGCAGTTATGTGTAGTTCATGCATTCTGGATATAAGTTTCATATGAGGGTACAGTTTTTATGTTGCTTTCTATTATAGTTTTCAAGTCTGTCGTTCATAGGTTTTAGATATTTGATTAATCCTAATATGGTGGGATAAAATAATCTCTAAAATGTTTAAAATTGTATTAATTTTACAAGATTATAGAGGCATTGTGTAAAGTTGCACAAAACAGAATATAGGAAAAAGAAGGAACAAAGAATAGGAATCCATGCATCAGCTTAATACAATCTTATTTCTAAGGAGCCATAACATTTATCAAAATAAAAAAGTCACTAGATTGAAGAAGTTTGTCTTTATAAAATGGCAGAAAATACTTCCAATATTCTTTGTTCCATTTTTAGATTCCTCAAGTACCTTTCAGATCTGTAGTTTTTAATCCTAAATAGACATGTCCACTTCGAATAGCTGCATTATGTAAATGAACAGCATTGATACTCGTCAAAATCAATTTTGTCAGTCAATTAGTATACTTACGTTGATACAATTCCATTGATTTCCTAAGAATAATCCCTCCTTGAATTAGCTGTCTAAATAGCATTCCTCAAACTACAGAGCTTAGGACCTGACCCTGAACTCAGGTCGGGAATGGCCCAGGTGTATGGCTCTAGGTGTGCAACCACCACGCTAACCATTGTACTCACCAGCAATGAAGCAGGTATCTACTTAGAGGAATTGCTCTTCTTGTCAATTTTCAAAAGATGGTAAGTTATTGTAAAAATATGAGAAACACAATAGAACCTAGAATTATGATTCTGACAAAACAGGGATATATTTACTTTATGCAATGCATTCTAGCGTATTTTCTATAGTATTTTCTTCACAGTGCTACACTTCTAGTACTTAAAGAATAGTACTAGAGGAGAATGACTCAGAGACATTATTTTAGAAATTCTATACTCTTATTTTTTATTTAGTTTTGTCATTTTAGCCCCTACAATGATTTTTGTATTCATTATAGAGGAGTACTAAAAATGGAAGATAAAATTAAAAGAAAAATAGCTTGATTTTTTTCTCATATCATACACTTGTTTTAATTAAGTAAATCAATAGGTGCCAAAAAAACTGTCAATACCTTATATAGTTTAATATTTATTGAGGTTCTACAATGTAGTATTTAATTTTGTTATGTAAACCAATATATTTAAAATTTACTTTATTATTCTTTAATTCCATGATATTAATTTGGTATTCTGAATGTCTTCTTGAACAATTTCCAGTTGGATGAGTATTAACTTAGTGTGTAATTTCTCTTGCCTCTTAATACACAAATATAAACAAATAGAAATGTTATGCATTGTTTTATTGAAATATTTCAAAATACTATAGTATAGGCATTGAAGAAACTCATAGTGAACAAAATCGAGATCCTCTAATGCATATATTATTATGCAATATTAATAAGTTTCAGAAATTATGATGAAAGAAAATTTATATTCATTATGTACTAATCAATATTTATGCAATTTATTTCAAAAGCATGTCTGCTAAAATATCTGCTTTGTCATGAAAACTATGAGGTATAAAAAAATAAAAACAAACAAACAAAAAACAGAAATATCTGATTTTCCCTTAAGGATCACACAGTCTTAGAAAAATAAGACACACATATTTAAGAAACAAGTCAATGTAGTATCTAAAAGAATGTGATTGATGGTTAGTCAATCAGGCCTCAGAGTGAAGTTTTCAGTTCTTTCCCTGATTCCATGACCCCTCTAAAGGGTGAAGTTATTTAATTTTCACCTTCATAATTAGCTGTAACTTCCTCCTACTATGAAACAATTGTTTGGGTACTTGGCAAAAGTACAAATTGTTCAAAAACTGCTACTCTAAAGATTAACACTTAGTACAGCTATCAGGAATATTTTTCTATAAAGAGCCAGGTGGTAAAAATTTTAAGCTTGGTAGGGTACAGATTCTCAATTCTACAATTGTCGACAAAAGTAGCCATCAACAACACATAAATAAATGAGTGTGGATATTTAGGAAAATGTACTTACAAAAACAGAATTTTTCTGACAGCTATAGTTGGTGAACCCCTCCCTGGCCTAATGGATCTAATTTCATATTGCAATAGGTTAGTTGATGATGGAGTCTCTTCTCTAACTCTCGTCATTCTCTAACCAGTTCATTATTTTTTATCTAAACTTATAGGAAACTTGGTTTTCTAACTTGTACAGTTTTCTGGAGGCTTCTTCCCTTCTTTTATACTTTTCTGCCATGTCTGGGCAATCGAGCACAGGCTCACTTCACCGAATCCTGCTTCCAGACTTACTAGTTGACCACTCACCTGCAGAAATCTTTGTTGAGCACATGACCCTCTGTACATTTCCTGCGTATCAGACTCTTTAGACTTTTATATTTAATTGTATCACTACTCTTCTTTCCCATAATATTTTGACTTTCCCACCAACTTCTCACTTGCTTTCCAAATTGTATCCATGCTTGCCATTTCCCACCATATAATGTACCTCTGCTCAAACACCAAAGATAACCCCAAAACAACAAACCTCAAAAAATGAAGGCCTGTATCTTTCCAGAATCTGTGCTAAATGTTAAACATGTATTAGGGATTTGACACGCCAGTGTCAAGGTTGTATGTATTAAAGGCTCCATCTGTGTGAATTATATATTTTTCTTCCTTTATGCCCACTCACGGGTATCACAGATTCCACTGGACCTTTTTCCAAACCTCAAGCAAACCAAAGGTAAGATTCAAGTAAGCCACAGGTCTAAGAGTAAAACCCAAATGTAATGCATCAGGTGAGTTTCTTAGTGTACTAAAGACTGGAGAAGAGAGATGTGAGCAGAGAATGAGAGGTTATGGGGAAGCATGTCAGGGATACGGGTTCCTTAAGCAGGAAGCAAAGACCAACGATGAATTAGAAAGGACTCAGAAATTAACTCTCTTGGAGTGTGCATCCTGCTCCCCACACAAACATATTCAAACAGCTGGGTATTTCATAGATGAGAAAACCTAGCATGGAGAGGTTAAAAACTATGTTTATTCAAGTCATACTGACATCAACAGAAGCAGAATAAGTCACAAAATAGTTTTGCTTCTTCTTTTCTTTTTTTAATGAATGAATGGATGCTGTGATTTTTTTTTTTCAAATGGCTTTTCTGTATTTCCTTTCACAGTCATATAATTTTTCTCCTTTCTTTTCTTATGTTGTAAACTCTACTGATGGATTTTTAAATGTGAAATCACCCTTACTTGGTTTAACTCTTCTTGGCCATGCTCAGTTACTCTTCTTAATATGTTGCTAAATTCATGTTGGTAATATTCTGTCAATTTTTTTCATGGTTTAAATTCATGAAGGATATTATTCAACAATTTCCTTTTTTTTGCAATATCCTTGTCTGGTATAGGGATGAGTGTTACTGTGGCCTCATAAAAAAGTTGGGGTATATTCCCCTATCTTCTATTTTCTAAAAAAGTTTGTATGAGTTTTGTATTAGTTCCTTCTTAAATATTTAGTATAATTCACCTGCAAAGCACATCGGATGTTTTCTTTGGAGGAAGGTATTTGAAGATGAATGCAATTTTATCAATAAACTTAAGTTTTTAAGATCTTGCATATTTTATGTCAGCTTTAATAGTTGTATTATCATAATTAGAAATTTAAAAATGTATCTTATTCTTCTAAGTTCTCAAATTTATAAGTACATCATAATATTCCAATAAAAATTCTCTTAATTTCTGTAGGATTAGCAGTGATTTCTCCCTTTTATTTTAGATACAAGCAATTTATATTATCTCTTTCTCTCTTCTACTTGGTCAGTGTTGCTAGCAGACCAATTTTATTTTATTTTTTTTTATAAAATCAAATTTTCACTTTGTTGATTTTTTTTAAATGTTTATTTTTTATCATTATTTATTTTAACTATTTTCCACCTCATATTTGCTTTGTGTTTAATTCATTCTTTTTTTTCTTCAAATTATTAATTTGGAATCTTAGATAATTAATAGTATGCACTGCTTTAGTCTTATTTCAGAATTTTGCTATGTTGTGTCTTTCATTTCATTTTGAAATATATTTTTATTTCCTCCATGATATCTTTGATGATCCATTGGTTATTTAGAATTATCTTGGTTAATTTAAAATACTTGGGAATTTTATTATTTATATTATTTGACATTATTAATGTATTATTATTATTATTATTATTATTATTATTATTGACTTCTAATTTAATTCCATCATGGTCAAAGAATAAATGTATCATTTAAATTCATTGAAATTCACTGAGACATGTTTTGCAGCCAAGCATGATTCTATCATAATGAATCTTTGATAGTGGTTTCATAGTATTCTACATCCTATTCTTTTCTTCTTCCATCAGTTACTGGGAGTGTCATATTAAAATCTCCAATGTTTGTGGTAGATTTGTCTGTTTCTCCATTTACTTCTGAATGTTTTATTTCATGTATTTTGAAGTTTTACTATGAGGAACATACACATTTGAAATTTTTATGTTTTCTGTTTGAAATGACTATGATTATTTCCTTTTTATCTGTAATGATGCCATAAACTCTACTTTCTAATATTAATATAACTCAAGCCCTTTTTTCATGCTTAATTATACATGTTATATAATTTACCACCTTTTGTTTAATCTGCTACTTTAGATTTAATGTGTATTTATTTTTAAACCACAAATATCTGAATCTTAGTTTTTTCTATCCAGTCTGACAATCTCTATGTTTATTTGGACAGTTTCAATTAATTAATTTTTTATCTTTTAAGAAACAATTTGGAGAAGTTACTTAAACTGTATATGTCTCAGATTCCTCATGGTTCAAATAAAGAGAGTAAACTCAAACTCATGGAGATTAAAGGTGAGTTAAATGAGGAAATGCATGTGAAGTGCCTAACACAGAGTAAGAATTCACTAATATTATTTTTGTTTTTATTATTTCAAAATCTACTGCATACTTGGGATGAGTAGTACTTCACAGTAACAAATACTCTGATTATATTATTTTAATTTCCATTTACCTCAACGTGCTATGTTGCTTATTATGAGGTAGAAGCCAAGTCTCACAGTGATAAACATTAGCTCAAAGTCACCAAATCAGTCATTACTGAAGAGGAGGCTGTAGAAATCAGGTGTTTATGTTGCAGATCATTCCACTAAGCTACAAGAAATATTTTTATTTAGGAAAATTAATTTTCTATATAAATTTTGAAAATGCAAGTATACATGTATATGGATATAGGGAAATATTTAAAAGCATTTTTAAAATAATCTAAATGTGGTTTCTTTGTGTCAAAATGCAGAGTATTAAAACTATAGTACAATCTAAAATAGAAAGTAAATTCTGGCATTGATAGGGAAACTTCGATATTTAAATTATCTTCTTCATAAGCTTTCGATCTGTAACTTATTTTACATAAATAAAATTTATAACTCTGCACGCACTTCTATATACAATACCTGGTTCTGAAATGGGCCCATGGGCATATTATCTTGACCCAAAGGAATGATGGAAATGCCAATCACAAAATTAGTGCAGAAAAAAATTTATTGTTTCCTTTATTACATTTTTCCCCTTTTTTCTTTATTCCTATATTCACTGTCTTTATCCTTCTTTACTCCTTTATTTGTTAGGATACATAAACTTTATTTTATCTATGTGAATGCCACACTTTCTTAACTTATATAAATTGTAAAAATGTATAAAAATAATTTGTTATGTAGAAAATAACATCAGTTACACATTGCATTATGCAGTAATAACTCAAAAAGCCAAGGCATATTCTCACATTACATCTTTTCCAAATTGCTTTCCATGCTGGTAAATGGAAGAATGATTGATCTGCTGCTGCCTAAAAATCTACAGCCATTTTTTGTCCTTAGGGTGACAAGATGTCTCAATAGCAAATTTTCATTGCTAGTAAAATAATTTAGGAACTAGAAGAGAAAACTCTGATGAGAATTATCTTACTAGACAAGAAATCAAACAAATTGCTATGGAAGGAAGAATCAAAATAACAGATGACTCTTAAAATGCAAATGCATTATCCATGCAAACTATGTCTAGGGTAGGCCAAGTAGCAGCTGGACCGACACAGTATCAGAAAAGACTTAAATCTGGAGTATGCAATAAAAGAATGTGTTTACTGTCTTTATCAAATAATAGTAGAATTGAATGCTTGGGCATGCACAAGTATGGAGATGATATCTGAAAGAGCACAAAAATTGAGAACATGAAGTCATAGTGCAGAGCAAAGGACTGATTCAATGAGGTCTTCACCTCACAAAAGGCGGATAAATGGTCATATGGTAATGATGATAATATCACGTTTGGAAGCACCTCATCCTGAGATCTAAGAGCTTGATGGCATTGCTTGAAACCAATGAACATAGGTGCTTTTTCCTTAAGACAAATATAGAATGCTTGAAGTAGGACTTTTCCTCGAAATATATGTTTGAAAGAACAATTTTTAAAAAGCAGTTAAAGAAAACACCATGAGGGAAAAAAAGGAAGTTTTGTTTCCTGTTTTTCCCCCCGAGTATATATTTTTTAACTTACCTACTTTAACAAAATTATAATAAAGGGGAATCAATATCATCAAATCAAACATAGACAATATTTACTAGTATGATCCTTACCAAGCAAGGATTAAAAATTGTTATGAGAAGTTGATGCTGCAAATGAGAAACAGGGAATACTAGAAAATGTAGCAGTAAGATTCTATTTATGGGCTCCATTTGTATCTCTTTTCCCACCTCTAGTATTACAAGAGAATATGTTTAACTCTAATTTTGTTTTTCTGAGAAGTAAAAGTCTTTTCTAAGACTTTTGAGTATGTTAGTTAATCTCCTAACTTTTTGTGGTCACATATATACAAAATAAATAAACATGTTCCTACTAATATTTGTAGATCTATAAATTATAAACATGCATTATTATCTAAATCTATTTGGACATCAAAATATATACACAAAGCTAAAAATAGGAAAAAAGTTAAATAAAAGTTTAACTTTTTTCCCACAACTATTTCTATTTTCTTGAGTCCTAAGTTATGCGCATTCCAGTTTGAAGGCCACTGTCTACTTATTTACTGAGTTTAAGAAGCAGATACTCAAAGTGAGATAGAAGATGTTGTAAATAATATGAGCATGCGTTGATAATGCTCATACAGAGGTCTGTAAAAGTAATTATCTGTATGTAACTAGGGTGGGTTCACAATACATCTACTGGTCTTTGGTTTTCCCATTCACAATACCACTTCTACTCTGCTGGTCAAAATACCACTTCGTTCTCTGTAAAAAATGTGTGGACAGAGAGGGGGCTTAATAATTTCCTGGGACACTTAAAGAGAGTACATGGGCAAAATTCAGGTGATATTATGACAAAAACTTCATTGCTCAATTAGACAACTTTGGCTGACAAACTAGGAGGAAGCTCAGGGAAGATATCCCTACCACATAAAAGAGCCAGGGCTGACTTTTCTTCTCTGCCCTGGTGGTCTTGAGTGTTCTCTGGAACAGCAGAACAAAGTTTCCAACTATTATCTCTGCTTCCACTCTTTGGTTTTGCTCCCAATATTTCTTCAGTGTGGAATAGCAAAAAAGCCTCAACATTATGTAAATACTGGCCATTATCTACACTTCCCAACTCATCTCCTGTATTTATGTATGTCAGAAGTCCCAGACTTGCTTGAAAATCAAACCCAATTTATTTTTTATCTTCCTGGCCCAACTAGACATCCCAGCTGTAAACACATAACGTTACACTTGCTTTATTCTCTTTCCAATTTTGTTATAATTTAAATTTAAGTCTTTTTAGTCAAAAGCTAAACATTGCTTTTTATTTATTTATTTTATTATTTTTAGTTTTCAATGAAACAATCCTAATTTTTCAGGCAACATCAATGCCTTTAAACTAGTTATCATGGGCAAGATCATAACATTTTTGGAGTTGAGCTTCTTTATTACAGACCTAAAATAAGCTTAACACCAGAAATGATTTAAACACTGATGTATTCTAAATGACTTACAGAAACCATCTACATACCATAAAAGGCATTCATTTATTTAAGAATCTTTCCCCAGGGCAAGCATAAGTAGTTTATGGAATTCAACATAAAGCAAGTGGCTGGTATTTTAAAGACCAAAGATATGTACGTAAAAATCAGAGGACTTTAATAAAAAAAGTCTCTAAAAATAAAATACTGGTGTAATAGTAACAAATTAAAAAAAAATTGTCGCCTCCAAATGAAAAGATACTAGAAGATAAATAGGAAGACAAATCAGGCTTTCATAGAGAAATGAAACATTGTTTTAAAGTAGAATTTCAAAATATGTTCTGCAAAAGGAAAGGAACAGGAAAACAAAAGTTTTATTATAAAGCAATTTTGAATAGTGCTTTATAATTCTTCCCCTTTCTTGAAACATTTGTGAACTGTGCCTATTTAAACTTTCTATCGTTTGTTAATTTTTGCATATATATTCCACTGAGTCTTAAAATTCCACCCACTTGCTTTAGTTCTCTAGGCCTTTTTCAATGTCTTAGGTAGTGATCTTACGTGTGTTTTCTTTTAAGTTCCATGAGGCAAATGTAATTATAGGAGAATGATCATTCAAGAAAAGGAGAATGAGCAATGATGACTCTTTAAAAAGGTTCTTTCAAATTGATTATTTCAATTGTGACTTAACTGCTTTTAAAAAGATATCCATTTGTTCTTCATTGAATAGGTACCACATTTATTGCCTTGAAAGAATATAAAGAAATCAAACGTATTTTTTCCCCACATTCCACTTGGATGCGAGTAAAAATACTAACATTTCTGATATTTCATTTATAAAATAAAGACAAAAATTTCTTGTCAATTCCTCCATTTATTAGGCTGCTGTATTTATTGCTGCCAGTTAAACATATGCTTATTTGTTTCACTGAAGAAAATTGGAAGTCATAGGGCACTGTAATGAATGATAATTATGTTATTCATTTTATCCTTTCTGCCTGAAAGCCTTTCCTCTTACTCAAGTCTGTTATTCCAGTGGTTATCCACTCACTTCCTTCAGGACTTCGCAAATGTCATTTTATCCTTGATGTTTTTCCTGACCTCTCAGCCTAAAATAGTAAACTTACTGATATGATGAAGTGTTCTGACAAGATGTCTCTTTTCTGTGGTTGTGTTGATCAGAAGTCATGATTCCCACGTAGAAGCTACACTCCATTGAGCCAAAAGTCTTGCATGACTTGCAAACAAATGCTTTTTTCTTGAAGTGCTTTCCCAGATTGGCTTCAGTTGTATTCACCACCTCTGCGAACCTTGCCCCACATCAGGGATAAACCATGGGTGGGTGGGAGACATCAGCTGCTACCTAATCTGGGAAAACACTGATGTTTTGTTCACAGGAATGAGTGTAATTACAGTTGCATGCACTTAACATATTCATTGAGACTGACAAAAGTGAGGTTCTAGTCCCCTTCCCACGGATACAAATAAACCTCTGTTATGCCAGTATGCTGCTATGTGGACACATTCTCTTACCCATCACCACTTCCTGATGTTTATAGTGTGAACAGAAAAAGCAAGCCAAGTTTACGCATATTTACCGAGGCTCATGAATGGATATACACACCTACATTACTAGAAAAGAGACTCCAAAGAAAGCGTCAACATAAGAAATAATTTCAAGGGGGTTAGTTTTTTTCTTATTGATACTGATTCACTCGCTACTTTGATTTTTTTGTGAAGATTTTATGTAAATTTGAAAAGAAAATACATTTTTAACAGCAGCATTTGAAGAAAGAAAGATGATTCTCCCTGCCAGATCTGTCAGGGAAGCATCTAGCATGAGATGAATTTTGAACATTATTTTGAAAGAAGTATGTATTAGAAGGAGAATTTTAATGCTAATCTTCAAATACTCCATATTTCATCCTGAACTTGCCAAGTAGGCAGTTACATGCATTGACCAATGTGTCTGGAATGTTACCCAGACAGACATAAACTTGCCTTTGGAGTCCAGTGATTGAGACTCTGTCAAATCTCATATGTCAGCTGTTTCATTTTGTGATTGGTCTCATATTTCCTGAAGATTTTTATCTTTCTGGATAAACTAGAATGTCCTCAAAAAGGAATAATGTGCTGTCTGCTTTAGTGTTTTATACACAAAAAAATAAAAATAATAAAATAACTCAATAAATGATTTTAAGCTATTTCATCTATCGTACGTGTGTAATCTTCCATGAAGTACAATCCTAGGTACTTACATGTATGCACTTCTGTATATTCACATCTCTGTCAAATGTTACTCACTTGTATATTGCAACATCGTGTATCATTTTCTTGTTTGAATATTTTCTATATAAAGTTCATAAAATTATAGCAACTCTGAGTTTTTTGAAGCTTACATCTTAAAGTGTCCTAATAATTTATCTTTATTTACCAAACAAATATGCCTTGTAAAAAAATATAAACGATAAAACTTATTATAAAAATATCTTATTTAGTCTAGAAACTTATTCCATATGTGTATTGGTACTCAAAAAATAGAAGGAAAGAACATGTGACAATAGTATCGAAGAAATATGAACAAATGATCTGATAAGAAAATGAGTTCAGACAAAAAGACTAATTAAGGAAAATTTAATATATTTCTCAGTGCATTTTAGCTTCAGTTCTGTGAGAATTTTTTCTTTTCTGTAAAGAATAACATTCAGTTCTGACAACGGTAATGTATAGTTTGCAATGGAAAAAAATTAACATAACAACTGTTAAGATCGAAGAAGATTAATGTAGATATTTCTAATCTTATATTTTATATAATAAATAAGAATATATTTGGATTAATTTGGGTAACACTAGTTGTCCTGGATTTCTTTTTTTTTTTTAATTGGAATTTTAAATCAATGCAGAAAACAAGGAAAAGACATATATTTGAAGTAAATATGGGCAAACTGAAGAATTAGGAGCCAAACAAATACTGATTCAAATCATCCCCCAGATGATGGCTGGTTAACAAATTGCTTAACCTCTTAATGCTAGGACCAGGACAAGGCTGCTGTAGATTCAATGAGGTAGCAAACATTTGCAAAGAGAAGAATGAAATTCTGACCCAATATGGATGTCCTTACCTGATAAGATTGTGTATCTTTGAGTGTGGTGGAGCCTTTCTAGCAGCTCATATCGACTGTGTTGTCTACTTAACTTATAATGGGACCCTGGGAGGGACAACGAGATATCAGGGAGTCCTGTCTGCTAACGAGTATGTTCATAACCTTGAATTTATACCTTGCACTACTATTTGTTTGTTTGGTAGTAAATTAACTGGAAAACAGATCCAGTTGAGCATTTCTTTCAATATTCAAAACTGGATCAGCCTATCTTACTCTCAAAGGCCCATCGTAAGTGATGACAATGATTCCTTTCTCGTGGTGAAAAGTAAAGGTTAAATAAGGTACTACCGTGTTTACCCGAAAATAAGGCTTAATCAGGAAATAAGCCCTAGCATGATTTTTCTGGATGATGTCCCCTGAACATAAGCCCTAATGTGTCTTTTGGGGCAAAAATTAATGTAAGACACAGTTTTACCTTCAGGGAAACACGGTATATGTCAAAGCTTTGTTCAGCTCTTACACATCACCAATAAACGCTAGTTATTCTTGTTGCTACTATTATTGAAACCAATTCAAGAAAGTATTTTAGTGAAATTGTTTCTATATGCTAAAAGTTATTAAGAAAATATGAATATCCTTGTTTACGTTTGTTAATGACAGATGTATAATAACGTTTTCAATCTTCTAAATAATACATTTAAGAGAACTACAGAGTTGTACAAATTTTTTTCAAAAATTCTTAACTTTCTCTTGGAATTTAAGTGGCAAATAAAGGAAATGCTTATGTTCCATTTTCTGAAACATAAAAATTATTTAATTTAATTTAATCTGACAATGAATGAAATATGATTCATTTCTAATTATTGAGAACCATTTTTTTGCAAAACACATATTTGCATGGTGGCAAATTAAAAATGGAAAATATTAGTTCTGCCTTGAAAGGGTGCTCATTTTAGTCATGACAATGCCCTATAAAAAGTAAGGAGAACATGTTCTGTTATTTTGAGATGAAGTTAACAGCTACAACTTGACTTCTATTGAGTTCTTGCTTCTCAATAGTTTTTGAGAACATTTTCCAAAATCATGGGCTGAAAATGAATCAACAGAGTATCAATTCCATGTCAAGCAGGGTGGTATTCTCTCACCTCCCATCATATTTGTAGAGCCATCTATCATCCTACACTTGCTTTACTTTCTCTCTTTCCTGGTCTTTACAGGGGCTTAGATTTGAAATTACATGTCATGATTGTGCTTCACTACATTTAAAATTGCTACATTTATACATTACGATTTCACCCGATCAGTCCTTGATGGGAAATTAGTTTATCCCCCATTACTTTCACAGTGAACTTTGGCGGAAGAATTCTTAATATAAAACCCAATGTGAAGTCACAAATTTTCCCATTATTTTAAAGAATTGTACCCTCTTACCTTTCTCTTAGCTACTGTTAATTTAAATTATCACAGTACTGTGATTATAAAGCCACTGCCATCAAAAGAAAAATAAGTTTATTTTTTTCTTACTAAAATTGGATTTGTTTGAACCATTTTGCAATGACTTAATGGTGTTACCTGTCAATTTTCACTTGTTTTTTAAGTTTTTGTATAACATAAATTTACCTGATTCAAATTGTTTCATATGTTTTGAGTTGGAGCTAGCTGAACCTCAAAAGTTAATTCACCTTAAAATATTCTGAAGGTTTTCCCTACTTTAATGTCACACTATAGAGCTTATTTTTTCAGTAATAAATTTGGAGTCTGTCTTTGCAATTTATAGATTGAGGAAAAGTTGCTATTAAGCTCCTCAAAACTATTTGATTTTATCAATGTAATATCTATCTGAAAGCAACATTTCCTCAAGGGTGAATAAAGAAATTTGTAAGTTACATGTTATTCAGAAATTATCATAAAAATGACTTTCTTTGCATGTATTATTTAATTACAAATAACTACATGTAATGTAATAAGTATAAAATATAAGCTTTTGTAAGATTATCTCCTCTGCACATATAAAGTTATTTTCATGAATTACCAGGAACATAAATTAGGTGAGACATAACAAATAATATCTTTCTCATTTTACCAGTTAGCACACTATAATAAGAAAGTGTAAATAGCTCACACAAAGTTCTGGTTTTGTGTAGAGATGGAGCAAGAGTCTGGGTTTTAGCCTCACTGTGTAATGCCATGTATAATTGGGTGCTGAATAAAAATGTGCTTTTTGTTGATTTGTCCCATGTGGATACCATTTCCACTAGACCTTGGCTCCTCTCAATTATAGTAATCACTCTATTATCTGAAAAATCCTTCACCAATCTGATGGATTACTTCAGTAGCCAAATCCATATCATATCTTTTAAATTATTTTCCTAAATGCTATCTTTAACATAGCTTATTGAAATAGTTGCACACAATTAGGAATAACTAGATACTTGTTATGCCTTGCAAGTTTTAGTTAAAGCACTGTATCCTCAAATTCACTGTCATAACAAAAATGCGGGAACTGTAGGAAGATTGAAGAAAACAACTTAGTCTTGGGTCATACAATTTTTGATATGAATGATATTTATTTTCTTTCATTGAAACTATTTCCAGAATAGCTTAATCTAAGATAAATACTATAAAATTTTAGAAGACTCTTTATGATTCTATGATGACTAATCTGGCATCTGTGAATTTGCAAGTTGACATTGACATTGCAAGCTACTGATGACTGTCATTTTTGATGATGTAACTGTTTGTGTTGAAACTTAAGGGACGCAAGGGGAATTTTAGTAAAGATATGCAAATATTATTCCACTTCTCCATTCCATCCTCTCCTCCCATACACAAGAAAATCTTGGCATCAACGTTTAGTGCCATTACTACCATTGCCTACCCAATGTTATTTGTTTCCAATAATTTGTATCCAATATTGTACAGGAAACTGCATAGCAGTAAGTATTTGGTAATACCTAATAAAAACTTCCTGTCCTCAAATTCTTGTGGATCCCTTGGAAACTTAGGTTAATAAGTTAGAATGAGAAGCTTGCAGATAGAAGCAAAGGTGGTACATAAAAGCACAATACCGGACCTTTAATCTTTATATGTTCATTAAATTAGGCTTTATAGTGCTGTAGGGCTCTATAAAAGAGTCAGCTCCTCACTGCGATCATTGGATATAAAATAGCATTTAGGGTAACTTTAAAGAAACAATTGATTTGGGGATCAACTATATGGTGGTAGAAGGAGAACTGACTCTAATGGTGAATACACAATGCAACGTATAGATGATATATTATAAAATAGTACACTTGAAACCTATATAATTTTACTAATCAGTGTCATCCCAATGAATTTAATACAAAAAGAAAAAGAAAATTGATTTGGAAGAAAAGGAAAACCCATGTTATATGGATCAACAGTATTACGACAAACACTTTTAAATGATTGGAGAAATCTGACCAGGACAGAACATGTTGGAAACTCAATATATGTTGTCAAAATGGAAAATTCAACATAGAAGAAGAATAGGGACTAAATAAATCATTTCTGCAGAGTGGGACCTGGAGACCCTGGCTAAGTTAAAAACTTTAGTGTTTACAGAAAAGCAGTTTTAAGAGTTTAGGAATTAAACTAGAGTTCAGGAATTTAAGATCATTGACTTGTCTGGGAAACTGGAACAACACAGAAGAATCATGCAAATTATGGAAAAATAAAGATCGGTCTAAAACTATCAAATAAAAGAAGGAAATGGTAGAGAGTGAAAACAGAAATTATATTTTTGTCCTTCATCTAAATTACATATTTTTTCACTTAGACACTATTAAAACAAATGCTATTTAATAGAAACAATCATGTTCACAATAACCATCTCTTACGTGCTAGTATGCAATGAGAAAGGTAGAGGAAGGCACAGTGTACCATGGAAATGTTAGAAAGTAGAATCACTACTTGAAAATAAGAAAATTGCTGGCAATAAATAATGAAGACAATCTTCTTTAAATATTGTTTTATTGTTTAGTGAAAGGAATTTGATAATACATGATGTTTTTTAATGCAATTTCTTTTTTCTTGGTATTATAGAATTTGTTCCCACTTCGATAATTATATATCTGCATAATTTTGATAGCCATGTAGTATGCCATTGTATCCCATAATGAATTAAATTATACTTTTATTATTAGATATTTGGCTCAGTTTCTATTTTTTTATTCTTATGAACCCCACTGTGATAAACATTCAGTAGGTATATCCTGATCCACTTATCCTACTAGTTTATAAAAACCTGTGTTTTAGATGAAAAAAAAAAAAAAAAAAAACCATGAATCTCACAAGATCGTTGCAATTTGGTGGTGTTCATTGACTGAGAAAATAGCCTGGAAATATTAGAGAGGCTGGCACGTAAAAGAAAATCAGTAGGCATCTGTCAAACAAATAAATTAACCCTTAAAATATTTTGACATTAAAAAAGTATATGTTTTTTAAGTTAATTTATTTTAACAGCTTTTTGAGGGTATAATTGCAATAAAAGAACTTCACATATTCAGCATGTACAATTTGGTGAGTTTGGACATATACCAACCCTCTATGATACCATAAGCTTTGTTTTTTGTCTTCACCCTCATGTGAAGAGGTTTTTTTGTTTTGTTTTGTTTTGTTTTTGTCATTGTTTGCTGTTGTTGTTTCTCATAGAAACTCTGAAATTTTGCTATGAAAGGCAAGAGAAAGATAAACTTGCATCACAGATGCTCTATTTGAAATTCTGAGAAGTGAGATTCCTCTCATGAACATAAAAGCCTCAAGGAACCATCATCTTTGAGGACTTGCCTGAGGCATCCTGTAATAGTCAAGAATAATGGTGATAATGCATGAGGTGGAGCAAGACCTGGTGGGGGAGGAGAAAAGAGTAGACAGAGAAAGAAAGACCTGGGAAACAGCATACAGCCAGATACCCATCTAACTCACTAGGTTTGAAATGGGACCCAATGGGAAAATAAACCCTGGACCCCAAGTGTGTTTATGGTTTGCTCTTGGTAATAATGAACTTTTCTATTGTTGTTAATGGAAAGTGTCTTCTTGCTTTTACAGATGAGTCAGGGACCCACAACATGGTTATGTCCATCCTGTAACCCAAGCACCTAGAACAGTGGCTAAGATACAGTAGAAACTCAATAAGTATCTGTTAAATGACTGAATACATAGTATTATTTATTCTACTTGAATGCAGTGTTACATGGACTTCTGGGTTTTCTACATTGTAATAATTCTACAGTCCTACAGTGAGCCCAGGGTCATAGGTGTAAACTACTGGCTTACCATCTTTAGTGGCAATGTTTTAGATGTTTATTTATGCTGCCTTTAAGCCCCTGCCCTTCTCTTGGTTCCTACACAGTAAAGTCAGCCTTCTACCTTTCTTTTACAACCCTCTTGCCCAAGATTAATGATCTGAGACAAAATAACCCCCAGCAAGTCTTTCTATCCAGCTAGCACTACAGAAAAAATAAAGATTAATAATAATATAATATCATAGCATTCTCACTGTCATGCTACAATGTAGGCATAAGTATTATTAATTGCCAATGGTACTCAATAGCAATATTACATTGGAAGATCCAATTTGGTCCTGATGCTTCTTGCTTATTTTATTGCTATATATTTGTATTAGGGTGTCATAATTAATATTAAGGTCAAATAAATCCAAATATAATTGATGAATTATGAACACCTAATAATAATTAAATGAGTCAACTTGAATAAGGGATCATGGTAAAAGAATTCTTCAGCTAAAACAAGTATTTCTAAACCATAGACCCGAATCTTTTATCATTTCTTTTCTGCTTTGGTCCATTTACCTTCCTCTAAAATTAATCTCCATCAACCTTCTCATCTGAGAATTTCCACTAACCCTTTTCATTCACCAAAGATTGACCTGACATGACCTCAGATGAAAATACATTGTTGATTTCACAAGCAATGAAAATCGCCGGCTTGCATTTCTTGGGCAGGATCTTACCCTCCATCAAATGCACGTAGTAATGGTTCCCAGGAACTTCTTGGTTATGTTATCAAAAGAATTGTGCGCAAACTAAAAAAGGACTTAGCAAATTAACAGTTATTTCTTTTTTCCAATATGGTTAACTTTAAATTACTAGTATTTGATAAAAGTATTTTACATACTTTACCATTTTACCCCAAGCAAATTAATTTGCTTTGATTTTTAAATTTCTAAAGTTGCATTAACAAGAAAAATAAATACTTCAGTGTACTTGGCGATTCTGATTTTCCTTAATCACATAAGGATATAAAATTAAATGTTTACTTTGTTGGTTTGTCAAATCTCTGCATAATTAATTAAAAGTTTACATAAATGATTAAAATGTATTTAATAAAAGTATTTTGGCAAAAATTGCATTGGATATTATACTATTTTAATTGACATCACTTTCAATGTTAATTATTAGTTACAAGAATAATAAGAAAGTGTGTATATACACATGTATGTATGTCTACATATAATTGACTATGTTTATACAGGTGATTTTATATCTGCTCAACATTATATATTTGACACTTTTTTAGGATTTATAGTTCATAATAATGAAATGATTACAGAACTACAATTACCAGTGAATTTATGGTAGAAAATTTTCCTTTTAAGAATAGCATTTTTGTCCATTCATTCTTTAAAATATCAGTGGGTTTTTTTGCCTCCAAATTCTAACTTTCAAAATATAAAACATGTTGGATGTCAAGTGCTTATGTGATCAAATTTCAATTTGTCATTGCAGTTTCATACCAACCATTTTCAGTATCGCCTTCTCTTCATTGTTCACAGCAAATAGCAGTGTGCTTTTATTACGGCATAATTTAAAAAGTCCATTAATACTATTATCAAACATTGAAAACAGTTTCTTCCATATAGGAAAAATAATGTAGAGAAGTACTGTAGTCGCCTTTGAATTGCATGACTCATGAAAACATAAGAACTAAGTAATACCTTCTGAACAAGCTAGTCTTAACAGTAATGACTTTCATTTATAAGAAGTGGTGCAAAAAGCCTGTACAATCCATTTAAACCATATGTCTACTTTAAATTAAGTTTATAAAAAGCATTTTAAAATAAGCAATCTTCTACATAAATCATCCCGGTTGTTTAGCTCTATCTTATTCTTTTAAAAATTTACTGCTATATCTCTACTATACATAAGCAAAGCAGTACCTAGCATTAAGAAATAGCATAAGAAATGGATTTAGTCTTTCACGTCTTTTATATATATCTTGTAAAGTCTTCTTTAAATCATGACTTATTCAGAATTATGTTGCAAAACACAACAAAATTCCAAGAACAAATATCAAATTGAGTTCCTTTGATAATAGCCTATTTGAATTCCATTGTTGGAGCTTTTCCAAAAATGCACCTTAAAAAATTATGACAGTTGAAAAAAAAAGTCAATTAAAATTCTGCTCTATCAACAAAAGCATGTAGCATTCATGCTAGTAGTGATATATCAAAATATTTAATTATGAATACGACATATATGTCAACCCTGGCGCATAGTAAATGTCAACAAATGCTAATAGAATGAATCAATAAATGAAAAATGAATAAACAAATAAATCAATAAATGGGAAAGGAAATACATATTGTAATCCTCATCAAATTACCTTTTGTCAACAAAATTTATCTTTTTATGTATCCTTCCTTTTTCCAATGGTAAGTTTTTATGACATTTTATATATTGCAAATTCTTTTCCATTAACTTATCAGATACCGAAAATCTTAAACACAGCAGTTTTCAACTAATATATACATATATTATATATATATATATTATATATAATATATATAATTGACAATTTGAGTAGTAAAATAACTTCCCTAAAATATTAAATACATAAGAACACAGGTCTTCTCTATGACCATCTGTTTTTATCCAGCGTAAAGGACAAAATGTTTACAGAGCAGCTATTATGTGCTAATATCTCAACTGCCCTCAATGTCTCCCTTTGATATAAAGCTTGAAACAATCCAAGGTAAGAATCAGTTCCCTTATTTCATCATTTCGTGACTGCAGATATAGTGAGGGAATTTCCCAGTGTCATCCAATTAGTGATTAATTCAGATCCCTATGTTTCCCAATTCCTTAAGATGATAGCACACTCTTAAAGGAAAAGTCCCTATTCTTTCCACTTCAACAAGATGATGTAGCGGAGGAAAAATTATTTTCCCTCTACCTTTTAGGCTCTTGGCTGAGACACCCCTTATATTAAGAAACATATTAATAAGAGAAAAACAAACAAAAGTTTCATAACATGTATATCTCCTCTCCAAATAGGAGAGACACAGAAAAACAGAGTAACTCCCCCAAATGGCCCAAGCCATCACCATCTTCAGTTAGACACAAAAGACTTTGGGGGTGGGAGGGGGGAGTGCAGTTATGGATGGTTACCAGGAAAGGCACAGTTAACAAGAATATGATGATTGTGCAGTTCAATATCCTATCAATGTTAAGTGTCTAGTGACAGAGCTGATTCAGAGTGTTCAAGCAGAGATTGAGACTGCCTGTTGGAAACACCGTGGGCAAGAACCCCAACCCAATGCTAGATGCTGTCTATAGTCCTTTCCAAAGCAAATACCAAATACTTTTTCTCACAATTTCCATCCCTTATCTATTGGTTTTACATATTGAAGAAATACAATTCCTAAAATAATCCTTTGGATGATTTAAAAATTGTAAACCTCCTCTTTTCCTCTCCATTCTCAGTATGCATTTAACCATCTCTATTTCCTTCCAGTATTTCTTCACAATTCTGGACTCCCCCCTCTAGATTTCTTCCAGGAAATTGTGACATGAACACAGGTCTCTGCTAGAATTTCGTGGAAATGACTGAAAAAAAAAAAGGGAACGAGTTTTTTAACTCAAGATTTTGAAACTCTTCAACATTTGCCCTTCAGATAAACTTTTCCTTGCTAAATTATTAGTTAGCCAAACCCTACCACTTTCAGTGCCTCAAATCAACCTGGTTAGCTCTCTGCACTTCTCATTACCTCAACTAATCTTGTGTTTGTCTTCATTTGCTTTTGTGTTTCATCTCTGGCCTCCTTTGATATGCAAATTATGTATAGGCAGTGATCTTATTTCTCTCACTTCTGTGAATTTAGCACCAATATGTCTACTTGAAACACATCAACATTAAATACATATTTACTAAATGATGAATCTACTAACAAGATATGATCACAAGCTACCACAATACAGGAGTTTATGTATTAGGCACTACAAAGAAAACAGGAAATGGCAGCTTTTTACAATTTCTGAGCAAGGAATGAAACACTTGAGCTGTACTACTATTTATGAAACCAGTATAAATGCAGAATGGCCTTAATCTGCACTAGAGTAGAGGATAGTCTGTTGAAGCGAAGGAAATAGTTTTGAGTTTGCTGCTTAAAAGAAGGCTAAATATGAAATACAGCTTTTGTGAAGAAAGCAATAGTAAGATAATAAAGATATGCCAAACAGAGAGCTGAACAAGCACGGGAACTTCACTGAGTTTATAGAGCAAGAATTGTTGTAAACCTCCTTTCATTCATTTATTAAACATTCGTTAAATGCCTCCTTTAACTGTCTTGACCAATTTCTTCTTTCTTTTTCAGAGGTTTAAATCTATAATCAAATGGTCCCTCTCATTTGTAGGCCAATACCCTTAAAGATAAGGGTATTAGAAAACTTTCTACTGTGCATAAACATATAGCAGGTGCTGTATCATTTCTTTGTAAAATGTTCTGAAACTATGAATGATTAGTACATAACTTTATATACTGTATTTTTCACAAGCGTATAAAATTTTAGTGAGTTTATTCTCTAAATATTTTACAAACTCTAAAGTAGAAACCCTTGTTATAATAATTTAGCTGTACAGTTTTCTTTGAACATAAATGTATGTATTTGAAGGCTCCCATAAATCAAATTTATCAGTGTTTTGCTATGTGACGTATATTTACTACTTTATAACACTCAAGCAAAGGAAAACTCACTCAGGTGTCTCTCCCTATCTCTCATGCTCTCTTTCTCTCTCTCAGTCAAATGCTTTAGGAAATATTAAAAAAAAAAAATTATATATTTCTTAATGTGTATGCTACCAACAAGAATTTGGAAAATCATTTTACTAGAAGAAATAGACAAAAACAGTGAACATAATTTGGAAAAAGCAGATGACAGAACAGGAAGGTTGAGAATATTTCAAAGTAGATTGAAAGAAAAAGAAAAAACAAAACCAACAAAATTAAAGGTCCTCCTTATGGGTGGAGATAATGCTCTGGTGTGAATATGAAGTAAAAAGGTTCATTTTCTCTCTGGACCCAGATATTCTGATACCCTGTCTTCTTCTCATAGCACACAATTTATGAACAATTTAAGGTTTTATAAAGTTTTCTGCTGCTAATTACTCGGAGCTTGTTTTTGTAAACCTTGGGCCCCTCTGAAAGGAACATAAGGAGCTGTTTTACCCAATTTGGCCCTTATTGCTTCTGAGCACATCTCTTCTCTTACCCATATCCACACACCTTCCCAGCACACTGGCCTCCTTGACGTTCCTGGTACATGAGAACCAGGCTCCATGGTATTTTTCCCTCTGTCTGAAATACTCCTCTGCCAGATAGCTACATGGCTTACTGATTGTTTTACCTGGGGTTTCACCCATAAACAGAGACTGAGACCAGCAAAAGGAGTGAGAAAGTGGAAAGTTTACATAGGAAAGGAAGAAAGCACAAACAAGAGTGCACCATCAGAGTTCCCTCTGATGGCAGTGGGCCCATTCTTTCAGGCCCTGCCAACAAGCACTCAGAAGGCCTCCCAGAACCAGTTGCCAAAAGTCAGTAGCTGCAAGACCCTGCCTCTGATTGATTGAGCCCCTGCTATGAAGGAAAAGGCCATAGTGTAGAAAGCAGAAGGACTCAACGACTAGCATTCTAGATGGGATGCTATTATTCACAGTGATTTCGCCCTTGCAGAAAAGTGTCCACCACAGTTACAGCAAAAATCAGAAAAGTGCCAGAGGCCTCTCTTCTCCAGCACCCCTTCAGTTATTTGTTCACATCAAACCACTTCTGTTAAAATCTCCATGTCTCGAACTTCTTGCTCTGTGCTCTTTCCCTACTGTTTTCCTCTATAGTACTAGCACCATTTGATATTTACCAGTGACCTGACAACTTTGGGAGTTTGCTGGAGGGGTGGTCCTGGCTATGTACAGGCGCTAAATGGGTGCATTTGTGGAGAATTAAAGACATTAATAAGCCCACTAAACTCTTTTGCTTTTCATTATCACCATGTACTCCCTATTATAAACATCATTGATAAATATACATTTTCTCCAGGGGACTGACCACCCCACACAGCATGGCTTCCCTTGATATATTATTTATTCATTTAAATTCTTCCTCACTCATCAAAATAAAATTTTTATGATGACAGATTTTGGCTATTTTTTTCATTAATGTAAGCTTAATGCTTGAATGTGTATATATATATATGTATGTATATATATATATATATACACATACATATATATACACATATATGTATACACACACATATATAAACACATATATATATTTACACACAGACATATATACATATATACATATATATATATATGTGTGTGTGTGTATATATATATATATATATATATATATATATATATACACATGTCTGTGTGTGTATATGTACATTCAAGCACTAAGGTTACATTAATGAAAAAAATAGCCAAAAAAATCTGTCTTCATAAAAATTTTATTTTGATGAATGAGGTGATGTATATGGTATATATCATGCCTTTCCTCCCCACCTGGACAAGAGGTGAGACAATGAATGGAAGAGGAGCTTGATGCAAATCAGCTGATGAATGAAAACACTAAGCCACAAGGAGAAATTTAGAATCCTAGGAAACAAAAGAAAGTAAGACAAAACAAAATTTAAAGGACATACAACCTTTTCCCTCATTCCCCCCACAATACCTCCAGGTAAAAAAAATAGAAAATCAATAAAAATGTATTAGTCAAGGGGAAAGAAGTGTACCGAGATGGAAGTTTTCTCAGAATATAATGTATTTTTACATTGGACTTTAGACACATGCTCATGTTTTGCATAATTATAAAACAAAATTCAATCAGTTTAAAAAATTTGTAAGTACCAAAAGCAAACTAAAATAATTCAATCTAACTGTTTCTTGCACTAGTTGTCTAATAAAAACAAATAATTTAAAAATACAGTAATTGAAATGTAAGTGTCTGGTGAGATATGTCCCCAAAACAATAAAAGCAAAGAAATTTTAAGCTCTTTCATTACTGGTATTTTATCTTGCAATTATGAGATGATATATAGACAAATTT
This sequence comes from Rhinolophus hipposideros, assembly GCF_964194185.1. Classification (NCBI taxonomy): domain Eukaryota; kingdom Metazoa; phylum Chordata; class Mammalia; order Chiroptera; family Rhinolophidae; genus Rhinolophus; species Rhinolophus hipposideros. The sequence goes on from NC_138050.1 coordinate 59,060,190, forward strand.
CCAGTGGAAGAAAAGTGATACACATATAAACTCAAAAAGTTAAGTAAAAATTCTACAATTTAAACTTTGAATTAAAATATTATTATGCAAATGTTATGCATATTTGCTACTTCTGCTTATAAAAAAGCCTACAGCAATGACCAGCTTAGAAGCAATAGCAATCCTAGTTGCTTATTAGTAGAAAACATTGATTAATAAATGTGAGCAACCCACTATATTTAATATTAGCCAATCAAGCTAATTAAAAATCTCAAAGCTATGTTTTCATTTTAAAATCAATAATGATGAGTTAACTTTATGGACATTGAGTTCAAAACTTCTTGTATTCTTAATATCCCACTGTGATTTTGAACCATCTTCAAAATCTTCCATGTTTGCACAAATATTTACTAATCAGTTTCAATGAGGTCAATATGCAAAGTTCTTGGAATATAAAAGTGCAAAAGACGTATGTTGTTGCCTTGGATCTCACACATTAACTGACATTTGCCACTATTTTATCAGTGAAATCCAGCTGGAATGTCCAGTAATAGCAATTATCTCCAAACTCAATATTTCTACATGTAGGACTTTACTTTGGCTTTAAAAAAAAAAAATACAAGCTAATGAATGAAAAGAGCACTTAGTCTTTGCTCTAAATAATAATCTAATATTGTGACAAGTGTAATCCTTACTTGCTTTTAAAATAACCATTGTCACACTAGGGAAATATATACCTTTTTTAGCATGTTGTTATTAAATACAACATTTTTGCAGTTCCACTCAAGGAGTTCATTTTGAAACTATTAGTTTATGAGTTATGGAAATCAGTATCATAGCACTGAACACACACAATGTGTTGTTAATAGGAGGTATCCTGTTGCTTTAAAATAGGAAAAGGAAAAAAAAAAAGAAAAAACTTCCATAAAGCATAAAAAGATAGAAGACCTTATTATTATATCTGCTAATAGGTGTACCTACTTCTCAATTTGTTTCATATCATAAAAAGACATATAATTCTAGCTTTTCATGCTTATTGAAGTGAAATACAAAGTACTCTTTTAAAATTCTTTGAGAAGTAAGATGAAACACTTTATATGAAAACAGAGTAGATTGAGGAGACCCACAATGGCAGAGTAGAGAAACACTGTGCCTGTGTCCTTCTGTAAACGCATTAAAATTACAACTAAACAATAGAATAATCAACCTGGAGAACCATCTGAAGTCTAGCCAAACAGAAGCCCTATATAACTGAAAATATAAAGGAGACTCCATGACGAGACTGGTGGGAATGGCAGAGATACGGAACGGGCCTCAAACCTCCATGTACTGTTTGAGAATCAAGAGGGATATCTCAGCTGTGGAGTTTCTCCCACAGAGAAGCAAGAGACCCGAACTCCCCACACCATGATCCCTAGCCCAAAGTATTGGTCGCAGGAAGGGGAGCTCCCACAACTTCTTGCTGTGAAAAACAGTGGGCATTCGGACCACTCAGGTGGAATGGAAAGCTGCGGGAATTCCAGACGTTCTTTTAAACACAACCCCTTCTCCCCCCCACACACACACAGACTCACTTGCTCAAAGGCACTCACCTTGGGCTCCAGAGGAGGGATGGTGTCTGGGGGATGTTGGAGACATATGGGGGCAGACTGAGTTCTGTGGATTCAGAGGTAATTGCCAGAGGACACTTGGCATTTTCCCTGTGTGGGTTACTCTTCGCATGAAGCCAGCAGGCTGGCACTATCTTTCCGGCATTGAGACCACCCCCTACACTTAAGTACAAATCTGACTCTCATTGGTCTGGTGAGCTCTGCTGCTCTGCTATGCTGACTCACTGGGACCCTGTTCCACCCAACTCCATCAACACCACCTGGGATACTTTCTCCACTAGCAGTCAGTCCCACCTGCATCTAACTGTTTCTTAGAAGACTATGGGAGTCCAAGGGCCTCAGGCAGGCAGCGACTGGCCTCAGTATGCTCTGAGACTTCTGCTGAGTAGCTCCAGGCACAACATTGGCATCAAAGCAGAGTCTACATTAATCTGGTAATCATAACTCTTCCCACTCTAGTGAATCCCTGAGACACTGTGGGGACAGAGCCCCATAGAACAGTTTCCAGGCTCTCACCCTCATATAGAAAGGTGCTGGCTCAGGTATTAAATGGCCATCAACTGTGATTAGATGGCCATCAGCTGTAGTTAGTTGGCCGTCAGCTGTAACCCGTAAGCCATTGGCCATTAATATAACTGCTGTAGCTATGCTAGCAGCAAAAATGGGGGCTAGCAAGAGCGGATTGCAGAGAGGCGGATGCCGCCGGTGAGAATATAGTGGTATGACTCCCCTACTTATGGCTCCGTGGGTGTTCCTTTTTGGCCTCACCATATCCTGCGTTCTTATGTGGGGAGCGGGAGCAGAGACCCCACATGACAGGTCCCTCCCAGGAAACCCCAGAATCAACACACTTCAGACCACAGTAGAGAACCACCCAAATAGCCCCACAAGTGGCACACACCAAGGGCAATCTCAACAGGTGCCAGAGTCTGCTAGGGTGAATCCCACTCACTGGGGTAAGCCTCCTGTACAGCAGCCTGTAAACTATGGACATAGCCAAACCCCACAGCTAGTCAGCCTAAAGGTCAATCCCTCCCACTGATGTGCCAATAGCAATCAAAGCTCAACTGTAACAGGAGGGCACATACAACTCACACAAGTGACATTACTGGAGCACTGGGAGCAGGTGACCAGGGAAACTGTGCTAGGGCCCCTAGGGTACCTACTACATAAGGTCACCGGCTTAGACCGGGAGGACATAGTAGATCTACCTAATACATAGAAATAAACACAGGGAGGTAGCCAAAATGAGGAAACAAAGAAATGCACCCCAAATGAAAGAAAAAGAGAAAAATCCAGAAAAAGAACTAAACGAAATGGAGATAAGCAAACCTACCAGAGACAGAGTTTAAAACACTGGCTATAAGGATGCTCCAGGCATTTAGTGAGAACTTCGACAAGAGATGGCAAGCATAAAAAAGGACATAGAAACCAGAAAAAAAGAGCTAGTCAGAAGTGAAGAATACAATAACCGAAATGAAGAATGCACTAGAAGGAATCACCAGAAGACTGGATGAAGCAGAGGACTGAATCTGCGATTTGAAAGACATGGTAACTACAAACACCCAAATCAGAACAGGAAAAAGAAAAGAGAATCCAAAAAAACGAGGACAGTTTAAAACATTCACATCATAGGGATACCAGAAGGAAAAGAGAGAAAGCAAGAGATTGAAAACGGATTTGAGAACGACTGAGAACGACTGAAATCATTCCTAACCTGATGATGGAAATAGACATAGAAGTCCAGTAAGTGCAGAGTCCCAAACAAGATGTACCCAAACAGACCCACACCTAGCCATATTATATTAATAATCAAAATGGCAAATGTTAAAGACAAAGAGAATCTTAAAAACAGCAAGAGAAAGGCAGCTAGTAACTTATAAGGGAGCTCCCATCAGACTGTCAGCTGATTTCTCAACAGAAATTTTGCAGGCCAGAAGGGATTGGCACAAAATATTCAGTGCGATGCAAAACAAGGACCAACAATGATGTTCATTTCCCCCTATTTGAAAGCCTCTTTCTTAAGCAGCTCCAACATAAATTTATTCCATGCAGGTATTACAATTTGTATGGCCACCTAATTATTTTGGTATCTTCCTCTTCTTATGAAAAGTGAGTATAATGTTAAGTTAATACTCATCTGAGCTCAGGCACATAGAAAAAGTTGTTTCCCAACAACTGTTCTCAGACTTCTTTTTCTCTCTCTCATAGTAAAAGAAGTCTGAGAACAGTTGTTGGGAAACCAGATGAGGAACAGCTGTAGACTGAAGTAAGAACCTAAAAAGGGCCCAACCCTACAGGCCTACATACAGGATACAAGAAGCATAAATTTTATAAACAAAAAGACTGATTGAGGAATTAAGGGAGCCACCGAATGGCTTGTCTAGGCAATGAGTAGGTACATTTGAGGCCTTAGGGTAATTATGAGGATTCAGAGGTCAGAAGCCAGTAGTCCCAAAGAGCAATGGTTTTACAAATGTTCCAAATTCGAGAAATGTTTTTCTAAGGAGAATTTGCCTATGAATCAAGTCTCCAAGGACAGTTTTATTATTCACAGAAGAAAATGTAAGACCAAATTAATTTCCCAACACAACAGAAATTTATAGCAAAGAAGACAGCCCTGTGTTAAATCCAAGGCAGAACCCCCAATGCAGACTAGGTTATACACATTTACACAACTGAAGGGATCCGTATTAATCGGCTTTGCATTGCTTTTCATTGCTGTAGGAAAAAAAAAAATTATAGATTGTTTGTACATAGGTATTACCTTTCCATATTTTCATTAACGTCACTGATCTTAAGTCTCATAATACAGAAAGAAATGAATGAGTCAGACAGTGTTGAACAGACTTTGAACAGGAGGCAGACTTTCTAAGGGTCTCCCTAATTCTACAATCATGCTTTTGAGATTCAAGGATTTACTAGCCAGACACTAAAAAGTAGGTATCCTTTTTAATTGCATACCATTTTACCTTGTGGTGCCTATGTTTGGGAAAATAGAAAAAACAAAGTTTCACACAAAATTATGAAAGTTACTAAAAGACAGATCAGCAGATATTATCTAAAGTCACTAATAATATGATAAATTCAGATATTTTACATTTGAACTAATTAAATTCTAATGTCTTATTTGAACTAAATAAATACACATACATATATATCACTTTCATTAGATAAATTTTACAGATATGTCTGAACACTGTTGTCATTTGAGTTGTGGTTAAATCACATTATTTTAGGGATTCAAGAACCAGCTTTAATAGGGAAGTCAGCCAATTTATTTATTCTAACAAATCTGTTCAATTAATTAAAAACATGATATAACATATCTCCAAGTAGGAGAATTTATTTGCAATTTCTATTTAAAGGAAATCCAAATTCTTACCAAAATGTTTCTTATCCTTGATTCAACATGTATAGTTTTATCAGTTAATTAATAAATTAGTTCATTCAGGATTCTTTGAAACTTTTACAAATAAAACAGTTCTTGCTACTAAAACTAAATAGGCTCAAAGACTTGGTCTCTGCATTTTTGGAGTTCTAGATACAAAATGTGATAAATTCATAGATGGTGATTGTGATGGTTAATTCTATGTGTTAACTTAATTTGGTGAGGTGCCCAAATATTTGGTAAAACATTATTCTGGTAAAACATTATTCATTGGATGAGATTAATGTTTAAGTCTGTAGAGTGAGTGAAACAGATTGAGCTACTTACTATGGGTGGGCTTCATCCAATCAGTTGAAGGCCTGACTAGAACAAAGGCTGACTCTCTTTTGAATGAGAGGGAACTACAATTGCCTAACTGCCTTAAAACTGAGGCATCGGGGTTTGTTCCTGCCTTTCTACTTAAACTGAAAATTAACTATTCCTGGGTCTCAAGGCTGTCATCTTTCAGACTGTAATTACACCATCAGCTTTCCAGCTTGCTGAGGGCTGGTGTTGGGACTTATCTGCCTCCATAATTGCATGAGCCAATTCCTTATAATGAATGTATGTTATATCCTGTTGGTTGTGTCTCTCTGAAGAACCCTAACTAATAAAGATGTTTTCAGAGGATATTATGAGATTATGCAGGAAAGATAATGTAAGGAACTATAGAATAATTACAGATGGCTTCTCAATGAATTAAAGCCTAATCTGTACCTTAATTTAAATATTTTAAAATACATGCAAATTATAGTCTTTATCAAAGAAAAAATATAGTCAATTTTAGTATCTCCAAAGCTCTTTAACACCAGAAACATTTTTCAAATAACATTTTATTAAAAATTTCAGTAAATAAAACAGATGCAACTATCCTTGCTCTAATTGATGTAGAAATGCACTGGGTAGTCAGTCAGTCATATCTGCAGTCTCCACAGACTCTTCTCACAGACCCCTAAGTCTTATACAGTGATTCACAGGCAAAAAAAAATCATGGCTTCACTTCATCAGAGAAAGAGGGCAAGAGCAGTTTAACTAATTATATTTTCTTAAACATCATCGCACAATTTAAACTATTTTACTTTACAACAAATTCTAACACCAATAATTTACAAGATAGAACAATTTGTTTATGAGGAGCAAGTGTTTTGAAGTACAATTATTCTACTTTTGTTCATTGCTATATCTATTCTATCTATTCTATCTGTGACAGAGTTAGGTAAGGCAATTAATCGTACCTATTTTTCTCTAAGTTGATGAGGAAAGAATGAAAGATTTTTTTTACCCATAACAGCAGAGATAAGCAAGAATTTATGTTAGAGGCAAAAGATTTGCTTGTCTGAAAGGAGAATCAAGAGTTACTATGTTTGAAATACTAGGATCATGCAAGCAAAAGAAACAGATGTCCAAAAAGTAGAGGGCTTGAAGGGTTGAGGAGGGGGGAATGTTCAGAATATGGTAAAAGGTGACATTTCAAATCAGTGGAAAACATGCATTTTTCAATAAATGAGGAAATGGGGTAGTCATTTGAAGGAAAAAATAATTTAGAAGTTTGTTTCACATCTTCCATTAAAATTAGATGAAGCAATGATGGAAACAACTGGCAATAAAATGGGAAAGTACAAAAAGAAAACATGAGAGGGACATTTGGTTATAAAATTTTATGGTGAGTGTCATATCTCTAAGAATGAAATAAAACACAAAAAACACCAAGCAAAGCATTGATAAAGTTTAATATTATACATACACATTTCAATTATTTTGCAGAAAATTTCATAAAGCCAAAGACTAATGTTAATTTGGGAAAATATTTTTTAATTCATAGCACATATAATTAATATATAATTTTGTAAATCAAAAGAAAAAACATGACCAAGAGAAGGAACAAAGGGCAGTTTACAATAAAAAACGAAATACAAAATGATTTTTAAAATATATACTGCTGATAGGAACGGATATTTTTATAACCACCATGGAAGATAATTTGACAATAACAATGAAAATGCAACACACATACTCTGTGACTCAACAATTTGTTTTCCTGTGCATTTATCGTGCACATTTGTAAAGTATTATATGCATGAGAACATTTATTATAGCCATTGTATGCCATAGTAAAACTACCTGTATGTCTGCCAATAGAGGACAAGTTAAATAAATTATGCTACATTCATACAATAAAATAGTTTTATATAGCATATGGTATCTCCTAGGTGTACTGTTAAAATAAAAAGAAATCCCATATCATGTGTCTATTTGTGTGGAAAAAGAAAACATGCATAATGCTTGAAAACATGCATATGGTATCTCCTAGGTGTACTGTTAAAATAAAAAGAAATCCCATATCATGTGTCTATTTGTGTGGAAAAAGAAAACATGCATAATGCTTGAAAGTACAGAGACACATCTGGAAGAACACCCAAGAATGGTGAATACATCTAGGGAGGGGATGTGACTAGTTAGAGGGGGAAAAAAAGAAGATAAATTTTCACAGTATTTTTCTTCGTACTTTTAAATTTTTATCTATTGTATGTATACCCTGTTTGGTAATAAATAAATGAAAAAAATTGAATTCCCCAAGTGTTGGGAAACAACCACCACCAAAGTCATTCTTTATCATGCATAGGTCAAAAAACAAGTCCTAATGAAAACTATAAAATACTTAGAATTAAAGGATAACAGGAACAATTTATATAAAATGTGGTCAAATAAAGCTTTTAATGTGCTCAAATGAAAATTATAGCCTTAAATGTTTTTTGCTTTTTTTTTTACAAAACAAGTGACACTGAAAATAATTAAGTTGACATTTAGCTTGAAGAGCAAGAAAAGATTACAGTAAATTCAAGTAAATGAATAAAAATATGAATAGATGAAATATGAAATAAAAAATAATAAATGTAAGAAAAACAAAAACTCCCAAAAACCATCAAAAAAAGAAATAAAAGCTCAGTAAAATAGACAAAAAGGGGAAAAAGTATTTAAAAAAAAAAGAGGATCTTATCTCCTGCTAAAAATATGACTGAAACGATGAAGAACAGTTTTACTGTAATACATGTTAGAATCTAAATTAAATGGGTAATTTACTAGAAAAGTGCTACACACACACACACACACACACACACACACACACACACACACACCTGATTACTTCAAGACACAGTAAAGAAATTCCCTTGTAAATAATCTACCCCTCTCTCAAAAATATAAGTAGAGGCAGTCTTTTCTACATATGTTTTCTAAATTTCATGTGCAAACCCTTCACCAATAACATGCATTTTCATTTTGAATTTAAAAAAAAATAGGAAGATTCCCTAAATTAAAGCCTCCAAAACCAAAACAAGTAAAAGTTCTAACTAAAAATATAGCTATATGTAACAGAAAAAGCAGAGAACCCTATGATTTCACTGATATGTGGTATATAAACCAAAAAGAACAAGACAAACAAATGAGAAACAAAAACTCATAGACACAGACAATAATTTAGTGGTTACCAGAGGGTAAGGGGGTGGGGGGTGGATGATGAGGGTAAAGGGGATCAAATATATGGTGATGGAAGGAGAACTGACTCTGGGTGGTGAACACACAATGGGATTTATAGACGATATAATACAGAATTGTACACCTGAAATCTATGTAAATTTACTAACAATTGTCACCCCAATAAAATTAATTAAAAAAAAAAAAAAAAAAAAAAAAAGGACATCCTATGTCAGAGGGGTAGTAGATGGAGAGAGGGGTTTATCACTGCGTGAGGGATATAAATGATAAAGGTCTAACTATTACATTGTTTTGTATACCTGAAACTAATAAAAAAAATTAAAAAATTAAGTATATCCTAACCAAGTAGTCATACTCTAGAAGTAGAACCTTGTTTCATTCTAGAAAATTCAATAACATAATGTATGTCAACAATACATAAAAGAAAAAAGTGATCATCTTAATATATGCAAAATACATTTTATAACATTAAAGCACTTACAATAAAAACTTAGTGGGGTAGAATTAGACATGACAGTCATTAACCTGACAAATGACATTAGCTTAAAAAATTAATTGTGAAACTGTGCATTCCATCATATTCAGGGGGGAAAAGAGTAAGGATATCTGTTAATATCACTACAATAGAGCATTATACTAGATATCGCAGCTAATGGAATAATACAATTAAAAGATATACAAAAATAAAATGATGATCACTATTGGATAATATGATTGTCAACACTAAAAACTTAAGAGAATTAATTAAATAAAAGCGATCAAGCTTGAGACCAGAACTATATTTTAAAATATTAAAAAAATTTCAGTAATAATAACTAAATAAAAAATGAATTAGTAAAAGAAAGTCCACTCAAAAGAAAAACAGAAACCATAAAATTACCTGGACAATGAACATATTTAAATATGTAATGATTGGTAAAAATTAACAAAATTTTACTGAAGGACATTAAAAAGATAAATGTAAACATGGAAAAATGTTGAAATGTGTGAGAGTGATCATCTTGGGGAAAAATATGCATGAGTTAAAATGCATATATCAAATGCAAATTTCCTGCAAGAAACAGTGATAAAGAAGTTCATTTTAATAGTTTTGGGGTTTTTACAATCTGAAGACATATGACCTGACTTCAAGTGAAACATGCAAAGTCAATGAAACTGTCCTGTCTTCTTCGACCAAAAGGTGTTACTACAGTGTGAGGATGGGGAACCCCAAAATCTACACCAAACAAGATTGGAGTAAAGGTGATTACCTCTAATCTTACCCCAAGTGGACCCTCCAAAATCATGAGCCCTGGGAGCTTCCATTTCCTAAATGCAGTTCCTCTGCTTCTTGGTACGAGAGCGTCCCCATGAACTAAAAAGGACGCATTATCGATATGAATAAGGATGACTTGTAAGTATTGTTGTGCAGGAAAACTAAAATATAGGAGAAACTCAGTTTGTGTGTTCTTAGGTACTCAGTTGGTGGGAAAAGGATAAGGCATGCAGCTACCCACTGATGTGAGCCTGTGAACTCGAATGACAGCTTTTGTTGTGTGAGTCACTTCAAACCATTTTGAAGGTAACTGGGTCTATAAAGAAAGAGTTGATGTACTTCAATAAATAACATGTCCACATTCTGCCTTCCAAATTAATTATATGTATGCTGCTTTAAATATAAAATTAGTGGATTTATGCCTATATATTCTGCTCAATAGCTAATCGACATATTGGGCACTTAAAATCAAAAATTATGTTTTAAGGATTGTTTTAAGTACACATCTTTACTGCAATAAAAAAATATCAAAGCTTATACTCATTGATCTTTCAAGATCCCAATCTTTGTTTATTAAATAAATACAAAGACGACTAACCTGACCATTCATTACCACTAACGGGCAATTCCCAGGCACCATTGTTCGTATCACGGCTATATTCTTCTTTGAAGTACACAAAAGACTAGACTACATATATTACATTCCAGAATTATCATGCTATTTTGCTTTCATGGGCTTAATATTTAAGCGACACAATCTTTAGAAAACCGTTCATGAATAAAAAGACTGCATTATCAAGTAAGGGAATTTTTGTTTTTTGTTTTTCGAGTCAATAGATTTACCCAACAGAGACTTGACCAGGTACAGTTCTGGTCTGTAACTATTCCACAACATTCTGACCAGGTGGATTCCAAAGGCCACGATTTATTCATGCAATCTCCTACTTCAATCTACAGATGAGAATTAAATCAGTCCTATAAATTTAAATATATAAGAAGTCTCTTTCTTCTTTACAGAGGTGTTCTTTTACTTTCTTTATAACCAGTTGAAAGATTGAGAACTCCATATTCATTTAAATTCCTCTTTTCCCTGCGGTCCTTCCTTCTCGTTCTGGTTATTTGTGTTGACAGCTTGAACAGTGAGGCTTGTTTTACGGTAATACTCCAACAGTCTTATTTTCTCCAGGCTGAGTCATCTCTACTCTTTATTCATTCTCTGGCTGCATTTGAAATTTGAATTTTGTCATTCTGTCTTCCAAAGGCAATAGATTGAGAGAACTCAGGCATGTTAGATAATGGAACACAGCCTGCTAATCTTTGATAAAAAAAACTATAATCCTATATAACATGGTGTCAGCCTGCTTTTCTTATTCCTTCATTTTTAATCTGATGAAGAATGGCTCCACACACTTAACTGATCATAGCATATTGATGTGCTTTGGAATCATATATCTTGAGTAATAAATACCATAACTTAACCAATACTTTTTAGACATGTGGCGATGAAGTCCATTTGTCCTCTTTTCCTATAATTTTGTTCACTCTGCTAGTCACACAATCTGCTCCCGGCCATCTATTTTTTTCCTGTTGACAGAGAGAGTAGTGATCATTCAGGTGTGTATCTGATTATGGTGGTGTGACACCCAAACCTGAATATTGTTGCTAGCAGTTAGCTCTTCACCTTCCTTCAAAACCTCCACATTTGAATGCAAGTGTTTAGAATATATACTCCAATCTTTAAAAGAGAAAATAAACATCCCTTCGTTATGACTCCCAAGTAAACCCAGAATCTGAAATATCTAATCTAAATACCATAGCCACCATTTTCTTGCTAAATGCTCAAGAAAAGGGTTATTTATTCAGAGAATGTGTTTTAATCACTAAAAGGAGTCGCATGTTCCCCAAAGCATACCTGGTCTCATATCCTTTCTTATAAACCCATATTACCATAATGTTAGTGCCTCTCTTTTCCAGTGGAGGCAGAAAGAGCAGAGTATGGAAAGTCTTAGACTGACTGCTATTTTTCCACTAGCAATGATCTTACCCTGTTTCTATTCTACACTTTGCAAAGCACCTCACAGTCTGTAATAAATTTCAGGTACATTTTTCCACATCAGCCACATGAGTTTGAAGAAAAACTTACATAAAGAAAACAATATTGCACCTGTTACCTACCATACTTAATAATGTATGTCATCCACAAAAAGATCAAATGCCTTCCTCTGTTGCCTCTGTCTGTGGATTAGAGAACTCCACTTTGCCTTTGACCTCTGGTAGAGCATCTCCTCCTTTGAGATAAAGTGGACAATGGGAAGAGAGTGTCATTTTAGCAACTTTTAAAATAGAGATTCTCAAGTGTGACCTATGGCCTCCAGAGAGTATGGATCCAGTCTTAATTCTAATTCATTTATTTTCCCACTGTAATGTGAGACTACACAGAATAGCTGAGCTGTGGGCTATTCACAGTGCTCATATTGACTGCCTAAAATATGGTATGGGGCCACCGCCCTGCAATTAGGATGAAACGCGTGATCAACACACTCAGGTAAGTTTCTCTTTTTTTTCCAATGGTTTTTAAAGCTTGAACCCAATTAACTAGGTTCCTCGTGCTCTCCATGTAGGAGAAGCCTCATTCCAGATGAATTCTGCTTGTCCCCTTGGGAACTTTTTCCAGATAATTCATGTTACTCCTATACATCAATGATCAAAACAGTAAGTGGATCAACTCCTGTGGCCTTTTATTAATGGTGAATTGTTATCACCAGAAGCTATATAGCATCCTGGCTACTGTGTGGAGAATTGACTATTAGGTTAAGTCAAATAGATTAAGTCAGATGTGATGCGAACATCTAGACAAGAATCTATGCTTGGATGGCAATGGTTTGGATTAAGGTAGTAGCAATAAAAATAGCAAGAGGTAGGTGGATTCTTGCTGTTTTGTGGAGGTGGCATTGATAGTATTTGCCAATCAATGATATGTTAGCTTTAAGAAAGGAACACATAAAGGAAACTTCCTGTGTTTCTGGCCTGAGCACCTCAGTAGATAGCAACATTATTTGCTAAAATGTAAAAACTGGGGAAGAAAAATTCTCTGGGAGTGTGGGGAGAAATTACTCTGTCCGGTTACTCTCCTTTGGGCAAGTCAGAGATGTTTACATGGCACACACTGAGTAGGCAGTTGGACACATGAGCTGAGGGTATAGACAAGGAATATAACATTAGGAATCACCAGAAAAGAGACTGGACCTGACATCATCAAATAGGGATATACTCCTGAAGGAGAGTGTGTGGACAAGCAAAGTGTAATGCAATGACTTCAAAGTCAGTCCTTATTCTCTTTGAGAAATCTGGAGTGCTAGAGAATCAAAGCCCATTTCTATGTTCTCACATGTCAACTTAGAGCAATTTGAGTGTTAACTTACATATAAATATATATATGCCATGCATTTTCTTATTTCAGCTCATGTTCAGTGTAATGACAGTCAAGTAAATGAATGGAATTTCAGGCATTTCTCAATATCTGAGGCTTGGTATATCTTTTTATTGAAATCATTTCAGCACTTCCAAAAATAGCTCTCACTAGCAACATCTTTCTATCACTTTAAGGAATACTAAGAACACCCAAAACTACCATAGCATCACCCTTACATCCACACAATGTGGAAGCAACCAAAATATCAATTAAAAATGACAAACAGCAGTTTGTAATCTAAGTTCCAATTACTCTATTACAAAATTTTGCTACAAAACATGTGTGCCAAAATCAAATATTCATTGTGAAGTCTAGACTTAAATTTTCATGACCAGCTGCAAAGAATTATTTAGGGAAGGAAAAAGAGGTATAAGGAGAGTAAAACAAAAAGATTTCCAGATTTCAGAGTCTTTCACGCATTATTTCATCTGTGCCAGCAAGTTTCTTATCGTCAACCTGTAAAGTCAGTTACTTGAGATGTTACAAGGTTAAGCTAAAAATGTAATGGTTAGAGAATGAATTCCAGAACAAGAATGCCTATGTTCAAATCTTCGTTTTGCCAAATAAAGTATGTATTTAGACAGATTACCTAACTTCTCTCTTTTTTCAAATCGCTCACCTTTAACATAGGGACAACAACACTGCCTACCTCATGTCTCCATATAGAAGTTCCCCTTGGAAATGTAGCTGCTCAAAGCCCATCCTTGAGTGTATATTCACTCGTGTCTATCCCAAATGTGCCATAAATGCATCATTTCTATAAGATATAACTAGAATTTACTTTGCCTTTCCCATTCATATTTTTTTTCTAACTTGAGATAGAATTAAATGGGCAATTCTAAAATTCTCAGTAGAGATTTAAGTATGCCTAACCAGCCCAAGTAAAGGAGAAAAATGTGCTTAAACAATTTATATTTTAAACAGATTTTCTCCATAGAATTTCTCTTTATATATAAGACGACAACTTATGTAGCATTTATTGTGTGTCAGGCACTATGCTAAGTGCTTTGTAAACTTTATCTCATTTGGTTTTCATAGCTATCCCGTGAGGTTGGTAGTATTTTCAATCCCATTTTACAAATATGAGAGAGAGAGAGAGAGAGAGAGGGAGAGAGAGAGAGAGATTGAGACTGAGAGATTGAGATTAAATGGTTGCTCATGATATCACAGTGGTGAAGCTGGGATTTAAAGCTAGGCAATCTGATTCTGGAGTCTGGGTTCTTCAGCACTCTGCTGTGTTGCCTCTAATTGCAAACATAGGACATTATGCGTTTACTTTAAATACTTGTTGAAAAGCAAGGTAGTAGATTAGAAGAACTGAAATCTCCTCCCACTCAACTAAGTTTAGTGAAATGATACCACATCCAGCACAATATTAATTTGTGTATTAGTGATTCCAAGGTAACCTATCTAATTTTAAAAATTAGTAATTTTCAAACTGGTCAGAGTTTGATTCTTAATGTATATATTTATTAAATTCTCATAGTCACTAGTGTTCTAAGCAACTTTGGGAAATGCTGATTCAGTTTCCTTCCAGGAAAGGTGGACTCTCTAATCTTTTGTAAAAGTACTCTGAGGAGGAAAGATTGAATTTTATCAGCATCAATCAATGCACTTATGGATAAATAGGAGGGATGGTCCTTTTAGGGTGTTAGTTTCATTTGTAAAAGGGGACTCAGGTATCAGGTCAGAAGTTCAGAGACAAGTCCTCTAGTGTTTAAAGAGTGTGAATTTAAAGGGAAGCACCCCTTGTACATACCTCCCTTTCAATCTGTGGCAGCTTTAACACCTGGAAAAGAACCCAGTGTCTCATGATTCTAGCCACCTTGGCCACCTTTCCCTGCTAAGACAGGAGTGTCAATGATGACTCCTAAACTACTTATGTGTGCAGAGGGCTGAGTAGCTGGTGGTGTTGCAAGGAAATGGTGAGTGTATGCTGATCATCTGTGAGAAAGGTTTGGTCTGTATTAAAGGCAGAGAGACTTACCCAGGGAGTCAGGAACTCAATATGGGAAGAGGACTGGTCTAAGCCCCAGCCACTTTTTGGCAACCATTTAGAGGTTAATTAGTAAAAGTCTTAGAAGCCTCTGAGACAAACCAATGGGGCATTAATTTTATGTCCTTTGGAAATAATTGACTTTCAGGAGGCCACTGCATTGATGCCTCACTGTTGGAATTGCATGGTTGGAGTTCTCTTGCCATTGGTGGTAGTAGCTATTGGATGGATCCCGATGGTAAGAAAGCACAAAAGTCAAATTAGGATCTGTAGCATTGATGAAAGAAGAATCAAGACCAGAGGACACAGTGTCAGTTAAGTAGAAAAACAAAATCTGCAACAAGTTTAATTAGTGCAATAAAATTTGCTATCCATTTAAAAAGACACAATAGCAGCTAACTGGTCTTGGTGGGACATAGAAAGTTTTTGTGGGCCCTCTGGGACCCATGACTTGAAACACATGATGAAGGACATTCTCATTCACTGATTTGTCACAGAAGGAAAGCCAACTCAGTTTTGGGCATAGAAAATGCTGCAAGGGGGCAAGAGGATTGTTTGGACTGAAGATAGAATCAAACAAAATAAGAATGGCTTCAAGCTAGCAGTAATGAGATTAAAAACAGAGCATTGATTTTTCTCAGTGGCTTTAATCACTTGGAGCAAGCATGGCTTACACACATAGGCCTAAAAGGAGCACTTGTTTACATATGGGTTGGAAATAGAAGGTTGGGCAGGTAGGTTTCATGCACAAAAATAATCTATTTGATATTTTAAAGTATTGCACAAATCGCATCTTGGACTACTTTATATTCAGTGGAAAAAATTTGACAAAAGGAATAAAAGAGGTTTAATACAATATGCTTAATGTAAGTAAATATTTGGAACATAATTGGTAAGGTTCATATTTTATAGGCAATTAGTGGTTCTAGAATGATTCTTTTGATCTTGTGATTTTGACTTTAAGAACAAAGGGCATGTGATCCTACACACTCAAAACCACAGGGGGAGAAGAGAGATGATCAACTGACTGAGGAGAAATGGGAGCCATAAAACAAAGCAGGGCGGTCAGAAGGTCCCACAGTCAGTTTCCAGCCGTACCTCTTAGTAAGTGTTTGACCTTGACTCAGTGCTTACTGATTTTAAGCCTATACTTTTCTACCTCTAAGTGAGGATAATGATAATTATTTCTATTTCATAGGGTTGGTGTAAAGAGTACTTGAGATAATGGGTATGAAGTGCTCATCACAGAACCTGGCACATAATAAGTAATTCTGCAAAGTCAGCTGCTATGGCAAAGCTGTCAATTCCCTATCCAGTATACATGCTCTCTTTCTTTTGTACTAATAGAAACATAGTCAAAGGGGGTGGGGGGCAGTGACATTATGCCCATGAAAACTACGTTTTCCAATTATTTCTGCGGATGACCATGTGAAACAGATATGGCGATGGAATGCCATGAAACTTGTGAGTCTGGCATCAAGGAAGCAATTCTGTTTTTACCCCTTCTCCCTGCCTGGAATCAAAGCTGTGTTGTCTGAACATTAGCAGTACTCCCATGACCATGAGGCAACCTGGAAGATGAAAGTCATGTGCTAAATATGATGAAGCAGTATTGAAGGAGTTTAGGTCCCTGATGATAGCATACAGCTGCCACAGCAAATTTTGATCTCTCACCTATGATGGTTCATTTTGCATGTTCACTGGCTAGTCCATGGTACCTAGATATTTGGTCAATTATTATTCTATATGTTTCCATGATGATATTTTTAGATGAGATTAACATTAAATCACTAGATTTTGAGTAAAGTAGATTATCCTCCATAATGTGGGTGGGCCTCATCCATTTATGAAACCCTTAATAGGAAAAAAATTACTTCCGCAGAAGAAGAGGGAATTCTCCCAGCAGTCTCTCTTCAGACTTGAACTGCAACTCAACTCTTCTCTGGTCTCTAGCCTGCCAGCCTTCGTAAACTTATGAACCAATTCTTTAAAATGTAAAACCTCTCTCTCTCTCTCTCTCTCTCACTCTCTCTTTTTCTCTCTCCATATATATGTGTATATGTGTATATATGTATATATGTATATATATATATATATATATATATATATATACACACACACACACACACATACACACACACACACACACACACACAGATATATATATATATGTATATATACCACAGGTTAATTTTAAGAAACAAAAGACTCAGGAGAACCTCTGAACTTCCTTCTAACTGCCTAAAAGAATTTAGATAGAGGTCCTGCTCCAGAAATGGATAGCTATAATTTAATATGAATTGTTTGTGATAGACAGGGAGGAACCCAACAAGGACCATTTGGTAAAAGTCCGCTCTGTGTCCCATTGTTAAAGATGGCCCCAAAACATGTATTTATCAAGCATTTGCTTTATCATCTCCATATGAATAGCCTGCCTGCATGTGAAATCACAAACCATTGCCCCACCCCATTTCTCCTTAGAGCAAGATGGCATATAAGTCTCAACTGCTTCATTTATACTTAGATACCATATTTTACAGAACCCCAGTATGGATAATGCATACATAATTAAATTTGGCTATTTTCTCCTGTTAAACTGTCTCATGTCAATTTTATTATTAGACCATTTAGAAGAACTAAGAGGAAAAAGGGGGTAAATTTTACCCTTCCCTACAATAGTAACAATGTTTGATGTATGAAATGATTTTCGTCATGCAATCTATTTTAAATAATACTTATTAAAAATGCATGCTGATTGCTATGTGGAAAAAATAAACATATCAAAGATCTAGGAATGCATTGTGAGCTGTGAAGCATAAGTTGACTGGATATATGAAAATGATTTACACTAGTGACCTATTTTGATTCTTTCAATCAATTCTATCTTTTTGCTTTTAAAAGATGGTGGCTCATTTGAAACCTTGTGACTTTTTTTCTGATTTATCATATATTGAAAAATACCTTAAAGAGTAAGTATCATGCCTGAATATTTTAATGACCGCATAAGACTACCTGGCCCATTATCATGTAACATTACAAAGATGTCACTTCTGAAGGTCGCAGGAGCATTCGTATCATCATGTTACTGTGTGGTAACATATGGAATAAACATATGAGGATATTAAAGTGATAGTCACATGAATCCATCCATCCAGATTTTCTATAAAAATACTCTTGCAATTAATTTTAAGGTATACTGCTGAATCTTATTCCTAAAATGTTCTAAAACAGATGAACATAATTATTAATAAATTTAATTAAAAAATTAGATGTTGTTTTCAGTTTGAACATGAAGGTAAAATTCAGTTTTCTGCTATCTCATTTTGGAGTTTATTGAAAAAATTGTTAATAAAAAAAAAATCAATTTTCTGTGAAACAAGGAGACAGCTGCGAAGCCAGACACCAAAGCAGATGGAGTGGCTACCAGGAAGGATATGGATGAAGCTGGCGCACCGGAAAAAGTGGAGCTAGTACACCAGTAGAGAAGGTTCCGTGCTGATGGATCCCAAGCAAAGAAAGAGGAAACACAACTCAGAAGTTCAGAATCACACACTTAGTTGTAAAAACAGTGGGTTATCATTGAGGCAGCTGGTTCTAAGAAACAAAGGAGACAGAAATAAACGAGGATTCCTGGGGGGAACACTACATTTACCTAATGCATACTGTCTCCATGACAGTAGCAAAGAAGAGATTTTGCATTGTGGTTTTTCACAGTGAGCTATTTATCTTATTTAACTAGGAAGAAGAAAAGCATTATCAAACTCAAACAAAAAAAGTGGATTTAAGAAAATAAACAATAACACTCAAAACTCCAATTAGCTTGGAACGTGTACAAACAACTCCCAAAATACACCACTTGCAAATAGCTGCTTTGGGGGGGTTGAAAGGGTTGGAAAATTTCCTCTTTCAGTGAAGTATAATGTGAAAGGAATCAACACAGACTACGCAAGTATACCACGTGATAAAAGAGAAAGAAATGACAAAGTATTTGCAGCACACAGTTTTGCCAGAGAAAAGATGAGAACAATAACCGAAAATATTTTCAGGTTTTTGTTTTTCTGTTTTTTTTTAATTGGAGAAATGGCAAAAAACAGAAATACAACTTTCTGAAGAGAAAGCAAGAAAATTAAAGGAACTGAAAGTTAAATGAACAGAATTAAAGGGAAGCAAAGTGTGCAGATAGACAAAGGTTGTATCAAATCATGTTTCCTTGTCTATGCATGTAATATTTTGAAACTACTAAGGCTGATTATTTGCTAGAGGTGAACAAAGTATCTATTCTGAGTTTAGAGGGATACTTATTGTAGCATGATATATACAATGCTTAAACTTTTTGAATTGTGAGCTATATGAATGTAATGCCTAATCAAAACCTAAATAATTGTTTTTTGTTTTGTTTTGTTCTTGTGTGTGTGTGTGTGTGTGTGTGTGTGTGTGTGTGTGTGTTTTCATAAGCAGTTAGTGGGTAGCTGGCCTGTAAGAAGTTCCTGATGGCCAGGCATCCAAAATAACCTTACCTTGCTTACAAATTTAACAACTCCTTCTGTGGAAAGTGTGGATTTCAGTGTTCAACCTTGAAGAAGTCTCTGAAAGTCAAGGTCCTAGTCATTGGCGAGGCTAATTACCCCATTTGTTCAAATTTTCCCTCTGCCGTACTGATTCCTTCACTCTGATTTCCCAGGCTTCCAATTCTACATCTCTCCATTCTGAGCAGCCTCACACCACACAGGAGCCTCCTTAATTAATTTTCTTACATTTTCCTATATTTCTTTCCCTGTCTTTGCCATAGTCACTTCAAAAGGATCATAGTATATTAGCAGTCACCTCTTTTCCCCCTCAGAGGAGACAATTGCACCTATATAATTTTACTAACCATTGTCACCACAATAAATTTAATTAAAAAAAAATTAAGCCTAGGAAGATGAAACATCTTGACCCATGATCACAAAAGGGTAAAAAGAGAAGTTCAAACTAGATGTATGGGATCATACTTTCAATGTCCTATATATCATCTCTCATATTCTTTTGTTTAAAACAAAGGCTAGAATTAACATGATAGGAATTGTTATTATGAAGATAAAATTTTAATTCTATTAATATAGAGATCATTAAAATCAACTTCAATTACATGATCAAAACACACCTCTGCTTCCTATCACTTAGGAGACATATTTTTCCTGCTATGTATTAAAATTTATTTTAAAGTCTCAAACATTCCCCCCCCCCCCTTTGAGGAATCCAGAAAACACATCTGCACTCACACTTCACTCAGACTTTTTTCCACTTCAGCAAGCAATTTGATAAAAACCACATGCCTGTATGTTGGTTTTGTATCCTGAAACTTTACTGAATTCATTTATTAGTTCTAACAGTTTTTTTTTTTTTTTTTTGGTGCAGTTTTAGGGTTTTGTATGTACAAGATCATGTCATCTGCAAACAGAAGCAATTTTCCTTTTTCCTTTCAATTTGGATATCTTTATTTCCTTTTCTTACATAATTGCTCTGGCTAGGACTTCCAGTACTATGTTAAATAACAGCAGTAAGAGTTGACATCCTTGTCTTATTTCTAATCGTAGAGAAAAAGCTTTCAAAATTTTACCTTTATAATGTATGCTGTGGGCTTGAAAAGATGTTGAAGTTATGTTAAAGTGCCTTCCTTCTATATCTAATTTATTTAGTGCTTTTATCATAAATGTGGAATTTTACCAAATGCTGTTATTATTATTATTATTATTATTATTATTATTATTATTATTACAAATTAGAAGACCAGATACTTTTTGCATTTTGTTCTGTTAATGTTAATGTATTGCGTTTATTAACTTTCATATGTTGAACCATCTGTGTATCTCAGAGATAAATCCCACTTGACCATTATATATGATCTTTTTAATGTGCTGTTGAATTCAGTTCGCTAGAATTACGGTGAGGATGTTTTCATCAGAGATATTGGCCTGTAGCTTTCTTGTCTTACAGTGTCTTTGTCTGGCTTAGGTATCAGGGTAATGATGGCTTTACAAAATAAGTTTAGAAGTGCATCCTTTTTTTTCAATTTTTTGAAAGAGTTTGCGATTTGTCTTTAAATATTTGGTAGAATTCCTCAGGGAAGCCATTCAGTCCTGGACTTTTCAAGGTTGCAGAAGTTGATTATTGATTCAAATTTCTCACTAGTTAAAGGTCTATTCAAGTTTCCTTTTTCTTCCTGATTCAGTTTTGGTAGGTTGAATGTTTATAAAAATTTATCCATTTCGTCTAGGTTATCCAATTTGTTGGTGTATAAATGTTCATAGTATTCCCATATTTTTTTAATATTTCTGCGTTACCAGTTATAAAGTCTCTGCTTTCATTTTTAATTTTATCCATTTCTCTATCTCCTTTTGCTTAGTCTACATAAAGACTTGTCAATTTTGTTGATTTTTTTTACAAAACCAACTCTTACTCTCTTTGATCCCTTTCTATTGTTTCTCTAGTCTCTATTTAATCTCTTTCTGTTCTATTCTTTATTATGTTCTTACTTCTAACTCTGGGCTTAATTTAGTCTTTATTTACTAGTTCCTGATGGTGTAAAATAGGTTAATTAGTTGAGATTGTTCTTCTTTCTTAATGTAGGTGTTTATTACTATAAATTTTCCTCTTAGTACTGCTTTTGCTGTATCCCATATGTTTTGATATCTTGTGTTTTCATTTAAATTCCACTCAATATATATTTGATTTCCCTTTTCATTTATTTTTTGAGCTATAGATGGTTCAGCAGTTTTCTTTTGTCTAATTTCCACACAGTTGTGAATTTTCCGATTTTCCTCCTATTATGAATTTCAAGTTTCATATTATTGTGGTTAGAAAAGATACTTGATATTGTTTCAGCCTTAATGAATTTATTATGACTTGTTTTGTGACCTAACATGTGATCTGTCCTGGAGAACGTTCTGTGTGCACTTGAGAAGAATGTGGTTTTTTGCTGCTATTGGATAGAATATTCTGTATATGTCTGCTAGGTCTATTCGGTCTAATGGTAGAATTTTCAATAACAAGTTTTGAATTAAAGTGTTATAAGTCACACAACTTAGTTTTGCTTAAACACATACATGCATATAACCATTCATTACATGATTTGTTTTTTGTCAAGTAAATTTGCAAGGAAACATTGTGTTCTTAGTAAGGATTTTTAATTAAACACAATGAAAATTTAAAGCCAAATTAATGAGTATTATATTAGATCATATAGTTCTCTCCATGAAGTACTCTTTCTTATTAGAGAATGAGTATGGATACATTTAATTAGTAAACTCTAGGTGACTTTATAGCAAGCAATTATGTATTTAATTTTATGGGGCACTATATTTTATAGTAGAAGCATTTTTTTAGTATACTCACAGAGATCAGCTACCATGTATATTACAGAGTTCTGCACATAGAACTGTGATGGTAGATATTTAAATCTCTTTTTAGCTTGAAACATCTCAGATCAAGTAACTCCCTAGCTATTCATTTTTTGACACATGGATAAAAAAAAAAAATATTCCTGAAATCTCTCTCTAGTTCTATCACTCACTTCATCTTGACTTATTACTAGAGCAGCCACCACCATTTAATCATGGAATTGGCTTGGGGAATATTTGAAATCTGGTTCACCAGCATATGTGGTCAGTTTGGCTCAAATAAACTCTTTTAAAAAATAAACTCTTATAAAAATTCTCTACAGGTTTGGACATTTCTTACATTGACATTTACTTGGCATAGGATGGCAGGATTCTGAAGAAACCCATCCTCCATGCAGAGACAGACCTGCTGCCAGGAGCAAGCAA
The DNA here is from genome assembly GCF_964194185.1 of Rhinolophus hipposideros. Classification (NCBI taxonomy): domain Eukaryota; kingdom Metazoa; phylum Chordata; class Mammalia; order Chiroptera; family Rhinolophidae; genus Rhinolophus; species Rhinolophus hipposideros. Next base: position 59,083,232 of record NC_138050.1, read on the forward strand.
GAGCTCACTGTGCTCCACCAGCTCACATCAGGTGAACTGGAGGGAGTTTCTCTTGGAATTCCAGGCCTCCTTGTTTTGAGTAACAGGCAAGTGATTTTAACTGAGTTGTTCTTAGAAAAACCTCAAGGTAGATAGGAAAAGGAAAAAAAAAAGGTTTGCTGCTTTACTTTTAGCTTTTTAATTGAAGAGTCTGAACAAAATCTTTGCTGGTTAAATGAGAGACTGAACTTTCTTTAGCTGCAAAACAGTAAGGGCACTTCCTTCCTCAAACTGAATAGCCAATGGGGTGATAAGAGTTGTTTCACACCCCCAAATCTGGATGGAGTGCCATCAGTCATCTAATTCAGTAATGTAGTCAATTCCAGAGAAGCCAGTGGAAGCCCTGGGGAGAAGGAAAGGGGGCCCTGGAATGGGTTCACCCTGAGAGAGGGGCCCAAGCCTTGGAAAGCGTCATGGTATGGGCGGCATCTGATAAATTCTCGCTGGCCATTGCTCAGGTATTCTTAGGTGACTAAAAATCGTTGTGGTGTTGCCTAAGGAAAAATTTCCCTCAGGGCGTAAAACAGTTCTATGAGGATATTCATCATATTTGGCTCCTCCAGAGATGCGTATGCAGGGGTTGGTTTTCCTTAGTTTATTCAGACCTCACAGATCTCAGAATTAACATCGGAAATCTTGCCGCTGAGGCCAGCCAGGCCCACCACAACCAGCTTCCCATTAACACTAAGATGTCCAAAATGAGGATCCTTTGGTACTTCTAAATTAAATTTTGTATGCACTATTAGATACAAGTCAGCTATAAAATTATGCAGAATGAATAAAACAACAATATCAAAAAATTAGAGATTCTCAGAACATAAAAGGGCCTTCTCCCTTAAGCTATAATGAAACTATGTAAAAGTATTTAAATAGATCAACCTATGATGTCATTAAGGTGTCAGTGAAATATTTTGAGGTATTAAAAATGGCTGTCCTTATTTTAAAAAGGGGAAGGCCATTTGGAACTTCACTTGTCAAAGACAAGTGTACATTGTTAATATCTCCAAAACAAAATTTGGATCCAACTATTTTCTGTATATGGCTATATATGCATGTTGTAAATGTGAAATAATTTTCTACCGCTGGATGGTATTGTTAAAATTAATTTAAAGGCAAATGCTTGTAATAATTGGGTATTCTAAAATCCTCATAGATATAGAAACTACCTCAAATGTTTTTCATATGATCTAAGATTAATCCTTAGTAAATAAAAGCTACCTTAAGTTTGTTGGTTTAAGTAAAACAGACATGTCTTTGTTTTGCCTGGGTTAACAAAAATAAGTCCATATTAATAATTGACTTTTATGTCTATCAAAAATGTTTCTAGACATTATAAAATGTCAAAGCTAAAGAATGCTAGTTGATTACTTCTTACTTTTCATTAGACACTGAGGTTTTAAAGGTTAAAAATCTCAATAGATGTAGGAAAATTTCTAGGGTATATTTCATGAATAAATAATGGTTGTAAGTTAAATGAATAGTCAGGGCCACTTGATTCTTCCCTGCTCTCTGGCTCCCCATTTTTTAGTTTTTGCATTCCTTCATGTATCATAATGCATTTAATTTTAACTTAGATGAAGGAAACTATAAGCTGTTGTTACTAAAAGGAGATATCCTATTACTTAGATTTGATAGAGTCACTTCAAAGAAATGCCAAATTGGTAACAGCTGCCTTTCACAAAGAGTGCCTAGCAGACAAAGACTTTAGATATTGTTTTTCAGAAAGGACATCAAGTAAAAGACACTTTCCAACCTCATTGGAAGGGAACCGATCAGGAGCCGGCCTGCAAATGAACATTTACCCCTGTCTACAGACATCAAAGACTCTTCAAAGATGAGAAGCTGCTGACACAAGAGGTAGACAACTATCCCAAGACATCAACACAGACTGGCCTGTATACCTATAGATTGATACTGAACCCAGAATCCATTTTGTTTAATTGTCTTTGCTTGTCTGCAAGTGATATTAGTCATAATGATAGTTATACTTGTTTATTGGGCTTTTCTATATAGTCCAACTGTTTATGATTACAGAACATTCATAACATAATTGTTAATGATCTCTCATGGCTGTGTAAATGTTATACTAGATGCCCAACACAGAAAAATGAGACAGAAGACAAAACTTGGCTCATGATCGTTCACAGGATAGAAATGATCCAGAGTGTTTTTTTCTAAATGATAGCCATAAGCCCTGATTGCCTACCATTCCCCTGTCCCTCCCATTTTCAATCCAGCCTCAACTCAGATTCCATGATTAAAGTATTGCCTCATCTCCAATGATCAATAAGACAATGTCAATACTAAGACTTCCTAGGAATGAGCTCTCCTAGTGCTGTGAGATCACACTATCTGACCAAAAGTTTGGTCATCAATGCATTTTTTGGATTGATTTCTGACCAAAAACAGGAATAGTAGATGTAAAAGAGGGGTCTATGGAAAGTAAGCAGAGAGGATGATCTTATCATAAACTCCTAATTGGGCAGGTCATGGTAGGTAGTCATACCCCCATCATACAACTGTTTAATAAGTTTATCGTTGCCTTAAGCAAGTTCTGTCCATTGTTTCTGTGCATATAGATTAACACACCTATGAAATAAACCATAAACACCCTGAAGAGAGCACATAATCTTGTTAACTCTATGTAATCCAATCCCTACTTTGTTTCTTCATACCTCCATGTACTTTCTTACATTCCCTCCTGCATTTCAAATGCATAAAAGATACAGCATGTTTATTTTTTTTTTCTTTTGCTTCCCTTGCCTGAGGGAATATATCAGTAAAAATATTACTAAGGGTACTGTCTGTAAATTTACTTCCTATATTTTCTTCTAGGAGTTTTACAGTTTCAGGCTTAAATTTAAGTCTTTGATCCATTTTGAATTTATTCTTGTATATAGTGTAAGAAGGTGGTCCAGCTTCATTTTTTTGCATGTCTGTCCAATTTTCCCATCACCATTTCTTAAATAGACTATCTTTACCCCAACATATATTCTTGCTTCCATTATCACAGATTAAATGACCATATAGGCATGGATTTATTTCTGCGCTCTCTAGTCTGTTCCATTGATATATGTTTCTGTTTCTATGCCAGTACCATGTTGTTTTAATTACTATAGTGTGTAGTATCATTTGATACCTACAACTTTGTTCTTATTTTTCAAGATTGCTGTGGGTATTCAGGGTCTTTTATAGTTCCATATAAATTTTAGGATTATATTTTCTAGTTCTGTGAAAAACGTCATTGGCAATAAACATGTGGGATTACATGAAACTAAAAAAGTTGTTTTCACAGAAACGGAAATCATAAATAAAACAAAAAGGCATCCTACTGAATGGGAGAAGATATTTGTCAACGATACATCTGATAAGGGGTTCATATCTAAAATTTATAAAAACAAAACAAACAAACAAACAGCAACAAAAATAAAAACCACATACAATTCAACACCAAAAAAGCAAACAACCCAATTAAAAAATGGGAGAGGACATGAAGAAACATATCTCTAAAATGGACATACAGATGTCCAACAGACATATAAAAAAAATGCTCAACATATATATGTATATATATATATATATATATATATATATATATATATATTCACAGGAGGTGGAGTACAGTATAGGGAATAGAGTGAATGGAACTGTAACAGCTATATATGATATCAGAGGGGTAGTGGATTGGGAGAGGGGGATTATCAGTTTGTAAGGGGTGTAAATGTCTATTGTTTTGTACACCTGAAACTAATAAAAAAAATGAAAAAAATGAAAAAAAAAGAAGCTTCACAATTGTTACTCTTGGGAGCATTTGAGATTTTGCTCCCAGGAGTATGTCATTAGTTTGGCTCAAATATATTCTTATAAAAATTCAAAAAACTAAAAGCATGGAACTGGCTGCACACACATCAGTTATGTTTCTCTCCAAAGGTGACTACTGGAACTGGAAAGATAAAATTATTTTAGTCAGATTTTTCTGGTCCACCATAATTTCAAAGTTTGTTTTTGTTTTTATTTTATTCCTCACTCCCAATAAACTCGTCAAAGAAATACCAACATTCCCACCTCTAGTCTGTGTTTATTAGAGTTCCTCTTACTGCCTGGAAATAGCACAGAAATTATTCTTATCTAAAGGTTTGATCAGTAATTCATAAATAAACCTGTATTTTCCCTAAGTCTTCTGATACAGGCATTGTTGGGGGAGGGCGTCTCTGACTTCTCCTCCCAGTGGCAAGACCATATGTTACTCTTTAAAATAACATTCATTTAATAATGTATCATTTAAAAATGAGTACTCCTATGCTAAAAATAAAAAGCTTTGTCATTTCTGCTTTGTTTACTACTATTAGAGAAAATATGATTGAAGATACCAAAAAAGAACTACCAGTGTTTATTAATGTTATTGATCTGACTATGATATGATCTGAATATCTGAATTATTGTAATAAACTGTACTTGTCTGCTTCAGACCAGGCCACTATGATTATGCCTTCATAAAAAAAATAGAGAATTAAAAAATTGCCCTTTATTTTACTTAATTCAATGTATCTGCAGCCATTTTAGGAGTCTCATGTCTAATTTAGTTTGTTAGTAAGACCATGAAAAGGAAGTGATACGCAAAGAGCAAGCAAAGGAGACTGAGAGATGAGGGGATGAAATACAGGAGACTGAGCATGTGACCTGTGAGTCTATAGTAGTAATGAGGAGAGACACTGAGAGTCAGGCTTTGTACCAAACGTCCATATGCAGGGGCTGAAGATGAGGGGAGGACACTAACGAAGCTCGTGTAATAGAAAGAGTTTTCAATTTGCATATGGTTCATATGCTTATTCTATCATTTATTAATTGCACAAGTGTGGGCAATTTACTTCATTTACTTTTTCTGTAAAATTGAATGACCACTGACTCTATTATTGGCAGATTGTAAAAGTATAATGAGTTTTTTTAAGCAGCTTGTTTGAAGTATAGCACAATAAAGTTCACCAATTTCAAGTGCAAACTTGATGAGCATTAGCAAATATATTGCAGTATGTAATTACCATTTCTATAATAACAATATAGAACATTTCCATCATTCCAAAATTTCCCTTTGCCTCTGTTCAGGGGATCACTTCTCCCCAACCCCAGCCCCAGGTGACTACTGATCTGCTTTCCATCACTTGGTTGTGTCTGTTCTAAAATTTCATTTAAATGGAATTATATAGTCTATAATTTACAGTACCTGGCTTTTGTTATTTTGTTTTTGATACTGTGGTTGCATATGTCGGTAGATTTTTTAAATCTAATTGCCTGTTTGCTTTTTCTGCTTGTTTGCTTGTTTATTGCTGAGCATTTTATTGGATGAATATACAACAATTTGTTTATCAATTAATTATTGATAGCTGAAGACTGTTTCCCATTTAAAACTATTATGAAGAAGCTGCAATGGGAATTTGGTTATAAGTCTTCCTATGGACATGTTTTCATTTCTTTTGGTTAAATAACAATAAGTGGGAATGCTGGATTTCATGATAAGTGCGTTTACCTTTATAAGTAACTGGTGAGCTGTTTTCCAAAGTGGGTCTATCATTTTGAATTTCCACTAGAAATGTAAGAGCTTTTTAATCGCTCAATTTTCAACAACATTTGGTTTAAAGATAGATAATTTGGGGTGTAGAAATATCCAGTTGTGGTTTTAATTTTATATTTCATTATAGATGAAATATATATTTTGCTATTTGTGTATTTTTGGCAGCGTGTCCACTGAAATAACTTGAACATTAACTTATTGAGTAGTTTACCTGACTACTGAGAGGCATTGTTCCTCATATACTTAGCATAGAAGTATTTTATGGGATGTAAGTTTTTGCAAATATTTTCTTAATATTTAAGAGTTCAACACATGCCTGTGCATAGTAAGTATTTAACAAAAATCAGGAGGGTCTGATTTAAAGGAAACTGAATCTGAAAAAAACTGACTCCAAAAAAAAATCTCAACACATTTGACAAGAAATATTTATAAAGGTTGGTTGCAATTACTTAAAAAGTTGTTTAATATACCTAGGTGTCAAATAATCCACTGTTGCTGAATCAGATCTAGGATTAAGAGATCGTTAGTTTCACCCAAATTTAATGAGAAACTCTAAAGGAATGTTTTTAGTATTATTCACTATCATGGAGAGTACAGCAGTGTCACACCCAACATTTGCAAAACTTGCTTTATGCACCTTATTTAACTCTTGTAACATTACTGTACAAAAAGAGAGAAACAAATAATAGAGCATTAGACAGTCCAGGTCCTGGAGACAGACAGACATATGATTAGTCCTGACACCACCATAAGTAGCTTTGTGACAATTTAATTAACTTCTCAAAGCATCAGCTTCAAAATGAAGAAACAGCACTTCTTACTACCCAAAGTCATTGTGAAGATACAAGAGATAAAACATGTAAAAAACTCCAGATAATAGTTGGCACACACTAAGTGCATAAAACAATTTAGCTGATTATTTAAATAGTAGTCAGGTTCCATGAAAATGTGGAAATTAAATGCTAGTATAAATTATTTTTAAACCTGAGCAGGCAATCAATGAGATACAAACACAGACCTTCATTTATATGGCAATGTTAATTTTACAACTATTTCTGATATTTTACTATATCATGACATGTAAAGTAACTTATTTCAAGCCCCTTCCCTCTCATATCTCAAATGGTCGGTGGTGCCACTTCTTAGGGTATTAGGTCAGTGGCCTCAGTACTCACCTACACTCATTTTCTCCTCTTTTCTGTACAGTACACATTCACACCTTCTGTTTTGTACTCCAAAACAAAAAGAGAAAGGAAAAGAAAAAAGACTAGAGCTGGTGTCATTTTCTAACATCTACTGTATTTGTTTTAGTTTTATCTAATTTAGGTGAGGTAAAAGGAACCGTTCCTAGAGGATTACTATTGACACATGCGCAGAACTTGGAGCCAAGGACTCAAATGGGCTCTGAATATCAAAGTGGGCTCCGAATGTCATGCAGGAACACAAAGAGTAGCATCTACAGGCACTGCGAAAACCAGATCCAGTGTCAAAGGCAGTCACTGTGGGCGGCACTTGTAAGGAGCTAGGTTTACCAGGGATGTGCACTTTTAGCCAGTGGACTAGGATTACAGATATGGTTTGGGAGATATTCCATAAAAAAAAAAAAACCTGGACAAGTAATTTAATTTGTACTTTTTAAGGGAATAAAATAATTCATGGAAAGGATTAAAACCTTTAAGGATACATTTACATATGCATATATAAGAAAAAAGCATGAAAATACGAAGATCTATAGGCATATCTTAGTATTATGTATATATACACATAAGTACATATGTATTATTTTTTAAAATGCACCTTCATGTATGTTGCTACTTTATGTACCTAATATCAAATGCCCATCCCCACACACTAGAATATTGGGAACATCTTTAGCCAAGTGTGATGAGCAATTTGAGCCCAGGCCAGTTCTCTTCTAGTTTTATCTTCCGGTTTGGGGCCACTCCATTCTGCTTCTACATCCATCATTGATTTAATCTCCTCTGTTAATGCCCAGACTTTTTCTCAGCTCAAAGCTAATACATTATTAAAGAATTCTTGGGCTTGATAGCTAAAATACTCCCAAGTTAAATTTTGAACCCACACAGACTTTATCAGCAGTCTTTGCAATGTACAGCAACGTTTACTTCTCTTTCCTTTCCCTCGAGTATTTTTAAATGTGGCCACTGCTGGGGATGTTTTGTACATGCCCTCTGGAAAAACGTCTGGCTCAAAATTTCCATGAATTCCTGTCTGCTTCTGAAATAGCAGACTTTTTTAGAGTTCCGTGGCTTCGGGGAAGGAAAGAAAAATGTCCAAACTAGTTTTCTCATTGAAAGCTCTATTTGAATAAGCATAAGCATTTTTTTTCATGATTGTGTCCTATTAATCTTTTTCCTTCCACCCACCCACCCAATGTAGTGCCGCTACTTAAGGGCTTAATGTCCAATTGCTCATGGCCCATTCAAACAATGGTACAGCTTCTTTCATTTGGAATGATCAGGGAGAACTTGGTTCCTTTCTTTTCCCATCCTTTTAAAATGGTGGTAAGAATATTTAACTGGAGACCGATCTTCTTAACAAAACTTTAAGTCTACAATACAGCATTGTTAACTACAACCATAATGTTGAACAATGATCTCTAGAATTTATTTATCTTGCATGATTGAAACTCTATACCCATTGAACTGCTTGCAGCCCCTCATTGCACCTGTCCTCCAGCCCCTGAAAAGGACTGCTCTACTCTCTGCTTCTGCAAAGTTGACCATGTTAGATACCTCATACAAGTGTTTATCCTTCTGGACTGCCTTATTTCACTTAGCGTAATGTTCCCCAGGTTCATGGTGTTATCTGATTTGTTTTCCAACAAAGGGAAGAAAAGGAAGGATCCATAGCCATTTGTCCTAATGTTCTGCCAACATATGACCTTGCTAACCATTGTTATTTGCCCATGTTTATGCTGCTCTCCTGCTGGGCACCTCCATATTACCACCACATGAATATTACCATGTTTCCCTGAAAATAAGACCTAGCCAGACAATCAGCTCTAGTGCATCTTTTGGAGAAAAACTTAATATAAGACCTGGTCTTACTTTAATATAAGAACAAAACAAAATATAACAAAATATAATATAATATAATATAATATAATATAATATAATATAATAAAGATAAATACTGGGTCTTATAGACTACAATATAAGACCCGGTCTTATATTAATTTTTGCTCCAAAAGACGCATTAGAGCTGATTGTCCAGTTAGTCTCATTTTCGGGGAAACACGATATCCCCCCCTAAATTATTTTCAAAGACTAAATTAATTCTATAGCAAAGTGCTAAACTGGAAAAGGTTAAAACCAAACAAACTTGGATTTAACCCAGTATAAATTACAGACTGAAATAAATCACAAACCAAGGATGATTAGAATTTAAATATTTTCTCCTAGAAGCTTTTTCCCCTCAATATATAAGACAGCAAACATTCAAATAAATGATATTTGACTAAAATGTCATTGGATTTTCACCAGTAAAGCAAGAACCTTTTACACTTACATTTAAAATCTATAGTGAATTTTAAAAATAAATAGTTGAAAATCCTGATCAAGCAAAACCTCAACCAAGACAACTTCTCATGATTGGTGTTTACCCTGTTGGTTGAGCCCCCACTGTGAAGTCTACCAAGAATAACAGGACCATTGATTTAATCCCTTTCTGGCAGGCCTTGCACTGAAATTTAATTATGTTGCTTTTTGTCTGCAACCTTTCCCCAAGGTTTCTGTGATATTAGAATACCTCCTTTAAGTGTTATGAAAAGCGCATTAGAGGGTTTTCCCTCTGATTATTTCATAACATAACATAGCAGTTCCTTCTGCCAGCAAGCCCACACAACTGTTTTCAATAAATGAAACAGTTTTCTTTTTTTTTTTTTACATTTTATAATGTGTAGATTAAACATTAATTAGTCGTAGCTGAGTTTCAACATTTTCTTTCTAGAGTGCACTTTTTACAGCTAGTTCTCAAACAACACAAATAAGGTCCTATAATGTGTGAACAATGGCATGGCTTCAGGCTTCAGAAAGGGTGAGGATGCGAATGCTTGGTTAAGTCAATCTTAAACTGTTTTGCAACGATTTCATGCTGAGCAATTATTTCTATATTCCTCAAATGATGGGAGTTTCAAAGGCATGAGTGAGTGTGTATTTTTATAGCTAGAAAAATCTTATTAAATGGGCATGGCTTTCTGGATTTCTTTCCTTCCTTTTCTCCAAACTCATAAAATTGAAAGAGACCAACCCAAATGTGCACTAACTGCAGTAGCTTCTATATCTTATGGTCACCAGTGTCAATTTTTGTCATTTTGTTTACTATTATTGGCTTGTCACCGGTTCAGTATTTCCAAAAATAATTGAAAATGAAAACAAACTTTTGGATGTGTCCTTTCTCTCCCCAGTAATGTGTCAGCCTGGGAAAATGCTCTTTTTGAAAAGAAAGCGGAGCTGACATATAATTGTTGCCTTTACCCCAGCTGTTACTGACATTACATGCTGAACCTTCCTTGGAGACAGAAAACCAATTTTGATGTGACACTCTGAAAAGTCACCACTGGTACTTTACAAATAGTTCAAGGTCACAGAAATCTTGCCCGAGACACACTCTCAGGTAAACCTCCAGAGGACTTTTCTTTCTTGGGAAAAGCTGTGTTTGTATTGATTTTGCAAATTGTAGACTTAAAGTCTAACAGAGGAAAAGCTATCAAGAGGAAAAAAAAAAAAACAACTAAGTACAAAATCAATGCGTTTGCACTGAAATTTTAAAAAGCAGTTCCATACATGCATTGTAGTGAAAAGACAAGTTTAAAATCTCATGTTTAACTTTGGAAACCTGTATATGAGAATAGACACACACAATATGATATTTTATGAATGGAACATTTGGTCAAAGATTTTACTTTTATTCCTTAAGTATAATTCGAGTTTTTTTGTGTGTTTTTTTTAATTATTGTCATTTACAGTATCCTATCCATTACACAGATATTTTAATTTTAGTCTTATTGTTTCTTTACTGCAACTTTCATGATTTAATCAGCAATGTCTTACTTAACAATATTCTAACCAAAGCCAATATTTTTACTATCATCAGCTAAGTAAGTAATGCTGTGTGAGTCTTATTTCTGGTTAGTAATTCCTGGGATAAATTAATGTGCTCTCATTTCTCTCTTGCCCTTTGAATCTTCTTATCAAAGCTGGAATATCTTTTTAGTTACTAAGGTTTTAAGTCAGCCAATCTTCTAAGGAAACTCAACATTATTAACATAACAAAGGATCGGGACCTCAGTGGTCATATTTTGTTTCTGATCTTGCTAACCATCTATGTCACCCTGGATAATAACCAAAATGGTTTATCTGAAACAAAAACTGAACTGAACTGGTCTCATCCTCATGCTATAACCCTGTTAATGCTGTCCCTATGTCCTCTCATTTCAATACACTAGGAAATTTATACTTACCCACATCGGTTGAGTATATAAAGATAAATGTCTGAACAAAACATCACTAGAAAAAAACATCCATTTGGGAAATAATGGCTCTTATCTATGTTCTCTTTTATAGTCATCTTTTAATAATATTCTCATCATTTGATAGCTTTAGGGCAAGAAGCAACACATTTAATTTGTAAAGTTTATGATTCACATTCACATTACTGCTAATTCAGAGTCAGAGCCATTTTTTATATGTCAAGTCATTTTGCTTTGTTCTAAATTAAGATAGACAGATAAGTAGATAGATGAATAAATGATCTCTCCCACAAGCACTATAAGAAACAGGTTTCATAACCAGTATATATTCTCACTGGATCCATAAATGAAAAATGACAAATGCCATTTAATTTAGCAAATATTTACTAAATGCAGAATATAGCAAGATATTACATTTGCATTGCAAGAAAAAAGAAATGATTATATGTTCCCTAACTTACACACATTTAACAATAACTGTAATTATAATGGTCATTTCTTATTTCTTATCTGCAATCTTAAAAATGTTTAAAACTCCAATTAATACAAATGAAGAGACTGACCATAATAAGAATAAGATGATTTGCCCAAGTATGAGAATCTGTAGTAAGTGAAAGAGTTGGAATTTGAACCCTATTCTATTGGACATAAAAATCCACATTTGGTACATTAGACAAAACTAATCCATAAAAGAAACTGACAATTATACAAATCACTCTATTAATGGGCAAGATGTGATCATTGTCATTTGAGATGTAAATAGTTTTACAGAAGTTCGTAGCAGTACCATTCTCATTAGAGAAACATTTAGGAGAAAATACTAGCAAACTTTTAAGCAAGGTAAGGAGTAGACATATGAACATTGAGGCAAAACCAAATCCAGGTGAATAGAACAATTGAAGAAACATGATCCTGGAGACGATTCATTACTTTCAATCAATTAGTTACCACCCAATCAATTAGTTTAGAGTACAGTATAGGATGTCATGTTAGATTAAAAAAAAAGGAAAAAGAATACATATATATATATATATATATATATATATATATATATATATATATATATATAAATTAGGTTGGCATTAATGTAATGAGTTTTTCATTAGAAAATAAAATTATTATTTTTTAATGAGGAATCCCTAAAGTTATCATTTAAGATAGAAAAAGTAGTGAATGATAAGGTTAATCTTACAACTGGAGATAAAAGTCTTGAGGAAGGAAAATAGAGGAAGTGGCTGTAATATCTCAGGCAGTATATAAAATAGGCCTGAACCAACAATTTTTGTTTGTGTAAAGTAAGAGAAATGGGTAGGTACAGGTTCAAGGTACTTAACATTTATAATGTTGAGCATTAGGGACATTGATGGTGGCAATAATAAAGTTGGAAATTCAGATGTGGGGATGATTTTTGCTTTGGCAGATTCAGTCATTCTCCTACATCTCTCATGATATTCAGAATATTGCTTGTCCTCCATATGCATTTCAAAATATAATTGATTCAATTATATAATTACTATAAGCAGAGTACTTCATGTAAAATCCCCAGAAAAAAAGTGGAAAAATGAGAAGTGTTATCAGCTAAAAGCTTCAATCTCAAATCTAGCTAAATGATTTGGAGAAATTTACCCTAATAAAGCCATACTGTGTGTGTGTGTGTGTGTGTGTGTGTGTGTGTGTGTGTAGAAAAAAAGGAGATGATGTAACAATATGTCTATTTTGAGAGTTAAACTAGATAACAAAGATAAAGAATGTAGCATCATGCCTGATAGAAAAATTGGTTAATAAATATTGAATTTCTTCTCTCCTTTCATGTACTATGAAGGTCACATTTTTATTTAGATTAGCGGTTCCACAAACTTTCTGTTAAAGGTCAGTGTCCTTAATGGTTAGCTCAGGTTGCTATAATAAAATACCACAGAGCAGCATATAAACAACAGAAATGTGTTTCTTATGATTCTGGAAGCTGGAAGTTTGAGATCAGGGTACCAGAATGGTTAGGTTCTGGTGAGGAACCTCCTCTGGGTTGCAGATTGCTGTTTTCTCACTCTATCCTCACACGGTGGAAAGAGGAGTTGAGAGCTCTTTGGGGTCCCTTTTATAAGGGCACTAATCTCATTCATGAGGGCTCTACCCTGAGGACCTAATCACCTTATAAAGGCCCCACCTCCTAATATCATAATCTTAGATGTTAGGATTTCATTAATGAATTCTGGGGACACATTCAGTCCATCGAAGCCAGATAGTAAATATTTTAGGCTTTGTTGGCAAATACAGTCTCTATTACAACTACTCAATGCTTCTGTTATAGCACAAAAGTAGCCAGAGATAATACATAAACAAATATGTCTGTATGCCAATAAAACTTTATCTTAAAGAAGCAGCATGCTGGATTTGGCCTGTGGGTAGAATTTTGCCAACTCCTGACCTATGATAAAACATTATGGGCAAATGAATCTATGTGTAATTTGATCATAGGTCCTGAAAAGACCATGTATATGTCCAGTAATAGCATGTTATAATTTAGTAAATGTACTTCATCATCATTATTTTGCTCCATATTAAATATTAATAATTAAATTGATGTCATAGACCTTAAACCCTAGATGAAAGAAACTTACAGTAATTAAACACATTACATATACTGTGGCTCTTCAGAATAAAGCAAATGAGTTGACCTGGGAGAGTCAAGAGGATTCTCAGAAAAATTGAAACTTGACTTACACTTTAAAGAATAATTCTGAGACCAACAAGGAGAAAAGGAAAAGAAGAAAATGTCAGATAAAAACACAGTCTGTGAAAAATCATGAAGACATTCAGTGCTACACTATGCTGAAAGGACAATAAGAATTTTAATATGGATGCACCAAGGTGTGGGGGCATGAGGAAAATGAGACTGAAATGTACATTGAAGTTAGATTGTGAGTAACTTTGTAAAATAAGGTGTTTTTTTTTATAAATTCCTGAGATTCAACATGAGGAAGCAGAAATTTTGGTGGTCGTCATCTTGCTCACCAAATGTTCTTGTTTGTCCCTTTGGGCAGAGGATTATATTGCAAATCCCCACAAATCTTCAACTTAGATGTGGCTGCATGATTTGCTTTAGCCAAAGAATAAGAGCAGAAATGACATGTGTCACTTCCTGGTAGGACCTTTAAGAGCCATTTGCATCCCTTTCTCCTTCTCAGGCAATTATGAAATCACAGAAGGGAGATAGAGTCTCTCCTGGCCTGGGTCCTTGAGGGCAGATGATGTAGGGCAGGACACCTCACCCAACCTGCTATAGTTTGTCTAGCGGGAAAGAAAATGAGCCTTTATTTTTTCTGACCACTGGATGTTTTAGGCCTAAGCTGTTCTCTTTTCTTATCGTAGCCTCCCTTCTTCTGACCAACATAAATGTCTTTAAACAATAAAGTAAAATAACTGCCCAAACAATAATGCAATGTTCCTGTAACTTGTATATCAGCATTAAAATTTGCACAACACAGTTAATTAACATTTTAAAAATTATTTTTATAATAAAAAATAAGAAGAAAGGAAAATGTCAGACTATTGGCAATATGAAGTTCCTAATCCTAGGTAAATCATCAACTATACTGAATTTGGCTTACATGAAATAATGGACCATGATGTTGCACATAACAATTAACACGAACTTAAATAAAAAAACAATATGTTAGGAAGTTATTAACGTACACTGAACTAAAGTTGAAAACTGTCACTTTTCTAAGTCTTTGTGTAGTTTAGAAAAACATATTTCACAATGATATAATGAAAATTCAAAGTACTATTTTTGTAGGTATATATGATTTTCTAATAAAAGACATGTCTTTTTGTTGTGATCAACATGTTTGGTGTAAATAACATAGTCAATCTCTCCTTTTCTGTGCTAGGGAAATCTTTAAGGGAGATAAACAATGGTCATGTGTGTAATAACTTAAAGAGAGACGCTAAGGAATGGCAGACATATTAAAAAAAATGGCTGATTTATTTTATTCTCTCATATTATGAAAAGCAATAGTGCACCAGACATTTTATACACTGCAAATCTAACTCCCTAGTGTTTATGTTTCTAATGGTTCAGCGACTGAGGAGAAAAAATCTAGATCAACAAACTCAATTCTATTCACAGTGATTGGCATGGGCAGATGCGATTCCATTCTTTCTTTCTACCAATGGTACTAGAGGTGACATCTCAGAGGAAAATGGAAATCTCTACACCTCAATCTGACACATTCCATTTGGTTCTCAAAAATGATTTACCTAAGCAGTTATGAGTATGACACAGTTAATTTAGCAAACATAATGGTTTGTTCAATAACATTAGCCTTGAATGAAAATATCTCCACCTGTTTTCTAAAATAAATATTGTAAGATATAGGCATAATTAAAATTTTAGACAGTGTTTAAGTCTATGAAATGGCAAAAAAATCAATAAAATAAAATTACACACACACACACACACACACACATACATATAAAGATATAATGAGTAAAGAATAAGGAAAGAATATCCATAGTTTTCAATATACATTTGTTTAATATTATGCAGAGATAGACTTTGGTCATCAAAGGCCAGTTAGACATTATTCTTAGTTTAAGAAAGACAATGTCCTAATAAAATATCAGAATAAAACTGAAATACCTAACACGGCCTACAAGGCCCTACATAAACTCATCCCCTTCTAATTTAATTCCATGCCATTCTTTCTTCATTTATTTTTAGTAAATTGCATTAGTTTTCTTTCTGTGTACTTTAGAAACCAATTCTCAGTCCCACCTGTGGGCCTTTGCACTTGTGATTGTCAAGAATCTTATCATAATTAGCTGTTTCTCAATAATTTGACTCTCAGCTCCAACGTCATGTTGGAGAGATGGTCTTTGACTACTCAATTAGAAGTAACTTCCTCCTTGGCCCTTTCACTTTCATATTACGTTATTGTATTTTCTTCCTATCAGTTATCACTATATAATATTATCATGTTTATTTGTTTAACAGCTTATTATTTGTCTTCTCCTACTTAAAAAATGTTATGAAACCAAGAATCTTCTCTGTCTCATTAACTAGTCTATCTTTGTGTTCCACTTATATTTGTCAAATGAAAAAAACAAAACTTATTTTTCTTATGTATTTCCATGGGTTCATTAAATACTTTACACTTTCTTACTTTTATCTTGAAACCACCCATATCAAATTTATATAACTTTTTAAAAATAATGTTCTTATGTATATTTTCAGAAAGTCATATGACTCACAACATAGGCAGGTATATAACTGGTGTGTGATTCAAAGTTCTGCCCCATGCTTTAGTGTTGGCTTTATCTCCATGTTAAAATCAGATCATTATCTTTTATTCTGTATTAGTAAAATCATAAAACACTTTCTGAGTTGCTTGTCTTTATACTATTGAAAGGATCAAGATAATTAGCTACATAGATCTTTGACTTTTTTTATAGTGATCATATTTATGTGTGTTTATTATCTTAATGCCCAATATTTTCATTTTAACACATTGGAAAAGAGAAGACTAGAAGGGTGGGTATACCATTTCTAAATGTATATTCTTAATGAATAATATAAAAATTGTTAATGTTTAACCCATATCAATATGATTTTTTTTTGCCATAATAACTACTTAGACTCTTCTGAAGGACAGTAAGCAAAATTGAATTCTATTGTGTGATCATTATACATTAATAGCAAAAGCTAACATTTTTTCATAATTAATATAGTAATATTTTTAATAATCTACCACTTGTGAAGCATAACAAGTAGCAACTTCATATTAATTATTTTCATATATTCTGAGGTATTAAGACTCTAAGATTAGAAAGCAGGGAAATAAAATCTTTAGAAAGTGAGTGATTTCCCTTACTCCCATAGCCAAATATTTGGTAAAGTTTCTTCTTGGAATTAGATTTGAAGTGGAAAACATTGGATACATAGGAGGATAAGAAGGCAACTTCTGTCATAAGTAGATGTACAGAATTACTGTAGAAAGATGAGAAATTTAGTTTATTTAAAATGTGAGTTGTACATAAAGATGTTAATAGAGTTCATGTAGTTTAAAACAAATAGATGTTGTATTTTACTTTTCAGGAAAATGGAGAACCACTGAAGGCCTTTGAAAAAGAAAATATAGGATATAGGATCAGTTTAGTGTCTTTAAATTAATAGATATGTGCTGAATTGATATACGAATCAACTATGCTGAATTAATGAACTAATAATGGAACTAATAATTCATATAAATGAATAACCCTCACTCTTAGGAAAAGCAAACTAATGTCAGAGATCATGTAATATACAAGGAAAATTAGAAGGCTAACTTTAAGTAATAAACACTATTAAACAACTATTGCTATTAGAAAGCATATAAAGAATGTTGGTCAGGATAATAGTATTGTTTATGTTTGGACTATGGGATCACAGCAGTAGAAACAATGAGAGAGGGGAGTATCTAGAAATATATCTTGGATTATATATCACTAAAAGAAGGTGGGAACAAAAGAATATAAAGCAGTTATAAAAACTAGTCTCAAAGGAGAACAGTATCTAAAATCGCAAAAATCTCAGGCAAAACTTGGGCACTATTGGAACTCAGTGGTACAATTAATGTGAACACAGGACAGCACTAGGAAATCCATACTACAGATTAAAATCAGAAGCCTGTTGAGTGGTAGTTCTATTAAAGACATTGTCCAACGGCAGCGGGACTTTTGCTGGAGGATGGGGATAGATTAAGTTGTAGATCACATACCTGAGGAAGTTGAATGGAGAAGTGCCCCAGACACGAGCTGTGGTTTAGTGTGGGATCCAAAATCCAGTAAGGGAAAGCTATTCTTGATCGGCAATCTGGAAAGATAGTAGAGAGATGTTAGCTAAATCTGAAACCAGATCCCGAGAATTAAGCCAGGCCCAAAGGGCAAGAAGAATGCCCAATTTTGTAACCTTGTTGCTGCTGGGGACTTGTCTGCTGACTAGAAAAGAAGAAAATATGTTAGTTCAAAACAGAGCCTAGAAATATAGTCTAGCTTCCAGTTCTAGCATCTGTCCTAAATCATAGACTTCAGAATTTATATTCAAGTCCTGTCAGATTATGAGACTGGAGCTATTAAAATATATCCTGGATTGCTTTAAGAACTAGGATTGAATGATGAATATGTGTGAAAAAGTAAAGTAGAAGAAAATAAATGTGGAAGCTGACCACAGAGGCATTGGGAATATAGAGAATAAATGCACAAGTAACTCTGAGGGCAGGAACAATGGAACTGATCAAGTGGATGCGTGTTTGCAATGAAGAGGACCAAGAAAAGAAGATTGGCTCTATGAGGTCTAAGCTTACTGATAGAAAGAGTAATAAGAGATAAAAAGCAGGAGAGAATGGTTTGGTGGTGAAATGTAATGAGTTAAATTATAGATAAGATGAATTAAAATATGGTTTTCATTTCCTATGCAGCACTGTAACTATAAAGGCATGAGTAAAGATACCATTTTGTGGAATGTATTAAATCACAAAAAGAGTGAACATAGATACAGAAATAAGATGTTTCAAAAAGAAACTTATAGTGACATCATTTAAAGTTTAAAAAGAATAAGAGCAAACAAAGGTAACAGAGAAGCTGTGTTCAAAAAGGCACAGGGACAAATTGGTGACGTAGTATAAAAAAGAGAATTTCATTCATGATTGAGTCATCAAAACTGATAAATGGAGGGAGTAAATGAGAATAAAAATTAAGAAAAAATATTTTTATGTGATATTTGTAGGGCAATTGCTAACATAAAAGTGTAATTTCTTTAGATCAATAAAGATAAATGTCAGATTTTAAAAAGGTTATCAAATAAGTACAAGAGGTGAGAAAATATAGGCAGCAAGTGTATATTATCTTTATAAGATTAGGTATGACAGGGAAAAAGCAAGAAACATAGGCCATCTGAAAAATGTGAATCTGATACACAATATTGGAACGTGTTAATGGGTAGGAAGGGAGACAGTGCAGGAGAAGACTGAAGACCAAATAGAAGAGATTAAGTTTAGAAGGAGGTACGGTACGAAGGAGATTGAACTAAGGGCACTTATACAAGAACCGGTCTTAGAGAGGAACAGATATATATCTATCAAAGCAGAAGAAAAAGAAGAGAAGAAATGGAGATGAGTTGAACAGGCATTTAGAGGTGAAAAAAAAGAGAAATTTACACAGTTTTCTCTGGATATCTTCTACCTTCTTATTTAAATAGGAGACAAGGAGGACTTTCTCTTAGGAGTTAAAGATCAAAATTTGAGAAATTGAGGTTAAATAATTGTTCTTTGGAGAAGACACTTTGGGAAATTTGATAGGGAATTAAATGATAAAGGAGCTGCAGAATAGCACTGATAAATTTATTATCCTTTCATTCTTAACCACTTTTGCTACTCTGTATATCTCTTTTGACATGAAATTTTTGTTTTCAAATTGTTCTATAATTTGACTAAAGAAATGTATGCATATATGGTTTTTAAAAATCTCATAGCACAGAGAAATTTAATAAAGAAAATGAGCCCCAATTTACCTTCTCAATTCTCAGTTCAAATCTTCAAAAGCCAATATTTTAAGTTTAAAAAGCTTAACCAACTTTTTCTTGACCATTTTCTGTTAATATATGTGGATTTACAACACTATAGTTCCTCTTACTTCTTTCTTATTTAGTTGTATCACAATCTTAGTTCACCTGATTCTCTACTATGGAAGTTTAAACATCATAGCTGCTCTTCCTTTTCTGTTTCTATAAGAGAAAAAGAATATTCCAAATGCCCACTTTTGACTCTCCCTAATACTTCATTTCTTCCCCTTCTTTCCTCCAATCTCTGTAAAATGTATCTGTATTTTTATATTGGCAGGACTTCTACCATTTACTTGACATCCTCTAATCTTAATTAAGTAATCTATGATACGTCCATTGTTGATTCCAAAAGATAGTAAAAAAAACAGCAAACTTTTTTCCCCCAAGAAATTAAACTACATAAATATTGGCCACTGTAAATACAAGTGTCATCCTTGTATTTACAATATTTGGATTTATACCATGGGATACTATGATCATAATTATTCCAATGTCACTTCTGCTACGCCACTCAAAAGGTAATGTTACATGGTCAAGATAAATTGAGTTGCATAATGACATTTAATGAGTTGCATAATGACATTTAATTGAGTTGTATAATGACATTTAATTTTGAACAACGAAAAATGAAGTTCAAAATGAAGTTGAATTTTAGTTTGCTTTAAATTCCTACCATAACATTTTCAGAGCTGTTTGTTTTTCCCTGGAATTTATAATTGTTCATTAATTTATTTAAGTTTCATTAAATAATTTACTGTTTTATTTTTTATTGAATGTTTCATATGAATTTTAGATTTGTATTACAAAGTTTTCCTTTTATTATTATTATCTTGTCCTGGAGAGTACTATCTTTCTGCTCTACAATAGACTGTGAGATTTTTGGGGGGAACTACCTTCAATAATCTGAGTCATTTGACTTTTTCTTGCTACTTTTCTCCTCTCATTTTACTAGAGTATTACCTTAGGTAACTTTCTAAGCGAGGGTTAATAGGACACAAATTTTATAGGTTTGAATACCTGTAAATACCTATATTTTCCCATCACTCTTGATTAATAATTTGAATAACATATTTTTGATAGAAATATTTTCCACAAAATTTAGAAGTCATTACCATTGCATAGATTTATGTTTTGCTTCATCTAATCAAATTCTATTTATAGCAGAGACATGGAGATTATGAAATACACCTGCAATAAGAGGTAGTCTTATGTAACTCAAATGAAGACTGATTTATTTGTTTTTAGCTGTAATATTCCTGTTGATGCTTCGTTTTAGCTCTTTCCTGAATGCAGGTCTATTTCATCTTGATTACTGGTTAATGACGTTTTTTTTTTTTTTCTTATATACCATTTCCACTTTATTGTATAATGTGAATTCTGGTTATTAGAGGATATGCATACAAAAAGATTCTGTATGAATTTAACTTCTATTTTGTGACAAATCAATATGTTTTGTATTTCTAGTTTATTTGATTTGATTGGAGCATATATTGAACTCTAGAACAAAACTTTATGATGTATCAGACATTAATTAGACTCGTGTTAATGAGTTCTAAGAGGACTTACCCAAGTATACTCTGGAATAACTGGTATGTATAAGGATTGTATTTAGTCTATGTTCTATGTTATACAATTTATATATTTATTATATATGTTATAAAAAAGAGGAAAGAAATAAAACCTACATTTTTGTAATAGATTTTTTAGTCCTGATATTTTCCTCAATGATACAATTTTATACAGAAATAAATATTTGTAGTAACAGCCATTCCTAGTATCTGGCCTAGATGTTGCTAATGGTGTTGCTGTTGTAACTTAGAACAAATTCTGAATGGGGTATAAAAGGAAGAATTTTCTGTGCCTGGCCTAAGATAAATTATGGATGCTCCAATCTCAAATATGAAGTGGACTGTCAGACTGGAAACATTTGACAAGACACCAAAGAGAAGCCACTGAGAGCAAAGGTTCAGGGATTTGTTTTAAAAAGTAATTTATTTTTGGCATCATGCCATCTTTGAAAATCTTTCCCCAGGCAATAAACATTAGACATGCTATTATCATTGCTCCAGTCTTTGGCTTCTTTGGGAATCAGGTAACTTGTCTCATTGTAGCCTGAGGCGGCCTTTATGGCTTCCTCCAGGAAAAGTGACCCTGGTTTGCAATAAAAGTCATGAGGTTAATCTGATACTTGGAGTTGTTTTCCCCTAGAGATCATAATTCTTACATTTAATTATAATTTTTTTATTATATATCTTTCTCATTACAATTTTTTTTTCATTAAAATCTTTCAAAGTATAGCATATTCTGTCTCATGTTTTAAAGGTGACATTCTGGGCATTTGTTTTTATCATTCTCTGTTAGAGATCCTGTGGTAGTTTAATCCTAATAAGCTTTATTTTCCATATAATTAGTGTGTCTTAATGATGAGGTCTGTAGCATGCTAGTCAAAGGGCTAGAACTGTTGTGTATGTACTTTATACTGTTTTATGAATGAGGAAGTTTCGTGTTTTTAAATTGACAATTTCTTTACAAGTACTATCACTGCAATAACATCCCTACTTTAAAAAACATCTTTTTCAAAGGAGCATTACAAAGAAATAAACAACAACAAACCTACATTTTATTTTAATCAAAGAAAATAATCTCCTTTCTTATATACAAGTGTGTAATCATAAAAGGCTGGTATAACTACATAATATAAATTATATAACCTTGTACTCAAAATTTATTTTTATCTGTTATATTTTCTACATTTTTCATTATGCCTTAGAAAGATAACACAAAACAAAAATGCATAGTAATTCAGAGCAGAAATGGAATTTATCCCCAGCAGAAAAGAAAGGAGATAAAAAGTATCTAATAGTCCTGTTTCCCCTTGTCTAATAGAACATTCATATGTGTTATGTCTGTCGAGCATGATCAGTCAGAGTAACATTGGCAAATCAAAATAGAGCAAAACTCTATTTTTGTTGTTGTTGTTGTTAATACCAGATTTAATATAGGCAACCAAGGACTGTACAATTGGAAGAGTTGGAATAGGAAGGCCAGCTATTGCTTTCAGGAAATCAGGATTGCAGGGAGCTGCATCTGATGGAGCTGCAATGCAAGTGTCTACAGCACCAAAGTGGTTCAGGAGAAATTGGGAAGTAAAAGAAGTTACCGCTGATGATTACCACTGACCAGAGCCATCTGGTCAGAAGTTACCACTGACCAGAGCCATCCCCGGTGCCACTCATTGTTGGTGTTTAAGACCCAAGAGATTTTAGGTTAGCATAATTCCAGGTCTCACACTGCAAAGTAAAGCCAAAAGCTAAAGGGTGTGGCAGTGATGCCGAATTGACAAGATACAAACAGCCAGTGATAGAGGCTTAGCAATACTAATCAACCTTATTTTAAATATGTAGTAATTGCAGTTCATAAAGATTTAATGACTTTGAGTGGTAAATGATACTATATATGATATATAATGTATATTATGTAAATACACGTCATTATACAGAAAAAAGAGATTATTTGTGAGAGGTTTTGTGCAATATAATGGATATATTTTATCTCATTTAATTGTTACCACAATCCTCATATTACAGGTGATGTTACTGAAAGTCACAGTAGGGAATTTGTCCCTGGTCATATATACCTAATAAATGGTGTGCTGGGTTTTGAACTGAGTTCTCTTCAACTCTAAAGTGTTTGTTTTTAACAAGTGATAGCTACAGATGGGTTCAAGGAGTGTGCAGTATGACCCATTGCATTCACGGAGACAAATATTATTGTTGTTTCCATTCATTTTTTATCCTTAAATAGCGGGAAAAATGCTTTATTTATATTTAATATAAGATTGTCGTGAAGGCTTACACTTACGCCATATATCTTCATGTTATGCAAGATATCCAAGGCAAGAGTAGGAGTTCTAAAACTATGAAGTTGACAGTTGTGCCCACTTTCTCCTAGTATTTTTGTGGCTACATCTGCTGCAAGGTATCTTGGATAAAAGTGTTCTTATAAAAATAAGAGTTTTAAATACTTGAACCTTTCTAGATATTGCTAATGGTATTGCTGTTGTAACTTAGAAAAAAATTGAATCAAATGTGCTAGCATTACAAATATTTTGTACGATTATGAAGTCCACTGGGTAACTCACGGTAAAATAATTTAATCTTTGAATTTAAGAAGGAATTTCATGAACTTTCAAGGTTGGCTAAGATAGAGTAAATCCACTACACTTCAAAATACTGGGTAAATAGGAAAGGCATCAATGAGAAGACTCTGAAAAGTTAGCAAAATCAAGTTGATTGGGGAGTAAAGTCAAAACCTAAAGAAGCAACTGATATGGGGTAACATCTCAGGTTGTTTTGTTTTTGTTTTTATTTGTTTTTATCTTTTAATTTCTCCTCTGACGTTGACCTGTAGATGAGACCCCAGCAGGGTGGCATGAGCAACAAAAGCTTTGAGGAACCCTCTCTTTCTGGACATCGAACTAGGAATAAGGGCCACCATGAGCAAGGGAATGTGAGGAGACCTTTCTTGCACCTTTGCTGCTATCCTGGTTCTGGACCAAGGGCAGTTCCAGTCCCTGAGTTGCAGCAGCCAGAGCAAAGGAAAGAATGTAGTTTCTATGGTATGGTGATATTCAAGCTGAGGTATAGTGGCAGGGAAATGGGGACGAAGCTGGCTTATGAAAACAATTAAATAAATAATTAAATTACTAAATACCAGGTACCATGGCTGAATGTCTGTGATCAGAAGAGTGGTACCTGGTGAAGAGCAGAGGCCAAATTATGCCAGGCTTAGAAGGGCAAGTCAAGGACAATAGCTAGGTGTCTTGCTTGACCAATCAGTTGCATAGACGTGACTTTTACTGGAGATGGGAAACACGAGACTGAATGCAAGATAGTTTATGAAGTGTCACATGAGGAATAACACATGAGACGTTTCCATGTAATATTCAAATAAGTTATTATATCAGAAAACACTTCAGGGTTGGAGTGCATCTCAGAAAACCCTTCAGGGCTGGAGATGTCAGTTTAGGTGTCAGAAATATTGATGGTATTTAAAGCAATGGGAAAGAATTAGATGACTTGGAGGGAAGGGGTAGAATGAAACTTTAAAAAGTCAAGCCCTTACTAACTCCAACATTAATAAGATGGTAGAAGAGGTATTTCTAGCCACTGAATGTTCTGCTTTTTCTTCTCCATACATACTTTTTCCATTAATTCCCTGATCTATAATCTAGTATGTGATGCTCTTCAGCAATTCCTGTACTTATAAATCAGTCCCAAAGAACAATGGTCATGGTTGATCAATGTTCCTCAGAAGTTAAATGAAACATTTAAGTGACCAGTGAATAATACCCCTTAGGATACCTCTAGAGTCTATTCCTCTATGACCTTGGTTTTGCAGTTCTATAGAAGAGTCTGTTTTCTAAAGAAGGAGTCACAACCTAAAGATTGTTAAATCAAGGGAAGAGCTCTAGCTGGCCATTGTATTTGTATGTACTTTGTCGTGGAAATGTTGGGTCTTTCAATCTTTAATCTTAGTCTGACAGCCTGACAGCTTTAAAATTGCTGCAGAAAAGTTCACTGAAAGAGATAAATCAGTATATCATCTGCATAAAAAAGACAATGCATCATCATAATAAATAAGATCACCAAATGAAGCATAGATACTGGGAAAAAGCTCTCCTGGGCAAACTCAGTAATAAGGCAGGGAATTCAGGAAAACTAAAGAAACACAAGCCATATGATTATAAAGTAACAAAATTTCATCATGAAAGTCACATACACACACAGAGACACATAATCATGTGCTTCAAACATTCCTTGAAAGTGCCAAGACACCCTGAGTCTGAAATTACAGTTAAGGAATAAACAAAAATAAAAATCACAGACATATAGTGGAAAGGTCAACATAATAAACATAATAATCTTCTCTTTCAGATAATAAATCTTTTTAGAATCAAATTAAATATGGCACATTAATCAAAATTTAATACATCTGATCCCAAAGTCTCGATGAATTTAATTTAAGGAATACAAAATGACACATAAATTGAAAGTATTATACCATAATACGTAGTAATATCTGTGTTTAAAAAAAGGGTGGGTTTGAAAAAGAGCAGAAACCTGATTAATTTTCTGAAGACACAGAGACGTTTGCATTATTGAAATTACAAGTAATTGCTACAATTTCTACCAACTGATAAAGTGCAAATGCGAATGCTCTTAAATGCTTTAGGATCTCTTCTGAGCTATCACATGAGCCACACTGGAAGCACAGTTTGATAGTAGTTATATGCTGCTACCCTTGTACTCTTTTGGTAATGAAATACCCTATAGACATTTCAATATATACTGTAGATCCTGAAATAGGCAGGTCAGAATCAATGGATGATTCAATGTCAGGAGAAAAGATGATGGCATTCAGAGGTGGCCAACAGCTAGTGTTCTCAATTGTTCTGACCAGAAAATAAATTCGAATAGTCCAACTTCTGCTCAGTGCACTACACCTGAGAGATGAATTACCAGTGCAACTACTCTTTTTATCATCTTTTACTTCATTTTTCAAGAAACATTATATATCTTTTGGACATTTTGGTTGTTTCCATGTCTTGGCCACCATAAACAGAGCTGCAATGAACATTGGAGCACACGTGTCTTTATGTATAAATGTTTTCAGATTTTTTGGGTAGATACCCAGAGAAGGATTGCTGGGTCATATGGTAATTCTATTCATAAATTTTTGAGGAACCTCCACACTGCCTTCCATAGTGGCTGTATCTATTTGCATTCCCACCAACGGTGTATGAGGGTTCCTTTTTCTCCATAGCCTCTCCAACACTTGTTACTATTTGTCTTGTTAATGATAGCCATTCTAACTGGGGTGAGGTGATATCTCATTTTTTTTTTTTTTTTTGCATTTCTCTGATGATTAGTGATGTTGAGCATTTTTTCATATGTCTACTTGCCATTTGTATGTCCTCTTTGGAGAAAAGTCTCTTCAGGTCCTCTGTCCATTTTTCTATTGGGTTGTTTGTTTTTCTGGTTGTTGAGTTGTATGAGTTTCTTATACAGTTTGGATATTAGTCCCTTATCAGAAGCACTGTTTGCAAAAGTCTTCTCTCATTCAGTTTGTCGCCTCTTTGTTTTGTCGATGGTTTCTTTTGCTGTGCAGAAGCTTTTAAGTTTGATATCGTCTCATTCATTTATTTTAGCTTTTACTTCCCTTGCCCTTGGAGTTAAATTCATAAAATGCTCTTTGAACCCAAGGTCCACAAGTTTTGTACCTATGTTTTCTTCTATGCATTTTATTGTTTCAGGTCTTATGCTTTGATCCATTTTGAATTAATTTTAGTACATGGTGACAGATAGCAGTCCAGTTTCATTCTTTTGCATGTGGCTTTCCAATACTGCCAGCACCATTTATTAAAGAGGCTGTCTTTTCTCCATTTTACGTTTTTTGCTTTTTTGTAAAAAAATTATCTGTCCATATTTATGTGGTTTTATTTCTGGGTTCTCAATTCTATTCCATTGGTCTATGTGTCTGTTTTTCTGCCAATACCATGCTGTTTTGATTACTGTAGCCCTGTAGTACAAGCTAAAGTCAGGGAGTGTGATACCTCCAGCATTGTTCTTGTTTCTTAAGATTGCTTTGCCTATTCAGAGTCTTTTGTGGTTCCAAACAAATCTGATGATTTTTTGTTCTATTTCTTTAAAAAATGCCATTGGGATTTTGATGAGGATTGCATTAAATCTGTACATTGCTTTGGGTAATATGGCCGTTTTAACCATGCTGATTCTTCCAATCCATGAGCACAGCATGTCTTTCCATTTCTTTTCTGTCTTCTTCAATTTCTTTTGAAAACGTCTGATAGTTTTTAGCATATAGGTCTTTCACATCCTTGGTTAAATTTATTCCTAGGCATTTTATTATTTTTGCTACAATTGCAAAAGGAATTGTTTTGGTTTTCAATTTCTTTTTCTCAGATTTCATTGTTAGTATATAGGAATACAATGGACTTTTGTATGTTGATTTTGTAGCCGGCAACTTTACTGTACTCGTTGATTATTTCTAATAGCTTTTTGGTGGAGTCTTTAGGGTTTTCTATATATAGCATCATGTCATCTGCAAAGAGTGACAATTTAATTTCTTCATTCCCAATTTGGATGCCTTTTATTTCTTTCTCTTGCCTGATTGCTCTGGCGAGGACTTCCAACACTATGTTGAAAAGCAGAGGTGATAGGGGACAGTCCTGTCGTGTTCCTGAACGTAGAGCAAAGGGTTTCAATTTTTCACCATTAACTATGAGATTACCTGAGGATTTGTCATATATTATGTTAAGGTATTTTCCTTCTATAACTATTTTATTAAGTGTTTTAATTATAAATGGATGTTATATCTTGTCAAATGCTTTTTCTGCATCACTTGACATAATCATATGATTTTTGTCCTTTATTTTGTTTATTTGATGTATCACATTGATGCATTTGTATATGTGAACCATCCTTGTGCCCCTGAGATAAACCCCACTTGTTAGAAAAATATGGTTTTGAAAAGATGTAAATTAAAGGAAAATGGCAGACATCATATCACATTAGAGAAATATTATCTTAAAACTATTCCTAGGGTACAGGTCTCAGAGCTAGCCAGGAACTTTAAACAAAGTAGAATTCACTGTAGAACGTTGATTCTTAACCAAGGACAATGTTGGCACTTCCCACTTCCCAATGCCCAGGATTTCTTGCAATGTCTGAAGACATTTTTTCTTGGCACTAATATCAGGGCTCTGAGTCTTTACTTCAGCTAATGATAATATGATTCGGGCAACATTCACGCAAATTTGCCTGTTTTATGAAAATGAGCACTGGGTTCATACTCGTATGCTTGAGGCCATGGTGAATACATTTTTGCTATTGCAATTAAAACACACATAATGAACAAATAATTAGGCAGTAAAACATCCCTATTTTTTTTTTTTTGACAGGATGAAGTAACAGCAGCAATAAGGATTTAGTCATGGAACATGACTGAAAAGAACCACAGCGAAATAAGTAAATCTGGATGAACTTTCATTTTCTTGTCTATAAAACACAATAATAATATATATACTTATTGTGAGAATTAAATTTTATAATGTTTACAGAAATGAAATGTCTTACAAGTGTAATAGAATTCTCGTAATATTGTTGTTGTTGCTGGTTTTAAGTTATCCAGTCTCTAAATTAAACCGCAGCCATTACTTTGACAAATAGTAGCCACCAGAGCAATTTCATGATGGATACCATTTGGAAAGGCTCTTAATAAAAATTAGTTTTAAAGGATTATATCATTTTAATTTAAGATGCCAAGACAGTAGATGAGCAGAAAAGTTTGAATGTCTTCTTCTAACTCAGTGCTATCATGACATGATCTTCTGGCAACTAATTGTTGCAGTATAACTTCAAAAGAAAGAAAACCCCAAATTTACACTACTTTGAAGGTCTCTGTGGATAAAAAGATTCATGACTAAACAAGAGATTGACAAGAAAAACCCAGTATAGATAGCAGTCATAAACCACTGAATTGTCCCTATTACATTCTGGACAATTCTGCTGGACCAAGTGCCACATTGGAATAGAGCAGTTTTCTCTCTTTGCTCAACATGAAGAAAATATTGGGTTGATGATACAAGATATTTTCTTTTGTTATTACTCCACAATTGCAGAAATTAAAGGATGTAACAATACATTTTAGGGACAGGTGGGTTTCCTAGTATCAAATTCAAATTGTTGTGGTATTATTAGTATTAGTAATTCTATCAACATATAAGTACACCACTCAAATGAGGTAGATAAACAAATTCAAATAATCCTACAAGGCAAGTGCCTCCTGCAGTTTTCTTTGCCTTCTGGAACTGCAGTAGTGAAATGGCATAATTCACTGACTCTCTAGAGTATCATAGTTTAATGGTATTTCACAGCCATGGCACATCACATTACATTATGTTCACAGTGTCACCACAAAAGCCACAGCACCATAAAGTGATAACGTCGCATAATGAGACATACAAACCCAATGTAATGTGACATACAAGAAAATCAATGCAGCATATCACTAAAAGCACCGGGGTTTGGAAGGGGATACCTATGGGCATTTCAAATGAATTTACAGATCATTCATTTCCTACATAATTCTGTATTTAATTTCTGTGCATCTGCAGGCTTCCACAGAGAAATCTAATGTTGAACTTGCAAGCTGTGCAAGTGCACAATCATATTTCTTTTTCAGAGGAAGCCATGGAATAAAATGCAAATATGTAGCATAAACTGTTTAAAGGAACTTGAATAAGGGCAGCAATTCTTTTTAAAGTGCTGTTCTCTTTGCAAAGATTATATAAAATGCTACACACTTCTTAAACTGGGACAATTCTGACCTCTTAACATGAAAATGAAAAATAGAGGACCTTTTTCATTTTAAAAAGTAGCAACTATAAAAGGTAGGATTTACCAAGAAAGGCTACATAGAACGTGGAGTACTGGGTAGAATTAGACATTAAAGCAATAAGTAGTTCCTAAAAAAAAACAGTCTTTCACTGTAGGAGAAAACCCTCTCAACTAACACTACCCCAAAGCCTGGCAACAAATTACTATGGAAACTCCAATGGACTAAACTTCTAACACTAAACCACGGACAACACTGTCTTTGTATTTTGCACAAGAACAATAATACTGATCTCTCAAATATGCTGATGAGCAAAATCACACATCAGTTGTGTACTGAATACAGGACAGACAGGAGTTAATACCAGCTAGGAATTGTTTAGGTATCTCATGGTGAATCTTCTCAGGGGAGTTTGTAAACAGGAGTCATTGAACTGCAAAGTTGTAAAACAAGATGACTGTAAACATTGGGTTAGACTAGAAGATACTCATAAGGCAATTTTAAACCTGTGATTGCATTATTTTTCAATCTTTATGGCATTATTTTTGAGACTGGATCAAAAATTTTAGGAAACTAGATTTAAAATGACAAAATATAGTGAAAGAAAAAAATGTAAAGACTATGATTCACAGTTATGCAAATTTAAAGCTCAACTTTGCATATTTAAGGTGGAAATGTGCTTTACCATCCACTTATTTTGACTCCATTCTAGTTGAACTTTAAGAAGACCTGAAACATTAGGACTGCTGCTGACTTCAAATGTGTGTGGATCCCACCAACTAGTTCTGTCTATTCCCTTTCTCCCCAGTTCTAACACCATCACCTTGTTTACTGTGTTATGTTTGACATGACATTTTGGGGGTGAATTAGGCATATACCCCAAAAGATCAGTTGATTTAGAAATTAAAATAGACATGATATCTTAGAAATTATAATTATGTTTTCAAAGAAAACACATGCTAGTCTTTCATCATTATATTTTGTGTGTGTGCATTAAAAGAATTAGCAGATATTTGGTCCTGTCCAAAACACCCAGAAACATTTGGTCCACACCTACCCATCTACTTAACCCCACGTGTCACGGTCAGCTAGGCTACCTAGGCGAGAAGGGCTATTATTGGTAAACAGTCACAGCAGCATTACTGAACCAATAAAACAAGAAAGTATTTTTATGTATTAATCCTGTAAACCAAAAGTATAAGTAAATGTTATGAGCTATTTGACTCCAGGGATGTTTCTCTAAACATGGATGCTTTTGACAGGTCCACATATAAAACACCATTTGGCATAGATCAAATATGCTCATGAATATTTTCCTCAGGACCACATTTCAAGAATAGCTGACATGGACTAAATGTGTCTGTGAACATTTTTAACAGGACCAAATGTCCTGCAAGGCTTAAAAACACATAACGTGAGATCTACCCTCTCAACAAATTTTTAAGTGAACCGTGAAATATTGAATATAAGTATAATGTTCTAAATTAAACCCTTAGAATGTTTTTATTTCTTGTATAAAATTTTACATTCATTGAATAGCAACTCTCCATTTTATCCTTCCCACCAGCCCCTGGCAACCACCATGTTACTTTCTCCTTCAATGATTTTGACTACTTCAGATACCTCATATAAGGAGGATCATGCAGTATTTGTCTTTCTGTGAGTGGCTTATTTCACTTAGCATAATGTTCTCAAGATTTATCTACATATGACAGGATTCCCTTCTGTATTTCGGGCTGAATTCCATTTTTGTATACGCCACGTTTTCTTCATCCATTCATCGTCCATAGACATTTAGGCCGTTTCCCCTTTTGGCTATTATGAATAATACTGCAATGAACTTGGGAGTGCAAATACCACTTCAAGATCCCAATTTCAATTATTTTAGATAAATATGCCAAAGTAGGATTGCTGGTCATA
This sequence comes from Rhinolophus hipposideros, assembly GCF_964194185.1. NCBI lineage: Eukaryota > Metazoa > Chordata > Mammalia > Chiroptera > Rhinolophidae > Rhinolophus > Rhinolophus hipposideros. The sequence goes on from NC_138050.1 coordinate 59,115,269, forward strand.
TGACAATTCTATTTTGAATTTTTCAAGGAAATACCATATCATATTCCATAGTGGCTGCACCATTTTACATCCCCACCCACAGTGTATAATGGTTCAAAATTCTCCATATCTTCACCAAAATACTTGCTATTTTCTGTTTTTGATAACGATTATCCTAACAGGTATGAGGTAACATCCTATTGTGGTTTGTATCTCCATTTCCCTGATGATTAGTGATATTGAGCATCTTTTCATGCTGTTGCTAGCTATTTGTATATCTTCTTTGAAGAAATATATATTCAAGATCTTTCTTATTTTTAATGGAGTCATATATTTTGCTATTGAGTTGCAGGAGTATCATTATGTGTTTTGGAAAATAAATTCTTATCAGATATGTGGTTTTCAAATATTTTCTCCCATTCTGGTGGTTGCTGTTTAACTCTGTTGATTGTTTCCTTGTTGGCAGAAGCTTCTCAGTTTGATGCTGTCCCACTTGTCTATTTTTACATTGGTTGCCTATGTTTTTTGTGTCATAATCAAGAAATTCTCAGCAAGACCAATGTCACGAAGCTTTTTACTTCTCACACAAGTTTTCTTCTAGGAGTATAATTTATAGTTTCAGCTCTTCCATTTAACTCTTTAATCCATTTTGGGCTGATTTTTGTGTATGGTGTCAAATAGGGGTCGAATTTTGTTCTTTCGTATGCCCAATGGCATGGCACTATGCCAGGGTACTATGAAAAAAATGGTACGATTTTCCTACCAGCTGTGATAAAGTTGGTTTTGTGCTTATCTGAGGTACAGAAGCCTTTAACTAGTTTCTAAATTTCTCATAAAGAGAATTGGTCCGTATACTTGGTTGAATCAGTGGAAAGGAAAGAAAGTCTGAGGCTTCCTAGTCTGCCATCTTGCTAATGTCACTCCTCTATAACTGTTTTTTATGCCTAGCCCATTTGCAAAAAAAAAAAAATATTTGATGGATAGGTATTGCAATTCATAGATGTGTAAACATCCATCTTTATCTGGGAAGCATCTGATCCCCAATCTCACAGAGGGTATAAAACAAAATAAATCCCACATGTAAGGCTAAAGAATGAGAACATTCTGGATGATTCATGGCATGAAGCTACTAATAAGAAAAACTTAGATATTATTTTAGACCATTCTGTACCAAGTTTCCTGGCCTATTTCTTTGTCATAAAAAAGGAAGGAGAAAGAGATATTAAAGATAAAATAAATATGTGTTGAAAATTGTTTGCTTCAACTTAAATTTAGTATCCTTATCTAACCTTCAAATTTTTCAGCTGTTTCGCATGTACTCTATTTTCACCTGCTGCTCACATCTTGTGTTAATGTATGTTGGAATATATCACTTCTCTGCTTATGACATGGCCTGTAATTATGGCAAACTCCTTTAAAATTAAAGTAGCATTGGGTTGCAAATTGAATCATTCAAACTAGCATGCAACCTAAAGAAATGTATAAGTTAATCTTTAGCAAATACAGCCTTATAAATGTTAAAACAAACTAACTAACAAAAATCTTTTATTTAACAATATCCATCTGGGAAGGATAATATCAAGGACTACTGACCATAAGTACTGATTCATTAACAATAAATATATTTAGGGCTCAGGCTCCCAGGAGGACCATATCATAACCTCTTATTTCCCTAAGATCTATAGCACATGACAATGCAGAGTGTCTGACAAGGTGTTCATACAACACATGTCAGTGTTAATAAATAATCATTCCTCCCTGGGCAACGCACAATCTGTTTTCTACTTTAATCAAGGTCACAGTACAAACACTGCATCTGCGTTCCCTTCCCTCGTCACCTTCCTCTCTGTTCTCTCTGCCTAAAGAATGAGGCCATTGCCATGACCCATCTAGACCTACTCTTCAGTATTCAGAGGCTTCAGGAAAAGGGACACACTTGTGAAAAAGAGACACAGTTAACAGTGGAGTTCTGGTGCCATTTTCCTTGTTTTCCTTTCCTAACAAAATTGAGGCAGTGTGGTTTATAACATTATATATGTTTCAAGTGTAACTTGATTGACTTTTTTTTCCCCTACAATCCCACGATATGGTCCAGGGCAATTAGAGACAAATCTCTACCCTAGGACTATCCAGGTCCCTACCACATTTTCCTCTCTTTTTCATCACTCCAGAAATTAGAGAAATCTGGAAAATAATTCTGCCATTTTTATTCTTCATTTTAGTACAAGGATGGGGAATCCAAACATGTTTCCCTTTCTCTTCTCAAATGATTAGGGCCTTCCCTCAGGTGTTCTTCTAAGGTTTTTTTTTTTTTTTTTCCAAATATTCATGGCATCAATTCTGGGCTAGTCCACAACAATATAACATATTTTTTCATTAAAAATGAGGCAGAACTGTTTTGGTTCTGTAATGATTACCTGCAATGATACCTGCAATGATTACCTGTAATGATTACCTATAATGATTACATGTAATGATTATAAAAATGCTGTTTTGTGGTTTGTTTTGGGGTTTCTTTGCACCCATTATAATACACATTAGTACTGAATTTTATACATCATCATGTTTTGATAATTTCAGATAAAGTATCTGATTTTCTTAGCATAATTAGTATTAGTTCACTCTACCTTTTTTCAAAACTACATTCTTAATAGTGTTCTATTTTTTATTTTACCTTACTTTATTTTCTTTAGTTTTGATCTTTTTTAAACCAAAGATTGTACATCAATTGTGTTTCCAAAGGAGGAGGAATTCCAAAAGATTCATTATTAATTTATATCACTTACAAATTTTAAAGTTTGAAATATGTGTAGGTTTATATGCTTGAAAACATCATGTCAGAATTTAACCAATGCTTAAACCATGTCAGAATTTAACCAGTGCCATATAAAACAAAACCTTAATTTATCAAGATAATAAAAATTGAAATGGGAATTAAAAAAAGAGAGAAAGTTTTACATGAAATAAGCCAGCAATAAGAAAAAAAAACAATTTTTGTTGTTAATAAAATTCAATACGCTCACTTTTATTTCAATAAATAAATAAATACACTTCATTAGAACAACACTCACTTAAAAGTATTTTTAGATAAAAATGAGATACAGAGAACAGACTGATGGTTACTAGAGGCAGGGGATGGGGGTGGAAAAATCGATGAATAGGATCAAAAGTTACAAACTTCCAGTTATGAAATAAATAAGTCATGGGGGTTGTAATGTCCAGCATGGTGACTGTAGTCAATCATACTCTATTGCATATTTGAAAATTACTAAGAGAATACATCTTAAACATTCTCATCACAAAGAAAAATTTGTAAGCACCTATGGTGATGGGTATTAACTAGACTCGTTGTGGTGGTCACTTTGCAATATATACAAACATTTAATAATTATGTTGTATACTTGAAACTCATATTATATTATATGTCAAATATACTCCAATAAAAATAAAACCTCACCAGACATTGCCATATGCCTGCCTGCAGCAAAATCACTCCCGTTTAGAACCACTGCTCTCGAAATAATCAATAATGCCATTTTCCAGTTTTTATTCCTGCATATGTACAAAAACATTCATTTTCCATGAAAAATGAAGTTATCAGCTATCCACAAAGTTCTCAATCCCAGATATCTATCAGACGTTACCTTTTAACAACCTACTCATGGAGATAACAACTTATCTATCTCTCGATTTATTTGAGCTCATTTTACTAATCAGATAATCATTCTTTCTATTTAGGTAATAACAGAAAATTAAATTGCAAATCAAAGAAGTGAAATGAAAACAAAAGTTCTACAATTTGCTAATATAAAAGTGCAGATAATGGCTCTAAAAAAATGGCGGCATGAGGTGAGCCTCTGTAGCGCTCCCCTGGAATTTACAATGAATCGGACAACAATAACTCCACAAAGGATTCCCTGCACAGCAGACAGGCAAGATGAAGAGGCCCACTACTGAATTTACCTCCAGGTGGGTGAATTGCGCGAGCGGGGGAGGAGGGAGAGAAGAGGTGCGGAGACAGAGCCGCTGGGGCACAGGACGCAGACCTAGCTCTGTGCTCCGAGCTCGCTGCTCCCGGATCTACTGCAGCTGCAGGAGAGGGAAGAACTCGGACTGCTAGGGCTCCGCTTACGGCCCACAGGGCTGAGGGGGCAGCATATAACATGGCTGAACCGAACCCTCACGGCAGACCTCAGAGCAAAGACTGAGGAAAGAGGGCTGAAATCGATGGTTTAAGCCCTCACTGCCAAATGGAGAACGGAAGCCTTAGGCACAGAGACTAGCCGCCCCCTCCCAAAGCTCCCAGAGCTAGCCCCGCCCCCACCTGCCCCGTGCTAGAAGCGATAAAGTAGCAGCGTCAGATCAAAGGACAGAATATTTGCTGCTCTGAAAACTGTAGATCGCAGACACAGATTCACAACTCAACTAGTTCCGGCAAATGGGAGGGAGCTGTGGAAGCAGGACTGGCTGTGGTGGTGGTCGGCACCATTGCTCTGGGCCACCTCTCACAACTCATCCCGCCCCTGACCCCACGTATCTGGGTGGATCCCTGCAGGAGTAAACAGAAATGCTGAAACATACGGGCTCTGAATCTGGTGCAGAAAGAGCTTTGGAACTTGAAAAGCTCTTCCCATACCTATCAAACTGTTGCAGAAACCACTCCTGTAGATGTCTAGTAAGAGAAATAGTAAATCAGTGATTGCCATGAATAACCAAGGCAACAAGATAGCTTAGAAAGAAAGTGAAAAGTCTCCAGAAAAGGAACTTAGAGATATGGAAATATGTGATTTAAATGATAGAGAATTCAAGATTGCAAATCTGAAAAAACTGAACGAGATGCAAGAAAACACAGAAAGGCAGTTTAATGAACTTAGAAACACAATCAAAGAACACCATGATCATTTTACAAAAGAGATTGATATTTTGAAAAAGAACCAAATAGAATTTCTGGAGATTAAGAACTCAATAGAAGAAATTAACAATAAAATATCCAGATTAGGTAGTAGAGTTGACCAGATGAAGGAAAGAATCAGTGACATCAAAGATAGTAACCTGGAATTTACACAGATGGAAGAAGAAAGAGACATGAGACTTAAAAGAAATGAAAGAACTCTACAAGAACTTTCTGACTCCATCAGAAAGAGCAATATAAGACTAATGGGCATACCAGAAGGAGAAGAAAAAGAGAAGGGAACAGAGAATATATTCATACAAATCGTTGATGAAAACTTCCCAAATTTGTGGAAAGAACTGGATTCTCGAATCCAAGAAGCAAATAGAACACCTAATTACCTCAATCCCAACAGGCCTTCACCAAGGCACATTGTATTGAAGCTGTCTCAAATCAATGACAAAGAAAGAATCCTCCAGGCAGCCAGGGAAAAGAAGACGGTAACTTACAAAGGAAAGCCCATTAGATTATCATCAGATTTTTCAGCAGAAACTCTATAAGCTAGGAGGGAATGGAACCACATATTCAAACTATTGAAAGAGAGAAATTATGAGCCAAGAATAATATATCCAGCAAAGATTTCCTTTAGATAAGCAGGAGGAATAAAAACCTTTACAGACATCCAGAAGCTGAGGGAATTTTCTAATGCACGACCTGCACTACAAGAAATACTAAAGGAGGCTATTAGACCACCATCAACAGGGACAACTTGTGGCAACCAAAACATAAAAAGGGGAAGCGTAAAGGCCTGAACTGGAATATGGGAATAGAGAAAGTAAGCATGCTGAAGAAAGTAGAATACTCTAAATATCAAACTTTCTTTTACATAAACTTAAAGGTAACCACTCAAAAAACATCCAGAACTGAAATATATACTGTAATAAAAGAAGAAACAGAGGGAAACATCATAGAATACCACCACACAGAAATAATAGACAACATCAAAAAGGCAAAGAAACAATGGAGACACAGCCTTACCAGAAAACTAAAGATAGAATGACAGGAAATCCTCACATATCAATAATCACCCTAAATGTAAATGGACTGAACTCACCAATAAAGAGACACAGAGTAGCAGATTGGATCAAAAAACTAAACCCAACCATATGCAGTCTACAAGAGACACATCTCAGCTACAAGGACAAGCATAGACTCAAAGTGAAAGGGTGGAAATTGACACTCCAAGCAAATGGTATCCAGAGAAAATCAGGCGTAGCCATAATGATTTCTGATGAAACAGACTTCAGGGGGAAAAAGATAACAAGAGACAAAGATGGACATTTCATAATGGTAAAGGGGACTATACAACAAGAAGACATAACAGTCATCAATATTTATGCCCCCAATCAGGGAGCACCAAAATATACCAAGCAACTACTAACAGAACTAAAGGGAGTAATTGACCAAAACACAATTATACTAGGGGACTTAAATACATCATTGACAGCTATGGATAGATCATCCAAACAAAAGATAAATAAAGAAATAGCAGCCCTAAATGACACATTAGATGAAATATACATAATTGACATATATAGAGCACTTCATCCTAAAACATCAGACTATACGTTCTTTTCGAGTGCACATGGAACATTCTCTAGGATAGACCATATATTGGGACGTAAAATCAGCCTCAGCAAATTTAAGAAGATTGAAATCACACCAAGCATATTCTCTGATCACAAGGCTTTGAAATTGGATATCACTGCAAAAAGAAAGCAGGAAAAAACACAAATACATGGAGATTAAACAACATACTTTTAAAGAACGACTGGGTCAAAGAAGAAATTAGAGGAGAGATCAAAAGATACATAGAAACAAATGACAATGAAAATACATCCTACCAAAATTTTTGGGATGCCGCGAAAGCAGTTTTAAGAGGGAAATTTATATCATTACAGGCCTATTTCAAGAAACAAGAAAAATTCCAAATAAATAACCTCAGGTTACACCTTAAAGAACTAGAAAAACAAGAACAAGCAAAACCCAAGGTCAGCAGAAGATAGGAGATAACAAAAATCAGAGCAGAACTAAATGAAATAGAGAACAAAAAGACAATAGAAAAAATTAATGTGACAAAGAGCTGGTTCTTTGAAAAAATTAATAAAATCGATAAACCCTTGGCTAGACTCACTAAGATAAAAAGAGAGAAGACACTAATTAACAAAATCAGAAATGAGAAAGGTGAAGTTATCACGGACACCACAGAAATACAAAGGATCATTCAAGAATACTATGAAGGACTATGTGCCACCAAATTCAATAACCTAGAATAAATGGACAAGTTCTTAGAAACATATAGCCTTCCAAAGCTGAACCTTGAAGAACTGGTAAATCTAAACAGGCTGATCACCAGTAACGAAATTGAATCCGTCATCAAAAACCTTCCCAAAAGCAAAAGTCCTGGACCAGATGGCTTCACCAGTGAATTCTACCAAACCTTCAAAGAGGATCTAATACCAATCCTGCTCAAACTCTTCCAAAAAATTGAAGAAGAGTCAGTACTCCCTAACTCATTTTATGAGGCCAACATTACCCTGATACCAAAACCTGGTAAGGACAACACAAAAAAAGAAAACTACAGATCGATATCTCAGATAAATACAGATGCTAAAATCCTAAACAAAATTCTAGCAAATCGAATACAACAATGCATTAAAAAGATTATTCATCACGACCAAGTGGGGTTCATCCCCGGTGCACAAGGATGGTTCAACATTCGCAAATCCATCAATGTGATACATCACATAAACAAAATAAAGGACAAAAATCATATGATTCTATCAATTGATGCAGAAAAAGCATTTGATAAGATACAACATCCATTTATGATTAAAACACTTACTAAAATTGGTATAGAATGAAAATACCTCAACATAATAAAAACCGTATACGACAAGCCCTCAGCTAATCTCATAATTAATGGGGAGAAGCTGAAGCCCTTTGCTCTATGGTCAGGAACACGGCAAGGTTGTCCCCTATCACCTCTGCTTTTCAACATAGTGTTGGAAGTCCTCGCCAGAGCAATCAGGCAAGAGAAAGAAATAAAAGGCATCCAAATTGGGAATGAAGAAGTTAAATTGTCACTCTTTGCAGATGACATGATGCTATATATAGAAAACCCTAAAGACTCCACCAAAAAGCTATTAGAAACAATCAATGAATACAGTTAAGTTGCTGGCTACAAAATCAACGTACAAAAGTCCATTGCTTTCCTATATACCAACAATGAAATCTCAGAAAAAGAGATAGAAAAACAATTCCTTTTGCAATTGCAGCAAAAAGAATAAAATACCTAGGAATAAAGTTAACAAAGGATGTGAAGGATTTATATGCTGGAAGCTGTAAGACATTTTTGAAAGAAATTGAAGAAGACACAAAGAAATGGAAAGACATTCCGTGCTCATGGATTGGAAGAATCAACATAGTTAAAATGGCCATATTACACAAAGCCATATACAGATTTAATGCAATCCCCATCAAAATCCCAATGGCATTTTTTAAAGAAATAGAACAAAAATCATCAGATTTGTTTGGAACCACAAAAGACCCCGAAAAGCCAAAGCAATATTGAAAAAAAAAGAACAATGCTGGAGGTATCACACTCCCTGATTTTTGCTTGTACTACAGGGCTACAATAATCAAAACAGCTTGGTATTGGCGGAAAAACAGACACATAGACCAATGGAATAGAATTGAGAACACAGAAATAAAATCACATAAATATGGACACATAATGTTTGACAAAGAAGCTAGAAACATACAATGGAGGAAAGACAGCCTCTTCAATAAATGGTGCTGGCAGAATTGGATAGCTATGTGCAAAAAAATGAAACTGGACTGTTATCTGTCACTATGTACCAAAATTAATTCAAAATGGATCAAAGAGTTAAGCACAAGACCTGACACAATGAACTGCACTGAAGAAAACATAGGTACTAAACTTATGGACCTTGGGTTGAAAGAGCATTTTATGAATTTGTCTCCAAAGGCAATGGAAGTAAAAACTAAAATAAATGAATGGGATTATATGAAACTGAAAAGCTTCTGCACAGCAAAAGAAACTATTGACAAAATAATGAGGCAACCAACTGAATGGGAGAAGATTTTCGCAAACAGTTCTTCTGATAAGGGGCTAATATCCAAAATATACAAGGAACTCATGAAACTCAACAACAAAAAAACAAACAACCCAATTGAAAAATGGACAGAGGACTTGAAGAGACATTTCTCCAAAGAGTACATACAAATGGCAAGTAGACATATGAAGAAATGCTCAACATCACTAATCATCAGAGAAATGCAAATGAAAACCACAATGAGATATCACCTCACCCCAGTCAGAATGGCTTTCATCAACAAGACAAATAGTAACAAGTGATGGAGAGGCTGTGGAGAAAAAGGAACTCTCATACACTGTTGGTGGGAATGCAAACTGGTGCAGCCGCTATGGAAGGCTATTGAGGAAAGCTATGTGGATGTTCCTCAAGAAATTATGAATAGAATTACCATATGACCCAGCAATCCCTCTCCTGGGTATCTACCCAAAAAATCTGAAAACATTTCTCTATAAAGATACGTGTGCTCCAATGTTCATTGCTGCTTTGTTTACGGTGGCCAAGACATGGAAACAACCAAAATGTCCTTTGATAGATGAATGGATAAAGAAGTTGTGGTATATATACACAATGGAATACTATTCGGCGTTAAGGAAAGATGATATAGGAGCATTTGTGACAACATGGATGGATCTTGAGAATATAATGCTAAGTGAAATAAGTCAGATAGAAAAAGCAGAGAACCCTATGATTTCACTGATATGTGGTATATAAACCAAAAACAACAAAAGAAGAAGACAAACAAATGAGAAAGAAAAACTCATAGACACAGACAATAATTTAGTGGTTACCAGAGGGTAAGGGGGTGGGGGGGTGGGTGATGAGGGTAAGGGGGATCAAATATATGGTGATGGAAGGAGAACTGACTCTGGTTGGTGAACACACAATGGGATTTATAGATGATGTAATACAGAATTGTACACCTGAAATCTATGTAAATTTACTAACAATTGTCACCCCAATAAATTTAATAAAAAAGTGTAGATAATGGATTTACAAGAGAGAAATATATGTGATATACTTTTGTCAAGGAATTGCATTTTCTGCTTTTATTTGATTATGGTTAAAATAACAGTATATAACTTTCAGTGTCACCATGGATTCTACATGGGATGAGGGAAAAACATTCTGGAAGAGCTTGTTCCTCCTTGTTAAAAGAATGGTGTCACTATATATATCTATATATACATGTGTATATACAATATGTATGTACATGTATATACACATGTGTGTATATATATATATATATATATATATATATATATATATATAGAGAGAGAGAGAGAGAGAGAGAGAGAGAGAGAGAGAGAGAGATATTTCCTATGTAGTGTGAAAAAGGAAGATCAGATTGGAGGACAAAAAGATATTCTGAGCTGACATTTTTAAGCAGATGTGGAGGACTTTTTATTACCAAAAGAAAACAGTTATAAAGATGTTGATCCCAAAAGCAAAATTAAATGCTGTATTTTGTACCATACTGAACTGTGTAATAAGCCTTCCTCTCTTATATTTGAAACTGTGTTTTTGTATGACAGTGACATTTTATATATTTAGCCCACAGTTTCAACAGCTCCTAAATATTCATAATGCTAATTTTAAGTCACAGCATGATTTGTTAATTCTTATAACTCTGCCAAACCTTGATAAATTGGGCTAAATTTGAACCAGATTTTCTAAGCCTTGCAGGGACATATTAATTCAATATTATTACTGTCAAGCATAAAATATGTTCAGAAGCTTCCAGCATCACATCACACCACTTCACAGCTGAACTCGCATTTCATTCCCTTAAACTGACTAACTTATCTGCTTTTGAAATAACCAATAATGTTGTCTATTGTTCTGACATTTAATAGGGCTCTTTTGACCAAAATTTTTTTGACCCAAGTTATTGAGTAAAGAAAGGAAATAGACAAAATTCTTTTGAGAAAAGTAATAGCTTAGGTAGTTAATAAATATAAACTCTTATTTTTCAGAAAGTTAAAAATGTGAAGAAAGAAAAAAAAGCTAATTGTTATTGGTCTACCAAATGCTAAATGCAGTAAATGCCTGTAGATGAGCAAAATAGAGAAATGTCTGTTCTTTCCTTAGGGATATTTGAAAGGAATGAAACATTGTTATTGCATTTTTGTCATTTACAGTGTATTATAAGTAAGTCAGTATCTATTCATATTGTCTGAGAAAATCTTATTTCCTGGATACGAACCTTTGTTATTTTTTCATGTGCCCATTTTTATGGCAAATCTGAACCTGATTTAGATTTTCACTTTGGAAAAAGAGCCATTTACCTATTTTATTTTATGTGACTCCCCCAGGGCAAGTTAATAGCACCTGTAATTTTGAAAATAAAACACCAAAATGATCTTGAGTGTCAATAATGTAAAAGATAAATGGCACAGACAATTTTCCAACAAGGTTCTTCTCTTGTGTTGTCCTACTTACTACCACTTTCTGAATAACTATTTTTATCTCTCTATCTGAGGTTCTTTCAACAAACTTAGTCTCTTCTTTCATGCATCTGAATCTTTTTCATGTACTTACGGTTTTCTGACTTGGAAATTATTCTTCCTCTACACATTTGCAATTTTCCCATCCTGCTTTAATAGATGCCATCACAAAATAAAAAATCAAAAGCATCCATTTACCCCCACTTCTACCTCTGTCTACCATTTCATTTTCTGCTCATGTTCAGAACAAAATTTCTTGAAAAATTATATTTTTCTCTTTCTCCAATTCCTCAATAGCATACCCTTGTTTCTTTTGAAAATGCTATATCTATTAATTTGCTTGCTTCTTTATTCTTAATAGATTTTATTTTTCAGAGCAGTTTCTTTTTTAATTTTTATTTTTCAATTACAGTTGACATGCAATATTATTTTATATTACTTTCAGGTGTATAGCATAGTGGTTAGACATTTATATAATTTATGAAGTGATCTCCCCATTTAGCCTAATACCCACCTAGCATTATATATAGTTATTACAATATTATTGACTTACGCTGTACTTTATATCCCCATGACTATTTTATAACTACCAATTTGTACTTCTTAAACCCTTCAACTTTCTCACCAAGTCCCCCAAACTCTCTCTCATCTGGCAACTATAAATATGTTCTCTGTATCTATGAGCCTGGTTTTGTTTTGTCTGTTTTGTTCTTTAGATTCCACATGTAAGTGAGATCATATGGTATTTGTCTTTCTCTGTCTTATTTATTTCACTTAGCATAATACCCTATAGTTCTATCCAAATTGTTGCAAACAGTAAGATTTCATTGTTTTTTATGGCCGGATAATATTTCATTGTATATATGTACCACATCTTCTTTATCCAATCATCTACTGATGGGCAGTTAGGTTGCTTCCATATCTTGGCTATTTTAAATAATACTGCAAAGAACATAGGGATGCATATATTTTTTTTTGAATTAGTGTTTTAGATTTCTTCTGATAAAAAAAGAAAAAAAACAAACAAATGGGACTACATCAAACTAAAAATGTTTTGCACAGCAAAGGCAACCATCAACAAAACAAAAAGACAACCTACTGAATGGGATAAAGTACTTGCCAATGATACATCTGATAAGGAGTTAATATCCAAAATTTATAAAGAACTCATACAACTCAACACCAACAAACAAACAAACCAATTGAAAAATGAGCAGAGGACCTGAACAGACATTTCTCCAAAGAGGACATACAGATGGCCAATAGACATATGAAAAGACAGTCAATGTCACCAATCATCAGAGACATGTACCTTAAAACTATCGTGAGATGTCACCTCACACCTGTAAGAATGGCTATCATCAATAAATCAACAAACAACAAGTGTTGGCATGGATGTGGAGAAAAAGAACCCTCATGCACTGTTGGGGGAATTGCAAATTAGTGTAGCCACTATGGAAAACAGTACAGAGTTTCCTCAAAAAATGAAAAATAGAACTACATTATGACCCAGCAATTCCACTTCCAAGTGTTTTTCAAAGCAGTTTTAAGTTCACAGAAAAATTGAGCAGAAAATACAGATATTTTCCATATTTCCCTTTTTTCCCTCAGACAAAGAGCCTCCCCAATTATCAACACCTAGCATAAGAGTGATACCTTTGTTATAATTGATGAACCTGCATTGACACATCATTATCTCTCAAAGTCCAAAGTTTACATTAAGGTTCACTCTTTACGTTGTATATACTATAGGTCTTGACAAACAAATCATGACATGTATCCACCATTATAGCATCATTAAGAATAGCTTCAATGCCCTTGCAAGTTTCTGTGCTTGTCCTATTCATCCTCCTCCCACCTAATTCTTGGAAACCATAGACATTTTTATTGTCTCCATACTTTTGCCTTTCACATTACTTTTTAACCCATTTAAATGTTCCTATCCAAGGACTCTTTGGTTGTTTCCATGTCTTGTCCACCATAAATAAAGCTGCAATGAACATCAAAGCACACATATCTTTACAGATAAATGTTTTCAGATTTTTTGGGTAGATACCCAACAGAGAGATTGCTGCGTCATATGGTAATTCTGTTCTTAATTTTTTGAGGAATTTCCACACTGCTTTCCATCGCAGCTGCACCAGTCTGCATTCCCACCAACAGTGTCTGAGGGTTCCTTTCTCTCCACAGTCTCTCCAATACTTGCTATTATTTGTTTTGTTGATGATAGCCATTCTAACTGGTGAGAGGTGATATCTCATTGTGGTTTTTCGATAGACTATTGGATAAAGAAGTTGTGGTATATATACATAATAGAATACTATTCTGCCATAAGAATAGATGAAATACTGCCATTTGAGACAACATGGATGGATCTTGAGATTATTATGCTAAGTGAAATAAGTCAGACAAAATGTGAAGAACCATACGATTTCACTAATATGCAGTATATAACACTGAAAACAACAAAAGAACAAGACAAACAAATGAAGAAACAAAACTCATAGACACAGACAATCGTTTAGTGGTTTCCAGAGGGTGGGGGTTGGTGATAGATGAAAGTAAAAAGGATCAAATATTTGATGATAGAAGGAGAACTGACTCTGGGTGGTGAACACACAATGTGATATATAGATGATGTGATTCATAGATGCAGAACTGTACACCTGAAACCAATGTAACTTCACTAACAATTGTCACCGCAATAAACATTAATTTAAAAAAAAAATGCTCCTATCCAGCTACTCCACACTATCCCTGCTGGGATCACTGATGATTTTGTCAAGCAAAATAGGACAGTCAATTCATAGTGTTCAACCTGGTTCACTATTTCAGAATTTTCAGTTGACCATACCTATATACTTGAAAAACACACGTATCTTGGTTTTTGTGATGCCACATCTTCCTGTTTTTCTCCTTTTCCCTCTGAAGATTTGTATTCCATTTCATTCGTTGATTTTTCTTTTTCCTCTTCTCACCAACTTTTAAGCGTTAGGGCAATTCTGAATTTGGATCTGGCCCTCTACTCTATTCTGACTACATGGATTCTAATTTATCTTGTTCAATTGAAAGACTTCAAATAATCAATTTGTTAAAGTTGCCAGTATTTACATATGAATACTAGTCTCAGGGACAAGACTAGTAAATACAACTAGTCCTATATTTCTCCTATTAAATACAACTAAAAACTCTGGACATTATATCTAAAACAAAGAGAAGACTGAAAGATGGTGAGAAAAAGGCAGGCCTTTAAGGAAACTTGAAACCCAAGGAATGACACGGTAGTGACTTTTCCAGGTTATCTTTGTGCTTAATATAACCTAGACTGAGTGCAGAAGAAGGCATCAACCTGGAAATATCAATGGGTACAGACCAAAAAGAGAAAAAGAAAAAAAAAAAAAAAAAAAAAAAAAAGCCAAAGGAAGCTGCTCTCTCTACATAAAGGACCAGGAAAGAAAGGGGAATTCTAACAAGACAGAAAACTTTCAGACAAACACCATGAATAAACTGTGGCCCCTCTATCACCACTGTCAGCCGAGGCTAAATTGGAAAGTAGACTTCTAATTTGGCCTAACTGTCCTTAGGTTTCCCCCTTTTTCTCACTGGGGTGGTTTCAAAGACAGTGAAATGGGAATATGAGACTTGGCAGTAAGGAACTTCCTCCCCATGACATAAACCCATAGTGTCGTGGAAGCCACATGAGGAGCAGTAATGAGGCTCCCCACCCAGGCTATTGGAGCTAACGTAGTCTCTTCAGAGGCCTGCTGGGAAGCCTGAATTATCATCACACCCAGCAGTAATGACGTGATGTTTCTTTGTTGGCATAGTATCAGAAGAGGACCGCTAACATAGAAGACTTAAATAAGATCCAGATTCTCATGACATAATATCCAAAGTGTCCAGGATACATCAAAAAACACTTATTAAGCCAAAAACAAAATATCTCAAATTATATTAGAAAATAGAATCAACAGACACCGACACTGTGATGGTAAGGATGTTGAAATTATCTGACAAGGATTTTAAAACATCCATCATAAAGATACTTCAACGAGCAATTATCAACATGATTGAAGAGAATAAAAAATGAGAAAATCTCATCAAAGGAAGAAAGTGTCAGCAGGGAAAAACAAAAAGAAGAACTAAAGGGAAGTTTTAGAACTGAAAATTACCAAAGCTGAAATAAAAAAAAAATAAAATAAAAAAGTCAATGAATGAATACAGCAAGAGAACGGAGATGGCATAGGAAATAATCAGTTAAGTTGAAGACAGAACAGGAATATTATCCAATCTGAACAAGAGAGAGAAAAAAGACTAAAGAAAAATCAACAGAGCTTCAGGAACCTATAGGACTATAACATAAGGTATAATATTTCATGTCATCTGAGTCTTAAGAAAAATGGAGAGAGTAGGGCTGAAAATATTCTAATAACTAATGGCTGGAACTTCTCAAATTTGGAAAAAGACATAAACCTACAGATTTGAGAAACTGAGTGAACCCCAAACAGGGTAAACTCAAATAAATCCATGCCAAGTTACATCATAATCAAACTCTGAAAACAAAAGTCAAAGGAAAATATCTTGAAAGCAGTGAGAAAGAAATGTTATCTTACCTTTAAGGGTAAACAATTCAAAATAGTGGATTTCTCATTAGAAACCATGGAGGACAGAAGGAAGTGGCACAACATTCTCAAATATTAAAAGAAAATAACCATATTCCTAAACAAATGAAAAAATACATTCTAAAGTTATGACATTTTTTAAACTTGTGGCCCTTAATTGGATTATAGCACCAAGGAGCAAAACTTCTCCCTTTCAATCTTAATTGTTGCCTAATATCTTCACGAGAGATGATTTTTTTTATACCTAGATTATTTCAAATGTATGTAATCTTGATATTTTAATGAAAGTTCAAGGTCAATGATAGAGCATTCTATTAGGAATAGAATAGAGTACAAAATATCTGTACTCAAATCCTTATTTAGCCGTTTACTATTATGTGAACTTGTTCAGGACGCTCTATCACTGAACCTTAGTTTCTTCATCTCTTGAATGGGATGATAATATGTGTTACATAACTCACAATGAGGATCAAAGAGGATAACATATAAAGCAGCAGTTTGTTTTCCTTATTGCATCATTTTTTAATTATAGGAATATATTGAGATGTGCATTATTTATTTTTTAAAATATTGAGCACAATTTATCTAGATATGGAAGGAACAAAGATGCCAGTCTTTAATTTTAGGATAAATAGTTAATTGTAGAGACAGATCTGTACAAATTCTACAAAGGCAACATGGTGAGGCAAAATATATTTATAAATGCAAAAAATAAATTTCTATTTAAGCTGCAAGGACCTTACTGTAAACACCTGGATGTAAGTGTGGGAACTGCCACTTATGTCAGTGGATAGATTATTAATATCTCCAAAGTTCAGTTTCTTCATTGACAACATAGTGATAGAAAAAAAATGTATCTTCACAGAAGGGTTTTGAAGCTCAAATAGGCAATACATGTGAAGCTTTGAACCAAGAGTGTATCATAGCTTTGTACAAAATGATAGATTATTATTATAGTCATTATCATAACATTATGTATCAGGCATGACAAGTTTTGGCAAGTGTAGACTTTCTATAGGCAAGAACATTATGAAATACAAGTGTATTCTAAACTGATAAAGTAGAATATCAATGACCAAAGAGTTAGAAATCTTCAGGATAAACTCAGTATTCTGATAGGGTTGGAATAAAATATAAATGACAAGAGAAGAATATTGCAATTTGACTTTAGATCATATTATTGACAATACAGAACTACTAACGGAGCTGGAAAACAGACTGGGCATAGTAGTCATTGCATGTCTTAAAAGATATTTCTGATGTGGAGACAATGGCACATATGAAAGTGCAGAGGCTGAAATCAGGAAAATAATTACAGCACTGTTCCAATAATCCACATAGCAGGTGGTTAAGGCCTCAACTAAAGAGATTAAATGGGTAAAAGTATTGATGAAAGAAGCAGAAGAGGAAATCTTAGAGTAACACAAGCGACCTTACTCTTTGAAAAGAATCACACACAGCATTAATGGAAAACACAACAGGAAAAGGTTTTCTTAACTTGTTATTTTTACCACCACAAAATCCTGACCTGAAAGAGCATGAGAACTATGCCAAAGACACAGATCATCTATCTTAGATATTCTTTTATTTCATTTTTGAGCCAAATAACCTACTCCTTTTCAAGGGCAAATTTGGTGACTTATTGACTCTGGCTGGGAAAGCAAATATCTGAATGCCTTGTTATTGACACTTAGGAATTACATATTTTCTAATGACTCAGTGGGTGTGATATTCAGTAATGGAAGTTCTTAATTTATGATTTTGATACACCAAGACCGTTCTCTGCAGCTGAATTTTGTCTGCTGATGTCATTGTCTGCAGGGATCCTGTCCACATATGCTGTCTGTAATTTCCTGTTATGTACTCTACGTAATTGAATGATGCTCACAGCACCGGTTTTCCAATAAATATCACTCACAATGACCTTGAAAATATCTTTTCTCCTTCAAATAGTATTTTTCTAGCTCTGGTTATTAATCAAATGAACTAACATGACAACATTTATGTCTATCTAACAAAAATCACAAAAATAGCATAAATAAAACATCAAAATCAAATTGTTTTCTCTGGTACTGTTAATTATAGTAAATGATACATTGTTAGAATAAATATATCTCTATAAACGTAACACATAAGAATACACATGCTTATACATGATTATATTAGCTAACATTTATTGAATGTTGCAATGGGGTAAACACTGTATTAAGTGCTTTATATGTAAGTATATTGTTTTAAACCATAAAAGGTAGGTAATATCATTAGACCCACTTGACAGAAAAGTAAAATAAAGCTTAGAGAGTTTAATGACACTGCTCAAAATCAAGATGAAAGGTGTTAAATGATGTTAACAATATACAATGTACCTCAATGCAGATGTTAGGAAGCATGTGCAAAGCTCTATTATGGAGTAATACCTTGAAAAAAAGCAATATGTCCAGCTATAGGGTGAGTTTGTTATTTCTCTTCCTCTTGGTCCATCTATTCATAAATCTCAATTAAACTGCCTGACAAATTCTACAGTTCTACTTTCATCAACAGGTATTGGCAATACCAATCAAATTAAATATCCAGAAACCTCTTTATAATTTACAAAAATAGCAAGATTCAAATTTCAGTTTTCTACAGCAACAACTTTACAAAATACCTATAATTAGGACACTTTAAATTAACTTAGGGAAGTAGAAAGTGTAATTTTCAGGTCACTCAGCTTGTTTGAAAATAGTCTCAGTTACTCCCGCCTGAGGTATGACTACACATAAATAAGTGTTTTAATAAGGAATTTTAAAAAATCAATCTTATTACTGTTGAGTACAGGTCAAAAACTGGCAGTCTACTGAACAGATTTTCTTTTTTTTTTTTTTGCCTTCAGATATGTTTTATTTGGCCCACATAATTTTGGCCTGTCCATAGTTGTAAATCTTTTGAAATAGTTGCCAACATTTAAAACCTGAGAGATATATAGAAACCTGAGTTTCTGGCTTCTTTTAAAAAGCCTAAAGATTTGGCAATCTGGGCATTCTTTCTCTCATGGCAACTCTAATTTGTATGTGGACAATTTCCTGGTACGCAGTTCATTATGATGCCATCCTTTTTCTCTTGCTCAAACTTTTATATTTTCCTAACACTCCGTTAGCTTAGTTCATTTAGATTACCTGTGCAACCTCTATAATTATTTGAGTCTGGGTATCCTATTTGAAAATTAGAACTACTATAAGAGAGAGATACGAGATGGTGGAGTAGACAAACACAGTGCATGCTTTCTTCTGTGAACATATTAAAATCACAACTAAATTATAGAACATTCAACCTGGAGAACTATCTGAAGTCTGGCTGAGCAGAAGCTTTATAACTAAGGATAAAACAAAGAAGACACATCTAGACTGGTTGGAGGGGAATGCCCCAAACCTTTATGTGGCAGTTGGGAATCAGGGGGCATATATCTGCCATGTATGCCCCCGGCACCTGCCCCCTGGAAGAGCAAGGGAATCCAATGCACACCAGGCTGCCCATCCTGGAGCACTGGAGCTGGGATGAGGAGACGTCACAACATCTGGATGTGAAAAACAGTGTAGAATACAACCATCCAGGTGGGACGGGAGGCTGTGGGAAACCCAGACATCCTCTTAAACAGCCCTTGCACAGACTCTCTCACTCCCAAGCACTCACCTTGAGCTCTGGAGGAGGGATGATGACTCGGGGAACATCAGAGACAAACAGGGGGCAGACTGAAGTGTGTGGCCTTCATGAAAGGGCTGGAGGACAGTTGTCATTTTTCCTGTGAGGGGGCCTCCTTCTGTGCAGCTGGCAGGTGGGAGCCACCTTTCCTGTGTTGAACCCTCCCCCAAATGGCCAAATCTGGATCTGATTGGTCTGGTGAACTCTGCTCTTCTACCCTGCTGACTAACTGGGAATCCATCCTACCTAACTCCCCCAACATCACAGGAACTATCTTTGGGAGAAGCCAGCTCTGCTGCATCGAATTCTTTCTTGAAAAACTATCACAGTCCCTGGCCCCAGATGGGCAGTGACTGGCCTCAGTGTGCTCTCAGACTATTGTTGAATAGCTCCAGGCTCAGCACTGGCACCAAACCAGAGTCTACATTAACTCAGTGACCACAACTCTTTCTACTCTAGTGACTACCTAAGACTCTGTCTCACCCAAGTTGTGTACCACACGAGGCTTTATCAGTGGCTGAATCTTAAGGGAGCTGGCAGTGACAGCAGGCCTCAGAGTGTCCTGGTTTTTTGTGGAGCTACCCCAGGCCCGGTACTGGTGGCAGCCATCCTTGGTTCACAGCATGGCCGCGCAGTGTCTTCAACTTTAGCACAAGCAGCAAGCAACCATGGATGACTTTGTAGCTCCTACCAGGTAGTCCACAACATATCACAGGCAGTAGGTGACCTTGGACTGCACTGGAGACATCCCCAAGAAGTCCCAGAACTAAGATACTTGGAGGTTCCCTTCAGACCACAGCAGAGCACTGCCCATTTAGTCCCACAAGTAGCACACACAAAGGACAATCTTAACGGTCACCAGAGCCAACTGGGGTAAATCCCACTCAGTGGGGTAAGCCCTCCAGACAACAGCCCATAAGCAGTGGACATGGCCAAACCCCACATCCAGTCAGCCTAAGGGCCAATCTTACCCACTGATGTGCCAATAGCAATCAAGGCTCAACTATAACAGGAGGGCACACACAACCCACACATGGGACACTCCTGAAACACCTGGAGAGGTAATGAGGGAGACAGTGCCATGGCCTTACAGGGCACCAACTACATAAGTCCACCTGGCCAAGTGGGAGACATAGCAGATCTACCTAATACATAGAAACAAACACAGAGAGGCAGCCAAAATGAGGAAACAAAGAAACACAAACCAAATGAAAGAACAGGAGAAAACTACAGAAAAATAAACAAAATGGAGAAAAGCAACCTACCAGAGAAAGTGTTCAAAACAATTTTTTATAAGGATTCTCAAGAAACTTACTGAGAATTTCAGCAAAGAGATAACAAGCATAAAAAAGGACAAGCAATAAAAAAGAAGCAATCAGAAGTGAAAAATAAAATAACTGAAATGGAGAATACACTAAAAGGAATCACCAGCAGACTAGATGAAGCAGAGGACTGAATCAATGAATTGAAAGACAAAGTAGAATAAAACATGCAATCAGAACAGCAAAAAGAAAAAAATAAATAAATGAGATACATTAAAAGACCTCTGGAACAACATTAAGCATATCAAATTTGCATTATAAGGGTAGCATAGGAGGAAAAAAGAGAGCAGGAATTAAAAACCTACTGAAGAAATAATGACAGACAACTCCCTAACCAGGCAAAGAAAATAGACATACAAGCCCAGGAAGTGCAGAGAGTCACCAACAAGATGAACGTAAAGAGTCTCACATCAAGACACATAATTAAAATACCAAAGGTTAAAGACAAAGAGAGAATCTTAAGAGCAGCAAGAGAAAAGGAGTTATTTACCTGCAAGGGGAGTTCCCATTAGACTACCAGATGATTTTTCAACAGAAATTTTGCAGGCCAGAAGGGATTAGCACAAAATATTCAACATGATGAAAAGCAAGGACCTACAATCAAGGGTACTCTACCCAGCCAAGATATCATTTAAAATCAAAGTACAGATTAAGAGCTTCCCAACAACAACAACAACAACAAAAGCTAAAGGAGTTCATTACCAACAAACCAGTTTTACAAGGAATGTTAGAGGGACTTTTTTAAAACGAAAAAAATATCAAAATTAGGAATAATAAAGTGGCAATAACTACTTATCTATCAACAATTACCTTCAATTTAAATGGATTAAATGCTTCAGTCAAGACATAGGAGAGATGAATGGATAGAAAGCAAAATGCTTACATACGCGCCTACAAGAGACTCACTTCAGATCAAAAGAGACACACAGACAGAAAATAAAGGGAAGGAAAAAGTTACTTCATGAAAATGGA
Source organism: Rhinolophus hipposideros (assembly GCF_964194185.1). Classification (NCBI taxonomy): domain Eukaryota; kingdom Metazoa; phylum Chordata; class Mammalia; order Chiroptera; family Rhinolophidae; genus Rhinolophus; species Rhinolophus hipposideros. The sequence continues at coordinate 59,137,358 of NC_138050.1, forward strand.
AACAAAAAAATAAAGAAATCTGGAGTAGCAATATTTATACCAAACAAAATAGACTTTAAAACAACGGTTATAATAAGAGACAAAGAAGGAGCCAGTAATCCCAATTTTGGATATTTATTTGAAGAAAATGCTACTTTGAGGGGACAAGTGCATCCATATATTGATTGCAGCATTGTTCACATTGGCCAAAATGTGGAGGCAGCCTGGGTATCTGTCAATGGAAGAATCAATAAAGTGAGGTAGTACATACATACATGAAATATTGCTCAGCTATGGAAGAGAATGGGTTCTTGCCATGCACAATGCATGAATGGACCTGGAGGGTACTGTGCTGAGTGAAGTGAAAAAGACAAATGCAATGTGATTTTGCTTATATGTGGAATCTAAAGAATAAAATGAACAAACAAAACAGAAACAGACTCATAGCTACAGAGAACATTTTGATGGTTGCCCAATGGGAGGGGAGTTGGGGGTGTGGGTGAAAAAGGGGAAGGGATTAAGAAGTACAAATTGGTTGTTACAAAGTGGTTATGGGCATGTAGGGTACAGCATAAGGAATATAGTCAACAATATTGTAATAAATATGCATGGAGTCAGACGGGTACTAGATTTGTTGGGGTGATAGATTCAGGGATAGGGTAAAAAAGGTGAAGGGATAAAGAAGTAGAAATTAATAGTTACAAAATAGTCATGGGGATGTAAAATATAGGGAATATAGTCAGTGATACGGCAATAACTATGTATAGCGTCAAGTGGGTACTAGACTATTCAGAGGAATCTTAAATTATATAAATGTCTGACCACTATGGTGTACACCTGAAATTAATATAAAATAATACTGAATGTCAAAAATAAATAAATAAATAAATAAATAAATAAATAAATAAATAATGAATTAATTAATTAAAAGAAAATTAGAACTACTATTTGGATATGTCTGTTCATCCATCTGAATTTCACATCCCTTAATAGTATCTGTGATAGACAGAATTCTAAGATGACACCCACCCCCGAATCCAAGATTCACAGACCCTGGTATACACACATCTTTCAGTTATTCATTCACACCCTAATCTAGGGGCTGCTGTGAAAGAATTTTGCAGATGTAGTTAAAGTCTCAAATCAGTTGACCTTAAGTAAGGAGGATTACTGAGGTTTGCCTGATCTAATGCCTGGACCTCTTTAGAAGCAGAGAATTTTCTCCAGCAGGTTCCAAAAGAGGATGTCAGAGAGTTCATTCCACTGGTGTAGATTATTAAAGATGCTTGTCACGAGCTGCTTTCAGGACCCAAATAGCAAAGAATCGAGGGCAGCCTATAGAAGCTGAGAGTGGCCTCCCAACAACAGCTAGAAAGAAAACAGGGGCCTTAATGTTACAATCACAAGGAAAGTAACTCTGCCAAAACTAGTGAACTTGGAAGAGTATCCTGAGCCCAGATGAAAACCAGAGTCCTGGTTAATACCCAGATTTCAGCCCAGTGACATCCTGAGCAGAGAACTCAACCATACAGTGCATGGACTTCTGACCTACAGAATCTGTGAGACAAATTGTTGTATCAAGACTTGTAGGCTTACAGTAATTTTTAAAGCACCGATAGCAAGCCAACACAATATTCATTCTTTCTCCCAATCATCTTGATGTGAAACCTTAATATTAACATTAGCATCCTATGTCCAGTTAATTGCCAAGTTATGCTGCTTCTTTTACCTTGGAACTTCACTGACCTAGTATGAGCTCTTATCCTCCCACACCTGAAATTAAATTGTTTTTTGTCTGGTCTTTTTATTTCCAGTTTTTGTCCAACACAAACACATGATATGCAGTGTTACTATTTTAAACTTTCAGAAACACTTTAACTTGATACCTGCCTATTTGTACAGGTTCAGTGGTACTACATCCTTTCAAAGCTTCCTACAGTGCAGCACAATTAAAGTGAGGGAACCATCACTTGTTCCATATGTCTTTTATTAAACAATAAATCATTTATGGTGTTAAATTATACCTCAATAAAATCAGTTTTAAAAAAGTAAAATATTGACCCAATTTCCAAGGTTTCTTATCAGATGACAGAGAAATACTTGAAACTGTGAGAAGAAATAAGATCAGAAAATGTTAAAAATGAGTCTAATTTAATAAATAAAGAAGAATGTATGAGAACTGGTAGTTGGCTAACAAAATCCATCTCCCTATTTTGCCATAATAATGGAGTTTGAACAAGAAATATGGGCATATATTTAGAGATACGTTTCTGTTTTGAAGCTCTGAAAGTATTTATATAGCCATATAATTATGTAAATCTTCGCCAAATGGATCTGGAAAAGAATGAATGTGTATAGCTTCTACCTCACTTGCTTAAAAGAAAATTGCTTACATGTCCTTCCCTGATTTCCTCTTCATGACCAGTACAGCATGAATGTGCCTGTACCTCAGCTCTGAACATACAAATGAAGATAACTTAGCTATTTGCAAAGCTACATTATTAAAGAAACCTGAATCACTGAATCCCATATTGATTAGAGCCTCTTAGCCAATTAGTCATCTAGGGGAGGTATATGTAAGCAAATTAACATTCTTCTTTAAGCCATTGTATTTTGGGTCTCTTATGGAAGTTAGACTTTGCTGTAACCGAAACCAGGAAGACTGAAGGGCATTTCATGTGGGCGAAATTTTGTGAATAACAGCAGAGAGATAAATATGGCAGTGAGTTGACATGATGTACACATTAAGAAAAGGGATTGGGATAAAAGAACAGGAAATTAGTTTAATGGGGTGACCAGATTATCGAAGAACTTACAAATCATGCAGATCGATTGGGGCTTAACAATATTATAGAAGAAATGAAAGATTGTAAACATCAAAGGGATATGTTGGGAGCATTCCTTCAAGCAAGATTAATCAGCTGTATACAACTGGTTGGAAGAAAAAAGGAGAATCTAAGAAAATGAAAGTGTAGTAATTATTTAGAAACAAAGTGATATGTACTAAGGCCAAGGGAGTGGCCTTAAAAAAGAAAAATGAAGAAGCCAAGATATATCTTGAAGAAGGAACTGACAGAATGAGATAGTAGATTCTATAATGGGGTAATAAGGTACAAAAACTACAACAATATTGGTAATTGTTTGTGGACACAAACAGTTCATCTGATTCGCTTGTATAATGAATACTTCAATGCTATTTTCACAGGATCTATATTCTGCTGAACTTTCCAATTAATTTTAGTCATATAATCTTTTTAAATGAGTTGCCTCCATAAATTACAGTGTGATTCTGTATCTGAATCATGTTGGTTTGCTTTGGAAATTAAATTCAAATGATATTTGTTTGCTCTGTGTTCTTTTCCAGGAAGCACAAAAGTATAACAAATATCACAGAGTGGGGAGAGAATGCCTTCAGCAAGAAGACAACTCTGTTGTGTTAAATAATAAACAGAAGTTTCCAAAGTGTATAGAAGAAAAGGTTTTTTCTGGTGTTCTGAAGAGCATGCAAATAGGTGATTGAGATCCTATGAGAAAACATGGCAAAATTAAGGGATTGTAAAAATTTTGCATGTCCAATACATGAAGTGGCCATTAGGAAAAATAAAACTAGAAAATATCCCTTTTCTTTCAATCTTAGTCCTAAAGCTCTAGGTCAGATCCACATTTTCCAATATTGGTTTGGTAGTAGGTTTCTGTACAGTCTCTCCAATCCATCCTATACATTTCCAATTATGTTACGCTCTAGAATGTATATTGGAGTGTGCCCTCTCTTGTTTCCAACCTCTGAGTGCACCCCCGGCCCCTATTACCTAAAAAATGTAGTTTAACCTCCTTGCATGGCAGGCAAGTCTTTCTACGATCTGACTCCACATTATTGTCTATCACCTGCTAAATCATACAAAAAATTATACTTTAGCTCTTGAATACAGTCTGCTATCTCCTTTCTTTGTTCTTTTCCAGTGTACTCATCTTTTATCTTTTACTTTTGAAAAATTTACTTATCTCTAAAGGTTCAGAATAAATAGCAATTCTTCCTTGGTCTTCTTATCCTATATTGAATTATGTTAGGTGACATATCACTTTTCTCAGTTTCTATATTCACTTTTTGGGGGGATTTTGTGTGTGTGTGTGTGTGTGTGTGTGTGTGTGTGTGTGTGTAGAACAAAGCGATCATGCTCAACTCTGAAACTTTATAAAATGCTTATTTTTGTTCTTCTACATGCTTCCTCTCAGTCTAACAATAAAGCACAAAAATCCTTGCCCTAAGAGAATAAACTACATACACTAATACAAATAAGTTGATACAATTGTTTTATCTCCCTAAACAGTTAACTGGAAATTAAAAAAAAAAAATAGCTAACTCATTCATATTTATCAAATGGTATTTCTTTTATACTTTAATTACTTAATTCTCAGTAGACATAACAATTTCCCAACAAATTAAATACCAATTTGTAGGTACTAATGATAAAAAACTGATTCTCCTAATATTGTCTTGTCAGACATATTCTTAATACAGAGAATGTAAATTATTATTCCATGAATAGAATAAAAAATTAAAGTAATATTAATAACAACAGTAATAAAGAATATTGTTTAGAATTTTTCTGTAAAAAAGTAACAGAAAACCCAATCAAAACTCATTTAAGAAAAAAATAGAAAGGAATTAATAAAAAATGTATAGGTTCAAAAATTTAAAAAAATAAAATAAAAAAGCATAGGTCAAGCTTTAGATACAGCTTAATTCAGGCCTCAAATGATATCATCAGTTGTTGTCTCTTGTTCTGTACTCTTCAATTGGCTTTAATCTAAGAGTCCAAGCAGTAATCTCTGTTTGCTTAATTCACAAAATAGCTTTTGCTTAATTCATCAAATAGCTATTGTACTGTAGGTAGTGCGTGTGTGTGTGTGTGTGTGAGTGTGTGTGTGTGAGTGTGTATGTGTGTGTGTGCATATTCAGTGAAGAGAAAACAAAAGTAATTTTGTAAGGGGCAGAAGGTGATGAGGAAAGGTGTTTTAATAGGGTTGCCAGGAAAGAATGTTAAGGGAAATAAACCTCTGAGAAGAAGTTGTTTGAGTAGAGACTGAAATGTAGTTAAGAATGGAGCAGTGGAGACATCTCAGTGAAGAGCCTTCCAAGCAGAGGGGAGCCAAGGAAAAGATTCTGCAGCTGGAGTGTGCCTGATGTGATGAGGAAGACTGAAGAAGCCGGTATGTGCTAGAGCAGAGTAAGCAGGAAGGAGAGTGGTAGGGAGTGATACCAGAAAGGGAGTTCAGATGCTGAAGTAATCTAGAGCAATTTAGGTCATAATAAGTTTGCTCCTGTTCTAAATGAGACAGATAACTACCAGAGGGTTTTAGGCAGACACACAGCATGACTGATAATCTTTTAAAAAGTAACACTACTTTTGAGGTACCTGATCAAATAATCACACCTCTGAGGCCAAAAGTAGAGAGTTTCCTTGTCACAGAGATGTCAAAATAAATTCCAGGAAATAAGGTTCATGGTCACTGAACCACCTGACTACGTCGTCTATCCTTTTCTAAACTAATTGTTGGGTCCAGAGAAGGGAATGAAATGTTATTGCCCTGATTGGCTTAGCCCAGGTAATATGCTCCCCCATTTTGTATCTGATGGCAGAGGTAACATCACCTGAAATACACAGAAAAAAATATAAAATACAAAAGTTACTGAATTGATTAATAAAATGAACTTAAAGCTAGATGAATATAAATGATCTAACTTGAAAAAAGAAAAATAAACAATTGAATAAAAACAATGAGCGTCTCTGAGACCCTATTAGTAATGTCAGTAGATTAAACTATGGGTGATTGCCATTTCAAAGGAGAGGAAAGAGAGAATGGACCAGAAAAAAGTCTTTGGAAATAGAATGGCTAAAACTGTAAACCTTATCAGACATAAATTTATAGCTTCAAGAAGCTCACTAAAACCCAAACAATAATGTGAAGAAAACTACCCCTAGGGACATCATTGTCAAAGTCCTGAAAAACAATAATGAAGAGCATATTTTGAAAGAAGCCAAAAAATAATAACACAATATCTAGAAAAGAACAATCCTTTGAATGTCTATGGAATTCTCATTAGAATTGATCTAGGCCAGAAAAGAGTGAGACTTATTTATTGGCCTAAAACCTAGCCTATCTCAGTGAATATAACAATGCATATTTGAAAAGAATGTTTATTTCATAGTTGTTGAGTGCAGTGTTCTATACATATCACTTAAGTATTCTATGTTTTTATTATTTTTCCTAGGTATTTTATCAACTACTTAGAGAGCAATGTTAAAATTAACTGTGATAATGTTCTTATGTATTTCACCCAGTGTATCGTAGAGAAAGAGAAACCGTCCCCAACACTAGCTATTGCTTTCATTTCTATGTGGTCTATTCTCAGCATCTTCAGTGTTTAAAATAACATAACGTTATGTATCTACATATCAGTATTTTTCCATATTAAGCTTTTCCTCATGAATACATGCTAGAAATCTTGTTTATAAAAGTTAAATATAAACTAATATCTGTACCTTTGTTTATTGTCAATGTTTAGGTAAAATCAAGATGATCTTTAAATAATATGAAGGATGGTAGTTAAAAAAATGTAACCCATCTTTCTGTTCATTCATGAGTAACTGAAAAACAAACAAACAAAAATATCAAACATCTTAGAGAAGGAAAAGCAATTGCCCATAATCAGCCTGAAGAACATAATGGAGAATTGAAAAAGAGATGAATTAATGACTTTGGATAGATATTACAGCCTCAGTTTGCAGAGCCGTTAGCAAACAGACTCAAAAAGTCAAGCACTTGAGTAAAGAGTTCAACACGAAATTACTTACTGAAAGCTATCAGAGGCTGTGGTCAAATACATCTGCCACAGAGCGAGCTAGTGGATAGGATGATTTAGCACTGCATACAAATCAATGGCATTCTCTGTGTGGGTACCCGGAGAGTAAGCAGCTGACAGCAGGGAGGAGAATGCCAATCAGGAAGTGTCACTTCCTCATTTACATCACATTAGAATTCAGATGGTGGGTGAGAACCTGAAAAGTGAATTTATTCTTGCAAGAAAGTCAATATTTTACAATAACTCTAGGCAGTGATTTAAAAGGCCATTTTGGGCCCACGATTTACTTCTTCACATACATGCATATTGCTATTCATTGCCACGAATACATAGGAGCAGAGTAATTCCATGAGGCTACTTCTTTTGAAACATTGGGTCTTTCCAAAGTGCACAACCGATGTCTCATCAGGAAAACTGAATTATTAGAAGGAAAGTTCTCTGAATTTTAGGAATGGCTATTTACTTCACTTGTCCCATTTTTCCTCCATTTTGCTCTTTTTCTTAAAGAGTTTTTCATTTTTAATGAAATCTGTCACAAAGTCAAAACTGTGACGTTCATCCTTCGTACTGATGGCTTGCCAACATGATGCCATAAAAACAGACATAGCTAAAATGTACGCTTGACTTTAAAACTTGACAAATTTTGATTGAAGGAAGAGTATATTCATAAATCTCAAATGAAGCTAGTATCCTTTTCTGAACTAATGTCTTCTTATTTATAAATAGAAGTATAACTGATATTTATGGTTTTTACAGCACAGTTTTTAAATGAATTTACCTTAAATGAAAGAGACTAAGATGTTTTATACATAATTGCCCTTTAAGATGTATACACACAAAAGTAACTGAAAAACTACGTTCTTCAATATTTTTCATAATAGGTATTCAGTTAAGACAAAGAAACAAATGAATAAATTTGATACAGCTATTTGCATTGTCAAACCCTTTACCTTTTTTTCTTTCTCTTTTGTGGAATAGAAGGATCCCAACACCTGTTCACTGCCATTGGGCTCATATTTATGCTTATGTCAAAGACTAGCTTCTCTCTACACTTATTTTTTTATTGTTAATATGAGCAATTTTGTCAAAACTTCCTGTCAACTCTAAGACCAAAACTCTAAAGAGAATGTCATCAAGGAGAAAAATATAGGGTCCCTTTAGATTATTTTCCAATTTTTTCAGTCACTATAAAGCTTGCAAAACAGCCATACAGCCTGCCAACATCTGTAAGACTCTTCATGTAGATCTGAAGAACACTCTGCAGCTGGAGCATATGCATATCTTTTTTCTTTTGCATTTGAGTAAGGCACTGTGTATTTAAGGAACAAATAAAGTTAACTTCACAACAGAAATGCATTTGTTTGGAAAACTGACAACAACAGAACCTTTCCGTCTAAATTTATTAAAAGTGATCTTTACCACCCAGAATTACTGTTGGGTTCCTGAACTAATGTTAAAATAAAGGACAACCAGGACTCAAATGAGATCTGAAGGGCTGAAAAGTGCTTCTCAAAATAGTTCTGGAGATGGAGTAAGTAGTGGTGTTAGTTTTCTATCCAGCAAAGAAATATACTATTTACTGTATTTACCCACAAACTCCATGCAGCTGTATGTGAGAGATTGAAAACTGAAATGTGGATTGGGTGATGAGATTTAGAAACTTTAAGGCCCTTGCCCAAAAGGAGGCTGTGTGGCCCACCCTCATACTTTAGGAATTGACCCTGTCTGCTCACAATGCACCACCTCCTTGCTGCCTCTTACTATCTTCTAACATTGTTTCTCTTAACTCCTAGAACACCAGTTCTTCTAGGTTTTTGTTTCCAATGAGTCAGCATCCTAGATTTCTTACTTCTGTATCACTCTCAAGTTTATACTTGTTTCTTGTTTTCCACCGCGGCACTTGTTTTCAAATTATGTGATATGGCTTCGAGACATTCTCTTGGGAACCCTCCCACGTGGCAAATTTATTCTGAATGGTATGCCATCTCAGGGTCCTACTTTTTCTATGGGTTGGCCTAGGACAATGGAAATGAATAATTTTGCAAATTCTGCTTAAAATAGAAATGTTTTCCTCTGTTCAAATACTTTTCTAGTCACTAGAACATTTACTACTCAGAAAATTAGCCAAGAGTATTTTTTTTTGCACAGTCAACTGTGAAAGGGAAAAAGAACAATCAGAAATTTCTTGAAACTTGACTTGGGGTAAATATAAAGTGTTCCTAAACCTCTGCGAATCATTTCTTTTCTTTTAATTTCAAGAATGAACTTTTATTAATATTATAGTGCCAAAAATCAAGTCCCATAATTATATTTAACTGTTTAAAATAAAGGCAGTTTATTTACAATAAATAGTGTACTTATTTACATCATACATTTGTCACTCATGACATGGTGGTCTATTTAAAAATAAGATTCATTTAGACTGATTAAATATGAAAGAGGGCTTTACTTGAAAGTAGAGAAAAATATTTTATGAAATTCTATAGATGGTCACTATCAAATAATATTCTAACATTTGAAAGCTCTACCCCTTGATTATGCTTCACTGGTATCTGACTGCAATTAAGTGAGCCATAAGTGAGGCCAGCATTGGGTTCAGCATTTTCATAAAATCAGTTCAGCCTGAAATCACTTCAGCACAAATAGCAAATGTTGCATGGAAAATTAATTTTAAAGATCATTTTAAGTCATGTTGCTGAAACTATGTGGATTATTTTAGGATAAAATTGCCAGAGCTGCTGGAAATACGAGTGTCAGTAATGATATTTGTTAAACAAAATGAAGAATAGCAGGTGCCCTGGAAATGGAAGAAGTAGAAGAGATGACACTCTGAGAGCAAATGCACCAGGAAATTTTAAGACAATCAAAGGACATAAAGTGCTGGGACAGATTTCATTAATCCATACACATTTTCATCCATCATCCCTTTGAGAAATGGAGCACATGTAAACAAGAGGAAAAACTGGTAATCATAGAAGCAAATCTTCCAATTGCTCTGCAGTGCTCATCTCAAATGCTGTTTGCATGTGTCTCAATCAACATATTACTTGTATCAAAAATGCTAAATGGCATACATCTATAAGTCCAGTAGAAGAAAAATAAATGAATCCCTTTGAAAAATCTAAAGGAGAATTCTAATTTACAAGCTACAGTTTGCTTAGTAAAATGAAAGTGAGAAAACTATAAATTTCATCAAGAATAAACTACTGATGCATGCCACAATATGGATGAGACTCAAAGACATGTGAGTGAAAGGAGATTAAAAAGTGCATACTGTATGGTTTTACTATCTGAGCATGTGAAATTCTAGAATATGCTAAACTAATCAATAGTGATAGACATCGTCACTGTTTAACACTGTTTTGAATCTGGATAGAGTACTGAGATACACAGGTGTATTCATTTGTCAAAACTCTTTAGAATATACAATTAGATCTATGCATTTCACTCTACATAAAGTATATCTTCATTAAATTATGAATGGAAAAAACTTACAATATAGTTGAAAAGATATTAAAACCCAGGGACAAAAGTCATTTTCACAAAATGTTAAAAAAAAAAACACAAACATTTCATTCAACAAATATTCATTGGATGCCTTTTAAGGGACAAAAGTTGGGACATTTATGATAAATCAGTGAACCAATTAGAAAATGATAAGTGCCTACATTTCAGCAAGAGAAAGAAAAATAAGAAAAGAGAAAACATAAAAGAAATAATAAATACATTTTAAAGTATAGTAGTAGAAGGTGAAAAATATTATGAAAAAGTAAACAAAGCACAGCAAGGTAAAGTGAATCATGAGTCAGGGGAGCAGAGGGTCAGATTAAAATTTTAAATAGGGAAGCCAGGATAGGTCTCACTGAGAAAATGAACTACACGCGAACGAAGACATGCAGGGGGTGAGGTTGTTTCCCATATAAATATCTGGGGAAACGGCATTCCAGGGAGAAAGATCTGACGGTATTGTAAAGGCATCAGGTGGCAATGTGAACGGAATGTATACGAAGCAGCAGGGTGATCAGGGTGAGTGATGTGGGATGATCCAGGTAGAGACATCTAGGAGGACCCCCATTGAGGTCCAGATGTGCAGGTGCTTTGGAGACCTTCATAAGAACTTTCGCTTTGGGTTGAAATAAAACAGAGAGCTATTGAAGTTTGTAAAAAATTGTTCTGGCAATCGTGATGTGGTAAATCACAGTTGGGAAGCCATGAAAGAAACAGAAACCTCTTGTTAGCCAGAGGTGGTAAAAGTGGTCATGTTCTGGATAACTTTTAAAGGTAAATCTTAGGGAATTTGCTGAGTGATTAGATATTCAGTGTGACGGAAAGAAAGAGGTCAACCTGATGTTAAGCTTTCTGGTCTATCAAAGCCTACTGGTGGAGCACATTAAGAATAAACATAAAGTTCACATTGATTCACATATGGCAAGCCAAGATATTACTCAAATATGAGTTACTCTTACACTAGTTTGGGGCGTAATGGAAAGAATGAGAATAATCTACAGCAAATAATGCATTTAAAGTAAAATAATTTTGTTTTCAGTTCTGGCTCTAGCACTTAACAACTGAATGATATTGATGAAGTAACCTCACCACACTGTCCCCCTACTTGCTCCTCAGTGAAAGGAAGGTAACCTATGTCTGACCACCTCCCAGGATTGTTGTGCATGTAAACAACAATAAAGAACAAACAGAAAAATAAAGGAAAGCAAAGGTAGACCACAGGTGATTAGAACTGAAGTTATCTGGGAAGTCAACTCCAGTTTCCTCTTTAATAAACAAAAAACAAAAAAGAAGAAGAAGAACTCATCTGAAATTTTTAAGACTGTTGGTTCTTCGAGAAATAGGGAGCTCAGTACCCTCAAGACATGTCTGTACTGCTGGAATTATAATAAAGTTCTTAGGTGGATCAATAAAATTTTGTTTTTGTATAATTTCTATTTCTGCATATAGTTTAATATCTACACTGAGTGAACATAATCTCCTTTATCTGACAGACAAATCTTTTGAACAGTCAGCATAATCACCCCTTTTCTTTAGATTTCCATACCCCGCTTTCCTCAGATGTCTCTCATTTACCTTGTTTCTGAATCTTCTGTCATTCTTGAATTCATTTTCCATCCAAAATCCCAACCTGATAAAAGAAAATGAATTTTTATTTTTAAAGACAGTACTCAAATTAAAGCGACTCATTCCTATTTTGATTGTGTAAGCTGTTATTGTATCAGGTGCAAATAAAGTTATAAGTTGCCAAGCACTCTTATTACTTAGTGCAGCTGACAGTCTACCAAGAAGTTCAAAGTCTTTGACTGATTACCTTCATGGAGACAAATATTTTTTATATCTTTGCCTTCACCATTAGCTTTCCTTTAGGCCAACATGAATATTGAAGAAAACGTATTAGGATTTGTTTTTATTGCTAATTAGAACACCTTTTAATAACCTTCATAACTAAAAGATTCATTATTTCTGGAACAGTCTATGTTTAATAGAAAACTTGTTTTATGTGAAAGCATTTTTGGATGAAAATAATGTACTTCTTGTTTTTAAATAAAGCCATAATGTATTCATTTCAGAAAGTGTATATAACCAACTGAGGTATCTGTAACTACAATTATATTTATTTTATAAACTTCTAGCAAATAAAATCAACATTATAAGATGCAATCAACTGCACTAAAGGGAAAATGGTATCTGTTAGAGGACAGAACTAAGTAACCACTATTGAAATCACTCACCTACCAATATAATTACCTTTCATCCTTTCTGTGAGATAAACTAAACCAGCTCTCATTATCTCTTTACTTAATTGCTAAGAAGTCTTCACAAGTCACCTCTTCCTAATATTACCTTTTTATTCGGTGAGTTATAGGTAAGCAGAGCAGAGCATAAAAGGCGTTGTTGGGTGTCCTAAGTGGAATAAAGGAGTTTTCTTTCTCTATTCTCAAGTGAAGAAAAGAATGAAGTGAATTTCACCAACATTATGTAATGTCAAGGATTCTCACATCGGGCAAAAGGTCCTTTATTTGGATCAGGAAACTATTAGGCATATGTTTGTGTTGACATATATGTGGGTCCAAAACATGAACCCCTATAGGTCATGCCATGTTTACATTAGTTTTACATTGTTACATGTTTACATTTGTTTTGTTTTGTTTTGTTTTGTTTTGTTTTGTTTTCTAAAATAGAACTCAGCATCTTGAAGACTTCCCAAGTAGGAACCCAAAGAACAGTTTGCCTCAGGGATACCGTTGTCCATAAAACATAGAAAACATCATAACTATGGGAAGTTAAATATGAAATCCTAACCATTAATAGGAATATTCTCCCTGGGCTTGGGTGGTAAGAGATGTTTTTTCTGGATCCACTTTGTTGTCTGGATTCTAAATGTGATTTTACTAATAAGTACACTGGGGGTGGGAGAGTTGTAGGAAAGTAAAATATGACTCATTAACTACACTTCTCAAATAAGAAACCCATTATATGGTCTGTGATATGTCATGCAGTAAATTAAAGAACGTAGTGGAAACATGTCCAGTCTGGTTTTATTACCCATCCTGTCACAAGAGTGATTAAATCAGTGAACCAGATTTAGAATTAAAGGGCAGGAAGTAACACTGAACAACTGTCAAATAAAATGGTGAGGAGTCACCATGGTTGTTGCTATCCTTTGTGTGAATTAGAGGCAGGCACCCCTTTTGGAAGGATACAGCCCTGCCAGGATATATGTTGATATACGCAGATGCCAGATATTCTCATTCAGTATATGTTGGATAGTACAAGAAATCTGAAATTTAAGTTAAGTGCACAGCTTATTCTGAAAAAAAGTACTTAATCCATTAATTTTCCTCTAGCGTTAATGGTTCTGTTAACAAACCATAGACAGAAAAAATAGTTAATTACATTAGAGGATTATAAACATAGAACATTTGAAGGTCAAAGAACAAAAACTTCACATATGATCACTGAGATCGGAAAGGGCATCATGAAGTATATGGGAGTATGTCACACAGGGGTCAACTGTACTTCCCATGAATGAAGGACATAGGTGAAAAAGCAGAGGTAGAAATACTGGAGCACACTCTAAAAGCGTAAGCATAACAGTTTGACTTAAAAAATACATATCAGATTATGTGGAAGACAAGAGGGAGATGAGTCTAGAAGCTCACAGAATACAATGAATTTCAGGGTAAGATTTTTTTTTCTTTATTTCATTGACAATAGACGGTGTTTGGAGGTTTTAAGGAGAGAAGTGATTCAAGCATAATTAAACCTTAAAATTGTTAATCTTAGGTCAGAAGAGCAGATAATCTAAGAGTATTTTGCAGTTTTCCAGGTGAAATGTAATGGAAATCTAGTTTCAAGGGGTGGCAGGAGGAAGTGAGGGAAGTAATAAACACACTGGGTGTCAGACACAGGGCTCTATAAATTGTTAAATGTAGGGCATGGAAAACAAGAAGGACACAGAGATGGCTGAGGATCAAACTAACAGGATAAGGAGAATTATATTATTTTCCAATAATAGAAATTGGAAAATGAAGATAATGAAATCGGTCTGTGAGTCATGAGCAGACTGATTGTTATGGTCACTCTCAGTTGTAGTCTAAAGAATACAAAATTTTCCTATGTACCTTAAGGATTAAGACTTTAGGCTCAAGGGGCTGACTTCCAACTTTTGACTCTGGGCTCCATGATTTACCAGCAATATAATCCTGGGCAAATTAATTTACCCTGTCTATGCTTCACCTGTCTCTTCTTGAAATTGGGGAAAATGATAGTAACTGATTCATGTTTGTTCTGTTGTGCTTTTTGAGTTTTAAACGAATTAATGCATGCTAAGTGCTTTGAATAATACCTAGCTCATAATAAGCCCTCAATTAATGCAACTTGCTATTACGGCCATTATTTATTAGCTGGCATTTAACCATCTATTCTTTTAATATATTCTATCTTAGATCTAACTTACTTCTCTTTTACCAGACCTACAACTACACTATGCATCTTCATTAAGCATGGAAAATCTTTGCTCATATTGCTCTCTAATACAGCCCTAAATATAAATTAATTTATATGCCTCCCAACTGTTATATTTCTACTTTTTAATAAACTCTGTGACATTCTTCCTCATTCACAAAACTAATCTACTAGAATGCATTTCCCCAAAACTATCCATATAACTATTAATGCTTATTGCTCCAAAATATTGTTTCAAAGCTTTGTAATACACTTCATTATTTCACCTGAATAAATAATGCCTTTGCCGCAAACGCAATTCCTATAAAAACCAAACCATGTTTAGTAAAATGTCTAGTAAAATAGAGAGATTTTTGTAGAAAATGAGTGCTAAAAATGGCATAGATCACTTATATAAACACATCAATTTCATTGAAGAGAGAAAAATTTCTCTTGTTCTATCTTCCTATCTAACTGTGTCTCCTTTGTAATTGCAATGCACTATGGCCACATTGGTTTTCATGTATACACACATCTCTTTTCATAATCAATGAGATGTCGCATCTCCAAGTTACGGAACTAATCCAGCTCTTCCACTATATTTCTGCAATAAAATCTGAACCCTTCATCACTCTTGGTTCCCACACAGAACTTCTGTTGATGTTGCTAAGAGATAGGCATATGAATCAAGCCTACTAAATGACACATAATGACTAGTAGACTGAATTGCCCCAGGGGTTAGTAATGGGTCCCTGACCTACAGGTCAACAATTTGAATCCAGACTCAGTTAATAGTAGCTAAAAATTGCTACAATCTGATATTCAATTAACAGCCAATGAAAGGAGACTTACAGTCTTTGTGGAATTTCAAGTTAACAGGTGCCATAGCACAGAATCCCAAAAACAATGTCCAAGTTAAAAGGTCAAAGATTAAATCAGTGTGAAACCTTGCTATTTCTGATCAGCAAAGGAATCCTCTGCAGTACTCACTAATGTGTTGATTGTACAATACACCCTGCCTATTTCACACACACGGGAGACCTCTTCCTTCAGTGACAATAGTATAAGATGGCAACTTAGAAAATTACGTAGTGTATGTACTGAAAAATGTTTGTTTGCTTCTGGGTTTATATCAATTGTATTTCAAATCCAACTCCTATAATAGAGAGATTGCAGTATTTTCATAGAATTTACATTGATGTATAAAATAAAAGCTTTTTCTTTACACACACACACACACACACACACACACAACTAAAATGATGAAAAGAAGATTACTTACAGATTAAAACTAAATGAGTGCTAGGAGTATATTCTCTGTTACTGTATTTTTCTACTGATGTTATAAAGGTTTCCTTCACCGTGGGAGTCTCATGTATCTCTTAAGAAATATCTCAGTAGCACTATTTTTAGTGCTGCATTCATATGTAATATCAATTACTGAGTATTTGTTATACAGAGAATAAATACTTTTAAACATTAATTAAAAGCTTTAAGTATCTATGTGTTAACATAGCATCAAATTTCCAATAATAACAAAAAAGATAAACCTGTGCCACTCATCTTTGAAAGTAGGAGTATTTATAGGGTGTTTGTAAATTCCTAGTGCAATCTTAACTTTCAATAAATGTGGATGTATTCCCATTTAGAAGAAAATTACAAAAATATGTTTTTATTTTTCAAGATGATATGGAGGAAATTCAAGCCAAGATTACACATATACATCAGGAAATTACTCAGCTACAGCTGTAGAGTATTTTCAAATTGTTAGAATATGAAATGACATTATATATTACAAGAAATCTAGAAACTTTTACCTTTCAACTTTTAGCCTGTGCATACCTAAAACTATTTCACAATAAAGATTTTTTAAAGAACTTTACATCATTTTCTAATCATGCTTGGGGCTCTTAGTTTATAAGAAAACTATTTTTACATAGCTTCTACCCTTTCCTAACAGCACATATTTAAAAATACTAATAATAACAAACTTTCTATTTTAAAATCATTTATATTTATATCTACTATCAAAATAAAAATGCATCATTTCTGTGAAAACATTCAAGTAATCTGAGAAAGACCCAACATCCCACATATGGTGACCTAACGAAACATTTTCTATACTGTAGTGGTGAAAGAAATGAAAATAAATATTTTTTAAAGTTACATAGTTGAAATTTCAAGTTTAGTAATATTTCTGACTCTTCCCCATTTTGATTACTCCTCAAATCACATTAGAAATGACACTTTTTTTTAACAGTCTTTGCTTTGCTGACATAAAATTATTTGCTTTCCATGCCTCTTAATAAGATGATTTATTTATAGAAAGGCCAGGAATATAAGTCCACAGAAGCTCTGGCCCCCATGCTTTATAAGCGGTTTGCAAAAGGGCAGAAGCCATTGACCTTTAGATGACTAGAGTAGTTGATCTCACAGAGATCTCACTTTTCTATCCCTGATTGAATTTGAGATTGCTTTTTTCAACTAAAGTGACATGAATGGGTGTCTGTTAATATGTTCAATAACCTGACATTATCATCTAGAATTAAAAAAAAAAAATCTTTAGCCCTAATATTAGCATTTCTCCCCCTGGTGCTAGGTAATATTTTCCACTGGAGATGTGTCACTTGCAAATAAATTCTTAATTTCTGTTTTAAAAGCACATACACACACAAAAAAATTCAATAGTAGCCTCCAATGCTTAAGCAGTTTCAAACTTGTTATTTCATTGATTCACTTTTTGTTTGCTTATTCATTTAACCCATACTATGCCTTATTTTGAAAAGGCTTTCCAGTGAATTATGAACACAAGTAACAAGACAAATAGCACAAATCTAAAAGACACATACGAAATGACAATCAAATAGTAAAATTAAGCAAGCAGCGGTGGCAAACTTACATGCATTCCAATTACAAAATGCTCAATCTACATATAATGGCACACAAGTGCATACACACATAAACACCCACTATTGACTCAAGGGGAAGAAAGGACTCCCTCACACTCAGCTCTGGGACGCACTAATCCTCTGGGCCCATTTTAATGGGACATGAAGTGATGAAATTGATGACATTCAACAGTATCACAAATGTTAAAGTCAATAACAACATCAGAAAGTGATTCTTTACTGCATCCTTGAAAGCAAGGTGAAGATATGCTTTCTCAACTCAGTTTGCTGAAAGCAACTATGCAGAGCATGAAAAAAATTAAGTCCCAGTATCCAATTTATTGATAATCACCTAGATGAAAGTGTAAAATCTAGACTGGTGATTCTTCAACTTTAGTGTGCTTAAGAATAAGCTGAGTTGACTGGTGCAGCTGTTATGGAAGGCAGTGTGGAGGTTCCTCAAAAAATTATGAATAGAATTACCATATGACCCAGCAATCCCTCGCCTGGGTATCTACCCAAAAAATCTGAAAACATTTATACATAAAGACATGTGTGCTCCAATGTTCATTGCTGCTTTGTTTACGGTGGCCAAGACATGGAAACAACCAAAATGTTCTTTGATAGATGAATGGATAAAGAAGTTGTGGTATATATACACAATGGAATACTATTTGGCGGTAAGAAAAGATGATATAGGAACATTTGTGACAATATGGATGGATCTTGAGAGTATAATGCTAAGCGAAATAAGTCAGACAGAAAAAGCAGAGAACCCTACGATTTCACTGATATGTGGTATATAAACCAAAAACAACAAAAGAACAAGACAAACAAATGAGAAACAAGAACTCATAGACACAGACAATAGCTTAGTGATTACCAGAGGGTGAGGGGGGTGGGGGTGAGAGATGAGGGTAAGGGGGATTAAATATATGGTGATGGAAGGAGAATTGACTCTGGGTGGTGAACACACAATGGGATTTATAGATGATGTAATACAGAATTGTACACCTGAAATCTATGTAATTTCACTAACAATTGTCACCCCAATAAATTGAAAAAAAAAAAAAAAAGAATAAGCTGAGTGGTGGTTAAAATACACATTTCTGGGCAACACTTGCAGAGATTCTGACAAAATGGGTGAAGAGGGATGGACCCCTCTCATGTTTAAGAAGCACAACTCAAGATTCTGGTGAAGGTCTTTGGAGGACCATCCTTAAAAAAAAACTGAGTAGACTAAGGGAAGGGATGTTTGCAAACTTGCCATGCACTCTTCCAGAACGTTATTTCTAATAACTCATATTTTGAAAAAAATAATTGGATAGTGAAGAGTTTTCAAGCCATAGTCTGAGGAATAGGGACTTTATAAATCACTGAAGGGTAGATCCATTATATGCTTCATTAGATTTCTTCAACAACAACCCAAATGTTATGAATATATTTTCCTTCATCAAGGATTCATGTGTTCCTCAAAATATATTTGGCATTTCTAAATAGAAGTATGGAAGAATTTCTATGACATAAACATGTGATGGCAGTAGGGTATCAGAGGCCAAGGTTTTAGCAGGAGAGGAGGAAGATGACAGCAGGAGAGGAGAAAAATGTTTCTGACACAAGCATCAGAAAGTTGATGTGAGCTCCACAGCATAAGTTGGCAAAGTCCTCCTTATGGCCTTCAAAACTTCCTCATTTGTACCAAATAGTTATAACATCAGAATTTTATTAAAAAATGAAAAAAAGGCAGTAACAGTCCTGTGATATTGTATTCTACAATGGGAAATAAATATTTGATTTCCGTTCCAGTTTGTCTCAGAGTTCCTAAAATCTTTGGAATTTCCTACGTGATAAGAGCAATAAAGGTAGTATTTTGATATTCATAACAAACCCTTTTCAATTGTTCCTGAGTTTATGTTAATGAAGTAACTTTTGGAAAGCTGCTAAGAATGGGCTGCTTTCCAGGGGAATCAACCATGTGATTCAAGGGCTGGCACTTTCAGTGCCACTCCCCTCACCTCTGGAGAAGGGAAAAGGGCTGAAGGTTGAATCAATCATCGATAGCCAATAAGTTAATCAATCATGCCTAGGTAATGATGAAGCCTCCATTAAAAAACCAAAAGGACTGGATTTGGAGAGCTTCCAGGTTAGGGAACCAAAATGTTTCCATGTGACATCATCTGGGACCCCAAACTTCACAGTGATAGAAGTTCCTTTGTTTGGGAACTTGCCCTATGTATCTCTTCATCAGGCTATTGATTCACATCCTTTAATATCCTTTGTAATAAACTGGTAATCTAATGAGTAACAGGATTTCCTGAATTCTGTGAGCTGCTCTAGCAAATTAATCCAACAAACCCAAGGTGTGATTATGGGAACCTCCAATCTATAGCTGGGTAGTTAGAAGCACAGTTATCAAGCTGGATTTGTGACTGGTGTCTGAAATTGGGGGCCTTTTTATGGGATTGAGCCCTTAACCTGTGGAATCTGATGCTATCTCCGGATAGATAGTGTCAGAATTGAATTGAGCTGTAGGACACCCACCTGGGGTCCAAGGACTGCTTGGTGGTGTGGAGAAACAACCCACACACTAGAATTTGTGTCAGAATTGTATAGTCAATATTATTCTTTATTCTTAATGTCAAGGATATATACTGCTCTTGCTTAGAATCTAAAAGTTCACAGG
The DNA here is from genome assembly GCF_964194185.1 of Rhinolophus hipposideros. Classification (NCBI taxonomy): domain Eukaryota; kingdom Metazoa; phylum Chordata; class Mammalia; order Chiroptera; family Rhinolophidae; genus Rhinolophus; species Rhinolophus hipposideros. The sequence continues at coordinate 59,157,729 of NC_138050.1, forward strand.
AAAAGCTCCATTTTAAAGTTCAATTATACATTACTAAGGTATATCATTTGTTGATTCCATGAAAATCTTGTCAATTTTTACTTTTAAAAATTAATATGAATTTGATTTTGATTCTAACAACATTATCTATTTGCTGTTATTAAGAAGGAAATATCGGAACCAATATTTGATACAGCCCTGTAGTCTTCAAAAATTCCTAAAGGCAATTTTTTAAAAATTATTATTTGACAAAATTCAAAACAAATATAACTAATTCTAGATTTTGAAAAATAATTTTACTGATTAGTAACAGTCTTTACACAAAAATAATGCATTATGTGTAAATATATTTTTTCCATTACAATTTAGCATAATAGGGTGTGATAACAAAACATATAACTTCTTTAATTTTTAAAAATATTTTACTTCATGATAGCTATGTAAACTATTAAGCTTGTATATAAGAGATGTGATAAAGCTCCAGTATTTGATGAATTATTTTTTTCAAATATGAAAAGCCCAATTACTAGCTGGCATAAGCTTCCTACATTATTAGTCAGCTAGTTTTTACAATATAAATTTTATTTTCAAAGTAAAAACTTTTTATCTTTTTTATTTATTTCACCCAACTTTAATTATGCCAAAACACTAATTTCTAAAACAACAATTAAGTTTCAGGTAGCAGTACTGGCAGGTAATATTGTGAATATTTTACATATCAATTTACTCTCAGACAAACAAAAGTAGACACAAATCAAGAAAAAGATTATATTTTTCTCCCAACTGAGAAATGAAAGACCACGTAGGAAATTCAGCTTTATCCTAAATCAAGAACCGGAATTAAATGTAGGCCCTATAACTCTAATCTATAATGCTCACTTTAGCTTTGTTTTGAAAATTAATCCAGGAAGAGATAGCTGATGTCCAAATGCTCTTTTTATTTGTAATTGTTTGTGATTTTATGCAAGAAAACAATAAAGAGGCACCTGCCCCAGCATGATAGACTCTTAAGTTTAGCCACTACATTATAGAACAAAGTCCAAATTTTTTCTATTGTCCTTTGCAGCAGCTTACTCCCTGCCATTCCCACAAGTGGTTATCATGCTAAATTTTCGGTGATCAGAAAAGAAAGTATAAAAATTTCCAATTTTAGAAAGCTCTCCTTGTAGATGTCTATTATAATAATTAGTATAATGCACTTAAGATTTCTAGATACTACACACATATGATTGCCATTATTCTAAAGGTTTTTGTGAAGTTATCAGATAGTAAATAATTTGCTTAATTTCATGATCTATTTTTTAATTCATTTAAGCAATATCATTTCAAAATATGCTAATTAATTACATAAAGAATATTTGCAAAGGCCCTAGTATATGTTTTCCCTATATTATATGTGACTGGGTAAATACAAACATACAATGAAACATGATCTACTCTTTCATAAGCTTAAATGGGAAAATAAGTAGGATAAGTACCTAGGGTAGTAATATACACATCAGAAAGCACCACATGTAGTAAAAGAGGTACAGATTGCAATGGTGGTTCACAAAAGGAAGGACTCTCCTTCTACTTTGGGGGTCAGAGAATGGATTATGACTGAAATAGCATTTGCAATGTGTTTTAACACATATGTAAAATTTCAACAAGTAGAATTGGTAGGAAGTATATTACAGGAAGAAGAAATAAGATGAGCAAAGCCCATTAACTATGCAAAACAAGAAAAGGATAAAAAATGTGAGTTCAGAAATTAGTTGAGTTTTGCTGGAGGGAAGAAAATCTGTAACAAGTTAGTGAGAAATGAACCTGAGTGAAGATAAACATGATGGGAATAACACCACTATCCAAGTCATTATCCAGGTCATTAGCATTGTTAGTTTGTAGTATTACAAAAATCTTCCCATTTCTTTCTTTTCAGCATGATTTCTTTACATGCCTTCTTCACATTTTCATCAAAAGAATAATTCTAAATTACAAATATAACCAAGTCTTTGGCTATTCATTACTTGATCTTCATTCCTTATGAATAAGCCTACAGTTTGCAAAACACTTCATAACTGGATAATCTGAAACCTGCCTGGCTTCATGCTTATTGTTTCTTAAATGAAAGCTATCCTGATATTCTATACTCCCAGTGATACATCTCAAAGCTACTTACAGTTTCCCTAAAACGATAATTGACACACCTTATAATATTTCTCTATTTAGTTTTCTACCACTCTGGACAATATGCTCCACAAGGATTAGGATCATCTGTCCTCATCATTCTTTTATCCCTAATATCTTATATTCTGATTGCCATATGTTAGGCACATATATATCGTCTTTAACAAATAGTGAATGAAATATTTTCATTCCTTTTTTATGCTAAGTCTGAAATATTCTATTTTCAATACATCTCAATTTATATAGCCACATTCCATGTGCTTAATAGCCACAGATGCACAGTGCTAATCTAGAAAAGGAGAGAACAAGTAAGAAGGTATTCCCTCGCTCTTCCGGGGACGGTGTCTACAGGCATTCAAAATGGTCCAGCGTTTGACATACCGTCGGAGGCTGTCCCTACAATACAGCTTCTAACAAAACTAGGCTGTCCCGAACCCCTGGTAATAGAATTGTTTACCTTTATACCAAGAAGATTGGGAAAGCACCAAAATCTGCATGTGGCGTGTGCCCAGGCCGACTCCGTGGAGTTCGTGCTGTGAGACCTAAAGTCTTATGAGGTTGTCTAAAACGAAAAAACATGTCAGCAGAGCCTATGGTGGATCCATGTGTGCTAAATGTGTCTGACAGAATCAAGCGTGCTTTCCTTATTGAGGAGCAGAAAATCGTTGTGAAAGTTTTGAAGGCACAAGCACAGAGTCAGAAAGCTAAATAAAAAAATGAAGCTTTTCTTTGAGCAATAAAAATAATTAAAAGGTAAAGAAAAGAAAAAAGAAGGTATTCCTTCTATATCTGTAGCACTATGCTGGAAATATACTGGGTGATAGAAATTTACAGATTTTAAAACAAACAATTGGCCCTAAATCTTCAATGACTATGTTTTATTTTATTCACATTTTTAAAAATACTATATTATGTGGCTTAATGTGTATATAGGCAATATTGCTGAATCCCTAAGAACATGGTCGATTTCTGCAAAATATCACTAATTCAGTGATCTTGGCCCAGGCAATATGGTTGACGACATGCAGACAGAGATCACTCAATATTTAATTTCCTACCAGTAACTCCTAAAACTTTCCTCGGTGCTCATCAGATATTTTTTAGAAAGAGAATGATTTGAAAAGCACTTCTGGCTACCTCTGGAATTCCTTCCGCAGTTAACATTACCCAGTATACAGCCAGTGTGAGGATAGCCTTATAAGAAAATATTTAAAAAGAATTTAGAGGGGCAGAAGGTTTGTGACATCATTCCTCTTCCAGCTGTAGTTTGAAAATAAAGAACCATTTGATTGAATGTGATCCCTGAAATATGTAACTTCAGTTACATGCTGTAGGGAAAGGGGTTATGCACAAATTCATTTGTACTCAAATTTGCCTCCTTCACTGACTTACCACTGAGTCTAAAGTCATTACTTATCACTTAAGGACCTTCATTCTCTATAATCCTTCTGAAAGCAAGCTGTTCAACAAGATTTCTTGTTTCAATAACTTCAGGAAAATATTATAATACTTTCTGATAATACTGGTTGGTATCACTTTGCTTAATTATTTGATTAGCATACCTTTAGGAATTTCACACAGTATCATCCTATACTGAAACGAGGAAAGAGGGAAAATGTATGCTATGAATGTTCTTGCCTGAATGGGGATCCATTAGATAGATCAGGTGTCAGCAAACCTTTTCTCTAAAGAGTCATGAGGCTTTGTAGGCCAAGCAGCAAAACTGAGAATATTATATAGGTATTTATAAAACAAGAGACAAAACAAAATTTCACAAATTTTTTGAAGAAATTCAAACTATAATAAAAATAATTGACTAAATTTTTTTTTATAAAACAAGTCTACAAATGAGAAGAATAGAATTGTTTTTTAGGGGGATACCATTTTACTTAGTTGGTGTTTAAGTTGGTATTCCCTATAATCAAATTGACCCCAAAAGTTCCTCTGTAAAAAAACATTCTCAACTCACTGGTGTACAAAGCTATCAGTCATGCAGATTTGGCTCACAGGCCATTGTCTGACAATCTACAAACCAGAGGAAGCTAGAGGCACCTAGATTTCTTTACGTGTGTACATGAATGTGTTTGTTTGTATGTGAAGTCAGTAGTTGACATGAAGTCACTAGATGAGTATGGAAAACAATTTTGGTATACTTCACTGTTTTTAAAGAACTGATCCTAGCCTTCCCCTACTGTAGTGAGAAGATATTTTTAAAGAGCTGTATTCATTTTCTGTTATTGCTGTAAGAATTACCGTAAGCTTAGTGGTTTAAAACAACAGAGATTTATTATCATACAGTTCTGAAGCATAGAAGTCCAAAATCAGTCTTGATCAGGCTAATGTTAAAGACAGTTCCTTCTGGATGCTATAAGGGGAGAATCCCTCTCCTTGCTTTTTCAGGTTCCAGAGACTGCTGCAGTGATTGACACACACTGCTCCAACTTCTTAGATCCATCATCACAAGTACTGTTACTAACTCATCATTCTATCTACCTCTTATAAGGACTCCTTCAATTATATCAGGCCCGCCAGGATAATCCAGAATAATTCATTTATTCCGAAATCCCTAATTTACAGATCCTAACATATGCCAAATCCCTTTATCAGGCAACTTTGCAAATTCACAGTGTCTGGGGATGAGGATCTAGACATCTCTGGGGCCATTATTTAGCCCACCACAGTAACTTTCTGCATTTTATTCAATGTGCTGGTTGCTTTATACTTAGGGGTTTCACTGGCTTTCCTAGGCCAGTTAAAAGATACTTCAAGTGCACTAAAGATTTCAATACGTCTCTCTTCTAATCGATATGAGTAGTTTACAAAATGGTAATGTAGTTATTCCTGAGTACATAAGAGTCCCACATGTGTTTTCTTATTTAACCATCAGAGCATCCAGTGAGGCATGTATTATATCCTCATTTTACTTGTCTATGACTGTTTAATATCAGCTGACTACAACTACTAAATCCATTTGAAAAGTAGTGTATAACTGTAGTTCTCCTGATACTTCTTTTAAAACACAGCCATCCTCTGAAATCCCAGCTGGAACAACATGTTTGAAAAATTAGTGAAGAATGAAGTTCCTTGTTTCTTTCCAAATCAAATGCAGGAAATCAAGCATATGAAAATCATATTCCTCTCTCATCTTCTGAATGTAGATTAAGAAATGTTAGAAATAATTATGTAGAGAATGAACAGAGTTTTAATTTAATATAATCAGGTAGGCTCTCAGCTACTATTAGACAGACAGGAAAGAGATAATTTCAGTAGATTAATATAGGCTATTTGGGAAACTTTAAAGAGTTTTTTTTTCAGGATTGATTAACTTTTACCTTTAAAATACAGAAATATATTCAAATTTGAATTGTAGATTCCATCCATATTTTATATAGATATATGGAAAAACTTTTGATCCTGGGAATAGGTATCATTAGGCATCAATTCAATAAAGATAAGACTTCAGGAACTATGGACTTGAAAATCTTAGTTTACTGTGTAGTTAAGATTATTTCATATATGTAAAATCTAATCTGAATCAAATGTATCAACCTTTGAGAAATTAACAATTTTATAAATCCTTTAGTATGTAAAAGAGTAGCTTTTTTTCACAAATATGGAAATAAAAAACTGTGGTGTAATATAGTGTAATCAGTGGCTTGATGACTGAGCAGGTGATCATTTGAACAATTCTCATCAGCATTTAATTACATTTTCAGATGAATTGTTTAATTTAGCAAATCTGTCTTATGTATATACAAAATGTATATACAAAATGATGTACGTAAAAATTTTGACAGAAATGTGTTTCTATTCCAAATAAAAAATATACTTGAAATACTTAATCCATAAAAGAGAATAATCCGGGCCGGCCCGGTGGCTCAGGTGGTTGGAGCTCCATGCTCCTAACTCCAAAGGCTGCCGGTTCAATTCCCACATGGGCCAGTGGGCTCTCAATCACAAGGTTGCCAGTTCGATAAAAAAAAAAAAAAAGAGAATAATCCATTTATTAGAGTATTGGAAATGTCATTTTTTTCTAAAAGAGACAGGTCAGCATTCCCTTCTTTTCACTTTGTTGCCTAACATAGTAGAAACCAGAAATGCGTATGATTCTCCAAGCATATTCACCAATAAGGAGTGGTTTTCATCGTAGTTTCTTGAAGTGTAAAATAGATCTGTGAAAGCTACAACACCAGCCCTCAGGAAAATTGTACTATGAAAATTTTGAGAATAAACTTTGCAAAGTATAATATATCATGCATATAAATAACAATGACATTTAACATCTATAATCCAAATAGAAAAAATGTTGTCTGAGAGTTTAGAAATGGCCAAATTTCTCAAAAGATTTCATTTTAGACATATATTAAAGAATGAAAATTATAAATATTCTAAGTAAACTTGTCATTGGTAACTCGAGTGAATTTGAAAAAAAATATGTGCAAGAAAACTGTTTAAATAACTGCTCAAATAGATAAACTGACTCTACTGAGTTAAAAAAAATGTATTAAAGCACTAAAAAGAAAAGGATAAATTGACTCTAAACGATCAATAATATTTCTCTCAGCTAATGGCCTCAAGGGAAAATGTAATCTTTGTGGCAAAAAGCAGAGCAAATTATTCAATAAAACTAGAAAAGCATTCCCATATATTACAGGAAAAGAGGGGGGGGGGAAATCACAAATTTGTAAGTACTGGTTTATATTCCAAAATACATCTATACCTCAAACCATTTGCACAGCCCCCAGGTTCTCTATGAAGGTAGGAGCCTAAGAGTCAATCCCTGAACCTTAAAATGTGTGAGTTAAACTTTGTGTTTTTATCCATTGTCCCCAGATGACATGGATTGCGTATAGACCATTTACCCGACATGCATTGTCTCATTTTATACCAAGAAAAATTCTAGGAGGAATATATCATAGTGGTCATTAAATAGACAAATAAACTGGCTCTACAGAATTCCATTGCTTTGTTTAAAATCACATATTTGGAAGGTAAGGGATGAAGGATGGAATCTACGATTATCTCATTTTAAGAACAGTGCTCTTTCCAAAATTCAACTCTGCCCTCCATTAATGAAGAAAAGCAAAGTATCTTCTCATGTTTTAGTGTAGAGTTCAGGGTACGGGGTGAAACAGAAGACAGGCACCCACTTTGAACCGTATATTTTCTGACCTAAGAGGAGCTACCAATGTGTCCTATCACAACTATATGTGGCACCACATGTGGCCAAGTAGTTGACTTAAATTCTCTTCACAGAAAGTGTTTTACTCTTATATCAATTTGAATGCCATTAGGATTTTCTTCTCCCTTCTGTCCCAACTGAAATAAAATCTGAAGTGTCCTTCAAGTTTATTTTACTAAGTCCCCCGTCCACATGTGCTGAGTGTGGGATAGGGCATAAGTCTCGTTAAGTAAAGAAATATTTATTTAGGATATGTAAGATACTGTGGTAATCACTATTAGAATAAAACATGGATAAAATGCCTCCTTTATTCTTGAGATCTTAATAGTCCAAAGGGAGAAACAGGCATACAAATAAATGATAAGTATGTGTGGGGGGGTGCACATATGTGTATATAGTTTCTTGATATTAAATTATATCAATACCATATAAAGAAACAATTTGTTAGAAGTCTTGTTTTTACTAAACTAATATAGATTTGTATGAATAGGAGAGATCTTAGATATTAACATTCTTTACTAAGAACATCATGTTACAAAATAAATAGAAATGAGATGCAGAAAGTTTAAATAATTTATTCAGATTTAGTTTAATGAATTAAAATCAGCACTAGAACTTGGTGCCATGCAGCAGCCTACCCGTCTGTCTCCTCGTACCTGCCCCTAAAGAAAGGAGAGTCTGTAGGACGGATCCTTTCAGGAACTTTGCTTCACCTTTGTGCTTACACCTTTTATGTCTCCCTGTTTGGCCCTAGAAAGACGGCTGCCTAGTCAAAGACGGGTACGACTCCCCATGGGGGGGGGGCAACCCAAGCCAGACACAGCCATGTGGGGACCATCTGGGGAACTCCCAGTGTTGATAGAGTTGGGCACAGCCCCCCTCCTTCCTCGGGTAAGGAGAGCCTCTGTCTTTATGGCTGCATTCCTTCCCACAACCTGCAGGGGAAGTGATTCAATGATGTGCTCTCCATCTATTCATATGCATAAAGGTTTTGTCCTTTGGGGAAGTACTTATCCTGAGACTTAGGGTTCGGCTTCCTGCAGGCAAGGGTGATCGGCTTAAATCAGTTTTCTATTGATTCCGGGCTCAGTCCTTGAGGCTGCAGTCCCTTGGCCCCGCTTGCACACTACTCTCATCTACTGTCTTTCTTAAGCTTGTGCAGCTCTCCTCGCTTCCCACAACTCTTTTCGTGATGGACGCGACAAGAACTTACATCTCTGACTCTTCAGTCTATAATATTAATTTCAAGAGTACATATTTAGAGGTATTAATACATACAACTAATTCTAAAAGTATTTTTGCAGAAGGAATATTAGAAGAATAGTAGAGACAGGTAAAAAATATTCTTGAAGGAATTCTTATTTAACTTCTTGTCCATTTCAGGAGTCTGTCTGCTGCACATAACATTATTAATTGACATTCACAAGACTCTGCCTGAAACATTCCTGTACTAACCAGCTCACAACCTCATAAATGAACCCATTCAATATGGGAGCTGTAGTATTTCTGGATGTTTTATTTTTGTGCTTAATCCTGAATCAACATAATTTCCATCCAGTGGTTCTGAGTCTTTCCTTTGGAGCTATAGCAAATTCATCTAATCAAGCTTATGTGTTCTCAGTTCAATGTCTAAAAGCAACTAATCATTTCTCCCATACATTTTCTTTCTCTGCACTCAATTGTCCCAGCATTTCCTCCTCAAATCTCTCATCATTACAACCACTCTTATTTGGATATCTCTTGATCAGCCAGTGTCCCATTTCAATATGTGATGTCTAGAAATGAGTATAAAACTCTCATATGGTCTTGCTAAGTCAGAGAACACTGGTATTTTCATTCTTACATACTCAGTCCTTATTGGTATAGACTAAAGTAACATTCATTTTTCTGGCTGCCACCTCACCTGTTTGAACTTCTTGTCAAATGAAAAATGTAGCTTTTCACATTTCCAAGAATTCATATACAGAAGCAGCCACTGAGGAGAAGCCTCTACCAGATGGCATAAAGCTGAGTCTCCTGGGACTGTGTTGGCATGAAAATTCCAGTCAGAAACTTCAGATCACCTAGTCCTCTGAATTCTAATAGTTTTGTCACTTATTTGATATTTTCCTGTTACATGCAGTTAAATTTAATCCTGATACACCTGTTCTACAAAACTGCTGTCCTGCTTTGGTTTCTGTCTTCCCACAGCTCTGTCACTGGTGAGGTAACTACATTTTCATCCTCAACCTCACAAGACACTATTGTTATTGGCAGTCTCTTAGTTTTCCTTTTTCTCCAGTTAAATTTTCATTTATCCTCAGTGATTACTCTGCTTTGCTAACAGCTTTTATTTACGTAGATGATCTCACTTCTTCTTTTATAGAGAGTTGAAGAACTGATGCATGTACTAACTCTCCCTACTCTCCACCATTACCCATCAAATACAACCATCCTTCTATTTTTTCATTTTTCAGATGATGAAATCACTCTCATTTCAGTCAATATCAATCTTTGCCATATCCCTCTGCTGGGGAATTAGCTTCTTCACTTTCTATTTTTTAAATATGTCAATCTTCCCTATAATAGAAGGAAATAAAGGCGGGGAAAACACCTCCGTTGATTGCTTCTCATCTTAATACCACTCTATTTCTTTCCTTTCTCAGATGTGATTCTTGACAGAATGGATTATAATCACTATGAGAATTTCCTCAGTCCTGAGCCACTGTCCAGACCTTTGCCTCATGACTTCCACAGATACCAAGCCATTGAAACCATCATAAGCAAAATCATCTACATCCCCAGTATCCATAAATATTTATCTTACTGAAATTATTTAATGCTTTTTTACAATTTACATAATTAAGTCTCAAAACCTTTGGTTTTTAGTACATTTATCTTTTTTGAAATTGTCTATCTCACGGGTTTCCTTTTATTCTCCTCACAACAATTGTTGGAGGAGAATAAAAGGAAAATGTTGGAATTCTTTGGTTGTGTTTTATTTTCCCTCTGCTTTTCTTATCTATACATAGTTTGATTTTGGCAGCTGTATCCGTTTTCTTATTTTTGCTGTATCAAAATTTCCAGCCTCTGTGTTATATCCTCAAAAATTCAAGTGCATGTATAAATCTGCTCACCAAACATTTTCCTTTGGCTCTCCAGTGGACATCTAAAACTTTTTATATCAAAAACTAAATTCATCAAATTTCCTTCAGAATATGAATTCACCATAATATTCCTTTTCTAAACTATCCCCAAATTCATTTATGATCTGTTGACCAGTTGCCCAAGCCCAGAAACTCACAGTTATCCTATAACAAACACCATGATTTCAAATGCAACTAATTGCTGGTTTCCACAGTTTTACCTGTTTATACTCAAAACTGTCCCTTACTTATGTTATTACTAAAACTGCTTTAAGGTAAAGCCTTATCATTCATGACTTGCACAATTGCTACAGACTTCAAATTGGCTTCCCTAACTCCAAGCATTCTCTTCTGTTGGGGTTGCTTCTCCAATACATAAACCAGACTTTTGATCCTTACCTCTTAAAAAGCCTTTAATGACTTCTACCCCCATAACATAGAACTCAGGCAATACACAAATGCTTTTGACATTTTCTTTAGCCTCATTTCAGGCCACTGCTCACAAATAATATATGCTCAAGTAATGACAGACTGCATATTTTCCTTACACACTCAGAGATGCTTTATGTTTTGGTATACTTATCCACATTGTTCAGCCTGAAAAACCCTTCGTTCTATACTGTTACTTATGTATTTCCCACAAACTCGTAGCTCTTACAGAACTCATCACTTCTTATCACCCACCTTTCATTGGTGGCCTTTCTCTGACCTTATAACTCCACCATAATTACCATACTAGATGTAAATGCTGTTTATTGTCAGATCCTTGAAGGCAGATACTCTCCCTAATTTATCTTTGTATCCTCAATGTCAAATACTTAGAATAATATGCTTAATACACATTTATTGAACTTGGAAGTTTGTTATATGAACAGCTGAAGCACAGACCCTATTTAATACTCATTTGATTTGTAATTTCCTATTGCTTATAGAACAAGTTACTCTGAACTTAGTGTCTTAAAGCAACACAAATTTATTCTCTACAGCTCTGGAGGTCAGAAATCTAAAATGGGTCCACTGCTCTATACTCTTTCCAGAAGTTCTAAGGGAGAAACTGCTTCCATGTTTTTTCCAGCTTCTTTTTCTCAAGGTCCCTTCCTCCATCTTAAAAGCCACCAGCATGGCATCTTTTCTCTGACCTCTGCTTTCATTCTCAGATCTCCTCTCTATAACTCTGATCTTCCCACCTCCCTCTCAAAAGGACCCTTGAGATTGCACTAGACCCACCCAAGTAATCCAGGATGATCTCCTTATTTCAAGATACTCATTTATCACAATTGCAAAGTCCCTTTTCCATGTAAAGTATTACATTCACAACTTCCAGGGGTTATGACTTGGCTATCTTTTGGAGAAGGATCATTATTCAGCCTACGATAATTATCTAATTGCAAAAATTTACATTAAGTTTCCTAAAACTATATTCCATTAATGTTGGCTTATTTCCTTCTCAAATATATATTGCAAAATGTAAACTAAAATTCCCTTATTTTGTATCACTTGTTAATTTAAAAGTGTGCCTTCCTTTTTATCATTAACCAAATGATTGATTAAAAATATTGTCCAATATAATTAATACAGAGCTTTGTGGAAACTCCCTAATGTAGTTGGGCTTCTATTTATTTAGTTTTTTTTTTCATCCAGCAGTAACTTTTATGACTCCACTACTACCAGGTCCACATTTCTCCTTCTTGTCTGTAAGGAAATTGTGAAATTCTGTGTGTACCTCTCATCAAAGATGGTACACAATTGCTCTACTCTCAAATTATATCAAAAAAATTTGGTTTATCTGATTTATACTTAATGACTTCTGCTACATGAATGAAATGTTTAGTAAATCATAGTTTATAAATAATCTATTTATGAAAAGAATTCCACAATGGAATATTCAGAATTGTCTCTATTTTCTAAAATATTATTTTCTCCCTTATTTGAAAATCAGGACACTTTTCTATATCAAATCTTTTGGCATTTCTCTAATTCCCAATTATTCCTGACACATTTATAACAATCATTCTGTAATCAAATATGAAAATCCATAAACTAGCTAAAACATTTTAAATCATTTAGTTTTATTTATTAGATGTACTCTTTGAATGTTTCAAATTAATAAGTAGCAATAAGATAGATTGTTATATTTGTGTATTATATGCATGTATAATATGTAAAATACATATATTTAATATATAACTTATATATTATAAATAAACTAAATTTATAAACACATTAAATATAAATGGATTACGTATTCATTTCTATATTTGGTATTACTCTATTGGTATCTATAAATAAAAATGAAAGTAAATATTTATGTTAAATATTTTTAAGGAGAATTTCATCAAAAGTTCATTAAAATGGATGTTAGACCTCAAGCAAATGTAAAAAATGTGCATATTCCAATGATTGTGAGCTATTTCTAAAATAATATTTAACCATGAAGAAAAAAATCTACTCTAACTTTGGGATTATTTGTAGTCTTCAATTTTATTTATAAATTATACCCCAAATCTCTTCTTAGAGATGATATAAACTGTTTTCCCCATATATAAAGAATTGTTATTTTAAAATTCCATTTATTGAAATAACATATTAGACAACTTATATTTCTGAAAAAATATAATCTTTACTGTAAAAATATTTGGGTTTTCTATTTCCTTTCTAATGCCTGGTGTCAATGCTAAATGTGAAAATACGTGTGGAACAGAGCTTGATGCTGATGAAGTGTGAGTGATGCCAGCATCGGCAGCTGTGGAAACACACACTCGGTGGGGCCTGAACTTGGGCCCCAACATGGGAAAGGGTTTAAGGTCATCTTTAAAATATTGTTTTCTTTCTGTTTTCAGTGGTAAATATAACATAATGGAAGTTTGAAATTCCAAACAGGTTTTTTTTTTTTTAAGGGTTTTGAAATAATTTCAAGTCATGTTTAGGGGAAATATATTCTAATCTTCTCCTAAACCTCTCTCAAAACAGTGCATCTGATAGCAATTAATCTGAAATTCAATGTAAAACCTTCTCTAGAGAAAGATTTAAAGTAAAAAACATTCACAGAAGAATATCATTGACAATTCCTAATGCCTGTTGGTCCATATTTTATAGGTGATGTATAATGTAAAACCAATAATAATAATAATAATTATTATTATTATTCATCAATTATTCATCAATAATAATTATCCATCAATAATAATTCAGCAATTATTATTATTATTCATAATAATAATAATCGTTATTATTCATCTTTTATTTTTTATGTTGAAGAACTGAAAATCATTATATAAGTTGTCAAAATTTACTGTCATCAATGAATTGAGCTAATAAGTTGAAATATTATCCCTTTACTCACTTAAAAATTTTGAGACATCGCAAATAAGGCAAAATGAACTCAGGCTATAACCCCTGAAACCTATTTTGGTTTCATGATACATGTCCTTGTTCTTATACTACTTGTTTAGTCTTATTAATATTTATCCATATGAAGTTTTCTCTTTAAAGATAAAATTGTTCTTGGGATGAAATAGTTGGGTATATGCCCAACTGTGTATACACTGAGGGTGGTATGTTCCTGCAAAGTCTTAAATAGTGGGGAAGAAAACTAATTTATGGAATAACTTCTATTTACAAATTAATGTCACATTAAACAGGAAGATGAAGAAATTTGGTTAACCAAAATAAAACGTAATTAACCTAGACATATTACTTCTTCACATAAAAAAGCAAGTATTTGTATAACTAGAATGCCCTGGTGGTCTAGAGATTGTTAGATAGCACCATTGCCCTTGAATTTATGATCAAATATATTTTGAGTTCTATATAAGATTTGAATCACAGTTTATAGAATATACTACTTGAGGTCAGCACTGTAAAACCTATAATGGAAAAACTTTGGGGGTGGCTGTGTTGCCTTTGTATTTTGTTTTTTCAAAATGCAAATAGCATCAGTGAGATTTCTGATTTGTTTTTAATATACAAGCTGAATTTGGATTTCAAGATAGATGTATTCTTCTTATTATTATTTCCATTTAAACTAGAAAAAATGAGGAAGAAATATCAAAATGTAATTAGCACATTCTATCTTGTGTTTAAGATATAGCTATACACTCAGGTTGTGAAAAATCTGTATATTTTTCCCTCTATAAATGGAGTCACATATTGAAATAACAGAAATCTTTCATTAATAAACACCAGTAAGCTTTCAATACTTCTGCTTCCCCTTTTTAGGCTCATGACTAAACTAAATTGCTAAACATAAAGAACATTGAAGTACTGCTTATAGAAAATACTGCTTTAAGAAAATACTGCTTATAAATTGCATAGAATAGAATTATAAAGTAGAAACATGTTTTTGTTTTGGGTAACATAACATTTGAGTTTCCAGTATAGTGTATAGTGGAGATTACTTAAAAATACCAATGAGAATGTAAAAGAAAATAGGTGGCATTTTAGAATTTGTACAAAATGCCTTAATGTTCACATTAATATGCCCTGAATTATGTAATATTTCCTGTAATCTTAGCTGCTAATCTATTGTAAAAACCTGGCCTTTAAAGTGTTGAAACCCTCTAGACAGAGAGTAAGGATCAATCACGTTTCAGTTCATCCTTTGTAAGTGTTCAGCTAAGCCTTCTTCCTTCAAAATGTACTTTATGATTGCAAGAGATTGCTTCAGAACTCGTTAAATTATAAGTAGACAATATTGGTTTGTTAGATGTACTCTCACTTTAAAGTATGTATAAGGCAATAGATAATCACAGAAGTAAAATAATAGAAATAAGATGACATAAACTATTTGCGATTAATCATACATAATTGTGGATGTTTGTGTATGTGTATCAGGCATTAAGGTTAGTGGACATAACTTTGTTCTCTTTATTATAAATTCCCCTAACTAATAGATGTGTTAAAATGGGCAATTCACCGTTAACAAAATTGAATAATATTCCATATTTACCTTAGTAAAATTGAGATTAAAATTCCAGCCTAATTCATTGATTAACTAAAACAAACAAAAAAAAATCCTTTCCCACCTCATACTGAGATTGCAAGAATAAATCAATTTAAAGAGAGTGAAAGACTTCCATAAGGAATAAGCTACCATTAGCAGATATTGGTATTATTTAACTTGATTGTGTGACCACTAGAGGCCCCCGTTAAACAGAAATCCTGATTATCTTCCATGACTGATTTCAACAAGCAAATCAATCACGTATATATTGAAAGCTTATTAAAATTGAGACTCACTATGAAGTGTATTGGCTGATCTAAAGACAAATAATGGGCATTCCCAGCACTTAGGGGGTATTTAATTTAGTTGAAGACACTTTGGCTGCAATAAATAATTCACAAATCAATCTTATTTCTCAAGATTTCATTCCAAAATAATCAATACTCCTGGTTGAGAGATATAGCAACCATGATCTACTTACCTGTAGCAGAAGTCATTAAAGTCATAAACTACGAGTAACACTTAAATGGTCATTTTGACAAATTCCTGCAGGCTGAGTGTGGTCTAGTCTGACAGTAAGAAAATCTTGGGTTCATAGTCTTAGGAGATACTAACTTTCTTTACCTGAAGATCTCCAGCAGTTTCTCAAGGTAAAGATACAAGAAAGATCCCCTCCTGACTGTATCAGGGCAAAGGAAGAGTCAATATAGTAAAACCTGAGACTTAGACATAACAAAGGCCTGCTCTCCAAGGTGAAGGACTTCACCACAGCAGAGTTGTGAAATTTTATCTCAGCTAGAAAAAGGAGATATTCCTCTACTCAAGCCACCTCCAGCCTTCCTCTATCAAGTAAGAGGGAAAATGTTAAGAAATAAAAACCACAACCAAAAGGGGACAGGGTTTCACAGAAATAAATTAGGAATGCTACAAGTAGGTAAAGGATAAGGGGAAAGGCTAAACTACTGGAAGAGAAACAGAAACATTTGTAAAGGCCAGGATCATAACACATAGGCCCACTAAATTACTAAAACTTAATCAAAGGTTATAGAATGTCCCCTGTCCACCACACCCAACAAGAGTCCAGATATATAATAGTGGATTATGGGTAAAAGAGCTGTGAGACTCACACTATGTCTGGGAAGCAATACGTGAGAAGCCTAAAATTCTAGAGGACAGGCAAAACTAAGGACACTAGAGGAATTTGAAGCCTCTGGTACTTAGCCACAGCAAGCATTGAACACAGCTCAACTTCTAGCCATGTTAACACAAATTCTCATGCAAAATGCCTATTTACTTCAGTATCTGTTATTCAAAACAAAATGGCTGGTTTTCAAAAAAAAAAAATTCAAGACATGTCAAAAGACATAAATACATATATTCTTGCATACAAATACACACACACGCATGCATGCATGCATACACACATACATAAATGTGTACTAATCTGGAAAAGACAAAGTAAATCAAAATGAGATTCAGCTATGACTCAGACTTTGGAAATATAGGACATGGAATTAAAAATTGTGATAATTAACATGTTAAAGGCTATAATGAAAAAGTACACAACATGCAAGAAGAAATGGGTTAGGGCAAGGGAAGTAAAAGCTAAAATAAATTAAAGGAACCATATCAAACTAAAAAGCTTCTACACAGCAAAAGAAACCATCTACAAAATAAAGATGAAACCAACTGAATGGGAGAAGATTTTTGCAAACAGTGCCTCCGATAAGGGGCTAATATCCAAAATATACAAGGAACTCATGAAGCTCAACAACAACAACAAATAACAACCCAATTGAAAAATGGGCAGAGGACTTGAAGAGAAATTTCTCCAAAGAGAGCATACAAATGGTAAATAGACACATGAAAAAACACTCAACATCATTAATCATCAGAGAAATGCAAATAAAAACCACAATGAGATATCACCTCACCCCAGTCAGAATGGCTATCATCAACAAGACAAATAGTAACAAGTGTTGGAGAGGCTGTGGAGAAAAAGGAACACTCATACACTTTTGATGGGAATGCAGATTGGTGCAACTGCTATGGAAGGTTCCTCAAAAAATTAAGAATAGAATTACCATATGACCCAGCAATCCCTCTCCTAGGTATTTACCCAAAAAATCTGAAAACATTTATCCATAAACATATATGTGCTCTGATGTTCATTGCAGCATTATTTACAGTGGCCAAGACCTGGAAACAACCAAAGTGTCCTTCAATAGATGATTGGATAAAGAAAATGTGATATATATACACACTGGAATACTACTCTGCCATAAGAAAAGATGACATAGTGCCATTTGCAAAAACATGGATAGATCTTGAGATTATTATGCTAAGCAAAATAAGTCACACAGAAAAAGTTGAGAACCATATGATTTCACTGATACATGGGATATAAAATTGAAAACAACAAAGGAACAAGACAAAGAAATGAAACAAAAACTCTTGGACACAGACAATAGTTTAGTGGTTACCAGAGGGTAAGAGGAGATAGGAGTGATCAATAAGGGTAAAGGGGATCAAATAAATGTTGATGGAAAAAGAACTGATTCTGGATAGTGAACACACAATATGCTATATAGATTATGTATTACAGAATTGTACATTTGAAACCTATGTAATTTTACTAACCATTGTCACCCAATAAATTTTAATTAAAAAAAAAGAAGAACAAAAGGGTAATGTTAGCAGAGAAATGGAAACTCTTAAGACAAAATCAAAAGGAAATGCTAAAACTAAGAAACAGTGACAAAGATAAAAAATGTCCTCAGCGGGAACATCAGTAGATTCAACATGGCTGAGGAAAAAACAGTAAACTTGAAAATTGGTCAAATCAGCTCAAAATCTCCCCAAATTGAAAGAAAAAAAAAAAAAAACTTACAACATATATGTAATTGGAATATGAAAGGGAAAGAAAGAGAGATTGGAACAAAAGAAATACTAGAAGTTACAATGGCCTAGAATTTTCCTAAAGTAATGCCATATACCAAATCTCCAATCCAGGAAGTTCTGAAAACACAAAGCTGGGTAAATAACAAAAATTCTACATCTAGTTATATCATGTTCAAACTATGGGAACCCAAAGACAAAGAGAAATTGTTAAAAAAATAAAAATAAAAAAATAAGAGAGAAAAAAATACCTATAGAGGAGCAAGAATAATAAATACAATGGATTTCTCATTTGAAAACAAGAAGAGAGTGGAATAAATATATAGTGTTGAATCAAAAGGAAAAAATGTCAATCTAGAATTCTATACCCACTGTAAGTATTCTCAGTTGTGAAGAATAATAAAGACTTTCTCAAACAAACAAAAATTGAGAGAATTCATTGCTTCCAGACCTGATATTCAAGAAATGGTCAAGGAAATTTCAGATAGAAGAAAATATTATGAGTTAGAAACTTGTATCTGTGTAAAGAAAAAAAAAAGGGCATAGGAGAAGAAATAAATGAAGGTGAGGTAAAACCCTTTTTCTTCTTTTAATTGACTTAAAAATAACTCCTATGTAAAGAAAAAATAGTGACAATGTATCAGATGATTATAGTTGGATAAAAGAATGAACAATAGCAATATCAGAAGGGAGAAATGAGTTTATACTATCATAAGGTACACGTTCAGCAGTGAAGCAGGATAATGTTATTTCAAAGTGGACTTAGATTATTTAAAAATATGTTGCAAATTCTAGAGCCACCACTAATTATGCTTTAGAAGATGTGTAAATGATATGTTAAAAGAGGAGATTGAATGAAATCATACAAAATGGTCAATTAAAACCAGAAAGGTAGAGAAGAGGAGGAAACAAAAGAAACAATGAACAAATGCAATGAATTAAAAACAGTTACAGAATTGTACATCTGAAATCTGTATAATTTTACTAACAACTGTCACCCCAATAAACTTTAATTAAAAAAAGAAAAAAAAACAGTTACGAAGATGGTAGATATTAATGGTAGATTATAATATATCTATATCAATAATCATTATAAATACATGGTCTAAACACAGTACTTAAAAAATCAAGATTATCAGAGGGGATATAAACCAAGACCAGTGTTAAAGACAGTATTACAATATCTGCTTTTTCTTCTTATCCACTTCAGAAACTTGAAGAACATATGCTCTAAACGTCCAGGATCTTCTGCAAAATCTTTCACACTTGTCAAAGTCCTTTTTCTAACATAATGACCAACTGTGCATATTGTGTTTTCATTTAGCCTGGGCAACTTATCCACTAACTCATTGAGTTTATGCCATCTGCAAAGATGATACACATGCTCTGTACTATTCAAGTCATTTTATAAAATTGCTGAATTTTGACAGCCTTAATGGCTGCTTCTTATCAACTTTTTTTTGTTGTTGTTCTTGCTGTTGTTCTTTTTGTTGTTGTTGTTGTGTGTGAATAGGCATTCTGTATTACAAATAAACTAGCTTGTACTCTATTCTAGTCTATATTTTTCCTTCTTGGCCACAAGAATATCAGGGAACTTTTTTATTTAATAAAATAACTTACTGAAACCTAAGCAAATTGTGCTGCTGCTGCTGCCCACCTCCTGACATACCATTCTAGTAATCATGGAATGCTGTGAAAGGGGCATAAGTTGTTTTTAGTTAAACAGTGATGGCTATTTGGGCCTCTTATCTATTTGGGCTCTTTTGCTCAAACCTAAACTGTAGTCCTCCTAACATGACCATCATTTGAGAGGGGCCGATATACACATGAAACTTAGAATCCTACTATTTATATTCAGTAGTGTTGTCTCTGCCTACTTGTGCCCTATACTAAGAGTCTTAGCTTACTCATCTCTATTACTTTGCTTTTGACTCCATTTGATATTGATTTGACAAGTCATGTGATTTGAGTATTTTCATTGGGTACATGAGATTTCTGTTCCAATACCTGGGATAATTTAGTTAGTAGACTAGTTGGAGGATGTCACCACATCAGAGTTATTTCCTATACAATAAGAAAACTTTATATCATATTTCCTATCACTAGTAATTTACACAAATCACTAAGTTCTAAAAAAGAGCGTGACTACTTTGTAGTTTAGGGCCATCTTTCACTCTATAATACAGTATTTTATGAATCTAAACAGGAAGTCAAAATTAATCAGAGATTATTAGAGATGATGTGGCAGAGTGTATCATGGAAAATATATTTCTTAAATACATCATTATATTATTATGCTTCATTGATACTCATTTTTGTCTTTATAAAATTGGGAGAGACAAGTACAATTTTAAATTATTCAGCAAAAAATAAGCTTTCTAAATAGAAAATATTTTTCTAATTTTACATGTGCATCTATGTCTGCCATATTCCTGCTCTACACATTTACTTGCTTTCCCTAAAAATTATACATAATGAATTAGCTTTATAGTAGATATTGACATAGATAAAATGATGTTTCTTAATTACAACACTAACAACTCTGTCACTCATTACAAAATCCTGAGTCAATTTGAATTTTGAAGATCTAATAGAAACATATTTAATTAGTATGCTTCATTATAATAGTAGTGTAATTTGAGACAATGAACCCATAAGCTCAAAAATCTGACATACATTACAGTGAACATTCATTTAGGTGGAAACAATATTGAAACAGCCACATATGATGAGATCAGTCACTCTTGTAGCATTTTCTTACTTAATGAAATCATCCAAAGATGGAAAAATGTCATAAAATACTTGAAACACTCAAAAGAGAAAAACAATAAAGCAAGTTTCTTCAAAGCATGGATAATAAAATTATTCACATTAATGTTAAAAGATTACCTAATTCATATGAAATCACTTCCAAAACAGTAGATAACCAAGAAATATTGAGCAATGAAACTCCTTATATTGATAGTATAGAATTGTATTGCTTATCACAAAGAAAAAATTAGAAATTAATCAAAACATCTCTGAAAAACTGAACATGTTGGCTTCATATTTTCTTAGAAAGGGAAAATAATACTTATTTAATATATTTCCATAATTTAAAATAGAAATTGAGCAAGTTTTATATTCCCAATTATTTTAATTATAATAAACCACCAAATAATCACTTAAGGCAGAAATGCATTTGTCCTGCGAGAATGGAGTTAATTAGAGATCAAGAGTTAATTAGAGATCAAATACAGTTTGTAAACTGCAAAGGATTTAATTTTTAGATACAGTAACTTCATTGGCTTAGCGGATCTTGGTTGTTAAATTTTAAAATATCTGAAAAAGTGGGTATTTATTTTGTTAAATAATTTACTTTCTAAATAAAAAAAATGTGTACCTTGCAAGTGAGAGATGTTTTCTCAACTCATTTAAAACAATAGAAATTTTAAAGTATATTCTAGAGAAGGAATAGCAAAATGTATCCCTTAAAATGGATTGTGACATGTTTTTTTAAATGCCAGATCTAAAATAAAATCCTAGGTCAGGGATGGGATTTGGGTTTCTTCCTTGATCTCTAGAAAAAAATATGTATGCTGACAGCAAAGATTAGCAAAGTTAACAATGGTTTCATTCCTCTGTAATGTTATTCAAATTCCATTTTTATGTAATACATTGATTCTGCAGTTGCCTTATGAAACCCCTTCTTTATAAATACATGGCACCATGAGAATAACTTTGAGTCCCTATGCTGACTGTGTGGTATCTTGGTGTTAGGCTACTTTTGTGCCCAGCCTAAAAACACTACATTTGATGCCAGAGGTAGAATGGGGCATTTTTCAGAATCCCAATGGTAGTCCACATGTTTCCGTTTATATTTCTGCTTTTCTTGTAGAATAAGATTGTTCAGTAGATAACAGTTGCTACAGTCTTTATACTCCTTCACTGAAAATAACAGGCACCATTACTCTATCAGCATGAATATAACTATATCTCTGTTCTTCTGTCACAAGCTATTTTTTGATAGAATATTTAAAAGAATAAATGGATTGTGGAAACTAGGGTCCTCAGACGCTAAATAAGATGAAGAACTACACTATAAAGCTAACTAGAAACAATGTCTTATGATAACTTTAAAATTGAAATGTTATAGTAAAGCAAAATATAGTAATGAAAAAAGATTTTACTATGTTGCAAAACATTTCCATGATCAAATATTAGCTGCATAACACAGATATATTATTATATCTTAGTTATCATGTAAGAAGTTCTCCCAGTCCAAATATCGTCTGTACACAAATTCTTTCTGAATTCCGTTTTTTGAGGACAGTTCTAAGTAAGTCTGCTCCCATAAATCTTATGAGGGGCACAGTGTCTCTGTTTAGCTAACTGCTGATTCTGTTTAAGCTGTGTTGTATAAAAAATAGTGTGTGTGATGAAGATTTAAATGTCACATGAAATGTGTATGCCACTCTAAGAACATCACTGAGGACTCCTACTTGGTGCTTTTATCCCTGATTGCACATGCAACATTCAATTTCTTCAGGAGAAATGTGGACCTAATGGAAATCCTTGGGCTAGACAGACATCATCATCCATCTTAATAGATGAGTAATTCCACTTGCTCATTCCATCTCCATATTCGCAGAGCATCTCATAATAATAATTATAAAGTCTCAAGACTTTATCTCAGAGCACATTAGAGAACTAGAAGGAGAGTGCTTAATCGACAACCAGGGATTAAAGTTATGATTCCTTGCTTCCTTAATATTTATGCTCTCATATGTTTCCTATTTGAAAGAATGCAACAGAAATAACAAACCTCTTGCTGAATGCCATATTTTCCCAACTATCTGAGAAAATTCACTTTTGTTTAGGTTTTATTCAGAGATAACATCTAGCAAATTCCTTCTACCTCTCTTTCTCTCTCTCTCTCTCTCTCTCTCTCTCTCTCTCTCTCTCTCTTTCTCTCTCTCTCTGTATGTGTGTGTATATACATACATATTTGTATGTGTATATGTAAAATATACATGCATATATTATAAGCATTGCCCTTTTTCTCATACTACCTATTTATGAAGATGTATAATATAAGCATGAAAAATAGTTGCTGTGAGATATCCAGCCAAAATTTCATTAGATATTTCACATGTGATATCAAATAAAGTTCTATAAATATCTGCGGAAATATATCTGGGGAAAAATAAAATTTATCCTTTTTCAAAGAGCATGTGAGTAAAACCTAGGTCACAAAAGTAGAATTGTACACTAATGTTGTAAATATGAAAACAAAAACAGCACACAGTTCTGGGTGTCTATGTCAATTGTAGGCTGTGTGAAGAAATGTCAGTGCGAATATGTTTCTAAAAGAGGTTACACATTTCTGATCTGAAGTGCTTTATAAATGAATGAATGAAGCTCTTATTTCTCAGAAATACAGCATTAAAGACTGGAGAAAGAAAAGGGTGGTAAAGTATTCCATACAAGGAAATGATAAGTTAGGTCAGAGTTCTAGAGCAGAAAGGGAATTTATGTGGCTGAGAAGGGAAAGGGAACATTTTGAAGGAAATGTTTGTTTTAAATGAAAATCATTGACTTCACCGTGCACCCTTGTTTACAGATTACAGGTAAATTAATAAGTAATAAAGAACATTCCTACAGTGAAAGTACCAAAGGTGTATGTTGACTTTGCTTTTCGGTGCCAAATATTGTGCTTCTGTGTAGCCAAATGTAACTTATAAAAGAGAGCAATAAGTATCGGGTAAAGATTTTTCATTTCCAACACTATATCCTGCTTGCCCACACACTTTCACACCCAGGTCTCTAGTAAATATATAGAAATTACTCCTATGTTCAAAGGACGTGTGATTTTCTGTGCATCATCAATGCCATTCTTACACTTTCACTTAGTAAAGAAACTTAAAGGCAGATATGCAATTGTAGATTGAAAAGGATTAAATTGACTTCCAAATTGCATTTTGTCCATTTCTCTTTCCCCAGACAAAACTATGTGTCAACCATGAAATGGAATTATATTATTTCCCTTTTCGTCAAATCTTAAGTATAGATTTCCTTTTTCGAGTCATACAACTTTTCCTTGTATATTTAGATTCAGCACTTGATTCTGTATTAGGTTTTGCAATACAAAAGCTGTACTTTAATAATTATTCTTAATTAAAGCAAAATATAAGGAAAAAAAGCCACAATTTTGGCCAGTATTAGCTATATATTGCAATTACCTTTAAAAGGGGCAAGTCTAATTTTGGGATTTGCAGTAAAATCTGAACTAAAGAAAAAATAAGCATTTATTTATTTAACGAGAATTTCAGTGACTACAAACCCTATAGCTCTATATTGTAAGATTAGATTTATGCAGAATAATTTTAGCTTTACTTCTGCCTTTTAGGAGCACCTCCAACTATTAGATAATATTAATGAAGAAAGCAAATTAATTTGAATATTTATAAGTAACTTATGAATAACTTTATTTTAACTATTATAATATATAATCTAAGAAAAATGGATTATGCTCTGATTTATCTTGTATTTAGAGATTTAAATGTAAGAGAATTTCTTCTCCAAATACACACATTCTTTGTTTAAAAATCCTCACATCTCCTGAATTTGGGATATAATAACCCTATAACTTTTCATCTTTGTTTATTTTTAACATGCAGTTAATGAGTACCCATATATACACTGTCACACTAAATTATTTTTATTTACACGCTCTCTTCATTTAAAGTGTTCTAAAAACTACAAATAATAGTTTTCTACTTTGCCCAGGACTCTATGACCACATTGAATTTGCCAAGAATTGTCAATAGTAATAAATGTCATTTTTGTATATAAGTTGTTCAGAAAGTTTTTAAATGTCAAAACATTTTATGTTTTCTTTTAAATAACATTTTAATTGTGTTAGTGCTGCATGATGGACAGAAACATGCCAACCTGCAAAGCAGCTTGTGATAAGTCAGCAGACAGAATATGCATAAGCACAAGATAACGTTTGACTTAAAATTTAAAATAGTTTTAAAATACAAAGTAAACATTGTGTGTGTGACATGCAGCATAGTTACTAAAAATTCACCATCCATTTGGTCATGACTTACATTCAATAAAGTTAACCCAGAAGCATTCCTATATTTAATTGGTTTCCAAAAAGTATAGTCAATTTTATTAGCTTAAGAGCTCTTAATGTTATTTATTTTATTTCAATTTATTAAATTATATTATTAAGCTCTGTTGTCCAGTTACCTTCCAAGGCCTTTTAAGTACAGCCTGGCTTGCTTCCTCTCTATTATCAACCCATCTCATGTATGTAGGCTAAAATCTTGCTGTAGTCATACAGGTCTTTTTACTATTTCCTAAGGATATCATTTTTGTTTCTATTTCTGTACTAAAGTCTATGAATATCTCATGCTGGGAATTGTGTTCCATCCCCTTGATACACAGTTCTCAGCTCCACGAATTCTTCCCTATACCATAAGTATGTATAACTTATGTTTTTGTATGATTTCCTCTTCCTCCCTTCACCTCTACTCTGGTTATTACTCTACCTATGGAACAATGTGAAGAGTATTGATGTGATTTAGAAACTTACTTTCTTGTGTTAGCACATTTGCCATGTGATGCTAAGCATGTACTTTGATATTTGTCAAATTCAATAATCTCATCTATAAAAAAAAATATGCTGAAGGTCACCTTGACATCTCTGGCTTGTGCTCAAATTCCAGAATTCCAAGCATTTCTGGACTTCTGAAAAGAAAGTCCATTGTGTCCTTGTTATTTGTTTGTTTGTTTGTTTTGTTGGTCCCACTGTGACTAGTACATATAATAAAAATAGTCTTTATGAACTAAATCTTGTGTAATAAACTGATTATATCAAGAATCTTCCTGGAAAGGACTCAATCTAGCAAAACCAGTGCTGAGTGCCTTTGTGTATGAAATTGCCCAGCATCAAATGCTCTTGCCCCTTTTGACTCTAAAATGCCCAAGGAAGATTAGAAGCCCAAGTACCTTAAGAAGCTGGAAAGTGAAATATTGAAATGTGAGCTCAGATCTCGGCTTTCCACCACCAGTGCAGTATCTGCTGCAAGATCCTGATGCAGAAATTAGCTTCATTCTATTTCAAAAAACAAACCAAAACAAAACAACAACAACAAAAAACTTTAATATCTTCAAGAGCAGATGACAAACTGAGCATCAAATATGAATAAAAAAAACTTTATCATTCAATGCTAAATAGACCACCAGAAAAGAAAACAAATGAATAAAAGGGGGGGGGTGATTAAAAAATGAATTACTCTTCAATTCTAGTTTTTATTCTTGTAAATTATTTTTTCTCTTTAAAATATACCAAAGGGTGGGGTGGCAAATGTTAACATGTTCCAGTAAACATGACTTAATATCTAAATGAAAATAACAAAGAAAGCTCACAAAATCAAAGACGGTCTATAATTTTCATGCTTTCCACTTTGTCAAAATCCAGTTTATTTCATTTTTTCCCCACCTTGAATCCAAGAGAGCCCTGGGGCTTTGGTGAAATGCTGTACAGATAAGAAGTTGTTCATGGCATGAATGAGTTGCATCACATCTAAGAGGTCTTCCATTCCCCATGCCTCATGCTTGCAGGACACTTGAAGATAGATGGGAATGTCAGGCTACAGTAAGATACACATTAATCCATGCTCCCACTGCATGACAGTTAACTTTCCTTGATGGTAGATGTGAAAGAACAGTGATGTAAGTGTGTATGCTGCCCAATTTTTCTATTTTTTACCTTTCTTGCTGACTTCTTTTGAAACGATGAGAGGAGGTTTACTAAAAATTTATTTCAGAGTGAAACAGCCTCTATTTTATAGGCAGTATTGTTATTTCATTCAGTGACATTTCCTTAGGCTTCAGATTTATTTTAATTTTACTAAATATTCAGATAGACTCATTTTTCATATATCTGAACTGGATTTTTTTCCCCCATGAATCCAATACATTTCCACCTGTAAGTCACATAAAAACCTTAAAGGCAAATGAACTGTTTTTCTTCATTGCTTATTATATAATCTATTGCTCTGTTCTATCTTTAATTATATTTATATGAATTCTAATGTAAAGTGAAATGCCATGGCTTTAGTTGAAACATATTCTACAGATCATTTTTCAGTAGTGATATTGATTTAGTTTAATTTTTCCCTTTTGCTCAAACTCTATTTTTCTAAGATTGTTCCTTTATTGAAATAACTAGATGCATTTATTTTAAAATTAAATACCAAAGACTATGACCTAAAGCAGAAAACATTTTATAACCATGATAACACTCATTTCTGTATAAAATTCTAACTATGAATATTTACTATATTAAATGTTATAGTAAGTAAAGATTGAGCATGTCTATGTTATAAAATTTTTTTTAAATTTCAGAAAAAAAACATATTGGCAAAGCTAATCTTTGGGATTTATTTAAGCCAGCAATGAGTTTTGGAGTTAGGCCTGTATGCTGGGAATACTTGATTGTTTTTCTCTACCTTTTTTTAACACTTTCAGCCATTAGTTCCTTTTTCTCTTTATAACATAAGAATGTAGACCTAAATAGAGGCTAGATTAAGCCACCACACCAATCATGGGTGGAATCATGTGATTGGCCAGTCCTGCGTTATACAACTCTAGTTAGTGTTAGAAGGCCTGGTCAACTGCACCTAAATAAACAGATCAGTTATGGGTATTATAAAATGGAGGAGGAGTTGATATCTGTTGTGGATTAAATGATGGTCCCCTCAAAGATATGTCCACAACTCCAAATCAGTGAATGTGACCTTTTTTGGACAAAGGGGTGTTTGCAGATATAATTAAGTTAAAAATTACAAGATGAAATCATCCTGAATTATCCAGGTGGACCCCAAATCCAATGTTGTGTCTTAATAAAGAAGACACAGACATACAGAGAAGGCAATGTGAAAACTGAGGCAGAGACCAGAGAAATGAATCAACAAGCCAAAGAACACTTGGAGCCACTAGAACCTGAAAGAGTCAAGAAAGGATTTTCCTTGGAGCCTTCAGCAGAAACAATCCTGCTAGCACCTTGATTTTGGACTTCTGGCCTCCAAAACTATAAGCAAATAATTTTCTCATTACTGTAAACTGCCAAATTTGTTGTAATTTGTGATAACAGTGCCATATTCAATGCAATATCCAAACAAACAAAAAATAGTGAGCAGATGGGTTAAAATCATATTGTCTAACTCTTATTTAAATCCTTTTGGGATTCTGAACTGCATTTAATTAAAATGGTTTGGGGAAAGATTAACACTTCCCAAGTCTTAATTAGAAATGTAGACTTTCTCTACATTCCAGTGGTGACTTTGCGTCCCTAAATAAAATTTAAAATTTTCATTATGTACATCCTGCTTCTTGATTGTTAAATATTATGAAATTTTTTTGTCCATTTCCATTTATAAACAATCTTAGAAGTTATAAATGTATTATTTTTGTAAAATTATGCTGTCTCCAAATTACACCTTAGTTTCAATATCTATTTAAGTCTCTTTTTACATCTTGCTTTTACAGATATTAAAATATAGAAGAATAAAAGAAGAAAATAGTGGAGAGATCCATGATGGCAGAGTAGATAAACACTGTGCCTTCTTATTCCCATGAACACATTAAAATTAAAACTAAGTTATCAACAATAAAGCTGGAGAATAATCTAAAGTCTAGCTGAACAGAAGTTTTATAACTACGGTTACCAAGAAGAAACCACGTCAAAACTGGTTGGAGAGGCAGAGACGCAAAACGGGCTGGCCCCAAACTTCCAAATGGCAGTTAAAAGTCAGAAGGGATATTTCAGCAAAAGACCCAAGCCACACACCAGGCTCCCCAGCCCATAGTACTGGTGCCAGGAAGAGAAGACCCCAACATCTGGCTGTGAAAATCAGAAGGGATTCCAACTGTCTGGGTGCAATGAAAGGCTGGGGACATCCTCTTAAGAGGCCTGTGCACAGAATCACTCTCAATACTCATCCTGGGCTCTGGCAGAGGGATGGTGACTTGAAGGTTTCAGAGATAAACAGGGGGCAGACTAAGTTGTGTGGCTGTGGGGGAAGGGCTGGAGGACAGTTGCCATTTTCTCTGTAAAAAGGCCTCCTCTCCCCTGCAGCTGACACATGGGTGTCATCTTTTCTATGTTGAGCCCTCCTTCTATGCTTACAGCTAAATTTGAATCTGATTGATCTGGTGAGCTTTGCTGCTCCAACCTACTGACTCATAGCAAACCCACTGTACCCAACTCCCCAACACCGGATACACTTTCTTCGTAAGAGGCCATCCCTGCTTGCATTGTACTCTTTCTTGGAAAACTATCAGAGTCCACAGGGCAGAGGTGGATGGAAACAAAATTCGGTGCAATCTGACATTTTTGCTGAGTAGCTCCAGGCTCAGCATTGGTACCAAATCAGAGTCTACATTAATCTGGTGACCACAACTCTTTTCACTCTAGTGACTCCCTGAGACTCACTCACCCAAGTTGCATACCACATGAGACTTCATCAGTGGCTAAACCTACAGGGAGCCAGCAGGTGGCAGCAGTCCTTGGGATGTTCTGGTGTTTTATGGAGCTACTCCAGGCCTGGTACTGGTGGTACACATCCTCATTTCACAGTGTGGCCTCTCCCATGTGCCTCCAGGTTTTGAAAAGGCAGCAAACTATCACAGAACACTTTGTAGCTCCTACCAGGTAGCCTCTGCTAGGTTACATGCAGGGGCTGACCAGGGTCTACACTGGAGCCCCTCCCAAGAGGCCCAAGAGAACCAACGTACTTGGAGGTTGACTTCCGACCACAGCAGTACACTACCCAATTAGTCCCAAAGTGGAACACACAAAAGGCAATCTCAACAGTCACCAGAAACCATTAGGGTGAATCCCACTCAGTGGGGTAAACCCCCTACACAGCAGCCAGTAAGCTGTGGATGTGGCCAAAACCCACAGCCAATCAGCCTGTGGGTCAATCCCACCCACTAAACTGACAATAGCAATCAAGACTCAACTATAACAGTAGGGCACACACAACCCACACAAGGGTCACTCCTGGAGCACCTGGAGCAGGTGACCAGGGAGACTGTGCCAGTGTCTGACAGGGCATTTACTACATAAGGCCACCAGGCAAAGATTGGAGACATAGTAGATTTACCTAATACATAGAAACAACCACAGAAAGACAGCCAAAATGAGGAAACAAAGATATAAATCCCAAATGAAAGAACAGAAGAAAACTCCAGAAAAAAAAAAAAAAATCCTAAATAAAATGAAGGCAGGCAACCTTCCAGAGACAGAGTTCAAAATAATGGTAATAAAGATGCTCAAAAAACTCAGGGAGAACTTCAACAAAGTAAAACCAAGCATAACAAAGGATCTAGAAACCATAATAAGAACCAGCAGAAGTGAAGACTATAATAACTGAAATGAGCAATGCACCACAAGGAATCACCAACAGACTAGATGAAGCAGACGACTGAATCAGCGATTTAGAAGAGAATGTAATAGAAAACACCCAATCGGAACTGCAAAAGAAAGTAATCCCAAACATGATGATAGTCTAAGAGACCTCTGGGACATCATCAAATGTATCAACATTTGTATCATAGGGGTACTAGAAGGAGAAGAGTTTAGAAAGCAAAGGATTGAGAACCTATTTGAAGAAATAATGACTGAAAACTTTCCTAACCTGGTGAAGGAAATAGACATGCAAGTCCAGAAAGAGCAGAAAGTACCAAACAAGATGAACCCAAACAGGCACACACCAAGACACATTATAATTAGAATGCCAAAAGTTAAAGACAAACAGAGAATCCTAAAAGCAGCAAGAGAAAAGCAACTAGTAACCTATAAGGGAGCTCCCATAAGATTATCAAACGATTTCTGAACAAAAACTTTGCAGGCCAGAATTGAATAGCACAAAATAGTCAACATGATGAAAAGCAAGGACTTATAACCAAGACTACTCTACCGATCAAGGCTATCATTTAAAATCGAAGGACAGATAGCGAGCTTTCCAGACAAGAAAAAGCTAAAGCAGTTCATACCTCCTAGTCACTATTTCCTTTGCAGTATCCTTACGGAATACTTGTTAGACAAATGTTTTATCTTCTGATTCTGTCCTTTAAGGCTCAACTTTGTTTTATTTTTCCTCTATATATCTTCTGTTGTATTCTGAAAATTATTATTTGTTCAATACACTATTCAATAATATTTGTTTGTGTTCCCAGTCTGCTGAACAACCCATTTTAAAATTTCTTTTATTTTAAAAGTTACACTTTCTTAGTCAAATTTCTCTTTATTTCCTTTCTTTTCTCATTTGTTTTTGAAATACCTGCGTGTCCTTGAATCAGAAATTTATTATTTGCTTGCCATTTTAATCTCACTATTAACATGAAAATACTTTTTAAAATTCCTTTTTATTTTGCTCTATTATTTATTTTTCATTGTGGAGCATTCTTTTGTATATTCATGTCTTCAATAAAGCTGATCATCCTCAAACTTTGCGATTTTTCTCCAATTATCTTAGAAATTCACAGCAATCTTGTAGTCACTTTAGCTTCAAAATTAGTGGGCCCATCTATAGAAAGGTCTCTTCTTTGGTCCAAATATGTATTGTATCATATATTTCATTCATCTCCATGTATTTTCTAATATTTCTTCTTTTTCCTTCTTTGACCCATTGGTTACTTAGTAGTGTATTGTTTAATTTCCAAAAAATTGTGAACTTCTCAAATTCCTCTTGATCTTGATTTCTAATTTTATTCCATTGTAGTTGGACATATTTTGTGTGATTTTAATGTTTTTAAATTTGTTAAAATCAAAAGTATCTGTCAGGGAAAACAATTATGTACTACTTTGGTAATCACATTTAGAAGATGGTTAAACACAATCCATTGAAAGGCCATTTCTCTTATGGGGCCTCAGAAGTGTGTCTATATTGTTAAAGAAGGAAATGACAAGGTGGATATATTCTAGAAAGTCAAGTTGAAATACAAATTTGTATTTGATTTTATTATTTACTATTTTCAGTACCTACCCACATCCAGCATATTTATAGGAATTGTCTTACGTTAGCAGTAAAATAAGACATTTTGAATAATTAATTTGTTAATTACATTTGAATTAATTTAAATACCTTGCAGAATATCAGTTAATATTTGTAGTATTTGCATCACATTTTGTGATATGGTATCTATAAATCAAAAGAAATTGTTTCTTTCTTTTTTTCTGTCTTCCCAAATTTGTTGTTATTGTTACTGTTAGAACTAAAAGTCATTTTTCTCAAAAGATCTAAAGGCTTGTAATATAAAGAACACTACTTTGAAAATATTGGAGATATTTTCCAAGACTTCATTTCAATGAGCATAAATAAGAAAGCATACTTATGATTTTTACAAATGTCCACATGTGATATATGATATTAATAACAGAAGCAATGTGACTTATTCAAAGACAGAAATAAATTCTCTCAGCTCTATCATTTCTAGAAAAAACAAAAAACACCTACTTAACATTTCTGTGTCATCTACTCATGGTGAAAAGGAATATCTGAGCTTAACTCTATACCCAAACTTGCACAGATAAACATTTATTAGAAAATGAAATTTAATTAAAAAAAAGAAAATTTATTACTGTATACACTGTACTGGTGTAATTTTAAAATTGATAACTGGCTATTTACTCTTTTGGAAGTACAGGTGAATTTTCACATATTTCTAAACACCTGATTCAACAGAAAAGACTGTTATTAGTAAATATAAATGAGATAATGTTAATTCATTTTCATGTCAGTTATGATTCTGATAGTATTATACTTAAAGGATTCTTGCACTTAGCTTGAATGTGAAACTGTAGAATTGATCATCTATAGTTTTTACTTAATTGCATATTTTGATTTCAGGCTTTGTATGTGGCTAATATTTTCTCATGTAATGAAAATATTAATAAAAATGAAATAACAGGGGGCCAGCCCAGTAGCTCAGGCGGTTAGAGCTCCATGCTCCTAACTCCAAAGGCTGCCGCTGGTTCAATTCCCACATGGGCCAGTGGTCTCTCAACCACAAGGTTGCCGGCTCAACTCCTTGAGTCCCGCAGGGGATGGTGGGCTCCGCCCCCTGCAACTAACAACAGCAACTGGATCTGGAACTGAGCTGTGCCCTCCACAACTAAGACTGAAAGGACAACAACTTGAAGCTGAGCTGCACCTTCCACGGCTAGGATTGGGGGGACAACAACTTGACTTGGAAAAAAGTCCTGGAAGTACACATTGTTCCCCAATAAAGTCCTGTTCCCTTTCCCCAACAAAAATCTTAAAAAAAAAAAAAAAAAAAAAGGAATCCACTCCTACTTGGAACATCAGAATGTAACCTTATGTGGAAAAAAAAGTTTTTGCAGATGTAATTAGCTATATATTGTGAAATGCAATCATTCTAGATTTAAAGCGGGCCCTAAATCCAATGACTGGTGTCCTTATAAAAACAGGAGAGGACACAAAGAGACATAGAAAAGAAGGAGGTGTGAAAATGGAGGCAGAGATTACAGTGGAGCATCTATAAGTCAAAGGCAGCCAAGGACTGACTGTCACCACCAAAAACTAGGATAGAGTTCTGGGACAGTTTCTCCATCAAAAACTTCACAAAGAACCAACCTTGCAAACACCTTAATTTCAGACTTCTGTCCACCTGAATTATTTGAGAATAAATTTATAGTGTTTTAAGTCATCTACTTTGTTGTAATTTGTTATGGCAGCATAGGAATGTAATACAATTATGTGTTATGAATTTTATAGATCCTTTAAATTGCTTATTTAACAATTCTATTTTCCTCATTAGTGCAACCTTAGGTAATTGTTTCATTGTCATGTATTTTAGAATAGAATCCAAGTAGCATTTTGAATTGCAATTGGTCTTATGAACAATGTAATGTTCATTTATAAATTTAGCTTAATATTATTCCTGTACCACTGCTAATTGACATCAGAAACTACTGTCAATTAAACAACAATTGAAGGGTAATGCCATCCTTAAGCTATTATAGTTTGAATGATAAATATTTTATTTTTCATGCTTTAAATAGGAAAGAAGACAGATGATATCACTTATCAATGCAATCATTAATGACAGAAGACAGTCCTCTCCATTCCAATGGCTTAGTTTCATTTTATGCACTACATACACTATAATTCATTTATATATTCAACAAACATTCATTAGCACCTTTTATATGTCAAACATTGTGGTAAATGTCCCAGATACAAAGATAATGCCTACCATGACAAAGCAGTGCTTTAAATCAAGGGGATTAAGGAGATGCCATAGAAATGTGTAAAGACATACCTAAATTGTTTTGGGAAGGTCAAGAAAACCCTCATGGAGGAAACAATTTGTAACTTGGGACCTGTGATAGTTAATTTTATTTATCAGTTTGTCTGGGCCAGGAAGTGCTCAGATATTTGACCCAACATTACTCTGGGTGTTTCTGTGAGGGTGTTACTGGATGAGATTAACATTTGAATCAATAGTGAGTAAAGCAGATCATCCTTCTTACTTTGGGTGGGCCCCATCCAATCCAATAGAGGCTTGAAAAAACTAAAAAGCTGACCTTTCCTCCAGGAGGGGGAAATTCTTCTTGCCTGGTTGCCTTGAGCTAGGACATTGTCTTTTCCTGACTTTGGTTAAGCTAAGAGCCTCTGGAGCCAGAGAGCTTTCAAATTCCATCCTGACTTTTACTAAACATATGGCCTTGGACAGATTAGTAAACTCTTTTTGCTCTGGTTCCTCATCTTAAAAAATTGTGGATATTTAAAATAGCTACCACATAGGATCATATGTAATAAAGAGATAGATATAAACAGATCCTCCTCAGCTTACAATGGGGTAACCAACCAAACATCATAGTTTAATGTAGCCAGTTTCTACTGAATGCGTATCACTTTTGAACCATCATAAAGTCAAAAAAAACCATAAATTGAACCATTATAAATCAGGGACAATCTGTGTGTGTGTGTGTGTGTGTGTGTGTGTTAAAGTGTTATTTATGATTATGAATATGGATAACCAGTTACCTGGAAATTAACTTTCACTTTCATTCTTGAAATACAGTTTCAACTATAAAAATCTAGATTGATCGTTATTGTCTTTCAGGATATTAAAGATTCCTCCGTTTCTCTGTCAATATTCCATACTCCTCCGTTTTCTCTGTCAGTCAAATATGTCAGTCTTTAAAGAAAATCTTTATTCACCTCTGTAGAGCTCTAAGGTATTGTTTTTTTCTTTTAATATAGTTTCATACAGCTTCACTAAAAGTATAGCTAGCCTTATTTTTATAGTTTTTATATAGCTTGGGATTCACTATTTTTTTTAATTTATTTTTTTTGGAGATTGCTGATTGTAATCAGTAAGGAAAATGCTCAACCTTTTTCTCTTAAGATATTATCTCTTCTATTTTCCTCCACTTATACTTCTAGAACTCAAATGTTTACTGGGCATTCTCCCTCTACTGCTCTTGTCTTTAAACATCTCATAAACGTTACCTCTTTTTTTTTTCCTTTCTGTGATTCATTCTGTACAATGTCTTCTGATCTGGCACCTAGTTTACTAATTCTGTCTTTAGCTATGTCTATTTTGATTTTAAAACCAATGATTGAATTTCCTTTTAATTTAAGTTATATAATTTAAATATTTAAAATAAATTATTTTTAATTACTAAACAATTTATTTGGTTCTTTTTCCAACTTGCTAAGTATTTTTGTTTGTCTTCATTCACTATTAATTTACTTTTCCCTAAAACATTTTAAAACTTAGCCTTTCTTATCATTAGATTATATAACAGCATCAGCAAATTATATAATCTCTATGTTATATTTCCATATCCAGAGTATTTACAAATCTGATTTTTTTTTAACTTATGAGAATGTTACTTGTTTGGATTCTTGTTTTTTAAAAAAAAACAAACATGTTTATAAGTGCATAATTATCCTTGGATAATTATTTGTGTTAATCTTTGAAATTTATGTGGGAATAAGGGAATATTTGCATTTTCTTTTGCTGAGTGCATGGTCTCTTCTAGCCCAGAATCACTTTAACTAAATTCATGGATCAAGTTATTTGGGAGTTTCCAGTTATTGTGATTAGGGCTCTAAATCCAAAGGCTGTTTAATACTTCTACTGTCAGCTTGTTTTGCATCTTTTTACTTCTGATGTATCATCAAGACAATTTCCTCTGCAGGTTGTTGAGTGTTTTTATTCTTACCCTAGGAATGCACCTTGTGCATTATTAGATTAATGTCGTGACTCATCAATGAACTTTCCATCTTGGTTGAACTGCAAGATTTTACCTTTGTTTCCCGTAACTCATACAGCATTTCAAACTGATGGTTAAGTTCATCAAGATGTGGAAAATTCATTAGGACAAAAGCAGCTATAGAGCTCTGCTTATTCCTCTAGATTCCCGTGTTGCTTAAATTTTGCCAAACTAGCCTCCATTTTTCCTTTCTTTTTACTACAAATGCTTTGATTTTTATCAGCTATTTGCTTAGGCTTCATCTGTTTTATTAAACTGTGATCTCCAGGTGGGCAGAGACTATTTATTTATTTTTTATTTTTTTATTATCTTTATTTCTCACTTCAAAATCATCCCTGGCACATAAAAGAAACTCAAACTTCCGTTTAATGAGAATGTGTACATCTGAATGTGTTAAGGCATTCACAAGCTTATTATACCAATGTTACTAGAATGATTCAAAACAATTTTTTTTTCACTTTTAAAAGAGTATCGAAAGACTGTGGCACAGTCTTTTCTATATCTTCAAAACCGCTTTACGTTTGTTCTCTGAAAGCAAATCTTATTTGCTGGAAACACTTGAAAATAATTTAAAACCTATCTTGATAATGACAGGAGATATCAAATTGCTAAACAAGCAAACTTCAATTAAAAAGTAGGCATGACTAAAGAGTAATAAGAGGGACTTTTCATAGGCATGAGTCTTAAGTTGACTGACTTAAATTCCAAATCCCATAATCTGTTGATAATACTCTAGCAAAATAAATTTGGGTACATTTATTTAAATGTATCTTTACCATAAAGTTGCATTTTTTTGCAGAGCGATGCATTCAGGTAAGTATTTCCATATTTTTATTTTGTTATACTCAAAGTCTAGATAAATGAGTATTCAGAAACATCTGCTTCAAAGTCATGGAAACTTGGAATGGTAATATATGTTAGTGGGTCAATTCTGAATGCATATGCATAATGCTTTAGCATCGTAACATTTTCTGCCTTCAATATTGCATACATGACAGACATGATTCTGTCATTTTGAGAAATTTTTTTCTTATATTGCAGTCCAAGTGATCAGGTGATCATTGATAACACCAGATACTGGTCTTATCAGACAGCTTATTTTTTTCTATTGCTATCTTCAATTTTTTTTCCTCAGTCACGAAGATTTTATTTCATTTCATTTTATTTTATTTTTATTTTATTATTATTAGTTTCAGGTGTACAAAAAATGTAATAGTTAGACATTTATACCTCTCACAAAGTGATAACACCCCCCCAATCTACTACCCCTCTTACATCGTATATAGCTGTTACAGTTCCACTGACTCTATTCCTTATGCTGTACTCCACATCCTATGACTATATATATATTAAATTATAGTTGACATTCATTATTATTTAGCTTCAGTTGTACACTACACTGCTATCTTCAAATTTTAATATGCTCACAATATTTAAAATAATTTTTAATATTTAATATGCTCACAATATTTAAAATATAAAGATTACTCAATCTCAAAGATTACTCGTACTCAAAGATTACGCAATATTTAGTTTAAAGAGGTTGATTTACAGTTTGCATTTGAAAGTATGTGGTGTGTGGATATGATCTATGTGTGTAAGTGTAAAACTGTAAATTACTTGGGGATTGGGCTACTAAATAAGTATCATTAATTTTATTATTTTGTGTACATGAGTACAAGGATATTTTGGAACAAACTATATGTAAGAATTAATATTAATTATTGTACAGTTAAATGTATGCAGGAGATTACAATGATAACTATAATACTCTGTTTATCTATCTACAGAGATAAAGCATTACATTTTTAATTAAATAAATATATTAGTCAAGATTTATTGTCATTGATATATATTTTCCGATCGTATTTATTTATGTGGAGGTAGTAATGTGAAGGAAAAAAAATTAAGAGAAAAATAAAAGAGCCTAATCGCTACATATGTAGTAGAGATATCAATGTTTTCAGTGCTGGATATGACAGGTAAATTCTAAAAGTTGCTTTAAACTCTACAATATCATATAAAAATTTAAAATCAGCTGTTAAATTGTTTGTTATTTTTCATTTCTTCTATAATGCTGTGAGTTGGGAAGAATGCCCTTATTTTTCCACTGGAACTGTTTTTATTTTGTTTTTTCCCCCTGGTTTCATGTTTCATGACTTTCTTTCTTCCTAACGTAACTCCATTCTTTAAAAAAGCACATATTAATGTTTTTTTATCTCTGCAAACACTATGAATGGTAGTGGAGGAGCCAGAAGCTCTCAGTGAATTGCTGCTGCCTCCCATTGCATCTGGTCCTCTGTGATCGCTAATTGCTTGTCACTGCCACTGAGCCATGGATCTGGCAGGGCTGCCACCTCCTGTTTGGTCAAGTTGTCATCTCCTATTAATCTGAACCCTGTTGTTTTTTCCATTGTCTCTATTCTCACTCTAAACAGAATGAAAATCTATTATCTAACTGTGATATGAGTGTATCAAAATTTTAATTTTGAAGGAAAATGGAATGAAAGATCTCAGAAAAAGTGAATCTCATATTGGGGCTGCATGGTGTTTTCTCTGCTATGCTGATCTGAGGGGCTCATGTCTTCCCCCCCCACACTATGACTCAACTACTTTCATAGCATCAAAGATCGTCTGGCGAAATGTTGCAAACTGCAAGCAAGAACACAATAAAAATATATTAAAATACAGGGAAAGTTCTGAGGCCAGTTGAATGCCAATCAGGAAGTTTTTGTTGCTTGCAGGTTCCTAGAAAATATGAAAAATTTGACTGTGTACCAGAGGGGATAGGGGACCTCATTTCAAGGCTGTTAAAGCATAATCCAGCCAAAGGCCAATGCTGGGAGAAGTACTTGAACATCCCAGGATAACAGCAAATTCATCAAAACCAAGTAGCTATAAAGAAGCAAAAGAATCTTAAGAATCCTTCAGGTGCAGAAGCTTTTAAAGCAAAAGAACCATCAGCAAAATAAAGAGGCATCCAACTAAATGGGAGAAGATATTTGCAAACAACACCTCCGAAAAGGGGCTAATATCCAAAATATATAAGGAACTCATACAACTGAACAACAACAACAAAAAAAGACAAACAATCCAATTAAAAAATGGACAGAGGACCTCAATAGACCTTTTTCCAAAGAGGACATACAGATGGCCAGTAGACATATGAAAAAATGTTCAGCATCACTAATCATCAGAGAAATGCAAATAAAACCCACAGTGAGATATCACTTCACATCCGTTAGAATGGCTATCATCAACAAGGCAAAGAGTAAAAAGTGTTGAAGAGGCTGAGGAGAAAAAGGAATACTCATACACTGATGGTGGGAGGGCAGATTGGTACAGCCACTAAGGAAGGCAGTGTGGAGGTTCCTCAAAAAATTAAGAATAGCATTACCATATGACTCAGCAATCCCTCTCCTGGGTATCTACCCTAAAAAATCTGAAAACATTTATCCATAAAGATATATGTGCTCCATTGTTCATTGCAGCTTTATCTACAGTGGCCAAGACATGGAAACAACCAAAGTGACCTATGGTAGATGATTGGATAAAGATGTGGTATATATACACAATGGAATACTACTCTGCCATAAGAAAAGATGAAATAGTACCACTTGTGACAACATGGATGGAGCTTGCGATTATTATGCTAAGTCACACAGTAAAAGTTGAGAACCATATGACTTCATTCATATGTGGGATATAAAACTGAAAGCAACAAAGAAACAAGACAAACAAATAAAGAAACAAAAACTCTTAGACACAGGCAATAGTTTAGTGGTTATCAGAGGGTAAGGAGGGAGGGGGAATAGTAAAAAAGGTTAAAGGGTGCCAAATATATGATGATGGAAGGAGAACTGACTCTGGGTGGTAAACACACAATGTGATATATAGTTGATGTATTACAGAATTATACACTTGAAACCTATGTAATTGTACTAACCATTGTCACCCCAATAAAATTTAATTGAAAAAAAAAGAACCTTACAGACGGAAAACCCCTTGAGCCAGCACTCTGTATCATCTGTAGGAACAGGCTACTGACATTTATTTTACAACTCACTGGTTGCCTTCAATCTAGAACACCACAAAAATAAAAAATAAAAAAAGAATTTTTTTTTAACTGAGGAGGGATACTGAGTGGCTCAGCCTACTCATTCAGAAAGCTACAATTCAATAAACACCACATTCTGAAGTGAAAGTGGCCACAA
The DNA here is from genome assembly GCF_964194185.1 of Rhinolophus hipposideros. NCBI lineage: Eukaryota > Metazoa > Chordata > Mammalia > Chiroptera > Rhinolophidae > Rhinolophus > Rhinolophus hipposideros. The sequence continues at coordinate 59,198,548 of NC_138050.1, forward strand.
GAATCCTGCCAATTTTACTGGCTTCTTGTTCCTGCGGCAAGGATCAACTATAGCACATGCACAGCTTGTGCCAGGAAACGCACCCTCATGGATGATAAACACCAAGTCCAGTGGTGGGAAAAGTGAACACTTTGCTTGGCTTGACCAGTTAAAAAGCTGAGCAATAACCTTCCAAGTACCCAAGTGTGTGTGGGACTTACTGGGTGGCCAAGTCTGATAAAGCTGTTGGAATTAACGAGGAGATTCTTTCTTTTAAATATTAAAGATTTTGTATAGGAAAACAAACCTGCTACCCCCAATTCCAACATGTTCCCATATGGGTATGCTCCTGGGACAGCAGCAGCCTGTTACCATTTGGGACATAAGATTTATTGAGAATGTGAGAAATGGTTCCATACATACAGGAGCTCAAATGATGAATCACAGTGCAACATTGTCTCTATCTGGAATAAAGTAGGTTGGTCTTTTGGACCCGTTATCAGTCCCCTCATTCTTGTCTGCAAGTTGTCTTATGGGCAGGGGCAAACAGGGTTGGAGTAGGCAACAGAGCTGGGCATAATCTCCCAGGATGTTGGCCCCAATGACCTGAGGGGAAGTCTCAGGAGAAGAAGAGGCAGCTATGAGCAGATAGCAGCTAACTCTCCCAACAACTGAGGGCTGGGTGTGCCGGTTTGGTCAGTGGACCTGGGCAGAGCAGTAACAACATTCTCTGCATAGTGGTCACACTTAATCTCCAAGTAAGCCTTGGGGAAGGGATCTTCTTAGAATGTTAAGAAACTACCCCCGACTATATCTCAGCTTATGAACCTGTTTTGAGCCTATTTTCCAACTCTGGGACAACTAAACCTATACCATTCTATCTCAGTACACACGTAAAATCTCATTTAATCCTTCTAAACAACGCTTTGACCTTTTGATGTAGTTTGTTTGTTTGTTGGCTTGTTTTATTTTATTTTGCTTGCTTTCCAGCTTCCATTCTCTACCTAATCCTAGCCTTGGGAAGAGGCTAATATATTTATATTTTGTGGATCACAATGCGCAAATGACACAGTTATTCAAATTATTCACGGTTAAATATTTTGCTAGGGACAAAAAAGGTGTACATGGTTGCATATGGTAAAGAACTCTAATGAATATCAATTTAAAAATATTTGCCTCTAACAATATCCCAAAGTGCCAGTGAAAGACGCCAATGATGAGGCTTCCTTTCCAATAAGGTTATCCTGAGTGGATCTTGGTCTGGCTGAGTTGTCGTACATCCTGTACTCCTTGAGGGTCATCCTGCTGGAAAGTAAATGTGATGAAGACATTTCACAGCATGGTGAGCTAGGCAGTTCTCCTTTCCCAAGGATGCTTAGGAAAGGGAAGAAAGGTAGCATTCTCTGTGGCCTCTCACCCCAGCATGGGGCCTTGGAAGACCAGCACATTTACTTTTTGATCTGACCAAGGGATAAGCCTTGTTTTCAGGGGTCCCCACCTCTTATAGCCACAGTTATGACTCAGGGACTCATTCTTTTCTGGAACTAAATTACGTCCACACGTGCAAGTAAGAGCTACACAGTTAGTGAAATTAATCATGAGATTTTGCCCATCCAAATAGATGGACTGAAAAGCCTGTCTCTAGATAGAAACTTTTAAATGTATCATTTCCTGAGCTGCTTCCTTTATATACTACATAATGTATAGAATATATTATGAATATCTTAACTTGTAAATCAATACAAGGTCATTGTTTGCATAACAGTCTGTCAGTGCTCATCTCTCATCCCTCTGCTTCAGTATAATTCTCTTGTTTCCTCAGGGATCACTAATTAACTCAATATACTTTTATGTCACTGTTTTTACTTTGGGTTTATTCATTGCAGTAATTTTTTATTCCTCCAACTTATACTCCATCTATCTGGTAGAGAATTTAGAGGCTGGGCGATATTCTGTTCTAGATTTGACATGTGCCATATTTTATCTAAGAATTTATTTTAAATGGATATAATTTTTAAAAATAGAGTTTTAAGTGAAAAAATCTGGTCAAACATTCAAAGACTTCCTTCACTGAAGAGGAGACACATATGAAAGGCATTTTTCACAGAGTTTGGAACTTTCTTTCCTTTTCCAAGCTTTTTGTTGGCAAAAAACAACAACAACAACAACAACAAAAACACAAACAAAAACAGACATAAAATCAACAACAATAATAAAAAGCAAAACATATACTCCTTCTACTACAGGGTATTAAGAAGAAAGCCTCCCTTCTCTACCACACATTCCTCCCTTTAGAAAGAAGTTTACTTCCTTATTCTTGGGCTATCAAGTGATGGGAAAAGCATAAAATAAGCTAGAAGATGAAAAGGTTTGCAAGTTTTCAAGAGCAAGGAATAACCATGGAACTTAAGAGATATTATAGGGCTAGAGTTTGTTGGAGAAGTTTAGAAAGGTGGATATGAAACAGATTATAAAATATCCCATATGCCTTGCAACGGAATTTAGATTTATTGTGCAGTAAACCACTGAAATATCTTTAGCATTGGAATAACAACATAGCTATATTTAACTTTCAGACAGATAGCTCCCATACCAGAGTGAGGATGAATTAGAGACACTGAGAGAAGACGGAAGTTATTTGAAATAACAAGTAAGAAAGATGCTAAGAAGATACTAAGAATGTGGCTATAGAAATGGAGATGAAGGGCTGTAATTAAGAATATTTTCAAGATATGCATAGAAACAAACAGACTAGGTGGCTAGTTTAATACATAGGATGAAGAATAATGTGCTGAGCCTGTTTCATTCTTCTTAAGAAAGATATTAGGGTAAAACCTTCTTTGACCCCTTGTTTATCTGATCTCACAAAACTTCTAGTTGCTTTGAAAATCGCTTGCTTTCTAAGGACTCAGACACCCAGTTTAGGATGTCTCCTGTTCAGCCTGAGACCCTACTGCCCTACACTTTATAGAAAGGGACAAAAAACTATGTAATTAAAATCCCAAACAGATGTTTTTTTCTTCCTGGGGCTTTAAGTAATAACGATTGAGGTGACGTACTACAGCTAAAGGGACAGATAACAATGAGGAATGTTTCAAGGTAAATTTAAAAAATGTATAATTTCCTTGAATCTAACCCTCAGTTTTCCTATGATTCCACCCTGAATTTATATAGTATCCATCTATAAACTAAGCCTCTTAAAACCCAAGACCAACCCTCTTTTTAAGCAGCTCAGGTCACTAGCTCAGTGGTTTAGGATATCAAATTAGACCTTATCAATGGTCTCTAAATAAATATGTATGCTGTCTAGCCACTGGGTGTTTACTTTGCTATTTTTCTCAAGTCTAATTCTTCTATTACTTTCCTAGTGCCTGGATCCCTGAAATGATTACTTCAGTCCCTTTGGGCCAATCTGCTTGCACCCAAATCTAGTTAGGATTGGAATCTGCCTTATCTTTGTATTCCCTTTGGGAATGAGAGGTGTTCCCTAATATTAGATTTTCAAAAGCTTGTATTCCTAGCATTTGTTTATAGTTCATGCTGAAATCAGCAGCTTTTCTTATTTACAGATTCTTAATTCTAGATCCTTCCATCATTACAGGACCCCTTGATTCCATTCCAGCTCTTCTCAGAACAGCTTCCTACAGTCACCAGTGGGCCCCACTAGACTCCTTGCCTTCTTGCCATGATCGCCACTAATTTTCTAACTCTACCAGTAGCTAAAGTTCCACTTATAAACTACTATGAGGCTATCCTGTTAAGTCTGTATGGCCTCCCCATCTTGATTTTCTGTGATCTGACCCATCACAACAGGTTCAGCACCGCGAGAGTAGAAGTTTCCCTCTTTCCAGTCTGTTTAGATCAGCATTCCAACTCATTTAGCATTCTCACATGTTTACATAGCTTTGCTATAAAATTATATAGACATACCAATATGAAAAAGAAATTGTTTAGGGACAAAACTATAATATCTTAGTCATGCAGAAATGAATATATTTTCCTAAAGCCTCAATTTCTCTATTCTTTTTGTCTAGTTTTACTGGAAAGGAGGTCACAGAATAATCTGTTTTGCACTTTGTTGTATTCTATTATTTCTCCCTGCTACCGAGATAGGTAACATGACATAAAAACTCTGCTAAACATAGAATAAAGAGGTCTTTGGAGAGGCATACACCTGCAAGGACAAGGAGAGTAGGAGAGAAAAGAACAACTACAAAATTCTGGATGCTGAAAACTGACTTAGTGACACAGAGAAAGCTAATCCTCAGTCTTGCATAGGGGTTGGCCAGAAATATCTGAGAGAAATCCAGAAGCAAGCCTATTCTTACTATGGAATACAAGAATGGCTCAAGAATTGGAGGCATCAGGTTTACTCCAAAGTGAAGTTTCTCACACAACTGAAAAGAAAAGAGGCTATTGAAATGTAGGGGGGCGGGGGAACAACAGTTAACCTTCTGTATTTTCCCCCAAGCTATTGAACCAGACAACTACCCCTCCTACTCTATAGCAGAAAAATTGGAGTGTTAAAATAAAACAAATAAGTCAACTAAGAACCACACAAGCAAGAAAAGCAGGGACTTTTAACTGGGACATCAGGCACAACTGATGTGTTTGACATCATGGTAGACACGTAGTACTGACACAAGTGAAACTAAGTGAACATCTGTTGGCTGAATTTCAAATCACCAATTAAGCATTTGGCTCCTGTGATGACACTGCAAATTTTTATCAATATTATTTTTTTACTTTTTGTTCCTTTTAGTAACAGAAACCCTCAATGCCCCAAGTTTTAGCTGGGCACCCAGGTAAACATTACTCTTCAAAGTTTCCATGGCAGCTAGGTAGAGCCATGTGATTATATTTCACTAATGAGATGCAAATGGAATTGATGTGTGCAACTTACACACCACATTTTTAGTAGACGGCTGCTTACCCTGCATTTTTTTCTTTTCTCTGGTCAGGAAATAATATGATCTTATTGAATAGGGGTTCCTATCTACCCAGTACTACCTGCTTACATTGAGTCTGTTTCAGGTGAGAAAACCAAATTCCATCTTTTTGGAGATGCTGGAATTCCGGGTGTCTTCATTATAGAAACCAACAGTCTTAAACAATTGTCCAGGAAATACTTAATGACTGGATTAAAATTCCACTTTGGAACAACTTTTATGTCTATACAGATACCAACAGTCAAACATTTGCAAAAATCGGCTTAATCTATTAGGTTGGTGCAAAAGTAATTGTGTTTTTGCAATTTTCTTTTAACCTTTAAACTACAATTACTTTTGCATCAACCTAATAATAACTGAAATGAAAACAACATTAAAAATTCTGTCTAGGATCACAATAAAATATTTAGTGCTTAACCTTAAACATGAATACAAAGGTAATTACTACTGGACATTTGAGCAAAGCCTATAGCCAGAAAGACAAGACATAAGTCAACAAAGAAACACATGAAAGAATTGAAAGAACACAGAGAAGGAAACCAAAAGAAAGTTTAAAAAATCTGTAACCGTTATTTTCAAAGGTAAAAAATATATATAGGAATCAGCAATATGTCACTATCACATATTTCCAATTTTCAAAATTGGCACTGCTAATCCTAGTTTTTATGTGTGGGCTTGCTACTGAAAATCAAATGGGCTACTCACTTCCTTCTGAAAGTTGCCAATACATGCCCTTTGATTCCTGGTACAGCTGTTTTCCAAAGAACATAACATTGATTGTCAAATGTGTCTCATAGATAAGAGGTCAGCCGCAAATGTTTGCCTCAAAAGCAAGTCTGTTTGCTACTTTCACTTACCATATTTGATATACGGTTTCAAAAAAGCAGGACCTTTCGGTTGAGATTGAATTCCTCAGTCTGAAAGTTCTTTGAACATTTTTCCTTCCTGTAATATACGAGTATTAGTAGAGACTACTCATCCAGTTTTCTAGAAATTAAATGAGATAATTTATATAAAGTCCTCAGTGTTAATACCTAGCAACTGTTCAATAAATATTAATTATTATTTTACAAACTTCTGTTTGTGACAGTTGTTTCACTAATGCCTCATTGCTTGAAATTCTATTGAACTGAACTTTCCTAATGGTTCTATGAACCTCCCTGTAAATTGTTTCCCCCTTTCAGTTAGCAGGGTCCATATTGCTGCTACTTCCAGGCAGTTATAGTGGCCCAAGATTTATGTGACAATTTCTAAAAAAGTCAGGCCATTTAATTCAACAACTTTTATTAAAAATATTACATGTTGGGAGTGACGTCATAGGAATGGCAGCAGCGAGATGGACTTCTTGTTGTTGAGTTTTCCTCCGGAGCTTTTCACAAATTGAACATCATTAACTCATCAAAGGACTCTCTCATCACACAGAACAGCTAAGAGACTCACAGGAAGAGTACTTGAAGGTGGGCAAACTGGGCGAGCAGGGGAAGAGGGAAGGGAGCGGAGTGGAGACACAGGGAATCTCAGGATGGAACAGAGCTAGGAGGTGGGCTCTTTCCCTGTGTCCTACCTGGCATATCCAGGACAAAGTTCAGACTGGGCCCTAGGTCAGACAAAGAATGTAAACTCCATACCTGGGCCCCTCTCCCCGCTCTTCCAATCCTACCCCTGCCCTTCCAGAGACTTAAGCTGGCCCCTGAACTGAGGAGCAGTGTCAGATTACAGAGGAGCCATAATGTTCAGGATCTGGGAGGACCCAGTGTGCAACTCTGACCCAGAGAAGAGGCTGGGAAGAGTGTGATATTACTGGACAGGGAGAGAGAAAACTCCTCGACGCCCAGCCCCCACCTTTTCTGGCATTCAGGACGAGTGCGACACTGCTGGGCTGGGAGAGAGAAGAGCCCTCCATCGCCAACCCCCACCCTTTCTGGCCTGCCTAGGGCAGGGCAGTTACAACTGTAGAGGCACCCCCAGGGATCAGCAGACGCACCCGCCCACCACACACACACACACACACACACACACACACACACACGGAAGAAGTGCCCTAAGACTCAGGAGAACTGGGCACAGGGCTGGTGGTGTTACTCTCAGTGTGCATATGTGCAGGGAAGAGCAGAAATTGCACTGACTTTGTAGAAACTACCATTCAGAACCCTTAGCCCCACTCATCTAAATCTGCAGTCCCAAGGTCATTCTGGGCACCAGGTGACCGGCTCTGCCTGTACAATCTGCAGAGGACTCTTTGGTACAGCAGAGGACAACCTGGAGATTACTTGGTGGGCTTAAGCCAAGACTAACACTGCTTTTTTTGTTTTGTTTTGTTTTTATATCTTTGACATTTTTGCCTGTGTTGAGTGTGGGTTGTCGGTTATTTTTACATGTGAATGTATTTGTTTTTTTCTTTGTTGTTGTTGTTGTGCTTGGTATTTGCTTTGTTCTAAAATTGCCCTACCAGGGCCCAGCTCAAGAGGCACAAGATTCAACACACCCAGAGGCCAACTCCAGACCAAACCAGAGTACTACCGAGTTTGACCTACACACCCAGAGGGGATTCTCCACAGGCACAAGAGCCCATATAGGCCAAGCCTCATTTAAGCAGTCAACCCTCATGCAGCAGAACGTCATGCTGTGGGCAGAGCCAAGTTTCACAACTAGTCACCCTAGCAGTCAATTCCACCTACTTACAAGCTAAAAGCAATTAAAGATCAACATTAACAGAACAATATACACAACAGAAGCACCTTTGGAGCACACACAGAAGAGAAGAACGAAGTAGTGCAAGTCAAATATAAAGGACACATACTACATAAGATAACCCAGCAAAAATTAAGAACTTTAGGCAATGTACCTAACACATTGAAGCAAACACAGAGAGTCAGCCAGAAAGGAAAACAAAGAAACATGTCCCAAATAAAACAGAAGAAACCTCCAGAATTGGAACCAAATGAAATAGAGGTAACAAGCCTATCAGAGACAGAACTCAGAATACTGATCATAAGAATGTTTAAGGACCTTAGTGACGACATAAAGTAGGACAGAGAAATCATAATGAGCAACCAGTTAGAACTAAAGAATACAATAATTGAAATAAAGAACACACTTGAAGGAATTACCAGCAGGTTAGATGAAGCAGAGGATCGAATCAGCGACTTAGAAGACAAGTTAGCAGAGATCACCCAAAAGGAACAACAAAAAGAAAAAAGAATATAAAACAATGAAGATGGTTTAAGATACCTCTGGAATAACATCAAGCACAACAACATGAACATCATAGAAATACCAGGTGAAGAGAGGAAACAAGGGATTGAGAACATATTTGAAGTAATAATGTCCAAAAACTTCCCTAACCTGGTGAAGGAAACAGACATACAAGTCCAAGAAGTGCAGCGAGTTCCAACCAGGATAAACCCAAACAGGTCCACACCAAGACAGATTATAGTTAAAATAGCAAAGGTTAAAGACAAAGAGAGAATCCTAAAAGCAGCAAGAGAAAGACAGAGGGTTACGTACAGGGAACTCCTATAAGACTATCAAATGACTTTTCTACAGAAACATTGCAGGCCAGGAGGGAGTGGCAGGAGATACTCAAAGTGATGGAAAACAAAGGCCTACAACCTAAATTGCTTTATCCAGCAAGGCTATCATTTAAAATTGAAGGAGAAATAAAGAGCTTCCCAGAAAAGAATAAGCTAAAGGAATTTGTCACCACCAAGCCAGCATTGCAGGAAATATTAAAAGGACTTCTGTAAACAGAAGAAAGATGAAAACAATCTAACTACAAAATTTAAAAATGGCAATAACTATGTACCTATCAATAATCACTTTAAATGTAAACGGATTAAAGCTCCAATCAAGAGACATAGAGTGGCTGAGTGGATAAGAAAGCAAGACCCCTGTATATGTTTTATACAAGAGACTCACCTCAAATCAAAAGACACACACAGGCTGAAAGTGAAGGGTTGGAGTAAGACATTTCATGCAAATAAAAATGAGAAAAAATCTGGAGTTGCAATACTTATATCTGACAAAATACTTTAAAATGAAGAATGTATTAAAAGACAAAGATGCACACTATATAATAATAAAGGGATCGATCCAACAAGAGGATATAACCCTAGCAAACATCTATGCAACCAACATAGGAGAACCTAAATATATAAAACAGATACTGACTGACATAAAGACAGAGATCAACAGTAACACTGTCATAGTAGGGGACTGCAACACACCTCTGACAAAAAGGAACACATCTTCCAGACAGAAAATAAATATGGAAACAAGCCCTTAAATGACACATTGGACCACTTGGATTTAATCAATATTTTCAGAGCATTTCACCCCAAAGCTACAGAATACACGTTCTTCTCAAGCACACATGGAACACTTTCCAAGATAGACCACATGTTAGGCCACAAAACAAGTCTTGATAAATTTAAGAAAATTGAAATCATACCAATTGTCTTCTCTGACCACAGTGCTATGAAATTAGAAATGAACTATAGGAAAAAAAACTAGAAGGCACACCAATTCATGGAGGCTGAATAACATGTTACTAAATAATGAATGGGTCAACCAGGAGATCAAGGAAGAAATCAAAAGATATCTCGAGACAAACGAAAATGAAAACACGACGACACAAAATCTATGGGTTGCTACGAAAGCAGTCCTAAGAGGAAAACTCATAGCATTTCAGGCCTATCTAAAGAAACAAGAAAAGTCACTAACCAACAGTTTATCTTCACACTTAAGGGATCTGGAAAAAGAACAGCAAAATAAGCCCAAAGGTAGTACAAGGAAGGAGATAATAAAGATCAGAGCGAACATAAATAACATAGAAACCAGAATAACAATACAAAAATCAATGAATCTAAGAGTTGGTTTTTAGAGAGGAGAAACAAAATTGACAAACCTTTAGCCAGACTCATCAAAAAAAGAGAAAGAGGACCCAAATTAATAAAATCATCAATGAAAGAGGAGAAGTGACAACAGACACCAGAGAAATACAAAAAAAATTAAGAAATTACTATGAGCAACTATATGCCAACAAATTTGACAATCTGGAAGAAATGGACAATTTTCTAGAAGCATACAACCTTCCAAGGCTAACTCAAGAAGAAACGAAAAACCTGAATAGACTGATTGCCACCAGGGAAATTGAATCAGTAATCAACAATCTCCCAACAAACAAAAGCCCTGGACCAGATGTCTTTACAGGTGAATTTTACAAAATATTCAAGAATTATCACCTATTCTCTTCAAAGTCTTCCAAAAAATCCAGAAGGAGGGAAGGCTCCCAAACACTTTTTATGAGGCCACTATCACCCTGATCCCAAAATCAGACAAAAACACTACAAAAAAAAAAAAAAAAGAAAACTACAGGCCAATATCTCTAATAAACATACATGCAAAAATCCTCAACAAAATATTAGCGAATAGAATTCAGCAATACATTAAAAAGATCATACAACATGATCAAGTGGGATTCATTCCTGGTGTGCAAGGGTGATTCACCATCTGCAAATCAATTAATGTGATACACCATATTAACAAAATGAAAAATAAAAAATCATATGGTCATATCAATAGATGCAGAAAAAGCATTTGACAAAATCCAGCAGCCATTCATGATAAAAACCCTTAAGAAAGTGGGAATAGAGGGATCATATCTCAAAATAATAAAGGCCACATCTGATGAACCCACAGCTAACATCATACTCAGTGGGGAAAAGCTAAAACCATCCCCCTTAAAATCAGGAACAACGCAAGGTTGCCCACTTTCTCCACTTCTATTCAACATAGTGCTGGAAGTTCTAGCCACAGCAATCAGACAAAAATAAATAAATAAAAGGCATCCAAATTGATATAGAGGAAGTAAAATTGTCATTATAGGCAGATGACATGATACTATATAGATAGAACCCTAAAGACTCCACCAAGAAACTATTAGAGCTGATAAATGAATTTCGTAAAGTAGCAGAATACAAAATTAATATTCAGAAATCAGTTGCATTTGTACATACCAATAATAAAATATCAGAAGGAGAAATTTAAAAAGCAATCCCATTTACAATTGCTCCAAAGACTATAAAATACCTGGGAATATATTTAACAAAAGAAGTAAAAGATCTGTACTCAGAAAATTATAAGACACTGAAAAAAGAAAGAAGATACAAATAGATGGAAACACATACCATGTTCATGGATAGGAAGAATTAACATCGTTAAAATGTCCATACTCCCTAAGGCAATATACATATTCAACGCAATTCCTATCAAACTACCAAGGACATTTTTCCATAGAAATAGAACATATAATCCTAAAATTTATATGGAACCCTAAAAGACCCCAGATAGTCTCGGCAATCTTGAGAAATAAGGACAAAGTGGGAGGTATAAAGATACCTGACATCAAATTATACTACAAGGCTACAGTAATCAAAAGAGCATGGTACTGGCATAAAAACAGAGACATAGAACAATGGGACAGAATAGAGAGTTCAGAAATAAATCCATGCCTATCTTGTCATTTAATCTACGACAATGGAAGCAAGAATTAATGGTGGGGTAAAGACAGTTTATTCAATAAATGGTGCTGGGAAATCTGGACAGACACATGCAAAAAAATGAAGCTGGACTACCTCCTTACACTGTATACAAAAATAAATTCAAAATGGCTTAAAAACTTAAATGTAAGATCTGAAACCATAAAATTCCTAGAAGAAAATGCAGGAAGAAACTTTAAAGACATTACCCTGAGTAAGATTTTTACTGATATATCACCTCAGGCAAGGGAAGTAAGAGAAAATATAAACAAGGCAGATTACATCAATCTAAAAAGTTTTTTTCATAACAAAGGATACCATCAATAAAACAAAAAGGGATCCTACTGAATGGGAAAAGATATTTGCCAATGATATATCCGATAAGGGGTTAATATCCCAAATTTATAAAAAACTCACTCAACTCAACTCCAAAAAACAAACAACCGAATTAAAAAATGGGCAGAGGACATGAAGAGACATTTTTCTAAAAAGGACATACAGATGGCAAACAGACATATGAAGAAATGCTCAACCTCACTAACCATCAGAGGAATGCAAATAAAAACCACAATGAGATACCACCTCATCCCAGTCAAAATGGTTATCATCAATAAATCAACAAACAACAAGTGCTGATGAGGATGTGGAGAAAAGGGAACCCTTGTGCACTGTTGGTGGGATTGCAGATTGGTACACCCACTATGGAAAACAGTATAGAGGTATCTCAAAAAGCTGAAAATGGAACTACCTTATGATCCAGCAATTCCACTCCTACGTATCTATCCAGAGAACTCCAAAACTCTAATTCAAAAATCTTTATGCACCCCTATATTTATTGCAGCACTATACACAATAGCCAAGACATGGAAACAACCGAAATGCCCATCAGTAGATGACTGGATTAAGAAACTGTGGTACATTTACACAATGGAGTATTACGCAGCCATAAAGAAGAAAGAAATCTTACCATTTGCAACAACATGGATGGACCTAGAGAACATTATGTTAAGTGAAATAAGTCAGACAGAGAAAGACAAATACCATATGATCTCATTTATATGTTGAATCTAAAGAAAAGAATAAATGAATGAACTAATCAGAAACAACATAGAGACATAGAGGAAAAACTGAGGGTTGCTAGATGGGAGGGTGGGTGGGGAGAAAGGGGATGGTGATGGGATTAGAAAGCATAGTCAGTTACCACAAGATTGCCACAGGGCTACGAAAGTCAATTTGGGAAATATAATCAATAATGTTGTAAAGATTTTGTAGGGTATCCAATGGACACTTGTCTCATTAGGGAGACCACCTCAGGGAAGATGTAGATGCCTGACCACTACCCTGTACACCTGAAGCTGAAGCTGAACAATAATGAATGTCAACTACAAGTTTATATACTATGTATATAGTTACAAGAAGTGGAATACAGTATTAGGAATGTAGACAGTAGAAATGTAATGGCTGTCTGCAATGTCAGAGGAATAGTAGATGGGGGGAGGAGGGTTGACACAGTGTGAGGGATATGAATGATAAATGTCTAACTATTACATTGTTTTGTGCACCTGAAACTAATAAAACAAAAATAAAGAAATAAAAAAAAATAATAATGTAATTCTTCAAAAGGAATTTTCAAGGTTTATAAGCAATTTCAAATTTAAAAGAACACAAAACAAAACAAAAAAGAAACTAACTTGCCTCCACATTTTAAAAAATTATTTTGTAGTATGATTTTGGTTAAATCACTTCCAAATACATACATACATACATACAGACAGACAGACAGACAGACAGACAGACAGACTGCTAAACTGACTTAATTCTTAAGCAATGCTCGACATATATTAGGTGGTCAATAATACTTATTATATGAAAGCATGATTCTGTATACAGCAATCCTCCTTATTTGTGGTTCCATTTTCCAAAGTTTCAGTCAAATGTGACTCGAAATATTAAATGGAAAATTCCAAATAAGAAGTTCATAATTTTTAAATTGTGTGGCATTCTAAGTAACTTGATGAAATCGTGTGTCACCCTGTCCAGTCCTGAGATGTGAATCACCCCTTTGTCCAGTGCATCCACACGGATACCCTATCTGCCCGTTAGTCACTTAGTAGCCATCTCAGTTATCAGATTGACTGTTCTATTTTATTGTTAATCTTTTACTGTGCCTAATTTACAAATTAATCTTCATCATAGGTATGTATGTACTCTGTATGGTTTTAGGTATCCATTGGGAGTCTTGGAACATATCTCCCATGGATAAAGGGGGACAGACTGTATAAGTGGAAATTCTATTCTATGAACTCTCAGATGTGAATTATTTTAAATAGTGTGTGATTTCTCAGGCACCAGTAACACCATCATGTATATTATTCTTTAATTAAAAGAGAAAAGAAACAGTGATACACATGTACTTCTTCTGTTGATGAGACTATTCAGAGTATACACAATACTAAATTTATTTTGGAGAAGAGCTATTACTTGTATGACTTAGAGCTTTCATTTAAAAAAATGTTTCATATTTCTAACAGCTGTTGATAAGATCTCAGTTTACAAGGTGGGTGCCATACTGTGTAATTTATTATCTTTTATGAATCTTATTCTGAAAATCATATATAAAATAGATATGGGTTATATGAAAAAGAAAAAAGAGAAGAAGAGGAAAACATGTAAGAGGACTTTGTCCTGCTTTTATCCAAAGAACGCTTCTGGCGAAGGTGTGGACAGTAAGAAATATGAGGGAAACAATGAGTTGATAAACTACAGCTTTTTCCTTACATAGTAAATGTTCCTCTAAAACTCAGGTTTGTTTATTTCTTATTATTATTTTCTGTTTGTTTGCTGGAATTGCTTTCCTCCTCTCTGGAGGTTGCTTTGAGGTATTCATAGTCTTGAGTTAAATAACTTTCTGAGCCCTATAGATTGTTTCACTTGGGGATGTTTCTACATTTGTCTTTTTCAACGATAACTGCCTAATGAAACATTTAGAAAATACTACTCCTGTTGAATCACTTTTACCTGTGGCATTCCCCAGAACATAAATTAAACTCCTTCTCCTTTAAGTGGGGATCTCTCTAAAGACAAGGTGCTAATCCAGAGTGATCCTTCCATGGCAATTTTTTAACCCTTGATGACAGCAAGTGAAATGGGACTAGACGCAGAGCAAATTACTTCATTAGTAACATAGCCTAGAATAACCGTGAAACCATAACCTGCATTTCCTAATACATGGGCTGTGAAATGTGATCACTTAAGTCTCACAATTTAGGCTCCTATTGTCTATTCAAGCTGGATTTTCTTTAAGTTTTAATAAACTACTTGTTAAAATGCAAAATTATTATATTTTCCTGATTTTTCTATGCGCAAATATGGTACATGGCAGTGGTATAAATAAGACTGTCAACAAAACAGTGCAAAGCAGAAAATAATTGACTACTGTGTTTAATTACATAGTGCACTCCCAAAGGGGGCAGGTATTAAACAACAAATCTGTACTCTCATTTTTGTGAGTGATGTATGAAATGTACTAATCTAATCCGTACAGAATGGATTTAATCATTTTGTACCATCATTTAACTGGTTTTACCAACATTTCACAACTGCAAAAATGAATGGCTCAAAATTAATACTGTAATTATAATATGTTTTTCAAAATATATACCCTTAATCCCCAATAGCTAAAAGCCTGCCGTGTAAATTCATCCTGATGCTAACCTTGTAAGAGATATTTGACCACTGGAAACAAGTTGAAAGAAACGTGCGACAGTATACAACTGAGAGAAGAATTTCACAGTACAGTCTCTCAATGAAGAGGAAGTGTGACATTTTTTAAAATGAGTTGTGTGTTTTTTTCTGAGAAAATTCTATTTTAAAAAAGCAGAAAAATAACGCCTTTTTCATAGGTTAAAAACTTATAAATTATAACACAAGTAGTTGATAACATAATCAAATTTGTTTCAAATATTTCTTCTAGGTGTAGGACAGAGGAAAAAGAGTCAAAAATATCTTTGATTGAACATAACAATATATCTTCTCATTAACTTTAATCACGGGGCAGGAGTGGGTTTCTAAAGGAGAGCTCTTTCTAAAAAAGGTGGGTAGTGAATATACTAGGCCTGGTGAGTCATTCAGCCAGCTCAACTATTTTAGCACGAAAGCATCCATAGAAATTACAAACGGGTATGACTGTGTTTTAATACTTTATTTACAAAATCAGTCGTACAGGCAGATTTGGCTCGTGCATCATAATTACCAAACATTTATCCCAGAGTAACTTTTAGAGACTGTAATTTTAAAAAGAGACTCCACCACCCAAATAAGCTCTTAAACCAAATAAAATTTAGGATTGATCAGAATCATAATAAGAAATATTCTAGTCTATCAGATCTCTAAGTATCATTCAGAGTTGCATTCTTTATTTCATAGCAGTTAATTTAGGCAGTTTAAAAGCATCAACATTGATACATTTAAAAAGCGTTTTGCTGGTGCAATGTCTTACTTTTGAAAATTATCAATACATATTGAATGAACATACAGAGAGTGGGTGATGAGCAACACTTCAAGTTATCCATACTTAAGTTCATTAAAAAGGATAGATTTTTCTCCCATTAATTTATTCCAATGAATCTGTGCAGAATGAGCTGGTTTTACAAATTGTTTTCCTAAATAGAAAGAGATATATCTTCTTTTTAAATTGTCACAGATTCTGCTGTTCTAACAATATAATTTTTCATCTGTTTGGTTGTCAAGTCCTTTTTTTTAACTAACAAAAATCACACAAAATAAAACAACAGCAATACTAGCTACAATTTGTCCTGCATAGTATCTCATTTATCTTTACCACAACAGTAAGAGTAATGTTCGTATTTTATAAATAAAGAATACTTGGATTTAGAAATTAAGTTAATTGCCAAATGTTACATATTAATCAGAAATGACATCAAAATCTAAAATTAGGCCTTCTTTGTGATTTTAAACATTTCTCACTACAAAATATTTAACAAGATCCTACTATGAATCTGGTGTTTGCATTTGGAATTTTAATCTCCAACAACCCTGCAAGGTAAGTGTTAGTGTTTCTCTTGTATAATAAACTAGATGTGAATAACTTGCACATGATCAGAAAGCTATCAGAGCCTGAATTGGAACTTGCTCTGCCTGTCTCAGGACCCACACTCCCCTGTTAAGCCTAGCTATTAATATGTGAGTAGAGATGTGAGGACATATATATTTAATAAGCCTAATTTAATGGTTAGATTTGTAAAAGCAATGCCTTGCTGAGATCAATAAAGAAGAATACAATCTGAGTATGTGAAAAGCGCAGATTGAAGAGAAAGAGGTTTAAAATAGGGAACAAAAGAGAAAAAAACAAGAGGTTTAAATTCTAATCTAATGTTAATCATTGTATCAACATGGGTGAATGGCTTAACCACGAAGAGATTCTGTTGATTCATCTTCAACAGGGAAGTAATGTTGCACATTCAAAAAGTGTTCATATGAATTTTAGAAGAGAACCCACATACAAAGGTTGGAAAGTTTACGAACTCATGTTAGAAAAAGTGCTACATATGTCATTGCTGAATATCACTACAGTCACTTTCGAAGGACTCCCCTTGGGAAGCTATGCACCAACGCCAGTGCCTAGTGCACCCTTCAAAGCAATTTTGGAACGCTTTTTCTGGAATGGCCATCAGAGCTGTCATATTACTCCTTGATATCCTGAATGTCATCAAAATTCTCCCTTTCAATATTTCTTTTAACTTTGGGTAAAGAAAGAAGTCATTGGGGGCCAGATCAGGTGAATACAGAAGGTGTTCCAATACAGCTATTTGTTTATTGGCTAAAAACTCCCTCACAGACAGTGCCATGTGAGCTGGTGCATTGTCATGATGCAAGAGTCATGAATTAGCAAAAAGTTCAGGTCGTCTAACTTTTTCACTCAGCCTTTTCAGCACTTCCAAATAGCAAACGGTTAACTCTTTGTCCAGTTGGTATAAATTTATAATGAATAATGCCTCTGACATCAAAAAAGGTTACCAACATCATTGCAACAAATTCTTGAACTTAATTGTCAGACCTTGTATTAATATCATTCAATTGATATTAATATGCAATAGCATTCAATTGATAATAAATCTAAACATGAATATATGAAGATAAATAAGGACATAGTCTATATTTTTACTTCAATCTCTTTGTATGTTTAACAGGTTTTTTTTTTAACATATCTTATTTCTAATATCCAAATAAATGGGGTTTTAAACTTGAGCTTCTGAAAGTGATTTCTATTTAATTAGGTAAATGAGTTACATGAAAATGATCTTTTGAGAGTTACTATAAATTGGTCAGTTTGTCCATGCATACTTAGAGGGGGAAAAAGCATTTACTAACTTTAGAGAGAAATTCATTGTGTTATTCAAATCTATTATAGCCTGTTTATTCATCTGACTTAAAAATTACTGAGGGAAAAATGCTTAAAATATTTCATAATGATAGCAGATCTTGTTCATTTCTCCTTATAGTTCTGCAATTTTTTAAATGTATTTTGAAACCTTGTTGTTAGCATAAATCAAGTTTAAAGTTCTTATATCTTCCTGATTAATTGAAACTTTAACCATTGGTTAGTTGCCATCTTTATATCTTACGATATTTTTGCCTTAAAGTCCAGTTTATGTAATATTAGTATAGCCATAAAAGATTCATAAAATTAAGTGTGAGTTTTACCCATTTTTTTACTGTTAAATTTTCTGTGGGTTTCTTATTAAAACTATGAACGATGTTTAGTGATTTTTAATTCAGTCTGACAATCTTTGCCTTTAACAAAGAATTTAGTCAATTTACATGTATTGAGATTATGGTTATATTTACATTTATTTTTGCCACCTTTGTAATAATTGTCTAGTCTGAGTTTTATGATAATATTTTCTCATGTCTTAATTTATTTTGTATTAAGGTTATTATTTCAACTTTTCTATCATTTTGAGATATATATTATTTCTTTTAGATATTTTCCTTAATATTTTATCAAGGATGTTTAACTTCACAAAGTAAAAAGATAATTCATATCTTCAGCTTCTCCTAATCACACAAAGGCAAAACAATACTTTAACTCTGATTCTTTTCTGTCTTATTTTTATGGCATAAATTGGAATTTTTGTTATTGTGTATAGAGTCAGTATTTTATTAGATTTGCCCATATATTTGCAATTCACTTTGCTCACCATATCTTTCTGCGTCTCAGCTTTTTCATAAGGAATCATTTTTTTTTTCCTCCGATAGTGCAATACTTAGAAATTTCTTTGGTAAAATCTATTAGTGGCAAATAGTCTCTTTTATGTTGCCTGAAAAAGCTTTCACTTATTTATTATTTCAGAAAAAGTTTGCTGAGCATATAATTCTAGATTAACAGTTGTTTTGTGTGATCACTTTGAAGAAATGCTTTCATTATTTTTTGGCTTCCATGGTTACTCTTGAGAAATCAGTTATTTGCCTAACTGCCACTCCTTGTAGGTAATCATGTTTTCTTCTTTGTTTGTTTTTTGCCTTTAAACTGCAATTACAGTATCTCTCTTTTTCTCCTTATTTTGCTTTAATGTTTCAGGGTATCCAGTTTTTACCTTGGTTTTACCACAGTGAGTTTTGGTGTAAATTTATTTTTATTTATCTTTCTTATGATTTGTTAAAATTTGTGAATTTAAAGATTGATGCCCTTTATTCATTTTGGAAAATTTCAATGGATATTTACTTTAAAAGTTGCCTTCTATAATCTTCTCAATTCCAGTGAAATATATTATTTTCACTTTGTCATGCGGGGCAGCCTGCAGGGTCTCAGCTCCCGCTCCCCACATAAGAACGCAGGATGTGGCTAGGCCAGAAAGGAACACCCACGGAGCCATAGATGGGGGAGTCTTACCATTATCTTCTCTCTGGCAGCATCCACCTCTCTGCAATCTGCTCTTCCTAGCTCAGACACCATCTTCTTGCTAGCCCCCCAGTTTCTGCTAGCGTAGCCACGGCAGTTATATTGGTGGCCAACGGCTCACTGGTTACAGCTGACAGCCAACTAGCCACAGCTGATGGCCATCCAATCACAGGTGATGGCCATTTATTGCCTGAGCCAGCACCTTTCCACATGAGGCCGAGGGCCTGGAAACTGCACTCCTGGCTCTGCCCCCCACACTTCCTGTATAACTTCATATTTTCCTTCCCATTTCTGTGCTATATCATAATTTACTTGCCACTCTCTCTTTTCGTTGTGTCTTAACTTTCTGATCAAACATTGGGCTTTTAAATTTAATTGTTATATGTTTCATTTCCAGAATTCTATGTGGTTCTTAATATCAAATATAACTGGCTTTGTTTGTGTTTCATTTTTCTATGAGATTTTGGAATATTTTTATTTACTTAGCATTACTAAATTATGTATTTTATAATTGGTAGTTAAAATAATTTCAAAATCCAGTCTTTGAATGTCTGATTCTTCTAGAATGTGTTTTAGTTTTTTGGTTGTTTCTCCTGAGCATTTTAATGATGATATTTTTTCACATGTGTTTTACAACTTCTGACTAGTGAGAATTCTTTAGAGCATGGGTTGAAGGTGCATACCTGCCAAGGGAATATGTGTTACCCTCTCCCAAGCAGCCAAGGGCACTTCCTCATTGAATGCACTTTAAAATAATTACCTGACAGTGTTTGTATCTCATAGTGGTTACCCACATGACAGCTTTTCTCTGGTATGTGGCCAAGAATTCATAATAAATGCTATTTTTTGTACTGTGGTCCCAAATCAACACAAGAAAGTATCCTTATTATTTTGCGTGCTAAACTTTCACCAAGTGTGTAATCATTTAAGCTTTATACAGGGATCTTAATTAGACTTGCCTAACTAGGTTGGTCCTCAGGGCTGTGAAGGAGGCTCATTAATATGGAAATTATGGTCACCAGGGCTTAGTATTTGCTTTATACCATCCACCAACATTATCTCTAGTTGACTTCTATGGATCAGTATATTTTAGGGGCTTTTGAAGATTTCCTGTATTTTCTTACATTTTTATATTTTATCTAGTATATTTTGGCTTTTTGCATTAGATGGAATTTATGGATATCGAATTCAACATATTATAAGAAACTGAATGTTCTAAAGCTATTTTATATTCTGATAGTTCATGACATTAAAAAAATGAAAATACACTAGGCTTTTACTAATTCAGTGAACAATGCAAACTCAATTCCCCATCTCATTTCTAAGTTTGGTTCTCTGATTCCAGGTTTATTCTTTAGTGCCACTTAGCTAATCTCCATCTTCTAAATGAAACTATGTTTGTGTCTACTTACCAATGCCAGGGAAGTTTGAAAGTGTCAATACAATACAGTTAACTTGTCCTTTTAGAAAAGGCTATTTAGCCATACATAGAAGGAATTCTCAGTGGCCTTTATATAATCTGAACTGATATTTTTCAGTTTAACAAGAAGCATTAACATAAAGTTCCAATTTGGTCTAATCATTACCTTGTCTGGCTCAGAGCTCTCCCATAGGAAGTCAAATCTAAATAGTCCTTGGTATAAACAACCTTTTTCTTTTTTTTCTCTAACAACTGAGCCTCAGAGTAATGTTGAAATCTAAATTTCCTCTGGGTGATGAACACACAATGTGATATATAGATGATGTATTACACACCTGAAACCTGTGTAATTTTACTAACCATTGTCACCCCAATAAACTTTAATTTAAAAAGAAGAAATCTAAATTTCTATTTTATTTTTTTAATCTCCAAATAAGCTTAAACAGCAAAAATAATAGTGATGTCAACACACAAAGGGAAAGCCAACTTTGTTTTCTTAAATATCACCAACTTTGGTATAAATATATAAAAGAAACTACCTAGAGTTGAACATAAACTCATAACACATCTTGTGTTTCCGTCATTTTCAGATGTCCATGCTGAAATGGGTGAAGCAATGAAAGAGCTCCTCCAGAATCTGAAGGGTAGTATTTGTTCTGTGGCTCTAACAGCTGTGTGTGGAATCTATGGTTTGTTTTTGTTTATTCCCCCAGCTCATTATTTCACAGAACACATAGCACTTAAGTGGTAGAAAGAGTTCATGCTCCTCCACTGTGTATGTAACAGGAAGTAATTGTGCAGCTTCTACCAATTATCTTTAAAGAGAGAGTTGTTTCCTTCCTTTGGCCTCTCTAATTCTTCTGGCTGGAATGTGATTCAATGGCTAGAGCTAGCAGCCATGTTAGACCATGAAATAAACTTGGGAGGGAGAATCACAGAGAAATAGGGTAGAGGGCACCTGATTCTATGATCGCATCGTAAAACACACCAGCCTTGACACAGATGTATAGAGGATTAATTATGAATACAAAATGGACTCTAATAATTCCAACAGCTATGTCAGTCACAGAGTGACAGTCATACCAGAGCATCACGTGAAAGATATACCCAGTGAATGCCCTAAACAGATAACTCCAGATGCAGAGTGGAGTATGACCATCTGGACAGCTTTATCGGACTGCAGATGGGTACACCGCACCCAGTCTTGACCATAAAACCAGAGCTCTCTGATGGCTCCATGCTCAGGCCTCAACTGACTAACTGACAGCTGCACCTGCAGTTGTCCCAGACAGAATGCTTAGAGCCTTTTCTCCTGACAGTCTCAGCATCCCAGCCTAACACTTGAGGCTACACACGCCAGTGCCAAAGAGATGCTTTTGAACACCAGACTCTCTCTCATTCTTCTTTCATAAGACTGCTTGCCTTACCTAACCCTATTGGTTGCAAACCTGTGTAACCCTGCTATGTGAAACGGCTCCACCACAACTATTGTAGTCTACCCTATGGCCGTAGCCTTAGTTAAGGCTGTGGTAAACTGAGGCGGTAGGACTGGATCCATGGCTTTATTCTAATAAAGTCTGACATTGTGGAAAGACACAAATGTGCATGAGACTGGTACTTTGATAGTCACATCACACTCACGACACACAGATCACCTCTGAACATTTTGAACATAAGAGCAAAAATCTCTGGGTTTATTTAAGCGACTCTTAATTTGTTGTGTGCTGTAGCTGTTTCTAGTACTCATAGGTAAACCTAATCCCAACTACTATGTATTTTTGTATCTAGAACTAGGGGGCTACAAATAACAGGACCTAAGCTCATAACATTTGTTTAGTGGAATTGATAGGTTGAGGTAGTTCATGATCTGAGCTATTGTCACTTGAAAGCTTGTTATAATTGCACAGAACACTGAAAAAATATCCCCTCGTTTCTTAGAAGGTACTTTGATCATATGTTAAGTGGTATAGTAACATTAGGGAAAATACTACGAAGTGTTAAAAAAAAAAACTCAGATTATTGATTTTTGCTGACCGCTTTTTGCCACTTTTAGCAAAACCCTAAGGAGAGACGCACATTGTCTCTGCTAGCCTGTCTACACACCGCTGCAGGAGAGCACAAGAGAGGAACTCTCTGTCCATAGGCAGAACTCTAAACAGATGGAGAGTCTACTAACCTGGGGTTTTGTGGATCTGAAAAAGTAAAATTATTTTTTTCTGAAACCAGGGTCTTTATCTTCAGTGTCTCTTAAACAGCCCCCTCAGTAGGAGACTGATGCCCAGAGCATCTTCCATTGGGAGTTCTATACAAACAAAATAGAAATAGACTCAGAGATACAGACTCAGAGGAAAAACTAATGGTTGCTAGATGAGAGGGGGGTTGGAGGATAGGGGAGAAAGTGAAGGGATTAGAAAGCACAAATTGGTAGTCATAATATAGTCACTGTGAATTAGAGAATGGGGAATACCAATATAATCAATAATGTTGTAAAGATGATATAGGGTGCCAGATGGGTACTGGACTAACCGGGGGAATCACGTCATAGACTGTGTAGTTGCCTGACCACTGTGCTGTGCACCTGAAGCTGAAGTAGAATAATATTGAATGTCAACTATAATTAAATATAAATATACTAGGTTGTTGCAAAAGTAATTGTGGTTCTTACACTTATTTTTAACCTTTTAAACCGCAATTACTTTTGCACCAACCTAATAAATATATAAATACAAAAAATATAAATATAAATGTAAATGTAAATATAAATATTCATGAGATGTAAAATATAGCATAGGGAATATAGTCAATGATATTGTAACAGCTATATATGATGTCAGAGTGGTAGTAGACTTGGTGGCGTATCACTTTGTGAGGGGTGTAAATGTCTAATCATTATGTTGTTTTGTATACCTGAAACTATTATTAAAAAAAAAAGTTCTATGCCAGACAATGGGAGTCAGCCCACAAGCAGACTTGGTTTAAAGATGTTGCCCTCAAGCCCCTTGTTTGGGAAATCCTAAAAGGAGCCTAAATCAGAGAAGCAGCAGTCAGAGATCGTATATTTGTAAACATATAAAAATGTATAAACATAGATACACAGATACAGATTATTTACCTATGACAAGAAATGATACAATTGTGAGGCTCTCTGAACAAGCTCCAAGTCCACAGGACAGGCTCCCAGGGGAATATCACCAGCATGCTGGAACCTAAGGAACTTTAGTTACAGCTTTAAATCCACAGTGCAGGCCGGAGAGCAACTGCAGGTCCAGCTGCTATTTCCCACTGAGGCAGTAGACCTCAGTGAAGACCTCATAGAAAGGGGATGCATGTGTCCCAGAATACAGAGAACTGCAGTTTTCCTACCATTTTGTCAGTGAGGTGGGAGTAGGGGAAAGAAGGATGGGGAATACAGAAACCAGTCAGTAAAATATGTGGCTTGAAAGCTACAAGCTTGACAATCTGCTCAGGGAACTGACCAGGAGCAAATAATTTACTTCTTAGTAAACTGAGATGTTTATGAAGTTTGTGAAGAAATTTTATCTTCAAAGAAGCTGGAAGCCTGACATGCAAATGCCTGTGTTTATCCATTCACATCTCAAACATCCCTGGGTCCCAAACCCACATCCTGAAAAAGCTGGTCAGCTCCCAAAAGAGCAAGTTCCCATGTCATGTTAGATGGGGCTGGCCATGAAGTACAATGGGGGAGAGGAACCTTCCAGAAGGTAGAATTAGGTGCTCACAGAAGACAAATCTTGACGGAGATCCTCTCAGATCATAGAAACAGAAGCAGCCAGAAGGTCACCAGTAATTTATTCCATTGCCAAAAATGAAGCATTCACTAGTCAAACCCTAAAGCATCTGGTATTTGTTAAAGAGTAGTGACTACTTTTCCAAGTGAGAGTTTTAACTGTGGTCACCCTATTCCTACTCCATAAATGTATATTAGAAGTGGTAATAGCACATGACTTGACTTTGCTTTTATAGGTCATCAAGTAAGATGAAGTGCCATACAGTGTCCTCACCGAGAACTGCACATTACCTAGGTATCCTGAGCTGGATGTAATAACGGGACGGGAAGGGTGAAGTAGACAAATGGGATGGGATACTGCTTCCCATCTCCCAAGCAGTAATATTCTACCTGGATCATGACTTCCCAGAATAAAGGTTACATTTCTTTATCTTACTCATAATTCAATGTGATCATATAACTAAGCTGTGCCCAGTAGGAGGAAGCGTTTTCCTAGAAAACCTCCTTAAAAGACAACCTTTTACTTGTATCTTCCTTATCTATTTCTCCATTGCACTACCAGAAATACAATCTAATAGCGGCTACCTCTGAACACAAGTTGGAGGGAATCCCGTGGTAATGGCAGAGTGGTGACCTGGTAGTAATCTGGATCCCCAAGTGTTTATTGAATAGCACTGCCATAACAGAACTGCCTGACTCAGACATCTACAGTGGCTAGAAATAATATAATTCCAATCCTTACTGATAAACGACTTTATCACAGTGTCTCTTAAGATGCAACATTTGTCTTTATCTGTGTATCATTTCTCATCATCTCCTAGGCTGCTTCATTTCTAGAAGTTTTGCCTACAATTTTGCTGAATTGTACTTTTAGTCACTTCTCTTTTATCTATCCTATAGATAACCATTTACAGCCATTTCACTGGAATTTCTAGAAAGAACTTTTCTATCCATTAACAACAGAACTGTGTTGAAGCAAACGTTGATTCAATTCTCTTATCTGGGTGACATTTTCACATCTAATTTTTGCAGACTCTGTTTTGCCATTAAATTTAATCATGGCTCATGAGTTATATTAATTAAATTGTTCATGAAGCAAAATGTGGCCCAGGTGGCTTATATAAGTCTCCTGGTTGTGGGAGTGTTAAAATCAGTTCTATGGACTCTGTGATAGCTCTACCTAGATAGCACACTATCATTATATTCTGTCCTTCAAAACATTTCTAGCTGTCTTAATTCAGGTTTCCATTTTGACTATTACTGAATAGTACACTGTGGAATTGCAGACTACAATATATCAATGCTTTAGTAGTAAATACAATCTTTAAGATAATAGAAAAATTGCAGGGAACAATATTGGGGATTGTACATTAGACATATTAAACTTTAAAATTGTTTTATGCTAGCATTTCCAAAATTCTGTCCTAGTGGTAAGCATCAGCCAGATATAAAAAGATTACATATGAAAAAAATTGTAATGTAAGAAGTTTAAACATGTGAATGTTAAATAAAATGTAACAAGTTTTAAATATACTAGAGCGCTAGCTCTGGTCAAGTGCATCACTGAGCAGTGGAGGCACATGAAGTTGGGTGTAGGTTACAGAGGATTTCTCAAACTTATTGGAGTAAGAGTCATTTTTCCCTCAACAGCTCATGTTCTGTGGTGTAGAACATTCAAAATATGCTATGCTGCATTATCAATAGAATTGACCTTAGGCAACCATGAAGCAAGTGTAGTTGCTTTGTATTTTGTAATCCATAGAATTTTGTTCATGACATGATTATTTCTAACTGATTTGCTTATGTTCACCCAGGTCATGGAGTCAAGTTGAATAAATTCAACCTGTATTGGTCAGGTCTAATATAGTTAAATTTATTGAGAAATGCTTACAGCATAAAAAGTCTGGAAGCTAGTATTAAATTCTAAATCTGACCATCCAGAAAATGCTAAGACTTGGAAAAGCTTCCAGAGCCTTTTGGGGCCAATGACTACGCTCGGCAAGCTCGACCCCGGGATGTATAATAAATCATGGACTGTTTGGCAAAGATGCCAAATGAGGCATGTGATCTAAATAAAACTGAAGAAGTCAGTTCAAAAGACTTATACACTAGGGACAGGCTACAGAAAAGATATCCACTGACAGAACATATTTCATGTGTGGTATTATGTGTGAAAGACTGATAAAATCCTTACAGTTAAAGACTGATAAGATGGACAGCTTCTGGAAAGATTGTTTTGTTATTCTTTATTCTTATATAAGACAGGTTTTCCAATGGTATTACTTGACATTTAATAAAAATCCAATTCATTATAAAGTTTGTATAACAGAATAAAACACTTTTATGAAAAATTATCTCACCTTACAGTAAATTGGACCCTGAAACACCTAATCAACTTATCATCACCATCCAAACATTTCAAAGTCTACACTGATATCAGGAGCACTTTCTCATTAATGCAGAGCTGTAGACGTCACAATTCACACATGTATGTGTACATGTGTGTATGAGGGGGATTCAGTTATTTTAATTCAAAATCAAATGTGAAATTTTTCTATATTTACTTATTTGTAACATGTAACCTACAGATTCTGGTGACTTAAAGACCAGCAAACCATATTTTTTCCAAACTGTTCATTTCTCAAACTGCTCAGCATAAAAAAACTGCCTGATTTCTATACCACTTTTCAGCAATAAGAAATTATGTTTTAAAATATATGTTGCAATTAAGACTGTGCCTGAAGACAGTGGTTCTATTTTGAGAAAATTTTGTTATCTCCTAGTCTATTCCAGGAAGAACGTATTGTAAAGCTCCTTGGCTTGGAAAACATAGAGCAGAGGGCTATATTAAAGCAGGGGGCTTTTTCTTCTGGCCAAATAAATAGAGCTAATATGGTTAATTTTATTGAGACATGTTTAAAATGTCTCTAGAAAGGACCCAGCGTATTTTCTTTATTTTCTTTACTTTGGTCCTCCTGGCTACAAACTTGTATTTACAATTCTAATCATTTTCTCTGTCCCTCCCACAGTCACAAATCCAGGCTGGGCAAGAAAGCAATAGGTCCTAGGATAGGTTACATGCACAAAAATATAGAATAACTCCCCATGATCCCCAATGCTGTCACTCAGTCAGTTAAAATTAGTAATATAATGGAAACAAAACATTCTTCACAAAACTTTTGATAAAGATGTTTAATATTTATCAGTTATCTGTGAGCAACATCAGTCATAATATATCTCATTTCTAGATCATCATTTCATAAAGTTTTATCATTAAACCAAGGACTACCTTCCCCTGGGGGCAGTAGTAGACAAGGTGTTGAAAACACCGCCAATGCTGGTCCAAGCTCCAGACCTACTGAGTCAGAAGCTCTAACTGTGCACCCATAGGACTGTTCCATGTACTTCTTGTTATTATTTTTTTCTTTAACAAAGTGGTGCTCAAAGTTTGGTATATTTTAAAATTACCTGGGTGCTTGTTCAAACTACTAATGCTTAGCCCCACCATGAAGATAGACCATCAGTTGACTTTCCGGATTCTAGGCATCAATAATTTGAAGGAGCTTTCTGGGTGATCTTCATATTCCCGTGAGTTTTGGAATCATGGCTTTAAATCTATGTCATGTAGGCTGAATGACTATAACTAGGCAAGGAAATTTCATTCAATTAGGGAATCAGGTGGCCAGGTTTTTCTCCAAGTGAATATGAAGGATTTGAGATACATCTCATGTCAATCTGTCTCAATACAAAGTAAATAGTTCAGAAAAATATGCATTTTAATAAATATCTTCCATAGACAGATGTAACAACAAACATAAATTTTATAAAAAAAAAATAAAAGAAAGTCTTACTTTAGCAATCAGGGGCTTTGTTGATTATAAAATTATTTACTTATCTTTCTTTTCCTGGATTTAGAGACTTACATAGAATACACAGCCTGCCTTTTGGCAGGGTATAGGGTTGCTCGGCTGGCCTTTCTCTAAATAGAGAAAGCCCTAACTATTATTATTAACAGGTCTGTAACAACTCATCAGCTTGAGTGCTTGGTCTCTCTCTCCCCAACAACCCCCCTACCCCCCCCAAAACACCTCCCTCCCTTTCTCCTTCCCTGCCCCTTTCCAGCCCTCAGGAAAGAGCTCATTGCCAATCTCTAACAAACAGGATTTCCCTCCTCTAATTATACTGTGCAACAGAGAGATATAAAAACTCCAACTTCCCCCTCTTATTTTCAGACAAAATACCAGGAATTTATCAAATGTTCTTCATAAGTCCTACAAGTGCTTAAATCTTTTTTCCTTTTTTGGTTTAAGTTGCCCACTTCTCTTCCTGCTTAGATTCATAAAATCGTTCTTTTCTTTTGGCCATGTGCTTCGATATCCCTACAGACAGGCCAAGCATGGTGACTATGGTGGCTTCCCCAGCCCTATAAATACATACATTTATTTGTTCTCTTTCCTAATCATGTTTTCTGCCATGAGGGACTTTCTTCCTTTTGAGTGATGTCTTCTTAATAATGTTCATTCTTAACTCATGTCAAATTAATTAATCAAAGACTGAGGTGGCTCTCTAGCCCTGGTGGCCTATGCAAGCAAATTAAAATCTAAGCCTGTAACATCTCAGGGTTAGGAAATCAAAACTCTATAAACAACCAAACACAAATAGTCTTCGAGGCTTTAAGTTATAGCTAATCCATAATTTCCTTACTTTGCTTCTGTACTTTCTCTATATAAGTCTTTCTACTGACTTCTGTAGAAAGTGCTCCTAACCAATTCCAGTTTGATACTGCCCAATTCCAATCAATTTTTGTTCAAACATACACTTAAAATCTTGAATATGCCTCAGCTTTTCTTTAATGAGGACTTAATAGATCTTAAGTACTCAATGATGATAATATAAACAGAAAAAATAAATGTCTTCGTATTAATAATATAATATTAGGCTGATTCTTGTGCCTTGGTTAAGATCTCTACACTATACAAGTAAAAATATATTTGTGTATATTAATGTAAATATTGCAATATTTTGTCATTTGTATTCTTTGCTGAAGGATTGAAAAGAGCATGCCCTCTTCTCCACTATTCATTATTCAATCCTGACACATTCTAATCCCTCTACCTTTTCTTTCCCTTGCCAACCTGAATTGAGTTGACCGCGAAGGAGTTTTGGGTGCCGTCTCTCCAGAAGCCTGCAGAGAGGTGGCAGAATGGGCATCATAACTCACTGTTAACTGTGAGTTATCCTATGTAACACCTAAAATTCAATATGCTGATAGAGGCCAAAGTAATCGAAAAAGTGAAATGCCTGAAGAACTCACATCTTCATACAACATGAAAGGATTTCTAATAGCAGAAATCTCATTAAAAGATAAGCTTTGCACAGAAAGGAGGACAAAGGCAAGAAAGACGCTCAGGCTATGATTGACGGCACACCTGAACTTTTGTCCACAAGAGACCTTCACACACTGGGGTCAGCCGCCAAGGGCATAATATGCTTCAGTTCAATTTAGAACAAAAAAGAGCTTCAATCCCCCTTTCCCCTCCTGAACTCTTGGTACCCAAGTCTACATAGGTCACTTTCCTCTCATTGTTTAAAGAATTTAAAAAATCCAGTTGTGTATTGAAAAAAAAAAAAAAAGACTTCAGTGCTTGACTACTCCATAACTGCTTTTAAAGCAATTGAGGCCCATGTAGCCGAGTACTATTAACCCAAGCTTTGGGAAGAAGTCCAATAAACAAGGAATACACACACACACACACACACACACACACACACACACACACACAAACGCACTATCCTAGTATGATTGGGTTGTATTTGTATGTTCTGTGGCTTACTTCTATTTTTTTCTGTCTCTTTGATAAAGAAAAAAGACATTAATAAAATATGTATGCTATGCTAATTTGTTTTTCCAAAACATGACTTCACGTTGTTGCTGTCATTGTGAAATTTACAGTCCAAATATTCTGCTTTGGCATATAATGCCAGCATGCATTGACTCTCAAAAGAATGGGGCCTACTCCCTAGTCTTCTAATGACCACCTGTCTGACATTGGGGAAATCACTTAAGTTCTTTAGGATTTAGGGGAATTAAGGAGTTGTACTAAATGTTTTCATTGCATTATTTTCTGAGCATGTGTTGACCATCTTCTATGTGAGTAGCTCTGTAAAATGTATGGAGAAGAAAATGACAGCTGTTATCAGTCCCTGCCCACAAGAAGCTTAAGTTAATATGAAAGTCAGAAAGGAAAACTGGCAAACACAGTCTATTATGATTAGTCCTGTGGCCTTACCTCACTTGACATTCTGTTCTATGCTATTCTATTCTATTCTATTCTATTCTATTCTATTCTATTCTATTCTATTCTATTCTATTCTATTCTATCCACCCTGGTTTATTCTGCCATCCACATTCATGTATTCTCACCAGATACCTTGTCATGTCTATAACTTCATGTTTATAACAAAATTTTGAACCAAACATTCTAATTTTCCAATTTGATTGCTTAATTATATCCAATATATTAAATATTTGACTATGAAGAACGTATTGATCCATTGGCTCCTTTAAGATTTCCCTATATACCTGAAGTATAATATTACTGTATGTATAAAATACTGAACAAAGGTAAGAACAAGAATCAATGAAATACAAAACAAGTATTCAATAGAAAAATATTAAAAAGAGAAATTTTGTGTGGTTCTGTAAAATAATAATAAAATTTATAAAACTATAGCAAGAATATTTGAGAAAAAAATCAGGAATACGAATGAAACAGGACACTTAAGATACTTAAAATGTTAAATATATAAAAGAATGTAATCAATAACTTTGTCAGTACATTTGCTAATTTAGCCCAAATAAAATTTCTTCACAACAAAATTTATAAAAACTAAAATAATAAGAAAAAGAATTTTAAATAACTTTACATCTGTTTCAAATTTGGATCTTTACTTATAACCTCCATATAAAAATACTTCAGGCCAGGACAGCTTTCCCAAAGATTTCATCTTAACATTTAAGGAAGAAGTAATTCAATTTGCATAAACTCTTCCAGAAAATTATATATATAAAAGACTTAAGAATTCATTTCATGAGGCCAGCATAAATTGGATAACCAAAATTTGTTAAGATTATTACAAAAAGAGAAAATTGCAGGACAACCTTCTCATTAGTCAGCAACAAAAACCCTAAATATAATATCTAAAGAAAATCTAATGACGTATTAAAAGGAAAATCCATGATAAAGTAATTTTATTTAGGTTAACAAATTTAGTAAAAATGTCTAATGAAAATAGATGCATATCTATGTTTCAAAATTATCAACTTTTTATTCTGAGCAAACTCAAAATAAGAAGAAATTAAATTTCATCCTATAATCTTATCTTCCTTTTCTTATGAGCAAATTTCATGTATCCTTCAATATACAGCACAAGTATTTCCTCCTATAAATGTCTTTGACCATTTAACCATACTTATTTATGCTTTTTGTCAGCTCCTCTTTTCTACAATAAACACATTATTGTATTTGCTTTCTTTTCGCATTTGCTTTTATAATACTTGTGATGAAATTTAAGTTTTTTGTTATATTTGTATAGTCTATCAACTACACGATCACCTGCTTGAGGTGAGGGCCCGTGAATAAGATATGCATTTAGAAGACAGATATATACCCAGAAGGAATTGCTGAGTCATATGGTAAAATTGAAAACATTTATTCATAAAGATGTACCATGTTTCCCCCAAAATAAGAACTAGCCGGACAATCAGCTCTAGTGTGTCTTTTGCAGCAAAAATTAATGTAAGACCAGGTCTTGTATTATATTGTATAATACCCGGTCTTAAAGTAAAATAAGACCAGGTCATATATTAATTTTTGCTCCGAAAGACGTAGTAGAGCTGATTGTCTGGCTATGTCTTATTTTCGGGGAAACATGGTATGTGCTCTGGTGTTCATTGCAACTTTATTTACAGTGGCCAAGACGTGGAAACAACCAAAGTGTTCTTTGATAGATGATTGGATAAAGAAAATATGTTATATATGCACAATAGAATACTACTCTGCCATAAGAAAAGATGAAATAGTGCCATTTGCAACAACATGGATGGATCTTGAGATTATTAGGCTAAGCAAAATAAGTCAGACAGAAAAAGTCGAGAACCAAATGACCTAACTGATATGTGTGAAAGCGACAAAGGAACAAGACAAACAAATAAAGAAACAAAAACTCATAGACACAGACAACAGTTTAGTGGTTACCAAAGAGTAATGGGGGTGGGGGGGCGTGTATAGTAGATGAGGGTAAAGGGGGTCAAATATATGGTGATGGAAGGAGAACTGAATCTGGGTGGTGAACACACAATATGCTATACAGATGATGTATTACAAAATTGTACACTTGAAACCTATGTAATTTTACTAACCATTGTCACCCCAATAAGTTTTAATTTTAAAAAAAGATAGAAAAAATAAGGCACTTATTCTTTCAGTAGTTAGGTATGAAGTTTGGACTATGTGTCACGCACTTACAGGTTGGGTTCTAAATACACAATAATAAGACGTTAAGCTGGCCTCCAAGAAATTCAGTCTAGTAAAGAAGACAGACATATGAATGAAAGAAATAATAAAAGACACAGGACAATGCAATAAGAGAAAAAAACGCATGTTCTTGTAAGTAGTAATATAAGCCTATATAATATTGTATTTTAACAGCAACTGTCAAAGATTTTCTGATGCAATCAATTTACATTTATTAACTAAAGATACTTAATTGATAAAATTAAATAGTTAACTATGTTCTTGAATATATAAAAATGAATATGATTTTTATTACAGTTAAAACCACAGTTTGATGGAGAAGGATGGATAATAATGAAATGTGGCAGGTACGTTATAGAGATGAGAACACAGTAATCTAGGAACAAAAAGAACAAAGACACCAGCTCTCTCTGAGGCATCTAGTAAGAATTTACTATAGTGACCATCAATTACTTGTTCAACTGACAGACACTGAGTCACTTTAGTGAGCTGGCACTGTGCTAAAAGCCAGACGTTAAAGCAGTAATCTAAATAGACTAGGAATACAGTGACATTTAATCTGGATTTTTTTAAAAAAAGAAAAAGTTTCAAGTGAATACAGGTGAATGTAGTCCAGAAGAAAATTATACACATGAGAAAAAGCTTCAGAGGCAATATGGTGGCTAAGAGGTCAGGTTCTGAAGCCCAACTGCCCATAATTTATGTATATTTTAGGCACTTAATAGTTAGGTAACTTTGGGCAGGTTAACCTTCTAATGTGTCAGTTTTCTCATCTTTAAAGTGGGAATGATGATATTAATAGCACATACCTCTTATGTTGTAACTTTTAAATTATTTAATATACATAAAATATGAAACATAACAATGGGAACATAGTAATTCCTCAACACAAATTCATATAAGAAATGTAGTTATTTTAAGCAAGAAATTCAGATAATCCATTTTTTTATTTGTGAAAGATGATGATTTCAGCATGGTAAATAATGAACTGGAATAGCAGGGGATTTTAAAATCACAGAAAATGAGAACCTAAATCATGGCAATAGAGATGCAGAGAAGAACTTACTCAAGATCTTTACTGGCATCGCAACTTCATTAACTAGGTTTAATCCTCTATCCTTTCTTCCCTTGGTATTACAACTTCCTTCCTGGTTCAGAAGAAAGACACTTAATTGATATAATTAAATATTGAACTATGTTCTTGAATATATGAAGATTAATGAGATACCAACATTGGCCTCCAATTGATCAATGTTTAAAAGTCATTGCTATGAGACTAAAGAGCAAACTCCCTTAAATGGTTTTCATGGTCCTTCATGACCTTTCCCTGTGCTTAACTACTATAGTCATAGACCTTTCTTCATCTTCTTAGTCAGTCACCAACTATTTCTGCTCCACTCATAAGATACTGTGTTCTCTCACCTCTGCGTATTTGTATAAATTGCTTTCTCACCTTGGAATGACTTGCCCATATCCCCAACCTGTAATTATTCAACTGCCTGATTATGCAGAAATCAATTTTGATGTCACCTCTTCAAGCAAACCTTCAATAACTCTATGAGAAAGGGCTAAGTACCCATAGTAAGTATACAACACAACCGTGTACTGATTTATATCATAACATTAACAACGCTGTGTTGTAATAACATATCTATTTTGTATATATATCTCCCTGACAAGACATTATGCTTCTAAAATAAAAGATCTGTGGCTTATTTATCATTTTATGCCCAGCACCTAACAGAGTGCCTGGCTTATAGTAGGCAATAAGGAAATATTTGGTGAAGAAAATAAATGAATAAGTAAGCCACTGAAATATTTTTTTTAATGTGAAAATTTTACTAGAAAGTAAAAGGATAAGAAAATAGTATATTTGAAAAGTGATATTCTGTGCTCATGATAAGAAAAATAGTTATAAATAGTGTTTAAAATATATTGAAAACAGTGTAATTATGCAAATTATCACAATGATTTTACTTCATTTTGTCATACTTAAAATGCTTTCAGGATGGGAAAAATAAAGAAACAATCCAACATCAGTCCTCAAGTAGACAGTTAAAAAACATATGCACGTGAAAACCACAAATGCATCCATACAAATATCCCAAATAGCTTGACGCTAATTAGGAAATTAAAAAACAAAAAATACCATCCATTGAGAAAGCTAGGAATGAAGGAATTACTGACACATGAGTCAGATGAAACACCAGTGTGTAGTATCAATGTCTTCATTTAGGTGTTATTAGGAAGGGAGCAAGAAAGGAGAACGATATATGCAAGGGAAGGACAAGAAGGAAAAAGAATATTTTAAATATTTTAAAATATCAATACCTACCATGGTTTATTATCCTCTTTTGTCTCATGGATTCCTCTGGCAATCTGGTAAATTCTATGAATCTCATTTCAGAATATTTTTTAATGCATAAAATAACATTCATGGGAACATAAACCAATTATATTGCAATATTGCTCTTAACTCTAAAGTAGGTACTTTTGATACAAGGTAGAAATCATTTAAATGAAGAACAAACTTGTTCTTTGAGTCAAAGATTTCATTTTATTACTAATAAATATGAAGCGTACAAATGAGGTATTTTGCTTATCTGCATCATTGAATATGCCTGGGGAGTTTTCATGAAATTAATGAGTAATGACAATGTCTGAAATGTCTTGTAGGCATGTATCTAAGCCCTGCTGATCTGTGGACCTGTCTTTATTCTATCTTAGTTGGTCACCTGCTAACTAAACTTATCTTTTGATGCTCTCAAGCACGTGATTGTAGTTAGAGATTACATTGGCCCAAAGCATAGCAGAAGCAGTAATCCTAAAAGATCCTAAGGAAAACAGTAGCATACTATTTCCAATTACAAACAGCCATACAGAGTTCTTGAATGCATGGCTTATATTTTATAGCATGTGTTAGTGTAATATGCAAATACCACAACTCATCTACATGAATTGAGAAAAAGTCTAAAAGCTTATTATTTCCTATTTGTAATTTATTCTTTAATATTTACATCACATGCAATTTATATAAACTATAAATACGCATATCTAGTTAGAGTTCAATCTATTTCCCTGCCTTTTTCAGCTTCTAGAAGCTGACCTCATTCCTTTGTTCATGGCCCCTTCCTCCACCTGCAAATCCAGAAATAATGTGTTGAGTTTATCTTGTGTTTCCTGTCTATGATCTATTCTTCTGCCTCCTTCTTCCATTTTTAAGAGCTCATGTAATTACAGTGAACGCCCCCTCACCAGATAAATCAGGATAATCACCCTACTTTAAGGTCATCTGAAAGCAGCATTAGTTCCAATGGCACTAAACAACAATATTAGGACAGAAGAAATGTCTCAAATAAGTGATTTTGGCTTCCTCCTTGAGAAATGAAAAACAGAATGATTAAATAAACCCCAAATAAGCAGAAGAAAGAAAATAAAATAGATCATACTAGAAATGAATATTGTGTATGTTGTACATATTATATTTACATAATTTTATTTCTAGTATAGACTAAAATACCACATTCATGTGATCAGAATTTAACAAACATATTTTTTAAAAACGTCTCCAGGCTAATAGATTTCAAACAAAGATTATGTTTTTTTCATAAAGGGCTAAGAATACTCAAGATTGAGACATAATTACAATCAAAATCTTAAATCAAAATCAATTCTGAGGAGAAAAAATGAGTGTTCTTTACCAAGGCTATGTTTCAGAGGTGTGCATAATATTACAACTTCTAGGAATCCGTTAATTAATTCCACAAACCTGTATTAAGCATCTACTTCAAATCTACGAACTGAGCAGTGTACTGGGACCTGAAGACACAGCAGCGAACAACCAGCAGAATTGCGCTTCTGTGTTGCAGTGTACAAAAATCTAGTCTGCCCTGCTGCAAAGCGCACCTATACCTACTTCTCCGGTGCCCTTCTCCATCTCCACCTGAGAGACTCACTTTATTTTTCTTCTCCTTTTTCTCTTTCTTCTTTGTCCTCTTCTGCTCCTTCTCCTTCTCCTCCTTTCTCTTCTCTTTCCCCTTCCCATTTCTCTGCCTCTTCCTTTTCCTCTTCAACCTTCTCCTCTCCCTCCTCTTTTTACTTCCTCTTCCTTCTTTTTATTCCTCTTCTTCTTAATAAAGTATCTTTTGATGAAGTTTTTCAGAAAGGTTTCTCCTGCACATGGGTCTCTGATGACCCAATTCTTTCCTCTTACCACCCCCCTCCTTCCCAGAGCATGGAGGCGTCCTGAGCTGGCATCTGTGCTGGGGACAGAGCAGTACAGGCTCTTGCCAGAAACATTGCTTCTTCCTATATTCAGACCTGTTTTGAGGCCTGGCCCACAATACCAGATGTCATCACATGTGTTGACCTTGTTTTTACCTCAAAAATCCTGTGGTTTCTCCCTCCAGTTGGCTACCTTTTGTATCCCAGAAAAAAATGTCCAGTAAGTTTGATTATGTCTCCATCTCATTTCCAGTCTGAGCTCAATTTTGCATCACAGGGCTCTTAGGCTGCATCTAAATTAAGGGACAATGTAGACATTTCTTTCCTCTGAATCTAATTTAAGTGTTTTGAAGTTCCATGCATGTGGTCCATGGCAGTTAAGAGGTTGAAATAGAGTATTTAGAGAACATCTAGAAAATGTGTGGCCTAAAGCCACCAGTTAGTATAACAAGTATCAGTGACATAACCCACAAATCATGACGAAACATAACTTGCATTTTCAGATTTTCCCTCTAAATTTTGCATTCTTTTTTTTTAGTGAAATTACATAGATTTCAGTTGTACAATTCTGTATTACATCATCTATAAAATTTTGCATTCTTTGAGGAGCTATGTCTCTCTCATTTTTATATCTTGGAAAATAGTTTCATGTAAGGAGAAGTGAACAATAAATATTTATTAAATAAATAACACTGGCCATCAATTTTATCTAAAGGTTTTTAACTTTATTCAAGTTTTACCAAGCACATCCCACAGCAAAATGCTCTTGCTTTCTAACTTCAGTTATAAAAACAGTCACAGGGATGTAAAGTACAGCACAGGGAATGTAGTTAATAATATGGTAACAACTATATATGGTGTCAATGGGTACTAGACTTATTGGAGTGATCACTTCACAAGTTATATAAATGTCTAATCACTATGCTATACATCTGAAACTAATATAATATTATATGTCAACTGTAATTTAAAAGTTTTTTAAAAAATTAAAAAAATAAAATTGTGGAGAGGTTATTGCAAATCACCTAAGCTTACAGAGAGAGATTGTGAATCTCTTTTTCATAGTTCATGCTAGAAAAACACAACACATTTTATTTTCTTCTCTGAGTCCTGTAGGAATTTATAATTTACCTACAGTAAATTATATTTACAATTTACCTGAGTTCAATCTGGGCACCTCAGAGTTCTGACAATTTTAACATATAAAAATTGATCATTTTGTTAATGAAGCTTCGAGGCCACCATTTATGTATAAAATTGAATCCTTTCAAACAAGCATTTTTAAATAGTATACAAAGATAAAAATAACTCAACGTACACAATATCTTGGTGATGACTAGAATCCTCAATCTTCTATGGCAAGAAATGTGTTGTTTTCTTTTTTGTTTTAAACAGTCTTATTTATTTATGGCACAATGCTCACAAACAGTTGTTTATGTTATATATTAGTTCTAGCACCTGCTTCTTTGAAACATAAGCTAAAGAGACACTTTTATGGTTCCCTGGGCTGTTTTGGGTTTGTTTTATTTTGCATTGTGTTTTTTTTTTGTTTTATAGTTTTGTGGACACTTGTGAACCTTCAAACATCGTTTTTCCTCACAATTGCCCAATTAGAGTAACCTCATGAATAAGGTCACTTACAGCAACTATGTCTTTCAAAAGCTTCTTCAGCATGATTTTCTCAAGAACTCTGAATAATGAGACCATCACTGATGCTTTGTGAGTTCCCTTTAAGAAGAGTTATTTTTTTCCAGTGGCCCCTGGAAGGAATTTGAGCTTGTAAACATACAGGGATTGTCTAAATGTCCTTCCCAAGCTAATTAACATGAACATTCACACCTCCAGATGCATATCAAATTAATCTAACAAGTTTATGATGATATAATAGTTCCATCCATAAGTCCTTTGTATAACCGTTATTGAGATGGTTTGCCTTTCACTACCTTATTACATGTTTCAGCACAGCAAACTGAAAATGAGATAAAGTGTCAATGCTCACTATTGACAGGGTGAAGCTGCACGTGACAAATTCTCCATGCAGTCAGTGTGTTTCCGACCTGTTTCCTAAAGCATGTTTCCCACTAATTTACTAATGACCCTTTCCTCATTCAAAGAACAGATCAAAATTATGATTCCTATCTTGCTAATTTACATCATTATGCCCACTCCTTAACTTTGTATCTCGTTATGTGTTGAGGTATTCAATTTCTATATCGATATGATGTTTTGATGCTTTAATTTGTGAAACTTTTACTTATAAATAGATACAAAATTTCCATGGTTAAAATTTTTCTTGACAATTAAACAAAATGTTAAAATTATTTTCTATTACATTATAAGCATAAACATAATAGAACTCTTAAAATCCTAAATATCCTGTAAATATAAAAATATCCACATTAGAAGAAAGATTATAAATATCTTACATAATTAAAGAGTTAGCGGTTTTGTTTTTTTTTTCTTAGAGGCTTAAAACATTTCTATGCGTTTTAATATTGCATGCGAACTGTCAGGCTATATACCTTTTTATTTATAAAAGTTTGTAAAGCACAAACTAATAGAAAGTCTAACTACATTATTAAGGAACTAAACTAGTATGCATTTAAGATGGAATTTGAATTCTGTATGTTTGATACAATTATACATTCTGTGAAAGTTTTTGGCATACATACATATCCATATTCTCAAACATTAATTTAATGATGTCTTAAATCCCAGTAAAAATACTGAAGAAAATAGTGGTGGTCAGAGCTGAAACTGACCCAGAGGAGCAGGGATAGGAATTTGTAAAGATATCACTGTTCCCAAGACCTCCAACTTTGAAAAGAGGAATTAATAGCTATAAAGGATGTGTGACAGCAGAATTTCTCAAACATTTGGCACATTATTTGTCCCAAACCACAAAATGATGTGTAAGCACTTCAGAAAAATCTCAGGAGTAAAAGAAAATGGTTCCTACTTGCTAAAAAAGGATCTCACAATTTGTCACCTTGGAAAGATTCCATTTCATTTTTTGTAAAATTTGTTTTTAAGTGTGAAGTGCAGAAATTTCCTTCACACTCCACGGTACATACACTTCACCTCATATTCACAGAATAATTCACAGGAGGCTATATATGCCACATATTAAACAACCAATGGGTATGTTGAAAAAGTTTAAAACTTGTTAGATTAATTTGTTTAAAAATAGAGTTCCTTTTAAAATATAATAAAAGAATAAGAGCCCTGCTGATACTTATGCTTTTTCTTGTCACTAGGCAAGACATGGCCACGCTATTTAACCACAGCCATCCCCAAAGTTGATAATTGTGTAGAAGCATGTATTTTCTTCCATGCTAATTTTTTGGGGCCACATCAAGTTATTCTACACTATTTACTTTAAGCTAACTTCTAAAAATGTATTATTTATCTTGTACTTTATGTGTAGGATTTATTCCTATAGCACAAATCATATTTTAAATTCCAATGGATTATTGAAAAATAAATGAACCGAGTAGACATAGATATACTCTTAACTTCATAAAATCGATAGAGACTGTGCCAATATGATGCGAGTTTCCTGAAATTTGAAAATATCTAGGATATTGATCTCTCCAACTTCTCAACTCTTAGTGCACTAATCATTTATTCCACATTTTAGCACTTTATTGCATAAAGTATTCTTACAGGGGAGAATTCAATCTCTCACTTCGTTGTCCACTGTTCATAATGCCCAGAAGACTAGGAGACACAAAGCTATTGCTCAATAATACTTGTGATTGCCTGATCTGATTAAGGTAGATGTATTCAATGGAGTGTCTTACGAATGTCATTCTTTTTCAAAGGTTAGTTTACATGACACACTTCTTCTTGATTTATGCATTTCTCTGCTTTCCTTCCATTTAGCAGCTATCACAGTAGAATAGTATTTATCCTAAACTCAATCCTTCTTCAGTGATTTACTACAGCACATTAACTATACAAACACAATTACACACACACACACACACACACACACACACACCATTGTAGAAGTATTCAAAATGTTCATTTTTTTGGTTTATTATTTTGTTTAAGTGTTAATACTTCCCCTTATGAATAACATTTAAAAAAAGAGTCAGAAGGTTGTTTCAGATTAATGAATTATGTTAGCAAAATTATGTATGCAACTATCATATTTTAATTTAAAAAGCATTTGAAGTCTAAGTAAGTTACCAGAAATAAAACCCTCCTTATTTGGGGTTTTACAAGGTTATCAGTTTGGAGGCAAAGCAAAATCCAATAATGTGTATTTTTCTTTATTTTCTCTTACTGAATTTGAATGTGTGCTTGGACTTCACTGAAACTCAAGGATTATCCTCAGATCTCTAGAATAATCCATTGTTGGAGACTCATACAAGTCTCATTTTTATATAGATGTACTTTTGTGCAGAGTTTTCAACAATTTTTATTTACATAGATACACTCTTTCTAGGCATTTTTTTTCAAAGAAACTGTTGTACTACACTTTGTCAAATATACCATTGAAGTAAATAACATTTCTTTACAACATATAAAATGTGTGCAATGCTATTCCCTGCAGTGGTTGGTGTGTGGCGGACCAGCCGCCACGAGTCGAACGGTTCCCAAAAGGGGGAGTGGGAATGAAAAAAGAGACACACACACAGAATAATGCGGCCGGTCTCCAGTGATGCTGAAGCCTGAAGCCTGAAGCCTGAAGCCTGATTTAATCACCTTCACCAATATATACCCTATGGGTACGTGCAGTTTAACAATCACATGGGTGCATTACCTCACAGAAAATAAATTTTTAACTTTTACACAGAAACTACAGAATCATCACAAAGTTCCCCAGACATAATTATCATATGAAAGAGACTACCAAATGTCCTGATAGCCACCAGTTATCTGTGTCTGGGAAACTGGCCAGTCCCATCTCATTCCTCAGCAACTTGCAAACATTCTCAAGGTTCTTTGCAGAGATAATGCTTTAAGAGCCGAAACAAGTTAACTATATACTAGCCAGCTCACAAGGTTTCTGAGAAACAAGAAATCATGGCTCCCCACATTGGTGGTCATCATAACCCACAGTTGTGAAAATGCCTTGTCCTCTAATGGTCCAACCAATTGACCATGAATGATTTCAGACAAACAGAACCTAGGAAAGCCCTCCTCTCTCTAGTTGCACATAGAGCTGTTTGTATCAGACACTAAAACTTGATGTCTGTCATATTACAGAATTCAAGATAAAATACAGGATAAATTATTCTTAGTAAATATGCAACAATAACCAGGTGATGCCCCTAATAAAATGTCCATAAGTGGGAAAACACTAAAGATATAATATTTGAATCAAGTTACACAAAACACACTGTAAACATATGTTTATGAATACATACACAATTGATCATAGAAGTATGCAATTCTCCTTATTTGTGACTATTCCTTAGGCTCTAACTAGCTCTAGATATGCTTCTGGTAATAAAAGACGTATACTTGTTATTAGGATTGCTTTTATGATCAAAACATAATTGACTTTTCAAGGAAAGTGGGACATAAGAAGGAAAAAGTGAATGCCATATCAGTTAATTGTCCAACAGTGTAACACAAAAAGGGCTCTGAAAATTTTAAGCTATATGAAGAATTTTGCTTTGAAGACGTCAGAATGTCCAATGGCATAATCCATATTTCATACTATAGGGAAACTTCTCTATCTTTGTAATCTTGTCCACCAGAGCCTGACTGTTGGTGATGAAATAATAAATATTGAGTGTCTCTAAATGCATCTTTAGGCATTAAATAGAATGGAAAAAGCTCTTTATTATGTAATAATTCTTTGATATAATTAGACTAATCTTCCTGAAAATTTTGGAGAAATGTAGCTCCATGTGAATGCAACTTTTCAGGTGTAAAAAAAGGAAGAAATCATTTGTGACCTTCACCAAAAAGTATGACAGTTACTGAAGAGTAAAAAGTTCAGAAGCCAGAGTCATTTGTTCTGGGAGATTACATTTCTCATTGGTGTTTTAAGAAAAAAAGACCATCATTCAGTAATGCCACAACTGATTAAACAAATTTCAAGTAGCAAGATACATTAAAAGAAGGCTTTCATTGCCATGTACTTTTTATAAGTAATTCGACTACTTAAAACTGTTTTCCAAGGTGCAGAATGCAGTGAGTAGGATTTTGTGTGTCTGTGTTTTGAGTCTATTCTCTGTTAACCTTTCTCCAAAAAGACATGCCAGACATTATTTTCAGACAATTGTTCTGTTCAGAGAAACACTAAGAACAAATAAGCATTTGCACTTGAAGTGTGAAGAACATTTTAATGGCGTTAGAAATAATTTTGCTTTGCTAGCTGCAGGGCTAACAAAAATAACTAAAGAAAAACAGTCTAAAAATGTGGTGAAAAGATATTTAGATTTATCACTGAACTTCGTCTGCTGTTTCTCAGACCTTTTCTTTCACCAGCTGATAATAAATGTCATGTATCCTTCACAGTCATGTCACAAAAGAAAAAGTATCTCTTCATTGAGGTGTAAGGTTCTTCATCTTTTCAAAAATGACAGACATTCCAAATAAAAGTTTAAAGGTCTAAGATATTAATCCTTCACAGTTGAGAAAAAGTTTCTATAACTTGGATGTTCTCTCACAATGACAAATGATCTTAATACATATAACCAAAATAGATTATATTTTAGCTTCTTAAGTAATAAATAAAATTACAAATAACCTGTATTATGTAATATTAATTCATCCTAGTAAGTATATGTCAAAAATCTACTAAATATCTCAGTATTGTTTTAACAATTTAAGGATATGTGCTCTTAAGAAACTTAAATTTGGTAATTGATAAGACAAGCGTACACCCATAAACAATACTGTCTAAAGCAGGATATAATTAAATGCCTTATGTAGGGGCACATCCTGCATATGGAAGCTGGTATAATACAATGATACAGAATATGTATTCTATGTTCAGATATTTTGGGTTCAAATATTTTTTTTGTTTTGCCTGATTCAAACCTTTGGAAATCAAACTTATTTACAAACATCTCAGTTTTCTAATCTGTGAAATCAATTTTCTTGTTATTTATGTATACATATTTCCTAAGAGATGAATTATAGTTTACAGTCCTGCTGAAAAAAAACCTCCTTTCCCCTCTTCTCTGTGCTCCCTCCCTTCCATTTTCCTTCCCTCCCTTTACCTATCTTCCAGAAGACAAATGTCTGGAGTAGTATATGTGTAATGTTTTTTACTTAGGCTAAATATCTTAGAACGCCTTCACTTCCTGCTGTGTGTCTATTTTTA
Source organism: Rhinolophus hipposideros (assembly GCF_964194185.1). Taxonomy (NCBI): domain Eukaryota; kingdom Metazoa; phylum Chordata; class Mammalia; order Chiroptera; family Rhinolophidae; genus Rhinolophus; species Rhinolophus hipposideros. Next base: position 59,243,156 of record NC_138050.1, read on the forward strand.
AATAAATGGCTGAGCTTCTTGCCTATGTCCTCTTGTTTCCTATTTGTAGTCACACTTCCCACTCCATCCCCAACGAGTAGTACTCTAAAATGAAAGAGATTTCCCAAACAGGAAAACTTCTCTTCATTCATTGGGTGAGTCTTCATTTCTAATTAAATGGCTTCTAGAAATCCTGAAGCACACTCAAGTAAATGGCCTCTCCTGAATGTATCTGTCCACCAAAACAAACAAACAAACAAACAAACACACAAACAAAAAAACAGACACTGAAAATGCTAGGGTTTGGGGGCAGATGTCAACAGACATATGAGCTCTGACAATTAAATTCACAAACTTGTTGCAACGATGTTAATTTTTTTATATCAGATGGATTATTCATTATGAATTTGTACCTACTGGACAAATAGTTAACCAAGTTTACTATTTGGAAGTGCTGAAAAGGCTGCATGAAAAAGTTAGATGACTTGAGCTTTTTGCCAACAATTCATGGATCTTGCATCACAACAATGAACCAGCTCACACTGCATTCACTCTGTGTGAGAGAGCTCTTAGCCAATAAACAAATAACTGTATTGGAACATCCTCCCTACTCAACTAATCTGTCCTACATTGACTTCTTTCTTTACCCCAAATAAATGAAATATTAAAAGGAAGACATTTTGATGACATTCAGGACATCAAGGGTAATACGAAGACAGCTCCAATGGCCTTTCCAGAAAGAGTTCCAAAATTGCTTTGAAGGGTGGACTAGGTACTAGAATCAATGCATAGCTTCCCAAGGGGAGTACTTCGAAGACGACCATAGTGATATTCAGCAATGAGGTATGCAGCAGTTTTTCTAGGATGTGTTTGCGAATGTAATTGTCTGACCTCATACATTCACTTTGTGGTAACTCATTGAGCTGTACACTTATGACAAAATACATCAAATTTAAAACATTTAAAACTGAATTCAATTTCTTGCCCTACAAACCGTCTTCTTAGCTGTCCACATCAGAAATCTGAAAAATACTTTGCCTTTTGCATGGACTTCACTTCAAATTCTATGTTTCCCTACCTTTGAAATGGCTCATGACTCCTACACACTGGCCAACCCTACCCGTGCTCTCATGGGTCAGGCCTGCATAATCCCATGAGCATCTCATTGTAATCTCCACCCAACCAATCATTTTTCTATTACTAACTCTTCTAATTCATCCTGCACATCACAATTAAAATTATCTTCCCTCACCCCCCACCCAAACATAACTCTTTCATGCTTCAGTTTTCCCATTGACAAAAGTAAAAAATAAGAGGGTGCTTATAATCAGACTTCTACTCACTCTGTAGTCTTTTCCTCTGAAAATCCCTCCATTCCAATTTCCCAAAACATCCTCAGTGCCCATTCCATACAACCTAAACTCTAGTCAAATGAAAGTACTTCTTAGTTTTGTCCATTCACATCTTGGCATGATTTTTTGTGATTGAAACGTACCATGAGTCATGGGTCTGATGGACTATTAGGGTGCTGACTGATTCTAGAAAAGTTAGTTTTTACCATAGTGTGCAGAACTATACAACATCAATACTCTGAAGTGCATACATGTGTTTAACCATTTTTTCATGTCAGTCTCCCCATTAAGCTATAAACTCCTTGAGAGCAAGACTGTGTCTTATTTGCCTCAATATCTAGCACATGGCATAGATTTGGGTTTCATTTAAAACATCCTCTTCTATTGCCCCAAGAAAGGGATATCAATTTATTTTAAAGCAACTTATTCCATGTCTGTTTCTCTTTCTCTCCAGGATATATTTCATCTTCCTGCCCATAAATTTTCTTTCCTGTGTTGAAATTGGTTGGAGCATTTGCCCCCAAGGGCATTTCCAGTCACCATGAGCAAGGAATCGAAATGTCTTGCTTGGCAAAAATAGGCTCAGAAAGCTTGTACAGTCTGTCATCCCCCAGATTTGTCTCTTGTTGTCATCTGCCTTTCTTTTTTACTTTTTTTTTTTTTTTTGAGGAATAGGGTATTTTTTTTTTTTCTAATCATATGCTCATTTTTACTTACTCTGAAGAGGACACACTAAAGAGACCAAGAGTGAGCTAATAAATACACTGGTACTTTGCACCCACTTATAAAATACAGTATCCCCAGTTCACATGAAATTCTCCCGGATCTGATCTCAGTGCATCTCCTACCCACAATGAATCACTATCCTAACTTTGGTGCCTATTACTCTAGTGCATTCTTCAAGTTTTTAAAACTCATATTTATATATGTCATTTATATAAGGATTCTGTTATGTTTTTAAATTATATATAAGCTATCATATAGCAGGACATCCCACAAACTCTCTTTTGCTGAATATTGTTACTAAGTTCCATTGAGATTCATGTGCCTGACTTGAGTTAGTGTATTGTCATCATCATATACAACTTTATTGTATTACTATGTCATACTTTATTTATTCTTATTTTGATGAACGTATTTGCAGTTTCCTTTATTTATCTATTTTGAAAATATTCCACTAAGAATTCTTGTATGAACCTCCTGGGATACATTTGTAAAAGTTTTTCTATGCTACAATATGCACATAAAATTGGTATTTGAGAAAGGCAGAATATTCTTACAATTTTTCTCCACCATACAAAAAAAAATCTACCATGATTTTATTAAAATTGTATTGATTTCATATGAAATTTAAGATAATTTACATCTTCACAATATTTAGATTAGGTTTTCCTTAATAGAGTCCAATAAAATACTGTAATTTTTCTTTACACTTACTATGTACAGCTTGGTTAAATCAAGTAAGTCCTAAAAGCCATATTTTTCTTGTTTTGTAAAATAATATTTTTATATAAAAATAATTTTTGTAAATTTTCACGTATGAGATATAGTGATATGTTGAAGTTTTATATAAATCATTTATCTAGAAAACTTGATCACTTTATTAATTAACATTTTTATTAGATTTTCTAAGTCAAAATTATATCATTGTGTAGGATTTTTTTTTTCTCTTTCAAGTCTTAAACATTTTACTTTATTTATTTTTTTGCTCTGGCTAATATTAAAGGACAATATCAAAGAGAAATTTGTGATGCCAAGAATCCTTATTTAATCCCAATGAGGGTTCCTTTTTCTCTACAGCCTCTCCAATACTTGTTATTATTTGTCTTGTTGATGATAGCCATTTTAACCAGTATGAGGTGATATCTCATTGTGCTTTTTATTTGCATTTCTCTGATGATTAGTGGTGTTGAGCCTCTTTTCATATGTCTACTGATCATCTGTATGTCCTCTTTGGAGAAATGTCTGTTCAGGTCCTCTGCCATTTTTTAATTGGATTATTTTGTTTTTTGTTGTTGTTGAGTTGTATGAGTTTATTATATATTTTGGATAGATGATTGGATAAAGAAGATGTGGTATACATACACGATGGATACTACTCTGCCACAAGAAAAGATGAAATAGTGCCATTTGCAACAACATAGATGAATCTTGAGATTACACTAAGCAAAATAATTCAGACAGGAAAAGTCGAGAACCATATGATTTCACTGATATGTGAGATATAAAACTGAAAGCAACAAAGAAATAAGACAAACAAATAAAGAAACAAAAACTCATACACACAAACAATTGTTTAGTGGTTACCAGAGGGTAAGAGATGGGGGGTGGGTGTGGTAGTTGAGGGTAAAGGGGGTCAAAAATATGGTGATGGAAGGAAAACTGACTCTGTGTGGTGAACACACAATGTGATATATAGATGACGTATTACAGAATTGTACACTTGAAGCCTATGTAATTTTACTAACCATTGTCACCCCAATAAATTTTAATTAAAAACAAAGAATCCGTTAGCTATAAGTTCTCAGTAGGTACTGGTTATCAGTTTAAGAAATGTTCATTTAATTCCTAGTTAGTTCAGATTTTTTTTGTTTATAAACAATATATGTGATAAATTTTATAAAATCTATTGATCTGATCAAATGTTTTTATCCTTAATTTATAAATGTGGTGGAATACATTAATGGCTTTCTGGTGTTAATCCATTCTTGAGCTTGTTGAGTAAACATTAAGTCATTCAGGAAGGATTATATATTTTATATACTACCAGATTTTGATTAATATAGTATTTGTATCAGCTTTTTACATCTATGTCAGTGAATATACAATATACAATATAATTTTTCTTAAAGGCCTCATCTAATGTGGGTACCAGGTATCTACTGGCTTTATGAAATAAGCTTGGAATAATTTCTGCCTTTTTACTAATCTGGAGAAGCTTATTTGACAGAAACAATATGTATCTTAAATATATCTAACGGTTTACTGTGAAAACAATCCATTAAGTACATTCACAATGTTGTATAACCATCACCACAATCCATCTCCAGAACTTTTTCATCTTCCTCAACTGAAACTCTACACCCATTAAACACTAACTGAAGGTTCTGTTTTTAAATACTGACTTTCTGTTAGTTTTAGAATATTGGTTTTAAGCTGGGGAGGCCTGCTGAGCATGAATAGACCATAAGGAAAAAGAATAGAGGAAATTTTATTCGTACACTGTTAAAAAGATCACCAGAATCCAGGTTTACTGCACAAAGCATTTTGTTTACCTAAGACACAGAAGCCATTGGAAAACCCTGGAGAAGAAATGATTCCCCCAAAAGGTTCAACCCCACAGAAGGCCTTCTATAAGATATTCTGCCAGAGCAGTCACTGCATAGGGCTTATAATTTGGAAATTGAGTTTGGAAAAAAATAGTGATATTTCTTGTTGACCTGATTTAGAGTATTAAGATTCAATCCAGTTCATATGAATTCTAAATATAGGCTTCTTCTGAAAGATGTTCTCACAAAGTCTGAGGCAGAACTCTCCTCCAATAAGGAAATTGCTGCTAGAAATCACAACAGGAATCTTGGGCCAGGAAAGGAATTATTAATCTTTCATTAGCCACAGTGTGAATATTTTCCTAAAGCCTGATTACTTTGACACCCAAAAAGCAGCCACTCAGTGTTGGGAATTTTAATCTTATGAGACTTGTATCAGTCACACCAAGTCTTCAAAATTATTATTCCTACCTATTGATGCCTTCCTAAACAAGCTTCATCTTTTCTGGGGTACAATCTTGCCTCTGTATATCTATTTGAAATGCTAGATAGTCTGTAGGGTGTCAGTGAGGGTCTAGAACCAGAAGTCTGCTTTGTGTATATAGACACCTGAAGCTGAAACATGGTCTTACCTATTCCCAGCTTCAGGGGAAGAGTATTAGCTGAGAGACGTGATGTGGAATTAGAAATATACTGTAGAACTTCAGGTCTTTTTAAATCTCTTTCCAATATACAAGGTCAGATTATTAAATTCGTGAATTTTCCACCATGCACTTAAATGGTGGTGGAATGTTCTCAAACTTAATTGTCCGACCTTTTGTATTTTCACCACAGGGCTTCAGCATCTTGTTTGAAGAGAATTATAGCAGGTTGGACATGTCTGTATTTGAATATTAGTACAAAATACCTTTCAAGGGCAAAAATCATGTTAGTATTAACCTTGGGTACCATCATTAATGCAGGTGCTTTGAAGAGCATACACTTTAATGGAGGGTGAGAAACTTTTTCTATAAAAATCCAGATAATAAGTATTTGGGGCTTTGAGGTCCATATGATTCTGTTGCTGTAGACCCAAATGAATCATAGAAAATATGTAAATGAATGGGCAGGGCTGGGTTCCAATAAAACTTTATTTACAAAATGGATAGAAGGTAAGATTTGGCCCAAAAGCCATTGCTGCCCACTTTTGCTTTAGTGTATAACTTGTCCACAGTGGGTAAAATGGCACTGGTGGTGTTTTTAAGATCTCACTCACAACCTGAATATTGAAACCAGATGACTTGGCCTACAAACATATAAGGTCACTCTGTTCCCAAGTAGTGTGCCCAGGGGCACTGGCATGTCACAGTATCTCACAGGGGTGTCAAGGGATATTTTAAAATTTCAAAGAAAAAACAGTGATACTCAATACCTGTCTATTTATTTACCTATCTATTTATAACTCTATATTCTTGACTTGTCTTTTTGAACCCTTTTATACCACTCTTTATTAAGCTTAGTAAAATTTTCATTATTTGCTTAATTATGAGATTTTGGTTATATATTCCTTTTTCTAATTCTAGAATTTCTATTATTCAGGCATTAACTATTCAAATGCTACCAGTATATCTCTTTTTTTCCCTCTCCTCATTTCCATCTCTTCATCTTTTTGTTCTTTCTGAAATAAATTATTGTGTTACTCCTCTAAATAATTTAAATTATTTTTAATATTGCCTAGCTATTATTAGATTTATTTCAACAAGCATCTATGCCTTTGGGAATTCAAGAACATCTTTTCCCAAATCTAGACCTTCAGTTTGTTCTAAGGCCAGAACTTCCCTATGAAGGCAGAACTCCTTGCAAAGGTGAGAACTATATCCTTTGGAAGTAATAGTAATAGAAGTAATAGTCTGAATCTGTAAGATCCAATCCATGTGACCTTGCTAGAATAGTCCTCATAAACCACCATTTTAATTCCACCATTACCCTGTTCAATGCATCTGTAGCGACTCATTGTGAATACTTTCAGATTGAATTTTATTCATGTCCCTGACTGATTATTTTAAAACTACCTGATTAAGCTTCATTTTGTCATTCAAATCTATTTTTAAATATATTTAGAAAACTAAACAATATTCTCTCAACAGAAAAAAGACTCTACAAACAAAAATGTACAAATGAAAGACAGATAAAAATGTATCCTTTCTAACACAGAATCTATTTTGTAGAAAACAACATAACTTGCAACCTTGATTTTCAACCTATAAGTTATGCCACAAGTTTATCTACATGCAAGTACACAAGAAAAGCTATCTGACCAACAGAAAAAAGAGTGGCACATTTGAATTTTGTTCTTAATTATAGAAAAATTGTATTAGCTGTGAAAGCAACAATTCACATTCATGCTCTAGGATCTGCCTAATTTATAAATCATTTTACACTTGCAGCTGGTAAACTTTAGTGATTTTCACTAATGAAAGGGTCCATCTTCAAGAAAGTATCCCTTCCAGACAGCACTGAGAAAAACGGGATGCTATAAATTCCTCAAAGTACAAATAAACTAGTTCAGGTTCTGGCAGTTTTGTTTTAGGACTCAAGTATGGGGGTGGGGGGGGCGAAGCTGAAGAATTTTGTTGAACTTTTCAGCTTCATATCAAACTAAATACTGTCTTGAATGCTGTTACTATGTGACATGGTATAGATATGCTTCAGTATTCAAGAAGCATAAATCTGCCATCTGGATTATATTGTAGGTGTGAAAGTTTATAGTTGAAAGACATGTACTTGGCAAAAACTTAAAATTACAGGAAGCTTTTTGAGAAAGTGAAAGGTGAGAAATTACTACAGTCAGAAGATATGAATATCTGATTTCTTCATTTTGAATTTTACAGTTTTCTTTACAGCACTCAGAACCATAAAGAAGGCTAAAACCACTATCATTTTGTATTTATTTTTCAAAAGAAATCTTCTTTAGAAAGATTTTGCTCACTGACATGGAAGTCTATTTCTTTATAAAAATGCTACAAAATATACAGCAAAACTTGTATTTTACAACTTGTAGCTTATTGAGAGTCAAACCAAAAAGAAGGCGGGAGCAGGGAAGGAGAGCACAAGCAAAAGTAGGCTTTACCAGGAACATATGCCTCAAAAGCTGCATTCTTTTAATTTCAAAACTTTAAAACGGAATGGCTAAGGTAACAATATCCTTAATACCAAGGTTGAAGGGTCTACCTGACGACAAGCTTCTCTGAGGTCCTTGCACTCATTCAGAAAGAACAACGCAGATCCTTGCACACACAACTACCTTAGCCTCTCCAGGCTTTATACTGTGTGAGTGTGATCTCATCCACGACCCTAAGAATGATTTCCGGTCTATGACTCCAGCCCACATGTCTCCTCCTACTTGATTTCCAACTCACGAGGGTACCTGTCCACCTGGATGCCTCAGAGGAACTCAAACACAAGCATAGAAATGAACTACCTGTTTATAAGATCCATATCTAATCTCCACACCAATTCCGGTACAGGTAAATCAATCAATACATTGGAAATAATCCTTAATTATTTTCTTTTCCTTGACCACCTAATGTAATCCCTCCCACAAAACACACTTTGGGGGACCATTTAAGCTTCCATGTACCTCTCACTTTTATCTCATAGTATTTAAAATTGCCACCAGGCCATTATTTTAAGGACTTATCATTTCTTCCCTTAATGTCCAGTAATATAATAGCTTGTAAGTTGATCTCTCTGACTTCAATTCTCCTTTTGTATATCTACAATGGCCTCAAAGTGTAACTTCAAGACCAAATTTGATTATGTCAACTAGTCTTTAAATTTCTACAGTGTGTCCCCAGTAACCACAAGATTAAAGACAAATTCAATGATAAATAACTAGAAGTCCTTACATGGATGATATTTATAAACATGTAAATAACATAAACAAAAACTACATATAAAATCATAACATTGTCTAATTTATGCATATAACACAAAAAATCACATAAACCAAAAAATACTTGACAGTATTTTATAATCTGAGAAAAATAATTAAAATAAAATAATTAAAAAGGTTCAGTGTCAGGTTGGAGGGATAGTGGATGGGGGGAGGGGGGTTCACAGTATGAGGGATATAAATGATGAACGTCTAAGTATTACCTTGTTTTGTACACCTGAAACTAATAAATAAATAAATTAATTTAAAAAAATAATTAAAACAACTAAATAAATAAAATCCTTTTATTATTTTGAAACTAGGTAAAGTTATTAACTACCTTTAGGTTACATTAATCTAAATTATTATGTGTACACATGATAATATCAAGGAGGCTCACTAAAATTAGATGTTATTAGTAAAACTTCCAAACTAACAGAAGAAACATAAACATAGTTAGACTTGTTGAATCAATATAGTTAGACTTGAAAGTCCTCTAAAGTATCAAAGTATGGAAACTGGAAGATGAAGGCTACAAAAACATCTACCAGGTATATGTTAAACAAGACTCAGCTGATGCAACTGTATTAATAACAGATGAATTAGAATTTGAAGTAAAATTATAGTAGAAGCAAGGTAGATCTATAAAGAATTTTCTGAATAAAAATCCTTAATTCAGAAAAATAGAAATTATTTAAACTTATACACTTCTAATATTACTGCATCAAAATATATTTTGTAACAATTGAAAGAACTACAAAGATGGTACCATGCCATCAGAGTGGGAACTTGTCATTTACCTCTCTAAGATAAAACAGGTAGACAACTAAAAAATAGTACGAATTAGAACAGCACAGCTGTATTAGTCAAGGTTTAATCAAGAGCACAAATCACATGGCATTATGAACAAGGACATTTTAATATCACTAATTATTAACTGTGTATGGTGGCTATGGGTAATGTTAACACTAATGAAGATAATTGCAGATATAGGAGTATCTCTACCTGTAGGGCTGAGGTATAGGTATAATACCTAAAGAAGGAAAAATTCTGAAAGAACCCCTATAACACCCTGAGATCTAGATCTTTCCATGCCTCTACATATGTAGCTTAATATTGTGCAATTTGGTAACAGGAGAAGGTTGTAGGACCACAAGCGGGGCTCCCGAGGGTGGATTTGGAGTAAAAACGCAATTTTATACCTGGCACAACAATCAACAGGCCTGATCTAGTGATTACATGTAAAAAACTGTACCCAAGGAAGACACACTCATAAAGATCATTTCTGAAACTATAGTTACAAAAGGTCTATGGATTTGAAAACAGAAAAAAACATATATTTTTTAAGATGCTCATGTGTCAAAGAGGAAATTCTAATGGATATTTAAAAATATTTAGAATGGACCGCTAATAAAAATATTATACATCAAAAATTTAGAATGAAGTTAAAATACCTCTCAGATTAACAGTTTAGTTTTTAAAGGAACAAAGCCTCAAAGTTAATGAGCTGTGCATTTAAATTATAAAATAAGAAAACTATAGAAATAAATTTGAAGAAAGAAGTGACAGAAAAAAATATAATGGCAAAAACAAACGAACAGTTAAAACAATTAAAGAGTGAATAAAATAGAAAAGCATAAGGTTCAATAAAGCCAAATGTTGGTTCTTTAATATACAAGCCCCTAGCAAGCTAATAGAATGAATATTTTAAAGAGAAAAAAAGAGAAAAAAGTAATGTTAGGCGTAACACTGGAGGACAAGGAGTAGGAGTCGAGGAGGAGGAAGGAAGAAAAAAGGAGAGAAAAACATTAGTAATTTGATGGAATTTACCCTTCCAAACATCAAGACTTAATAGAAAATTAAAGCAGTTCGAATAATTTTGAAATGGCACTGGGGAGGGACAAATAACTTAATGGAATGGAGTAAAAGAGTCCAGAGACTGGTCAAATATATATGTATGTCGGAACTTGATTTATGACTGAGCATAAGTTGCAAATTGGTGGGGAAAATGAAAACATATTTAATGTTATCGAAGGGGTAATTGTTTATATTAATAGAAAAAAGATAAAATTCAATTAATCTCTGGCATAATAAAAATATGAAACCCAAGTGAATTAAATACATAAATATAAAAAGCTTAATTATGATTTTGAAGTAGGAAATGATCTTTTAAATGCTATTTGCAAAGCACGTTAAAATTAAATGTTTATTTTTTTTTAAAAAAGGGGACCATAAAAAGATGTAAAAGATAAACCATTAATTAGAAATTATTTTCAACCCAAGTAACAACCACAAAAGTTTACTCCAACAAATCAGCAATAATAACTTAAAAACATTTTCAGGGGACAACTTCTAGAATTGCATAATTGAAAAGCTCTGTAGAAACCTCTCTCCAGTGAAACAACTATAAATAGTTACAATTATTTATTTAAAAAGTGAAGTTTCTGTAAATTATCCTAAGTCCACAGACAATGGTTGTTTTTTTTTTAATATTTATGAAATCTATTAAATTTTTATAAGAAAAGAGAGCATCTCTGGCACTTGAACCAGCATCCACTCCCTCACCACCAGAAGCTGAGCATGATGGAGGATCCATTCTAAGCAATTTTGTCCAAAAATGTGTGGATTGCCATCACTCTAGCTCCCAGCCAAAAGTCGTAGTGTCTCTCCAGGAGGGGTATACTACCAGGATTTTTCGTCTCCCTGAGCTCCGTTTTGCAGAGATTATAGTCCAGATAAGTGTGGCCAACAGCTCAGCAACTCCTTTCTCCACTCAGTCCTACCCCATGTGCAGCTAGCCAAGAACACTGGTGCCCGATAACCCTTATCCCAGCTCCCAGAAGGTTGCGGTTCCACATCAAAAGAGAAAAGCCAAGAATACCAGAGTTTACTTACCCCATCTGTGAGAAAAAGTGAAATAAAATATCAACCCTATTTTCATACAATATAGAAAAAAAACATTAAAATACATCATAGACTTAAACATAAATGCCATAACTAAAAAGAGAGAGGGAGAGAGAAGAAAATCATTGTGAACCTGAGGAAGGGGAAGATTTCTCATACAGAACATCAAAAGCAGAAAGCAAAACTGATCAAGTGGACTTCATCAAAATTTAAAAAGTCTGTTCTTTAAAGACAATGTTAACCTAATAGGAAGACTAACTACAGACTGGAAAACATTTTTTTGCAATTCACATATGAGGTTGGACAATTAAGTTCGCAAACTCATCCTAGAAAAAGTGGTGCATACCTCATTGCTAAATATCACTACTGCCACCTTCAAAGTACACCCTTTGAGAAGCTATGCACTGATGCCAATGCCTAGTCCACCCTTCGAAGTAATTTTGGAATCCTTTCTGGAATGGCCATCAGAGCAGTTGTCATATTATCCTTGATGTCCTGCATGTCATCAAAATGTCTCCCTTTCAATATTTCCTTTATCTTCGGGTAAAGGAAGAAGTCATTGAGGGTCAGATCAGGTGAGTAGGGAGGGTGTTCCAATACAGTTATTTGTTTACTGGCTAAAAACTCCCTCACAGACAGTGTTATGTGAGCTGGTGCATTGTTGTGATGCAAGAGCCATGAATTGTTGGCGAAAAGTTCAGGTCATCTAACTTTTTCATGCAGCCTTTTCAGCTCTTCCAAATAGTAACCTTGGTTAACTGTCCAGTTGGTACAAATTCATAATGAATAATCCCTCTGATATCAAAAAAGACTAGCAACATTGCTACAACAAGTTTGCAAATTTAATTGTTCTCTTAGAAATTGTGAAATGGTAATAAATACTTCGGAAAATTATAGTTCAGTTTCAATAAATGATCTCTAATATTCAATACTGTTTTGGCTGTATTAGAAGGACATATTTCAGTTCTTACGACTGACAGATAATTCAACTGCTGGTAAAAGGTTTTGAAAATATAAAATTAAAAAGGAAATTTTGCAAAACAAATAATGGCTATACTAGAAAACAAAGAAGTTTGCAAAGAAGTGAACTCATAATTTCATTAAACAATGGGCATCTGTATGACCTTTTTTTTGATTAACATCATAGTGATACCCTAATCTTCTAAATTTGAAGATATGTTCATTCAGCTAAAAATAGTGGACTTCATTTCAAAGACATGAAAATAATGTATATCTGATTCCACTTGAAAATTAACCAAAAGCAACCTAAGTTGATACATGAAAGACATCAAATTGATATGCAAAAAGATCTTTGAAATGAATTTAATATATCAAGCTTTGGGAACCCCAGGTATTAAACATGGAAAAAAATTTTTTTAAATCTCATTAAATATTTCTCACTGTGGATCAGGATGTTTCTTTTTGATTCCACCTTGAGGCCCTGAAAGAGTGAACAAGCTAATGTGTGAATGACAGGATAATAATAACATTTTTGTATCTCCCATCTCCAAGGAATTCAAATTCTTTGTAGGAATGATCTCATTAATCCTCACAGCATTCCTGCAAGGTAGGTAGGTGAAAATAACTATAATAACCATTTTGTAAATGAAAATAGTGGGAAAATTTGTAGTTTCATGTAAATGAAAGTGAAAAGTATTACATTTTGACATTGCATATAACATATATATGTATGTGTGTGTGTGTATATATATGACTGCTACTTTATTAACTTTGAGATTAGTTTTCTTTTGAAAACAGTAACTCATTAAACAGTATCTTACTAAAAAGAAATCCATCTACATCTCACTAAATTTGTAGTCTTCAATTGTTATTATATTTAACAAGAATATTTTAATTGTTACTGTAAGATTTATCACTAGACAAACTGTGATAAATGAACAAGACTTAAAAAGGTGCAACTTGATATCAATACACAATAGACAACTGAAAATGAATGTAAGTAAAAGAATGTTCCAATGAACAGGACATTTTTATCTCACTATACATATACATTTTCATCTCAAAATAAATGGAATAAGCATTCATATGGTGTGTAAAAATATGAAAATATATCAGATGTTCTCTAGCTTTATTTTTATTGTTGATTATTAAAATAATAAAGTTCATGATGAAAAGTTTAGAAGTACCAAAATATTATGTAAGGAAATATAAACACCATAAAAATCACTCTTCATAATCCAATAATCCAGAATAAACCATTGTAAAATATCGGTTTATTAAATTCCAGGTCGACACCTACACATATATATTTTAGTATATATACTACAAAGTATTTATTTTTCAATTATACTGAACATGATTTTAAAACACCTGACATTGCATATATTTAACCTAACATTGCATATATTTTTTAACTGCTTAAAAATTCTTGAAAATGTTAATTCTAATGTCTGTATGTTAATACATCATGAATTAGTAATATTTATTTACTTAAAACATTTATATGGCAAATAATAGGTAGCATCTACTTTTTGTATTATAAGCAATGCAAAGATGAGTCTCTAACAAGCATCAGTTCTTTGTATTTCATGTTGTTTTTGTAATTTTTTCCTAAAGGGAACTGCATGGATAAAAGAGGTAAACTAACCTCACATATTAGAATTCAAGTCTCTAAGACTATTCTGGGAAATATGTATAGTTTACATTCCCAGTATCCATCTGACTTTTTCTTCACAGGCATTACTGTGGTGATTCCCTTGAAGATTTTTTGCAAAGAGAAAATATTATATCCCTCTACTTTTAAATTGTAGTCAGTCAGCCAATCAATCCATCATCAGTGAGGTTAAACTTCTCACACACCACTCTCTTATTTTCATTATTTGTGATTCCACATTTCTCCATTCTCTGTTTATGTATTTTCTTCATTCATCTACTGACTTTGTATTTTAACATATTTTTGAAGAGTGTTGATTTATTAAAATAAAACATACTCTTTAAAAATATCAAGTTGACAAAAAAAGGAGACAAAGATGAAAGCAATAAAACCTTGCACCTAGAAATAGCCTGCATTGCAACTTACATCTCTGCTTCAATAAATAGGCACATATAAGGATAGGGACACATAAGAATAATGAATGAGGAGGCTGAAAGCAAGAGAATGGAATAATTTTACAATAATAAGATTATATTAAACATGCTTAAAATCATTCAATTGAAAAAATCTATTTTAATTGAATTTAAAAGAAATACAAATTGGATTGATACTAAAGGGATTCTGAAATTTCATATAAATGTTTATTTACTATAGGAAATATTATTTCTTTAAAAATCTCTTTAAGATTGTGAAAAGAGATTCCGGTATCTATACTGAGTTTGAAGTTATTGAGGTTTTATTTAACCCACAATATATTTCAAATACTACAAGACTGATTCTGTGCTATATAAATGCAATTTTTTAATAGTTCTATATTTCCTTCTTCTTCCCTATCCCCACTGGTCTATTTTTATTGCTTGCATTATTTTTTCCTTGTCATATTTGATTGCATTTGCATCCTGTTCAGATATATAATTTTGTTTCTTTATTTAGATGAGTTTAATCCTGAACCTCAGTCATTTTACCACATCTCTTTTCATACTTCTTGATTTTGATTCCTTTATGGATTGGCTGTATTTCATTTCAGGGTTGCTTATTTAATTGGAATAAAAAATAATCCTGTTTGAAAATCTGTTTATACTTGATACTAGAACAGCCTGCATATGTAGAAGGTTTTGGAATCACATTTCCTTTTATGGATAATGTTGGCTTTTCTTTATTGTGTTGTTTCCTAGTGCTAAAGACATCTGTAGCCTGATGTCTTGTAGTCTGAGTGCATATTTTTCCCACTAGCTTTCCTAAAACTTTTTTTACCCCTCTAGTCTGTTACCTTACTCTGGATACATTTTTATGCTGATCTCCCTGCGTTTGTATTTTCATGATATCTAGTGTGCCTTTTCAGTGATTATATCCAGTTCTTCATCTTTTGTCACTTCTGAATTTCCACTTGTTCTGTCATTAATTCACATTTCAACGATTTCTATTCTATTTCTGCTGATTCAAATTGATGTATTAAATCTGTAATGGTACAGTTCAGGTTTTGTATTTATTTCCCATACCTATTGTTTTATCTTTTTTCTCTCATTATGCCTTTTCGTCTTTATGTCTCTGCATTTTATTGGTATTTAATTTTATATACTTAATGCACAACTCAAAACGTGTAATCTTATTTCTCAAGCTGTTTTCTTTCCGACTATTTTACAAGTTATTCTACCTTTCTAATTTTTTTTTTTCTGCTATAGCCTTGCGTCGTTTTTGTCCCATTTTTTCTTATCTTACTTATATTTAATATAATAGTAGTGGCTCTGTCCAGGCATTTGTATTTGAAAGATGAATCTTTTCCCCTCCAGATTACAGTTCGTGGTTAGGAGTTGCTTCACCTTTTCCGTCCCACTAGGGTTGATGTGACAGGATGGCGGGCGCAGTAGGCGAGTCCTCTCTTGCATACTGGGGATTTGAGGTAGGGTATCTTCTGAAATTTTCTAAAATCTGCTACAGGTGGATCTTCTCACAGGCAGTGGTGTATCCTCTTCATCTGGAAAAGACTTGTTGACCCAGTTTAGCTAGAGCTCTAGAAGGAAAAGGCCAGAGCTGCTTATGATCAAATCTCACAATGGTAAACGGACGCTTTAACACTTCAAGGCTTCAATTTCCTTCCACTTAGGGTCGGTTACCATTCAGACTGCTTCTTCTTAATTGGAGACTGTTGCGAAGATACTCAGGTTGTGTTAACTCGTTTCTGAGAATAATTTCAAGGGTGGAGAATGATGGGATGGGGAAGGGTTAGTCTGAAATAATTTGCTCATTCGATCCCTCAAGCATCTGTATTTTGTGTGTATGTGTTCCCTGTTTCTAGAAGTGTATGCAATAAGGTTATTCCTCTTTTCTTATGAGGTGAACTTTGGTAATATTTTGCTATTTCATTTCATTCTTTCATTCATTCATTTACCTCGAGTTTATTTCATTTAGTTTTATTTCTGTGTATTTTTTATTTATGTTTATTTTATATGAATATATATTTCATATATAATATAATATAATATGTTTAAATTTGTTGTATATTTTAATTCGTGTGCAAACTTTTATGTTGTGTATTTAATATTAAATGAAGTGATATAAAAATAGATAAATTGATAAATGTGTATCAAAGTGTTCATATGTTAATTATACGGAGCTATTCACACACAATACAAAGAATTTTCAGGATCACCCAGACTCTCCTTTCCATAACACACACAAATGTTTTAAAAAGTGTGTTAATTTTAAACTTTTTAATTATAAAGAATTCCTCAACTTACTTTTTTAAAGAATAATTATCTTTTTTGTAGGAATGGCATCTAAAAATTATCAAATAATACAGAACATATTTTTTTAAACTGCCCAGTATTCTACCACTTATGATTAATCATTATTAATATTTGATGAACATTATTTCAAATAAGAGGGAGGGGTGTATATATAGAGAGAGATACTGACAAAACTTTCCCAGAAATATATTTTGAATGCTTTTAAAATACATTGTATTAAATCAAGTAATTAAATTAAAATTTTAATTTTATTGAAAAGAATAAATAGAAATTGAATTAAAACAGATGGTCAGATGAATGCTTTTCACAAAAAGGTGTAATAGTGCCTAAATTAAATTGAATAAAAAAGAATGAAACGTAAGTTTATAAGCTTATGAAGATCTTATTTAAAAAAAAAAAAAATATATATATATATATATATATATACACACATGTATAATTCAATCAGAAATTATCTTTTAAATATTAGATCTCAAATAAGTAATTATCACTATTACCTTCACCTCATTTCTGATATTAATTCAGGAATAGTAATTCACATAACATAGTGTTACAATGTCAAGTTTAGTAATATTTACATTAAGTTTATTAATTATAACTTATGTAGAAAATAAATGTCAATTCTATAGCTAGATGGATTCCAACATCACTACCAGTTATTGTACATGGTTCCTTTCCATTCTTGAGTATGATTTTGTTTGGTTATATCCCTGAGTTGGTTGAAATTTGGCATAAGTTAGATTTTTTTTTTTAATCTTTTAGGTTGCATATTTCTAAGGATTTTGGGATTTGGAGACTATCTGTGTTTTACTTTATATTTAAGACAGTATATATTTGAGGGTTATAACTTCCCCTAGAGTTTTTCTGGACACATCTCTCCTATTGTCTGGCCTTGAATGCTGGTGTATGAATTCTAAGGGCAGATTGATATTTTTCACTATTTGGTGACTTTTCCTCCCTAAATATTTGTAGATCCTTCTTCAGCCATTGAATGTATCCTTTTTCAGGATATATTTTGGAGTTGATTATTGTCAATTTTTACTGGGAATGGAGGGTTATTTCAATCTGTAATTTTAGGTCTCCCTACACTTCAGGTATTTTTTCTATTTTATTTTTGAATGTTTCATTTTCGCTCATTCTGTCACATTTGTAAGGAACATCACGTCATATTGATTTGTTGGCTCTCTTTTATTTGCCTTCTATATCTATCATCCTATATCTGTTATTTGTACTTTCCAATCTCCTTTTCCTCAAACCTGTCCACCATGTGTGTAATTATTTTAGCTCCTATTTATTCTGCTTTTTGTTGCTTTTTATGTTTTTTGTATCTGTATGTATTTTTTTACTTTTTCCCTGAAATCTATCAGCTTACTTGTCATTTAATTCTGTTGTCTTGTAAGTCCCTAGTTAAGCCTTGTATTCATTACAATTTGACTTTCCTATATTCCCCTCTCATTTTTTTAAAGAGGAATTATTGGAAAGTTCTCTGATAGAATGGAGAAAAACTTTTGGAAATCTTATGTTTCATTGAAAATTTATTTTCTTATGTAGGTCATTCAGAAAGTGTCTACTAATGTTTCTCTTTTCCTTTGACATTTTCCCCACTAAACATAGAGTTCATAGTAGATTCTTCTTTCACGCTTTTTTGTGGCTTTCAGTACGGTTACGAGAGGGGATAAACTAAATATGCTTCACTTTACTATTTTGGAATAGAAATCTTTTAGTGTTTTCTTTTCTTTAGTTGAATATTATTTGTGTTTTATTTTCTCCTTGTACTACATTTAATATTTCAATTGGAACAATTTTATGTGAAAAGCAATTTTTAAATTGTCAAATAACTCTGCAAGAATATTAAATATTTCATAAATGTTCTAAAACGATTGAGAAATTCAACATGTGAAAGGAATATATTTCTATTGTACTCTTTCTGAAAATAATTTTAGAGTCTATATCTCTTTAATCTTTATTTAATTCCCTGTGGCAACTATTAAAATGTAAGTATTTTTTTTCTATTGAAAATCCTGTTGATATCTTATTATAAGTACTCTAAACCAAAACAGAACTGATATCTAATATACAGAGATCCTTACAACATAAAGATACTGTGTGATATAGTGATGTCTAAATTCAGCAGTGAAAATGAAGATTAGTATGGATGAACTAACTCTATGGAAGGACTCTACCAATGAAATTGGAATACTAAGTTATTTTGAATTTATCATCATAAGAAAATGTCAGAAAAAATCATTTCTTTGCATTAGTGGAGTCCTTAGCAACAATTTTAGAGCATCATTAATAACAAAGACATTTATTATAAAAATAATGTAACTATCATGTATTTTATATAATGAAAATGTTAAGAAAATTAGCTTTGACAAATTCTCTTCACTTTTTAAAAGTTTTTCTTGCACCAGACACAGACATATCTTAGATTTTCTCCCTGAAACATCCTCAAGATCTTTAATTTTTAAATAAAATAATATAAAAATCATGTCTAAATGTAAGTGCTTATTATTTATTGGATTCTATCATACTGGAGGGAAGATGGCAATTGTAACATTTCCCCTTTAACTCTGCGTTGTTTTGGGCATCCAAGAGCTGTTTCAGAAGGAAATGGTGATATGTTCTACCCTAGGGATTTTGGTGCTCCACAGTATAATGAAAGAATATGCTTTTGTGTTAATTATGGCTTTGACATTGCTCCAGATGTACATAATACATGATGTGTAAGCCAGATGCCCTGTGTGTTCCTGCCTCCACCTGGACACTGCCGCTGGAGGAAATCAGAACCCCTACTGCGGCAGGTGGGCCATGGCAGACGTCCAAGACCTATCTCATGATACTTTTGCTGCCCTCTGGGGAGATGTGCAGGATCACTGTACAGAAACATTTATGATTTCATTAAAGAATGAATCACCAAGAGTCAGTGGCGGCCTGTTAATTGGCATTTAGAGATATAAATTTATTTTAACTGTAAATAAAGGTATTTTCATATCCTTCTTATTTAACTATTTGTGGAAGCTATTAATCCTAATTAAATTTTCTTATTATGCTTGCCATTTTTAAAGCTTCCTAATGCTTTTTCAACTTAAGAAGGCTATATACTTCTATTAAAGAATTTCTGAAAATATTTTAAGAAATGTAATACACCTTTCAATTTTTAATTTTATGTAGCTTCAACTGAAACTTCACCCAGTGGCTCAGTAAGTTTTTATTACTACATTGTCCTTCAAGAATTCTGGAATTCTGACATTTTGCAGAGTTTGCGCTCTAATGTTTACTACAGCAACACATTTGCCTTTGATCACAATGTATTTTCCTAACTTTAAATAAGGGGAAAATCCCTTTTGGGCTTAAAGTTTATTGTATGTGATAATTATTTCTATAGCTATTTCCCAAATATCTATGACCAGTTAATAAATAATTACGCATGTATGAAATTGTTCAAAATTATCATCATATAGTTTTAGTTTGAATAGAAAGAATATTTATCCGCCAGTCTCTCTGTCTCTCTGTCTCTGTCTCTCTGTCTCTCTCTCTCTCTCTCTCTCTCTCTCTCTCTCTCTCTCTCTCTCTCTCTCTTTCTCTCTCTATTTCTATTCAATAAACACAGACTATATATATATATATAGTCTGTGTTTATTGAAAACTCAGGAAAATATATTGCTTTGATTAATTTCCCTTGCCATTTTATAAAATTCTATGGCTTAAAACACATAACCTTTTTCTGACTAATTCAAATTCTATAATTCTGGTGATATTTTTCATTCTAATGGAAAATATGATGAATGAACCAGGCTATAAAAACTGAAATGAAATATCTCTTAAAAAACAAATTGTGTTGGTTGAGACTAGTTTTTCCATAAAAAAACTCTAGAAGTATAGATTTTCCCCATTTTTGTTAACAAACTTACGTTATTGGAATTAATAAAATCTAGAAATATCTTGATACATTTATCATATAGTGTTATTGTTGGCTTCATTTAATTGTATTAAGCAAATATTAAGAAAGCCAAAATTTCACACTATCAATGCCCCTAATTATTCTATGCCTTGATGAATGCATAATGTGCCTTTTCATCCTATAAAATTGGTACAACTCACTTTTCTCATTTTTTAGCTTGTGAAGAACTTTCATTTCCAGTTATTAAAATTGCAACCTTTATTCACACATCACCATAAATTTATGTTTAGAAAAATTAACAAAAGAAAAGTTTTAATCAAAAATATATGTAGATATAATTTTCAAAGAATAAAGCTATTTTTATATTAGATATTTGGGAAATAGACTTCTAGTTTACCACCATTGCTAAAATATAAACACTAGCATAGTTATGAAGTTATAGAACTTCAACTAGACTTTACATTTCTTATCAATAACTTAGTTGCTTTATAAAATTTGCTTTTAAAATGTAGATTCTCAGCTGTTAGATTATAACTCATTATTAATATATTTCTAAAAGTTCTGGCTCTGCTTTATTAGGAGAATGAATATTTTTATCATTTGTCTTTTATTATTCTGTAAGAAACTAGCTCACAGGACATATAAAGTCTAGTGTCTAGAATTCATCATTTTTATTGACTCTGGTGAATTGAATATACTGATTTTCTGAAAATTAATACAGAAGCTAAGCACAGTATATCAAAGAATAACAAATTATATAATTATATTAACATATTATATAATTACAATACAATTCAACCAAAATTCATATAATTCAGAAGTCACTTCAGAATTCTTAAGTGCTACAAAGTCATCAGTATTAACACAAATGTAGCTCTACAGTTAAATATGTCATAATACATTGTAAAAAAAATTATACTGGCTGGCTGTGTACCTTATTTTGAATGATTTAAAAATATATTTTAAAATATTTCTACATTTTTTTCTTTTTTGTAAAAATTAAAGTTCAGACAAATAATTTTGTTTATTCAATTATTATGCATGAGTTCACAAATAATCTGTTATTTTCATCTCTTTGTTAACTAGTTATACTTTTTTGAGGAAAAAAATTGTTAATATGTCTTCTAGTGACAAATTTATATGATGTAAGTGCCTTTATTTAGAAAAGCCCAATTTCCATAAACTATACCTATTGAACAGTTAAAGAGTGGCAATAAATATAACATTCTTTATCACATTATATAATAATACACACTGGTATTTTTAATTAGATATTTTTCTTAGTATATAGATAATCTGGCCTTGTAAATCAAAGGTCAATTTATATATTTCAAGACCACAAATTTTACATGTTTTTTAACAGCATTCCTATATATTTAAAGTTTCCCATTTGGAAATTTGTGATCTAAATGAGATGATGTTGCTAATGAAATGAAGCTTCATTTGAACTTCATTTCCATAAACTATTTCAAAGAACTGAGCTTTATAAAAATAGGGGGATTTTTCTATACACTTAAAAATAACATAAATGAGATCTATTGCTATTTCTTTTTATGCTTCTGAGTTCCTTTTCTAAAATTTCTTTTCAACGCTAAGCTTAGTATCATCTTTTTCTCTTTGAATTCTTACTCATTAGAATTTCAGTGTTTCACATTTTTAAAATACTGCATTTCCAAAGGAAACATTTTATTTTATGTTTCAAAAGTTCTAATTGCTTTCAGCACTCATGTTAGCTCTCAACAATTCAAACAAGGACATTTTTATCAATGATACTGATTACATCAGGATTTAAGTAATATACAGAGTTGGTTTTTGCTAGAAAAATTCCATGTATATAACCATTTCTTTGTAAATATAGCTAACAGATGATTTGTAAACACTGTATTTCATTGACTTACATGCATACATAATGTTTCTTGACAACCTGTTTTATGTTCTACACTATGGTATATTCTGGTATACATAAAAAATATAAAGGCCTGCCCTTGAGGGTTTCATTCAATTTTATAAGGAATTCATAAGTGAATATATAAATGCAATGTAATAAGCAGAGTGATATTAGGGTTACACTCACTTGCTGTGGGCACACAGAAAAGAATACCTGACTCTTCATAGTGGACCTACTATAGATGGTTTCAATGAGAAAATATCCTTTGATTTGGATATTCAAGAGTTGGAGTTTGACATGTAAAGAAGATGCTAAAGGAAGTCCCAGTAGAAAAAAAGGCAATAATAAACAGGCAGAAATATGAAGACCTTTGTCCATTATATGAACAGCAAGAAATATGGATTGTCTGGCTTGCAAGAAAACAGTTGGTCAAATGTTATAGTAGGGAAAGTCACATAGTTTTATATCAGATGTCATGCTAAAGAGTTTGCACTATACTACATAGGAAATGTAACACTTGGCAGATTTTATATTAAGCGAAGTTACCTGAGTTTTGTTCTGGGAAAATCAGTCAGGATTTTTTTGCGGGCAAGATGGCATAGGAGGAGCAAAAGACAGTGACAGTGATAGTGACAGTGATAATTACAAAAACCTACAGAACAAAGAGGCTGACTTGAAATAGCAGGTGGTAATGAGAAGAGGAGGCTACTAATAGATTTGGGGAGACATTTTGAAAATAGTCACTAACAGGAGTTTTGCTGTTCTTGTGTTATTATATAAACTGGAAGATAAATTTAATTCTTGATTCAGCTAACACAGAGACACACCATGGCAAATATTTTTTGGTTATTAAAATATCTTCCCAAGTTTCTTCTATAAGCATCCATAATATCAGAAGTGGATGAATCAGGATAAAAAGGTACAGGGTCTCATCCAGTGAGACTTTGCTGCAACATTGTCTCATATTTTAGATATATATTAGCCATTTTAAGATCCTCAATATCCATCCATATTAGACATCTCTTTATCCCATGCCCAACTGCAAACATCTAAATTTAAGTTTTATCTAACACTTTTTTCACAAGGAGTACTGAGTCAGATATTGGCCCAACAGGTATATTAATTCAGTTAGCCTGAAAGATTAGAAACAATAGTTAGCCATTCTAACTAACCTATCACAAGTCATTTATGATTCATTCCTCTATGCTAAGTGTCATCAAATGTAATGGTGAAATTTGCCCCAGTCTCCTACCTTCTGATAGTACGACTAAGATAAAAGAAAGAGCAAAATGTTTGTCCATCATATATAGACTGGTTAGAGATGATGGGGAACTGGTTATAGCTGAAATTTTCTCTGTGGAGCAGCTAATAGATGATGGTAACGTTAACTCAGATTGAGAACAAATGAAAGATAATTGCTCTGGAGGCAAGTAAGTTCATCTTAGAGGTTGATTTTGAGATTGTCATAAGCATGAAAGACATGTATTTAAACTGTTTAATAGGTAATCGTGTAGATAGATCTTATAGACACATGTATATTTTAAGATAGTCATATATTTGTGTCTATCGCCATTCTACACAGATGTAATTGTCACCAGGAGTGTAGGTGTCCAAGAGAAATATGAAGAATCAAGGAACAAAAATATTGAGGGTGAAACCACACACAAAAAGAGCACATATACAAAATCAGTTAAAGAAACTGAAAATAAACTGATCAGAGAAGTGGGAATAAATGAAAAAAATAAAGGCTTTAAAACCAAAACAAAAAATAATTTTAGTAAGTGCCTATTGATCTGAGTAATACTAAAAATCAAAGATTCAATTATTTTTCTAAGGAAAATGTTGATGTTTCTGTGCATAAGAAGTACATTTCTATATTTTCTGATAACCTAATTAACACACATTTGTTTAGTGAGATTTATATGTAAAATTCTTGAATGGTAATAAATTGAAGGCTATATAAATCTATAATACTCTTAAATTATGAAATAACATTTTAACCATCTGATAGCTTATAGCCTGTTTATAATGAAAAGCTATGTGACTAAAAATTAGTTTGTTAACTTCACCAGTAATCAAATCTGAAATATTGTTATGGTAATAATGTTTTATAAATCAAAAAATAAATGGAATAAGTAGGCTCACTTGAACCAAAATGAGGATCTGTGTGGCATTTGATTAACTGGCAATAATGACTGATTTTCCAGTAATCAAAATGAAAAAGGCAATCAGGTGGGTTTATAGTATATATCAACACAGGTTCTGTGATATGTGATATTCATAATTTAACCTTCTCATGCATAATTACCCTTGTGAATACTCAGCATATATTAATAGTTTACAAGTAAGAATTTACAAGTATGGTACAGGTTCAAAGGATCTCAGAAAAGCTCAAGGGACTAGCATAAAATGTGGTGATCGTTAAAAATAGCACACCTACTATATTAGATACTGTCAAACGCAGTGATTAAGACAGAAAGGCTTCAAATCTGTTACATTTGGATTTGGAGGACTGATATCACCATTAAAGGAAGTTGGAGAGCTCTTGAACTCTTCCAAGTTTTTCCTCCAAACAGAAACGAAGATAAATAAATGCACACTTAAAACAAAAATTTCAAACAAATCTTTCCCCAACCCTCCGGAAAGTAAAAGTGCCTTCTGATGAGTGACTAGCAAACATGAGTAGACATAAGAAATCTACTTTGGGAAATTGTATATAATGGTCTGATATCCTAAAACACATTATTTGGAACCTAATCAGGGCCCATTCACATTCACTACTGTGGACTTAAAACTCTTTTAATGAGAAAAGTACCTCATTGACTTTACAAGTTCAAGTTCCAATAATTTTAAATATCATCTCCATGCATACCTTGAATATAGGCATATAATTTAGTTATCCCTTAAAAGACAGTTCTCCCTTGTTTTTAATTTACTAGACAAAATAAAATTTGTACTATTTTAATGTCATTTGAGTTATTTCATTTAACAAATGTAATAGAACTATGACTTGATTTAAAATCCATATTTTTAATAAAATTTAATGTAAAACCTCTATTTCACTGATTATAATGCAAAAAGTAGGGGAGACACAGATTAAATTTGGTTCAGCTTATTGTCCTTAGAGATGGAATCATAATCATTAAGCTTGCTGCTTGAACAAAATGATTTCTAGAGTTATTGGCAAACTATGCACGTGTAACTCATCATAATTTTTCAAGCTTTCTTGTCAGTATACTATAGTTCCTTATCTTCTCAACAAATGTAATAATTAGAAACAACTAATTCTTAAAAAACCTTCCCTCCATATTTTTTTTTCTCTCTCCATTCGCTTGCTGGATTACCAGGAATCCTCTCTGGATTCAGTTCAGTCTTTGGGACATTAATATTAAGGTTTTTTTCATGTTGGCACATGAATAAGCAGAACGTGCCATTTGACCCGCAACTCAAGAGTATGCTTTGGCACCAACACAAGTGGCTCTCAGAGCAGTGTTTTTAAGGTGACAGAAACTGTAGCAGCAGGAGGTCTAGCATGAAGAGCCTGATGAGCTGCCCCTTCAACTCTGAAGCCAGCTAGCCAGTCCTAGTCTATCTGAAATAAAACTGCTATAAGAGGAGGCTGTTCCCACATGAAGCTTTCAAAACTTAGAAGGAAACCAAAACATCATTCAGAGCACAAAATGCTGCCTAGATAAACAGCTTTAGTGGTATTTTTCATGTTGCTTAGAACATGAATGTAATAAACAGCATATGTCCCTATTGACTGTGTGTATACATATAATATAATATATATGTGTGTGTATGTATAGATGCGTGTGTGTGTACACAAACACACGGTGCCAGAAAAATGTATACAAGTGGACACTTTTGTCAATGTTCCTGAAACAGTAGTTCGCCATAATCAGAAGTGTCTGGACGCTGATGGTAACCACTTTGAGCACCTCTTGTAATTGCAGAAGTCAAACGTGACTTGTATTCATCATATGTTATTACAATTTTAATAGTTTTTTCCTTTCTTCGAATGTGTATACATTTTTGGCACCCTCTGTATATATCTAGATAGATAGATAGATAAATAGATAGCTAGCTAGCTAGCTAGATAGATAGATAATTGATAGATAGATAGATAGATAGATAGATAGATAGATAGATAGATAGATAGATAGATATAGTTACATGAAGACATTGATAAATAGATAATTAGATAGACAGACCCAAAAGTCAGCAAAATCTTTAAAAAGAAATGAATTTAGTATAATGTAAAATTTCCTTCTAACCTTCAAAATCAGTGGGGAAAAGAGACTACTCATAAATGGTCAGAATGACTAGCTAGATGTTTGGAAAAAAATATAAAGTTGGATTCATGCAACGCATTACTGTACCTCATGATAAATTTCCAATGATGCAAGATTTATGTGTGAAATAAGTAAGCCATGAACCTACTGAAAGAAAACATGGATCCTTTTATAATAGTGAAGTGGGAAAAATCTTTTTAATCAAGACTCAAAATCCAAAAGCTGTAAATGAACAATTTGATAAATTTAACTACATAAAAATGAAAACTTCCTGAATGTAAAAATTTCACCCAAAATGACTATTTTGGGGGGGTCAGGCGGTGGGGGAGGTGGGCGTTGAGCAGGGAGCAGTGCTCAAACTAACACAAGGATCAAGCCTGAATCATTTAATTAATAAGAAAACAACCCAAAATCCCATAAAAATATTAGCAGACAGTTCACAAAAAGATAATGCAAATGATTCTTAAACTCATGAAAAGATGCTTAGCTTGACATATAATGAATGAAATTCTTAGTGGCTTTATTTATATATAATTTTTCTCCAGATATTCAATGAAAAAATCTGTATTTTGATAACTCTCCTTGTGATGAAACTATGGAACAACAGACACTTTCGCACATTGCTATAATAAGTTAACAGTGTCCTTTTGGGGGACAGTTTGGTTATGTTATCACTGTGAAGTTGGACCCAGCAACTCAGCAACTACATTCTGATAATTTACCTGCACAGATGTGAAATGAAACAAGGTTATTTATTGAAGCATCTTTTATATGAGCATAAGATGGTAAATAACTCCATCCATAGGAAATGACCCAAATGGTTAACTTCTTATAATGAAATGGGACCCAGATTAAAGAAACAGAATAAGAAAATTATATTGAAATATGGAACTATTTCTAAGATACTTCAAGTGAAGAACAAGATAGAAAGTAGTGTGTGTGGTGTACTGCATACACCGTATGTAATGTAATATATATATATGAATATATATGAATATATATATAATACATAAAAATATATTATATATATATGTGAATATACATGTGTATATGTTTGTAGGTATAAAATGAAACTCTGAAAGGACACATAAAAAACTAACGACTGTGGTTACCCGTGTGTGTGTGTGTGTGTGTGTGTGTGTGTGTGAGAGAGAGAGAGAGAGAGAGAGAGAGAGATAGAGAGAGAGAGAGAGAGAGAGAGAGAGAGAGATGAGAACAGCTGTGCAGATAGATTGTGGATGAAAGAGAGACTTTTCCTTCTACACATTTTATAACTTTTGATTTTACATTCATATGCTTTGATTATCTATTCAACTTCTTTAACCATAAGAGGAGTACCAGAGCAAGCAAAGGTTAAAATCTATATATTCATTTATTTCAAAAAATGTTTATTCAACAACTACAGTGTGGCAAGAACTGCACCAGGCAATGGAGAACAAAGAATGACAATTCTGGTACTCAAAGAGCATACAGTTGAGTGAAAGAAGCTGACAAGCAATCATGACCCAGATTTAAAACTTGAGTGATTGAGGAAAGAGAGCTGCACCAGTGAAAACAAGTCAAAAGGGAAAGCCACTTTAAGAAATAATATCGTTGATAGGAGATGCTCTGCAATTTAATGAAATGAAGGATTTATGCAAATTAATAATTCCATCCGGGAGTAGAGATTGACATTTAGAAAAGATTCCAAACTAGATTTTGAGTGTTTTTTGAGGTGGTACGTCTAAGAGAGAAAGCAAAATGAGAAGGGAACCCAAAAGGAATCCTGGACAATGCCCTCGTTTGCTGAATTTCAAACATTTTCCATTTTATCAAAAGTGTCTACTCAAGATTCTGTTTTTTAAAAGTAGTTTTGAGAAATGCAAGATTAAAGTATTTTTCAAAAATAGCCAAAAAGGGCTTAAAAAACTGTTAACAATCTTTGGCAAAACTTCTAGCTTTTATAATAATACTAATTAAAAAGAAAACTTCACAGGAAACTGAGTACAGTCCACAACATGATATTTCTCAAATTATATATCTGACATCTGGTGAGATGCCTAGTGCCATTTTACAATTTATGATGCAGGAAATTTGAGGGTTCTTTGGATACAGTATTACTCAGGTTAAAAAAAAAAGCCTTGATTCAAATCTATTTTCTTTTATTTTTGACCATTCAGAGAAATTATTTGGTGTTGAATATTAATTCTTCCTAGAGCCAGCTGGTAGGACATGATGCTAATGAGTCCAAAATTGCTGGTTCTATCCCAGGTACAACCGACAGGTCCCACACAGGGAAAGTCTTTTTGTATGCACCTCTAGTCATGCCCAGCTGTCTTCCAAGTTTGTCATTGTGCACAAAGGGACCCAGGTGAGAGAAGGTGAATTCCTGATAAAGAATCATCATTCACGAAAAGTAAAAGAAGTTTCTAACCTAGTTAATCTTACATTTCACAACATGATAGACTGTGGGCTCCACTCACCTACATTTGTCCTCCAGATTTTTTTTTTAATGTAAGACAAGATTATTCAAATAAGTATATCACAAATGATTCATTCAAGCAGGATAAAGGAAAATTCCAAGGTGATGCTTGTTAGTGCAAATGAATTCCTCTGATGTCCCAGGCATTGTTATTGTCAACCATGTCGTTATATCACTGTTGTTTTCAGTCTGAACATAACTTTGCCATGCAGGAAAAGAAACCCACAAACAAAAATGCATTTTCAGACTCCATCACAACTTTTGCCAAGCACAGAGTTTACAAGTGTAACAATGGCAGCTGTTTCCACTAGTAAGAACAGCTGGGAAAAACAGAACCAGAGTCATTATAGCTCAGATTATGATCTGTTGGAACAATGCCCAAAATATGAACACTGACACTGAATGACAGCATTCAGCCTCTAATAACCCCTTTTAAGTTTATGTTTCATTTCACTAAAAGGAATTAACAGTATCACAAGTTCAAAAACAAACAAAATATCTCGGAATTACTCCAACAATTGAGGTGTAAACCTATTTTAAATATTTTAAGCTGGTTGTATTCAAGATCAGTATAAATATTAATCACCCTACTCCCCTGAAAGATTATAGTCTAAACCAGACAGACTTTTGTGGAGCAAAGTAATAGAATCGATAAACTGTTTAAGTTATCAATAAAACATAATCTTGTTTTGATAGTTAGGTGCTTCCACAGTTAGAAATAGACACCCTCAATGTCCAGACGACTAAGGACAGAGAAACATCTTGTCAACCTTATGCTCTATGGGTATGAATTAGAATTATAAATTCAGAAAGCAAGTTAGATTTAAGGAAAATTTAGAAAAGAGAATAATGAATTGGGTAAAGGAAAGGATATAATTCAATTCAGTATCAAGGAGAAAAAAAAGCCATAAATTCAATTAGGATAAACACTAGAGCATACAATATGTATTGTCATCATGATCTTGGCTATAGAAATAAAGTGAATAAAAGTTTATTTTTTCTTGTTATTAGGAACATCATTGTTTATTAGAACAAAAAACAACCAACCCAGACATCAATCAACTCTAGAGATTAGTTTAATACCTGGACAACTAGTATAAAAGACTCTAGATTCTTCAAGAAGTTGACATTAAGAGAAGTCTATCTGGAAAGCAGTCAGGAAAAAAGACGGGTAGCATATGTAACCATTACTCATCCCTTTATGCCCTTAGAATTTTATGTTTAACAGGAAATTTTAATTCAAATACTCTAGATGATTGATGAGGTTATAATAACTTAGATAACATCATGACTTACTGAAAACGCATGAATTTTTGAATCAGGCAGAACCCAAATTTAGCCAGCAAATCATAATTGCTAAAGTTTATCAAGTGCTTCCCATTCGCCCAGGAATTTCTATTGGCTGTACATATATGATTTTCTCGTTAAATTCTCCCAGCAATCCTATAATTTTGTATTATTTATTATCTTCATTTTACAGATGAGAGAAATCAGATAAAGAGAAGTTGAGTAACTTAGACAAAGACTTAGAGATAGTAAGCATCAGAGCTAAAATGTGAACTACTTTATTTCCCCAAAGTATCACTAGCTGGGTGACTCTAGGAAAGTCACTACACTTTTTATTATCCCACTTTGTTCTTTCATGAAATGTGACTGAAACCTGCTTATGAGGTTATTATATGTTAGTACCTAAAGTACAAATTTCTGTAGAATAGTGGCTCATTCCTGGTTCACATCACCATGATCATCATTGAGAGTGTTCAGTGGAGGACTGAAGAAAAAAGACAGGACTTCCCAATGTCTAAAGTGAGGAAAATTCCTTGATTGATCTTAATTAGTAGGTGAGGGACTCATAAAGTTACCTGTTTACCAAGTTTTGAAGAGTAGCTATTTGCTTTGAGCTTCCAAATGTAAGCCTCATGTTGTGACTTTTCCCTCCCTTCACATTAATAAAATAAACTGAGAAGCTGCACACGTCAGAGGTGCTAATGAGAGGAGGCAATAAATCCAGAGATGGGGAAGGAACTGGGTGGCTGTATATGTAGGTATTGATTGGCTTTACTGGTGTCTGTGTAGACTAAGAGGCCTTGACATTCCCTCAGCTTTTAAACTTTAGACAGGTGTCCTTAAGCTGTGGGCCCCTGACCTCCATTTTCTTAGAGCGTTTGTTTACTTTAGAAAACTCATAATTATGAATTATTTTTCTGCCTCTTTGAGATGTAAATCTTTTCTCAGCCTCTTGCCAGTTTTACATCCAGAAATGTCTTTCTGGGGGCCGTCCCTTTAAAAGGTAATTAGGAAAAGTAGCACCACTATCTCCCACTCCCTGTGGAAGGGTAGGAACACAAATTAACAAATACAGATGCCTAATTACATGGACCAACCTGCCCGTGAAAGTCTCCTCAGAACTTTTACACAGGCTCAACCCAGCACTTAATATCTTTTGTTCCAACAAAATTCTGTCTCTGTCTTCTATTATAATAATTTTGACCTCTATTACAATAGTCTTGAATACAGTCTTTCTTTCCTGTTTAACTCCATCTTGTGCAATTTTTCTTCAATAGTAGTGGGTTTAACAATCAATGAGGAAATCAGACTCTAGACAGGGAAGGGGAAGTAAAGTGTGTAAGTGGATTTTCTGATGAGGAAAAAGACTCAAGAATGGTGCAAGCATTTGTCCGTGTGAGCTCTTTATGCAAAAGCATCAGCACTTCAAGAATACAGAAATCTTTAGAAGGACAGAGAAGAAGGAGGGAAACTGAAAAATACTTTAACAGCTTTAAAAAAGAACAATTATAAAATTTATACTCCATAGGCATAATAATAGAATTTTATGCAAATTAAAATGCATTTAAATGCAAATGAAAGGAATATTTTTATGCAAATTCATATGTGGTCCTCCTGCCTATTTCACATATTTGGCTGTGACCTTGTAAAGACCTTAGCAACAATTCCCACATAATGTTTTAGAGCAGCAGTTAGGCAAAGGAGAGATCTATTGTAAGCTGATCTTCAAGTGACTGTGTGAAGTTTGGGAAAGAATAAGGGTAACTTGCTAGTGATCTCAAATACTTAGAAAAGGCCAGAGGAAGAAAACTCTCCCAGGACCGCTACCAAACTTGATGGGCTAGTATGGATTTCAGAGGTCTTGGTAACCATTAGAAAACCAAACATCAATGCAGCAGCATTAATGAGCGCTGGGAAGCAATCCAGACTTTTCTTGGGGCTGAGAGATCTTTGAAAGCACCTAGTGCACCTTCAAAGAATAGTAAGTCCCAGTTCTGTCCCTTTAGCCATGAGAGCTTCAGGTTAGGACTCAGATAAATTTATGTTAAAATTCTAGCTATGAGATTTTGGGTGAATAACAGACAAATGCTTTGAGCCGTAGGTCTTCAGTTATAACAAAAATAAAAATTTCTAAATAAAGAGAAGTGTTCTGATGTTAATGTCACATCTGGCACAGAGAAAACATGAAATATAAAGGACTGCTATTGTCATTCTTTTCACTACAATTATTGTACTTTTCCCACTTTTTATTCCCAATTACCAATCATTAAATCCATTCTCCAAGTGAATGTGTGTGTGTGTGTGTGTGTGTGTGTCCTTCAGGTAACAAATGTGTAATTCTACTTATCTGAGAAATAAATTGCAAGTAGCTTAAGTCCTAGAAAAATTAATGTCTATTATACAACATTTACTGTAATGACATATACACAATATTTGCTCAATAATTACTTTTGACTGAATTTCCAAGTCTCATGCTATATTAGTTTGCTAGGGTGCTGTAATAAAGTACCGCAGACTGGATGGCTTAAACGACAAATTTGTTTTCTCATGCTTCTACAGTCTAGAAATCTAAAATCAGGGAATTAGCTGGGTTAGTTTCTCCTGAGGTATTTCTCTATGGTTTGTAAATGGACATCTTCTCTCCCTGTGCTTTCACAACAGCTATAATTTGTGTGTGCGGGGTGTCCAAATTCCTCCTTCTAACGAAGACACCAGTCATCTTAGATTGGGTCCACCTACCCTAATGACCTTATTTTAAGTTAATTATTTCTCTAAATGATCCTGTCTCCATATATAGTCACATTCTGAGGTACCAGTTAAAACTTCAACATATTAATTTTGTGAGGGACTCGATTCAGCCTATAATACATATCTTGCTATTTTATATAATTTTCACTCTTCATCCATTATATTTTCCATTATTTGTAAGTTTTGATCTATATTTAATTATTTAGACATCTTTTAAACTTAGTCTGATATAGAAGGACCACAATGCAGGTACTTGATTTGGAGTCACCCAACCTCTTAGAATAGAACAATCTGGGATCTTGTAGAAGAATGCATGATAGAAAAAATAAGATTGTAAATTCCTGGAGAGTGAGGTTGAAGAATTGCTATTTCTGTGTAAACCCCACAATGCTTAAGCAACAGATAATATAATCCTATTTCTTCTAAAGATACACAAAATAATGGTGTTGCCTTATTGAAGACTCTCTAGAGCTGTCTAACTGGGGAATCTTTAACTTAAGAAATGTCCTGGGGACCCATATGAATCTACAGAGTAGCCTGAAAAGCATCTTGAGATTTTCCAATGCTTCCAGAGCTCTATGAGTGTTCTTCCAGAGATGTGAAAATATTTCAGAGAAGTAATCTACCAAAATCTTGAGCAGACTCTGGGGAGAGGACAAGAATACCAAACAGTTGAAATGATTGAAAGCAAGGAATTTAATAATAAAAATTGGCAGGTAATTGCATTTCTCCTTTAAGATTAATTTTGTTCACTTTGAATAAGTGACATGCTTAATCCACAAACAAGCAGATGATCCATTTAATCCCCAAATAACTGTCTTCAAGTAACAAGTTAGCCCTTCTGATAAAGGTGCAATCTCTACAGAGAACTCAAATGTAAATTGGTACAGCCGCTATGGAAAACAGTATAGAGGTTCCTCAAAAGAAATATGGATAGAATTACGTTATAACCCTGCAATCACTCTCCTGGGCATCTACCCAAAAAGTCTGAAAACATTTTACCCATAAAAATATATGTACTCCAATGTTCATTGCAGCATTATTAATGGTATTTATGGTGGCCAAAACATGGAAACAACCAAAGTATCCTTCGATAGATGATTGGATAAAGAAGATGTGGTATATATACACAATGGAATACTACGCTGCCATAAGAAAAGATGAAACAGTGCCATTTGCAACAACATGAATGGATCTTGAGGTTATTATGCTAAGTGAAATAAATCAGACAGAAAAAGTCTAGAACCATATGATTTCACTGATATGTGGTATGTAAAACTGAAGGCAACAAAGGAACAAGATGAACAAGAAACAAAACCTCATAAACACAGACAATAGTTTAGTGGTTACCAGAGGGTAAGGGGGGAAGAGGGATGATAGAAGAGGATAAAGGGAGTCAAATATATGGTGATGCAAGGAGAACTGACTCTGGGTGTTGAACACATAATGCAATATATGGATGACATATTAAAGAGTTATACATTTGAAACCTATGTAGTTTTGTTGACCATTGTCACCCCAATTAATTGTAATTGAAAATAAAGTGTATAGCTGTACATTGTGGAAAAAAAAAAAAAAAGCTGCTGTGGCTTTTTTTTTTTTTAAGAAATCTGTAGCTTCCTGAACTCCACAACTTATCCTATCAATAATTTTCAAATCCCTACTACCCATTCATATCCCACTTTTTTCCACTTTCAAACTGAATAATTAAATGAGATAGATAGATGACAGATAAAATAAATAGATGTAGACAGATAAAGTCATTGAAATTCTAGTGTCTGTCTAGAAAAAGATTATTGCTAAAAACACTCATTTTAGTTCTGTTATTTTGTTTTTAACAAAGACAATAGAGAAAGAAGAGGGACGGTAAGAGGAGAGAATTGTACATTTCTAAGTGTTTTATCAGAGTATGAGTTTGGAGGTTGTATTACAGTCCCTAGTGGAAGTTTGTTTTCATCACAAACCACCTCACAGTATGATACAATTTATCATGATTGTCATCCTAGGCTCAAGAGAGAGCAGAAATAGAATCCTAGGGGCTCCTTGCAGGAGAATCTGTGTACCCAAGTGCATGGTTAAACCTCAGAAAACTATCATCATCATTGGATGCTAGCTGCTAGCTACTTATTTGCACAAGTCAGTAACTGGCTCTCATTTCCCAACCTTAACTCTTAAGTTGGCTGAAATGCACATCAATCAATAAATATTTGGGGAGGGGATAACCACACAAGTGTATTAACATGAATCCCAAAACTGAACAACCACATATTGTACGCACTTCTATTCTTTATATAGACAAGGCATTTTACATTTAGTTCTTTTCGTTTTCTTTCTCTTTTTTTTAACTTCATTTCAATGTTCCATGACATTTAAACTTCTGTCAAAATTGACTTGAACCAAGATTTTATCTTTAGTTTGAGGAAGGGGGAGGATATAACATCTTTAAAAGAAGGAAATGCAGTGAGTTTTCTACAATTAGCAATATAGAAGTCAGTTATAATACCTTCTGGAAATCTCCAGTATATAGGAAGTAAGTTAGAATGACAGCAGGCATTGATGAAGACAGCACTTGGCAATTTGGGAATCATTGTGACATACTATCCTATCCAGTAGGCAACTATTTTGCCTTTCTTTAAACTAAGATAACTTGCTTTTATTTTGCCTGATTTTGATCATTAGCACAACTGCACATACAATTGTCAGTTAAATTAACTTTAGACTGAATTCGTGCCTATGTTTCTACCTAATTCTACTCAAGTAATTTCAGAAACCCCATCTCTTCTTGGAGAAACACTGAAACAAAAAGAATTAGAAAGAAAGGTTCCCAAACTTCTAGACTTCTCTTCCTTCCTCCTCTCCACCATTACACACCATGCAGTTAAAGTTACCTGGTCTAACCACTTCATTATGTTTGGACTTCAAGTCCAGCTCTTCAATCCATCTTTTCCTAAAGATCAGTTTCTTATATTCAAATTTCTACTGCACAGTCCATCTAGTTAAAACACAGGTACACATTCACATCGCTAAATAAAAAGACAATGGTCTTTCCTCAAAATATGCTCTTCTTTCTTTAAAAAAAAACAAAAATTGTATCATGATCTACCAAGTTGTTCAGTTCATAGGCCTGGGTGTTAACATTTTCTTCCTTCTTTTTCAACTGTAACACTTAACCAATCATCAACTTTTATGATTTCTCCCTCCATGACATCTTTGGAATCTATCTCTTTTCCTATCACCCCACCACCTCTCAATTCAGATTGCCATCATCTCTCACACAGATTACTACAAACAGCTGCAAAACTTTCCTCACTAGATCACTCTTATACATTAATTCCATGATGCAGCTAGTTATCTTTCCAAACTGCCTAGCTCTTAATCTCTTTAGGTAAAACTATGTGATGCCACATCCTCCAAGGAATACAGTTCAAATGACATGGAATAGTGAACAAGCGCTTTATAGAATTGTCCCCAGGATCTCTCTCCAGCCTCATTTCCTCTTACAAAGCAAAAACAACAAAAGAACAAGACAAACAAATGAGAAAGAAAAACTCATAGACACAGACAATAATTTAGTGGTTACCAGAGGGTAAGGGGGTGAGGGGTGGGTGATGAGGGTAAATGGGATCAAGTATATGGTGATGGAAGGAGAACTGACTCTGGATGGTGAACACACAATGGGATTTATAGATGATGTAATACAGAATTGTACACCTGAAATCTATGTAAATTTACTAACAATTGTCACCCCAATAAATTTAATAAAAAAAGCACTTATTGCAATGGCAGCTTACTTTTATATCCCATCTCCTTTTATCTTAACAGATCCTTAAGAGAAGAGATTCTGTCCTTTTATTCATTGTTTATCACTGAATCCTGAGTATATAATGCAACACCAGAACAATAAAATGTTGGTGCTCAATAAACATTGTTTAGACTGAAGAGATGGCAGAGAAAAGTGTCTTAGGAGTCAGTATTACAGATGCTCTGCTATCGCTTCGGTGAGGTATTTAGAATTAGTAAAATAATCCTTCTTAGCTTCAGTTATCAAGAAGTGGAAGAAGCTAATGGTTAGAACACAAACTTTAGAATCAGACAGACTTAAGTAAATAACTTTTTTATCCTGTGTGATTTTCTATGCCTCACTTACAAAATAAACTAGGTAAAACTTGTAGCCTTATTTTTCAATTTATTTTCTATTGATACAGATTTGGAGGCAGCCCCATGACATGATAAAAAGAAACTGACATTTAAGAAACATTTAATTAATGAGATTGCCTGGGACTTCAGAGACAATAGAAAAGAACAATAAGATGTGATAGTTTATTTTATGTCAACTTGAATGGCCCTGGGTGCCCAGATTAAACATCATTTCTGGGTGTGTCTGTGAGGGTATTTCTGAATGAGATTTAACATTTGAATCTGTAGACTGAGTAAAGTAGATTGCCTTCCTCAATGAGGTTTGGCTATCATCCAATTTTTAGAGGGCATGAATAGAACAAATGGCAAAAGAAGAAGTTATTTCACACTTTTTTCTGCCTCACAACTTAAACTAGACATCTTATGTCAGCCCCTCATGCCATTGGACTGGGATCTATTGTCCTCAAAATCAGATTGAATTTGCACTACACATTTTGCTGGGTCTCCAACTTGCAGACAGCAGATGTTGGGACTTCTTAGACTCCATAATTTTGTGAGCCAATTCCTTATAATAAATGCATATTATATGTATATATGTGTATCCATATATCCGTATATATACATATACACATACACATACTATTGGTTCTATTTTGCTAGAGAACTCTAATACAAAGGAAAATATATTATTTTAGTAAAGTAAGGAGATGGGGGGAAATGTAGATTTATCCAGAGGCTATGCCAGCTACTTCTGCAATGAGTCTCACTTAATCCTCACTATTACATGTCGTTAGGTTCATTTTACAGAAGAGTATCAGTGGGATATCGATGGCACACAATTAGCAAATAATAAAATATGGATTAGAATAGAAATCAATCTGACTCCAAAACCTTTGTCTTTCTTTATCCACCACAGGCTGCTTAGGTACATTCTAGCACTGAGAACTGCAGGGCTGTTCTGTTTATCCAGCTACTGTTGACTTTAAACAAACAAGATTTTACAACTGAATTTTAGCAAGTGAAATCATTGTCAAAAAAAATTAAAAAGTTAAAAAAAAAAAGCAGTAGGCTAGGGTTATATTCCCAAATATCATCTAAAGCAAGTAGTCACATTGTTATGGTGTTCCATCAGTTGACTTGGGATACTAACTAGCCTGTTTATGAAGAATGCATGTGTCATTCTATTAAAAAAAATTAAGAAGAATAAACATTGTGGTCAAAACTTAAAAAAATATGTAAAAATTTCTAAAATCCAAGACATTTCTAAAACTCAAAGGAAGAACTAGCTCTGTTGAGAGCCAAGGTGTCAAAGTAACAAAGTGATGAATTTCCTATGTGGGGGTTCATTTCTTAATATTAATAGGTTTTATTATATTGTGGAAAATTTGATGGCATCATCTGATACAAAAAAAAAATCTACCCATTCTGCAGATACTATACATTTTTTAAAAAGTTACCTGTATTCAAAATCCAGGCAAAATGTGTTAATCCAGAGGGAAAAGAGTTGAAAATACCATTTATAATCTGTAGACCTGTCTTCTGAGCATTATATTTCACAGGTGTGCAGCATACTTTTGAAATAAGCCATGCTACCAAAAAAAAAAAAAAAAAAAGAAGAAGAAGAATTGTCTGCGTTGTATTAAAACAACTCAAGAAACATGTAGCAGCTCCTGAGATGAATTCCTTGGGAACAAATGAAGTGAGTTTTAATATTAGTTCACAAATATATTTGCACTACATGATATTTATTACATAGGCACAACTAATAAAATAGTCAAAAATTTTAGAACCCACTAAGGCTTTGTAATTTGACTAAAAGCATGTCATTATATGTGGTTTGTAGAAAGAACTGCTTTTAGACTGACACCCTTTAATGTTCACATTTGTTTGATAAATTCATCACCTAAATCCCCTGATGAAATCTGTCTAATGTACATTGAATAAATAAAATCAATTCAAGGTGCAAGTAAATAATAAAATCTCTGCTCATTATTTTAAGAGGATGTCACTAACTGACCAAGAATATATCACTTCATCAGCTCTGAAATCTTTAACAGACCATTGAAATAAATCATAACTAAGTGCATGCAGTTAAGGTATAGTTTTAAAAAAATGTATCCAATAAATTTGCTTTTTATCTCCTGCACTCAATGGGAATAAAGACTGTTTTTGGAGGAGTAAATTTCAATAACAATATCAATTTGTCCTGTTCATGGCAATACTTTGTCCTGCAACTGGCCTTAATTTACATAATAAAAATCATGTTTAGGGTGAAAAATTTTATAAAACACACCCAGGGTTTATTTTATGAGAATGTATGGGGAATTTTATAAACAAGGATTTTGTTTTATGTGGCATTTTAAAAACATGGCCCCAAATTGATTGGAATGTCTTCCCATCTAGAAGTGGGTGTCTGTTCCCTCCTCTTGAACCTGGGCTCTGAGAAGGCTTAAGCAACAGAATACAGCAGAAGTGATGCTGTGCTGGCATCTGTCCCCAGGACTTCAGATATCAGTTGCTCTTGAAAACAACAATCACCAGCTGTGAA
Organism: Rhinolophus hipposideros; assembly: GCF_964194185.1. NCBI lineage: Eukaryota > Metazoa > Chordata > Mammalia > Chiroptera > Rhinolophidae > Rhinolophus > Rhinolophus hipposideros. The sequence goes on from NC_138050.1 coordinate 59,283,202, forward strand.
GGAAGCCCTGGAGAAAGCCCTAAACGGAGGGAACCCAACAGCAGCATCTACTTGACAAACACAAGAAAAAGCCTTTCTCGATGCTGATATCCCTTTCACTGAGCCACATGCCTTAGCTGATACTATGTGGAACACACATGAGCTGCCCTCACCATACCTTGACAAAGATGCAGATTAGTGAGCAAACTAAATTAATGTTGTTGTTTAAATGTGAGTTTTGGGATAACTTGTTACCCAGCAATAAATAAATGGAATAATTATAAAGACCAGCAAGTACACTGAGCAGTTATTTTCAAGAGAAGGGAAATAACTGCAGTATGTCATGGCCAAACCCAAGGGAATTTTACATTTTTGTCATATATTCTGCCTATACAAGTATCCGAGGTCCTTCCGTGGAACCTCAAACTCCTGAACTTGAACCTGAATCTGAACCACAATACTTGATTTTACAGTGTGTGTGTGTGTGTGTGTGTGTGTGTGTGTGATTTAAGAAAGTTCCAAAATTAAATTACCACATTTCTTTTTCTGCTTAAAAAGTAAATGCAGACTATCTGTGACATAGTTAGTCAAGTGAGAGAACCTGAACCTACCTATAGAGGTACCTACACCAATTACCCCAGCCCATGTCCTGAAAAATTTATCATCCAAGGGATTGAGCAAACACCAGAAGAATAAATGGATTTCCCAAAATATAGTTCTCAACACAAGCTGCAAATGAGAAATAAGGGGATTTGTTTTTCCTGTGGCTCCATCCCAGAACAATTAAATTAACATTTTCGGGATAGCCAGACACCAGCACTAATACACAACTAAGCAAACCTGAAAGGCATAAGCAATTCTAATATGTAACCAAAGCTAATCATCACTAGTCAACATTCTACTTATAAGTTCTTCTTTCTGTTTCCCAAACATGCCTGGTAGTGAAGGGGGACTGGTGGATAAAGCACTTAATTTCTTTTTCCCCCTGCCTTTTCCCTAAGTCTGGATGACTCCCTCTATTAGAGAATATAGTAGAGCAAATGGAAGAAAAAGAAGGGAAAATGTTAAATAAAAAAGTAACTAATGAAGAAAAATCATCATGTATCTACTAATACAAAAAAAAAGAAAACCCATAAACTCATCCAATGTCAAAGAATTGAAAAATAAAGTAACCAGAAGTTGTTCCTTTCTATCTATCAGATTATGAAGTTTTAAAAGAAAGGATCGTCACTGGTACTGTTGATGAAACCAGAAAATAGAAGCGCAAACACTGGTGTCAACATAAATTGATCCCACGTTTGTGGAGATGATTTAGCAGCATTCGTCAAATGTAAACCCACATTCTCTTTGATTTAGTCCTACTTCTGAAAAGTGTGCCCTACAGAAATACCACCACACATGCACACATGCACAAATATCTATATGCATAATATTCACTTTTGCAATGTATCTACATTTTAAAAAGCTGGAAGCAACTCAAATATCTATTAGCAGGAGTAATCAAGTAAATTGCGGTATGTTACTTCTACGGAATATTACATTATTAAGAATGAGATAGGCTGGATCCAAGATGGTGGAGTAAACACTGTGCCTGCTTCCTTCCATGAACACATTAAAATTACAACTAAATTATAGAACAATCAACCTGAAGAATCATGTTAAATCTAGCTGAACAAAAGTTTTATTACTATGGATATAAAGAAGCCACATTAAGACAAATAGGAGAGGCAAAGACGCAAAATGGGCTGGCCCCAAACCTCCATGGGCAGTTAAGAATCAGGAAGGATATCTCAGACATGTAAGTTACCATAGGAGGAGTGAGGGACCCAGACCCACACCAGGATCCCCCGCCCACAGTACTGGTGCCAGGAAGAGAAGCCCTCACAATATCTGGCTGTGAAAAATAGTGGGGATTCTGACTGACTAGGTGGGATGAAAGGCTGTGGGAAAACCAGACGTCCTCTTAAATGGCCCATGCACAGATTCACTTGCTCTCAGGCACTTACCTTGGGCTCTGGCAGAGGCTTGGGGACTCAGAGGGCATCAAAGGCATTCAGGGGACAGGTGTGTGGCTGCAGTGAGAAGGCTGGATGACAGTCACAATTTTCCCTGTGAGGGGGCCTTCTCCCTTGCAGCCTGCAGGTAGACACCGTTTTTCCTGTATTGAGCCCACCTCCTTGCTTACGGCCAAATCTGAATCTGATTGGCCTGGTGAGCTCTGCTGCTCCAAACTGCTGATTCACTGACAATCAGTCCTACCCAACTCCCCTGATGCTGGAGTCAGTGCCAGAGTCACTTTCTCCAGGATCAATCAGCTCTGCCCACATTTCACTCTTTCTTGGAAAACTGTGGGAGTCCACAGGGACCAGGCAGGCGGCAACTGGTCCCAGTGTGCTCTCAGACTTTTGCTGAGTAGCTCCAGGCTCAGCACTGGCACCAAATATGAATCCAATTAGCCCCATAAGCACTACACCCACTGGGCAATCTCAACAGGCACTAGAGCCCACTGGGGCAAATCTCACATAGTGGGGTAAGGCCCCTGCACAGCAGCCAGTAAACTGTGGATGTGGCCAAACCTCACAGCCAAACAGCCTGAGGGGCAGTCACATTCCAATAGCAATCAGGCTCAACTATGACAGGAGTGCACACACAACCCACACAGTGAACACTCTGGAGCACCCAAAGCAGATGACAAGGGAGACTGTGCCACTGGGCTCCACAGGACACTTACTGCATAAGTCCACCAGCCAAGACTGGGAGACATACCTGGTCAACCTAATACATAGAAACAAACACAGAAAGGCAGAGAAAATGAAGATTAAAAAAAATATGTCCCAAGTGAAAGAACAGGAGACCACTCCAGAAAAAGAACTAAATGAAGTGGAGGAAAGCAACCTATCAGATACAGAGTTCAAAACAATACTCTTAAGGATGCTGAAGGAACTTAGTGAGAACTTCAAAAAAGAGATAGCAAGCATAAAAAAGTATATAGAAACCATAAAAAAGAACCAGTCAGAAGCGAAGAATACAATAACTGAAATGAAGAATACACTAGAAAGAATCACCAGCAGACTAGATGAAGCAGAGGATTGAATCAGTGATTTGGAAGACAAGGTGACCGAAAACACCCAATCAGAACAGCAAAAAGAAAAAAGAATCCAAAAAAAAAATGAGGATAGTTTAACAGACCTCTGGGACAACATCAAGCGTAACAATATTCACATGATAGGGGTACCAGAAGGCGAAGAGAAAGGGATTGAGAATGTATTTGAAGAAATAATGACTAAAAACTTTCCTAACTTAGCAAAGGTAATAGGCATACAAGTCCAGGAAGCAGAGAGTCCCAAACAGAAGATCGCAAACAAGCCCACATCAAGACATATTATAATTAGAATGACAAAGGATAAAAACAGACAAAATTCTAAAAGCAGCAAGAGAAAGGCCAACTAGTAGCTTATAAGAGAGCTCCCCTAAGATTGTCAGATGATTCCTCAACAGAAACTTTGCAGGCCAGAAGGGATTGACACAAAATATTCAACGTGATGAAAGGCTAGGACCTACAATGAAGACTACTCTACCCAGTAAAGCTATCATTTAAAATCAAAGGACAGAAAAAGAGCTTTTCAGACAAAAACAAAAACAAAAACAAAAACAAGACAAAACAAAACAAAACAAAAACTAAAGGAGTTTACCACCATCAAACCAGTATTACAAGGAATGTTAGATGAACTTCTTTCAGATGGAAAGAAAAAAAAAATCAAAATTATAAATAACAAAGTGGCAATAGCTATATATCTATAAACAATTACTTTAAAATGTAAATTGATTCAATGTTTCAATCAAAAGACATAGGAGGTCTGAACGGATTAAAAAACAAAACCCTTACATATACTGCCTATAAGAGAATCATTTCAGATTGAAAGACACACAGAGACTGAAAGTAAAAGTGTAGAAAAAGTAATTTTATGAAAATGGAAACAAACAAAAAAAGTTGGGGTAACAATACTTATGTTAGACAAAATAGACTTTAAAACAAAGGTTATAACAAGAGACAAAGAAGGACCCAATAATCACACTTCTGAGTATACATCCGAAGAAACCCAAAATGCTACTTCAAGAGGACATGTGTATCCATATGTTCATTGCAGCATTGTTTATTACGGCCAAGATGTGGAGGCAGCCTGGGTGCCTGTTGATGGATGAATGTATAAAGAGGAATTGGTACATATATACAATGGAATATTGCTTGCTCAGGGAAGGAAATGGGTTCTTGCCATCAGTGGTGGCATGGATGTAGCTGGAGGGTGTTGTGCTAAGTGGAGTGTCAGACAGAGAAAGACAGATGCAATGTGATTTTGCTTGTATGTGGAATAAACAAACAAAACAGAAAGAAAGAGAATGAAATAGGACAGACTTATAGGTCACGATAAATGCAAATCTATAAAACATAGAATTAGGGAAAATAACAAATCATAATAATACCTATATATGTGTATTTGTATGTGTACACATGCATTTGTGTAAACAAATATATATGTATGTCTGTGTATATATGTATATATGGAAAAATTATTGGAAGGTGTACTCTAAATAATAAAAAGTGGTTTCTACTGTATATGGAAGAGAAATTAAAGAGCGAGATTAGAGAAGAATTGGATAAAGGGTAAGAAAATATTTGCGTACTGCCTGAGTAATTAATTTTTTTTTTCTGATTGAAAAGCAATAGACTTCAGAACTGAGCTGTGATAGTGTCTGTTTCTACCCATCCTCCCTGGGGTTGAGACATCGTGTGTCCTACCTCTTCAGTTATCATAGCTTGCAATGCCTCCCCCAGGCCACCTCATTTAGGGTGTGATCAATTAGCAAGGCTTGTATACAGTGCCCATGATTAGATGACTCTTTTATTGCTAAGATTATCCAAATTTGACACAATTGTGGCCCATTTTTCTACTACTTTTCTTAGAAAAATCAAGTTTTGTTGCATTAATTTTCCCTACTTGCTTATGAATATAATTCGGTCACTGCTGTCTACACAAAGAAAGTTGTCAAATAATTCTCTGGAAAATGTTTACAATTTCAAGTTTTTGCACCATTGTTTTGTCTACAAATCATACATATTGTCACAGTGACATATCCATTGTTATAATTGCTAGTCAGTAAAGGAAACAGAGAAACATTACATAATCCAAGATCATTGTGCCATGTGTAGAAGTCTATTTCATTTGTACTCAGTGTTCTGAAAATGGTGTATTTATAAACAAACTCTGCACTGAGATGAGCTTTGAAAAGATTATATTTGTAAATGTGCATCATCTGGGAAGCATTTATTGAAACCCTTACATATGTATAAATATGTTCTGTTTCAGAAAGTTTCTGAGCAAAGTACAATCCCTGACCTCAAGCATATTTGAATTTACTGAGACATAAGATTGCTGATATCTGACAGGCAACTCTTTCTTAAAATATAATAGTTGTTTATTTACCAAAAAAATCACTGAATTCATTATAGGCTGGGAACAATTCTAGGCCCCTGGGAAAAAGAAAACACTCTTCCTTCCTAAAGCTCATATTGTCCTGAGAGAAACAGACAATCAGAAATAAATATCAAAATTATAATATTATTTAGATTCTATAATATTAGTCATTGCAGAAGTAATTGTGGTTTTGCAATTATTTTTAACCTCTTAAACTGCAATTACTTTTGCACCAACCTAATATATTAGTCTATAAGTGCCACAAAAATGGCTGAAAAAAGGAGTTGATCATCGGGAATACAGGCAGGAAGAAAGAGTCCAGGCTGTAGGGTCGTGGGGCATGAAGTACAGCTTTAAATAAAGTGGTAAGGGAAGTCCTCAGTGAGAAGGTGACACTTGAGAAATACCTGAAGAAGCTGAGGTAGTTAGCTATGCGATTCCACACTGAGGAAACAGATGAGATGGTGTCCAGTGGCAGTTATGTTCCTGGAATGTTTGATGAACAGTGAGACCAGTGTTCTAAATTGCAGGGAGTAAATGGTGATCATAGAAAAAAAGTGAGTGTGAAACAAGTAAAGACAAATCATGTAGGACCTTGTGAGCCATTGCAAGGACTTACATATTTACTCTGAGGCCAAAATATGTGATTTGAGCAGAGAAGAGACATTATATGAAGAGATGCTTATAGAAATTACTATAAATGCTGCCTTAATGACAGACTGTCAGAGTACAAGAGTAAAATTAGGGAGCCCGGTTAAGAGGTTGTTGGAATAATCCAGAAGAAGTCTGATGCTGTTTAGGCCTGGATGGTAGCAGTGGAATTGGTGACGAGGGGTTCATGTTTTGTACCCTTACGAGAGAGAGATTTAAAAAGATTCCAGAGGCACTGAGTGAGGAGTATGAGAGAAAGGAGTCGAGGCTACTGGCCCACACAATTGCAAAGATGGAATTGCCATCAACACAGATAAGGAAAACAATGAGTGAAGCAGGTTTAATAAGGCACATCAGGAGTTCAGTTTTGGACTTACTGAGTTTGTAATATCTATTAGCTACTCAGGTAGAGATAGTACAGGAGCAACACGATATACAATTCTAGAATTCAGAACTAAGGTCCGGACTGTAGATATACATTTGGGAATCATCAGCAAATATAGATGCTATTGAAAGTCATAAAATTGAATAAAATCATCAAAGGAATAAATCAAGCTGTAGAAGAGAAGATGACCAAGCATAAGCCCTGAGTACTCTGACATTGAAAAGACAGGGAAAAGAAAAGAAACAAACAAGAGACTGAGAAGGAGAAACAAGGAAAGAAGGAAGTAAATCAAAAGAGCAGGATTTCCAGAAGCCAGGTGAAGAAAATTCTTCAGAGAGGCAGACACGATTGACTGCTTCGCATTCCGACAGTTGGCTGAGTAACATAAAGACTGAAACGTTACCATTGCATGCAGTCTAGGAGGCCAATTGGTGCCCTTTTCAAGAGCAGTTTGGGTGGTGTGATGAAGTTATATGCCTGGATGTAGTGAATGTTAGAGAGAATGAAGGGAGTATAGAATACTATTTCAAGATGGTTTGCTAAATAGAGGACAAGGAAATGAGAAGAAAAATTGAAAGAGAAAGGGTCAAGGGGCTGATGTTTTTAAGATAGATTTCTATGCTGATGGGAATGATCCAGTAAAAAGGGAAATGAATGCTATGAAAGAGAAAAGGTAGAACTCCTGGAGCAGAGCCCTTGACTAGGCCAAGAGAAAGAGGCTCGCATGCACAAGTGCAGGGATCTGCTCTGTGTGGGGACATGGTAGGTCATCTAGTAACAAGGGGAAAAGAGGACAGGGCACAGTGGTTGGTAGATAGGGCTCAAGTGATCACATCTGTGGAGATTCTCTTCTGATTACTTCATTTTTCTCACTATGGTGAAAAACTGAGCTCATCAATTGAGAGTGAAATTGGGCGAAGAGGCAGCCAAGGTTCTAAAGGGAAAGAGGATCAAGAAAAAATAGTCTAGATCAGTAGAAAGATCATTCCATGAATTAGGGAAAGAGAGTAAGATCATCCAGCAGAAGTGGATGTTTACTTGGAGTTTGTGGTTGGGGATTTAAAATAAGACTAGTCAAAGAGGATGTTGGCCTCTTTGGCCATATTAAATTGCATAAGAGAAAGCACAGGTTAAGAACAGAATTCGATTTAATTAAGGGAACACACAAAGCAAGAGAGGAGCAAGAAAGTTCATGATAGAAGCAATAAAATAGCAAAATAGGCACATAAGGATAAATAACCTCATACGAACATATCTGATGTGTAAACATTTGTGGAATAGATTATTTTAACATAAAACAGACTCAAATGATAGTTATCCACATTCAAAGTGATCTTCTTTTTCAGCAATATATTCAATTCCACAAGTTTCTATGGCTCAAAACTTTATGAAACCTCTCTTTTGCAATTGTTTTCAGAGTCTGCAACACAGTCTTTCCAGTATATGCAAAGTTGACAAATTTTTAACTTTTGATTTTGTTTTGGAAACAGCAAAAGTCTTTTGGAGCCAAATCTAGTGAATGAAGTGAGGGATCAGGCTATGTAATTCTATGTGAGGTCCCAAACGAGGTGTGATTACAAAGTAATAAGACTTATTTCCTTGAATGACTCATAAACTGGCTCTGAAAAAAATTCCAAAGGAAGAGTTACATAATTTGGAATTAGGCTCAAGTTAATCAGGAAAGAGCTTCTGGAAAGAGTGAGCTTTAAATTAAGCTTATAACAGGAATGAAAGGTAATGCATTGGCAGACACCAGAATGACCCGAACAGGTAGTAATTACATTTGTACAGATATCTTAAGTTTTAAGTTTTAACATTATTTGCATTCACCTTCATTCATCCTTATAACCAACGTGCAAAGTAGGTAGCATAGAATTGCTGTATTGTGAAGAACATAGAACTCTCTGTTCCCTCACCACCCCATGGATAAATGAGGAAACCGAAGTCTCCAGAATTTAAGAAACTTGTCCAAAATCACAGACATAGTGAGAAAAAACAGCAAACTAAAATCTATGTCTCCTTGTCCTAACTCAGAGTGATGTCTCCCAAATTGTCACAGTCCCTAAAATTTTAGAGGAAGAACTGATCATCAGAATTTCTGTTTCCTGATCTCCCAGATCCAATTGTTGTAATATACTGTAGATACAGAGAGGAAAGAAAAATATTTTCCCAGTAAAGGCTCTGGATCAGTGGTTCTCAACTGAATCTGTTTTGCCCCCTCCCCCACCCAGACCCAGAGAGATTTTATTGTCTATTAATTACAAAAACAGTTTTTGTCTCTTTCTAGGTACACTGTAGTTAATATTCAATCTATGAATCCTTATGACTATTGATGTCTTTGGTCCATATTTTGCAAATGGAATATATTTATACATGAGAACAGCAGCAAGAGAATTGGTTTCCCAACGCTGTATTTCAGAACTCACCAGATTGTGTGGCTGTTGAAAATCAATTTTCCCTCACCTTGTGGTCTGTACACACAGTTTTTACTTTCCAAGGGGAAACACCTGCAATCAATTGATGAACTGCTGTTTGTGGATCCAACTGTCACTTGGGCCACACAGTGTCAAAAGCCTCATTAACATGACAGGAATGTGCCTGCAAATGTATCACTGAGATGCTAACTGTGAGGACATATATTATTCTCTTCACGGATTTTTTTTTTTTTTTAAAGCAAGCTCAACTTTTAGAATGAGAAGTATGAGAAGTACTGAACCTTACCCAATGAATACTACCATTTGACAGTACGTTAACGGCTAAGACACACTCATATTCCGCCTTTGTCACCTCATAGTAATTTCCCAATTTCTTCTCCCCCAAATAACAGCAAAAAACTTCATGGAATCTCACAAAAGGTTTTGCATCTGAGGGCTTGCTTAGTACAGGTGTTGTTTTTGATAACATTCTGCATTGTCACAGCTGGTATGTGGCCTCTAAGACAATTTCTTTTTTAAAAAACAAAAAAGGAGTGAGAGGTTCATTTTGCAGAGTTACGGCAAATTCTACCATTGCATACAATTGCTATTTCCACAAAGCTGCTTGGTGTAGCTTTATATTAAAATATTCCCAATTCCCATCTTTACACTATTGTTACACATGAAAGAAGAGAATTTTGGTATCGTAAGTAAACTAAAACATCATTCTGCTTAATCTAGTCATTTTCAGAAGGCGACATAGGGCGCATAGGTTACACAAATTGCTGAAGGCCCCTTAGCTAATTAGTGTATCTGAGTCTCTTTTTGTATAACAAGGGGAATGGAATAAGCCCCAGTATCATTTGTTTTATGCAATGGCAAAGCTGAAGAGTTGATTAGATGCCAAGAATGTCCTAATCTGGTCAGTTTTAGAAATGATAGAACTATGTCTACACCTACTCCACATGTATTAAATACCCAAAAGCTCTGAATGAACTGAAGTGTTTGCATGCTCTTCAAAGGACTTTTTACAGTGAATAAACTTTAGTGAATTCTGTCATGTCTTTGGTATCTTGCTCAACACTAAGTATACCATGGTGAAAACAACAGAGCGCTTACCCTCAAGGAATTGGAAGATTAGGGTGGGAAACGTTTGGAAATATGTAATTAATTGCAAGAGAGTGTGATAGATGTTAAAATAGAAGGATGTGATAGGTACAGTGGCCACAGACAGGAAGGATGTTCAATTTCTTCTATAGGGGTCAGAGATGTCTTCACATGTGAAACGACAGTAATGGTATATACTATTTGAATGGCCTTTCTAAGAAATGTGGATTTGTTTGTTTATGTGTTTCTAATTTGCCATTCTGTGTAGTATAGTATGTAGGTTCTTTTACAGTTAGATTCTCTCTATGAAATAATGTAAATAATATTTTAGAAGGGCAATGCAGTACTTTTATTATTATTTTTTCTTTCTTCATCATATAAATAAAATAAGAATAAAAGAAATGTGAATGTGAATGTGAATGCTTCCTTTCCTTCCCATTCTCCAAACTCCTGGTAGTATTCCTGTTATCCAGGAAAAACTCTTACTGTAGTTTTTAAAATCTGGATTGTCAAAGTCTGATATGAAAGAACATATGGAGAAGAAGGTACAAGAAAGGAAGTGCCTCTGAGGGGATGAAGGATGATGAGGAATTGTAGGGATCTAAGGGGATTTGGAGCAGAAGCTGGAAGATAAATCTGAGAAATTTTCTTTAAAAGGAATAGGGTCATTCTGAGACACAGGAAAGAGGACCACGGTTTGAATGGCAGGAAGCTCCCTGGGAACTGAGCCTCCTTCATTCTATGAGCCTTCCTGCCTGATGCTGCTCTGAGGGCCCAGGGAATTCTCACTGTCTCTACTTTCGGTAAATGGTGAAGATTTTCCTTTATCAGTTACTGCATCTCACTTGTAACCTGCAACTAGGAGTGACACTGGTCTATGTCTCAAGATTTTGTTCTGAGACAGAATGATTTACTGGTGTGGGCAGTTCTGTTCCCCAACTTAAGTACTACATATCACGAATGCCCAGGATTCTGTTACCCAAATGCTATGAATTGAACTGTACCTCCCGCCGACCTCACCCATACATGTGGAAGCCATAACCCACAATGTGAGGGTATTAGGTGATAGAGCCTGTAGGAGGTAATCAAGGTTAGATGAGGTCATGAGGGTGGGGCCTTCATGATGAGATTTGTGGTTTAATAAAAGGAAGAGAGAGAGAGTTTAGTCACTCTGTCCCTGTGAAAAAACAGTGAGAAGGTTACAGCCACCTGCAACCCAGGAAGAGAGCTCTCACCAGGGAACCAAATCAGCCAGCACTTTGATCTTAGACTTCCCAGCCTGCAGAAGTGTGAAAAAATAAATTTCTGTTGTTTAAGTCACTCAGTCTGTGGTATATTGTATTGGCAGTCTGAGCTGACTAAGACACCAAGTGGATAAGGTGGTGACTACTTACTGACATTCTGTGGACTTAAGTGGGGAAGGTTAGAGACTGGATTGAACCAGTCTGATATATAAGCTGATGGCCTATAAGTTATGGAAAAATCTGTACTCTTCACGGGCTGGGAAAATGGAAAGAGCTTTGATGCCTCCCTATGCCAGACTTTCCTTTTCTCCCAACTAAATGGGCTTCGCAAATCTCATCCTTGAGAGTGCATACATTTTATAAGTAAAACCCAGGAAATGCCATGAAGGATTAGGCTAAAACTTCTCTTTGTTTATATTATTGCCCGCGAAAATATTTTTTAAGATTCACAGCTCCTGAGCAATTCATGGAATAACAGAAAATATTGCCCTCTAATAATTCTGAAATATGATTTCTCCAGTTGAAACAGTTGAAAGTGGATTGTCAAGGACCCAAACACTCTAACAGGAAATTATTAACATGAAAACATCTGTTACAGAGGCGGTCACTCCTTAGCACAGCTGAGAAGTTCTACATTGAAAGATAGTTCTCAGGAAAGGAATTAGAACTACTCTGTGTACTATAGTGATCCAGAATAAATGAAAGAATCTAGTCACTAAAAGAAAAATGTAAATAGTTCCCGTAACCAAGAAAGTTTGAAAGAGCAGCTGTGCTCCTTTTCTGTATACTCAATTAAAGCATTGATGGCAAGGTGCTAAGAACTAGGTGTTGTGTCTACCTTCTAAAAACATGTTTCCAGAGAGTGTTGGTTTTGGAGCCACAACTGTGTGGATTCAGTGTAGCTTTGTCAAGTTCTTTATTAAAATCTCTACATTTTAATTTAATTTGCTGTAAGTTGGAAGTAATATCTCAGGAAAATTCTAAGGAAAAATGAAAAAGTGCATTTATACATATACACATATGTATATAGTTATATACTATATATGTTTATATATGCAAATGTGTGTATGCATGTATACATATATGTGTATATATACGTATGTATTTGCATATATACATATATAAGTGTGTGTGTATTTATATTCATATCTGTACATACATGTATGTATATACAATATATATACATGCAAAGGTAAGATAGATAGATAGATGGATGGATGGATGGATGGATGGATGGATGGATGGACGGACGGACAGACAGACAGATAGATGGTAGATAGACCATAGATAGAATGAGCTAGCCCAGTAGTCAATGAATACCACTTTCCTCCCCCCACATTATTGTATTTGTTGGTGTCTCCAGAGATTGCCAGGCCTTTCACAGGTTTTACCTCCCACCGCTAACAAATGCAGGATCTGGAAGTAGAAACCAGTTCTCTAACATTGGCTCTTCTTGCCAGCATACATCCCATCAGACTATGATCATTTATTTATCTGCCCTCTTTTAGGCTGACAGCTTTTGATGGGTAAGGACTGTGTTTATACTGTTTTTATCATGACTTCCACAGTGACCAGCACTTAGTAGGCACTAAGTAAAGCTTGCTTGCTGGAGTTAATAGTTGAATAACTGAGTGAGTAAAGGAATAAATGAGTCAATTACTTAACCAGAATAAATTCCTTAGACTTGGTTTGTAATCATGGTGACAAAATTTTCAAGAACAAGTCAACGTGGAAAATGGCAAGGGACCTGTGAGTGTCTCCAGCCTTGAGTCTCTAGACAGGAATGCTATGTCAGCACTTGGAAAGAGCACTGTCTTCAGTAGTCTAAGTGCCTGTGGGGCGTACAGTGGTTAACAAAAATAACAAAGGAGGGAGTGCTGCAGACTGGGGCAAAGAACAGAACACTTGCATATTCTAAATAGACTTTTTAATTCTTTTTTAATGTTGCATATTTTACTTTTTATACACTGGGAGGAAAATCCAATACATCAGCAAGGTCTGACTCTTGCGTCACCCCCAGGTCCCGAGAGAAGGTGACTTGCGAAAGGTCTTCTGCAATGTTAAACTGAATTTATTTCAACTTCAAGACAGCTAAGAAAGCAAGTATTTCCATGGCTAATACTCAATGTCCACTTTCCCCTCCATCTCTCCCCAGGTTATGGTTTCATTCTTTTGTTACAATAAAGTCATAAATGACCATATTCAAAGCTCAGGCTGACACCATTAGATGTGACAGCCATTTTGGTATCCCCACAGGCTCACAGGCAACTAACCATGCACTTTAGCCTCACAACAGTTGACTTTGTCCACATCCCCTATTGTATTTCTGCACGACAGCTCTGTGAAAAATACTAAATGATCTTGAGATAGCTGCAATCCAGACACAAAACAGCTTGTAGTTGCTCTGTCACTAGGGATTCTTAGGAGAAGGGAAGAGGGAAGGTGATTAACGACATCAGCAAAAAAGGTTTTATCTCAAATGAGATGCTTATGTAAGACAATCTGGCTTTTACAACTTTCCTTTTCTGCTTGTGTTTTATTAGAGGTCAGAAGAAAAGTGCATTTGTAGGTGAGGTTCTTCCTGGTGCTCTGACTTATTTTATCGCTCTGTTCTCCAGTTAAGTTCCCAAAGCACGGAGGAGAGGAAAGAGCACTAGACTTTGACTCAGAAGGCCTGCATTGGGGCCTCAGCTTGGCAAATCTGGGCACATCACTTGACATGTCAGAGCCTCAGTGTTTTTGTCTGAAAATTGAGATAATGATCCACGACTTGCCTTTTCCTGTACACTGTATTAGTCCTATGTAAACCCATCATTTTGTTCTTTTAACACTAACCTCTATTAGTAAAAAATTAAGCATTTTCTCAATCAATTATGTGTATGCCTTATACATATATCACTGCTCTAATATATCATGTATGTTAAGCATAAACAGAAATTTTCAGAAGTGGACATGAAAATAAAAGAATATGTAATATTCCCTTCCTACTCCCATCTTGATGTTCCCTGGTGAGATGCCCAAAAGTTTGCAAACAGTGCTCTGGATAATATGTCTTTTAAATTTCTCTAAACGTGTTCTTTTTCTCCACCATCTTGATACTCAAAGTATAGTTCATGGATCACCAGCATCACCTAAGACGTATTAGAAATGCAGAATCTCAGATCTCACCCCTGACCTGCTGAATCAGAGAACCTGCATTTTGATAAAATCTCCAGGTCATTGCATATTCACTGACTTCCAGTCTTACTTGAAAGAAGTTTCCTTCATTTGACTGTCCAAAGTGTGTTTGCTCACCTTCCATGACACCAGGTGCACACAGGTGTTAAACAGCCCTTCCCTGACCACCTTGAGATCCGTGGTTAGATGCATTCACATATCTAATCCCAGCTTCCTGTATGTGCTCTGGTATGGTGACAGCTCTTAGATGCCTACTAGACTCTGAGCTCTTTACTAGACGTTATCTGGAACATATTTGTCTGTCTGCTTGGTGCTCATTACTATTCAAGAAAGTCTATTTTCAGAATCAAATGAGATAGTATGAATGAGAAGACAATCATGTATTTATTCATTCATTCAAGAAACATGCCTTGAGCAGCCACCAGATGCTAGGAAAATGCCCAGGTGTGCACCAGAAAGAAGTCGGGGCCACAGTGCTACCTTCCAGACCTCAGTCTAAGGCATAAAAAGTCATGATTTTCATCCTCTTTCCTTAATCATTCCTGTTCTGCTTCTGCCCCAGGCATTTTGGAGAGTAAAAAGCATTCTGGAAATTGAGATGTTCACTCTTGGGACTGCTGTTGGGCCAGAATCTTGTCCAGGAAATCAACCTCTTGGTTTTCTTAGGACCCCAGAGGAGCTCCCCATTCCCCAGACCTTCTTCTTCCCTGGGGATTCAACTATTGGCTCTCGACTGAAATATTTCCAGCTGCAAAAATAAAAAATAATTTACATTTTCAGTGAGAAACCCAATAAGTAAACCCAAAAGGCTGACTAAATAAGAATTTACAACCATGTGGTAGAGGAGAAGAGGGCTCTGCAAAATGTTATTCTTTTCATTTGATAGATCCTCATCTTCACCTTTCTACTGTGGTTCAAAGAAATTGCCTCTAATTACAAAAAAGAAAGAAAGAGAGAGGGAGGGAAGGAGGGAGGGAGAGAGGGAAAATGAAGGAAGAAAGGAAGGAAGGAAGGAAGGAAGGAAGGAAGGAAGGAAGGAAGGAAGGAAGGAAGGAAGGAAGGAAGAAAGAAAGAAGGAAGAAAGAAAGAAGGAAGGAAGGAAGGAAGGAAGGAAGGAAGGAAGGAAGGAAGGAAGGAAGGAAGGAAGGAAGGAAGGAAAGAAAGAAAGAAAGAAAGAAAGAAAGAAAGAAAGAAAGAAAGAAAGAAAGAAAGAAAGAAAGAAAGAAAGAAAGAAAGAAGGAAGGAAAGAAAAAGAAAAGAAGGTTTAAAATAAATTCCACACTACTACTACAACTGAACAGCACCTGCTATTATCATGGCCTAAATCAAAACTGGAAGCCCAGATAGTATGCTCTAAAAAATAGACTACACCATATTTGGGGGACCATCTGTCCTGATAGAATAATTAATCTCTAAATAAACACATCTAGTGAATTCCAATACCTCAGAGCACTTGATGCACCCTTCCAGCTGCCCAGCCCTAGCTAAATAGGACCTACTCCCTGTTACAAGTACAAGAACTGAAGCATAGGTGAAAAAGAGCTCTCCTGTAAACTCTCATTCCCATATGATTCAATATAAACTTTCACTCCTTTAGTCACCAGCTCTTATAATATCACTTTTTGTAGCTTCTATCCCTGCTGAATCTGTCACACTCAGCGTATAGCACCTTAGATAAATTTTCTGTAAGACTGTGCCTGCCATCTATAATTTGAATGCAATATTTCATGAGTACTTATTCATAGATTACCTTTTAGCTTATTACAGCTGTAGTTTCTTTCTTCCACTACTTAAGTTGCTCAAATTAATTTGGAACATAGAAGTGTTGGTGTAGAGCTCTATGTGAACAACATTCCCTGGAATTGTGCAGTGCACAATTTGTACCATGTTACATGGCAGCCCTGTTTTTACTTTTTCTCAATTTTGCCTTGAAGCTTACAATTTCAGTTTTATTGGATCACATATTTTTGTCTAATTTAATTTTGTAGACTGTTTTTATAAGAAAACTGTTAATGTCGGAAGAAAGACTAGTTTTCTAATGGAAATGCTTAACCATAATAGCATAAAGGGTGTCACTATAATTACCACTTAAAGAGTGAAGCAGAGAATGAGGCAGCGTGGTGGACTCATTAATTTTCCTGCCTCTAACACCAAGATTTAGATCCAGCTTAGAGAGAGAGGCCAAAAGCCAAATCAATCTATGCTACGAATGTTTAGCATTGTGAAATGGAATGTCACAAAGCAAAGGACAGAACAGGCTGCTCTGCCACCATGTTGACCTTGAAGCAGCAAAACAGAAATGTTAATCACCATTTGGATTATCATTGTGTAATAATGTCTTTATTATGGTAATCATTAAATTTTAAATAAAGTTAAACACATTAAATCAGATCCTTAGTAGATTCTACTGCTTGAATTTGTAAAGATACCTACTCCAAATGTGTCTTTGAGAGTAAAATGTATACAGTAATTTATTTTGGATTTGCTTATAAAGAAGTGTTATGCGTAAAAACGTCTAGACTATAATATATAGAAGTTATAAGCTTAGTGCTATTGTAAAATAACTTTTTAAATCCCATGCCACATAGTATAATTTTAATAAATATAATTTACAACAACTTTTACATGAAAATAAAAACAAACATATAGAGAATGTATAGGGAATTACATTTTAAATAAGTAAAATCTGTTCAATTTATTTATTTCTACCAAGTGACACAGTTCTTAGAAAATGGAAACTATGATAAATAATGAAATGAACTATTTCAATAATTTTTATCAAAAACTTAAATGAGTTTATAATAAAGCACATGCTAATATTTTAAACAATATGTGCTGACACCCAATTGAATATGATTCCTTGAATTTTATTAGTTTAATTTTACAGACACATGAAATAACAGAATTACATTCTTTGGTCTTGCCTATGTATTTCCATATTTTGTGTTTTTCCTTATATACTACATGTAATCAAAATTTATACACATACATATATACATACATAAACATATAAGATATAGTTTAAGATTATGAGCTTTATAATAAAAAAGATTAAAATTTAAATATGTGTTCTGCAAATTCCTAATTGTATGGTCTTGAGAACATTTTTAATCTCCATTTCCTTAGTTGTAAAACGTGGATAATCAAACCAGCCTCCTGAGAAAAAGCTGAATGTATATAAAGCTTTGAGTACCTAGCAAATCTCTCTTCTTTCTGCATATGGTCTTGGCCTAGCCTGGAGGCTGGAGGTTTGGGTATGTAGGCAAACAATCTCTTCTTACACCAATTTCTCACAGATTTTCAATTTGCATTTCCCTCTCAGTCTCTTTCTGGATTCATTTCTTCTGGTGCTAGACAGCATGCATGGTTCAATCTCCCCTTAAAATCCCAAATTTGGGTTTTTGCTACGGAGAGTAAAATAGGACAGTCCCCTCAGCTTGCTTTAGTACAAAGATATATTGACCTAGTTAATTTAGCAAAAAAAGAAAAGTACTTGTGAAGAGTTTTCTTTATGGATGTTTGGGCCAAACATGGCCCTTTAACAAGGGCCATCTTATTTGTGACTGGCAGGTCATGAGCCTCACTGAGAGGGAAGCTCAGTCACACTCAGAATTCAGCTACAACCAGGTTCTCTGTAGTATTGCATAAACTTCTAACAGTATACCAATTTTTAAGAATTTTGTGTACTGTATTGACAACATTTTTACATTTTTAATTGTGGGAAAACACATAAAATATAAACTTACCATCTTAACTATTTTTAAGTACCCAGTGCAGTAGTATTAAGCATATTGAAATTGTTGTGTAACCATGCTCTTTCTCTGTATCTTTTTATACTCTGCTTCCTCTGCCAATTGTGCCCTTCTCTTCACCTCTATAAACCTCTCATCCTATAAGACAAGGTTGAGCTGCTATATCCCTCCAGAAACTTTCCTTGTTCTTCCATAAAAATCAGGGCCCTTCCTCTGTACAACCCATTACCTTATGCTTATCACTATTATATCAGTACTGATCTGCTTCCACCACAGTATTGTGGCTAAGTATTGAGACCAGATATCTGTAACTGCCTTCCTTCCTCTCCCAATATCTAGTCCCTAATAGGAATCAATAAGTTGAATAAATTAATGAATGTCAATACCTAATCCATTTCTCTGTCTATTTTGGCATAGATACATCTGTATTTCACTGGAGTTTTCCTAATGCTATACCTTTTAGTATTTTAATCATGAATTGAAAAATATTTTAATGAAAAATTGAGACCCAAGTTTCTTTTGAGCTACAAAATAAATTAATTTTAAATGTAATACATATTTTTTCTCATTTTTAAAGTTATTTTATATAAAGTAACTGTAAAGAATACTTAATATAAAATTATGCCAGAGTCATTTATACTTATAGACAATGTAACTGTATGTTGATAGAAAAAGAAATAAATAATAATGAAAGGAGAAAGACAGAAATATGTACACAATGAAAAAGAAAATCAACATCTTTGAATTTGATATTTAAATTTATAAGTATTTATGTGGTAATCATCAACAAAATTGCTTTTGCCTCATTTTATTTTGGTGCTAATGTGGCTTTTGACACTGAAATATTCTTAGTGTACTCCTTATTACTTCGTGGCAATAAAAACAATTTATATATCAAGTTGTATTGCCTCAGAGCAGCACACACCGATGGTTAATCAAGCTGAAGCATCTTTCTTAATGATCTCTTTTATAGACCTTTTATGGGTCAATCATTTTTGTTGTTGTATCTTTCCAAAACGTAGGAAAGATTCCCCTTCACTGACGGGTTTTGGCCCATTGAGAACTAAGCCTGGCATTTTCTGCAGCCAATTCAGTCAGAAGTACAAAACCAAGATAAGCTTATCTCGGCCTGCATATTATTTTTAGACATCAAATGGCAATAATTCAAGAACTCATTTTATTCACTATCATCCTAACAGATCCAATGAAGTAAGAAAAAATACTGACCCTAGATATTCCCGAAGAATCCTGATTTCTAATGTGGTGCCATTGGCCCCATATGTACAGCCATACTTGTCAAATCAGGTGTCTTTCTCTTTGCCCAGGAAAAAGGATGTGCCGAAATCAAAGCTGATCTCTTCCAAAGTTTTATTTTTATTTCACTGTTTGAATTTTTTAAATCTATTTTGGAACATCATCTTTTTCCTCCTCGGCTTTGTATCCTCCTTATTGTTTCTTAGAGTGAGCAGAAAGAGAGGAGATATGATAGCCGTAGAACATTTTCAAGGCCACCTGCTTCAACCACCATATTTTAAGGAAAGAACAATGATAACAGCACTAAACTAACAAAAGTCCTAACCAAAGGAGTTAGGACATATTTCCCTTTACATGTTCTCCTTTCTCACCTTTCACCAAAGCAAAGTCTCGGGCCTAAACAGGAAAGGAGGGGTGTTTATGGAGTCAGCTGAGGCCCCTGGTACTTTACCCAAATTATTTCATTTATATCTCACAACAGCACCATTGCAGATGTGGCAGCTGGACTGAAAGAAATGAAACAATTCACCCAGAGTTAAGAAATTAATACCATTTAAAGGTAAGAATCCAGCCTAGGTCTGTCAGACTCCAAAGTCTTTTTACTAAACAATGATCTTCCCGTGCTGTCCTCCAAACTAACTAGAAATCTTGAGTAAGGGAGAAAGAGGGGAAAGGGGAAAAACAGAAGAGGGGGAGTGTGAGGAAGAGTGGGGAGAAGGAAAGAAAAAGCAATCCTTATCATGATCCTTTTCATTAATATTTTGAATTTTTTTTTCACGTCCATTCTTCAGACTGAATTGAGCCTTTCAAGGGGATAGATTGTTTTATGAAACGTCATATTTTTGCTGAGCCACATAAGACCTGGCACATAGCAATATTCGACATATGTTCATGTGATTAATAAAATAAGTATAGAAATGTACATATTTTTCTTATCAGAGTTTCTACAAATTGTTGACTTGGAATTAAAAATCGCATCCCTAAAATGAGGCAACATCCTTCTGTTTTTATAAAGACCTAAAGAAATAAATGCATTTATAATCATATTCATACATTCTACATTACAATACAATAACCTGAGATAAAGTGGTATTCATAAAAATTCTATAACATGTGACTTGTGCTCTAGCAGACAAGACTTTCTCAAAGCAAAACTCCATTCTTAGTTTAGAGTCACAGAAGACTTCCTCTTTGACATGATCATTGCTATAGGCACACGCTCATACCAGCTGCCTTCCCTGCCAAGCTTCAGAGTGGTGGCAATCTCATCTAGAACATCAATCTGTTTTTTTGTGGTCACATGCTTACTTTCAAGTGCCTGCTTTCCACCCGCCTCCTATTTATTGTGTAACTCAGATATTTTAAATTGCGAACATAATTGTACTTTTAGAACTTAGTGTGCTAGTTCCAGAATCCCAGCCAAACTTTTTATTTCGTTGTGACTTGTAACTGGTTCAGGAATATGCACACACCTGTGGAGAGCTGGTGACCCATTTGTCCGCTTAACAATATATTTGGTAATAAATATAATTGTAAACGTAGCTATGCAGGTCGTGTGTGAGGGAGGGGTGTACAGCATTGATACAAGCAGTTATGTTCACTCTACCCAGAGTTAAGAAATTACTCGAGTCTTTGTATATGCAGGACTGCATCATTGAATTGTTAAATATGCGTATAAGAATTCAGAGAGGACTTAGAAATTTTAAATGTTCCTTCTTTGTTCATGAAATTGACTCACACATGATTCTTAAATGGTTTTCATATCCAGTTTGAAACAGAGAGTCTGTTTGGGGTCAAGTTCAGTTTGGTATTTCATGGTCCTGAAAAAGAAAATGAACTTTTAAAAAAAGAATAGGATTTCAGGCTCTGTTAATGGCATACAAAGTGCCAGCATGCATGGGTTTTACATAAAATCTAAAAGATAGATTTAACTGATGTATTTCCCAGTTAAACATTAGCTTTAACATGGATTGTGAGACTCTAACGTTTCACAAGGGCAAGTTTGTAATTGAGACACACCGTATTTAAAACAGGTGGAGACCATGCATAACTTCCCTTGGAAGTTTAACACTACAGCAAATAATTTAAATATAATTTATTGGGCAAATAAGGAAAAGCTACTCCAAATTAAGTCTTACAGTTATTACAGTTTAAGGCATTTATATAGTGTTTCTTGTTTTCATAATTGCTATCGCAGTTACACAGTTCCACAAATATCTTTTCCTCTACTATTAAAAGTCTCATTTCATTGAAATATATCCAGGATCAGACAGTAAATTTGGATATCAAGCACACAAGGTGACACTGCCAAAATCCTGTGCTCATCATTTACACAGGAGATACTTTAAAACTGGGTTTCAAGCCAAACAAAAGTTTCATATGTAGAGCAGAAACTGCTTTCTTAAAAGACCCGTATCAATGACACTGAACACAATGTTCTCTGGTATTTACTTTCTTCAGCAGAGAAGCCCTAGTCATAAGAATATGTGATACGAAATCTTAAGGTTAAGGAATCAGGAAGTTGTATTAAGAGTGATTAAAAACATAAATGGAGCACTTCCCCAGCTGATGGCTTCCAAATTTCCACAACACTTAATTTTCAAAACAATTGTTTTCTATCACTGATGACATCAGAACACAGTTCCGCTTTCAAGGAATTCACAGTTTAAGAGTTCACTAAGTCAAAATAAACATTTATTCAACGGAAATGTGTTCTGTTTTTCTCCCCCTGTATGTGTTAAATCCTTGCTAAAATTGTATTAAATGGAAAGGTGAATCAAAGATTGTGCAAACCCTGTTAGAGAATGGAAAATCAGGGTGAACTCTTTGGAGGCAAGGCAGGTCAAATGAATGATGGATTGTAGTTTAGTAGACAAAGGGAAAGTTCAGGAACTAGCTGAGAATCCTCTTTAAAACTCCTGTCAACATCTGCTTCCAAAGTTGGTATTCCAGGTCACAGAGAATGGCTCTGTAATATAGCTACCTGGAGCAATCTGTAAACTACCAATTTAGAAAGATGTTGCTTGAGGAAATACATTGGGTGTCATAAATAATGGGAATTTCATTAAAAAAAAAACAAAACCCTTAAGACTAACGTAAAGTGAAAAAGCCAACAAATACAATTGACACTTGAGCAATGTGGATTTGAACTGCACAGGTCCACTAATATGCAGATTTTTTTTCAATAATTATACAGGTTTCACATCTTAGGATTCAACCAACCTAGAATCAACTTGGAACCAATCCCCTGTGAATACTGAGGGATGACTGTCATTAAGCTTTTGGGGAGTCAAAAATTATACATGGATTTTCTACTTTGTGGGGGGTCAGTGCCTGTAACCCCCATGTTGTTCAAGGGTCAACTGTACTACTAGTGAGAAAAACTTGGGTGGACTCTTTTCACTAGTCAAATACCCAGCATTCCCCTTCCCAATTCCACAGGGCTGTCTAGATCATGAGACTCAGAAACACAGGTGGATTGACTAATACAGAGCAAGCAGAAAAAAAAAAAAAAAAAGCAAAAAAAACCCACCATAAATCAGTGACTGTTTATCCCGTACCCTCCAATGCATCTGGGCAACATGGCCACTGCTATACCTACCACAGCCATCAATGGGAACAATGAGAAGGGCCACATAGCCCTATAACTGAGCCTTCCTTCCCAGGGAAAGCAGCACCTTCCAAGAGATGGGAGACCTCATCTCTCCTGTCCTTTATATTCATCCCTTATTTCTCTCTATGACCCCACATTTCTCCTGTCTCCTAAACATTTTCAGAGTGCCGGCTGCAATGTCAGCATAGTGGTCAGCTATGTGGTTACATCTTTCACCTCTTTGCACAACATTCCCTTGTCATGTAGAAAGCCTGTGTTTTCCAAAGATAATAGTTCTTTTCAACACTCTCAAGTGGAGATTTTAATTCTTTCTCTGAGGTCAGGAAGTAGGAGCATAGTTCCTGCCTCCTTAATCACCTGCATTTTTTTCTCCCATTGTACTTTGTGAAATTTTCTGTTTCTTTGAGCTAATAGCCATCTTGCTTTGCCCCTCTCCCAGTCTCCATAGTGCAGGCTCATTGCTGTCATCTATGACCTCCAAGACACTCTCATCCATTCCAGTGATGACCCTTCCACATGGCTCACAGTTTTTCTCTACAAACTTTCTCTGGCTGTCATTCCAGGCTGCACTGGTGTCTACATGAAAATAGAAACTTCTACCACCTTGGCCTTCAAACTTAATGAGTTCCTGGACAAAAATATTATTCTCCTCATTCTATGGTTGCCACTCTCCCCAATCTCCTCCTTGCAATCCTCAGTCTTCCTAAATATGTGATTAATCTACTCTTTTTAATCTTAGTTTAAATGTCACAGTCCTTTATGTATACATCTCTAAGTAGAAACAGAATCAATATTACCCTTAGAGACCAGCAGACTTGGCCCTGCCCCATACTGTAGGAGCTCCAGTTTGGCCCACCTGCTCTCTAAATTCTGAACATGGAGTGAGGAATCCAAATGAGACCCTGCCCAAATGACCCAGAACCTCCTGCCAGGACCTCTCCCAGGCCATTGTCCATTCTGGAGAGTGGACTCAGACTTCTGCTGTGAACACTTCAAGGAACAAGGGCAGCCTAGAATCTGTGTGTTGAGTACATGGGAGGTATAGTGGAATGACATTGAACTTGTGGGATGTGAGCTCTACATACCTGTGCACGAAGCCCTTTGTGCTGAGGTAGGAAGAAAAGGGGGTTTGTGCAGGCCAAGGGCCTGCCTGTGTAATCTTATAACCAGGCTGCATATGGGAGAGTTAGGATTATTTGTGCAGGGCCATAAAGTGGCTAGATTGAGTGGCATGAAACATGTGCTCATCTGCAGTATAAAACTGAAGATATGCCATGGAAGAACATTTTTCATTGCCTCTTGTATAACTTTTCAAAGAAGGAAAAGAAGTTCAAAAATCCTCCCATGGAGACAATAGTCCAGACTTGACATACCTGGTACCAGGACAGAGCAGTAGTAACAGAAAGGAGACAGAGTGGGTAGATTTTTAGGACAATAAGAATAAATGGACTGGCCTCAGCAACTGCTTAAATGTGGGAAACACAATGTATAGCCATGTTCAGGTAACTCAAAATACTTCTTTTCTGAATCATAAAGTACAATTCTATTTTACTGAGTGCTTTCTCATTACACATTATATTCCTTAGGTTAATCTAGTGGCTAGACTCTATATTAACTCTCATTTCCACAGATGGCTCGAAGGCCTATAAAGAATTACAGAAGTAGAATCCTCTAGCACTGAATACACGAATTAATGTTTCAACAAGCTAATTAAGGTAGAAGAGTTTTGAGCCAAATGCTACCCTAGAGGTTTTTAAAGAAGTCAGAAAAACTCATCACAATCTTTGCTTATAAACTTATAATCCAAAGCAATTTCAGAGTAGAAAATGGAGATCCAGTTAACACCCCTGAAGTAAATTTAACGCTAATGGTAATCTTTATTACTCAGAAGATAGAGACTTTGAGGTCCAAACTACTCCAGGGCTATCCATTCGACATCCTAGGAAGACAGGCCACTAAACCTTTGAATCACTGAGTGGCAGAATACTAGACTGGAAGAAATGTAATATCCAAAGTTAGAACAAAAAATTAAACTAAACATGAAACCTGAAATGACAAAAACATAAAACCTGAAATGACACCAGACTTTTCATCATTGGAGACCTCAATGCATTTAAATTTATGCTGCATAAAAAGTTCTGTAACTACAAACACATTTTAAGGGGATCCAAGGGTTTTGAATGAGAAAGATCCAAATTGTACAGGAAATGACCACGTTAAGTGCTAATAATAAGGAAACTAATAATAATCAGAATGATTGCTGTTTGAGAAACGTTACAGAGCGTTGTTCTATAAAAGCAACTGCAAAATGTTATTTAGAACATCAAAATGACAGGAAAATCATGTTCATGTCTTTGCTGTTGTATTTAGATTAATATTCCTTGAAAAAAACATACAGCATTGCCATTACCATATTTCTCCCAAAATAAGGCTGGGTCTCATATTAAATTTTGGTCCAAAAGATGCATTAGGACGTATTTTTTGGTCCAAAACATGCATCAGGAGGTGTCTTATTTTTTTATGTACAATCTACATTTATTCAAATACAGTCATGTCATCTTATTCTGGAACATCATCATAACATACTAAATGTGTCTGTCTGGCTAATGATCTTAATTGGGGCCTATTTTTAGGGTAGGTTTTATTTTCAGGGAAACACGGTATATACGTGTAATCTTTAAAATGGTGCCCTCTCTTTGTAACTAGTTTGACAGTTTCACTCTAGTATTGAATAGAATTTAGAAACAACACCTCCATTTCCTCTGCTGAGATCCTTGGTAATGCACTTACCCACATTCCAATCATTACTTTCTCTTGAGCTGGTCTGTCTTCATGCCATCATGCCAACAGTGGCCAATGGCAATGTCTCTGTATCTTTGATAACATTTCATTATCATAGAGACATACCAAAACCGATGGTTTTAATCAAATTTATGATTAAAATACTTTGTAGAATAGATCGGAGTGTCATGTGCAGGCAAACATCATGAATGAGTTCGCAGGGCGTACTGTGTAATGTTTCATCTTGTTGAATGAACTCAGCCAGCCTAACTAAATAGTGTCCCAGAAGAACCTGGGAACTTTGTCCCTCCGTGGGTGGTGGCCTCCTGTTCTCTTACTAGACACCAGTGCTGCATGATTCTTGACACCACCTACTCTGTGTTCATCAACTAAACTGCAGCAGATGTGGCCCTAATCTCTTCCATGTGGAGGGAAATATCATTTATAAGTGTATTGGGGACTTCTGCATCTTATGCTACAGCAGCTGGAAACTTTAATTTTCTCCACACAAAATACATGCAATATCGGTGTGAAATTACAGAAGGTTGTATTAAGTCTCCAGGTCTGGCACCTCATTAAAATCTTTGCAATGTATTCTCCATTTTAAAAAAGCAGACCACATGCATGAACTTGAATGTTTGTGCACATGAGATTCTAAAAGATTCTGATTGGTATTTGTATACAATTCCTCCTAATTTTAGTCTCTTCATTCAGAAGCTGCATTAGACATAAGAAAAATGAATTGTGAGGTTACAGTGAAAGGTTTTAGAGTACAATAAATATCCCTAATACCAAACGTCGTAGCAAGAACGATGCTGCTTGTTTGCAGTCTTAAATTCCTAAAGTGATTTCTTGTTCTGAAAATAAGGTTATAATGTCCCTTTAAAATGCACGTTCTCAACTAGCAGAAGCCAGCTCAACACATTTTTAACAAGATAGACCAGGGCCAAACATACCGTCAAATTAATGTGGGTTTCTTCTTAATGGAGCTTAGATTGTGAAAACAGCACAATGGAGTTAAAGCAAATGTGCATATAATGTTTAATGATTCTGCTGTGTGCTTGGTCAGAGAGAGAGGATGAACGGAAATGATGAAATGATTTTTCCTACCACTCTGCTCAGTAAGTGCTTGTCATGAGGGAAGGTGGGACAGGAGATCGAATTGGTCGATGCCCCAGTGGATCCTTTCTCTTGGCCTCTTAAATTATAATCAGCTTGCTACACAAACATCCCTAAACACAAGTCAACCACTCAACTGAAGAACAAAGATTTGATGCAATATTGGAAGAAAAACAGGTAAGACATTTTCCTATATGGCACTTTCCTAAGGTGTCTTTAATGGTAATTTTTATCTATATGCAATTTTTCCTTGAAGCTCTGATTTAAAAACCTAGTCCTCCCAGAAGAGAAGATCTACTATGTAGAGCTCCAATACTGTCATACAGCTGGTTTAGTGTGATCTGGGCTAAAACTGACTTCTTAACACAAGAAGGAGGCTGAACATACAGCTCCTTAAAGCTTCGATATATTTCCTGAATGATCTACATGGACTGATTATACGATTTTTGTATTTTCGTTAGTTTTTTAAATTACAAAAGTAATTCCTGTTCATCTTTGAAAGCTCAGTAATAAAAAAATGAAGAAAAAACAACCCTTTGATAGACACAGAATCAAAACCAAGAGACCTATGAAGTGCTTTTATCTCCTCCTATTCACTACTTCCTCCTACTTTTAGATTTTGATTAAAAATTCCAGAAATTATCACCATTTCTATAAAAGAATAAACCTTCTGTTTCAAGAAATATTGTGTTTAAAAATATCAGTATAATCTCAGCTTTTATGTTTTAACTGTATCATAGATTGATAGATGAGTAAATGAAGAGACCACCTTGAGGTCTGCGTCTGGCTAATTTGTTATATATTAACTTTTTTTTTTTTCGCTTTATTTTCTCAAATTAGGTACCAGGGTGACAACTGTTGGCTAGAAATGGAGTTTTTCCTTTGTAATCCTTAGCTCCCAAATTATAGATCCTATACCACTTCTGAAGAATCTAGTGCCCCGATACAGTTTTCTTTCTTTTTATAGGAACTTATTGTTTTTTTTTAGCACAGGATCTTTCAACCTTGGCATTACTGATGTATTGGGTTGGATAACTTTTTGTTGTGGGAGCTGTCCTGTGAATTGCAGAATGTTTAGCAGCATCCCTGCCCTCTATCCACTAGATGTCAGTACCACCATCCACTCCCCCTGAGTTGTGACAACCAAAAATGTCTCCAGGTTTGTCAAACATCCCCTAGGGGACAAAACTGTCTCCATTTAAGATACACTGGTCTAGAAGTTTGTAAAACTTTTATCTGAGAATTCAAGAATTTTTACCAAGATGAACACAATTATGTGAAGTTTTTTGGGTTTTTTTTTGTTTGTTTTTTTGTTTTGTTTTGTTTTTAATTTATGTGTATAGCCTTCAATTTGGGTGAATCTTTCTAACATTATCCCGGCCCATATAGACTGGGATGTAAGGTAGACATTGAGACTCAGGTTGAAGCTCTAGAAGGCCTGTTCTGTTGTGTCCCACAGTGTCCCAAACATAGACATGGAAGCCTCAGCCTTCAAATTCAATCCATCTTTGCCTTGGCCTTTGTGAGATTGTAAAATTCAAAAAATTCATGTGAGATCAACCTCGACTTTCTCCCTGGACAAGCATAGAGCCCTGCCATGTGGGAAGCAACAATTTCCTCCATTTCCTAAGACTTTACCAAATCAGTAGTAGCCCCTTGCCACAGGAGCCGCTTGTCCCAAGAAAAGCAAATAGCTACAGAATTAGTAGAATTAGTAATAGAGAGTAAGAACATTTATATTCATGTTACCATGTTCCCAGAATCAACTTCAGAGCCTACTTTCAAAGACTTGCTCTTCAAAATATCAAAGAGTTTGGGAACGACTTGAGAAAGAGAATTCCTTGTATAAAATTTTCTTCAGTTTAAATGACTATGGACTAAAATAAGCAGTTCTGTGGAAAGTAACCTCAAAGAGTGATCTGATCATAAATCCCTAACTAGGCAGATCATGGTGGATACTCATGCCCCAGGCATATAACTTTTTTACTAAAAGACATATTTGCTTTAAGCAAGCCCTGTTTGTTTCTGTGCATTTAGGTTAACACACCTTTGAAATGTCCCCTTTCTATATCTCTCTTTCTAATACCCGACCATCCTTTCTAAAGCATGGGAGACAGTGCATAATCTTAACTAAACTGTAATCCAATCCCCACCTTTTCTCCTACCTTAATGTAATCTTCCTTATAGTCCCTCTTTAATTCCAAACACATAAAAAAAAAACTATAAATTGTTACTCTCCAGACCATTTGAGTTCTTGCTCCCTGGCACATGTCATCAATAGGGCTCAAATAAACTTTTATAAAAATTTTCTACAGGTTTGAACATTTTTATATCAACATGAATGATACAATAAAATTAAGCAGAAAGAAAAACAATATAAAATCCATTTGCAAATGATGAAAATTATTTTGAAATTTCATAGGAATCAATAGTGACTTTTAAGCCAGTATGAAAACTAAAGATTTTTAATATTAGAAATAAGATCTCTCCCTAGTATTGAAAATGCCTCCAATGTATGTGTGTGCATATAGACACACATTCACATTCACACACATACACACACACACACACACACACACACACACACACAAAAGAGTCCACTGACACTGTATGCCATGGAAAAATAAATACAGAACTAGAAATAAATAACATGTGCCATTACAAAATAATATAAGATCTTAAATGGAATTCAAAGGAACCACTAAGATAAAAAGGTCTGTTCCTAAGGAATGATTTTCTGGGGTGATAAGTGAAATATATTCAAATAGGTGCTGAATAAAACCGGAATGGTTTTATAACATACAATACAAGTCTAAGTACAAAGGACAGAATTTCTCATTTATCAGTGACAGAGGCAAATAGAAAGTCCGACCTGAATCTTATCAGATCTGTCCTTAGAAGAATAAGCAAGAAACAACTACAAATATCAAAACAAAAACAACAATAAAAAAAGGTGCATTTGTTTGACTGATAATCAGATCAGTTTCGCAAGATTTTTTTAGTGATTTCATTTCAGAGATTTCATAAGTAACACTTATTTATCTTTGTAGCAATAATTGTTGTGAGTTTTCAAATGAGCAAGGAAATATCTGCGCCAAAATTCAGACTAGACTTTTTCATAAAAGTCTCACAGCTATTGCTATCTTCAAATAACAATGAAATAAGCTATAGATGAATAGAACTCGCAACAATGGCAGAAAGGAACAACAGAACATGCAACTACCACAGGCTATGTCAGTTTCAAAGGAATGGAAGACTGAACATCTGCATAGACAAAGTGTCATCTCATCTCCTTCAGAAATGAAATTTGACTACACAACTCTTAGAATCCACACACAAAGAAAGTCAAGTGCAGACTTAAAATGAAATGGATAATTTCTTCTCAAGTCATTTAGTCAACTCCTCCCCATTAACAGATAGACTTTCCCACTAACAGTTCAGAGCCATAGGTGGTGGGTCTCAAATGGGAGAGAAAGAGGAATCTACGAGGGATCTTACTAAAAGGAAGCTCTGGGGCTCCTAGAGATTCTGCTAGAATAGGTCTAGGAAAGGACCCTAGTACTCTGCATTTTGAAATTCATCCTCACCATTTTTGGGACAGGCAGTTGTTAGATTTCTTTGGAAAGCACTGTTGAAATTACAGAGAGACTTAGAAAGCCTAGAGTTACGTTAATTACTAGGTGGTGAGGATTAGGAAATGGATTCCTGCCCTGCTGTATTTCCTTTGGTCTGTCTCAAATAAGTCCCAAGACTACACAGTTCTCTTGGAAATAAATCTTGACATACCACTGATTCTTTGCTCTGCACCATAGGACTAGAGGTGATACGTGAGACAAAAACTTTGACTGCAAGAGCCATTGATACATTACTTTCTAATGGAGTAGAAAAGTGAGGAGGGCCATAAAATGCAAAATTCAATTATTTGTTCAGCAATCCTGGATGGGATTCAGAAGCTGGGAGAAGACAAGGAAGAACCCAGACACCTGGCCATGATCTTTCACTCCCTCCTCCAGAGAATAGCACACTCCCTTGCTCTCTATAGCCATTTCAACATCAGGAGCCAAACTGTGCAGGATGCTTCCACAAATGTTCTCTCATGAATCACACATGCCAGTGCAGGTAATGAGACTGTACAATGCTTGTGAGATCTTGAGCACATTATAGAGCCTTAGTTCATCATGTGTAAAATGACGATATTCCACAGGTGGTTCTGAGGATTAGGGGGGATGCAAATAAAGTGTCTAGCAGAGGGATCAACAGGTTTTATAAATGGCTGTTGCTTTTGTTGTTATGGCTACCATTATTGTTATTAACAACTCCACCATATAAATAATGAAAATAGGGCACCGACTGACCCACCATGACCCATCATCAGTAGATGATAAAGCATTAGGTCAGGTGAAACTTATTCAAATCTGATACTTGTGCTTTGTCTACTACCCCTTATGCACCATCACTTATTTTTTTTTAAATAACTGTATCAGCTGAATCAGTATCAAGAATCTAGCATCCCCTCCCATGATGTTTAGGTGGAATATAATGCACATTACAAAAAAGAGTGTCTTAGTTCTCACTGCTATAACAGAACACTGTAGACTGAGTGTCTTAAATGACATTTATTTCTGGGAAGTTCAAGGTGATCCAGTGTTGGGTGGAAGTATTTTTCCTAGTTTATAGATGGCCATCTTTTCAGTGTGTTCTCATTTGGCCAAGACTAGCTAAATCCTGACTGCTTCTTGTATGAACATTAATCCCATTTCTGAAGGCTCTACCCTCATAATCTAGTTACGTCCCAAAGGTCTCACCTCCAAATATCATCACATTGAGTTTAGGGTTTCGGCATATGAATATTCGAGGGACGCAAGCATTCAGTCCATTGCAGAGAGTGAACAATCAAAATAATTTGGCCACTTGGGGGTTTTTGCAAGGGAGAACAGGCATGGAAATGCTGAAAACTGCCTTCCTGGTTTTGACACAACAAAACAACGGTAAATCTGGGCTTCACTGGCATACGTCAACCAACACCAATTATTTTGCAATTTCTTATTTACCTCTACTGCCTATTTTCTTTTAGAGTTTTTGATGTGTAGGGTAATCCTCTGTGCAACAGCCTGAATTTCTTAGTAGACATAATAATATTACAGTTAGAAGAGTGCAGGATTTGGTCAGAAAGAAGCAAAAAATAAAGGGGTTAGTTAGCTACACTGTTTCCAGCATACTCCAGCCTCATAAAAAAGCTCTGCCATGGTAGGGTTCCAGATGCCCCATCCCCATTAGTCAATGAAATAAGCTTGCCAGCTGGGCTGACCTTCCTCCAAACATACGCAATGAGGCCATTACTGGTGGCATGTGAGGAGAAAAACAGGCCTTTTCCTCAAAAGTAGATTATTCTCCCTTAAGAATCTTCCCAGAAAAGGGCATCTGGGCTTTCCCTGCTATTTTTATCTCCTACAGCTTAAGTTAGTACAAATGAATTAGAAGCATCAATTAAGAGGGGATTGGGGAGGGACCTATTAAACATTCATAGACACAAAATTGCCGAAATTATGAAGATGAGCAACCTTTAAAAAGTATTCAGCACTTTTATGCAACCCACACGCATTCTTCAAATTATGCAAATGCATTTAATAAAATCAGGGTTCATTTAAAATGTACGTACCTCCACCAACCCATCTCTCCAGGCACACATTTACTCATTTCTCTGTTAATCAGTGAAGGTAAACTTTTAACCCCTAGGGCTCAGCAAACAGAAAGCCCTAAACCAGAACAACAGATGTCTTCCACGGAGCTATGCTGGGCAACCAAAATGAATTGCCCTTCCACTTGAAAGTTAATACTGAAAGAAATATGTGAACATACTTTCTCACAAACAAAGATCTTTCCATGAAGATATATGTCCAAAGTACCCTATCATCTAGTTTCAAAGCTTGGCAAAAGGAAACCTACTTCTATATTAAGAGTTATTTAGTTGGAATGCTTTTTACAAGGAAAAGAGAAAGAACCAAAAAGGAATAAATGAAAGATGGAAGAGGAGAAGAAAAGGGAAAAAAGAGAAATAATATGTATGGTCTCGGTATCTTGCCCTGAATCATAGCAAAATGATTTTAAATTAGTGTTTTCATAACAGGTAATTAATAAAGAAATACATTTTAATTAGTTTCATGTGTTATAAATACCGTGACTTTAGAATTTAAAATTCAAAGTGAAATTTTTCATATTTTGAAATATATATGCAGTCATTAGCATGAGTTTACAACAGTACTGTCCACTTATATAAGGCTGTTTGTAGACAGAAGTGAAACATAACTCTATGTCTTTGCTTATATTATTAGTTTCTTGGCTATACATGTCCTCATTTGTACACAGGGCAGAGGTAAATGTTATCCTGCTCTGCCTAATTGCCCCCAAACCCCAATTAGGAGACTTCAAATCAATTGCCTAGTGCTGTGTGACATTTTCACAGTACTGTCAATACAGACCATGAGTTATGAAGGTTCTAGGTATGATTTATAATAGTGGTCAAAACTTTCATTACAGTGGCCCATAAAATATTAGCTTATAGTCACAGGAATGCAGTTGTCGTCATTTTCTTCCTATGACCATAGATCAGATATGTGAGCACAACATCATACTAAAGAAAATAAAATGCAGTTAAGTAAAAATGGCATGGTTAATGCCCTTTGGGAGCTCATATTTAAAGTGGAAATAGAAGCTTACCCCTGAGAAAGGACAAGAGGAAATGGGCTTAAATTTATAGAAAGAGGGGACAAAGCATTTTTCCTCATGCTGTTATTTCCCTTCCCCTCCCCACGAGGTTGCTAACTGCCAAGTGAACCAGAGAATGGAGTGAAGAAATTGAAGAAATTGTCTAGCTGGCCATGATCTTACCCTGACATGAACAACAACCAAAAAAAAAAAAAAAAAAAAAGAAAGAAAAGAAAAAGGATTGTGCCTGTGCTTCATCCTTTCTTCTCCATTTAGACTTTTTTTTTTTTTTTTTAATATATCATTGGGGCTGCACCAAGGGAAGTTTAAATGAAAATATCCGTTATCCACTACTTTACAACAAAGTTAGGAAATTAATTGTTAATAACAGTTGGAAGAATCAGCAGGAGGTCATAACCATAGATCCCTAGGCACTCTAAAAATGAAGACAGTCATTTATTGTTTGGAATAACACTCGAGCAGTTTTGCCATCACCTCGTTATTGGCTTGTGGCTTCAGTTTCGTCGTCCATCACTTCAAATGAAATCCTCCAACGAAACCAAACCAAGTTACTTCCAACATAATTGGTTTGAAATATTCTCAAAGTGTCATGAACTCAGGTAAATAATTAGTATAGAATTTTTGAACACAAAGGTGGTGATGTAGAACCATCACAGGCTGGATAGAACCTCAGCTCCACCAATCATAACTCCAGATGTGAAACTTAAGGAAGTTTCTTAATTATTTTGTAAAAGTTTGTCCTTACCTAAAACAAGAGGTATTATTTTTAAGGATTAGGGATAATAGGTGTAAACTACTTAAGTGTTGTAACATAAAAAAGAATAGTGAAAAAGAAGAGAAAATGTCTCAGAACAAAGCTTTGGGAGACGGGACAGAAGAGCAGAGAAGTGAAAACAGCCAAGATGAATAATCAGAAGGAAGAGGATGGAAGCAGAGATATAAATAAAGAGTAGGAAGGTTAGAGGAACACCTTAATTAAATAAACTAGAGAATTTATGGGTACGTGCAAACCAAGAAAATGTCTTTAAGTTAGAAGTAAATTGCCAAACATCTTAGAACAAATATTCCTTTATTGGAATGAGTTTATATTTTAGTTTATGGTTAGTTGATATTTTATGTGAAAGTCTTGTCTCCCCAACAAGGGATTGAGAAATATATTTTGCATTTATTATATATATATATATATACACACACACACACACACACACACACACACACACACACATCTGCACCAAACACTACTTAGTAACAAAAAAGATCTGTAATAATTATTCAATGAAGACAGTAGTTGAAAAAGATCACGAATGCCCATGAAATAATAATGCAGCCTTCAGTGGGGTGTTTTATAAAAAAGTAAAGGAAACCATGAACAGAGGGACACTGAGGTTTCTACAGACAAAGGAAATAGTTGTGGAAGTCAGGTGGCTGGTTTGAACTGCAGAGTGTACCCAAAAGAATGTGAGAAAGAGGGTGCAGCAGAGAAATGAAGAAGTATGAGTACAGCACAGGGCTGCTGCACATGAGCCTGGAATCAGGACTGTTGCCACACAGCAGCCTACCCGTCTGTCTCCTTGTACCTGGCCCTAAAGCAAGGAGAGTCTGTGAGACAGATCCTTTCAGGGACTTTTCTTCACCTTTGTGCTTACACCTATGTCTCCCTGTTTGGCCCCAGAAAGATGGCTGGTCAGCCAATGACAAGTAAGATTCCCCACGGGGCAGGGGGGAGGGGGGACACAACTCAAGCCAGGCGCAGTCCAGTGGGGACCAACAGAAGAATCCACAGGTGGGCACAGCCCCCCCCATTCCCCCGGCTAAGGGAAGCCTCTGCCTCTGTGGCTACATTCCTTCCCACAACCATCAAGGGAAGAGATTCAATGATATGGTCTCCATCTATTCCTATGCATAAGGGTTTTGTCCCTTGGGGAAGTACATACATCCTGAGACTTAAGGTTCAGCTGCCTGCAGGCAAGGGTGATTGGCTTGAATCAGTTTCCTATTACAATGTATAGGATTCACAGATCTTGAGATTGACAAGTTTTATCTCCTTTACTTCCCCCACCTAACTAATAAAAGCTAATGCCTGGGCTGATACTGCACCCAGTCCTTGAGGCCGCAGGTCCTTGGCCCCTCTTCATTCTATTCATGGCTACTGTCTTTTCTTAACCCTGCACCGCCCTCCTTGTTCCCCACAACCCTCATGTGTGGGACGCGACAAGGACAACAGAGGTTCTGAACTCACATTCATGGGGTAGCTTAGAATAACACTTTTCTAAGCTTCAGTTTCTTTAACTCTAAGTTTGGCCTGATAATATCAATCTGAATGTCAATAATCCATCACAGTGCCAGGCACATACTATGCACGCAATAGATAGATTACAGACATGGCTGCCAGAATTATTATTAGCATCACCATAATCATTACTCCTCAGTCAAGAATGCAGGAAAAAATTAGAAAATGGACATATGACTAGAAAGGAGGCCTCAGAGGCAAGTTCTGGATCTTGGGAGAAGAGTCTAACATTATTTCTGCAGTGAGGAGGGTGGGTCTTTAAGAGATATGAAAACACCTACAGGAAGATGAACTCTGGAGGAGAGGAGACAGCCTGATGCTCACCAAGCTGTGCTTTCTACCAGTCACAGGCTCTGGAAGGCGTGGTTCAGGTACAGAGCTGGAGAGGGAAAGTGCAAAAGGGGTGCATCTGAGTTCTGAGAGGTCAAGGCCGACTC
This sequence comes from Rhinolophus hipposideros, assembly GCF_964194185.1. Classification (NCBI taxonomy): domain Eukaryota; kingdom Metazoa; phylum Chordata; class Mammalia; order Chiroptera; family Rhinolophidae; genus Rhinolophus; species Rhinolophus hipposideros. The sequence continues at coordinate 59,319,605 of NC_138050.1, forward strand.
AGGATGTAGTAGAGACAGAAAAGGAAAGAGACATGTTTTCACTCTGGCTTCATTATCCCATCCCCTTTTTTAACTCTGTACGAGGATGAGGTTTTTCTCCTTGACTGAAGAACATTAGACCAAAAAGGAATCTTAATGTTAACCCAGCTTTTTTTTTTTTTTTTTTTTTTTTTTTTTTTTTTTTTTTTTTTATGTATCAGAAATTTTAATTATGAAAGTAAAGGTAATAAACTATGCTGTGGTGAAGCTGAAGATTAGTAAGAAATCTCCAATATTTTGGCAAAGGAAAGAAATAAAGGAAAGGTAATGTATAAATCTGATTTAAAAAATAAGAAAATAGAATTAGATATCCTAAAATATTTAATCTCTGAAAGAACTCTCGCTTAATTTACTAAGTGAATGTGCAAATATATAAAATGCACTGTTTTGAATATAACTTCATTGGCCTCTCATGTTTTCTCTTATTTTTTTCCTATTTGCACTAAAAACGTTATTCACAAATAAAGTAATGACAACAAATCAAGTTGGAGAAAACTGATTTTTTTCTTTGTTGCTATAAAACTCAAGGTGTGGAGAACCAAAGGAAGTTTGAAACTAGAAAGTTGTTGGATCACTATTATATATAGTGTATATACACATGTATATATATATAATATATATAAAATTCACAACTTGAATTATTTTAAAGCACATATGTTATTCATTTTCTGAAGGGTTAATCTGATGTGTTCTCTTTTGCTGTGACCTTTTACTGTAAATAAAAGAACAAACATACCCACAAACTTGAGCCCCATTTACATGATATGCATATTGACATACATCTTGTTATCTAGGGAAAAAGCTTCCTTTAAACTCAGCCGCCTATCACCCACATCCCAATTACCCTTTCTCATTTGTAATCTCCAATATGCTACTATTATAGTTAAACAAAAGACAAAACTTTACATGTTTCAAAGACTTTATAAGCAACATTTGATGCACAATGTACAGACATTATAATGAAACATTTTATGGAAAGAAGAAACATTCTTAATGTCTCTTTAAGACAAATTGTCTTAAACAAACAAACAAAAAAATGATTTTGAAATCTCAAAGTCTAACCCTGCCCAGAGAGCAGAGTTGTACTGGGCAAAGGAAAAATGGAGGTTATTTTTCTTTCCCATAAGAATTATTCCCACCACTAAAACTTCCATGCCAAGACTTGAATTAGGACAAACTTCAGATGTAGGTAAGAAATGTCTTCTATATGAAGCATCTTTTTGTTTATTGTTACTTTCCTTAATGTTATCCTCTGAGTAGAGACCAATGAGAGGAAGCGGAGAAGAGTATGTATCTTTTTTCTACCAGTTGGAAAATCACAGCTATTTACCTAGACTGTGTGCCTTTTGAGGACACAAGCATCCTTGCCTCCCCATTCTACTCTCAGTATCAGGTCCAGAAATAAACATCCAGTAAGTCCCAATACATGTTTTGCTGCTAAAAGATGGCAATATGGGTTAGACAACATACCACAGGAATCTGGGAACTTTTACTATAAATGACCAACTAGTGTATATTTTATACTTTGTGGGTCATATAGTCTCCCTTGCATCTACTTGACTCTGTTCTTATAGTATGAAAGCAGTCTTAGACAACATGTAAATAAATGGGTATCTCTGTGTCCCATTATAATTTTATTTACATAAACAGGCTGAGGGCCAAATTTGGCCTATGGGCTATGGTTTGCTTACCTTTGGTTTAACATATACTACTGGTGGTCTCTACGCCCAGTCAGTCTAAAAACAAGAGGCCACTTCATAGGAGGGTTAGGATAAAAAGCGTCAATGTCAGGGTCAGGACTGAAATTAAAGAGCTAATATGACAAAGCTCTGTGGACTTGAATAGTAATTCCCGGCAAAGACTTCGCTGATGGTTCCTCTAATAGTCTCAGATTCATGACTGCTGAAGTCTCCTGTCAACGTTGACAAAGGTTATCAACAAGAATACCCTGGACAAGTTTCAATGAGTCATTTTCCAAATCTTCTTCTGCAACCTGGATGGCCGATTTTCCAGTTAATTATCAGATAATAAACAACTGGAAAATGGGACAAATCCTTTATATTAGCCACAATCTCTGTGATATCTAACATATTACACTCTCAACAGTTGCCCAGGAAAAAGAGAACAGGAGTAGAAAAGGGTAATGGGAAAAAAAATTATTTTATAAGCAACTGTTAGGATCTGATCCATGCTAGATGTTCATATCTGCTTTCACTAATACTCATTATAACTGTGAAATAATACATTTCCCTGTTTCAAGTGAAAAAAAAAAACACAAAAAAACTAAGATTCAGAAATTTTCATAACCTAGCCACGTTGTTTAGAGGCAACAGGCTTCAAACCAAGAGTTGTCATTTCATATCATCCATACCTTTCCACTGCTCACTGTACTTCCTGAACATTGAAAATATTCTATCCTCCTACCTCCTATGGTACATAGAATTACAAAATAGTTTGACTGAGTGACTAGAATGAGGTCAAAATGAGGCTTCAGACATGGTTACAGGGAAGACATATCTAAGGATGCCTTGTCTGGACTGAAACTAGAAGAGGACAGTTGTGCAAAATGCTGAGAGATGAGGCAGAAGAAACATCAAGTTGAAGGCCCTAGAGCAGAAAAGTGCTTTGTCTGCTTGAGAAGCACAGAAGGTCGGCTCACAGCAAGAGAGAATGAAGGATCATATGGCCAGGCCACAATGACAAAGGACAACTTGGCGTCCAATGATGTTAGATCCTGTAGGGATCTAAATGTAAAGAGCTGTAAAGAGCTTGGATTTTATGCTAATGGCAATGGAAATGATTAGAGAGTTTCAGTCTGGGGAGTGACATGATCTGAGTTAATGTTTTGAAATATTCAGATGGCTGCATAAAAACAGATTGTAAGAAAGTGAGCATAGAAAAATGGGGAAGCATTTAAGTGAGAGTCAGTGGGGTCTTGGAAGAGATAAATATTTGGATTCAGGATATTGTTAGAATTAGCTGATGTTTTAATGTTGGAAGTGAGAGTAGGAGAGAAAATGATTGTCAAACTTTTCACCTACTCAGATGGCACTACTTGGGAAAAAGCAAGTTTGGGGATTGGAGAAATTTAAAGTAGACCTCTACTGAAGATTCAAGTGGAGAGTGCAGGAAGATTGTTGGATATAAATTATAGAGCTCAGAATGATAGGTGATGCTCATAGGAATACAGTTAGATAGATAGATGATAGATAAATAGATGATAGATAGATAGATAGATAGATAGATAGATAGATAGATAGATAGATAGATAGATAGATAGATAGACAGATAGAAGATGTTTGGATGTCAGCAATATATAGCTCACCATGAAAAAGAACATTAATAAAGAAGAAAGGCTAAGGCTTACTCCTAGGGCACTCAAATGGGAATCAGGTAAAAGGAAAGGATCCATGTTTCTGTTGGGAGAATCTACCATTGCAAATATGCAATGTATTCTGACTTAACCCATGTTTTCAAATATTTACATGGCAAAAAAATGTAACATTGGTAGAGGACAACAAGTTAAGCATTAGTGAGAAAGCCATAAATGTCCAATAAAGATTTTGGATTAGGAAGGAGAAGGAACAATTTAGACTTAAACTATTCACATGGCAAAGGAAATGGAAATTGATTGAGGGCACCAATACTTGAAACAGAAAAATAATTTAGCTGCAGTAATTCAGGCAAGACACAGCAGTGCTCCTCAATAGTCACTAACGACACCCTGCTCTCCTATGTCTCCTCATCTCTTTGATTGCCTCCCCTCTTCATCAGTTTCCCTTTGGAGCTGTCCTCTTCCATCTGCCCACCCTGAAGAATCACTATCCCCTGAGAGGCCATTTTTGGCTTTCTTCTAATTCCTTACGCTCTCCACATAGGAATCGAGTACAAGTCCAAAGCCACAATGACCACAGGTATGCCGATGATGACCAAAATTCCACCACAGCCCAGTTCCTTCCCCTAAGCCTCTGTCTCATATTTCAGATTATTGATTCCATCACAGCTATTGCATTTCACGTGGAATATAGCCAAAGCCAACCTCATTGTTTTCTACCCATAGCCGACTCTGCTTCTAACACTCTCTCTATTAACCAGTGGTATACCCTATTATCCAGGCAACCATGATAGAAATATGAGAACCATCTTTGAATTTTCAATTTCCCTTACCTCCCACATCCAATCTAGGATCCAGTCAATTATACTCCTATCACTCTCAAATCTGTCTTTTCCTCTCTATTCCCATGGCTGCTACAAATTCTTCATCATCCTTTGCCTAGATGCTTCATGTTTTCTAACTTTTCACAGAGTGAGCTTTCCAAAGGAAAATCCATCCACATTTCTCCCTTGCTTGTGACCCTTCAGTCTCTGGCAATATTTCTCTAAGATATTTTTATGTCCATGGTCTCAGGGGTCTTGGACTTCTTTATGAATTTACAAGTTGTGCATTTTTTCAATGATAATCCAAAACACAAATGTAAGTACATTCCAATGACAAAGATGATAACCATGCCATAAGATTTCAGTGCTTGCACTGCTGGCAGTGTTAACTATCTCATTAGCAACCAGAGACACCGCACTCATTATTGTGGTTAAGAAAGAAAAGGACATACAATAATTTAACATTTCAAACCCAAATGGCATCCCAGAATGGTATATAAACAAACAAAAGTCTCCCTATGTTTTAAGGAGAGAGATATTGTGAGTGAATTGAGCCAAAGTATAGCACGTATTAGTGTTAACATAGGAATGTCAAAGTCAAAACATCTGCCCCAAAACAGTCAAGACTATATGTATATTAGAGCAGTGTTTTAAATTAAAAGAAAAGTAACATCCCTCCACTGTAATAATCTTATAATTATATTTATTTTTAACTTATAATTTTGTTTTGGTTACATAGGAGCTTTATACATGAGGATTTTTTGCTTTGTTTTATATGGGTACATACGTAAGTAAGAACATGACAAAAATAACTGAAGTGAACAATGGAAGTTTTAAGACTATTTTGCTTTAAAAGGCATCCATATGTTACTCGGAAATGCTGGTATACAAGCTCAAGTCCAAATGCCTCAGTATGCTAACTAGTTCCACCATCATCCAGCCATCCTCATTTCCTACTTCTAAAGGTACCGTCTAGTCCAGCCATTTCAGCTTACTTTTTCTAAATTATCCTTGCTTTTTCATGCCTCGTGTTTTGCATTTTAGAGTCCTCTGCTCCTATAGTCCCTTATCTTCTATGGTCACCAGTTTAACTCAAATTCCATCCAATACATCAACTACATTTTGATTCTTTCTCCTTTCTTCCATCTTCAACCCCAATCAGCCAGATAAATGTAAATACTCTTTCCAAAAGTCTTTCTCAAAAACGGCACTTGACACAATGTGTTGTTATAATTATTGACGTATATGTCTGCCTTTTTTCATGAGGTCTTAAGCAACATGTAATGAGGGATTTGATTTTATTCATCTTTCCATTACCAGTCCCCCAACGTAGAGTAGCCATTCAATAGATAATTGTCATATGAATGGACAGATGAAAATATGGATGGTTGGTTGCTTGGATGGATGGATGGATGGATGGATGGATGGATGGATGGATGGATGGATGGATGGATGGATGCAATGATAGATGACTAAATTCAGATGAAAAGGATGTTATCATTTCAGAGTGAAATATGTTTCAGATTAAAAACAACTGAGAAATCGATGTCCTTCCTAATCATAGACATCGTTTCTTCAGAGTTCAAATCATGTTTTAACAGTATTCTTGTTACCATAATGGCTCCAAATGTAAAGTATGATCTATAACCTTCCTTAAAAATATTTGTACATCTGTATTTACACAACTGGAAAGATTTTATGTTTTAAACTTAATAGATCTCTTTTGCTTAAGATAAAGAAAAAAATTTTGATGGTCAATTTATATTTTAGAGAGTGTTTTCATTAAAAGTTTTAATATTGTTTTAAGATCATAATACGATAACATTGTGTTTCCTATTATTTTCTTTCTGATAAAGTTATAGGGGAAGAATTAGCTATATACCTGATGCCCCACTTTAAATAGAATTCATGAAACATAATGTGTTTAACATGACAATCCAAAAGAGAAATGTAGTCCAATTTGAAAAAGAAATCCTACCGTTAACTGATTTCCTTCTCAGGCTTATAAACACACGTAGATGAGCTGTTAATTACAAATGAAAGCCAAATGCGTACTTACTGTTCTTTGGTTAATTTGTGCTTTAAAACTACTCTTGAGTTTTACAACTTTTTACATGGTTTTGGCTCTTTATTTGGGTTTGGTGTTTGAACAATTTGGGCCTGTAGGCAATAGGTTCACATAGAAAAATGTGTATTTCCAGTCATCATTTATAATATTCCTTCTCCTTTTCCATTTTAGACATAATACCAAAGATACATATTATACAGAACACATGATATATAAAACAATATAACTGAAAAAATAAGTATTTTATATATTTAGTTTTTGCCCTTTAAAATATTCTCCTCCTTTGACATGTTGTTCCAAAAAATTTAAGTATAGAAAGTAAATAAAGGTAGAAAAAAACAAAGAATATTGTAGTAAAACCCAGTAAAATTTCTCTAGGTATAAAGAATGATATAATGTGGAATATGAATTATACTAAGGGGCATTGTTAGAAATATGATATTGTTAGTAAAGGGAAAAATTATATGTAAGTAATTTTTTTTTATTTCCCTTTTTCCACTGGTAAGCACTGCTTCCTGAAAAAATAAACTCAACGATTCCAAATTTGGGGAGCAATACAACGTATTTAGGATCAATATAATTTAATCCCTTTGGGTTTTCTGATAAATTGTGAAATTGACATAGTAAAACTTAACTCTACATTTATTCTGAACAGTAACTAAATTAATTCACTAACTGCAATTTTTCAGGGCAAGAAGTCTACATAAACATTGGTTCAAGTAAATTGAAAGAAAGGGCAATCTAGTGTCACAGAGAAGGAAATCATGTTGTTATTCTTAGTTTGCCAAGGAAAAATGGAGTGGAAATAGTACAAATGTTCATGTTATGGCAATTTGTGAAGGTCACACAATCTGTAACTTGTTGAACTTAGGTTTGAACTGAGATGTTCCTGACTCCCACATTTAGGCAATTTCTACTATTCTATACTGTGAATTCCACTCCCATTAACAAGCAACACATGCGTGCAACTCTTGTGTTAAAAATGATCTTGTCATGAAGAATTCTGGGTAATTTTATTTGCAGGAGAGCTGACAAAGAATGATGTCAGAATCCTATTTCTCCTCTTTATTAGTCCTCTTCAACTAAGAATCCTTGAGCAAATTAATTTTCTTGGGCTATCCCATAGCTATCCACTTACAAAGAATATTTTAGGAGCAAGTTTAAATATTGGAAAATTAAACAGAAAACTTTTGATATTAAATATCAATTTGATGTTATAGCCTCATACCATTGGTATGTGTTCCACAAATATTACTCCAATGATTAAAAAATAATAATAGTAAAATAAAATTTTAAAAAGCAGAGAATTCTCCAATTTCTAAGGCCATTTTGTCTTGGAATCTATCTTGGACAAGCTTTCCACTCTCAAATGTCCTCTGAGTTAGGATATTTAGATACCTGTTCCCTGAAGTGTCCCTTATTTGTCATTTACCAGCGAGCTATTCTGTTATTAGCTTCCCTACCTCTTTTCCTTGGAAGAACCTCTGATCTTGACAGCTTATTAATTTCTTCTTAGCAATGCTCTATCCCTTAAAAACAATTTTCTCTTTCTATAAAATTGAAGCAAAAACTAAACCCCCATCCTTCCTAAATTTGTCTGTTAAGCTTCTTTTCTGTTACAGGCACAATCAACTCCCCTGGATTAAATTGTTAGTCAGCAAAGTTTGTAAACTTAAATGCCCTATTTGAGAAATGGAGATAGAGAGATACTTAACCGCCTCTTCCTGCATAGATAATGCTTTTGTTTCTTCTGGAATTCGTTCTCTTGAAAAGTGTTCATTTTTCAAATCAAGGAAAGACCACAGAGACACTGAGACTCCCAGCAGTCATCATAGATTATTTGTGCACAGAATTTTTCTTTAGGATGGATGTTCTGTTTCTGTATACTAAAGGATATTTAAACCTGATTTACTTAATAGGGCATAATATAAAGTTTTGAAATAATAAATCCAGTAATAACTGGCTTCCCTAGCTAACAACCTTTTTGAAGATGGATTTGCTGTCTTATTCACCTTTGTGTTTCCGATTGTTAAAAAGTTTCTGGAATACAGGAAGTACAAAATAAATATGAATTAAACGAAACTTAGACTCACATGTGGCTATCAGTTCTGTTAACTAAATAGTATTTTAATAATGAGGGAGGAAAATGTTTTTACAGATTCTAAATGAAAATATGGAAAATTGGTATTGATGCTTAAGAGGCAAATATGGTCCTTTTCTCTTATACCCATCTATTGTCCACCTACCCCCTTGTTAAAAAAAAATAATAATTTGAACTGAAACCTTATACCACTCCCATAGGGTAAGTCTAATGTGTAAGTGACATGGTGTCCCCTTACAAAGCATAATTGGAAAGAGGCAAACAAGCCGTATTCAATGCCACCTTCCAACTACTCTTGACTCAACAATCATTGTGCTGGTCCACCTTCCTTACCTAATCAAAACTCTTACTGTTAAAGATCTTTATTTATTAATCAGAAATGTTTCCAGGAGGATACGTAAATGTTGCACTATTAAAAAGGAAGTTCAATGTACTGTGTTCAATCTTAGTTGCAGAGAGCAGAGCCCACCATCCCTTGCGGGAGTCGAGCAGTCGAACCTGCAACCTTGTGGTTGGGAGCCTGCCGTGGCTCCCGGTGGTTGGCTCCTTGTGGTTGGGAGCCGCTGACCTCCCGGATGGCTCAGTTGGTAGAAGCTCGTCCTCTCAACCACAAGGTTGCCGGTTTGACTCTTCAACAACTCCTGCAAGGGATGGTGGGCTGTGGCTCTGCAACAAACAACTGGCAACTGGACCTGGAGCTGATCTGCACTCTCCACAACTATGATTGAAAAGGAAAACAACTCGACTTAGAAAAAATCCTGGAAGTACACACTGTTCCCCAATAAAGTCCTAAAAAGAAAAAAGAAAAAGAAAAGCTAGTTTTAAAAAAGAAAGGAAGCTGTTTTCTGATTTCTAATTCCTTTCCATGAACATATCAGAGAGCATTTATTCATCAAGCCAACTCTGGAAAGCTAAAATGTGGCAAAGTTCAGGATCAACAAGGTTTTTAAGGAAGAGAATAGGAGTGATTGAATACACACCGAGCATCAGGGGAAGCCTAATTGCTTTTGTCTGAGGATACTGTTTCAACTCCGGTGATAGGTGAGGCTAGTAGGTTGGAAGGATGAAGCAAAAAGGTAGAGATAGATGGCAAAGACAAAGGGAGACCTAGACCTCTCTGACAAGAAATTTTAAGGACAGCCATCTTGCCTGAGATTTATATCCAAAACTGTGTATGTATTTTAATAATATCTTTTTAAGATAATAGGATTGGTTATGAGAAAAGCCCAATGGTAAGCAGTCTCTTAGAGTCCATAGTTCGGGATATTAAACCCTGGGAGAGTTTTGTTAAATGCTTAAAACCAGAAAGACAATTATAAGGAATTTTCTAATACTACTAACAACGAACCTACATCTTCCCAAGAATAGAACCTTGTGTTCTTCAAGCCGAAGAAATGTTTCAGCTGAATTACTTTTAGGACTTTATAAGGTGTTGACACAACTTCTACTTTCACATCGTAAATGTGCCACCCAAATAATCCCTGTTTAATTACTGTTTATTATAAATGAATTTCCTCAGCATTCCAGTGTGGCACTTTTCATTTTTCTGTCATTGAAGTTTCCTCTGGTGGAACCTTTGCTCCCAGCTACCAATGATATTATCTGAAGCATGCACTGATCTGAACACCATAGGGAACAGCACCTGGCATGCTGGAGGCAACATCTTTGTCAATATTTAATATATAAAAACTAGATAGGCCCTTAAAAATAATAGAAGAAGGGCCGGCCCGGTGGCGCAGGCGGTTAGAGCTCCATGCTCCTAACTCTGAAGGCTGCCGGTTCGATTCCCACATGGGCCAGTGGGCTCTCAACAAAAAAAAAAAAAAAAAATTAAAAAAAAATAAATAAATAATAGAAGAAGCCACTCTACCTTAAAAGCAAATACGTTCTAAAGACTAGAATCATGAGTTAGCATCATTCCCATTCTGACCAAATAAACTTCCCTTGGAAGACTGCTAATAAGAACTAACAGGAATAATAATTTCTCCTATCCAGTTCCTCACATTTAATGTACATTAGATTGACAACCTGGAAACACAAGACAAGGAAATGAAAGTGGCAAAATATTCCACAGGTCAGCCCAAAATTGAGTTAATTTTTACAATCATTTTATAAAATAATGGCTATCCTTAATGGAATGTCAAGGGCTGAATGTTAGGGTAACACAATATGTAGGAATTAGGGGGGGGAATCAAGTTGATTAATAATGTTTTCCCTGCAAGGATCAGATGTACCATATTTTCTGAAATAAATACTTGCGATAAGCAGAGCTCATGGTAAGACAATGGAGCTATTCATTATCACCAGAGAAGCACATTACCACCAATATAAGAAGCTGAGATTTTAAAACTTTGGGTAATTAATTTCAATCAGAGCTGGATTCAAGGTCAGTTGTGTAATACCAGCCATTATTTTCTTTTTGCTACCTTTGGCAGCCATTTCACATGGCTCATCCATAAATAATTAAGACCAATGTATCTGCTGCATCAGCTTAACTACTACAGGGGAATTTTATTTCATTTGTAACTTCTAATAGAAAAGGAAATAATCTTCTCTGTGTATTATGAGTCTTGCTTCCTGCATAAACAACAAAAATATTTCTTTTTAAGCATTCAATATGTTCATTTCCATCTGGACCTTTCTAAACTGCTTGAGTAAATTGAGAAAAATTACGGAAGCAAATGCATCATACACATATTGCCAGCATGAAATATTTTAAATCTGAGGTAACCTCCAACTGACAATAGCAAGTCATCAGGATAACGTAACATATTGTGAGACACATGATAAAATAACAATTTGAAATTTAGCAACATGAATCATGCTTCCAAACCATGAGAAGGGTGTCCAAAGAGACCCTTGGGACCCCCCATTTAGGACTGGTTTGGGAAAGAGACAATCTCCAGGGTGTCCATAAAATGAGAAGTAGAATTAATGGAGTTAAGGTTGGTTTATGAGTAGGTCAAAAAGTTAGGTTGGTAATATTTTAATTTCTTCAGGGGAAATGATTTTGATTTTTCTTCATTCTTATAAATGTTTCATTTAATTTATAACAGATGCATCTTTGAAATGTGTACGACTATATAAAACTGAATAAATTCAGTTACAACAAGAGACACTACATCTCAATTCAGTAGGTGTTTGTATATGCATATGCAAATGTTCAGATTAATATCATTGTGCAGGAGAAAGAATAACAAACTAAATACTAGAGATTTTAAGGTAGACTCCTAATTCAGACCTAAATAAATGTGAAATATGCTGCTTATTCAATTCAAAATTGAGGAGTTTGCTAGTTAAAATAGAAAGAATTGTGGGTTCAAATCACTACTTGAGTTTTGAGGTTAGAACTGTGTGAACTTGGCCAAAATACTCAGGTTGATTGAGATTATATGGGATTATACATGCTAAAGTTAGTTAAAAATCACTGTGCAAATTTAGAAAAATAAAAGGACTGAGGGAAAAGGGACAAGGATATGAGGACAAAATTAGGGACTAGAGGATTACTTACATTATGTAACTAAGGAATAACAATGACCTGGGGACACCACCACTTTGAACCCAGATTGGGTGACCCAGCCAGTGAGAGGGAATTCAGATACACCTACTTACATAGCTTGAGTAGGTTTTCTTTTATGCAATTTTTGGGCAATCCCAAGACCCAAACCAGTTATTCAGTGGTCCACAGAGAAATTAAAATACCTTCATTGTCATCACCATCAACATTGTCATCATTATCATTCTGTCCACCACTATCATCATCTACTAGCTTTGATGTTGGAATAATACTTTCATATTAAATTAAGGGCATTAGTCATGGTGGCAAACAGAGATAGAACCATTCATATGTCAGATCATGTTAAAATAAACGTTATTCCCTCCCCTGTCACAGAAGTAGCCACATACATTAATGAGACATAATAAGATATTACATGTTGACAGTGGAAAGAAAGAGTCAAAGACTGCACAAAATGATAGGTTCTTAATTGATACCTGGACAAATACTGTGATCCCTTTCAATTGTGGTATTAATACCTAATAATATTTGCTAACTTCAGACACAAAAAATGCCCTCCCTCTTCCACTGCTGAATACGCAGAGATATCTGTCTGCCTGAGTATCCAGGCCCCTCCTTGCCTTTTGACTAAAGACAATTCTCAGAATGGCCTTAGTTTGAATTTAGGATAAAGAAATTCTGTAATTTCAAGGTGAGACATGTATAAAAGGAAGTCCATAATGTTGATGCGTTCAGCTTGGTGTGGCCATCCTCCAGCCACCTTCATTATTATAGTGAAGCACTTAGTGAACAACAAATTCTTTTACCTTCTTTTATAAAGCTGAATTATATTCCATTGTGTATATACATCTGCCATTTTCTTTCTCCATTCATCTACCAATGAACATTAGGCTGTTTTCATCTTGGCTATTGTGAAAAATGCTACAATGAACATAAGAGTGCAAATATCTCTTCAATATACTAACCTCAATTATTTTGGATATATACTCAGACTTTGGACTGCTGGATCATATGGTAGTTCTATTTTTAATTTTTTGAGAACTATTCCTACTGTTTTCCATAGCTGCTGAACCATTTTACACTCCTACCAATGGGTTCTAATTTTTCCACATCCTCACCAGCACCTGTTACTCTTTTTTTTTTCTTTTAATACTGCTATCTTAATAGGTGTGGGGTGATATGTCATGTGGTTTTGATTTGCATTTCCCTGATGATTAGTGATGTTGAGCATCTTATCACACATCCATTAGCCATGTGTATGTATTCTTGGAGAAAAGTTCTTTATCCATTTTTTAGTTATGGTTCTTGTTTTTTCATGATTAAGTTGTAGGAAGTCTTTATATATTTTGAATATTAACCGCTTATCAAATGTGTATATGTATGTAATTTGCAAATATTTTCTCCCATTGAATAGGTTGCTTTTTCATTCTGTTGATTGTTTCCTTTGCTGTGTAGAAGTATTTTAGTTTGATATAGTCCCACTTGTTTATTTTGTTTTTGTTGCCTATGCTGTTGGTATCATATCCAAGAAATCATTGCCAACACCAATGTCCTACAGCTTTCTCTGTTTCCTTTTAGGAATTTTAAAGTTTGAGGTCTTATGTTTAAGACTTTAATACATTTTGAGTTAATTATTGATTGTGGTATAAGACCAGGGTAAAACAAATTTTTATTTCACGTTTTGATTCTGGGTTTTAGTTTTCTAAAACAACACAGAAAATGATACTCAAATTATTTTAAAGAGAAGAAATATATAGGGCACTAAAATGAATTCATACAAATGCGTACAAATTCACTTGTACTTTTATGTCAATATTTGTTGTGATCTACTCTGAGCATTTAGAATCATTTAGGCATAACGGAATTTTGAAATACATGTGTGGCTTGAAGACTATTTGACTCACAGGTCAATCAAATATGACATTTTGTGCTTACCTAAAAAATAAAAGTATTTGTTCGCCAAAGTCATATTCAAAATGTTTTCTAGCAGCTAGAAAAGTAACATAATAAACCAAAGGGCTGAAATTATAATAATAAAAGGGAGGCCTTTAACTTAGTTCAGTATTTCTCAAACAGCAAAAATGTTAAATTAAAAACTTTTGAGAATATAAAATTGCTTAAGTTGAGTTGCATGATTTGTTTGCTTTAGTTCATTCCTTATATAGAATTCAGAAACAAAAAAATATGGCAGGTGATTTGGTAAGGGAAACAGAATCGTAGAGATGGAAGGAAGGCAAAGACAATGGGCCCTCTTGAGGCTTGATGCCTAAAGAACTGCCTTCTACTCCAGAATAGGTAACACTTTCAGAGTGCAGTAGCACATCTATCACACTCCCAAAAGGACGCATGTCATGTTGTCTTACCCAAGGGAGACCCCAGAGGAAGGAGATTTACAATAAAAATAATTCTGCATTTTCACATGTTCCAGTCTTAAAACCTGGTGGAGCAGATTATTTTTTAACGAAGAATTTGTTATTCTATCTGGTTGTTTCAAACCACTATTCATCTTCGAAATCCTAACTTTTTCTTTTATTTTTATTGTTCTTTTTGGTGTACTCTAAGCCATTAGCAACCTGCTAAGATACCAATAAAAGGAACCTCACTTCACTCTTGGCTTCTCCTGGAGATTTTAGAGCATGTGGATTTAGATGCAACAACAAATAATACATTGGCTCTTGCAGACACTTGACCTATGGTTTTGACCCAGTTAGAAAAGTGAGACCAGATATTTGTGTATCATTTCATCTGATAGGAGTTCTTCTATTTGGCCTCCCTCTAACACTTACTAGGTCTGTACACCCTTAGGCAAGTTTCTTCATGTTTCCATGACTCATATGTCTCATTTCAAAAATGAGAATCACATTTTACGTAAACTTATGGCATTATATTAATATAGTTAGCCACTCCCAGGATTATGTCTGCAGTAGGTGTGAATAAATCTTTTGCCATTGTCCACTTTCCAGTCTATTATAGTGCTGGTTGTCTGTTCTTCTATCCATTCTCCAGATTCAGGACTAATCTGGAATTACCCTGAGTCCAAGGCACTTAGGCTCTAGTGGCAAGTCAGCTATAAGGCACCTCTGGTTCCATATCAGCTGAAAAGGGTTAAGATTCCTGCCTAATTTTTGTGGATAACAAATTGAAAGGTTGAAGGCATGTTTATGCAAGTTTAAAAAGCACAATTCTGATAAAACCACCAGCATGATGACTACATTGCTGCCATGTGTTATAATCAAGAATCTGAATCTGTGACTCCGAGTCTGGGAGAACAGAAACGTTACTGAGCGAATCCCCTGGGGAACTTCACCAAGGTGCTCAAAATGACCTTTCTAGTTCTGAAATGCATGCTCAACACATAGGTAGAGCCTGGGGTAAGAATTTCTACTATGTAAAGTAACAGAGCATGCATTCCATGTCACCACGGAGAACTTCCTAAAGTAAGAATCACTACTGTGAGAGCCATTGTTGGGAGAGGTGGTGGGTGTATAGGTCATAAGAACATTTAGGACCCCACTGAACAGCGGGTATGATCTGTTACCTAAAACGGATAGGTAGTTGGGTTACGTTAGAATTCCTTCTCTACCACTGATGTCATTGATTTATTGGTTTGACCAGAAACACAGCTGTAACGATTAGAACTAACTCAGTTTTGATATTTATCTATCTACTACTTGAAGGAGCTCTTTGATTTAAGAATGTATAAAGTATTCTGAAAGAAAAACTACACAAACCAATGAAATGTGAACTGTAAACAGTTTGCTAAATTAGTTAAGCCTAATCGCACAAATATATATTTAAGCTGCAAATAACATAGTTTGGTTCATATCTTCATTTCTGTTTTTTTCTCACTGAGAATGGATAAATGTTATAGGCTAGTGTCATCAAGCCAGAGGAGGAAGAACCAGTATTCCCAACCATGTAAGCATTCTTCCTTCTTCATCAGAATTCTGTGTAATTAGTGTTTACGAGATCACCTTGCAGCCCTGCCACCTCTCTCCTGGAATCAAAATGTCCTCATATTTTAATCCAAATTAGAGAATTGTCCAATTTTCCACCAGAAATTTTTCAGAGATTAGGAATTATGTGAAACCTATCTCCTTAATTCTAAAATTAGCTTTCTTCCAACATGGATATTCTGAAAGTTTTGACTGCCTTCACCCTGAAAATCTCCTCTATGGCTACATGGCATGGATATCCTTTATTTTTATGACATCACCACACTGGGAGGGAATTTATTGCTGCTGATTTTTGAAGAAAGGAAAACAGATTCCAGAGGACCAGTTCATCCTGAAATTTCATGACTTTCATGGACTGAATAATACACTCCTACCCCCACTTGCACCCCCATCTTATCTGACCCATGTTTGGATCCAACTTAATCTACTGTTTAAATAAGCTTCAATCATATACACACGCTGTGCTTTGGATTTCTTAGGTATAGAAATGGATGACATCAAAAAAGTAAATACATAAACACTTTCTGAATACATCCAAGTCAAGATGTTACTGTAAGCATGTAGAACCAACATCAGTGATTACAGTAGTACGAGCAGAAGTATGTTTGATATAAAGGAGCCAGTCCTGGGGAGAGCTTTGGAGCACAATGAGAAGAACTAGTTCAAAGACATTGAGATGAGATTTAAGCTTTGGGATAAAATGAAGGCCAGTGTGGCATCAGAGCATGAGGGCAAGTGGAGAATGAGTCAAGAAGAGGTGAATGAGCCAGTGAGTTTCCTAGGGCTTCTATAACAAATTTCCATAGACTGGGTGGCTTAAAACAGAGACATTTATTCTCTCCCCATTCAGGAAGCCAGAAATTGAAATCAAGGGGTCAGCAGGGTTTTTCTCCTTCTAGAGGCTCTGAGGGAGATCTGTTCCATGCCTTTTTCTTAGCTACTCGTGGTCCCTGGCAATACTTGGTGGTCCTCGTCTTATAATTGCATTACTCTAATCTCTGCCTCCATATTTACATGAACTTCATCCCTGTGTGTCTCTTCAATACTTCTGTATCTTCTCTTCTTATGAGGATACCAGTCATATTAGATTTAGGGCCCATGCTTATCCAGTACAACCTCATCTTAACATAATTACATCTGCAAAGATACTTTTTCCAAAAAAAGTCATATTCTGAGGTTCCAACTGGAATTGAATTTTGAGGGTACACTATTCAATCCAGTACAGTGGGCAATTACCAGATCATACAGGGTCTTGTAACCCATGACATGAAACTTGTCGTTATACAATGTTAAACTTTAGAAGGTTTTTAGTAGAGATAAAAGACATAAAATCTAATTTATACATTTGTAAGATCATTCTGACTAGTTTGTGAGGAAAGAGTTTTAAGTAGAAAAGAAAAAGAGTACAAAAGCCAGTTAGTTGACTACTGCAGTATTCAAGGTGAGTGTTAATAGTGGCTTGAGTTAATGTGTTGGCATTTACAACTAAGGGAGGTGGATATTTTAAGGAACTATCTGAAAGATATAAATAACATCTGTGTTACTGATGGATTTGACTTGGGAGTGAGGGAAAGGGAGGGACCCTGGATTTCTGCTTTGAGTAACTTGTTGGAGGATGGTACCATTTACTACAACAGGGAAGTTTGCCAGCCGGGGTGGGGATAGATAGCAATCAGAAGTTCCATTCTGGATGTAGTACATTTGAGCTGCACATAAGAATTCCAAGTGGAGATAACATAAGGCAGTTGGAGCCCGGAGAAAGTTCAGGACTTAAAAGATGAATTAGACAGTTATCAGCAAGTGGAGGGTAATTAAAGCCATGTGGGATGAGGTCATCTGGAATTTGATTATAGAGAGAGAGGAGAGCCTGGAATGCATCCTAGGACACAATCATATTTAGAGGCTAGTTAGAGGAAGAGGAAGAACCAACAAGAGAATCCCAATAGAGGAACCATCAAGGTAGGAGGAAGTTCAAGAAGTCATGGTATCATAATCCCTAATGTTCCTACTGGGTGCATGATCATGCAGAAGTCGCATGTGGAAGATTTCATTATTTGTTAAAAATATTTACTGTATTTTCCAACTGTCACTGCTCTAAAGTGGTTTTCCCTATGGGACAAATTCTCTTCATGCACCATTGACATAGGTTTAGTCATGTGACTGGTTGTGATCAATGGATTACGAGCAGGGTGATGCATTATACAGCAAAACGGAAGCTTTTAGAGCTGATGCATGGTTCTACCACTGTTTTATTCTTTCAGCGACAAGAAAGAAACATCCTAGATAGGGCAACTCCTTTATTACAAACCCCAAACTGAAGAAGGTATGAAGAGTAGATCTATACTCAACTTTTAATGTGAAGAAGAATAACGCTTTTTTTTTTCTGTAAGCCACTGAGATCTGGTTATTTCTTATTAACCTCAGCATAACTTAGAAAAGTTGAGAATACATGACATTTTACATAAGACAGTTTTAAGTGAGATGTTGTTCATGGCTCTCGAGCCTACGGTTTTGTGGAAATCATAAGAGCTTTCACATAAACTTATTTAACTTAACTAAGTTCAGACCCCAAATCTGCCACTTACTAGCTTTGTGAACTTCAACAAATTGATTGACGTCTTTGAGCCTCAATATTTCTATCTGAAAAAATGGGTGTCTATCTTGTAGGACAGTTGTGAGGATTAAATTTTACAATATTTGCAACGCACTCAATACAACTGTGGTCTCTCTCCCCACAAAAAGTCTTCCAAAATATATATTCATTTCTTCCTTCTTTCTCTCATCATCTCTAAATGGAGGTTTGGAGTACAAGACATAATTAGGTTGCTCAAATCATCACTATGTCATTAGATGAGGGGAGAGAGTACACAAAGAATATACTGAGTCCAGGCCTGGGGAATGTCGTCTGCTTCAGAGCTGGCTCCAGGGGGACGGTATCTGAGAAATGGACGTGATACCACTGTCAGGATGAGCCTTCTTTCACATAGAAGTAATCCTCTGGGGATTTAATTCAAGGAATAACTCAGACTGCCCTCAAGAATGAAAGTCTCATAGGAGCAGTGCAGTTCTGATGACAGAGCAAAAAGTATGACCTCTAATCTCTGGGCTATGTTTCAGCAAAAGTAAGTTAGAACTCTCAATAGTTAAACTCTGGAAGCTAAGATTAAGGCTCAAGAATCAGGGATTTATATTCATTCAATAGAGAATTGACATCTCACCTAAACACATTACCTTTTGAAGCAGGTATACACATACCTATTTTATAGATGAAGAAACTGAGGCTGGGAGATTAAATACCAGAGTTGAAAATTGTACCCAATTTTACATGTACCTCAAACCTGTATTCTTTCCACTACACACAACAGTTTCTCTTAAAAACAAACAAACAAACAAACAAACAAATAAGTAGGAAAAGAAGGCAGGGATCTTGTCCTGTTACTTTAGCCCTCAAAAGAAAATTGAAGACATGGTCACACAAAAACTTATACAAAAAAAAAAAAAAAATGTTTCTAGCA
Organism: Rhinolophus hipposideros; assembly: GCF_964194185.1. NCBI lineage: Eukaryota > Metazoa > Chordata > Mammalia > Chiroptera > Rhinolophidae > Rhinolophus > Rhinolophus hipposideros. The sequence goes on from NC_138050.1 coordinate 59,338,959, forward strand.
GCGGTATTTTTAATAGCCAAAAAGTGGAAACAACTCAGCTGTCCATCAGTGGATGAATGGATAAACGAATTTTGGTAATATACGTATAATGGACTATTACCCAGCCTTAAAAAGGAAGGAAATTCTGACACATGCTACATCATAGATGAACTTTGAAAATGTTAAGCCAAGTGAACAAAGGCAGACCCAAAGGCCACACATTTTATGATTCCCTTTCTATGTAATGCACAGAATAGGTAAATCCGTAGAGACATAAAGTAGGTTAGTAGCTGCCGTCGGAAAGGGATAAAGGGAAATGGGAGTAATGTTTTACTTTTGGGGAAATGAAAATGCTTGGGAATTACTGATGGTGGTACAAACTTGTATATGTGCTGAAAACTACTAAATTGCACACTTCAAAAACTATAAATTTGATTCTATTCAAATTAGATCTCAATACAAAAGAAAGGAGGGGGAGGGCGCAGTATAATTTAGGAGTGTGTTCCTGGTATCATGCAGTGCTATGACTTATAGACCACTGACCCAATTCCCATATAGATTATGTATCTCATTTCTGAATCCTACAATCTTAGAAGAGGTTGGAGGAAAGGATCTTCACTTAAGCCAGCCCTCCACTGACTCAGGCACCGAGTCTGAGCCCAGAGCTAACCTGCCAGCAGAGCAGCAATAGAGACAGCTGCCAGGAGCCAGACAATAAGGGGTAGGAACACCGCGATGGGACACATGGGGACTTCAAAGGGCAGTGCAGTTCCTTTCCTCAGAGTCTCCAAGTGTACCTGGGAATGCCCTTAACCTTCTACCCTTGGGAGTTATGTCAGGATCTTCTATCTTGAGAATCTCCTGAGGAAAGAAGGAAAAATTATGTTCAGGAGAACAAGGAGTGTAGCCTCCTCTAATAGAGGGCAGGAAACTCTCACCGCAAATGGCACCCATTATATCTCACAGTTTCCCCAGTCTGTAACAAAAAGTGCTACCTCTTTATAATCACAAAACAACTAAGGGGCTGTGAGACATTTTTTGAAGCACATTCCTCAGAGATAGAACTTCTGAAGGAAAGTCAGAATCACCCCAGTTCCTGGATCCCTTTCCAATCCCATGATCAACACCTGTAAACTCTAGAAGCGCAGTTATTCTTTCCATCTACGAGAATGGAAATTATTCAGAGTCTGAGGAAAGTAATAAATGATAAATCCCGCTGGTCTGGGTGGTGGTATTTAGCTGTAATGAGCTAACCGTGAGGAGCCCAGGACCTACCTTCCAGGATTGGTTGTCATTGCCTTATTGGCTATGGAACTTCTCTGGGCTTGAACTCTTCAGGTGAAAACTGGAAATGCTGAAAATTTTGATCCCCTTCATTCTGAGATGGGCTCCCAAACATGCCCTGGCTCTTGGCAGAGGAGGGCACCCTGTGTCTCTTTGTTCTCTTCCTTCTAGATAATCATCTCTCTAAGTGTTCCCTTGAGAAAGTTGCTCACAGGAAATCACATGAGGTTGGGCAGAAATTTGCCATTTTAACCTTAAATAAGGAAAGCAGGCAGCAATGGGCAGAGAGCACTGAGAAGGAAGCTTATGGTATTTAATCTTGGCCACCACCATATACCACAAAAAAAAGAAGAAGAAAGGAAAGGAAAAGAAAGGAAAGGAAAAGAAAGGAAAGGAAAGGGAAGGGAAGGGAAGGGAAGGGAAGGGAAGGGAAGGGAAGGGAAGGAAGGAAGGAAGGAAGGAAGGAAGGAAGGAAGGAAGGAAGGAAGGAAGGAAGGAAGGATGGAAGGAAGGAAGAGAAAAAGAAAAAAAAGAAATACAGTGCCACCTCCACAAGTCACACGTAGTATATTCTCTGTTACCATCATGCAACATTCTGTAAAACCTTGCCATGGTTTCAGTAATTTGGATTTCTGATTGTTTTTTATCCTAGTTTTACCTAAATAGCCATTATAGCTTTAGCTTTTCAAACTGCTTAAATATTAGGGATTTTTTTTAACCCCTTTGAGAAACTGCTGCTGTAATTTCCCACTTATGAGTATCACCAGCCATGAATAGTTGCCTGTATCTTCACAAAAATTGAGTGCCTGAGACGAAAAAAAAAAAATTCTTTAAATGTGATCTTTTCTCTTAAAAAAATTAAATTAAAAAAAAACTTCTAAGTGAAATTGCACAATGATCCTGTCCAGTAGCACTCATTCTTTTTGTCAGTGACTCGATATCTTTTAGATTACTGTGCATTAAAATGTACACAGAGAGCCTAAAGGGGGAAAAAGTAAATATTTGTCTTGAACTCCTAAAAGAGGTTGAACAAAAAAGGAATTTAATAAAAATTGTTACCACCCAAAAGCAATGCCAAAATTTAATTATACATTTTTAACCCCCCAAATAAATGTTTTAACATCTAAACCCACTGAAAAGTTGACCGGCTTTATTATTGCTATACCTACAGTACTTTTTTTCTTGAAGCAGTCTCATTTGATTCTTGAAGGCATGATCATCTAACACTACAGGTAGAAAAAAATTTTCTCTTTTGCTAAAATAGCCTGTATTCTCAAAGGCTCGTAGCAATCCATCAATGTGATCCTCTTGGGTAATTAGGCCCCTTCCACCTTCCAGACAGACATTCTGGAGGACACTGAGGGCTGAATTACAGCAATGTCCAGGGCTGTATTCTGAGCCATTGGGTTGTCCTCGGTCCCTTTGTGCCATGGCAATTTTTCAGAAGGGAAATTAGTCCCCCTGCCAACTCTTATATTTTGTATAAGCCCAGATGTCACACTTTGCTAATGTCATACTAGACTGTAATATTTTTATAACATAGTGTAGAAAACCAAAGTGGAGCCAAATAGACACGTTGCTGCCAGATGGTTGACCTTTATTTACTGATAAAAGTTTTTTAAATCATCCAACTTGAACTTATTAGAAATGAGCTGAGTTTTCAAGTTTACAAGTGAGCCCAATCCTCTCTCCCAATGAGAGCAGGAGATGAGCTCATAGAAATACAGGGTGTGTAGAAATGCAGAAGTCTTCATGGAGCAGGGACAAAGGGCTTGTTTCCAGGCACGTGAGTTTTCTGTGCACAGGAACAACAAGAGTTGTCTCTCATGAAAGGAACTATGGTACAACTTTGTGTACCTTTGAGTTTAAACACACAGCCACCTGCTTTGAAAGCATGAAAGACTGCTTATTGTTAATCAATGGTTTGTCTTCTTTCTGTGTCTCTATCCTGAAGAAGAGGATGAAGTAAATCGTGTGATTTCCCAGAGATGCCTTCAGCTTACTCCCCAAAGCTATTCTCAAACAGTTATGGAATTCCTAATTGAATGCAATCATGTTGTTTTTACTGCAAAGAGAGGGCAATTATCCTTCCTTCTTATTTCCATGCAGATTTACTTTTTTTGAAAATGTCTTCTGTCCTGACTCATTTATTATTTTTTTTCTTTCTGATTGGCTCTAAATATGGTTAGGACTTTACTGAGTCCTTCTCTCATTCTACTTTTTTCTTCCTTAAACAAATTATTCTCCCTACATACTTATTGATATTCAACTCTGACTGTTCTATGTATTCATCATAATCTTGAAAACAGAAATTTGCCTCAGTCTGTCATCACTAGTCCAATTATCAGTTACTTTAATAACATGAAATGGCTTTGCCAATATATTTATTCCTATTATGATTTCCCAAAGATTTGTTAGTGTTTTATTTGTCAATAATTTGCTGCCTTACTTACCTGAACTATACCACATTTTTATTTTACTATTTTCAGTTAAATAATAATCACATTTTTCCATACTTCATAGATTCATCAGGCAACCCAACTTTTTATTAACAATAGGACATACTAAAAAAATAATTACTCTGCCCTGTCCAAAGAATTTCTGATTCAGATATATTAAGAAATCTATCCACCTTTCTATTTTCCCTCCTCGTTTCCCTTCCAAAGTTTAGGGTCTTAGCAACTCACTTTTCATGACTGACAGTGCTCCTTCAACCACAAATGACCACCCACCACCCCCCTACCCCCAGCTAGCTAGTTTGAAATTCCATCATTCAAGATCACTATCTAAGTGTTTAAGCATTGTGGCTCAAGATTTTTAAATAAAAACATCACTGGGAGGGTTAAGGTATTTGGACTTTGATATAGTCCCATTCATTTATTTTAGCTTTTACTTCCCTTGTCTTTGGAGTCAAATTCATAAAATGCTCTTTGAACCCAAGGTTCGTAAGTTTAGTACATATGTCTTCTATGCAGTTTATTGTTTCAGGTCTTATATTTAGATCTTTGATCCATTTTGAGTTAATTTTGGTACATGGTGACAGATAGCAGTCTAGTTTCATATTTTTTGCACATGGCTTTCCAATTCTGTCAACACCATTTATTGAAGAGGCTGTCTTTTCTCCATTGTATGTTTTGGCTTCTTTGTCAAAAATGATCTGTCTATATTTATGTGGGTTTATTTCTGGGTTCTCAATTATATTATCAACTAAAAAGCTTCTGCACAGCAAAAGAAACCATCGACAAAATAGAGGCAACCAACTGAATGGAAGAAGAATTTTGCGAATAAGGCCTCCGATAAGGGGCTGATATCCAAAACACATAAGGAACTCATACAACTCAACAATAACAAATAACAAATGATCCAATTAAAAAATGGGCAGAGGACCTGAAGAGACATTTCTCCAAAAGGACATACAAATGGCAAATAGACATATGAAAAAATGCTCAACATCACTAATCATCAGAGAAATGCAAATAAAAACCACAATGAGATATCACCTCACTCCAGTCAGAATGGCTATCATGAACAAGACAAATAGTAACAAGTGTTGGAGAGGCTGTGGAGAAAAAGGAACCCTCATACACTGTTGGTAGGAATGCAGACTGGTGCAGCTGTTATGGAAGGTAGTGTGGAGGTTCCTCAAAATGGATAAGAATAGAATTACCATATGACCCAGCAATCCCTCTCCTGGGTATCTACCCCAAAAATCTGAAACATCTATCCATAACAACATATGTGCTCCAATGTTCATTGCAGCTTTATTTATGGTGACCAAGACATGGAAACAACCAAAGTGACCTTCGACAGGTGAATGGATAAAGAAGTCGTGGTATATATATATATACAATGGAATACTATTCTGCCATAAGGAAAGATGAAATAATACCATTTGCAACAATATGGATGGATCTTAAGATTATAATGCTAAGCAAAATAAGTCAGACAGAAAAAATAGAAAACCATATGATTTCACTGGTATGTGGTATATAAAACTGAAAACAATAAAAGAACAAGACAAACAAATGAAGAAACAAAACCTCATAGACACAGACAATAGTTTAGTGGTTACCATAGGGTAAGGGGGGAGGGGAGTGGTAAATGAGGGTAAAGGGAATCAAATATATGGTGATGGTAAGAGAACTGACTCTGGATAGTGAACACACAATGTGATATATAGATGAGGTATTACAGAACTGTACACTTGAAATCTATATAACTTTACCACCAATTGTCACACCAATAAACTTTAATTAAAAAACAAAAATAGAAAAAAAAAGATATTTGGACTTGCAATCAAATAACTTGGGTTCAACTCCAAACTTTACCTCTTTCTATGCATGGGGTTGATGTTAAACATCTCATTTCAATGATCTACAAAATGAAGATGGCAATAACTGCCTGCAGTTATCCAGATTCTTGTGAACACCAAAGAACATATATAAAGGTGATTTGCAAACTAAATATAAAATATATCATCAGCATCAATATGCATTAACTTTGGTTTACCAGTTCATTCCCTCAGAGAAGAGAGAGCAAAGATAATGAAAAACAATCCTGGAAAGGTGGGCTGCAATAGAAAGAAAGAAGTGAAGGTAGTCACGGAGCACACTGTATAGAAGAATAACTCCCTTGAGAAGACACATAGGAGTATAAGTAGCAAGGGGCAGCATGGGAAAATCGAGCAGAACTTCCCAGGAAAGGAAGCCACAAAAAAGAGATGTGGGGGCACCAAAGAGAACCTCTCCTTTTGGGCATTTTTGGTTTAGCCAAGCCTTCACTCCATTTTTACCTGCTCACACTTCTGTCTGCACTTTTCACCAAAAGACAATCATATGTTTTACAGTCTGTTGACGAGATAAGGGTTTTAATGTCTCAATTCATTTTTCTCCCATTATACACCAACAATGAGGTCAGGCTCAGTGAAATGTGCACAGAATTGTGCTTTGAATAAAGTGAAGGTGCAGTCATTGTTGTGGAAGAGATGGATGAGAGAAAAGGAAATCTGAATTTTAGGAGAATATCAAGGCAATTGCAATTACATCACTGCCCATGTGCCTATTCCCTTTAAGACAAAAAGAATAATGAAGATAAGAAAAAATATTTCCTCTATTGTGGGTATATAGCGTATAGCTAATCCATCTTCCCTTTCTCTCTTTTCATTACCTTTTCATGATGATATTGAAGGCAGAATTATAAAACTTTCTGAGCAGTTACCGTGTGCTAGACAGGACTTGTGTATGAAGAGATGAGTAAACCAAGGCTCCAAGAATGAGAGATACGCATCACCACCCTACCCATATCTTATCTGCGCTTCCTTGGAATATTTGTGTGTGTGTGTGTGTGTGTGTGTTTGTGTGTGTGTGTGTGACTAGAAATATTTGTGTAAAGCACATATATTTAAAATTTTTTAAAAAGGAAAATAAACCTAGCAGTAATTGATTTGGTAAGTCCCTTTCATCAAAAGCCTACCTGTTTTCTCCAATCAAATATTCCGTAAAATCAGTTGACTAGATATTCCCTTACAAATTACAATACAAATTTTTCCTAGTGACTTCTTTTGAACACGTGTGTGTGTGTGTGTGTGTGTGTGTGTGTGTGTGTGTGTGTGAGATAAATGAATAACAGCAGGAAGGCCAGCAGCTGCAGCAAGCTGGGGCATCTGACTGGGCACCAGCCATTCCTCAGGTTTTTCTTCAGCTTCTTTTACTATTACCTTGGAGCTCTAAAGCAGGCTTTTCTCATTTGCTTTTTAATCTATTATTCAAGTAATTTTTCTTTCCTTTGTGTGTCTCTAAAGACATTTTCCCAATTCTAAGGACTGATTTCTTGTCTAAATTGCCTTGCTTTATTTTCCTCCCTTATCACCTTTTCTCTACATTTTTAAAATATTTCTCCCAACCAATGTTAGCCTCACCCTTTAATCATCCATCCCACCACTAGGTTTCTTTATCCTTCTCTAGACTTCCTCCTTTCCAACAAAAAACACCACCTCTAAGAAACTCTTTCATTTCCATGCCACAAAATCAACAATTTATTTATTTATTTATTTTTGGTGGGTAATAATTTTTCCCCAATTTAGTTTGCTGTATATTTTCTCTTATAAGTGAATTATCATGGCATATGGTATGGATATTATCTTTGCCTTTCTACAAAAAGACTCCAAATTCTTGTGTCATATGTAATTTTTATTTTGGCAATCCCTGCTGGGGAAGTTCTTCCCCTAAGGCAGCAAATGTCCCTTCAGAACATTAATCTTATAGTACTCAGAAATGAAGATAACACTGAGGTATATTTTTTCATGTGCAAGTGTACCTGCAGTATGGCACAGACTTCATAGAGCTCATTATCTTATTTCTTTTTATGATAATCTTTAAGGAGAAACCTAAGTCACACACCAACCAGTGTGTGAGGAAAGATTGCAGGTTCAAGTCCTGACTGTGCCATATTGGCCTATGGCCAATATGTTATGGTAGAATGGGAAAGGAGAATGGAAAAAATACACATCAATGTGACTTTCCCTCACATTCCAAAAAGGTAAAGCCAACTCAAAGCCTTACCACACTTGATCACCCCCATTCATATCATTATTGCACTAAAGCAGTCATACAACTGGTAAACCTCTACCTTTCATAGAATTAATCCAAGTCACACACACTGAATCTATCCCTAATTGTGCATTTTCTCCAATTTACCCTCTTCTGTGGTTCCCATAAAAGTTACACAGATTATTTTCAACTCATCTTTCCTAAAACACAGAGTCCTTTGCATACATTCAGTGTCTCCTTGGTCTTTAACTCTGGTTCCACTAGCAAGTGAATGGGAATCTTCCACTGATTACTAATCATCTTCCATTCTTTAACCTGGGCTTTCTTTAGCTGACCACATGTTTCCACAAGTTATGTAAATCTTGGTGAATATCTGATTTTTTCTCTGCTTATCCTACATGTTTAGTTTTTAGTTTTCACTAGTTTTAACCATTCGAATTTATCCCCCTTTCCCAAGTCTTTCTCATGTCATTTATTTATCCATGCTCAACTCCTACAAACAAAGAAGAAACACTGTCTTTATGCATCAAGGGGTAAGACATTGCCATAAAGAATTAAACATAGCAGAACCTGTTTTGTAAATAGCAAATGATCAAGATGATAAGGTCTACAAAGTTAAGAAGGAAGAGGCATTATTGGATATTATAGAAGTGATCAGGAAAATGTTTTGGGTTATGGACAGGTATGTGGGGAAAGGTGTGCCTAAAAACATAAATGGGATTGCTCAAGCCCTCTTCAGGGATCAATTAAAACACTGACACACTGGATCAGTAGGTCCATGGAGTTTATGTGTAGGACCCCTAAGAAATGTGGAGATAAAGGCAAATTAAGTCCTGTTGGGACAAGCCAATTTGTGTATTTGGGACTTTGTTTTAACAGCATTAGAGAGACTTCAAGAATTTTTTTTTTTTAGGGGGAACTGGCAGAATCAAAGCAGCATTTACAATGTAAATCAAAGATAGGAGTGGGTGGTTTCTACAGAAAGAGGCAGGCATCTGCCATAGAAGTGAGGTACAAAGTTATCAGATTGGGGGGAGTGGCCATGTGAGAAAACCAATGTGATTTCCATAAAATCCTCAAAATGTGTCTGTTGCATCGTTAGTTAGCAGCAAGGAAGCGATAATTACACAGACATACTCTCTTCTCTATCTTTAACTTGCTTTCCTGCTCTACAATCTTGGAAAGTAGGATAGCCACAACTAATATTTATTTATTAAATGATCTTAACCACTGTGTATTGTAGTCTTTGGCAAACTTTGTTTTCCTATGAATAGGCATTTATTGAACATTTAATACCTATTACTAGCATGGAAAGTTCTGGACAAATCCATTTTGGTGTCATTTACTCCATACTTCTCCGTCTTCCAGGTGAAGTCCTGAATGTCCTCTAAAGTCTATCCGAGTATAAGCTATTACGTAAGCTGACTATAAACTATTATGAATGTAAGCTATCCATCTCCTTGCTAGCAAAAATGTCACAAATTGTTACATGCTTCTCTGCCCCTTACCTCCCACCTCGAGCATTGAGGTAAGAGAGAACTCCCATCCTTAAATCATATATGGCTGCCCAGTATGTCTTCAGGCACTCACAGAGATAAATTGCAGAACAGATCTTTTATTCTAGTGTCTCTAAGCCAAAACTCCCCCCTTGTATTTACATATCCTTGTCTACACCTAAAGACCATCCAGTTTCGGTTTCAGTTGGCACCATTTTCTGACGCCTTTTCATTATAGGCATATGTCTTCTCTAGAAAGCATTTCATTTGTAAATAATTTGTAAACTGTCTTATCTTGCTGCTACTTCATGGCATTTTGGTGATGTTCAGCCAGTAGTTTTCATTTTCTTCTCCAGAAATTTCCATCACAAATAAATCATGGTATGCTCACTCCTAAACTGACATCATATGCTTTCACTCTTGGCATGAAAAGCTAAGATAATCCATTGGATTTCTAATCAAGATTTCCTGAGAACTGCTATCTGTCACCATGTATCAAATTAATTCAAAATGGATGAAAGATTTAAGCATAAGACCTGAAACAATAAACTGCATAGAAGAAAACATAGGTACGAAACTTATGGACCTTGGGTTCAAAGAGCATTTTATGAATTTGGCTCCAAAGGCAAGGGAAGTAAAACCTAAAATGAATGAGACTATATCAAACTTAAAAGCTTCTGCACAGCAAAACAAACCATCGACAAAATAAAGAGGCAACCAACTGAATGAGAGAAGATTTTTGCAAACAGTGCCTCCGATAAGGGGCTAATATCCAAAATATACAAGGAACTCATGCAACTCAACAACAAAAAAACAAACCACCCAATCGAAAAATGGGCAGAGGACCTGAAGAGACATTTCTCCAAAGAGGACATACAAATGGCAAATAGACATATGAAAAAATGCTCAACATCACTAATCACCAGAGAAATGCAAATAAAAACCACAATGAGATATCACCTCACCCCAGTTAGTATAGCTACATCAACAAGACAAATAGTAACAAGTGTTGGAGAGGCTGTGGAGAAAAAGGGAATGCAGACTGGTGCAGCCTCTATGGAAGGCAGTGTGGAGGTTCCTCAAAAAGGATAAGAATAGAATTACCATATGACCCAGCAATCCCTCTCCTGGGTATTTACCCAAAAAAATCTGAAAACATTTATCCATAAAGACACGTGTGCTCCAATGTTCATTGCAGCTTTATTTACGGTGGCCAAGACATGGAAACAACCAAAATGTTCTTCGATAGATGAATGGATAAAGAAGTTGTGGTATATATACAAATGGAATACTATTCTGTGGTAAGAAAAGATGAAATAGGACCATTTGTGACAACATGGATGGATCTTGAGATTATAAAGCTAAGCAAAATAAGTCAGACAGAAAAAGCACAGAAACATATGATTTCACTGATATGTGGTATATAAACCAAAAACAATAAAAGAACAAGACAAACAAATGAGAAACAAAAACTCATAGACATAGACAAGAGTTTAGTGGTTACCAGAGGGTATGGGGAGAAGGAGGTGGTAGATGAGGGTAAAGGGGATCAAATATATGGTGATGGAAGGAGAACTGACTCTGGCTGGTGAACACACAATGGGATTTATAGATGATGTATTACAGAATTGTACATCTGAAATCTATGTAACCTTACTAACAATTGTCACTCCAATAAACTTTAATTAAAAAAAAAAGATTTCCTAAGAAAAATTACTTCAAAGACCCTTGAACACCTCTGTTCTAAATCTTCCAGAGAAAAATGTTTCTTTTAAAAATAAAATTCCTTCTTTCATCGAAGAATCTGAATGAGTTATTTATTGTTTCTGCAGAGAATTAAAGATGTCCTACTTTTCTTTTCAAGTTTGCAGTTTCCTTTCTTAAAAAATCAAAACCTTTACTACTTTGGTTCCTTTTTTCACTGCATTATTTTCTTACTCTGCTCTCTTTCTGAGTTTGAAATAAAGACTTTTAATTTTTGATTATATTTTCTTTTTCCTTTTATCTCACAGCTCATGCATCAGATTCTCCGTGTTATACTCCCCCTCCTTCTCTTCCATGGCAGACAAATTTACATAATTATGAGAAAAGCTCTCTTGCTATTCCTCCTTTGTAATGCCGTACGTTAGGCACACTGTAGCCATGTCTTCCTTCCAATAATCATTTTAGTCAGGGAGAGAACTGCTTTTGAGACTACTTTACAGATAATAAAAAGTAAAATACAGAGGAGTTAATTAATTTTCCTAGATTAAAATTAAATAAAATGTGGACCATAATTCTCTGGGGCTCAAACTCCTTGCTGCTGACTGACTCTATGCTACCTTGATCATGAGTGGAAAAGGGGGCAAATCATCACTGTAGCTCTCTGCAATGTCATATTCCAACTTGACTTAAACAGACATCAGTAATAATATAATTTTTCAATAAGCATCTAAAATTTTCTTTCAGTGTAACAGCTATTAATTTATATTTCAAGCAACATGCGGAACACACAAGGTAAACCTAATAATGTCAGATCTGTTCTCAACCACACTCAATTCTGGGCCTGTTATCACTATGAGCTGGCTGGATGGCCATAGGAAGTCATTTAACTCTGATAGGTCTCCATTTCCTAATTCATAAAATAAATGGGCTATATTTTCCCCAAGGTCTCTTCTAGGTCTAAGTGTTTTAAATCTATGCTATAAGACCAGAATAGTCACTGCCAGCTTTTTTCTGTATTCTAGCTATGTCCCCTGAGATTTCACATGCTGGAAGAATTTTATCTGCAAAATCCTAGGCATAAAAGTGTATAAGTGAAATATGAAAGGCTTATTAAACAAGCCATACCATTTAAACTGGGGTGTGACAAGTGTGCCTTCACTAATAAAGTGATGCAGCATCCTAATTCAGTGAGAATACAAACCAATACTGGCAATACAGATGTCAGGTATGTTCTGTATTATATCAATGCACTTATGTCACTTTCCAGTTAAAATTACAATTTTTTTGACAACCTACATCCTTCTTGCTACAATCAGTGAGAATAATCCTATAGGCTTCTCTCTTTCTCTCTCTCTCTCTCTCTCTCTCTCTCTCTCTCTCTCTCTCTCTCACACACACACACACACACACACACACACACACACACACACACAGAGTTTTTGTAGTGCTATGAGCTCAAATCATGAAAACTCTGAGTAGTTTAATGTCTCTTCTTTGGAGTGGAACAACTTTTTTTGGAGAAGGGAATTTCTGGAGACAAATAAATCAGAATTTTAATCCACATAAGCACTGTGTGTGATAGGTCAGTTGAGTTTCTGTCAGTCCTAGGAATGAAAGCTGATTCTAAGATTCAGTTTCTCTAGAAATCTTTTTAGAAAATATTCATTAAACAAATGAAAACCTTAAAGAGCAATGCTTCCCATTTTCATGTGCACCTTAGTTACTTTGGGGATGTTTAAAATGCAGATTCTGATTCACTGACTCAGGAGAAGGGACTCAGATTAGAATGACAAACCATCTGGGTTTTCCCAAGACTAAAAGGTTTTCTGGAGCAAGGGAATTTCATGGCTAAAACTGATAAAGTGCTGAACAAACTAGTATGAATTGCCCACTCTACCTGAATTCTGTGCCTCTGTCCACCACCACGTGCTTCTGCTGATGTTGGTTCTAGTCTCAAAGTCTCAGGAGAAAGGGTTGAGTACTAAATTCAGAACATGTGGTCTGGGCAGCTGGTTTAATTTTTTCTTTCCCTTGTTACTGTGTGAGCCTGTGCCAGTTTCTTAACTTACCAAGCCTCAAATCCTAAACTGAAAATTAGGATAGTAATAAATGCCCACTTCACAGGGCTGTGAGCTTTAGAAAAGATGAACAGTATAAAGTCCCTGATCAATTAGGAATTCTCAACAATTGTTAGTTTTTGGTATAATTATTATTGTAATTTTTCCTATAAGATATCAGTTAAATGAATATCATTATAAGACAGAGGTGCCAATAAAACTTGATTGGAAATGATCTTGATACTTCATTGAATTGAAACAATATTTTTTTCACTTATATTCATTCTTTGAGCAAATATATTTTAGAAAGTTAAATGCATATGGCAAAATAGCTACTATGTGCACAATTTCATGCTGAAAAAATGAATTTACAAATGGTGACAGTGCTTCATCTGCCACAAATTCAATGCAACATAATAATGGCTCACCATTCAATACTGAGTCCATTCAAGAAAGAGAAATTCCAATTTAACTGTGTCAGTTAATAAGCATAATAATTGAAGGAAAATAAAATTAAAATCATATTAGTCAATGACAAATCAAGCAACATAGTAAACTTCCTTGAAATTAATTTTTTTAAAGCAGCATTCAGGAGGTAATCCCTCCATTCAAATGTTAAAATCATACGCCACCTAAGACCACGTGGTCTTGATAAAATAATACAACATGTTGTTTGGGCCTTAGATGAGAAGATCTTTGAGTAGGAGACAATTGACTGAAGAGAAAAGGGCAGAAGTGAAGGGCCCTAGGAAGTAAATAAATTACGGGATTTGAAACATGATACACAGGAGACTGGGTAAGAGTGAAAAGCAACCCCAAGGTTATAAGTTTTGTATTATAAATATTAAAAAATGGAAGAAAAAAACTCCAAAACCTCATAAAGAAGATGATTTAAATCTGAATTGATTATTACTTAATTATATTAGTATCATTAGTCATATTTTAAATTTTCTATTATAATTCACCATCTAACCTTTAGAAAAGAATTTGCATATTGAAGTAAATTAGAAGTTGCTAACCATTAAAAGGGTTTCTTTTCCTCCTTCTGACCCCTCCTAGGAGACTGTTTCCTATCATATAGTCTGGTAATTTACAGCCAGAAATCGTATTGTGAACATACTGAACAGGTTTATGATTATTAAGCCATGGGATACGACCTGAGCCACTGTTTTCTCTCTTACTCCCTGGGCCTATAGGAGCCATGATTTTGATTCATGATTTGGACACAGCCTACTATCTAATTAATCAGCAAGACAATTGACACAGAATAATTTATTTCATATTATTGTCATTTACCAGCCTGGGAGCAGGTAACTTTCCAGAAATGTTTCAGGTATTATTTTTATAATAAAAATATTAAATCATGTATTTCAGTTTGTATATCAGAGAAGAGAAAAACAATGAAACCAAGACATTTGGGGGAAGAATGGTACTAAAACTTAGTTTGTCTGACTTCTGGACTTAGGCTGTGTCTCTTACACCAATATCAATAAAGAATAAAGAAGAAAAATTGCATCAATGCTTGAGCATCGATCACCTACTTTGTCATTTGTCACTGCTGACTAAGGAGTAAATGCTCCATCCTTGCCAAGCCCTTTTGCAGATACTCATTTCTTCTTTCTCCTCTATTGATTCAGTTCACATTTTCCCAAGCTTCTTAACTTCCTATGAACATTGTTTCACAATTACATATACAAGGATATTCACTAATGTAGTACAGAGTCATCATAAAGGAAACACATAGCTTGGGGTTCAGGAGAAGAATTAATACATCACATCACATCCCATGAAGCACATCCATAAGGCAAGTGTGATATATAAACATCTTGAATGTGGCCATAAATTGATTGCTGATTTGAAGATTTAATTTTCTAGGCCCTGAATGTTCAGTTTTTTGCAATCTATGGTGCATTTATTCCCTAAGCAACATACTCCTTGAGTAAATAGAGTTTATGTCAGTGTGCCTTCCTTCAGTGTCCTATAATCTTCAATAAGCCCTGGGCCACCTATAGGAAGAAACCTCCTGTCTTATAGAACCACTTTAAAAATCCCTAAGGCTTCCAAAACAATTTCATCTGACCTTCATTTGAAAGCCGTTCTCCCTCCTACCCCCTACACTTGGCAACTGATTTGAAACCACCTCCCGGGTGGCTAAGTAATACAAGTTGCACATGTGCACATACAAAATTATGTGTCCTTTATCAAAAGCTGGCTTGGGAGGGGGAAACTCTGTGGCTGTTAGCCACAGATGTTTTATTTAAGCAGATATTATAAATGGATTTTAATTGTGCTTTCAGATGTACAAAAAAAAAAAAAAGCCACCAAGGTATAACCCTAATAGACCTGTAGAAGCTCAATAAAATAAATCAATAGCATGTGTCCTGGAAGAGTGTTGCACTTTCTAACATTTTACTCAGTATTGACATTTGACCTACAAAATTTGTCATCTACCAATTTTTTTAAAAAGAATTTGCTGATACAGGTACAATTACATACAAGAAAACATATTAAGGAGAACTTTATTCTCCAAGGCTCTTGCCAACATTTTTCTGACATGTCACCATGTTATCACCTCTTTCTTGTTAATGCAGCTCTTGTTGCAGAAAATAATAATCATTCTTTGTGTCAGATCCTTATCCGCTCTGACTCTCAAATACTCACATCATTCAGTCACCTGCCAGGTCAGTATATTAGCTCACTGCACACAAGTCTATGTACAAGAGGTACACAAGCCACAGGTCCAAATCCAAGTTCACTACAAAACACAGCACAGTAAGATGTAGCCAAAGAGTTCCATAGGTCAAGTTCAAAGCAGCCCGGAGATCACAGTAAGTGACTGAGAGAGGTCTGATCAGTCATCAGCCTTTGGTCCAAGGAAAATCAATCTGATGTTGACACTTTCGTTTTTCCTTATGCTGTGCTTGTCTGGCTTTCACCAAAAGATATAGATTCTAAACACTGTTGCTGTCAGTTATTTAGACATAAGAGAAAACTGAAATTTTGTTTTTGAGAAACAGCAAAACGCTGTTATTTGCTAAGACTAAGCTAAGCTAAGATGCAAGGTAACAGGGTACTAAAAATCTAAGATTTGGGGCAAAATTTTGCTAAAGAAGAGGAATTGGATAAAATTATAATACTATGGCCTGGTAATACAAATAGTCAAACATGACAAATTCAAGACAAAATCATAATATATTCAGAAAACAGATAGAAAGTAGAGAGAGGCAATGATTGGAATTTTGTGTTTAAGTGGGTGTTATACAGAAAGGTCAATTAACTGATTTCTCAGGGCCACCAGCTATTAATTGAAAAAGCTGAGATTCAAACTCAGGCCTGCCTCATTCTAGAGATTTCACCATTTTCCACCATGCTATTCTGCTCATCTCTTATATTGTCCACTGGCCAAATCTCTGAAATACTGAAGTCTGCGATCTCTTGCTCCTCATATGTGCTATTCCAACTTTTGCAACCATTCTATAGTCTATGTCTACATAGCATGCTAATCAGGTTCAATTTCCCTTTTCTAAACCATGTTGCTCCCTCTTTTAAGACTTGGCTTCTGTGAAATAAGTCAGACAGAAAAAGTAGAGAACTGAGAATGATTTCAGTGATATGTGGTATATAAAACTGAAAACAACAAAGGAGTGGGACAGACAGGTGAAGAAACAGGAACTCATGGACATAGACAGTGGTTTGGTGTTTGCCTGGAGGAGGGGGGTTGTAGAAGAGGGTAAACGGGGTCAAATATATGGTGATGGAAGGAGAACTGACTCTGTGTGCTGAATACACAATGTGAGACATAGATGATATATTACAGAATTGTACACCTGGAATCTATGTAAGTTTACTAACAATTGTCATCCCAATAAACTTTAATTAAAAAAAGAAAAAAAGAAAAAGACTTGGCTTTTGTTCCCTGAGAGTGAGAATCTGATAAGTATCCAGGGAATAAAGCAAGCTGCAGGAGATTCACACAAAAGCAAAGAGTGCTAAGCAAGATTTTGGAGGGAACCCTATATAGCAATAAACTTTTTAAGCAAGAAATGGATGAAAACAAAATTCAGCAATGTGGTTACCTTTGGGAAAAGGCAGAAAGACGTAATCAGGGATGAAAATTTAGGTAGATACAATGGTCATTTTGTATTGTTTTAGGGGGTAAGTAGGTAAACAGCTGAAAGGCATATAATCTATTATGAAGTTTTATAAATAATGTATATGCTACTCTGTTGTTTCATATACTACATTAAAAAAAAAAAAAAAGAAGTTTGTTCAATCCTTGAGTAGCATGGCAGGACTGACACTCTCCACAAAACTAAGATCCTAAGGAAGAACCTGACGGCCTCTCCTCCCTCTGATCCAAGCCAAGGCACAGATGATCCTATTGCTGGTCCAAAGACATACTCCATAGCTGATTACTGAGAATCACATCTGTGCCTCTCACAAAGGAATAGCACACCATGAAGCAACTCTGACTTTCTTATCAATAATTACAGTTCAGGTACTCCCATCTGAACAAATAGTTGAAATGCCTCTCCCACCCTTTGTCCTCCTACACCCTGCTCTATTCTCAGCATGAAAATGAGATCTTTACAATATCAGTAAAGGGAGGAATGCCAAGATACTTGATTGGACCTTTGTCAATATAATGCTAAAAAAGGAAAATTGCTGTTTTACTGTGTCAGCTGGTACCATTTTTAAAATAAAGTAAAACAAACATTCACTCCCTTAAAGTTAGAATGTGTGATAGTCCTTTGTGTGTAGGAAGTTGAAAAGTAGCATGCTTTTCCCTCTCAGCATTTACAGCAGTTGTAATTTTGCATCAATTTGACTGACTATTTGGCTAATGTCTGCCTCCCACAGGAGACTGTAAGTTTTATGAGGGCAAACTCTCTTTATTCAGCACAGATTCCTAACTCCAAGCATAGAACCTAGGACAATTTAGGCAGTCAAGAATAAGTGACATAATAGCATACATAAGTGAACAAAAATTTTAGGGTAAGAAATCTGTATCCTATTGGTCCACTGTTGTCACTTCATAAGGATAAGGCAAAAAAATATGTTACTGTGAACAATGTACAGAATGTACAGAAATGTACAATGTACAGAAAGTCTAGTCATTAAATCAATGTATAACTAAATAACATGTCCTCTAGCTCATTCTCTGGGTAATACCCCAGACATTGGGTATCACCAATATGACATGACCACATTAACTGACTGATATAATATAGTAGGAAATAAAATTTCTAGATAGTAAATGCATAGGAAAATTCCATTTGGCATTCAAGAAAGTACACTTTCTCAGCAAAGATTTTAAATACTGAACAGATGTTCACATCTCTAGAGTAGTTTGAACATAAACCTATATAAAAGTTAGTGTGATAGTTAATTTTATGTGTCACCATGGCTTAGGCTGTCATGCCCAGTAGTTTGGTCAAACTCCAGTTTAGATGTTGCTATAAAGGCATTTTTTTTTTAGATATGGATAGTATTCAATACGTGTTGAGCAAAGCAGATTACCCTCCATAAAGTTGGCAGCCCCATGCAATGAGTTGAAGGCCTTAAGAAAGTATAAGCTTCCCAGATGTAGGAGGAATTTTTCTCTAGACTGCAACATAGAACCCTTGCCTGGGCTTCGAGTCTGCTGTCCTTAGGAATTCCTACTCAAGATTGCAATATCAACTTTTCCAGACTGCCACCCAGCTTGCCCTACAAATTTAACAAATTGGGCAGCCCCAATTGTGTGAGCCAATTTTGTAAATCTCTCTCTCTCTCTCTCTCTCTCTCTCTCTCTCTCTCTCTCTCTCTCTCTCTCTCTCTCTCTCTCTCTCACACACACACACACACACACACACATACACACACACATACACACACTCACACACACCTTTATCTATCTCTATCTCTATCTGAGTTGCCTCTTATTCTTTCCTGATGAAACAACAAAATAATCACACCAAATTGTGCAAATTCTACCCAAACAGATTCTTAGGTTTTGAATTTTCAAGGCCCAACTTAATTTATATTGGCACTAGCCAGGCTAATTTTTTTACAAGACAGTTGATACCAGACACCACAAAGCCTAGACAATGTATGTCATGTGACCCACTCCTCCCTTTCATCATAAGGTGGTGCCTGTGGCTGCCCACCTACACATTGCTGGTGGCAGCAATCTATCTATTCAAGGAGAAGAAAGAAAATAAAATTGTGTATGTGATGCATCTGGGATATTGATTCATATCCTATGGCTTAAGTACACAAAAGATTTATGTAAGGATGAAAACAAAAAGGAGATTCCCTGGATTCCTCCTGTACTACTGCACACAATACTTAGGATTATATAAATAATTTGTGTTCAAAGAAGACGATGTAACATAATAATTTCAAAAGGTCAATCTTCATTAACTCACTTTATTATTTGCCTTGGTTAAAAGGGTCTTGGGTCAAGATAAAAATTCTACTCACTGATTCCCTGAAATTGTTTCACTGCAGTGCTGTGGGGTGGGTTTTGCAGTCTTTAAGAATTCTAAGACACCTTCAGGAATAAAACAGAATTAATTTTTATTATGTAATCTTGTGCAAAATTTGTTTCTCAAAGCCATGGACATGCCAACAGTAATGAAGCTACACAGAAAAGAAAACGAAAAACAAAAACAACAACAAATAAAGCTTTTAGCAGAAGAATCAAGGCATCACTTAGCATTAGGCAAATCAAGAAGAGAACTGGAATGGACAAATGATTAAGTGGAGATAAGAAACAACTCAGCTTAGAGTTTCCATTTTTATTTCTATGATTTTGTTTTTCTGTAAAAGGGGATGGGACCCAGAGCTGAGAAATTATGAAGCGAGTCACTGATTGAAATCCCTGGAGTGAAAAGGCTTTGATTTTCTTCTTCAGTTAAGTCCACTGCTATTTTTAGTGCTGAGGGTGTTTTCTCTTTTGTAATGACAAGTAATGTTCAAGGACACAGATGATGTAATGACCTCATTAGAAGTTCCCATAGTCTTGTATGGGTTCAATAATGACTAGGTCCACTTCACCAAAGTAAGAGCCACCCAACTGAGCAGTGCTGTGAGCTCCCACCAAACAAATTTCCAAGTATTCAACCATGAGTCAGTCTCTGTTTCACCTAAGATCTCATTCTGATCACTGTGACTTAAGACAGAAAAATGTTATTTTCTTGAGTTTAAAAGTGCAATTAGAGTTATCCTTGAATATGACTTATCATATATGATAATAATGAAAACTAAAATCGAAGCACACAAGAGACAAGTGCTTTGGACTCAGCTTGCAAGTCAATTCATGGTTTATAAAGGAATTCTTTTAAAACATCTTTTGTGACATGATGGGAGAAAAAGACATTTTTATGTTCTATAGGTCAAGCAATTAAATGTCAAGCAATTAAATGTCTTTGCATAGTAACTATCCCACTTATCTATTACTGCATAGCAAATCACTAAAAATAATAAAATTAATAATCATGCATTTTGCTTATAAATATAGAGTTAACTGGACTCAGCAAGGCAGTTCTCTCTAGCAGTCTCTAAAGAGTTGGAGTCAGATGGTGGCTAGGTTGAGGTAAGTTTAAAGCCTCCTTCATTCACATGATCGAGCCTAAGCTAGGGAGACTCAAAGATCTGATGGGTTGAACATTTGGGGCTCCATGACATTGCCCCCAGCAGTGTGTTTGCAGGTGTGTATGCGTGCGTTCACGAGTGTATAGTCTCCCCATGAGTCCCTCCACATGGTGGCCTCTCAGGACAGGCTACTTACATGCAGCTGAAGACTCCCACATCCAGTGTCACAAGAGATACTCAAAGAATTCATGGCCTTTTCTGAACCTACCGTCAGAAGTCAAACAGCATCACTTTGCCACACTCTTAGTCTTTGAAGCAGCGATAAAATTCTATAGAGGTTCAAGGGAGCAGTCATAGGCTCTACCTCTGAGAGGGAGAAGGGTTAAAGAATTAGTGGAAATGTTTTAAAATTGTGACATAAGGAACAAGAATTCGGCCTTTTAAAACAGCATCTAGTATGAGTAGTTGAAGAAAGAAAAGAGAATAAGATGGTAGGAAAAAATATCAGTTTTGAACTTTAGACAAGAAAGGAAGGTCAGAAACTAGACTGTGCCATGAAGGAAGACTAAATAAATAAATAAATAAATAAATAAATAAAATGTTTGTTTGTTTTTTCCATTTGATTCTGGGAAAGATCAAATTCATTATTCTGTTTTGTTTTCTTATATGATAGTTCCCCCCCCCCAGTACTCAAATCTTCAGTAAAATGTTGCCACACTAATATAGCCTAGCATTAATGCAGGGTGGTAAATGTTCTAGGGACAGAAGTGAAATAATACTTTAAAAAGCAGTGGCCATGAGAGCCTAGAACGAACATTGAGGAATTAGCCATCATGTAACATTGGGACTAAGGGGGACTACTACTGCATATACTAACTCAGGAAAACTTCCTTCTCTCCAATGTTCTAGAGGAAGGTGACCCTGAAACAAAGTGAAGAAAACAGAGCTTCCCATTGATTGTGGGTTATAGACATGGTTCCCCAAACCACTTCATTTGGATGCCAAAGGAAAGGATGATGACTAAAGACTATAGGGTGGGAAATCTTATAAAACAACATGACTTCTGCTATGTAGTAAGAGAAGTTTCATAGAGATTTAACATTCATTGTCACCTTAGAGCTGCTATATTCCCCTTTTCAATTAGACTTCTGCCCTTGGTTACTATTTGGCAGTTGTAAGTACAACACAGAATTCTATTCTTTCATATAAGTAATATTTTAAATTGTAACTAGTTGTAGCAAAAATAATGGAATTGGAAATATAATAGACATTTTTTAAATATTTTTTCTGTATATGAAAACATGAAGATCTGCACTAAATAAAACTTCATCATTGAGCTTGCACATTCTGTCTGTCTCACTTTGTGTGTTTGAAGAATTTAACAAGACACTTGTTTCTTCAGGTCTATGAAACTGGACAGACTAATATCATTGATTCAGAGCTTTCTGAGGAAAATATTTCAAAGACATCTGCAAATACTTTTATTTCGTTATGTAAGAAATGAGCTTCTAAATTAAAAATTAATTACAAACCTGCCAGGTTAATGTTTCCACAGCTGTGCCTTTGTGACAGACAGAAAAAACTTTCATTTAAAAAGGTTCATTCACTACCACCTTATTCAAGATGGCTGACTGAAAAAAAGAGTTTCTTGTTTCCCCAGCTAAAAACTCTACTCAATGGCAGAAAAAATATGTATCAAAAATGAACACAAGAGTAAATTAATGAGTGTGTTGTAAAAACAAGATATATTCTACTAGCATACCACAGATATAAATAATTTTTGAAAGGCATAAAGTAAATGGAAACAGATTGACAACGAGATACAAGTCAACTGAAAAATCTGCAAGCTCTACAGAGGCAACAGAGATGATGTCAGAGACAGAGACAGAGAGAAAGAGAGATGATTTTCTGAGCAAGACCTTGGAATAATCCCCAAATTGGGATAATGAAGCTATGAGAAGAGTGGGTCATATGCAATGAAATGGCAGTTAATCATAGGGTGTGGGGTGTGATCTATGAGCAAATACCATAACCCTTTGCACCGATGACTCTAATTTTTCTCTAAACAGAATGCTGAATTCAGTGTATGAAGGACCTTACTGCAATCTTCAGGGGTGGAAACCATCCTTCCCAGAAAACAAATTAATAAAAAACTTCAGTTGGTCACAAGCCCCACAAATCCCCTGAGTAATCACAAAAAGGAAACTCCCATAATCCAAAGTGGCTTTGACTACCAGGCAAATTATCATTTACTCTGAGGAAATACACTCACAGTTATTAATTTTGTTTAAACCAGACTCTTTAAAACGTGATCAAAACAAGAAAACAAAACATTGAAAAACTCAATATATAACAGATCTAAAATTATAAGGAACAGAAGAAAAATTCAACATGATTATAATTAATATCCTCAAAGACATTTCAAAGGACATAAAAACCACTGGAAACAGTTTGATATGAGAAGAAAAAACTTCAGTGCTATTGGTAATATAAAATGTAAATGACAAAATACAAACTTAATATAATAGATGGACAGAATAGCAACACACAGAGCTGACGATTAAACACTAAAGTAGAAGCAGGATCATAGAATGCAAAGTATAAGGAAAAGTAAAGAAGTATACAAGAAAGATATATTTTTAATGTCTAACATGTGTCTAAAGAGAGTCCCAGAGAAGAGAATAAAAACAGAGAGAAGGAATACCGCAAGACAGAAAGAATAGGAAAATGCTTGAGAGCTAATGAAATGCTCAAGCCTTGAAATATCTGAGGATTCACTGAGTGAAAGAGGATTGATTTTAACAGACACACACACACACACACACACACACACACACACACACACACATACACACTCCACATTTAAGCTGATGCTGGTAAATTGGCAAAGCTCTAAAGAGAAAGAAAAATACCTTTAAAATTTCCTAACTATTTCACTGATATGTGGTACATAAAATTGAAAACAACAAAAGAACAAGACAAACAAATGAAGAAACAAAAACTCAAAGACACAGACAATAGTTTAGCGGTTCCTGGAGGACAAGTGGGGAGGGGAGTGGTAGATGAGCGTAAAGGAGATCAAATATATGGTGATGGAAAGAGAACTGACTCTGGGTGGTGAACACACAATGTGATATATAGATGATGTATTACAGAATTGTACACCTGAAATCTATGTAACTTTACTAACAATTGTCACCCCAATAAACTTTAATTAAAAAAATTTTTTTTCTAACTAGCCAGGGCAATTGGATGAGAAAGAAGTAAGAGGTACCCAGATTAGAAAAAATAAGGAAAACTAAATTTGCGGACGACATGACCTTGTATATAGAGAATTCTAATATATGCACAAAAATATTATTAGAACTAATAAATTCACCATTGTTACAGGACACAAAATTAATATACAAAAATCAATTGCATTATACACAAAAACAGTAAACAAGCTGAAAATAAAATTAAGAAAATCATTCAATTTATAATAATGTTAAAAGTATGTAGGAGCAAATTCAACAAGAATAATAAATGGAAAGACATCACATATTCATAGATTGGAACACTCATTAGTGTTAAATGGCAATAGTCCCCAAACTGAACTGCAGATTCAATGTAATCCCTATCAAAATAACAGCTGCCTTTTTTTGGCATAAATTGTCAAGCTGAGTCTAAAATTCATTCGAAAATTCAAGGGACCTTCACACTGCCTTCCATAGTGGTGGCACCAATCTGCATTCCCTCCAACAATGTATGAGGGTTTCTTTTTCTCCACAGCCTGTCCAACACTTGTTATGATTTGTCTCGTTGATGATAGCCATTCTAACTGGTGTGAAGTGGCATCTCATTGTGGGTTTTATTTGCATTTCTCTGATGATTAGTGATGTTGAACATTTTTTCATATGTTTATTGGCCATCTGCATGTCCTTTTTGGAGAAATGTCTATTCAGGCCCTCTGCCCATTTTTAATTGGATTATTTGTTTCTGTTATTGTTGTTGAGTAGTATGAGTTCTATATATTTTTTAGATATTAGCCCCTTAACAAAGGTATTATTTGTAAAAGTCTTCTCCCATTCAGTTGGTTGTCTCTTTATTTTGCCAATGGATTCTTTGCTGGACAGAAGCTTTTTAATTTGATACAGTCCTATTTATTTATTTTTAGCTTTTACATCCCTTGTCTTTGAAGTCAAATTCCTAAAATCCTCTTTGAACCCAAAGTCCGTAAGTTTAGTACCTATGTTTTCTTCTATGCAATTCTTTATTTCAGGTCGTATGTTTAGCTTTTTGATCGATTTTGAGTTAATTTTGGTACATGGTGACAGATAGCAGTATAGTTTCATTCTTTTGCATGTGGCTTTCCACTTCTCCCAGTATCATTTATTGAAGAAGCTGTCTTTTCTCCATTGTATGTTTTTGGCTTCTTTGTCAAAAATTATCTGGAAGGCAGTGTGGAGGCTCCTTAAAAAATTGAGAATAGAATTACCATATGACCCAGCAATCCCTCTCCTGGGTCTATCCCAAAAAACTGAAAACATTTATCCATAAAGATTTATGTGCTCCAATGTTCATTTCAGCTTTATTTACAGTGGCCAAGACATGGAAATAACCAAAGTGTTCTTCGATAGACGAATGGATAAAGAAGTTGTGGTGTGTACTCGCTTGGGCAGCACATATACTAAAAAGCTGTGGTGTATATACACAATGGAATACTATTCTCCCATAAGAAAAGATGAAATAGTACCATTTGTGACAACATGGATGGATCTTGAGATTATAATACTAAGCGAAATAAGTCAGACAGAAAAAGTAGAGAAACGTGTGATTTCACTGATGTGTGGTATATAAAACTGAAAACAACAAAAGAACAAGACAAACAAATGAAGAAATAAAAACTCATAGACACAGACAATAATTTAGTGGTTACCAGAAGGTAAGGGAGTTGGGAGTGTTAGATGGGGGTAAAACAATCCAACATATGGTGATAGAAAGAGAGCTGACTCTGGGTGGTGAACACATGATGTGATATATAGATGATGTAATACAGAACCATACACTTGAAATCTACGTAACTTTACTAACAATTGTCACCCGCAAGAGACTTTAATTAAAAAAAAAAGACAAAAGAACGAAAATTCAAGGGACCTAGAATAGCCAAAACAATCTTGAAAAAAAGAAGTACAAAGTTGAAGGACTCACACTCCTGATCTGTAAATTTAACACAAAACTGTGACAATAAAGACTTGTGATACTGGCATAAGAATGAATGTAATAGAATTTAGACTCCAGAAATAAATCCTGACATATGTAGTCAATTGATTTCTTTTTCAATGAGGGTGCCAAAACAATGGAAACAGATTTGTCTTTTCAATGCATGGGGCTCGGACAACCAGATAGTCACATGTAAAAGAGAAAAATTGGACTCTTATAGCACACCATATACAAAAAGTAACTCAAAATAGATAAAGATCTAAATGTAAGAAGCAAAATTATAAATCTCTTAAAAGATAACATAAAGGAAAATCTCCTTCACCTTAGATTCATCAATGATTTCTTAAATATGAGAACAAAAAGTAAAAGCAAACAGGAGAAAAACCGGCAATTGAACTTCCTCAAAAGTATTTGAGCATCAAAGGACACTGAGACAGAGTTGCCATATGCCCTAGCAATTCTACTCTTAGGTATGTACTCAAGAGAATTGAAAATATATCTCTACCCAAAAGTTATGCATGGAAGTTTATAGCAGCATTATTCATAATAATTTAAACATGTAAACAACACAAATGTCCACCAAGTAATGAATGGATAAACAAAATACAGTCTATGCATACAATGGAATATTATTCAGGCACCGAAAAAAACGAAGTACAACAGAGATGAACCTTGAAAACATTATGGTAAGTGAAAGAAGCCAGAAACAAACGGCCACATATCACATATTTCCCCGACATGACATGCCCAAACTAGGTAAATTTATAGAGACAGAAAGTATATTAGTGGTTTCCAGGGGCTGGAGGGAAAGTCGAACAGGGAGTGACTGAAAATGGGTACAGGGTTTCTTTTTGGAGTGATGAAAATATTGTTAAAATAGAGAGTAGTGTAGGTGGCATAACCTGAATGAATACAATAAATATTGTAAAACATAGTCTAAAGATATTTTTATACCTATACAATATTTAAATTATATATCCTAAATACACTAAAAATAATTAATTCCACACTTTAAAATTAATTTTATAAAATATGAATTATATCTCAATTTTTAAAAATTGTAAACTTCCCAACTTGAAAAAAATAATACCTACAAAAAACAAGAGTCAAAATGACATTAAACTTCTCATTACCAACATAAATACTAGAAGAAAATATAACAATATTTTCAAACTTCTCAGGAAAATAATATTTTGAACAAAAAATTATATACCCATCCAAATTAGGACTCAGCTGTGACAATATTGTATGTATTACAATTTACGTATTTACAAGGACTAGGAAATTTTCATCCATAACCATTTATACAAAGAAACATTCCAGCAAAACAAAACAAAAATGTAAATCTAAGAAAGATAAATATAGTATAAATAAGAAAAAGTTATGAGCAATGCATAGAGAAATATATGATTGAATATAAACATATTTATAGAAAAATTAAAAATAAAATCCTGAGGATATAAAGATATAATGTGAGAGGAAAAGGTACTATTTTAAAACTGAATGCTATATTATTTCAATAAAACATGGGAAGCAACAGAAAAGTACAAATATCTTAAGATGTGGGGGGAGGGATTATACTGATTAATTCTAGACACTGATAAACACTTTTAAATAGCAGGTACAAAGTATGCCTCCAAGGTGTGATGCAGTAGTTTACAGCACAGTACCCCTCCTTATAAATATAGGAAAAGCTGCATAAAATTGTTTTAAAACTGTGTGATAGCATGAGAGAGTTTTAAGGGTAGCCAAGATATGAGGGGCCAAGATCTAGGTGTGTAGAAAGTTTCTGCTCTCCAACTAAGAATC
The DNA here is from genome assembly GCF_964194185.1 of Rhinolophus hipposideros. Classification (NCBI taxonomy): domain Eukaryota; kingdom Metazoa; phylum Chordata; class Mammalia; order Chiroptera; family Rhinolophidae; genus Rhinolophus; species Rhinolophus hipposideros. Next base: position 59,366,616 of record NC_138050.1, read on the forward strand.
TATGAAGAAGTATCAGTTTCCAGGTGCTAAGGAAATAAAAATTGGAGCTTAAGATCAACAACAGTGAAAGGGACCTGGAAAACACTCCAGAATTTCAGCTAAAATCCCTGAACTATTATACCTTAAAAATTAAAACTAATAAGAAATACAGTAGATCTTAAAGAGACTGAAAAACAGTTTTAAAATCCATGATGTATTTAAAGCAATTATCTCCTACTTTTTCTGCCTACCAGAAGCTATAGGAAATCATTCCTGGAGTAGGATAACATCATCTAGAACTCTGATAAATTTTTAAATATGTGACTTACACAGTAATAAAATGTTATTAATCAAAACAGAACCAAAGGAAAACAATAAGCATTAGAAATACACCAATAGGCTGCCCAGGTATTGGAGATATTAACATAAATTTTAAAATAACTGTAATTAATACATTTAACAAGATAAAAAAGAAAACGAAGAAGTTCACCTGAAGCTAAAGTATTTTAAAAAGGAATCAATTTAATCTTCTATTACTGAAAATACAAGAACTAAAACTAAGAAATCAATACAGAGAGTTCATTAGACACAGCTAAACGGTGGATTGATAATCTGAATTATAGGTTGAAGGTTGATGACTAAAGAGATAAAAGGATATAAAATTCAGAAAACAGTCTTAGAAATAAATGGAACATGCTTAAAAAGTCTAAAAATGGTAATTAGAGTGTCAGGGGAAAAGAGACAGATACAGGCCAGAAGCAATACTTGAAGAGATAATGAATGAGAATTTTCCAAAACTTATGGAAGACTTCAACTCATAGATTTAAGAAACCCAGCAAACCTCAAGCAAGGTAATAAAAAAAGCCATGCTAAGTTTGTTGCAAATATTTAAAAATCAAAGACAAAGAGAAATATTACTGAAGCACAAACAATAAAAGGCTATCTTCAAAGAAGGAATAATCATGCTGAACCTGAGTTCTTCACAAGAAAATAAAAGGAGGGGGGATAATCCAGAAGAAAATAGAATAATTTACTTAAACTTCAGGAAAAAAAATGCCTACCTTAACTCATATACTTTTGAAAATATTTATCAAAAATAAAGGCTGGTTGGCTCAGTTGGTTAGAGAGCACAGTGCTCATAACACCAAAGTCGCGGGTTTGATTCCCACATGGGCCAGGGAGCTGTGCCCTCCACAACCAGATTGAAAACAATGACTTGACTTGGAGCTGATGGGTCCTGGAAAAAACACACTGTTCCCCAATATTCCCCAATAAAAATTATAAATAAATAAATAAATAAATAAATAAATAAATAAATGAAGGCTATAAAGACATTTATAAACAAAATTGGGAAAATTCATTATCAGCAGATCACATTAAAAGACATATTAAAATAAATTTTCATGCACAAGGAATATAACCTTAAATTATTGTAAAAAAACAATGATCAATAGAAAATCCAAAGGTAAATATGTGAAAAACTAATATAAATATTGATGATACAAAATAGTAATAATAATTTGGTGTTTAAATTTTTGGGACTAAAACACATGACAGAAATAGCAACAAATGGAGAGGTCAATAGATTTAAACTGTTCTAAATTTCTTTTATTGTTTTGGAAGTGGCAAATGTACTTATATTGGACATTAATAGTCAAAATTATGATCCATGTTGTTAAGATTAATGTTGTCAATTCTAAGGCAACCACTAAAAAATAGTCAAGAATATGTAACTATCTAGTAGAAAAAAAATGAAATGAAAAAGAAGTCTTGATTAATCTAAAAGAAGATTTGAACAGAAGAACATGTAAGACAAAAAAAAATAGTTAAGCAGTAAATTTAAATGCAAATATGTCAGGAACCACATTTATTTTTTTTTAATTAAAAGTACTGAAATATACACTGACATAAAAGAAATTTCAAATATACACTGTATAGAAAAAAGGAAAAACGGAAAAACAAAAAACCCCAGGTCTTAAATTTAAGGATACAAAAATTTTGTAGTAAAAAGATGAGAAAATATATGCCATGCAAATGTTAACCAAAAGTAAGCTGGTATAGCTATGCTAATATCAAATTAGATTTTAAGGCAAGAAACATTACTAAAAATAAAGACAAACAAAAATAATAATAATAAAAATGTCAATCAACAAGGAAGATAGAAAACTTCTAACTGTCCATGCAACTAATTACATAAGTTTAAAATATTTAAAGTAATGGTTGAAGTAAAAGCAGAGAAATCCTTTATCATAGTGAGATATTTTAACATACTTCTCTAAGTAACTGAACCAAATTGAACAGTATTGGTTCAATTGAACCAGTATTGAACCAAACAAAACCAATTCCATAAGGATACAGAATACCTAAACAACATTATTAATCCAGTCAACTTAAATGAAACATCACACACGGCAAGTGCATTCTACACATAATTTCCAGGTACAGGTGAAATACGTACCAAAATTAAACATATTCAAGGCTGTAAAGCTAGTCTTAGCAAAGTTTAAAAAACTGAAATCACACACAGAATTTATTTGGACTATAATGAAAGCTAGGAACCAATGACAACACAAATAAACTACAAATAAAACAAATATTTTAGAAATCAAGTAATGCATTTCTAAGTAACCTATGAGTCAAATATGAAATGTCAATAAAAACTACAAATATTTTAAGTCGAATGATAATGAAAAGAATACAGGTCATACGTATAAGACAGATAAAACATACTTAGAATAATATATTTTCATTCTCAGGATCTGTTGATTTGCACAAGGTGACTAAATTTATGAAAAGAAGAAATAAATCTTAGCCTCATCTATATCTGGTCTTTTAGTCTCCCTCTGGTTAAAGGAGGTGAAGTAACGGAATATTATGACTTAGGAAACATGTTTTGCTTTGTGTTTTAATCTGAAGAGGGTTTTTGCTATTTTATGCATTCTCAGTGATTATTCTCATTTTTGTCATCATGGCAATTGGGAAGCAGTCTTGTTTGTTTGCTTGCTTTTTTTGGTTTATGAGGTTTTTGTTTGTTTATTTGTTTGTCTTTTGAGAGTTAGCATTCTTTACTAACATACTGGTTTGTTGAGACAATGGATCTGATGACACCACTTCAGTCCTAATTGCTTAAGTGACTGTCCGTGAAGATTTCAACCCCCTGCTCCCAGGAAGGAATACCCAAGGAAGGGAATGCATTTTGCCATTCTCATGGTCCTCACAGTATTTCAGAAGAAAAAAATCCTAACCTTATTCCTCCTAGGCAGTTTCTTCTTGGGCGTGGTGTAAGATTTCATCCTTTTCTTGGCACCGCAAAGTGTGTCTCCACCAAGGACAATGAGGGAGAGGCTTTTTAATGTGAAGTTCACACAGGGTACAGCCAGTTCCCAGGTGCTTGCCAGCAAGACTTGATCTGCTGATCAGGATGAATTTTTTTTTTCCTTATCTTGAACTTCCCTGTTAGCTTCTTGTGAATATTTGTATCCTCCTATAGCTTCATTTGCAGGTGAAGGGAAAGAACATGGGTTTGACCCAGGGGAGCAGAAGGACAGGAAGCAGAAAGCCTTCTAACCAAAGTACAGCGCAAAAGACAACATACCCCAATACTGTGTTTAAAATGTTTTTTGGTCATAAAAACTTTGAAAGTCTGAAAAATATTATTTTACCTGTCCCGGTGGGGGAGGGAGAGTTCCACCCATGCACATACAAGTTTTGCATACAATTTTAAGGCATTTCTAGGAATGTCTAGTGTCAATTTGTCAACACTGATTTCAGACCCGTGGCTTTAACACTTGCAAAAAGAAAGAATAAAATTATGAAAATTAAAACTAGCATGGGAAAGTGAATAGAAATGCATATTTTTTTAAGTATACCAACCCACTTAAAAGCTTAGATTTTTCAGTGTCTTCCCTGACTCAACACTCATAAGGTTAAAACCATGTATTGTTCCCCTGCCACTTAAAGAACCGTCATCAACCATGTCTTTTATTTTTCCAGGTAGCATATCCACTGAAGCAAGACAGTGAAAAGAGGAAAAAAAAAAAAAAGAAAGAAATTTCAGCACATTGAAGATCATGAGCTTGATAAAGCTGTTTTCCTAGCCAGACAAAGTGTGAAATTCCTTTCATGGTTTTTAGTGTAAGTAATTTGATCAGATCACCATTCAGCATGTCACCCAGAGCTGCTCCATTATTCTGAGTGCTTCCCTGAAAATGTTTCGTCCCATCCAACTTCTCCACTGATGGAACAAGAAGATTAACAGGCTTAGGTGTCTCTCATTTGTTCCTTTTTTATTTGACAAAACTCTATTAGTTCACCTATTGGGAAAATCTCAGTGTTAGATTTTTTTTTTCAAATATGTTTTATTTTATTGTTGCTCTTTTGATAGTTTCAGGTTTTTCCTACCCAAAATATCTCTGTAAAAGTCTATATACCTTTATAATATAAAAGTTTATCTTTTAAACTTTCTCCATCTCTAAACTTGGTTAATGCTCAAGAAGCTGCCTTTTTGACTGCATTTATTAGCATCTACTTCCATTCCCTGATCAGGGGTGTCCAAACTTTTTACAACATTTTTTACCAAGGGCCATATGAGATAAAATACACAAACAGCCGGGCCACTCACTCGAGGTGAAGTACATATTGCCTCACCTGGTTTATTTAAGTAAACTAAATATATTTTTGGAATTTGCTGCGGGCCAATTAAAAATGGATTGCGGGCCGCAGTTGGCCCACGGGCCACAGTTTGGATACCCCTGCCTTACATGGTAAATAATGGACATTAGGATTATGACCTCTGAAGGTGTATCCTTAATTAACAAAATATATTTTCCTCTGGATTTTCCACTTCAAGTCCAAATTAATTCTTTCTGTACTGTTCAGTTAAGCTATTGATCTGGAGAGAAGAGAGGAATATAGAGAGAAAGGGAAGAAAAAAACAACACAAAAACAAAAGGATTAGTTAAGTACCTGCAGTGTTTCAAGGGATATGTGAGAAATGTCATTTTTCTCTCATTTCATCCTGGTGTCATCTCGGATACAGGATTTATAATCCTAATGGTGTCTACTTTCACTAGCCTATTAGTGAACTAATAACTATTGCTCAGATTCAGATGACTCATAGCCCAGCTTCATTACCCTAGTACTCATACCTTCCTCCTTTACCCCTCCCCTCAGTGCTGGCAGCTTGCAGGCATAAGGCATCCTAAGTAACTCAGCTCCAGCCATGCAGAGTTGACCACCCTCTCCACCCGATCTGAGGACGAAATCTGAATCTGCTTCAGCCGCCGGGACCTTCTAGGAGAATGAGACTTCCCACTTAGGATTCTGACTCCTGCTTCCAAAGCTGTAAAGTACCCTGAAAGCATCGCATTATTAGCCTTCACTGTGTCACTCCTAAACCCTCCCTCATCTCTGTCCTTTGCATTTATCTTCCAAACATGAACTTTTTTTTGAAAATGAAAGAGTGCATTATTAATGATTAAGGAAGACATCGGGCATAAGTTGAGACTGCCCCACGCAAACCAGGACCTATGGTTTTCCAGGAGCCATACTGCTTCTCCACTAGTGTAAAAATAGGTTTCATGAAAAGTTTTTACTTCCTTCCTTCCTTTTCCTTTGGGTTGAATGTGTTGTTCCTTTTCTAAAATCAAAAGTTACACAATTTGCTCAATGGTTTGCCTTTCTTCTTCTATAATTAAAAATTTAATGCTATAAACATGCATGTTTAAATATATAACATTATTATTTTTGAAAGTCTTTCTATACTGTCCTCATGTGTTGTTAATTATTATGAATAGCCAACAAGTTCTTGAGAAATATGACCATTCTAATTTGAGGAAAAAAGATTCTAGATATGTGTATTGTTAAATTTTTCACTATATTGAAGTCAATCACATAATTAATGAGAGGGTTGTTAACAATATTTCACTAGAATTAAGCATTTATCAAATTTTCCTTGTAATATTTTCATTATTTTAACCTTAACTATTTTGTGGCTGTGACATTAGGTGCTCATCAATTTAGAACAGTTTTATTTTTTTTCCCCAGTGAATTGAATGGTTATACTGAATTTCTTCATCTCTAATAATGGTTTTTACCTTTAAGACTTTTTTGTCTGACATATAGGTACACCATATTTCTTTTGATTGATAACTGCTAGTATATATATTTTTCTGTGTCCTTAGTTTTAATGTGTATCATGCAAAGAATATATAAGTGGATATGTCTATATAATCTAGACAACTCTACCTTACAACTTATGTGTTAAGCCATACGTTGTGTTATGGATATACTTTTAACTGTGTTTGTGATCATATTTTGGGTTATTTTTCTGATTGTGCTACATTCTCTGAATTTATTTTTTTCCTCTCCTATGTTCTTTTGGGTTATTTTAATTCCACTTTTCTCACAAGTTGTGAAATCATTCAATCTGTATTAACATGCATTCTTCTCTAAATTATAAAGGTATTGTCTTTCTCTTCATCCTGATCCATGCAATTACCTTTGAACATTACCTCCTCCCCATTTTACATATCATGCCGTTCTCTTCTTTTTTTTTTCAAATACACCATTATTTTATTGTTTTATATAGTCATGTTTGTTTGAATTTCTTCACATCTAATAATTTATTTGCTTAATATTGTTTTTCATCCTAAAGTATCTTCTTTAGAAATTTCTTTAGAATCATTTTATATTTCTCTGAAGATGTCTATATTTCAGCAGCATCTCTTGAATTTTACACTCGTGGGTTTATAATCCTACTTTGACTGTTGTTTTCTCTCACCACTTTGAAGATATAATTATACTATGTTATTGCTTCTACTGTTGTGGTGGGAAGGCTGCTCTAATTCTAATTGTCATTCCTTTGTAAATAATTTGTCTTCGTAACTTCTTTCAAATTTTTTACTGTCTTGGATGTTTTGCAGTTTTACTATGATGTATGTAGGAATGGATGTCTTTCTTACTCCAATGTAGGATTTAGTAGATCTGAAGATTGATAACTTTAATTATGGATAAATTATACCCACTAAATTTACAAATTCTGAATCAGGTGACCTAAGATGAGTTGGGGCTAACTTCTAAAATAGTCAAAGATAAATTTCTAGGAACAAGGGCTGAAAAGAGGAGGGACAATGAGAAATTTTTGAACTTTTCTGGGGAACTCGTTTGGACTGAGAACTTTTGAACTGCCTCAGATGCCTCCAGCGTGAATTTCCCTCCCTTCTTCCCAATAGCAGATTGAGACTAGCTTATAATCAGTTTTAAATTACAAACACAGACGGAAATTTCCCAACACCTAGTTTGACTTGTTGAGTACTCAGCCAACAAATCTTTAACAAGATTAGTAAGGTGCCATGTAAAACAAAATTTAAAAGTGTCCATCCAAGACCTTTTGAAATTTAAGTTTATTATAAGTTTTTCCAACCCTGAAGGAGAACCTCAGCCAGGCTGGTAGATTCTATAATGAGTGCATTTGGGGGGAAATGGTTACTTGATAAATCAATCTATTGAATTTAGTGGTGGAGGTCTAGAAACCAGTTCTTCAAATAAAGATCAACAATTACCATTTTTATATGTAGCAATTACTTTATGGGTGGGGCCTCTTTAGAGTCTGCTATAATATAATATTGATTTAAATATTTTAAGCAGAGAAAAAATAACTTTGAAAATATGATTTGCTTCTTTTGGAACTTTATTAACTCCACAGGCATGTAGACCCAAGATTTACTTCATTTTACTTTCAGAAAGGTCAGTCACCTTCTATACCAAGATTATAGTCTGTTATTTCATTCACTAAATCAACCAGATTTTACACCTGAGATTTATTTGCTATTTGTCCTGCACTAAAACTGCTTCACTCTCAAAATCAAAGATTTTATTGTGTCATTAGTTTTTATTATTTAAATATCTTGTATAAGTCTTCCCATGAAAACAGCTCATCACCAGGAAGACTTCCAATCCATTAACCTTTCCATTATATCTTCTTTTCTTTTCTTCTTTATGATTTCTTTTCTTCTGGAATTCATGGCCTTCTATTATAATTAACTTCTTATAAACACACTCACTCTTTGTTTTTTTCCCTTAATCTCAGTCACTCGCAAAATAAGAAGTAGCCATTAATCTAATGATCACCTGACTTCTCTATGTCCACACTCATACAGCTGAAAATTGCTGAATAAAATCACACAAAATGTGACTCAACACTAGTCAAGGGTCCAGATTCATTCCTCAATAGCATTAATAAAATCACCTTCTTCCCATCTCTTTGATATATCCTTGGTATTTAGAAAAGTGTGCATGTTTTGTTCTACTGGTTATCTTTATAACCCTGCTTCAATAATTACTTATCTGTGATGAAACTTACTCCACTCCTTGGAAAGACTGTCTCATGTTTTTTTTTCTCACTCCCAAAATTCTACATTTCCTTGTTTCTGCTGAGCACATTCCTAGTACTTCACTGAGACAATCCTTAGACAGTATCTGATCTTACTAGTTTCTACTTTGTTAACCCAGACCTTATTTCTTTCCTCTTGTAAAAATAGAGAAAGTATCCTATTTCTTAGCCAATGAAGAATCTTCCCATCTTCGCCTTTCAAAGACTCTCTTAGACTACTTCTGAGTACTCAGAAGTAGTTACTGAATCGTGTTTTTTTTCACACAAGCTCTACTATCTACCATAAATAAAATAAAGGGGAAAAGGAAGAAACCTTGATTTTTTTTGTTTGTTCCAGATTCTCTCACATTTCTCTGCACCTCTTAAGGGCCATGTGTTTATATCGCCTACTCATTATATCTGATCAACAATTTCCACTTATTATTCTGTTCATTTCAATGGGCCTTTCTCCCTTACTACTCCACTGAAATGGATTGTACCAAGGTCATCAGTTACCTATATGTTACTAAATTCAATAACCATTTCTCATTCAGCTACATACAAGTAGAAACTGAAACAGCTGACTACTCCTTAGTTCCTGAAAGGTTTTCTCTGTACTATCTGTTATGGACTAAATATATGTACCCACCCAAAATTAATATGTTGAAGACCTAACCCCTAGTGTATTTAGAGATGGAGTCTCTAAGGAAGTAATTAAGGTTAAATGAGATCATAAGGGTGGGGCCTTAATCCGATAGGGTTATGGTCCATATAAGAAGATACGCCAGATCGATCTCTCTCTCTCTCTCTCTCTCTCTCTCTCTCTCTCTCTCTCTCTCTCTCTCTCTCTCCCCCGCCCCCCACATGTGCTCCGTGGAAAGGCCATGAGAGGACAAAGTAGGCCTCTGGGGACAGAAAGAGAGCCCTCACCAAACACTGACCATACTGGCATCTTGATTTTGGACTTCCAGCTTTTAAAACTGTGAGAAAATAAATTTCTGTTGTTAAGCCACACAGTCTGTGGTACTTTGCAATGGCAGCTATACAGGATTAAGACACCATGTTCTCCAGACTTTCTTCCAACTCTTTCACTGCTCCTTTACAATTCCAGCTTGCCTACCCTAATATCAATATGGGATTTTCTTATAGATAAATCTTTTTTTTCTTTCTTTGTATTCGCGACTAAAGCAACCTCAAGCTTGTCCGTGGTTTTCACTACTATCTGAAGGCTGATAACTCCCATGATTTAATTTCTAGTTAAATTTCTTCTAAAATTTCCTACCCAACTGATTACTGACTGAGAAAAGAAAATGTTGAAAGATCTCACTGGCTCCTAAAGCTTCTGCCCAGAAGGGACACACTCATATTCACATTCCCATTTGATTTATCAAGGCAAATCACCTGCCTATGTGTGAGTTATGTATGTGTCTGGAAGAAGAGAGAGGATCCTTCTGCCGCTCCTGGTGCTGCTTGTGTGCTCCTTCGGTGCGGACCTGGTACCTCTTTTGTGAAGAGGCAGCTGAGGAGACTCCAGCGCTCGCCATGGCCGACGAAAAGCCCAAGGAAGGAGTCAAGACTGAAAACAACGATCATATTAATTTGAAGGTGGCGGGGCAGGATGGTTCTGTGGTGCAATTTAAGATTAAGAGGCATACACCACTTAGTAAACTAATGAAAGCGTATTGTGAACGACAGGGTTTGTCAATGAGGCAGATAAGATTCCGATTTGACGGGCAGCCAATCAATGAAACAGACACACCTGCACAGTTGGAAATGGAGGATGAAGATACAATTGATGTGTTTCAGCAGCAGACAGAAGGTGTCTACTAAAAAGGGAACTTGCTACTTTACTCCAGAACTCTGCTCCTCCAGACCAAGACAGTCTCAATTAGAAAACCACAGTTTGGTTCCACCACATCCTGACTACTACAGTATAGTTTTCTCTATTCTTTCATTTTCCCCTTCCCCATTCCTTTATTGTACATAAAGTAACGGATGTATGTGCACAGCATTTGCTTTTTTTTTTTTTTGCTTTTTTTTTAACTAAATGGCCAATGGTATGTTTTTATCGACATCAAATGGAGATGGGATGGGGAAAAATACTGGCTCTGTGAAAATACCCCCTTTCTCCATTAGTGGCATGCTCATTCAGCTCTTATCTTTATATTCCAGTAAGTTATTTTGCTCTCACTGTTTAACAAAAAGAGAACAACATAAAAATCCTTGCATACCTTGTTCGATTGGAGAATTTTAATGTTTTTCATTTATCATTGTAAAACCAAGGACAGTTTTATAACTTTTTTGTACATAGCTGTTACATGTAGGACAATCTGTCTTTAAGTAGGGATAAATTACTCTAAAAGAAATGAATCCTAGATAGTTTTCCCTTCAAGTCAAGCGTCTTGTTGTTTAAATAAACTTCTTGTTAAAAAAAAAAAAAAGAGAGGATCAAATTTTGTGATCATCACCAATGACTACTATAACCCAAAACCTGTTTCTCCTCCACACAGCTAAGATCTCTTCTATACCTCAGCACTTACACCACTATTCACTCAGTGCCAAAAGTTTGTTGACACACTCGACTCCCTCCTTTTCCTCATCCTCCATATGCAATCTTTAGTTAGTCCTATATGTCCGTCCTTCTACAAATATCTAGAATGCATTTTTTGCCATATCTATGCCACAACCTAGTCCAGATCACTGCCACCTCTTATCTGAACTAATACACCACTATAAACTGAACCTCCCACCTCCTCTCTTTCTTTCTCTTGATCTGCATTTTCTGCTTTGCCCTTCTTCAATCCATTTCCCACATTTCAGGTAGAAGGATATACTGGATGTGAGAAAAGAAAGCCATGTCAGTAGCTCCCATCACCATCTCCCAACATGTCCTGAACCACTTTTCTCATTCACTATTCTTCAACCAGGCCTTGCTTTTCACATGCTTTGCCATCTTCCTGGCATGCTCACTTCTGACGGTTCACATGGCTGTATCTTTCTCATCTTTGACTACCAGCTTAAATGTTATTCTCTCAGGCAGGATTTTCCCAGTAACTTTATTTTGGCAGTGACACATACTTACTCCTCCCCAACTTTATTTCTAATACAGAACACTATTCCTGATATTTTAGTAAATTTGAATTTTATTTAATAAGCATAATAAAATGTATTTATATTTGCTTATCTGTTATTTTTCCTCCCTGAGTTGACAGGATATCTCCTTCTTGTTTTTAGTTCATCCCTTAGCAGAGTGTCTTAATAAATGTTTGTTCAGTTAATAAATGGCAAACATCAAGCTTGCAAAGCGCAAGCCAATATTTGCTTGAGCAAAAGGCAGACTTTAAATATGTTCTTCTGCTTATCTTACTACTTTGCTCATGGTATATGTTCAGTGAGTAGAACATCTCTTGCCTACAATACGTACACAACAAATACTTGTTGAATCAGTGAATGACTGAATGTGGTAAGATGTATCAGAAACAAATAGCAGATTATTTGCAGTTTTTATTGGCCTTCCCTTAGCCTTTGGCTTTGTGCATGAGAATCATTTATGAATAACACTATGTGTTTTTAGCCTAGACCCTGGTAACTGACACCTGAACATCATGTTATGCTTAACTCCTTGCTGAAAGTCCAGACTATAGTAACCTTCTTGCAGAGATGTTAAAATTTACAACTGAAGAACTTGAGATGATATTCTGACTTCTTTATTTTAAACTTGATTCATTATCTGATACTACTTTTGAATGTTTATAAACTGTTCCTGCTTCAAAGAAAATAAAACTGTTATATTCAGTTCATATTTGTTACGTTTTTTTATTATTTATAATCAGCGTTGTTAGAGCATATAACTAATTCTGCTACCTAAATAATTACAAATAAAAATTATTAAACAGCAAATATTCTAGCAATAAAATCCCAGGATGACATTCCCTATTTCAGGCAGATCGTAAATAATGATTCTATTTAACAAGATAACATTTTGTTACTTTAATGTTAATTTTTCAACCATTTGCTACAAAGTAACATTGAGATATTTAATGGGACATTGAGGAATATCAATTTACATGTGCCTTAAAGTATTTTTAAGCTAATCTATTTTATCTATGCCATAAAGACTAAAATCTTCAGACTTCTGACATCTATTTACCTATTCAATAGAACAAACTTAAAATAATCAATTTAAGCAAGATCTTGACCTAGTCAAATTAGTTAAGATAATCTCAAACAAATAAGGGATAATTTTCTAACTAAACTTGTGCCCTTGGTTAGTTCCTCAGCTTCAGTGAAGACACAGAAACTATGCTTATGCCCCATTTCCTGCCAAGGCAGCATGGAACTGTATACATGTGACCTATGAACCTTCAGAATTCAGTCGAGAAATTTTTTTATTCAAGACAGTTTTCTCAGAGGACATCTGGTCCACCCATTCTTCCAGGTTTCTGTTTTGTTTGTTTTGTTTTTAAATGAAAATGGCAGTGGATCAACAATGGATCAGCAAAGATCTTTGAACATCACTGACACCATAACAGCCCTCTGCAGAATTTCTCTTGAGTTAGAATACTATGACCTCATCAGTCTATATTGAGGTCCACTAAAAGAAGATCCCAGTTAAGCACAGTGATAAATCAAATAGGAACTTGGTGTCAAGATTGATGTTAATTGCATCACAATGTTTTATTATTTTTTTAATGAAAAAAAAAAATCCAGGGGGTATTTCTATAATTTTAAAGATCTTGAGAAAAAAAATTTTTTTTTAATGTTTTGATTTGTTTTTCTGTCTTCTTTTGCCTCATTGTCAAGCTATGTTTCTGTTTCTTTGTCACATATAAGCCATTATAAATATTTTCTGGAATAAGAATACGTACACACAGATACACATATATCTATACATATATGCATGCATATATACTATACTATACTATACATATATATAAAATATATGACTAACCCCTCTAGCAACCTTCTATAATTCTATAATCAGGTATTGGTCTTTTTTGAGGACAGTGTCCTAACCAAAGAAATAAATGTTCAGTAATGCAATTTTACTCTAGTGGAAAGCATGGAGAGATATTAGTGAGTAGAAAGAAAAATATCCAAGTAATACCCAAATTACCTATCCCATCTAATCACTGGACCATTCTAAAGTACACTCAACTTTAAAAATCAATTTCAATCCAGATTTAAGGCAGAAAATTGAAGCTTAGCCTTCTCACTTTGATTCTTTTATTGACTCTTCTTGGGCCATCATTAAGCTCGTTAGTACCCTTCCTTTCCCATATTGCTTCCTCCTTTATCTCAACCTAATAGGCAAGAACAGACCATCACAGAGATTTCCTGCATTTAAAAATTAATCTATTCTCAAGATGTTAGAGTATATAAATGTTGTGCTCACTTCCTTTCAGGACAACATCAACTACAACTAAACCACAGAATGACCATTATTGAGAATTGCCTGAAGCCTAGCTGAACCAAAGCCCTACAACTAAGGACATACAAAGGAAGCCACTTCAAAACTGGGAGAAGGGGTAGAGACATGAACTGGGCTGATCCCTGACCCACATGTGACCATTAAAATCAGGAGGGATATCTCACCTGCACAAGACGCTGCCTGAAGTTGTGAGGGGTCACAGCCATCCCCAGCCCAAGGTCCCAGTGCTAAAGAGAGAAGTCTCCACAACCTTGGGCTATGAAAACCAGCAGATATTATGGCTGAGTGAGAGAGAGAGAAGCTACATTTCCAGGTGCTCCTCTTAAAGGGACCCCACAGGTACTTACTCACTAATGGGATCACTGGTTCTGACCTCCAACACTGGGATAGCAGCTCAAAAGGCACCAGGGACACACAAGGAGGAAATGAATTGTCTAGCCTCGGGGTAATACTTGGAGGGACAGCTTTCTCTTGAATGGATACACTGGGAGAAGCCATTGTTTTTTGTTGTTGTTGAGCCCTCCACCTCCCTGCATGCAGACACAGGTGGCTGCCCTATCTGAATCTCCATCAATCTCTCACCCTACTAATTCCCTGAGACCATACCCCACCAAACTTTTGGGCATACCTAAGCAACTTCCAGTGTCTTTTGCATATAAATAGCCTGCCTTAGCTCATGATGAGGACTTTCATAAAAATCTCTCAAAAGTTCATAAAACCTAAATAGAAGCATCTGGCTTTGGAATGTCCCATACCTCTGGCTGAGCAGCCCTAAGCCCAGCACTAGTAACAGCCAGCCTTGGTTTGCAGCTTGGCCTCTTAAGGCACCTCCAAGCACAGTGCAGGCAGTGGCCATCTCTGGAATGCTTTGTGTCTCATGCCGAGGGCCCCAGGCTGGGCACAGTCTGCTGCTGAACTTGGCCTGCAGTGGTTCCCCTCCTAAGAGACCCCAGGGCTGGTAGGCCCAGTGGCCAGATTTGGACTGGGCCTGAAAATCACCCAGCCACCTCCAAAGACAACACAACCAAAGGGCAGACTGGGCAGGTACTATAGACCTACTGAGGCAGATCTGCTCTGTAGGGTCTGAAGCATAACTTCTTCACTGTAGTCATGGCCAGCACTTCCAACCAATTAGCCGGAGGGTCAATCCCTTCCATTGACATGCAAACAGCAATCAAGTCTCAATTACAATAGGAAGGCACACACAACCCACACAAGGGACACACCTGCAGCACCCAGTTAAGGTGACCAGGGAAAATGCACCACTGGATCTCACAGGACATCTGCTACATAAGGCCATTCTACTAAGACCAGGAGTCATAGCAGCCCTACATGGAAACAAATACAGGGAGGCAGAAAATAGGGATAATAAGAAACATTTCTCAAATAAAAGGATGGAACAAAGCTCCAGAAAAAGAACTAAGCAAGGTGGAGACAAGCAATCTACTTGATGCAGAGTGCAAAACACTGGTTATAAGGATGTACAGTGATCTCAGGGAAACTTCAACAAACAGATAGGAAATATAAAACTGGACATAACAATCATAAAAAAAAATAAAGTCAGAAATAAAGACTACAATAAATGAAATGAAGACTACATTACAGGGAATCAACAGTAGATTAGATGAAGCAGAGGACTGAATCAGCAACTTAGAAGATAAGATAGCAGAAAACACCCAATCAGACCAGCAAAAAGAAAAAAGAAAAAAAAAGAATCCAAAAAACAAAAAAAATGAGGAGAGTTTTTTGTACCTCTGGGACATCAAGCATACCAACATTCGCACCACAAGGGTAGCAGAAGAAGAAGAGCGAGAGCAAGGAATTAAAAACTTATTTGAAGAAACAATGACTGAAAACTTCCCTCACCTGGCAAAGGAAATAGATATATAAGCCCTGGAAAATGTAGAGTCCCAAACAAGATGAACCCAAAGAGGCCAACACTAAAATACATCAAAATTAAATTGCCAAAGCTTAAAGACAAAAAGAGAATCTTAAAAGAATCAAGAGAAAAGCAGTTAGTTACCTACAAGAGATTTCCCATAAGACTGTCAGCTGATTTCTCAACAGAAACTTTGCAGGCTAGAAGGGATTGGATGGAAATATTCAAAGTGATGAAAAGCAAGGTCCTACAATCAAGATTACTTGACCCAGCAAAGCTATCATGTAGAATTGAAGGACAGATAAAGAGCTTCCTGGACAAGAAAAAAACTAAAAGAGTTCATTACCATCAAACCAGTATTACAAGGAATGTTAGAGGGACTTCTTCAAGACTAAATACATAAATACACACATACATACATACATACATACATGCATACATACATACATACATACATACTTACGAATAATAAAATGGCAATAACTATCTATCAACAATTATTTTAAATGTAAATAGATTAAATGCTCCAATCAAAAGGCAGGGTAGCTGAATGTATATTGATGGTTGCCAGATGGGATAGTGGTTGGAAATGAGTGAAAAAGAAGAAGAGATTAAGAACTATAAATTGGTTGTTACAAAGTAGTCATGGAGATGTATGGTGTAGCATAAGGAATATAGTCAATGATATCGTAATAACTATGTATGGTGTCAGATGTACACTACATTTGATAGATGGGAAAGGGTTTGGGGGCAGGAGGAAAAAAAGGTAAAGGCACTAAGTACAAATTGGTAGTTACGAAATATTCATCGGGATGTCAAGTAAAGCATAAGGAATATAGTTCACAATATGGTAAAAGTTATGTACAGTGCCAGGTGAGTACTAGACTAGTCAGGGGGATTATTTCTTAAATTATATAAAAGTCTAACCACTAAGCTATACACCTGAAATTAATATAAAATAATATTGAATGTCATCTGTAACTGAAATATTAAAAAGCAGGGAGAAAGGTAAAGAGAATAAGAGGTTCAAATTACCAAGTATCAAACAAATAAGTCATGGGAATGTAACGTACCACCTGGGATATATAGCCAATAATATTGTAATAGAGTAGTATGGTGTCAGGTGGTTGCCGGACTTACAGTGATCCCTTAAGTATATAAATGTTGAATACTATTGTGTACATGTGAAACTAATATAATATTGTATGTTAGCAATATCTTAATAATGATATTTTAAAAGTGAGAAAAAATTAATCTGTTCTTTATTTTTTAAGAAATACTTGGTTTGTAGGAGCACAATGCTAGACTTTGAGGAATATTGACAAGTCCAAGGCATAGTCTTTTTCCCCGTGTCCCTCCAATAGTATAATATGTTCATATTCACTTCTATGTGGTTGATATGTAAACAAATGCAAAAGAGACAGAAAGCAAAGAATCATTTCTTTAGAGAAGAGAATCTTTGAGATGACATTTCAAAGAAGAAATCTCAACCCTGAAAAGTACAGTGAATTTGGTATGGTAGGTTAAAAAAAAAAAAAGAAAAAGAAAAAGAAAAAAAAAAACAGTAAAGAATTTCTGGGGAGTGTAGGTTGAGGAGACAGTATAAGTAAAAGGTTGCAAATATGAGCATGCTATGCAGAAAAATCCATAGGTAAGTTTGAGGAGCAAATAGTCTGATCAAAATAATAACAGTAATAGTTACCATTTGCTAAGCACTAAGTCCACATGTATCAGCTAATAAAATACTCACAACCTTATGATTTAGGTATTATCAGTATTCCTATTTAACACATGAGGTCATTGAGGTCCAGAGAGGCTAAATAATTTTCCCAAGATCAGACAACCAGACCACCCACTGTGGCCCCAGAGACTACCTGACAAGGGCTAACACTTAAGCCCTGCTATGTATTATATGTGTGGCCTTAGATAAGTTATTTAACTTCTCTAGGGTTCAATTGTTTCTTCTGTCAAATGTGATAATATAGAACTATCTCATAGAATTAAGAAACATTCACACAGATGTTAAATGTTTCTTAGTAAGTACTTGTTATATTTTACTTATTATTGCTATTATTATTTTCACTGCAGTTGTTCTTGCTCTTGTTACATAGTGTTCTAATCAGAAATATAAGTTGATTATCAGAAACAGTCTCAGAGATATAGAGAAAGAACTGAGGGTTGCTAGATGGGAGGGGTGGTGGGGATGAGGGAGAAAGAAGGTGAGGGGATTAGAAAGCACAGTGGGTAATCACAAGATTGCCACAGGGATATGAAAGACAGTTTGGGGAATATAATCAATAATGTTGTAAAGATTTTGTAGGGTATCCGATGGACACTTGCCTTAGTAGGGAGACCACTTCCTGGACGGTGTAGGTGCCTGACCTCTGCAGTGTACACCTGAAGCTGAAGAATAATTATATGTGTGTGTGTGTGTGTGTGTGTTCCTGGGATCTGGAGTACAGTATAAGAAATAGAGTCAGTGGAATTGTAACTGCTACATATGATATCAGAGAGGTAGTAGATTGGAAGAGGGGGTTATCACTTTATGAGGGGTATAAATGCCTAACTATTAGATTGTTTTGTATACCTGAAACTAATAATAATAATTTTTAAAAAAAGAAATGTAAGTTAAGACTGGAAATAGAAATTTGGCACAAACATAGGGCCTTGAATGTCTGGTATCGCTCACACAAAAGTAGGTATTGGTATCTGTAAGATACCAGGGGATGCGAAGAAGACTTTATACTTCCTTGTGTCATACTGTCTGGTAGAGAACTGAATACAGTAGATGCATACTAGATGTAGAATGAACAAATAGGTTCACTCAGTCCCTGACTCTTGTAGCACTTATTGGAATGTCCACAGGTAGTCATGAAGCCTAGTGAGACAACTGAATGATGTGTTTGGCTCCCCACTCAATGCAACATGAAATCAAAGCACTGCTAAGGCTTCAGAAGAACACATGAGGAATGAAGCATTGAATACCCACTCTTAGCCACCTGGGGCGTTAGCTATGGGGAAACTGCCCAAATCCATGATACTTGGAGGGAAGTTCATAGGAGTATCACTGAAGAGTGGTTTGCCCCTCCTTCCTGCAAAGCTGTCATCTGTAAGACACATTTGCTGACAGGATTAAGCCCTATAAGAAGGGCTGTTCTGAAGAGATTGAATCATCAGCCTCATTCCCTGAGGATTTGAGATTTCAGTACAGTCGGTGTGCTCACGTTGCCTCCTCTATTTCTCTAAAAGTGATTCTTAAACTGATCTTCCACTTTTATAAACCCTATTCTTGCTTGAGATTTTTAAAAGTAAAAAAAATTTTTTTAAATAAAAGGCAAACACAAAAAATTCACGTTACACATTTCTAGATAAAATTATGGGAGTAGTAAAGGTAAATCCTAGACAAACAAAGAGTTTCAGATCACTTTTTTTTTTCCAAAAAGTTTTTTTCTTTTTCCAAAACAAAAAAAAAGGTGTTTGTTTTTTTTCCAATTATAGTAAAAATAAATCTGGGTCCAGTGACTTTATCACTGCCTAGATTATTTTCAAGAAATCCATTTTGGCTTTCTACATGTACATCCCTGTCAAAGAATTTACAGAAGTACTGTGAAATGGAGGCAAAAAGAAGGCAGCTATGTTATTGCAGTCTAGCTAACATCTTGAACTTTTGACAGTTTCCTTAAACTCATGCTCTTCACCACTGTGGCATGTTCACTGTCACTGCACACTTGGAAGCATGAAACACTAATTTCCATGACCATGTTATTATAGGGCGCTGAGGAATATAGATGACTGGCAAGGTGGTAACTTAAAATCCTTTAAGAAAGGCAACAGCTTTTAAGTTAGTATCATGTCATGCTAAGAAGTTACACTAATATAGGAAATTGATGCTTTCAGAAACTGTATATTTCCCTTAGGAAGAAAGCACTTGCTGAATTTTAGCCCTTCTTTCTGAAAAACACACTTATATTTATTAATACTTATACTACTTTGACACAGATTTTCTTTTAATGCAGATGCTACTTTCAGATAGCGGGATTTATTTTTTTAGATCACTATTAGCCAACTTCAGCATCTTCTGTAAAAAGCAATGCTTTATATGATTTTCAACATTTGTTTTTTGGTTTGTAGGAAAACCCACATGAACTTTTATGGCAGATTCATTTAATTCATTCAGTCACTATTTCAAGAACTCTCTCTCTCTCTCTCTCTCTCTCTCTCTCTCTCTCTCTCTCTCTCTCTCTCTCTGTGTGTGTGTGTGTGTGTGTGTGTGTTATGGGTTGGATTGTAATGGTTAGCAAAATGGGCCACAGCTCTCTACTTTTAGATGTTCACATCCTAATGAGCAAGATAGATATTAATAGCATAATAACAAAACTGAATTTGTAACTGTGACAACTGCTATAAATGAGACCTATGTGGCTCCACCATAATGTCTAACAGGTAGGGATAGTAGGGATTCTAGTTTAGACACGCATGAAATGGAGAATATTATAGCAGTCAGTGACAGCCTCAATCCAGGATAAATGTCAAGAGTAATGAGAAAGAATTACAGCTTCATTTAGAATCTGAAGTCGAAAACTGTATGAAACATTTCCTTATACTAAATAAAAACAGTCCTCTTTGGCTTCTAAAATATCTTTTTAGAAACATACACAAATCTTTACTCTCTACATAGTCATCCTCTTACCTAAATGCTGAAAATTGGAATCCAGCTGAAACCGCAGTTTATGAAAATAACGTGCAATCTAAAATGGATAAAGAAGACCTGATAAATGTTCACCATTAAGTCTAAAGACTCCTTTTTTTTTTTTTAAGAAAGCTAGATGTAAAGAAAGCTAGAAGCAAGTCCTAAATGATTATTTTGCTAACTTGTCCAAATTTGGCCCTCTCCACCAAAAATCATAAAAGAGCAGACAGAATAAAGAAAAAAAAAACATAATTCTAATAACTTTGCTCATTGAAAACAATTTCTCTGTTCATCAGTGGGGTGATAACAGAATTCTTTTTCATTTTTCTTATAGACATCACCAATGAAGATATGAATTCCTACATGACCAATTTAAATGCCTGTTCTAGAAATAAAAGCCAGACACTGCACACAGAAAAATAATCCCTTGCTCCTGAAATCACTTTCATGTCATGACACATTTCAGTATCTGAATTTATGGAGCTGTCCAAATTCCCATAATAATCATGGGATAATGAATCCCTTTGGCCAGGTAGCCGCAGGCTCTAAAATGGATTGTTTGCTTTTAGGAGAAAAAATGAGTGGACACAGACACTGCATTAATGGATAGCTTAATCCACTCCTTGTTTTTCTTTTCTTTTATTAAAATGTTCTGTGATTGTATCGGCAGTACTCATAGTTTTTATACCAAGTAATAAAACTCAAAACAAAATGGCACATTTGCCTCTTTGCCAAGGAATTTTTAGTCATTGAAAAAAGTATAAGCATTGTCTTAAAACTGATCACTTTGCGATGTATTTTATAAAACTAAACTGCTTTCATCTTATACTAAAATGCATAAATGTAATTCATTTTCTTCAAATATTTACACAAAGGGGAGGTTTATATCAAACAAAGCAAGGGAATAAGTCCCCTTTTCAGCCTTCAGGAAACAAACTTAATAAGTAGACTTATTAGTGACTACTTCATTTATTAGTTCATAAGATTTTAATCTTATCGATCACTTATTCAAACACCTACAGTCATTCTAGCACAATATGGAAATTTCTACTGTTTTGGAAATAACACAAACTAAAGCTCTGCTATAGAACTCTGCGCTGAGCTAGATGGAACAGTGAAAATTATTAACCCTCTTCATTGTACATACGGTAATAATAACAAATACTTATCTAGTGTTTATGATGTGTGGGGCACATAGGTTAGTTCATTCAAACCTCACCACAGACCAATAAAATGGTACTTTTGTCAACCCCATTCTACAGATGGAAGAACTGAAGCTGGAGGCTGTAATATATTGTGTGGGCACATTGCTGGGTCCTAACAAAGCTAGGAAGGTAAGAAGGACAAGTGTACCAGACTCCTCATGAAGGGACCTCGAGGGAATTATGAGACCTCATTTCATGCTGAGATGGAATCACAGCAAACGAGGTTCTCATGCCAGCATTTCTGTCTTCCTTTATTTCTTTAATTTTCTGATCCATTCTAACCATACAGAGATATCCCAAAAACTTCAGAGGAAAAAGAAAATGCTTTCCCACCTCTCCATCTCTGTCTAGGCCTTATTTTTTATCATATATAGTATTGGGAAAAATTACTCTTTTGAGAATTAGCTCCAGGCCTGAAATGTATCTAAGAAATCACAATGCTTTGGACATAATGCTTTTGTTGTAAACTTAGATCAAGAAATTCTTTACATCTTACAAACAGAAACTTTGTGAGAGAACTTGAGCAACATTTCAGAACAGTGATTTAAACAGATGTAAAGCTATTGTGATGTTAACATGGCCGCGGTCAAGAAGAAATATATTTCGTCTGAGGTTTACACAAAATCAGCCCTGTTATGACGATACTTTGCTTTCTAGTTCTGCAACTCAGAGCAACCTCCCTACTGCCCCATCCCTGATTGCTGTACCTAAGTTTGATCTGTTTGCCTCGTTGGTTTCATAACCGCCAAGGGCTGTGCTGCATTGCAGGCAATTGGCTTCCAGATGTCCTTTGAGAATTTCCTTCCTGCCCTGTTTTCAGTCGCCCTGGTCATCCTGTAATAGAGCTCTGCCTTCTATCCTGTGCACATTTCCAGCTCGGCAAAAACTGAATTACATGAGGGATAGTTTCAAACTTGTACTCATTCAATGTTACAAATTGTTCTTGGCTGACATTGATGAAATTCCTCAAATGTCTGATGGGACATTGGTGACAAAGATAAATCTTGTAGGCCTGTGTGCAGACAGGCGTTTGTGTGAGTTGAAAAACAGCAAGTAAGTTTGAAACGTTAGCATATAAGTCACCTCTAGATGAACGTGTATTTCAACCATCATGGACATTTAATTCTTTTCTGTTTAAATAATGACAGCAGTCTGTTATTTGCTTAAGCAAGCACCAATTGCCCTAATGATATAATCATGTTTACCAATTAAATGAGATAGTATGTAGAATGTGTAACAACATCTGCTATGTAAGGGTTACTTCTCTGAGATCTTTCAATGCCTTAGTAAAAATGTATTGTAATTTAAAATATATGGTAATCGTTGATTCACTTATCTGTCTCCTTCCTTAGGTCCTTAGTTCTAAAGGACAAAACAAATGAGATAAATAAGTAAATAATAAAGGGACAAATGCATTTTCTCATTGATCCTACTTATGCTGAAGTTTAAAGAAAAATAACAATTAATAATGGTTGTCACTGTTAGTATTATTATTTTTCCTCTCTCTTACCAAACATTTAGTCAATTACCAGGATCTGCTGATTTTACCACCTCATTTTTTTTAAATAAAATATATTACCTCTTCTCTCCCTGTTACTGAAATCCAAGCCTTCTTCACTTGGACCCTAACTCCAGTTTTTTTTTTTTTCCCTTTGAAATTCAGCTTTCATAAAACCAC
This sequence comes from Rhinolophus hipposideros, assembly GCF_964194185.1. Taxonomy (NCBI): domain Eukaryota; kingdom Metazoa; phylum Chordata; class Mammalia; order Chiroptera; family Rhinolophidae; genus Rhinolophus; species Rhinolophus hipposideros. The sequence continues at coordinate 59,389,849 of NC_138050.1, forward strand.
CAGCAGTATTTGTTATTCCAAAATGCAAATCTAATCACGTCTTGCTTCTCCACAGACTCCATCAATTGCTCCCAGATGGTATGCAAGGACTTTCCCAGCCTGACCCCACTTGTTGGTCCAGCTTCATCTAATACTTCCCTCTCATGATGTAAACTCTAAGAGCAATGTCCACCCACTCCCACCGGTCATGGTTCTTGGCTAGATGCCTTTGCCATTGTGATCTCTTCCTCTGGGCCTAAATCTACCCCTCAGCTTCGAAAGGGGCAGTTCAGGTTTCCTCCTCCAAAGAGCCCTCCACCCCTCTTTGGAGGCTCCCCCAGGTGATGCCCCTTATCCTGTGGTACCTGGCACCTTAGTACTCATATTGCATTTCTCCTTTTGCAGAAGACATTGCCACACTAGTTCCAGTTCCCTGACAAAACGATTCTCTTCTCAAGCATGGATATTTTATGCATCTTTATCCCCTTCATTTGAGAAAGTGCCTGACTCACAGGAAACGCAGAATGAATGGAGACCGAGCACAACCAAATCTTGTGCAGCAAGCTGGCCTGTCCCTGTTCAACCAGATTAAAAATTGATTTCTCCAGAACAATACTTCACAGCATTCAACCTTGTAACCAATGTAACTTTGTGTTTATAAATTTTAAAAAGAATATAAATCAAATTAATCTTCCTCAGTTTTGATTTGCTTAGTTGTACTAAACAACAAACTAAATGAAGGGCATGTAACACCTTCCATTTCGTAAGATACCGTTGTCTTTTCCTGGAAGTTGTACAGGTAATAATTTCCTAACCAAAGCTGACTATGTAATTGGTCTGTCTTTGCTTCAGTAACCAAAAAAACAAAACAAAACAAAACAAAAAAGTCAATTAAATTGTTATTTTAATTTTTTTTTCACTGTAGGAATTTTAGTCCTCCACACATGTTTAAAATTAAACATATTTATTACCTCATAGCTCATTTTATGAATAGTTAAAAATGTAAAATCCCCAAAAGCAGAAAACTGGTAACCAGAGTTCTCCTTCCATTTTTGCCCAGCAAAGTTGATTCCCATAGTAAGAAGGAAAATTCACATGTGCTCTGGTTATTGAGGACATATCTGCTTCATCCTAAATCTTGCTTTAGTCACAAAGATTAAATTGAAATAAAAATTATGTGGCACTCTGACCAGACTTGCAATGGTAAAGTATCAGCCAGAAACTTATGCCAAAAGCAGCCTTTCCCCACAGATAAGAGAGAAAGTCAAATTCAAACTCTCTAGCCTTTCGTGTCCCACATGCAATAGGTATATATTATATAGAAATCACCAGCATAACAAATGGACTATAATCAATCTATCAGATACATTTCTAAATGAACCCTAAGACTCAGTCTTAAAGGGAGTAAATGAGTATCAAAAAAAAAAGGGTTGTGGCTCTAAAACATAAAATAAGAAAATGACATGAAGTGTCATTTATTAAATCGGAGCTAAACATAAAGGGAGACACCGTAATAATCGTTGAGTGATGACTGCAATCAGGCCTTTGTGACAGGCCATTGAGATCTAAAATGAAAAACTGAATTATTGCTAAATGAAATGATCTGCTTTCATTGTTGAATTTATTCACATATTTAAGATAAATTAATTATAGTTGCAGTTATATTTGAAGGTCAAGGAATAAAACTGTAGCATTTTGCCTATCGCAAGCCCCTCTTCCTTGACTCTGGAGAGCAGGTATCTCTTGGATTAGAGTAGGAGTGTCCAAACTTTTTTCAACGTTTTTCACCAAGGGCCATATGGGGTAAAATACACAAACAGCCGGGCCACTCACTTGAGGTGAAGTACGTATTGCCTCACCTGGTTTATTTAAGTAAACTAAATATATCTTTGGAATTTGCTGCGGGACAATAAAAAATGGATCGCAGTTGGCGCGCCGGGCCAGTGTGGACACCCTGGATTAGAGGAAGTTTAACTCCCTTGTTCAAGCTTATGTGAAAGTAGACATTCCAAGCAAGTAACGGAGAGCAAAAGAACATGCCTTGGAACAGAAAAGGCAAAGGAGATCACAAGTACTTCCACACTCCAAGCAAGCCCACTACTGCAAACATCTCAAACATCTCTAATCCATTACATGCTCCCACTCAGTATTTTCCCTGTGTATTATTAATCAAGGTTCTCCAGAGAAACAGAAATATATATATATATATATATATATATATATATATATATATACACATATATATATACATCCTTATCTGTCCATATATAAATATATAAATATACAATATATAATATATAAATATATAATATATAAATATAAATATATATAAATAAAGATGTATATATCTTTATATATAAATATATATATTTTTATATATATCTTTATCTATCTATCTAAGAGGGAACTGGCTCACATGATTATGGAAGCTGACGAGTCTCATGATCTGCAGTCTGCAAGCTGGAGTCCCAAGAAGTCCAAGGGTGTAGCTCTAGTCCAAGTCTGAAGGCCGGAGGACCAAGACCATCAATGGTGTAAGTCCCAATCCAAGGGCAGGAGAAGACCACTGTCCCAGCTCAGTAATCAGGCTGAGAGTAAGTTCTCTTTCACCTTGTGTTCAACTCAGTCCTCCAAATGACTGGGTGAGAGCCAATCACATTGGGGAGGGCAATCTTCTACTTAGTCCACTGATTCAAATGCTAATCTCATCCAGAAAGGCCCTTACAGACAAACTCAGAATAATGTTTAATCAACTATCTGGGCATGCTGTGGCCCTGTCAAGTTTATACATGAAATTAACCATCACACCACATAAGCTCTGCTCTGTTTTCCCTGGATAGTACTGAGTACCCCACCAGTGAGCCCCTGTCTCCTAACTTGATCATTACCTCTTCGTTTCTCTCTTTTCAACCAAGCCCTTTTATAGTTTTTCTTCACTAACCCTAAAAACAAACTATTATCTTTTCCTATGAGAAAGAAAAGTAAAACAACATGTATCTAATGTCTAAAGATACACAGTCCAGAGCAGTTTGTTCTGAGCCTTTCTTCCATTGTGAAGACAACCCAAAGAGGAAGGAATCACATACCACAAATTGTTTTGTTTCACCTAACAATGCACTATGTACTGTTCTTTCATGTATAGTATAGCACAACATGTAATGTAACACAATGCATGCAATAATCCCTCAATAACCACCAACTTGTTGTGTTGGTGTTGTCATAAATTCTTATTTTCTGTGTTTAGTTATTTTATGTTTATGTACACAATTTTTTTCATATATATCACTCGTAGTGCACATTATTACAAATTCAATCACTAAGAAATTTTAAAGGAAAAAAGATTTTAACAATAAAACATTGGTGACCCAATCACCGTCATTATCTACACTTAATTTGAAACTAGAATGTCCCTGAATAAACAAGCAGTTCTGTGACATTGAACAATTGACATTGCTTCTAAGAATGGTTTTAATCTCCATGAGCATTTTTTTCTGAGGATTTCCTTTTTCTCGTTGTCCAAATAATTTGTTAGAGGCCTGAAAAGGCCTCATCTTTTCACCAGCTTTCATTTAGTTTCCTATATTATCATAGTGAAAATTGGATTGTAAATGCCTATTCACAGGCTGCTCTCCTCTTCTAAATGAAAGACTAATGTGACAGAGTAGTACTCTGCCATAAGAAAAGATGAAATAGTGCCATTTGCAACAACATGGATGGATCTTGAGGTTATTATGCTAAGCAAAATAAGTCAGAAAATGTCGCGAACAATATGACTTCACTGACATGTGGGATATAAAACTGAAGTCAACAAATGAATAAGACAAACAAATAAAGAAGCAAAAACTCACAGACACAGACAATAGTTTAGTGATTACCAGAAGGTAAGGGGCAGGGGAGTGGTAGATGAGGGTAAACAGGGTCAAATATATGGAGAGAGAACTGACTCTGGGTGGGGAACACACAATGGGATATATAGATGATGTTTTATAGAATTGTATATCTGAAAGTTATGTAACTTTATTAATCATCGTCACCTCCAATAAATTTTAATTAAAAAATTCTGGGAAAAAATTAAAGACTAATAAAGAAGGAAAGATTGAAAAAAATAAAATAATTTTTAGGTGTATGGTTATCAATAGTGTCAAATATTTCTAATCAAAGTCATTTTCCTTTCCACCTTTACCCTTAATTAGAAATAAATCTTTTTCAAATAAATAAATCTTGAAATTTGCTTAATATGTTTTTAACACTGGCCAGATAACTTGAGTAGTGGGTCTGTTACAGCTTGGCCTCTTTGTCTACAAATGGTTGGTTGGAATAATTTTTAAACTTAAAACCAGAAGAAAGCTCTGGATCCATTGATGTTATCTATGGAGTCCCTATACTAGAAACATTTTATTGTTAGACTGAAATTATTAAATATCTAATTAAGCTTTGGGCACAGAGTGACAATTCACAATCCAAGAACAAAGGGAAAAATTTAAAAACTTTGAGGAATATAAAAGTTTACATTTTATCTAAGTTTCTAAGTTCCATTCTGTTCTTGGGTACCACTCAATAAGATTTCTACTTGATTATATTACTGAAGGTACGTGGAATTGCACTTTTGACCAGCATTCAAATTTTCGCAGTTTTTAATATCTTGAGTTGGAGGTATGTATCTCTTTTTAAATACTTGCCTTTTGAACAAAACCAAAGCCTTCAGCAGTTATTATTTTATTCTCTTTTTTGTATTCCCACAGCACATTCTATAAGCTGCATCACAATACTTGGTCTGCTGTACCACAATCCTGTACGTAGTCACCACTGAAATCAGAGATCTTTACCATCAAGAATCCTCTTTCTGACAGTGGAAATGTAATGGCTCTGTGCGATGTCAGAGGGATAGTGGATGGGGGGAGGGAGGTTCACACAGTGTGAGGGATATAAATGATAAACTTCTAATTATTACTTTGTCTAGTGCACCTGAAACTAATTAAAAAAAAAGAAAAAAAAAAGAATCCTCTTTCTGTTTACAGCATTAACCGAGAGCCAGCACTTTGTAGGTGTCTGGTAAATATTAATTAAATAAGTCAATGTACACCCAAGAAGGAAGTACATTATCCCGATGAGAATTCTTCAATTTCTCTCTGACAAATTGACTTACATAAGACCCCTCAATTTCAGAACTGTATCTTCATTGAAATGTCTACATACCTGAGTTTTATGAGCACACAAAATTCTAACTATGAAGTATTTAATCTATACATCCAGTAAAAAAATATATATATTTTAAAAGGTTATTATTGGGGGCAAAAAAAAACCCACAAGATATTCATCAAAATAACACCTTTTTAATTTTTGGTTTAAAGTACACACTCAAAACAACAAAACAACAATATTGAAAGGACTTTTTTATTCTCTATTAAGAAGTGGCATAATTAAGAATGCTCTTGATTAACAAAGTTCTGAGCATGTTATGCCTCATGAAACACATTTTATTAAACAATCAACTTCATTTTTTCCTTCCAATGCTAAGTTACAGATAATATTATTCTGAGAATTCTTTAAAAGCTGTCCCATCTTTTTGACTCCAAAACAGCCATTACTATTCATTCTTGGTCATCTGCCTTGAAAAAGTTCTCAGTATATCAGAGCCGTGAGATAACAGCTAAAAGCTCCAAACGACCTGTAAATGTCAGCTTTATCATGCCTAAAACAAGTCACTTATTATTCTGAAACTCCCAGATCTTATTGTGAGTGGAAAAAGTTTATTTTCTTTTTTAATTTGGCTATTTTATGTCTTACTTGTAATCAGTTTATATTCCTTAATAGTTTCTTACTTTAGTTTTTGAGACTATGGTATGGTCTTTTCTCAATTCTTTCTATTGCTCAGGTGCTTGAACAAAATTCTTCCATAGGAAAGAACTTTGCATTTAGACGGGATAAAGCCTGAATCAAAATTAAATCTATTAGTCTCAGTCATGCTCAGCTAATCTAGATTAGTAAATGTCTGCAACATACTTTGTCTGCTTGGAATAGCATTCACTTCTTCTGGGCCATCTATTTTCCTTCTTTTTATCTAACCATGTGTTTTGGTTGGGAGTTGCCTTATTAAAACCTCCTCCTCCCTGGCCACCACAGGTGATCTAGGGTTGGGCCACTGGCACCTCTGGGCTTATAACAGAACTCTGGCAAGAGTTGATTGGTTCAGGGATATTCACTTGACCCAATGGCAGCCAACCAACCCTTCCCTAGGACATCCGAACTTGGAAAGGAAAACTAAAGTCCCCATTTTGTCTGGTGCTACAGTTGGGAAATATCAAGTATTCATGTTTCTCCTTAGCACAGAGGAGGCCCTGTCTGAGGAAAGAGGCCAAGAGAGAGAAAGCAGACACAGGAGAGACGAAAAGTGAGTTTTCCTGGCATTCCTGACCCTAGTGTCATCTGCCACACCTGTTTTAATTCTATTAGCCAATACTTCCTCATTTTCACTTAAGCTAGTTCATTTAATTTGCAAACAATTCACTAAAGAATGACAAAAAAATGATGAATGTTAGACAATGATGTCTATTAGACAGCTTCTAATCTCATTTAATTGATCATCTAGAACCTTATATTTGTATATGTATATTTAACTTACTTGTAAAGATACTTAACCTTTTATACGTCACTAAAAACAACAGAAAACTATTTCCTCTTTCTTGAATGAGATTTCCTAATTCCAACTTAAAAATGAAAAGAAGAGGTATGAAAAGTTGTATATTCTTTTTTTCTTACTTTTTGTCATTGTGGACCTGCAAGGCACAGTTTCTCTAGCTTTTTTCTTCTTGTCAGATTCCACAATAAATATTCACTGAAGCAACACATTTTGTAGCAAATATGTAAAAATATTAGTCTTTTCAAGTCCTTTTATTTTCTACTGGAAGAAAACATTCACAAGAAATGACTTCAAAGTCTTCCAGAAACTTTAACTCCAACACCAATGGCTCCAACAGTGATTCAATATTTGTGCAATGCTAATTTATTCTACTTTTCAAAAAAAAAAAAAAAAGTCATCCTCTGAAAAGCAAACATCTTTTCCTGAGTCACAAGTTATGCAGAAGAGAAATTGTGTTTTGTCATTAAGAAACTGAAAGGTGATTGATCACAGCAAGGTAAATTTTTTCCCTATCTAGGTATATTTCCCCAGAGAGACTTTATTTAAAGTACTGTGGTCATGTTTTCAAATTATCAATAATTCAAAATGAATTCTAACAGCATTGACAGCACTTGGCAAATCTTCCTTGATATTTTGCTGCCACGCTGTCTAGTAATCTAGTACTGAAGAAGGTCGGGAGAAGACACTGCTGAATTTGGCCTCCTTCCTAAGCAAGCGTCTCTTGTCAGGCAACATGTCTGGGCCTCTGATTTCCATTCATGTCCAGAAGTACAGAGAAGGTAAGACAAGAGACAGTTTCCAGAGAAATCTAAAGATCTCTTTCCTTAAGAGGAACAACATGCAATTGAAATTTTGTCTCACAGTTGCAAACACCATACAATTAAAGTATGAAAACAAAAGTGCAAACTGTAGGCTCTTAGAGTTTTCAAGATAATGATACCCAAGCATATAAACAGTAATTTTTCAAATATGTGTGGCACCTTCTTGGCAATTATACACCTTAGGACACATTTTCATTTTCTTGCCATTGGTGTTTTTTAAAGAATATGTCAGTAAATTGCTGCTGCCTACAAAATTTCCAGCTCAAAAACCCATGTCTCCCATTATTACTTCAAATTTCCCTTCTTAGTGTTACTGTGCACATCAAACTGAAGTCTATCCAATAGTTCAGTTGAATTCCAAATAGAATTGAAAATAGATTTTAATGGCCAACTGTCATTTGTGTGTATGGACATCTCAACAGGAAAAGAGTCTATTAAATATTTATGAAAACCTTTTTTGTTTGTTCCCCAACAACACAGTTCAAATTAAACAGCTCTCACAAGAAAGACTGTGTCATCACAGGTAACTTCCTACCATTGCTGAGGTTCCTAGGCTCTTGTCACGTGTGCACTGATTGGATGGAAATGTTACAGGCCTTTCAGAACTATCCTTTACTGCAAACATTCCAGCAATCTGTAATGATTTTGTTATTCTCAATGACCTTATAAATCCTTGCAAAGGAACTTGCTAAATGATGTTTACCAACCTATAACTTTTAATTTGAAAGAAAATACAATTGTTTTTTTCAATACATAACATGTTTCAGCAGTTGAAAAAATTCATAGCATCAGTTGCATAAAGATTGGGCTGTTTTGATGTTCTTTTATTTGTATTTGTTTTGCTCTGTTTTAACAATAACCTCCCTTCATGTGAGAAGGACCAATAATATAATTGCATTCACACTTCTGAAGAACAACCATATTTTTCCTTCTAACTAATGCTTTGACTTGTTAAATTCTACCATAGAATTACACGCAAAATTTCAGTTCCTCTCCCTGCTGCTTAATAGGGGAGAAGGTTTTCCTGCATCAGCTGAGACCTGCATTACTTCCTCATTGTACAGGTTTGGTGGTGGCTGGGGTAGAGCAGAAACTGAGGGCAGGGGGGCATGGGAAATGGGGAGATTCTTGTCTCCTAATTACCAATGGCTACAATATGCTTTTGCCACATTTTCATGCAGTTACAGGAGAGATCCAACTTTTGTTTTAATAAGGAAATGACCTTGATTTTTTTTTCCCATGGGAAAAAGCAAGAAAACAATTACATACTCTGTAGTAATTTGAAATGAGCCTGTCCTATTCTCATGTAGGAAAAAAGAAAATGACTTAGTGATGGAATGTTGAAGTTTGACTTGAAGAAAAGTGTCTGACTCAGGTTACCTGTTCAGTGATTTTTCTTTTGTACAACACCACTATAAAATGACAGGGTATGATTTCCAAAAGCAGTTTTCACCTGAGCGGCTCCAGAACTGTTTCAGGACTATTCGCCTATGAGCTGTAGTTCAGCTGATGTGCTAAAACCCTTTTTCCTGGTGGCACAATAGGCAGAGGACAGGAGCTAGGCTCAATTGTGCTGTCATGAGAAAGGGCTGCAGGGCAGGGGCTCGGTCAAAATTTACAGGACCAAGAATAGATGTGGTTCTGCAGGGTAAACAGAAGCGATCTAAGTATGCTTTCACAAAAAGTTTCCAAAGGTCATAGTAGTCCTTAAAGAGAGCATATTTTTCTCTTATTAAGTCACCTTTGGATATTATTTCCTTGATAATATTCCATAGTACATTAAAGGAAAAATTGTTTTATTGACTTTATCGAAAGCTTGGAAAGGGAAGACTCATGTTGACTTGATAATTATTATTTTTCTCACCTACATTCTTAGAGGAGAAGAAAACTAAGTGCAAATATAAAAAGAAAGTATTAATTCTGCTCACTTACAATGGCCTGGGTGATAAGAATTAGCTCAGGTTCCAAGCCAAAAGAAAAATGGGGGGGGGGGGGCAGACAAGAGGGGAGTTTTGATTCACTTATTACTACACATAATTGATTAGAAAAACATAAAATAAATTTATTCCAGTTATTTACTTCAATTTAATGTAATGGCAAGGGTAATTTTAATTAGGATAATAGATACATTTTGAAACTACAAAGTCAAAGCAGCTCCATTTAACATCCCACAAAGGCAGTGGATATTACATTTTCTCATCTGTTCTTTCTATGCTCATGGGAGCCCTGGGTGTTATAATGAGTGACAGAGCACCACCAGGCAGATGCTTTCTTCTTCACTCATGGCATATCCTCTGTGCTAACTACGCACTGGAAGCAGGGAAACAGCTTGTGTGGTCTGATCCGGCTTTCAACTCCCTGCAATCCCACAAAGCCAAGTGATCCACAACCTTGGTGTTCTTTGAAGTTCTCTACTACCTTAAAGGAAGTGATGTCACTCAGCTCCCGGACCTCACTGCTGGTTACAGGTGGAAGTTACAGATAAACGATGAGAGCGATATCCAAGCTGAGAAGTCAGCAAGCCTCAAAAGCTAGCACTGCCTTTCCCCATTATCAGTATTTACTAATAAAATTGGCAGTCTATGAACAACAAAGAGGCTTATCCTTAAAAGGCCCAGCTGTGCTCAAGAAGGAAAGATAATGTACCCATAAAATGAGGAAAGACCTTGGAAGGCTGAAAACAGTTTTGTGAGTGTACTGGAATCAGAGCCTTGTGGGTTATGTGGAAGGGACAGGTGGGGAAATGAGAGCTTCCTGCTTCTCCCCTCAACCAGATAACTAATGGGCACTGAAGATATGTGGGGGAGGGGCAGGGTGCAGTGGCACTGAGGAGATCCCTGAAGCCAGGATCAGGAGCAAGGACATGGTATTGAGCACCTCTTGGTAATCAGGAAACATCAAAGCTGTGATCTGAGACAGTCAGAAAATGATGCCAGGGACGACCCATGAGCCTTGACTTAATGAACTTATGTGTCATTCTCCAAATGTTCAAGGCCTGGCCACACACAAAACTGTGTGTTCTGGTCACTGGCTACTTCTCTGACTTCATCTCCTTCCATTTTTCCCCTCACTACCTCCACTTTATCTATCTCTAGGTAGGCCAAGCTCATGTCCGTTTTATGGCACATGTGCTTGTCACTCCTTCTAATTAGAATGCTCTTTCTTCAGTTAGACATACGATTTGGTCCTTCAATTAATGTTTCTGCATATATATCAGCCCTTCAGAAAGGCCTCCCCTGGTCAGTATGTTTAAAAGCCTCCCTGGCCCCACCACTCTCTACCTCCTTACTGAAGTGGGTTGAATGATGGCCCTCAAAAAGATATATCCATGTCTTAGGACCTCTGAATTAAACCTTATTTGGAAAAGAAGTCCTTGCAGATGTAATTGAGAAGGTCACGTAAGGACAAAGGCAGAGATGAAAATTATGCTGCCACAAACCAAGAAATGCCTAGTGCTACAGACACTGGAAGAGACAAGCCAGGATTCTCCCTTAGGACCTTTGAAGAGAGTGTGGCCCTGCCCACACCTTGATTTTGAACATCTAGCCTCCAAAACTGTGAGAGAATAAATTTATTTTGTTTTAAGCCACCAAGATTGTGGTAATTTGTTACAACAGTTCTGGGAAGCTGATAGATTTTCTTTCCTTACTTTTCTTCACAGCAATTAGCACTGTACGTCATGTATTGTTTGCTTGATTACTAGTCTTCCCCTGTAGAATGTAAGTGTAGGGAGTTTATCTGTTATGTTCACTGTTCATAAGAATAAATAAGAATACACTGAATTATGAATGAATGTGAGCTGCTCAAGTCACCTCCTGCATGTTTCCATTTGAGAGCAATTCTGTGGGTGGACTCTAGATTTTGTTACTATTATTCCTACTCCACAGTATGCACAGGTTGGCCAAAATTACACAGCTGCTAACACATTTATCTGCATCTCCCTATGACCATGTTGTTATAGGAAACACATGAGTCCTTCAGAAATCATTTAAAAAGCCGCCCATTTGAGATGTTGCCATTCATGAAAATACCACTGTTATTCAATATTCCAACTACATTGAATTTAGCATGAAAAATTCTACATTGAAAAAGCTTCCCAAAAAGATGGTTTTCACCATATATTGTTAAAAGGAATCCACTGCTCAACATTATCTGGTTTAATTTTACCATGTTGATTTGGATATGGGCTTGTTTAATTTCTGAACAGAGTCAGCTTGCAGAGTCTGAAGGGCGCTCTCACGGTGGCTAATACTGTGAGAGACACTGTCAAGGTTACCACGTTGCTGCTCACTAGAACTGTAAAGACAGGATGAGTGATGGGACAGCTGACGCTGTCGGGTGATAAGCAGAGAGATGGTGCAAAGTGTACATAAGCACTCATTCATGTCACCACGAGCTGCTGGGTGTGAGAGAACACACAGGCCTGTCCTAGATAGGGGAGTTGAAGGAGAGGAGGAGGCAAGCCAGCTCAGATTTTTCCTGAGCTATACAGGGAAATTAAAGCAGAATAGTTTAAGGTGAAACTCATATTAAGTATGGGAGAAATCGATATTTTGCTTTTAGAAGACAAGAACAACCTACTAGGGGAGGAGGGGTGAAGCGTGGACAAGGAGGGGGCTACACTCATGAAGTGTCCGTTAATAGCAGGTGCTTGATAGCCATGATCTAGGGTGACTTACAACCAACCTTTCATTCCTATTTCAGGACATTGAGGTTCAGAGATGTTAAATGGCTTCCTTGGGGACAGGCCTAAGTGCATCAAAGACATGAATTTCTAGTGCATCTAACTTATGTCTACATAAAAATGCAAGTGTGAACTGTTTGGTCTTTGTAACATGAATTGGCTCTATTTCCTAAAATAATTCTGACCTTGTGACTGAGAGACATACAATTTGCAAATATCCCTTCCGTCCCCACTACCCCCAACCACCACCACCCCTGCACAAAATGGCAACACAAAGAAATGAGCAATTATCCACACACGTAAAAACACCCAAAAAGGGAGCTATGGTGTACTATAAAAAAAAAAAAAACCAGCTTGGCCCAAAGACCAGATTCCTGTATTCAAATCTTAGCCTTGCCTCTGACGAGTTACGTGTCTTTGAATAAGACACTTAGGCATGCAGACTCTGTTTCTTCATCAGATTGTTCGGATTAAAAATATGTAATAGTTATTGCACATAAATAAAGCAATTAGCACCTACTAGGTGTTTCATAATGTTTACAGATATTACTATAGTTGTACTATCGTCTATGAAAAAGAATGGTGGGGTCATTTGTGCATTGCAGGCTTATCAGTCTGAACAGCTGTGACACATGGAGACAAAGAAAGTTCTCAGGATTCAAGACCAGGACAATCAATGGGAATGACAGGCAGAGCTGGAAAGAATGGCTCAAGTAGCTAGCTAGAAGCAAAGAACTGGAGAAGAGTTTCAGACAAAAGTTCATTACTGGCTCCTTAGGTCAATACTCATAAGCCATGTTGTGTGAGATAATTGAATAAAATAACTCGGGGTCAGATTTGATAGCAGTTAAATTTAGATACATCCTCTATCTCATACCAAGGCTTTTGTGAGATGAGCAGAGAAGTTATTTTTATATTAAGACATTTTTAAAAACATGGGCCAGTATACCTATTGAAAAGGTAACACCTTTGAGTTTATTGGAACTTGGAATATTTTTAGCAGTTATTTAACTTTAATGACATTTACAAATATTAAACCATTAGTCTGGCCTGTAGCACATGAATTAAACGTTTAAGTGTTTTTTTTCTTCTCTTTATGGAAATTTTTTTCTCCTGCTCATTTATCACTATAATTATTGACACATCTATGATACTCAAATATGATAATCCATGTCTTTTTAATTAACTAATTATCTTTTTTGCTCATCTCTACAGCTGTGAGCCAATCACTTTTAATAGTTTTTCTTTGTGTTTTCCTGGTGTTAGCTTCATAATTCATAAATGTAAATAATACATCGTTATTTCTATTTAGGCATTATCTACTAACTCCAGAACACAGAGCTGTGGATTTAGTTAACTGATAATTCTTCTCACAGTCATTTTTTCTCTCTCTTCAGTTTTTGAAATCTGTATTACAATATTATATCTCTAGTAACTCCATTTATAAAATTAAATAATACTCTTACACTGCTATTTACTGTCCCCGCCAATGGGGAACAACATCACTTGAGTACTTAGCCTTCAAATAGGATATTATTGATAGAATCTTTATCTCCACCTTCTTAATCACAAACTTTTATATTATTAAGATTAATAATAATGATATTCTAGCTTAAAATTATAGTTAATTTGTGAGCTTTGACCACAGGTTAAACACTAAAGTTAAAAATCAATAAAGAGTATTTATACTTTCTAGTAAATATTACTCCCTGAGGAGCCAAGCTTGGCAGAGGTCAACACATTTCCTTCCCCCTGGGTCAAATATCATGACACATAAGCCTTTCAGAAATGGGTGCTCTCAGCCTAGAAATCAATGGCTTTTTCTGTTGATTAGGTATTAAATCCATGTCACCTTTTCTTTGTAACCTATTTGAATCATGCTTCTTGTAATATCTTTTGTTTCTTTCTTTCTCCCAACTGGTGTATTTTAACTTAGAGATTTGGGTCATATTTTAAATACATGAAATATTTTTTTGTTATTTCTTTAATTTCCTTCTCATAGTTAATTGTTGTCCTTTTTTTCTGAAATGCTTATTTAGTAGACATTGGCCCTTTTATATTGTCTCTTTACAGTTTACTCTTTCTCTAATATTATGTGTTGAGCTGTTTGTTGCATTTTCTGGGGCTTCTACTTAATTATTGCCACTAATACTCCCATTTATTAACATTATTTTTTATTTTAGCAAACATTTTTAATTTTCAGGAGAACTTTTGTGTCCTTGATTGTTCATATTTCATAGCATCCTGCACTTATTCTTTAGATTGGACATTTCCTTGATTCCTCTGAGGACAACAATTAGGAGTTTTATAAAATCATAATAACAATAATAGCATTTTAAGAAATGTGACTCTTCCTTTTCCTGGCTTCCTCCTAAATTTGTTGTCTTGTTTATTTATCTTTGTCTTTTTTTTTTTTTTTCATGCTAGCAGTCTTCAGCTGGTTGGTAATTGTTGACTTCCATTTCCTCTATTGTGAATCTCAGGTGTATTTCCTTGCTGGGCTTCTCCTTGAATGGAAGCCCATCTGGGGAGTCTGTTGATGTGGGTGGGCTTGTAGACTAAAGGCATCAGCAGAGAGTGGGTGATCTCAGGGGGGCCCCCTAAGACTAGTTCAAAGAAGAATCTTTTCTAGGCTTCCCACCTCATACTAGCGATTCTGGTCTTCTCAGGAAGTTCATCCAATTTGGTGGGGTGTGGAGGTGGGACATAAAAACTTAGTTTTTGTTCAAAGATGAATCCTAAATAGCCAATGCCTTTGCTTCAAGGCAGAGGAATTAGTGAGGCATCTACCCAGGGAAACTGTTTCTTACGTACAGTTTGAATTAAATTATTATTTTGCAAAATAAGATACCTGGTAACATCCCCAGTCTAGAGCTTCTTTTCCTTAGGAGTTTGTAGGCAAATGAGCTTTCTTTAAGTTCCACTACAGTCACATTCTGAGTCAGGGCTTCTTCAATATTCTTTTATCCATCAATACGTTTGCACATATTCTCAGAATTCACAAAAGTTTGAAGTTCACCATCTGTTGATTACTGCCTCCCTCCAATTATCTTTACTATCATAAGCCTATTCCTATTACAAATTAAGTTTATAGTGGGCTATTTTACAAGACATTTGGAGAAGGGGGAAAAAACACATGGGGGGAGGCACACGCAGCATTTAATCCACCATCTTCAATCAAAAATCCTTAATCTTGTAAATAAAAGACATTAGTGCTTGGACAAGAATTATTATCTTAGTATTGTGTCAATGTTTTTAATAGTGTCTACCTGCCATTTCTACCTGTTTAAAACAACCATGAAATTAAATTGCATCTAAAGTCTAGAATCACTTTGTCCAAACATATGTAAATAAAATAAAGTGAAATCAAATTGAAAATTTATTTCCTTAGTCACATCAATCATGTTTCAACTGTTCAACATATTATGTCTAGCATCTGCTGTAACTGAGCAGAGAAAACAGAGACCATTTCCAATGTGCCATAAGGTTCTACTGGACAGTGCTTCTCTAAAGCAAACTCAAAACTTATTAATAAAGAAACCAAGGATCGAAAATCAAGGCATAACTGATGAAATATTGGGAAGGGGCTCTCTTCTCTATATTTCTGTAACTGTGTAAAAATGTCCCAGAGTGTGTTTTAGGAAGGCAATCTCTTCCCTACAGGTCCTTTGCTTTCAGTCAGGAGCAGCTCCATGGGTGAATCTTGACCATATGAATTAACTGACAGTATGGCTACCGCAGATTTGATGAATAGGTGAGAATGTCCAATGCCTGAAATGCTTCCTAAGAGGCCAAGAGTAGGTGCGGCAATGTGTATTCTGGATAATGAGGCTTACAAATTTGGAGGTTCTTAAATTACCTCTTAGAACAGCACATGAGAACAGGGGAGGAGAGAAGACATTTTGACAAGGACTTTGTTCTGTGTAACTGTACAGTTCACAGGTCGTCCATGAGGCGGTGGAAATGACAGCACATCTTACCTCCCTGGAATCCATCTCTGAACAAATAATTGTAAATCTTTTAAACTGAATTAAGATAAGGAAGAATTCCTTCTAGTCTGCCTTAAATTGTTGTTTTTTTATCTACTTTGTGGTCCTTTGCGATGAATTGGATACAGTTTCAGAAAAGAGAAGTAATGGAGAAAGTCAAAGATTTGTATTGATTCAGAGATAGTGCTAGATGAGAGAGGCTTATGCAATTTATAGGAAATTCGGCACCTCAGGAATTTATTGCAGTTGCTTTTATACCTAAGAAGTAGGTACAGTATGCAAAACCAAACTGGAAATAAACTACATACCAAAAGCGCTAACACTTTGAGGTTTGTCAGTGATTCACTCTATTTTGAAACCTCAGAAATTGCATGGGATTTGCATGCCTCACAAACTGTGTTCAGGCTGGGAGACGACATGTGTGGCACCCTCTCTTGTCTCCTCTAAATGATCCAAGTCATCATTCTCAAATGTTACAAAGTTTCTTGAATCTGTTTCCTTGTCTTTAAGCTCAAAAAACGTATACACCCATAGTCTCTAAAATCTGTTGTTCTTTTTTTATTGTACTAGTGCAGATTTTTAATGCCAAAATTGACATGTGGCATTTTTCTCTGGTTTTTTATTTCCTTTAAATCTAATTTGGGCACACTGTTTTGATTTGTAATTTTTTTCCTTGAGTATGACATCATAACACATTTTTATGCAAAGTAGTCAAGAACTCATAGATTTAATACTTGTTTCTTATTTTGAATATAGACTAACTAAACAACAACTTGGAAGAAATAAATCCGTATTCAAGTCTGATTTTCAGACTAAATTTCTATATGGATCAAATTAATTGGGTGATTCTTTAATTTCTATTTTTCATGCATGCAATATAGACAAATGTTAATTCGTGTCATATAACCTTTGCTGTATTCATCCATCTACTAAATGCATATGAACTGAGAACCTGGTTAAAAAAAAAAAAAAGGTTCACTGCAGTGGAGAGAGAAATGAGTCAAATACAGATTGTTGTTCAGAAATTGGTAATTGTACAGAAATGATCAGACTAAATAACTAGAATCAAGTGAAGCCCTGAGGCCTGTTTACGCCAGATTTTCTGATTTGTCTTAGAGCCCTGGAGTGCGATTAATGACAGCCCTGAGTCCTCTTCACTTCCTCTATCCCTTCCCTCCTCAAGACTCTGCCATGTGAGGGAAATAACAGCCCCATGTGACTCTCTGGGAGAAGGATCAAGAAAACCAAAGAAGAATGGGGGAAGAGTCACTTCAGTAGCTTCTTGTCTGCTGTGTCACTACATATGTCTCCGGCAAAGCCCCCCACAACTTCACCAAAGAGAATAAAGGGATTTTTATCTCCATGCACTTGGATTTATACAGCTAAGTAAAAAGTGATGCATCATAGCAGTCAATACAGAAAGGATGGTCTGAATAAAAATGGTTCCACCCATGCGTTGGCAAGTGTTCTGCAGCACTGGGGTTTATGAATACTCTTTTCATCTTCATGGGGACACTTCATCACCATGGCATCAAAGTTAATTCTGCAGAATTGCCTGACACAAGCCTGAAGGACACATTTTTATAGAGGGATTTTCATCAGTGTTAACAGGCAAGCTGGAAAACCTTAGTCCCACTCCCACTAAAACCAGTTTCTTTAGGAAACGATATTTTTGTCAGATGATGACCTCAGTTTCCTTTGTCGATTTACCATTAAAGGTACACAGAGGCTTGCCATTTCTGTTCTCATTCAAGGCACACACAAAAAAGTGGCCAAACTACTGTAAACTTCTGAAGCATACTAGGACTTGCAGTTTTTCAGGTCAACCAGCTTGTGAGTGAGATTTTCCAGTTCCCACCACAGCTGCATCTTTAGTTACCACTCTTCTGCTTTTCAGTTGTTGGTAACACTGAGGAGCCCCATCTTTCCCAGAAGATGGAGACTGGGTAATGGAAGGAGTTCAGGAAGTGGAATCAGTTACACCTGGTTTGAAACTGACTTCCATCACATGGAATTTGGCCACGCTATATAATCTCTGCACTTTAGTTCCTTGACTATAAGAACACCTCATCAAGACTCCTTCATAGAGTCATTTTGGAGATTAAATAAAGCAACATGTATGAAGTGCCTTTCAGTGTATTTTCTTCCTCTTTAGCCACTTGACATCTTTACCAAAAATTAAGAGTTAAGTGAAAATTTTCATATATATGTATAACACACACTCACACATATTCTATACATATACAAATAAAATGCACGTATTTCTATGTATTATATATAATACTTGAACAAAACTAAATGAAATGATTTTTTATTAGTGAACACTTGTGTGATTTAAATATATATATATATATGTATACACACACACACACACATATATATATACTGACTTCAGTCACACTTGTATCTCTTTTAGCACGTATTCTAGAAATTTCCTTTTATTCTCTCTCTCTTTTTCACATCCCAGCACCATGCAAAGTTGGGCACTCAGTAAATGCTTTTGATGATGATAATACATTTACCATCTCAAAGTATGAATAATTTGAGTCATCGCAGTTTAAATACCTTGCTTGAAACTACCCAATGCTGCCTTTGCAGGCTAAGTACATTCATCTTTCTCTGTATCTTACTCTTTGATCCTTCACAGATAATTGATAAACAAAGTCATTTTTTTTCTTAACAAAAGATGTGTCTTCCTGGCTAAATTAAAATTTTGGTAACCCAATTTATTCTCTTAACCCCAAAAAACAAGCAATTTATTTCTTTTTCATTTTCAATCATGAAAAAGTGTCACATTTCATTCTTGCTCTCTGAATTATTAGATTGCAGTTCTTGTTTCCACATGCTTTACATGCACTAGTCAAGTGTAACCTGAGAGATATTAAAGTGGATTTGCAGTGAAACGGCCCATATCTGGGAAATTTGTCTTATTGCCTCTTAACTCATCTTTTGTTTAATGTGCTTGTTGGTATTTTCCTAGGATCATGCCTGTGCTGTGCGATGGCACATTTCTGCTGACAGCCCTGAACTTGCAGACAGAAAATCTGTGAATAAGGTGAGAGGGAGTCTTTAATTAATGCCCTAAGACTGGGAATGAAAACAGAACAGGAAGGTTGTAAGATGGATCTGGCTGTCAAAACAAAATGAAATAAAAATCCCAGAGTGTCCTGCACCAGCAGCAGCACCACCTCACACTGCTGGGCTCCAACCCTCCCTCATGCAGAATCGGGGCCTGGGCCAGGACCCAGGGAGTGATGCTTCATTTGGAAGAATCAATGAAACAACTTGCCACAGAAACTGTCGACTCAGAGCACCCTAGTACTTCACTCCTATCTCTGCCATTACAGCCCTTTTCAAATCCCCAGTGATCTTAAATTCCCTAGAAAGACGTTGAAACTTCCTCTGCAATTATAACCATCTGAGAAATAATCAAGGTGAAAAAAAAAAAAAAAGGAAAAAGACTGAAAGAATCCCTAAAGTCAATCCTGGCCATTGTATCTGTTTTGAGAGTTATATGAGAAATTCATGTTACACTTTAGGGAAACCTCTTTGGTAAAGCAGCTTGAATGTAACAGCCTAAGGCTAGAATTCTCTTTCTATAGGAAGTGATATATTTCAGAATCAGAATATGACTTTGAACATAGCCTGGTAAATCCAATATCGCACAACATAGAAGTGTTAGCACTGAAGTTCAAGGATATCTGAAGATTTAATACTTTTCCTCTCTTCATTCTCTCTGGAGCACTTGCTGCCCTTCTCTCTGATAAACTTGTTTTTCTGCATATGTAAACTAGACTAAAACTTTATCACTTTAAACAAATATTTACACAGCACTTAACATCTGCCAGACATTGTTCTAGGAGCTGGAGATCTAGAGGCAATTTTCAAAAGCAAAATCCCTATCTTCATACATTCACCATTTTAACCTCTCAAACCCTAATGGTTCCATTTAAGGTGCACAAAGCACATCCATATATTTACACAGAAGGAGTTTGCGCTTGGTTGTGATCTTATTTCAGGTATGTTCTCCTGGCTCACCCTGACTGCACATTCCTCAAGTGCAGGACCACAGCCAATTTTGATCTCTCTCAGTAGTCACGGAGCCATGATCACTGAGAGTATTCAAAAGCCTTGGTAAATATCCCACGCATTCAGATATTATCTAATCATCCTGAATGACATTCTTATGACACACAGATAGAAAGCTATTGGGCTTGTTTTTATATTCTTGGAAGTTGAGTCGGTTTTCATAAATAGATTGGCCAAGAAAACAAAGCAAGTGGTCAAGCTGAGACAAGATTGTGAAGCTTTGGTTTTCCATCCAAACTTCTGAGCTAAAGATAAAAACGGGGGTGGGAGTCCTCTCTCAAGCAGGCAAAAGTGCTGGGACTAAGTGTGATCTTATAAGATCTCAAGCAAATGGAAATGTTGTTATTGGTAATAAAAACACCTACACACAATTAGCATTTTATACTTCTCATGTAGTCATTCCTTCAATAACAAATATCACCATGGACCAGACTCCCAAGAATAGAGCTATAGTGGTAAGCAAGATCAATACAATGCCTACCTTCAGGGACCTGGTCTGTTTTCTTTTTTGATTTTTCTGAGATTTTTTCAGGATAGTTTAGCAGCGACTGTAATCCCCAGGCGGTATAGCTTATGTTTCAAGCTTCTGGCTCTAGAGTTTAACTGCAAAACACAGGGTAACATGGTTAACTCTTCAAGCTTCATTATATTCATAACAGTGTTGAAAATATTACCCATCTAGGGAGGTTTAGCAGTCAGGGTTCAACATAAAGGGATTTATTGCAGGAATTCGCTTACACCACTATGGAGCTGGCTAAGTAGGTCGAAGTCCCTAAGGCAGCCGTCGGGAAGGTAAGGAGTAGGCTGAAATCCCACAGCAAGAGCTGAAGCTATTCACCCACAGGCAGCCATCCAGAGAAGATGGGGCAGGGGGAAGAGAGCAGTTACAGACCCAGCAGCTGTTTGGAATCTCTGAGCTCAAGGAAGAAGGCCTAGCCCCTTTTAGGAAAGTCCTACCAGCTGATGAAGTCAGGTCTACCCAGGATAATCTCTGCTTTGGTTAGGGTGAAGTCAACTGATCAGGAACTTTAATCACATCTGCAAAATCCCTTCACAGCAAGACCTAGATTGGTCTTTGAATAATTGCAAGAAGGTGTGTGTGCTATAAAGTAGCCCCTGTCTTCCTTGCCTTCCTACTCAAGAGAATATCACTTGCAGCCTGCCCTAACCAGAACACATGAGAAAGGGAATCCTGGATGAAACATGATCGAATCCTACTCAAGGTGACACATCAAATAGGCATCACAGGGGTTACTGATTGTGGAGATTAAGGTGATGAAGCACATAGAATGCACATAGTAAACTGGAATTGCTATTTAGCAAATCAGCCTCAAGAGAAAAGTAAAAAGTAGTGCTGTAACAGGTGATCTGTCGGTCTGAAATGACAAGCTGGTTTTCCTCATTCAGAAACTTTTGTTTTACCGTGGTCACCACTTTACAGTGTGTGCTCCTTTTTCCTGGCTGAGTCAGGACACAGATGTGCAAGTTAAAAGAGAAAAGGGAGCAAAAACTATGTGGACAGATCTGAGGTGAAATGGTTAGCAACTCCGAGGTTCCCAGACAGTAAGGTAAGGGAGAGAGATCCCTGTCCCTAGACTTAAGCATGGGATTATTACAGGTATGAATCATCAGATAGTCTTACACTGCTGGCTACATGTTCCACATTTCTCCCTTAATAATCAACCTCTTCTTTGGAAGCTTCTGGAAAGTTGACACTAATGCAAATCTGTTTCATTGCTTTCTCTCAATCTTCTTTATAAGCAAGATTTCACTTTGGAAATGCTTTATCAGTTCCTTTCAGTTAACTTTTTTAAAGCTAAAATTCAAAATTTATGAAAAGCTTAGATTGGAGTAATATTTGGGTGTTTAAAAATGAGCAAAAAAACACTATTTATCCACCCACTGTTCTTACTGTGAAGTAAATAATAATAGACATAAAGGCATACAGAACTTAAACAAATTAATTTTCTTGCTACAACTTTGGCAGGGAAACAGAAGCAGTGAATTACCCAGTCAAGGCTCAGCCCCCGCCCAGGCATTTTACCAGAAGGTTGATCTGCTAGAACACTGCTGGCATTAGTAAGACATCCACTTACCTGATCTTATCCCATCTTTTCATGGCTCACACAAGCTTTATGTGACTGCATGAAATATCTGCATTCTAAGAGGACAATCTAAATGGTACCCAAAAGTTATAAGCTATTCAGTGATGCATATATAGACTTCCAGTCTTTAAATCTAAATTCAACCACCTTTAAGTCACTGAAAAAAATATTTGTTAAATTTCTCTTCTATGTCAGAAATTCTGTTTGATGCTGAGATTATAGTTCAGCTATCAACTGAGAATAGAACAAACAGGGTTCCTGCTCTTATGAGGCTTAAATTCTAATGAAGCTACAGAGACATGAAACTATTAAACAAATATGAAACAATTCATATTGCTGTGAATGCTGCTAAGGAAAGGAGCAGGGTGAAACAATCAGGAAGGATTGTGACTATGTTGTGACTTGAAAACATTGAGAAAATTTGTTATTTAAAGTAGATCATTTGTCAGTAATGTCAACAATTCTATATATTTGATGCATTTTGCTCAAAAGTTGCATCCAAATATAATGCCATACATTAAAAAAATACTTATACATGCACCAAAAGAATATAGTGTAAAAGAAATGTTAGCATTTAAAACAATTATTTAATACACTTCTCATGCAAGAAGGAAATATTTAAAAGATAGGTATCTAATTTATATTCTTTGAAGGAAGACTAAATACCTGAAAATCAGGAGCAAACCAAGATTTAGCCACAAGTGGAGATGCCTATGTGGAGAAAATAGAAAATAACATGCCTGTGGGTTCTGGAAGATGAAATTCAGCAAGACTCAGAAAAAATTATCCAGATTACGGAAACCATAATTTTTTGCACAGAACTGAGGACATTCTCTAATGGGATAGTTAGAAAAGAAGACAAGCGTTGTTTCAGTGGCTGATGGGAGAGTGACAGATTTGTAGCAGATTAAGAAGCTCAATTTTAAGGTGGCCAAGACGTTTGAAATAACCAAAGTGTGCTTCAATAGATGACTGGATAATAAAGATGTGGTATATATACACAGTGGAGTGACACTCTGCCATAAGAATAGATAAAATGCTGCCATTTATGACAACATGGATGGATCTTGACATCATTATGCTACAAGAAATAAGTCAGACAGAAAAACTGAAGAATCATATTATTTCACTCATATGTGAGATATAAAATGAAAAGCAACAAAGAAACAAGACAAACAAATAAAGAAACAAAAACACACAGACACAGACAACAATTTTGTGGTTACCAGAGGGTAATGGGCGAGGGGGGATAGTAGACGAGGGTAAAGGGGGTCAACTATATGGTGATGGAAGAAGAACTGACTCTGGGTGAACACACAGTGTGATATACTGATGATATATTACAAAATTGTACACTTGACACCTGCGTAATTTTACGAGCCATTGTTACCCCAATAAATTTTAATTAAAAGAAAGAAGCTCAGTTTTGCTTCTTACTCAAATCTACACAATGCTGACCTATTTTTTGTAGTCTATGTCCTTAGAAATTGTCCTTTCAGTGACTAGGATATTAACAGTCAAACCATTTTATAAATGACAAGCTTGATTTAATTTTTTTCAACTTAGTGTATTAGCCCATTCATCAAAAATATGCATGGAAGGCAGGCTTCCTAGGCTATATGGAAGACATACAGCAATGTGGTTGCTGTGAAAAGTCAAACTCAGCCAAAATTCAACAAATTAACTCCCAATTTTCTTTGCCACAATTATTCACATATTTCTAATCTTTTTAAAAAATATACCAACCCCTTTACATCATGTAAAAAAGTAAGAAAAATAGTACCCACAGGACTTTCCTCTAGATACATAAATTCCTTTTGCTATGTTAAGATTCTGTTTGGGACTGTGGAATGAATCAGCTCTGTAGTAAATGCTTTGCATATCCTATCTCGTTTATCTTTTAAATAACCCTGTGAAAAAATTGTCTTCTTCATTTTTATAATATCATCATCATCATCCTTATTCTATAAATTTGAAAGGTCAAATAACAAGCTCAAGTTCAAAGAACTAATGCAAAGCAGAACAGCAACATTAACTATTGTCTCTTGACTCAAAAATCCCAGTACAACTCTGACTCACCCACACAGCGTTCATGAATACTTCATCTACCTCTCTAAAGCACTTACTTTCTCCTTTATATTAAAAATCTTTATATACATATATTTCACCCTGTTAGCTCCCTATAAGTATAATACATGCCTGGTAGTTCCCTGCAGTTAGTAGTTTATTTAACAGCAACTAAATGACTACCATAATCTTTTACCACCTTTATAATCATCATGGACATGTTTTGAGATCTTACCATGTAACTTGGATCATGCTAAATGTTTTCATTCATTTTAAAATTCAATCCTTAAGTTAATCCCACGTGATACAGATACCACTAGTATTCCCATTTTGTTAAATGAGAAAACTGATGTTTGGGGAGGTTTCTTTCCAAGATCACTGGATGAACACATGAATAAATTACTTAATATTAAGCACATCAAACAGGGTTGTTTTAAATATATTTATTGAGCTTCTAAAATATGCCAAGTGCTCTTCTAGCTAGTAAGCAATAGAGCAGAAGAACTTAATTCCAGTGGTAGGGAGACAGAAATTAAGACTTCATATTAATGATACCTGCCATAGCAGGAAAAAGCTGGGAAGGAGATAATAGAGTGTTTTGTGAAGATTTGATATGTTACAATTTTATAGAATGACTAGTGTCATGCAAGGTGTCATGTGGGGTCTCTGGTCCCGCTCCCCACATAAGAGCACAGGACATGGTGAGGCCAAAAAGCAACACCCACAGAGCCATAGATAGGGGAGTCATACGATTATATTCTCACTGGCGATTGGGTTGGAGACACAGGAAACAAGATCCATACAATCTGCAACCTGCTGTCCACTTCTCTGCCAACCAACCTCACTTGCTAGCTGCAATCAGCTGTGCTAACTGCAATCCGCGCTCGCTAGCTCAGCCACCATTTTCTTGCTAGCACTTTAACACGTGAAGCTGAGAGCCTGGAAACTACACTCCTGGCTCTGTCCCCACACTAGAAAGAGAACAATGAGAAGATAACTTTGAGGAAAGACCTGAAGATTTTGGCTGTTCCAGACTGATAGGAGAACAGATGTAAAGTCCATGAGATGGGAACAGGCTTGGTTTATTTAAGAAGAGCAAACAGGTCACTACGTCTTTCCAGGAGGGAGGAAGGGGGACAATTGTAAGTGATGAAATCAGACACGAACCACAGGGTTCTCTTTGACTTTGTAGGACTTTGCAAGGATTTTGGCTTTTCTGAGAGAAATAGGGAAGCCATTGGAAAGTTCTGAGAAGATTGTTTTTCAAAAGATCATTATGCCAGTGTTTTCACCATAGACCTATTAGAAGTAAGTGTGAAAGAAGGGAGGCCAATTAGATTCGATTAAATTAAATGCTAATAATCCTATTTAGGAAGGGGGTTAACATAGACCAGCTACTAGAAGTAAAGATTTTTTTAAGTAGTTAGACTGTGGATATATTCCTAAAGTAAAGTTGATGGCATTTGATGACAAATTGACATGGGGTATACAGAAAAGGGATTACCTAAGGATAACACTGAGTTTCCGGCCTGAGCAACTTGGATAGATGGACTTTCGTGGAGTAGGAAGTTAGGTCAAAAGTTTAATCTCGTTTAGTACCAAAGTTTGAGGCTCCTATTAGATAAGTGGAGATGGTGAATGAGCAGTTACTTAAATGAGTAACTGAGTCAGACATTCCCAGACTGGATGAAAAATTAAGGAGCCTTTACCATCTGATTTACTTAAATCTATGAGGCTGAATGAGCTCACCAAAAGAAGGAGAATACATAATTAGGAGAGACCCAAGGACTGAATACTGAGAGATGCCCAAATTTAGAGATAAGAAAAGATGAAGCCTCAGCAAAGGAGACAAAGAGAGATCAGTCATAGTGGAGGGAAACCAGAAGAATCGATGTTCCTGGTAGAATAAGCTCCAAAAAGGAGGCATGATGAACTGTGTCAGATGTTGCTGATATGCGAGTAAGGCGTGAACTGAGAACTGACATTGGATTTAGCTCTGGTGCAGTCACTGGAGACTGACAAGTCCAGCTTCGGTGGAGTGAGAAGGACCATGAATATTTAATGGTCATTCTGGTGAAGTATCCCAGACCACTAGAGCCTTGGATTTTGTCCCAATTATTATTTAGTACCACAAAAAGAGCTGACTTGGGGGAAAGCTCAGTCTCTCTAATTGCAGACTTTTGTTCTCTATTAAAGCGGTTCATTCAGTTTTAATTATTGGGTCTTATTTTATTAGATGTTTGTTTTTGTGTTTATGTGTAAGTATGTATCCATGTGTGTATTTAGTTTCCAAACCAGAGCTGCTTTGATTCTAGGAAAGAGAATACTCAGCATTCCTTCCAGATGAGGATGGCTGCTCAGCCCTATATTTGCTTTTCTTCTCCCCTGCTAGTTTAAATTCTACAGAGGACAATTAAACTGCCTACGCCAGCATCAAACACAACATACACTATCTCGACATGTAGGTGATTATAAACATCCAACTACATTTTAACTTAAGTACTGAGCTGTGCACGGGGTGTTTTCACTCTCCATGAACTGTCTTTTGAGTAGAAACACATTGTAACTTGCAGTGCACTCAGGTTCTCAGGAGTATTGCTGTTAAGTACAGGAAGACACCTGCACTGAGCTTCCTCCTCATAATTAGGGAGGTCAAGCCGTTCCTGTCGTATGTGTTTTTCAGTTCTTGTCCATGTTCTGAGGCCCGATTATTAAGTTTGATGTATGACTCACTCACTAAAGGCATTATAAAAAAGTAAATAAAACATTTTAGCAATGTCTGAAAACTCAGAGGAAAGTAATTCCTGCTGGGGACGGCCGGGGTGGGGGGGGGGGGGAACGAGACCAGAAAGTTCTTAAGAGTATGAAAATATAAAAGTTTGTATACCTCATAGGAATACTTGTCTCAGCCTACCTTGAACAAACATATTGGAAAATTACGTTCTCATTGAAAAATTGCTTCTATTTAAAATGCTGGAAAGAGCTCGTGTGTTAAATAAGGAAATCATATTATTCCCAAGTTAATCTACATTTTTTTTTTCTCTGTCATTTAGAGAAAAAAGAATCATGTTAATTTTATAGATTGGTGTGAAGGAATTCCAAAAGCACTTCAGCTGCTAACTAGTAGACAATAATGAACGAGGGTGATGTTGCTTATTGTCTCCACCAGGTAATATATTTGTTAGTTGGGCATGGTAATGGTGTGTTGGCGGTCATCGGGAAAGCCCAAAAGGCCTCTTTTCTCTAATTTCTCTAAGTGAAAATTAGATGACTTGGTGAATGAGTAAGAGGAGTTCATGGAATCTGTGTTATTGGGTGGTAATGTGTGCTTGGAAAAGGGCTACATGCGACCTCAGATGCTCCTTCCACTTCATGGCTACAGAGGGCATTCAAACAGCAGTTTCTTGAAGAAAATCTATTCATTCATTGACTCATTTACTTTCTCAGTCACCTTCATTGAACATTGCTAGTGCCAGTTCTGTTTGTTTACCTCCAGCAGGATTTCGATGCAGACAATCTTAGAGCAGATGCAATGATAGGTTGGTGCCAGGAGGGGCCAGGAGAGGGACACATTTTATTCCCTTCTCCCATTTGCCTCACACCCTCTATGAGGACATATACAAGAATGCATGAACACAACCTGCAGAAAAGCCCATTTGCCAATTCTTGTCTCATATGTCATTTCTTCTATAATTCGTCCAATCTAAGTTGTTTCCCTCATTATGTCTTCTTAGTTCTCTATTATAATCCTTTATAGCATTATCACAAATCACAATTTTTGTGTAACATTTGTTTGTGAATTATTTAATCATGTCTCCCCTACTAGAGGTCACTTCCATGAGGACAGAGAGCTCATTGGACTTGGTGACCACTATAAACTTGTGTAAAGTATAGCATCAGTTAATTGGACATTCGTAAAAATTATCAGCAAATACAGCAGAATTCCCTTTTAGGCATCACTCTTTGTTTGCTAGAAATTTTTCAGTATTTTTATCCCTTACAGCTCCAACAATGTGTTTTCTATTTGGCTTTCATTCCAGATGATTTGCATTGGCATAGATCTTTTTCTCCCGTACACTATCCAAATTTCCGATGCCTTCCTGAATTTAGTTGTTTCTTCTACTTCACAAATTCTACTATAGTTCCAGGTACAAAGTCACTTAAATGCTTGTGATGCATAAATGTGGGGGAGGGGTTACCTTCACTGAAACTACTCAGAACTAATACTTAGAACTTCATGCCAATGAACATCATCAGCGCATAGTGAAGGTCTCAGCCCAAAGCATGTCAATGGCTCTTCTGCATCTGTCAATTTCTCCCTCCCTTGCCCCACGAATAGCTTTAAGGTCCAGATTTACTTAGCCTCAGTATCCAGCATCCTTCTGCTTATCCAAGGTTAACTTGCAACATTCTCCCTGTTTATACCACTTTCATGTTATTTTCTTCTGAGATACAGAGCACTCAGTTGCCTCATTTTCAGATTATTTTCATTGTCATATCTTGTCTTAAAATTTATGCATACTAAATTTAAAATTTCACATGACTAAAGAGAAAGTATATGGAGCTAAATCTTTGTATGCCTGAGCTCTATTGATGGAGAAATTAAATTTTCTAATGCTTGATGAGATCCCTATGCCATATGTTAGCGACCTATGGGCTTATTCAGTGTTCCTTCAGAAACGGTAGTTCTTTCTTATCACTCATTTAAACTATTATACCTATTATCGTACTACGGGTAGAATATCTACAAAATGCCAGGCACTGCAGCAGACACTTTAGAGCTGATCCACTGACAGACATTGACCTCGGGTTTTCCTGATACCGCACCATCCTTATTATCCTTCTTCCTCACTTGCTGCTGTCCACTTAATTTAAGTGATGTCTAAATAAATTTTTAGTAATTTAGGATTGGTCCTAGGCCCTCTTCTGTGTTCTTCTCTTGCCATAGATGATTTCTATCTGGACCCACAGCTGTAAATATGACATAGTCCCAAATATGACATAGCCCCAAAATGTATGTCCTCATCTCTTAAATCCAGACTCTTAAATCCAACTTCCTAAAATGTTACCTCCAACTGCATATGAAGTAGGCAGCTCAAAAGTATGATGACCAAAATTGTTCTTCCCCTAGTGTTTGTCATATACCCAAGTTAACACCAATCACTCAGTTACTCAAATCTAGAAACTCTAATCTATATTTGATCACTTCATTTTCATATCTAATCATTATCAAGTTTTATTGCTTTTGTTTCAGATCATATGCTGAATCTGTCCATCTTCTCTAACTTACATCCAACTACTGCCTACACTAGGCCAACACCTCACCTGCACTACTGTAAGGTCCACTCGACCAGGTCTCTGTTTCCACTACTGACCTCCATAATCTGTTCTCCATACAAGTAGCTAGATAGGTCTTACTTAAAAAAAAAAAAAAAAAAAAAAAACCTTCAGTTCCATTTGACATATAATCTTACATTAGTTTTAGGTGTACAACATAGTGATTAGATATTTACATATAACTTACAAAGTGATTACCCCAATAAATCTATTATCCATCTAACACCATACATACTCATAGTTATTACAATATTATTGACTTCATTCTCTATGCTGTACTTTACATCCCCATGACTATTTTATAACTACCAATTTGTACCTCTAAATCCCTTCCTCCCTTCACCGTCTCTCCCAAACCCCTCATCTGGCAATCATCAACATGTTCTTTGTATCTATAAGTTTGTTTCTCTTTTGTTTATTTATTTTGTTCTTTAGATTCCACATATATATGAAATCATATGGCATTTTTTTTTCTCTGTCTGACTTATTTCACTCAGCACAATATCCTCTAGGTCTATCCATTTGTAGCAGGCGGCAAGATTTCTGTATTTTTTGTGACTGAATAATATTCCATTGTGTGTGTGTGTGTGTGTGTGTGTGTGTGTGTGTGTGTATACCACTTCTTCTTTATCCATTCATCTATTGATGGAAACTTAGGTTGTTTCCATATCTTGGCTATTGTGAATAATGCTGCAATGAACATATATTTTTTAACTAGTATTTTTTAACATGTATTTTTTAACTAGTGTTTTGGGTTTCTTTGAATAAATACCCAGAAGTGGGATTACTGGGTCCTTCTCTGTGGCTTGTGGTGGCATTTGTTTTAAAGCCTATTTTGTCTAGTATAAGTATTGCTATCCCAGATTTTTTTTTTTTTTAATTTCCATTTTCATGAATATTTTTTTCCATCCTTTTACTTCCAGTCTCTGTGTATCTTTCAATCTGAAGTGAATCTCTTGTGGGCAGCCCATGTAAAGATCTTGTTTTCTTATCCATTCAGCCTCCCTATGTCTTTGGATTGAAACATTTCATCCATTTACATTTAAAGAAATTGTTGATAGATATGTAGTTACTGCCATTTTATTATTCATATTTTTATCTGTTTTTTTCCTTTCTTATCTTAAAGAAGTAGATAGCTTGTAATGCTTATTTGGTCATAATAAACTCCTTTTTACTTTTCTTGTCTGGGAAGCTCTTTATCTGTCCTTGGATTCTAATGATAGCTTTGCTGGGTAGTTATCTTGGTTGTAGGTCCTTACTTTTCACCACTTTGAATATTTCCTGCCAATACTTTCTGGCCTGCAAATTTTCTGTTGAGAAATCAGCTGGAAGCCTTATGGGAATACCCTTGTAGATAACTAACTGCTTTTCTCTTGCTGATTTTATGATTCTCTCTTTCTTTAACCTTTGGCATTTTAATTATGATGCGTCTTGCTGTGGCCTCTTTGGGTTCATCTTCTTTGTGATATTCTACCCTTCCTTGGCTTGTATGTCTATTTCCTTTGCAAGGTTAAGGAAGTTTTCCATCATTATTTCTTCAAGTAGGTTTTCAATTACTCGCTCTCTCTCTTCTCCTTCTGGCACTTCTATGATGTAAATGTTGGCAAGCTTCATGTCGTCCCAGAGGCCCCTTAAACTATTCTCATTTTTATGGATTCTTTTTGTCTTTTTGCTGTTCTTCTTGGGTGTTTTCTGCTACTTTATCTTCTAACTTGCTGATTTGATCCTCTGCTTCATCTAATCTACTGTTGATTCCCGTTAATGTATTCTTCATTTCAGTTATTGTATTCTTCATTTCTGACTGGTTCTTTTTCATGTTTTCTATCTCCATTTTTATGTTTCGTATCTCTTTGTTGAAGTTCTCCCTGAGATCATTGAACACCTTATAACTAGTGTTTTGAATTCTGCATCTGGTAAGTTGTTTATCTCCATTTTGTTTAGTTCTTTTTGGGGAGCTTTGTTCTACTCTTTCATTTGGAAAATGTTTCTTTGTCTCCCCATTTTGGTTGTCTCCTGTGTTTGTGTCTATACATTAGGTAAGGCTGTTATGTCTTGTCTTAGTAGAGTGGCCTTATGTAGTAGGTGTCCTGTGGGTTCCAGTGGCACAGTCTCTCTGGTCACCTTAGGGTGCTGCAGGTATGTCCCTTGTGTGGGTTGTATGTGCCCTCCTGTTATCATCGAGGCTTGTTGCTGTTTGCACATCAGTGGGAGAGACTGACCCTCAGGCTGATTGATTGAAGGACTGTCCATTACTACAGTAAAGGAGCTGCTGTGTGGGTGCTGACCCTACAGATCAGGGCTTGCTTAGCAAGGCTCTGGTGCCTGCTGAGTTTGGTCCTTGGGTTTGTCATTTGTGGAGGTGGTTGGGTGGTGCTCTGGTGTGGTCTGAATCTGGCTACTGCGTGTTCTGATTTTGGGGCCTGTGGGAGGGGCTCGGGTGCAGGCCAAGGTCAGCCGCTGCCTGTGCCCTGCCCAGGGTCACTTCGTATGAGCTACAGAGTGATCTGCAGATGGTTGCCACTTGTGCTGGCCTTGGAGGTGCCTGGGGGAGGCTAAGCTTCAAACTGAGAATGGCTGCTGCTAGTGCTGGGCTTGGGCCTGCTTAGCAAGAGGTACGGAGCATGTCGAGGCCAGATGCTGCTTGACTGAGACTTGTGAACCTTTGAGAGGATTTAGGAAAGTCTGCAGCATGAGCCAAGACAGGTCATTTGTATGGAAAAACAACTAGAAGTGACTTGGGTAGGTCTACAAGTTGGGTGGGGCAGGGTCTCAGGGAATTACCAGGGCTGGATGAACCTTGTTAGCTAAGTTAATGGAGACTCAGATATGGCCCCCACCTCTAGCCCTAACATTCAAGCCAGACAATTCAGTTCCTTCCTGCGTGTTCCTGGAGATTTGGGGGCTGTTGCCCCAGTTCTGGAGCTCAGAAAGAATGAGTCAATTAGCAAGTATGTCTATGTTAGATTTCTCGCAATTCTCAATGATGGTTCTTCTGTAGTTATTGTATAATTTTGAAGTGGTCATGGAAGGAGGCAAGCACACTGTTTACTTACTCTGCCATCTTGACCAGAAGCTCTAGACAGATTCTTACTTAAAACAAGAAGCCATGTTATCCCCTTGCTCATGACCCTTTGATGATTCTTTGCTGTTTTTAAAATTAGATTGAAAACACTTCACTGAATCTTATCAAGTGC
Organism: Rhinolophus hipposideros; assembly: GCF_964194185.1. NCBI lineage: Eukaryota > Metazoa > Chordata > Mammalia > Chiroptera > Rhinolophidae > Rhinolophus > Rhinolophus hipposideros. The sequence continues at coordinate 59,422,754 of NC_138050.1, forward strand.
CGTGAGATCTTGCACTGCCCCCCACCCTCAATTCATCTGCTGCCACTCCCTCCCCACCTCACTGTGCTTTAGCCCCACAAGCTTCTCTCCAAGTCCCTGAATATGTCAAGGTCCATTCTCCCTGCAGGGTTGGCAAGATGAGGAAGTGAACAATTCTGTTTCACTATAGCAAAATACCTCAAAGATTAAACACACTTCAACTTAGTGTTGAACTTGAAGCTTAATTTCCTTGTCCTATTTATAACAAGTATTTACTTCTATGTTTGTCTCTGATACTAGTGTTTTCTCAAAGTCAGAACTGGGTCTCCTTCTTCCCTATTACCTTAGGATACCTCAAAAGTTTGCTAGATGAATGAATAAATGTGTGAGTAAATACAGAATGCATAAGCCCCCTCCAACAGGACTTTCCCTACCTTTAAAAGAAAGATAAGCATCACTTGCTCTCCTTTCTCCAACACTCTCTCATTTAGCTGAGGTAGTACCAAAATAAGAATCACTAGACCTGGATTCTATTTATTGATTAAATTTATAATCTTAAACAAAAGCACTTGTCTTGAAGCCTTGAATCCTTAATTGTGAAATTAAGGGTTTAGAGTAAATTGGTCATTTTCCAACTTTCTAAATGAAACAAAAATTTTAAAACAAAATGATATAATGAGCTCTGTGTAATATGTGCATCCTGTAAAAATGATGCTTCCTTAATTGACTGGACTGGTGCTCTTGGAGCCCTGCCAATCAGTCAACTCTTTTGTCCTTGCCTTTGGGGTCTCTGGGGCCCCTCCATAGATGCCAGGGGCTCTGCAAAGCCCCGTTCAAAAACCACTGGACTCAAAAGTCTCTGAAGCCCCTGGTAGATCTAACATTTCATGACTCCAACTCTGAAATAAACAACAGATGTTGCCAACTAAAGCCGAATGAAATGTATTCATGCACTCCTTTAAAAATTAAATGGAAGACTTTTCTCCCTGTTAAAAATCAAGCAAAATTCATTGCTTGGAATTCTGACAGAGTATACAAAGAGCCTTTTAAATGCTAAAGAACATTCATAAATGACTTTGTCACAAAGTGTTATAAGATTTTGCAAAATTGAGCTTATGTAGGTTTTTGCTGACTTGAAGTGTTACTGATTAGAAAATACCTCCTACCCTCCAGGCCATGCGTGCCTCAGAAGGTTTCAGATCCAGGAACTGGAGTCAGCTCACCTATGTACTGGAAAGGTCAACCCACCATGGAAACCCATTAAAACACACGCGCATATTCACTCAGCTTGGAGGTTGAGAGTGGCAGATCCAATCTCACCCAGAGCCACATTGCAGCCTCCAGGAGGCTGATGTAATTCTCCTGCGACTCTGTGGTTTAAATGGAATTGATTATTTTAAAATATTAGATATGGCATTGCTTGCTTTTTCACATTGCATTAAGCATTCTCATACATGGAGCTAGAAACTAAGAAGACAAATACATAGAGCTGTACATACCGTCTCCCTCTCTCATACATATGTATGTGCACACACCTGCACATGAGCACACACATACAAATAGGAGATAATAGTATTAATATATTACATATGTGTAAAACCCTTCAAAATATAGCAGTTCATTCAATGCCCCCAAGAAAGAACTCTGTAAGCTAGGTATGTAAGAGCGTCTATGTCAAAAAAAAAAAAATGCGTAAGTGATTTCAGACATTTATCTTGTTTAATTGTCCCCATATTTCAGATGAAAAGATGGAGGCTCTGAGAATTCAAGTGGTTTATTCAGCATCCCTGTGCCAAAAAGAAAGATTGGTGAATAAAAACCAGGACTATTGACCACTGAGGACAACAATCCTCTCTCACACGGGTTCAACTAATCCCAAAGCAAAATGTGGGTGTCTTTAAGATAAAAGTTTACTCTGTCAGAGCAGCTTTTTCTAAAACAGTTCTTCTGGACTGTTGTTTTCTGATGTGAGAGCTAGATTTTCACAGGTCCATTCACATCCACTATCCAGACTTTCCGCCGAGTCTGATGGCACCATTTATGATAAGCCGGGTGAAGTCAGAGCTGCACCTGGGTCACCTAAGGTTCAACTTATTGATCTTGACCTCGTTCACCCCAGTGCTTATCCATAGTAAGACGCTTCTGATTAGAGGAGCAACTCGGGCAATGGTTTACATCCCCCTCCAAACATTTCACTTTCCCAATAGAATGGTAACCTCAGTCCCCTGATTTCCATTTCCTCTATTACAGTTGATGTTATATTTTCTCTTCAATGTGATAAGATATATGGTCTTCGTTGTCTCCTTAATTTACAGCTGGCAGGATTAGCTGACTGGTCTTGTAGGAACAAGAGAAATGTGATGATTAGCTTTAGTGGTTTAGGAACTACATACTGCTGGGTCTCATTAATAGGACATCAGCCAAGAAATTTCATTCACATATAGTTTAAGCCCGTTGCGCAAAATCTCAAGAGCCTGCCACAGTCTGGAACTTGTGAAAAAGATCCTGGATTAAGCTGTTCTGTGAGGAAGGAATGAGAATTACGCAAGATAAACTACCAGTCCTGTAACTAAATGGTACAGAGCTTCTTGGGAGGAAGAAAGATAAACGATTTCCTTGATTACAAATCTCTCACTCTTGCAGAAAACCTATTCTCCAACTCTGCAACCATGTTATTGGAGGAGCACCATCTGCCACTGGCTCGGCTCTAATGAAGAAAAAGTTCAATACAGTAGTGATGGATCCTCTCAGTGGCCCCATTCATCCTGGGGAAAGCTTTTCTGACCACTTCCTGCAGCAGCATGCCTCTCCTCTGCGGCTCTGTTGTTCTTTGTGGAAGGTCATTTTTTCTAGAAAATAGGACAAGGGAGGGAATTCAAAGATGTGGTGCCACAGTCCTGTTGTTGGCCCAACAAGCTACCATGTACCTCTTGATATACCTGACAATTACTCTAGGACTCAGTTTATGCATAAAATGGAGTTAATACAAGTCACCCAGCAGTTCTTAGTATAAAAGTAGATGTGCTGTGGCTATAAGCACCTGTATGTTCCTAGAATAATATAACCCTGTCATTGTGGTCCTTCCCAAGGAAGATGTCTTCTTGTATTTAATTCTTTTTTTTTTTTTTTTTTTTTTTTCTGAAAGAGGAAAGTTGACATAGTATTGACTTCTAAAGTGAATTTGCACCCTGTATCCATCATCCGGATAGGGACTCATGACTATGCAGTGTACCAACTGGGACACACTTTCCACATAAATTTAATACATTGTACACATATGAATAAGTGATGTTTACAGTATAGCTCTAACCCCTCTGTGGTGATTCTAACACATATTTTTCAACCTAATTCATGGACATACCTGCCCAGTTTCTGGCCCTCACTTCACTAGAGATCAGCAAATGCCCTCTAATAGAAAAATGCAAAGGCTGAGGGAGAGGGCAAGAGGAAGCCAAGGAGCATGAGATTAAAGGTGCCATGATAACAGCAAAAACACCTTGAGAAAGAAAATTATGATTCTTCTTTCTCCATTAGTCTGGAAACAAACACACTTAAATCATGATTATGGTGAACATATTTTCCATACCAAAAACTGTTGGGACAAGTAGCCTCACCAGGAATCTTTTGTGACACTTCTGAGGGTGAAATATGGTATGAGAGATATAGTTTGAGCCCTGAAATATGAGTGTTTAGAACACATCAATAGATTTGGAGCCAACAGCAAAGTAGATTTAAAAATGACACTGTCTAGAAAATTCAAAGATATATGTTCACTGAAGTCATACTCTCAGCATAAAATCACTATTTTATATCAATGCAGTAGTGGGTAGAACTGACTGAAAGACCTTGAATACTCAATCTCTTCAGGCATCAGCTTTTGCAACTGTAAATTGAAGGGGATGTATTAGATCATCTCTAATACAGTTCTCTCTTAGTTTTTACTGAACTAATATTCTATAATACTATAATTTACTTGCTATGCTATAATAGTCTTGCTTCAAAAGCATAGCATGTGCACACACACACACACACACACAGTCACTCACTCCCTCACTCACAAGTTTGGCATTTGCCATTATTAACTTCTATTATGGTAAATAAACACTCTGCTCTTTCCCCTTATATGTTGGTCTTTCAGTCAGAAACACACCTCCAGGTCTTTGCCCAAGGAGATAATAGCATCATGTCTAAATATTCAATAAATAACCAAACACTTTCTTAGACCTCCGGGCTCTTTGAACATCACAACTCTCCATCTTACATGTCGGTTTGTAACTGCACAATGAAATGACAACAGTCAATCTTGGATCTCCCCAGCTCCCAGAAGTTTAGCCACAGCCTGGTTTCACCACCCTCTTTCTACTTTCTAGCAATGAAAATAATAACAATATCACACACTTGGACAGTAAATTAATATCCAACAGCCAAGTGGTTTTTCTTCAAGTTTCTTAACTCTCTAAGTCTCAGTTTTTATAACTGTAAGTTGGTATAATAATAGTTATCTACCTCATAAGGCTATTGTGACAAATAAAATAAAACAAATAAAATACAAAATACTGTATCCGGTTCAAGTGTTTTGTTCTCCAAAGCTACTAAAACCAGCCCAGAACTGTGAGAGCAGCCTCTTCTTTAAGAGCTATCGATGTTTGCATCAACTCCTTCTCAGACAACAAGCCTCTGACTTCCCATTTTAAAATGAGGGGAAAACAAAATGAGTACTTGATCCCTAGTTTGTGAAATTATGAGTTGTTTTATTTCCTTCACAGGTTTTTTTGTCTTAATCCATAGTAGTTTAAAATCACAAAAATATATTTAAATATTAGTCACGCCCAAATCTCTTCTTCAGCAGGGCCATAAAGCTCAAAATAAAGTAACCTACTGTAAATCATTAAAAATCTCCTTTAAGGCATAACTCCTATATGGTAGCCATTGTATTTATTAACAACTTAACAAAAGCATAAACTTTCAGGAATGTGAGAGTATATGACAGAGCAGTAAATATTGATGAGTAAGAAAATGGTGAAATAATATCCTGAGTGAAATGCCTTTCCTTGCGGGAAGCAGTTTTAGGAAAAGCACTGTGATAGAATGTTCAGAAAAGAGGTATTAAGAGTCCACAAGGAAATCCTAGGAGGCTGCTAGGAGAACAGAAGAAAGAGGATCAGCTCCTGGAAGGGAGATAAAGCTTTGAAATCACGTACATTATATGCATTGGTAGCAAAAGGAATATGGTCCTGGTGATTGATATCCAGGAAGCAAAGGCAGCAGATGATGGCTTCCCTCAAACTCTTTTGGTTTGGTTTGGTTTGGTTTGTTTTGTTTTGTTTTGGTTTGGTTTGGTTTGGTTTGGTTTGGTTTGGTTTGGGTTGGGTTGGGTTGGGTTGGTTTGGGTTGGGTTGGGTTGGGTTGGGTTTCTAAACAGAACAATCCCCAAGATCAATGTGTAGAAAAGACAAATATGACTTCCAACAGAACTCTTAAAAGTAAAAGCAAATATTTATTGCTTTTTTTGCAAGGCATTAAAGTGCCATGTCAATAACAGAAAACATTTGCCTGAATTTCAAGAGTACAGTAATTTCTCTGTAATGGTCAAAATACTTGGGGGTTTTCCTTCTTAATGAAAACTTCAGTCAAAAATTATGGATATCTGTTGTATATGATAAGAATTCTAATTCTGGAAGATTATGACACCTGATCAAATGATTTGGCTTGCGGAATCTTGTTAAAAGATCACACAGTTCCTTATAGCATCTGATCAACACCTCTTCCCAGCCCCCTTTCTATTACATGAGGCCATCCATTGAAACACCCTTGCACACCGGCCTATCCACTGTAGACTGACTGCACTAATGGCCCCAACATTGCACATCTCCCTTTGGCAGGGCTTTTTTCCACTGACACTGGACTTGGCTTTGTAACTTACTTTAGCCAATGAGACATCAGAAAACTTGATACAAGCAGAGACATACATATTTTGGTTTCTTGTTTTCTTCTCTGCCTTCATCTTATCATTACTTTGGGCTACCTGCTGAAGTAGAAGACACGTGGAGCAAACACATGTCTCTATTGCCTTAGTTGAGGCCCCAGATACGCGACAGAAGCCAGAGAAGATCAACAAACACATCTAACCACTGATGAGCAAAAATAAGTGTTTATGGTTGATTCCCAGTGAATTAGCTATAGTTTGTTATTGTTTGTTATACAGCCTTATTGTGGCCTTAGAAAACTGACAAGAACATTATGCTCAGTCTTTCTTTCATGCCTTACTTCTCACCAACACCAGGCATAAGTCTTAGTTCTACAAAGTCCTGCTTGATGCTGGCTAACGTATATGATTGATATATATATATATATTTTTTTTTAGTGAGTTATAAGAGAGCATACAATTATGCCATTTTCGTTTGCTTTATTAGGAACTTTAATGGTATCAGAACAGAATTTACACATTTCCCACTTGTGATATTGTGCTACAGGACAGACTGCAAGCAGATAAAACTTGAACGTAACTCTGAATACTGGGCTTGTTGTGTAGGAAGTTACCCCCAAGCAAAGGCAGGAGGAGTGGCCTAATCAGCCTGTAGGAGGCAGGTATCAGACAAGAACTGACATCAGGAAGGCCAGCGTGGAGGGAGAGGCATCCTAAGGTGAGAAGGCACTACATGGTGCGCATGATTCTAGGTGCAAACTAAATCCACAGACCCAGAAAGGTTGATGGCATTACAAAGAATGAAAACAAGTAACAAAACTATGTCTCCAAGAGTGTGGACAGGTAGAATCCCCAGCCCTGAAGTGACTAAAGTCAGAGACTCAGTTTTCAGGCAATAAAAAAGGGAAACAGCCTGATTTGGCATCTTACTAGCAACAAAGCAAAAATCAAGTAATTAGAACCAGTAAAAAGTCAGAACCTGACTGAAAACAAAAAAGGGTGGATTTGAGTGTTGTAGTCAGGGAACTTTTCTTTGTTTAATCTTTGTAGGTTTGGAGCAGGAAAAAAATTATAGAAACTTGCCCTGAGATTCAAAAAGTTAAATCTGTATGCCAGTTCAGTATAATTTGAATAATGTTTGCACAAAAAAGGCATTGATTTCAAATGTCTACCAGATTTTAAGCAAAATACAATCAATAGAAAAATTAAAGTGTTTTCCAAATTGTATGTAACTTCAAGTGGTAGTTATATAGACACAATCTAAAAAATAGTTAAAATCATTATTCAGAAAATGCAGACTCTTGAAAACTTATAATTAATGAAAAAAAGCTCTGTTTTTGGCCTAAGCTATTCCAGCTAACTATATTGATCAAATTCATCAATCATTGCTCAACTTTACATCTCATTTTGCCTATATTCAAACAACATCTTCCTAACGGTCACTCTAATTGCGGCAATAAACTCCGAAAACCAACTTGAGAGTCATGGCAGCTGGACCTTTACACAAGTAATTTAATTCCTGCAAGCCTTCCAAAATCAGAGGCAAATTTAAATCTAACGCATAGCTCTCAGTAGGTCTGAACTGCTAGACCTGGGTGTGTGTGTGTGTGTGTGTGTGTGTGTGTGTACACTTTACTGCAATTTATTACACTAGCAATGCACAGTGTGTCTTGCATAACAGATCCCTGAAAACTGTATATCTGATCATAATTAGTTTTCCATCATAAACTAGGCTGTAGATTAATCTAATTACATTGACTACTTTGAAATATTAGCTGCTGTTTACTCTTGTTTGTTTTACTCCAAAGTCGCAAACACATTTGTCAGCTTTATCTGCTGTGGGCAGGTAGAGCTTGAGGCAATTACTTAACCGTTTAGAATGCGAAGCCAAGCTGAAGCTTATTCATGTAGATGAGAGTAACGAAATCAGAGTAAGTGCCCTCCGGTACATGAGAAGAAATTTATTTGAACTTCTTCGGCACTCTTGAGGTCAATTTTTTTTTTCTATGAAATTGTAGGAAAGCTAAAAAAAAAAGAAGAAACCCAAAAATGACATGTTCTAAAATGGACAACATGGAATCCAGAGATTCATTTCTCCCTAATTGAAGTTCCTAGCAAAGGATTTCCCCCCTTATCGTTCATGTAAGCAGACTATATGGCGATCACATCCCAGAAAACATCAGAGGAACCAAGTCAATTTAATGGTTAATTGAAGATAACCTTCCTGGTGACTCACTGTGGGGACAAAACCCCAAAAAACAGTTTCCAGGCTCTCGGCCTCACATAGAAAGGTGCTGGCTCGGGTAGTAAATGGCCATCAACTGTGATCAGATGCCAGCAGCTGTGGCTAGTTGGCCGTCAGCTGTAACCCGTAGGCCATTGGCCACTAATATAACGGCTGTGGCTACGCTAGCAGGAAAGGAATGGGGGCTAGCAAGAAGATGGTGGCTGGCAAGCGCGGACTGCTGTTAGGCAGATTATGTAGATCCTGCTTCCTGTGTCTCCAGCCCAGCCGCCAGCGAGAATATATTGGTTTGACTCCCCTACTTATGGCTCCGTGGGTGTTCCTTTTTGGCCTTACCATATCCTGCGTTCTTGTGCGGGGAATGGGACCAGAGACCCTGCACGACAAATGGCGCAGCGAGCAGGGTCCGCTGCGTGACACTCACAATATCCATATTTAGAGACAGGAAGATCCAGATTCTCCTATGTCTCTACTCTTGATTCCAGTCTCCCTTGCTCTTTAAGAAGCCATGTTTTTGATAAACTCCCAGGCTGTAGATGCTCTTGATGCTCGTTATTGTCCATGTGTCCGAAGTGATGCCCTGGCCAACTTCCTCCAATAGGATCCTCTCCATTTTTGTATCCAGTGATGCTCAGCTGGACACTGATTAAATGAGCCAAAATTTTGTTCTTAACTTTCGATTGCCAACCCCCAAAGCCTGTGCTTGGGCTTTGTTGTTTTCCCTTCCCCATTGCCAGCTCTTTTTTTTACTATCAGCATGTGATGCTGTCAATATCACTTGGGGCTATTGTACCGGTAAATGCTTCATGAAAATCAAAGCTATCGGCGTCTGGACACTGGAACAAGACATAGTTTGAAACAATACCACACCAGCAAAATATTTACAACTGTGAAATTTAGTTCAAGTAGAATGAAGGACAGCAGAAAAGGTGTCCCAAAATGATCACATGATACCCAGGAGAGTCGAATGTCCTTTGTGAAAGGGAGTAGGACCGTACACCATCCTTTGCCTTTGCCTAAGACACATGATGCTATCTCTGGGTGAATCTGACGACTCTACAGCAAGTCATCAAACCACTCACATTCCTGAGCAACGGGCTAAGCCTGAAGCGCCTTGAAGGTATGCCCATTGCTTCTCAGCATCCTACATAAGGCAGAACACAGTAGGAGCTCAATAAATATTAATATTTGTCGAATTAGTCCTATCTTTTAAAAGAGCCATCATCATCAATTGACACAAACATGATTTTCCAGTATGGCAGAGGTGTTTGGAAATAAAGTCTGTCATTTTTGTAATTAGAAAAGTAATATGTATTCATTATAGTAAATTTCAAAAATATATATTTTCAAAGGCACATCCCTGTGTATTACTTTTTTCACTAATATATTGTTAACATCTTGCCATGTCTTTGAATATTCTTCTACAGCACTGTTAATGGCTACATAGTATTCTATCACATGAAATATCATTATTTTTTATTCAATTATCATTGGTTAGCAAGTAGAACAGTGAGTGGCTCAGAGCAATGGCTTAATGTGCACTTTTGAATGAATAAGTGAATTAAATAGACATTTAGCTTTTCTTTATTTTTTTCTCTATTAAAAATAATACTGCCATGAACATTTTTGTGGTTAAATCTTTGCACACATACATATATCACACTTTGGATAAATTCCTAAAAGTGAAAATGTTGGTCAAAGAGTACAAATTTGCTGGATTTTAATCCCATCACTTCAAAATTCTCTAGAGACTGCTAAGGCCCCACATACAGAAACAATTTGCATTACTCAAAGCCGATAACTGTTTGCTTCCCTAAGGTTAGCCTGACAACATCAACAGAAACAAATTAGTTTTTTTCCTCTTGCTCTACAACAACTTAAATCTAAGTAATTAGGACATATTTGTTACAAAGATATCTATCTATTAGTTGTGAAATCAAATGGCTGGGGGGGGATGGGCATTATTCAGTATGATTCGCTAGAAACCAAATAAGAATAATTGTGGGATGTGTGGTACTGCCCAGCCACACAAATAACTAAAATGGATGCTAATGAATGTTTTGCCTCAGTCTAATTTGGCCATATGGACAGTGGTTTGTTTTAGCAACTGCCACAAAAGATTGACTCTAACTGCAGTGTCGTGTCATCCCGTGGTCCACAGGCTGCCATGAGCTACAGAACATAATCTACTTCATCTGCCTGACTTCAGATAGAACCTCATCTAAAATTTGCTGAACAGAACATATCCTGCTGGAAAACGTTTTCCTACAAGGAATTGTAGGGGACCCCTGCAAGGAATTAAAAGACAATATGTAAATCAAGTAATACTTAGCTGGCCTAAATATTATTGAGACATGTTTGCAAACACAATATTTAATTGCAATTTTTTCCTCTGTGTGGCCCTCACATGATTCAAAAATAAAAGCCTAAGCACCTGAAAATACCATTAGCAAAGTGTTTCTCAATAACCTGAAAATCACTGTTACAAACTAACTCGAGCTCAAGCGCATGTTTCATATTTCTATAAAGTCTTTCAAGAGCTGTTCCGCCAACATCATTGTTTTCTAAAGTCTACATGACCACTGAAATTATTCACTTCAATTAGACACAGTTTGTAAAACAGATTCTTTAACACACGTAAAGATCATTTTCAACTTATGTCACTGAGACTGTGCGTATAGGCTCACAGTATCCAAAACCAAAGGTAATTTAATGCATTCTCATCCCTTCCCCACTTTTTTTTATCACGTTGCTACTTTATTTCTTCATTACACAACTTGTTGACCGACACTCTTTTTTCTTTTTAGTATAGAAAATCTTAACAACAAAAATAATGACTGTAAAATTACCAAATGTAATTATGGGAACTGTTTGATCTTACCATGAGAGAGACACATCAAATGATGACAGCCTAGACTTCAGAGGGTAGCGACTTCTGGGAACAATTATTTTAGTTGTTAAAAAGGGGAGGTATGGAGGCTGGAAAAAGAATGATCTGTTTCCCTTTCAATTAGATATCATTCATAACTGAATGTGTTTACTAAAAGATATTTTTAAGTGTGCAAAACTTTATTTCCACAGGGACATTCTATCATTTAACTAAAAATTGAATGTAACAAATATGGCCTGATCATTTAAGTATCTACAAGAAAACACAAGGTGTTACTGAAATGCTACAAGATAGTAACTGCAGATGGCACATTTCACCTAGAGAATAGCCACATTGCCAATGAAAATGTGACCTTTATTTTTTAAATCCTTGAAAATGACCTCTTTTGACCTATAAATGTGTCTTCAGACAAACCAGTTCAGCATACAATAGAGAAAAAAATTAAACAAGATTTATACTGGTTTTCAGTTTTTTGTTTTTTGTTTCTATAACCCCAATGAAGTAGGTAGTACTATGAACCAAGTTTTATAGGTGAGGAAACTTAGGTATTCAGCAGTCAAATATACTGCCTATAAAAGGGATGGAGAAAGATATAGACCTAGATTACTGCATCTCTAACCATTGGGCAATAAAATCAAAATCTAATTTGTAATATTTGATTAATTATTTTTCCATTAGTCAACTGCTAAATGAAGTCACTCTGACTAGTGTTGCAGAAATTAAAACTGCCAGTGTGACCTTGGGCAAGTCACTTTCGCTCCCTAAGTTTTTGTAACCTTATTTTTTTTCCACGTATCTTCCCCAATACTGGAGTGTTAGTAACATTTTTTAAAATTATTAGTTTCAGGTGTACAAAACAATGTAATAGTTAGACATTTCATCCCTCACAAAGTGATAACCCCCGACCCCCAATCTATTGCCCCTTTGACATCCTACATATTTATTACAATTCCATTAACTCTATTCCCTATGCTGAACTCCATATCCCTTGAATATATATATATATATACATATATATATGTATATATACACATATGGATATGTACATATGTGTATATCTGACCACTGCGCTGTACACCTGAAGCTGAATCTGAATAATGTTATATGTCAACTATAACTATAATGTATAGTTATATATATAACTATAACTATAATGTATGTTATATATATATATATATAACATCATTTTATATATATATATATATATATATATATATATATATATATATATATATAAAATGATGATATATATATCATCATAACCTTATTTTTAAATGGGGGTTTTAGATATCTACTTGTTAGGACTACCAGATATCTTAAAGATATTTTCCAGGTCTGGAGTTCCTTGGTGTTGTAATATTAAGAGATATCAATTATTTATTAGTCACTTTATACAGCTGAATCGTTGAATCTGTCTATATATTTTTGTTTCCATTCTCCCATCATGTTGGGCCATGATTTCAAACAATGTAAAGTTTTATTATAGGTTACCATTATCTACTGTCATAACAAAGTATTAATATATCATATTATGGAGATGCCAAATTAAGTCAATAAAATGAATGAGCCCAATTCCAGTGATTACAGATTTTACTAGTGAATGATTTGTCTCAAAGAGAAAACATGGAATTCATAAAACTCTATATAAACTCCACTTAAAATATGATGGAAATATTTATTTTCCCAGAATTGTCTTGTGAAATACTTTTCTAATTAAGGGGATTATTGTATTAGTCTATTTTAAATGAATTGTTTTCCCACTAAAGTAGGTGAAACTGAGGGCAACTTGACATCTATTCTTCAGAGCTGGGGGTAGAAAAGCAGGGAGAGGAGATTTACTCCACGGTCCAGGGCATATTGGAGACCAAACCTGGAAACTTTTGTTCTTTTTCAATAAATACAATCATTACCAGTAATATTTTTCTCATTCACTTTTGAAGAATAGATAACTCTTACACACTATCCCTACTTCCAGCCACCATAAAAAAAATGCATTTCATGATACATGGATTAAAAGTATGAAGGTTTGAAACTAACAAAATATTTCACATCTCAAACAAACTTGTATGTCAACTGAAGCTCTTAGTTAAGTTGCAGCAAAAAGGAATGGACTTCCAGATCCTTTGCAAATGCCTCTCCTTTTATTTCATATCTGAGAAAGGATGTTATTTTTCTGCTGCTTTTTCTTCCCTTCTCTCTCCCCTCTTAGTCTCAGCAATTGGCCAGGAGAGATAAGAGGACAGGAAACAAAAGGTCAGGGAAGAGTAAGATTGTCGCCATGCAACAGCTTAACCCTTTGTACCTGCCCCCAAAGAAAAGAGAGTCTGCAAGATGGATCCTTTCAGGGACTTTGCCAAACCTTTGTGTTTGCACCTTGTGCCTCCCAGTCTGGTCCCAGAAAGATGGCTGGACAGTCAGTGACGAGTAAGATTCCTCACGGAGGGAACAACTCAAGCCAGACGCAGTCGCATGGGGACCAACAGGAGAACCCACTGGGTTCAGAGAGGTGGGCACAGGCCCCCACGTTCCCCAGGCTAAGGAAAGCCTCAGCCTCTGTGGCTGCATTCCTTCCCAAAACCTGCAAGGGAAGTGATTCAATGAGGTGCTCTCCATCTATTCATATGCATATAGGTTTTGTCTCTTGGGAAAGCTGAGACTTATTATGGTCCAGCTGTCTGCAGGCAAGGGTGATTGACTTAAATCAGTTTCCTATTATGATGTATAGGATTCACAGATTTTGAGATGGACAAGCTTTATCGCCTTTATAAAAGCTGATGCGAGGCCCAATCTGAGGCTTCCAGTCCTTGAGATTGGGGGTCCCTTGGTCTGCTTAAACTCTATTCATGGCTACTGTCTTTTCTTAACCCTGCGCTGTCCTCCTCACTTCCCACAACTCTCGTCACGCGGGACGCGACATAAGATGAAACTTACAGTTCCTTTTTCCAAATCAAGACTGTAATTGTGAAGCCTTCATAAATAGAGAATGAGAGTTTAGGCTCCATGTCAGGCTGAACTTGAATCCTGGCTTTCCACTGCCTCTTTTCCTAGATGCATGACCCTGGGAGAGATTTTTAACCTCTCTCAAGTCCCTCAGGTCCTGTAAATAAGTAGCTGACAGGATAAATTAAGATAACATATAAAAGCTAGCACAGGGGCCGGCCCAGTGGTTCAGGTTGTTGGAGCTCCATGCTCCTAACTCCGAAGTCTGCCGGTTGGATTCCCACGTGGGCCAGTGGGCTCTCAACCACAAGGTTGCTGGTCTGCAACTAACAACAGCAACTGGACCTGGAGCTGAGCTGCGCACTCCACAACTAAGGTTGAAAGGACAACGTCTTGACTTGGAAAAAGTCCTGGAAGTACACACTATCCCCCAATAAAGTCCTGTTTCCCTTCCCCAATAAAATTATTTATAAAAAAAATAGCTAGCACAGTGTCTGGCACATAAGTCATTTATATTAGCAACAAAGTTGCTTAAGATTATATACTGTCATGGATGTTGTGGGTCATTGTATATTTGATTCCTTTTGAGTACACAAGAGTTATTTAGATTAAGTTTTGTCTAAAAAGGCAGATGCTCTCAGTAAGGAATGAACAGTGTAGGTTTGCCTTGCATTAGCACTAATATAATACCTGTGTTAGTTTCTTAGGGCTGAGGTAACAAAGTACCATAAAGTGGGTGGCTAAAAACAGAAATTTATTCTCTCCTAGTTCTGAAGGCTAGAAGTCTGAAATTAAGGTGTCATATGGGCTTTGCTCCCCCTGGGACTCTGGGTAGAATCCTTCTTTGCCTCTTGTAGCTTCTGGCCTTGCCAGCAATCCTTGGCATTCTTTGGCTATCAGCTGCATCACTCCAGTCTCTGCTTCCATCACGTGGCCTTTTCCCTGTGTCTGCGTCTCTGTGTCTTCCCCTCTTCTTATTAAGACACCAGTCATAGTGAATCAGGGGCCCATGCTGCTCTGCGTGACCTCATCTCGACATAAATAATTACATCTTCAACAAACCTATTTCTCAAAAGTCACGTTTTGAAATACTGAGAGTTCAGGTCTTTGATATATCTTTTTGGAGGACACAATTCCACCCTTAACAATATCTTTCACCTGGACCATTACAATGGCTTCTTTCAAAGGCCTTCTTGCTATACATCCCCTCGTCCCCCACCAACACATACTGAGGCACATATACTCTAGTCCAAACAAAGTAGCAACAGAAGGCTCATTAACACTGTGGCTTAGATCAGGTATTGTAAATCCATTTTTAAATACTGTTAATAAGGAACTGAATTTAGTCAAGCTGTTCAGCGTTTTAGGCTTTACTCCGGGTCATGCTGATGAATTAGTCAACTGTCATCATGTTTTTAAATGATTCATTTGGCAACAGGTTCTCCTAGTTTGAAACAAATAAGGTAACAAGCTCTGACCAGAACTTATACTAGGAATATGACCATTTTAGGGTCTAAATGCATTCCATAATAAGGTCTTTCACCAATTCTTTTGTTTTGAGAAAACTTGGCAAATGTTTTCTTATTTTCATATATTTAAAATTCATAAGGAGAACCAAATATTGGGCAACTGAATAAATGCATAGGGCTTTGAAATGTTATGACTTTTTAGTTAAAATGTTGTGGCATCATCTTGTAAATGAACCTTAAAAGGAAGCCCTTTTAATAGCAGTCTTGACTCTACAAAATATTATTTTTATAAGAAATAACCTAAGAAAGATTCTAGCCTATGACACTGCATAACTTTATATCAGAAAGCTTAAAGGAACAGCTTCTAAAATAAATGATATATTAATATTTAGCCAAGAACTTTTTCTCAATGAATCCATTCAACCTAAAATCACCAATGCACCTCGATTGTGATATACAGAACCAAGTGCAGGCTGCTACAGACTGTGTA